>NC_060260.1:19196471-20603971 GCF_021901455.1 Neodiprion lecontei | reverse complement strand
CAACTGAACCGATACGACGTCTTGTACGATGATAGAGCCATAAAAATCAAAAAGATCGACGAAACCTATGACGTAGTATATACAGTAGACCTGTCCTCAAGAAGGGCAAAATCAAATTTTAATGCTCTTACCCCCCAAATTGGTTCGAAACAATTCAAAAAAAATGTCCGAATTTAAAAAAAAATTTCCCTTCATATTTACACACGCCTAGGAAGCCTTACTTTTTCCCATAAGAAAAGCATTGGTTTTTCTGGATTTTTAATCATTTTTTTACCGCTGCCGTAATTATCAGCTAAAAAATCGCAAATTCTCAGAAAATGTTGATAGTTATGTTACCTTTTTGCCCAATTTTTTGGAATTCGATACAAGCATTTTTGGGCTAGATCGTTCGACTCTTTCCCGCGTTTTTAGAGAATAAAGATGTGTTCGATCTAGCCCAAAAATGCTTGTATCGAATTCCAAAAAATTGGACAAAAAGGTAACATAACTGGCAACATTTTCTGAGAATTTGCCCTTCTTACGGACAGGTCTAATATACAGTTACCACTCAAGATATAACCTTCGTCTTTTCGAAGAAAGGACGTCAACAATTATGCGGGTACGAATTGATTCGAACCGAACATCCAAAACTACTTATCATCGAGGAACCGACTAAAAACGCGTTCACTCACAAAAAACCCATAGTAACCAGCAACCTAGACATTTTCACCTATGTAAATTCAAAATTCGTATACGCGGAAAGACACATGAGAATGCAGATGTCAGCCTTATACCGAGACGTACTCTCGCAGAAATGCGAACTGGAACAACAAGTTTTACGGAACTTATTGACAGTCGCAGCCCTAACGCCCGACGACTTCGCACATCAACTGATGAAAGACCTGGCTACATGGCAATAATAGCCGGGGAGGTAATCCACGTGATCAAATGCATACCAGTCGACGTAAGTCAGAAAGACCAAGAACTGTTACCTAGAATTACCGGTACTCAGAGAAAACGCCAGCATGTTTGTATCACCAAAGAGCCGCATGCTGTTAAAAACTGGAGTACAGATAGAATGTAACCCTTTCAACCCAGTAATGTTCAACCTCGATAAGAAATGGTATAAACTACTACCAGAATTAACCGAATCAGTGAAACCAGGTAAAATCGAACCTTTGGCTACACCAACATGGAAATACATCAACCCCCCATAAACTAGCCACCAGTGGAATCTACTGCCCAGAAGACCTAGAACGACTAAGAGATCATATCATGTTCCCAGCAGAAAGATCCGGAATATTAAACGACACGGCAAGAGGAATCTCAGGACAAATTATAGCAAACCAACAATTATCTATCATGCAATTTCTAACCGAAGAAACAATGCAAAAAATAGCAAAGAACACATGGACGAAAATGTGGGGCTGGTTCGTAAGCTTCGGCACCCTCACCGCAGGAGGAATCGGAATCTGGGTAACCATCCAAATAACCAAATTCATCCTCGACACAATAATCCACGGATATGCTCTGAAAAATGCCTACAGATGTAGCTTTCACATGCTTGGAGCCATATGGGATTCCCTGACAAACCTGCTCCTACATTTAGCCAGATAAAAACAAGAGGAAGATACAGGATACAAAGGACCACCTAACAATCAAGCTAAACCACCGCCAGAACTAAAACCTTTAGTGATATCCTGGAACCAAGAACAACCAAAACCTAAACACTGCTCCGGAATCCCCGAAATACACATGGATATGTCAATCAAACATGAGTATGCGATACCTGGACCCTTCACGCAAGAAATACCAACGGCAAAATCTACGGTCATGTTGAGTGAGTGTTCTCGTACTCGAATCTCCCGCGCCTGCGTGCGCAGGTCTCTGGGAGTGTACGCCATGTTTGGCAGACTGTGTGGAGAGTGAGAGGGCGTGAGAGTCATCGCGGCGGAAGCCGAGTTTAGTCGAGTACTTCCGGATGACGTGTAAGCAACGTGATATAATAAAGTATTCAGAGTTTTCAATTACATCTGTAGTCATCGTGTCTTTTATTACCCTCGAGGAGAGTTGAGAAGAATAACGAGACTGAAGCTATTCTAAGTGAAGAGCTGAAGAAGAAGCTGTACCCCGGAGTAAAAGATGGGATGTCAGCAATGCATAGACTAGAAGCCTACAACACAACAAAGGCTATAACTTTAACTATCACCACTCGTGCCATAGGTTTCGCTACTGTGCATATCTTTGCCAGTCTTTATGAATTTAACAACGTACCAGTAAGAGGTAGCATATATCCGCTCTACCGTGTGGGACTAGCTGTAATAGAAGCGAAAGTCCAATTCACACAGCGAGGAGTATCGATGATAATGAACAATGAAGATGATTATAAGCATAGCAACAGTAAGGCGAAACAACCAAATAGAATTACAATAAATATATCAATACACTAACGATCAACCCTTTGAAGTGAGCAAAGCTTATACCAGTTTTGAGGTAAAACATAAGAAAACACATCCCTAGCTCCTGACAGGTATTGTACGACACCAAGGAACAAACTCAAACATGTATACGTGGCAACGCCCAGTAACAGGCAACCAACAAACATAAAAACAAAATCAAATTGTTAAATACCCTAAATCTGTTAAGATTGTTATAACACAAACACCTAAGAATACTCGCAATAGCGCAATCTTAATAATATTAAACAAATAGCAACTATGTCTCATAAACAATCGCTATTGTACTCCAGGTGAATAATGATAGTAATCAATTATAATACATATGCAATTCTACATATTTATACGCTATAAAACTAACAAAACAACAAGTAACCGATATGGTAATCTTAATATATAGACTTTGTAACGAACAGGGTAGGAAGAATATTTGAGAAGTAAACTACGACTAGAACCCATCGCATCGTGACGCCGAAAGTGCATACGGCACTAACGTCCACCACGAAACATGGGTCACCTCTAGCGCACACGTACTGTGATCACCATATTAGGAAATAGCTGCTAAAATCGGCCCGGTTGTTACGTGCCAGCCAGTTGTGGGGTATAGATACTCTGTCTCTCTCTAAGCGCTAGAGTGGGAGTAGCGGCGAAGTAGGAGAAAGCCAAGAAGGCGAGAGGGGAACATGGTGACTCTCGCGCGGCATTCACGTGTCGACGCTTAAGCTTTACACATCTCTTGTACTCTTTATATCTTTAATAAATTCCGTTGTTACTATTAATCAAAGTGTTAATTATTTGAGTACACCTTCTCATTGAACACAGCAGGAGTGGGCCTGCTATCAACTAAGTGGACAACTTCACGACCTTCTGACCCCACATTGGTGACCCGACTGTCAAGAAAGTGTGTGTTTAGCAGCGTCAGGCTGGTTCATCGATTCAAAAAATCGGCAAAAGTCCAGCCAACATCGTCACACAAAGAAAGACGATTCTCATCGAGTTATCACTCGTTGCTCGCTCTTCTCAACAAAAAGAGAGCAGCTTTTGAGAAAAACTTCTCAACATCGGCATTGGCACAGTGCTTGCCTGCCAGTCTCCTGGATTTCTCCATTCAACATCGGTGTGCGAGAGAGCTCGCCCGGTCTGCAAATCGACTTCATCTTCAAGGCGTAAGCGCGCCAAGTCCCGCAGCCGTCATAATCGAGGCACCAGCCGATCAACGTGCTTTTGCAGCCCGTTTCGACGCAGCCAACAGCGCAGTTTTCATCGCAGCATTGCCGTGGTGTCAACGCGATTTTTCTTGGAGGATTTCATCGATTTAACGCCACCAACATCGTCTTCAGCGAGCCAAGGACAGCTCGCATCCTGGACATCGCGAATCAACATCGCTGATCATCTTTGTTTTAAGGTATTTACTGCGTGCGTGCGAATAAAAAATAATCGAGAGCAAAACTCGAACAAACAAGAGTCAGGTTATAACTCGTCGAATTCTCGGGATAAGAGGCATCAATTGTTTACATTCGCGAGCCGCGCGCTTGAACACGTCACGTACACGCATAGTTAGCTCGAATTTCTTCGCGTAACCGAAAACGTATTTACGTTTAGCGAGAATCGAGAAGCTTTCTTTCTAAACTCAAAGAGATAAGACATCTTTTTACTTAGAAATCGACTATTTCGATATCTTTGTCACTGATACAATTTAATTTTAAATTAAAAACTTTTTTCTTTGAAAATAAAAAACGTACAACTGAATCTTTTAGTTTTTCATATTGAACCGAAACAAAGTGAATCGATATTTGAACAAATAAGTATATTGTTAAAATTTAGCGCGTTAAAATAAAAATTAAAAACCTAGTTTTGTATCATTTTTGTGAGACGCCTGCGGCGTACCTAGGCTTAGCTAGTTTCATTGTAATACGCTCGTAAGCGTAAGTTAGGTTTTATTTTTCCGTCACAAAAATGGGAGACGCGGCTGCACTTGCTGCGGCACAAGCGCAAATTGCTCAGCTACAAGAGCAGTTAGGTCAGCTTCAAGCGGGGCAGGTACAACGAGAAATTCCTGCACCACAACCGCAAATCGAAGCAACGCGAGTTCCGAAACTTCCGCGGTTCTTTCGAAACGATCCAGCTTACTGGTTCCTACAAATTGAAGCCTCGTTCCGTAACGCGCATATAACGGTTGATAGGACAAAAGCAGATTACGTTTTAGGTGCTCTCGATTATGAGATCGGTCAAACGTGTCGTGATATCGTCACCGATGCTAATATAGCAGATCCGTATGTGAGAATAAAAGAAAGGCTGATTTCAGCGTATTCAGCTTCTTCTGAAGCGCGTTTACGTCAACTGTTAAAAGGACAAGTCCTAACTGAGGGAAAGCCATCGTTGATACTTAACAGAATACGTAGTCTCAACGTAGATAACCGGCTTGATGAAACTGCAATCAAATCGATATTTTTAGATCATCTACAGCCAACAATTCGAGGCATATTAGTTACAAACACTTACGAAAGCAACGATGATTTAGCCAAAGCCGCTGATTTGGCTAACGAAATTATGTATAACTCGCCTCAGTTTGTTTCCGCGGCATCAACAGCGCAATCAGTTCCGCAAACGAATGATCTTACAAGTACGCTTGAACAAATTCGCAAAGATTTAGCGAATCTCGCGACGAAAGTTAATTCTCTCGAAAAAACGTTTCGCTCAAAAAGTCGCGATCGTGCTCCTTCCAAAAATCGCAATAGCAACAAAGATTTGTGTTGGACACACCAGAAATTCGGAAAGAAGGCGAAATTCTGTCGTGGCACCAACGAAAAGCCATGCAAATGGGTAGACAACCCAGAAAATGGGCAATGACTATCTGCCTCAGAAGTCATTACTCAACAACAACAACTTTCCTCGCGACTTCACGTTTTCGATCAAACGACTGCAGAGACTTTCTTGATCGACACGGGCGCGGAAATATCGCTTTTACCCGCTGGAAACCCAGCTGATAAAAATCCGAATTCTTTTAAACTCTTTGCTGCAAACAACACGAGTATAGATACTTACGGTAACGAATTTCGTACTCTTCATCTCGGAATACGACCGATTACGTGGAACTTTTGCGTTGCAGATGTATCGCATCCAATTATAGGAGCCGATCTTCTAAAACACTATGGCTTACTTCCCGATTTAAAAAACAGTAGGCTCATAGATCCAAAAACAAATGCGTTTACCCGCGGAGTTGTTAAAAAAGTTGCAGCATTTTCATTTAACGTTGTTGAAATCGCGGACGTGTACGCTAAAGTTTTGTCTGATTTCCCTGAAATCACAGGCAAAGCAGAACCAAAACCTCTCCCACAAACAGGCAACGATGAGGAGGACATTGTCCACCACATCGTAACCAATGGTAGGCCTGTAGCCGAACGCCTGCGCCGTTTATCGCCGGAAAAATTAAAAATTGCAAAAGCTGATTTTAAACGTCTTTTAAAACTTGGTCATTGTCGTATTTCTGAAAACAAGTATGCAAGTCCAGTTCACATGACTGTAAAAAAAGACAAGACATGGCGTATCTGCGGCGACTATCGTAGATTAAATGCAATTACGGAGCCCGATAACTTTTCGGTACCGCATTTGCATGACTGTTCAGCAAATTTACACGGTAAACGCATATTTTCAAAAATTGATTTGTATAAAGCGTACAATCAAATACGTATAGCCGAAAAAGATATCCCAAAAACGGCAGTAATTACACCGTTCGGATTATTCGAGTTTACGCGTATGACGTTTGGTTTGAAAAATGCAAGTCAAACGTTTCAACGTCACATTCTTCGTGCTCTTGGCGATTTAGATTTCGTATTTGCTTACATTGATGATATTCTCATCGCCTCTGACAATGCTGAACAGCATGAAGAGCACTTGCGCATAGTTTGTAGTCGACTTAAAGACATAGGCGCGCTCATTAACGTCTCAAAATGCGAATTCGGAAAAGAAGAAATCGAATTTTTGGGACATCTAATTAACAGCAATGGTTGCAAGCCAACCGAAGAGAAAGTTCGTGCTATTCTCGATTTTCCCAAGCCGGAAAATAGATTAGAATTAAGACGCTTCCTCGGGATCGCGAATTTTTATAGACGCAACATCCCACACGCTGCCCAGATTCAAGCACCGTTAAATGACCTTCTCAAAGACTCTAAAAAGAACGACAAGCGACCAATTGCTTGGACGCCTGAGTCAGAAAAAGCATTTAACGATGTTAAAAACAGTATTGCAAACGCTACTCTCTTGTTTCATCCTTCAGACGGAGCTGAAACAAGATTAGTCTCTGATGCATCCGACGTCGGTATGGGTGCCGCGTTGGAGCAAAAGATCGACGGCGCGTGAAAACCCCTTGCTTTCTTTTCACGCAAGTTCACGCCAGCGCAACGTAATTACAGCGCGTACGATCGAGAACTAACAGCTCTTTTTGAAGCCACCAAGTACTTCAAGTATTTTCTTGATGCTCGGGACTTCACTTTTGTGACAGATCACAAACCACTTACGTTTGCTTTTCAGCAACGTACTGATAAGAAATCGCCTCGTCAAACTCGACAACTTTCGTTTCTTTCGCAATTCTCGACAAAAATTTTGTATTTGCCAGGCCCAGAAAACGTCGTTGCCGACTCTTTATCGCGCGTTGACTCTCTCGCTCTTGCTACTGAATTTAATTTGCAAGAACTTGCAAAATTGCAAGAAAACGACGAAGAGTTAAAAGAACTTCTGGAATCCACTGAATCTTCCCTTAATCTCAAGCGAATTCAGTGGGGCCCAACACATACGTCACTTCTCTGCGATTTAGCAGGCGAAACGTTAAGACCGGTAATACCGAAAGCTTTACGAAAACAAGTTTTCGATCTTTTCCACACTCAGGCGCACCCGGGTGCAAAGGTAACTGATCGTGTTATTCGCAAACGCTACGTTTGGCCTAAAATGCATAAAGATATCGCAACGTGGTGTAAAGAATGTTGAGAATGTCAGCAGTCGAAAGTTTCACGACATACGCATGTCGCACCCGCTGAATTTGTAGCGCACAGACGGTAGATTTAAACACGTGCATATAGATATTGTAGGACCCTTGCCAATTAGCGATGGCTACAGGTATCTTCTTACCATGATCGATCGTTTTTCGCGGTGGACGGAAGCCGTTCCGCTAAAAGATATAGAAGCTGAAACAGTTTGTCGTGCTTTTATAGATCATTGGATCACTCGTTTTGGAGCGCCAGAAACGGTAACAAGTGACCAGGGCGGCCGATTCGAAGGTCAACATTTTACTGCACTTATGCAATTATCCGGTTGTAGGAAAATTCGTACAACTCCGTATCATCTTGCCGCAAATGGCCTTATCGAGCGCTGGCACAGATGCCTAAAAGCAGCCATAATGTGTCACAAGACAAGCAATTGGACACGCGTTTTGTCCACTGTAATGCTTGGTCTTCGATCAAATGTTCTTGACACTGGCGCGTCACCGGCAGAATATGTTTATGGAACAACACTGCGTATTCCTGGCGAATTCGTTCTCTCTGACGATTTCACGCCGAACCCGCAAACCTTTCTCGAAGAATTCCGCGAGCACATGCGCGCGGTTAAGCCTGTTCCGGTCGAGCATCGCCATAAGAAGCGCATTTTTGTTCACAAAGATTCGAGCACTTGCTCACATGTATGGCTTAGAGTTAATAGTACGATAAAAAAGTCGCTCGAGCACCCGTACACAGGTCCGCACAAAGTTGTTAAACGCGTGTCCGATCGAATTTTCGACATTGATGTGAACGGAACAACTCGTAGCGTAAGCATCGAAAATGTAAAACCTGCGTATTTTGTAAGAGAGGATATGTGACGTCCCAGAGTCTGCGGCGTCGACCGTCTCGGCTGCTGGCCGTGCTGGTGCGCATGTGCGGGGCTGTGGTGCACGCGCAGTTGTCCCGCCTCTACGCGCTCGGTGTCACGTAGGCGCGCGTGACGTCAGAGCGTTGGAATGCGGTCCTTTGTTGGTGTAGTCCCGTTAGGTCCGGCGTCGACCTGTCGCTGCCTGTTTGCTTGCACGTGTTCGGGGTCCGGCGCCGACCTGTCGCTGCCTGCTCGCTTGCACGTGTTCATTTGCACGTGATGGGCCTGACGTCATGCTGTGAGGGTCTCTGTTTTATGACCCTGTTGTATAGCTAAGCCGGTCCCTGGCTAAGTGCGGGTCTGGCTTTCACTCTTGTTTATGACGGTTGAGTAAAACAGGTTTCTCTGCTCGACCCTTGGCCTTTGTTCTGCGTCGGGCGTCGGTCCGTAGGCCGGGGCTGGGATTGTTTGCCTCAGTTCCTCCTCGGGTATCGGATCGTCGCGTCGATGTTTCTACTTAAGTGTTCTTCAGTACTTGAACGATTTATTACTTCCGTCTGTTTATGGTATCGGAGTGTGATGAAGCTGGAACATTTCTAATGAAATGTAACAGTTTATATCCTCTCGTAGGAACATGCCGGGGATCATTTAGATGAGTACAAAATTTATCATGCAGCGTAGCCCGCCTTATGCGCTTGGCTTTCTTATCGGCAGCAGTGCTCAAATTACGCGACTATGCACTTCATATGCACTGTCGCCGAGCCCGGCGAGAGGCCGTGTGAGCAGTCTCAATACTGCTTCCAGGCGTAACGCACGTCTAATTTAATATAATATAACGTTAACGCTTCCTTTTACCATTTGTTGTTATCAATTACCATTCAATTTCTCTGTTTGAATAAACATATAAATACATATATAATCGTTGCGCAATATTTGCATGACAAATTTAGCGATCCTGCCAGGATCCGGTTTAAACCAACGAACGCGGCGCGCGTATCAAACGGCCGGATCATAGTGACGAATTTTGGAAGTGAGTGCGTAAGCCCAATAAATTCACGCGCGAACCTTCGGCTACGCGTTTATAAGTAATTATTACGAATTGTACCTAGCAAGGGATAGAGTGAAAGGCCGCCTTGCGTAGACAATCAAGGACTGCGTGTAGACCGCTTGATAACCAGGGACTGAGTGTAGACCACCTGATTCTACACTGGACAATTCCTATAGTGAACTTGTGTATTTATTGGAAAGGAAGCAAGTATAAAATTCTGCACTCCTTAGATACAATAAACTTCGCGTTTAAACCATCTAAGTGAAGTGAAGTGAGAATAAGGACATCGAGACTCGAACCGCTCTTATATTCTTGCCCCCGGTGCCTGTCAGAGACTCCAGGACATCGAAGCCTCGTACCGACGGCTACCACGATCTTCGAGTGTGATGCTTCACACCTCAATTTGGCTACTCCTAGCGTAAGTACAAGCATTTTGTTACTTACTCGAGTCACCATAAACTTATCGAAGGACAAATCGTGATCGAAACTAAGAATTTGATGGTCAAACTTGAATCATTCAAATAAATAAAGTCAAAGCTTGACTCAAGGTAAATTTAAAAAAAAAAATAAATTCACAATGGACGTGAACGAAAACAATGACCGGAGATCGGCAGTACCTCCCACTATTGTTGAGACTGCGGAAGATGGACAATCCGTCACTTCTGAATCCCGGTTTGAAGAGAGATTTTGGGATTTGACGAACCAAATGACTCAGCTTGTGAATAGGCTACAAGAAGCCACCGAACGTAATGATTTAACTGCAATGGGCAGATACCGTCTTGGTCTAGAGCAATTAAACGGAGAGAGGTTAACTGCGCGTCAACTTGTTCGCCGCGAAGATTTGCCTATAGAAGAGGTTACCCGTTTTATTCAATTGAGAAATCAAGAACGCCGTGAACACGACTTCATTCGTCGCAATAATGTAGAAATAAATCGAAACTCTGAAACAGTTCCGCGTCCCGAAGACACGCTTGAAAGCGTCACCAACCAAATGTTTCAGGAAATGCAACAACCGAATAACCAATTAACCGAAGAAAACCGTCAAGAGGAAGCTCTTACAAATAGTCATACCAATCGAGAAGCAATCAATAACTATTATCGCTTAACAACTAGCGATGATCCGAATGTTTCTAATATTTTGAGACCGCCCGGAAACCATACCGGAGCGATACCGCGAATTCAACTAGATACCGCGCGTCTCGTTGAATCAGAGGTGGAAGGTCCTACTCAGATAGCTCCCTCAATCGTAACAAACCCACCACGTTACTCGGCATTATACGGGCTCGCTCAAAACCGATTGCTGCCACCGACACCGCGCATCAATGAGGTGGGCTCCCCAGCCAATTCAGACTCGGACCATCAAGGTATAAATGCGATGGCAATACCGATCCTTCACCAAAATCGCTCATTAGAAAACGACCGATTCTCCACCGCGCGAGCCAATGTAAACCATGATATCTTGTCGGATACGGATTCGACACTGCAACGCGTTCTCGAGGAAAGCCGACGTTTATCACGGATGCCGAACGTACGCCTTACACCAAGGCCTAGTCCACAGTGGCCTAATGGTCCGACGGATTCCGAAATCCCACGAGGGACTGGTAGCAATACCCGTAACAACGTCCCGCGTCGTCGTCTAGAACAGCAAGAAGAGGATGAACTTCGAAGAGCCTTGGAAATGTCTGCTACTTTACCACATCGTCGTCCGGACACTGTGACGTTCAGTATGTCCCAGCTGCTGAGTGATCCCGAAGCTTTACGCCAACAGCAAGAAATAATGAGAAACATTGAGGAACTTGCGCGAAGAAACCAAACAAGAATTCAACTACCGGCAACTGCGCCACCCCGAGACGTGTTTCCCCCTCGGAATCCAAGAGACCCAGGCCCGTATGCACGAACGGAAGCTTACTTGAATGATGTCAGCCTACGCCCCGATGCTGCTGGAAGATACCCCGGAGAACCAAATCGCCCAGCGGACGAGCCCTATGCGATCCAAGATTTCCTACCCGCGTTTCAAGCCATCAAGATGATTGATTGCAGACTGGAAGGAAAAGCAGGCGAAGACGTACAAGACTTGGATCATGCAAGTAAAAGCCGCCGATATGGTAGTTATGCCAACCCAACGTTTCCCGTTTTTGAGCATGGTAATCAGCTTGAAGACAGGAGGAGCTCTTCAGAAGACCATCAACCGGAGGAGACCTCGTACAATCCCAACTTTACTCGAAATCAGAAGATCAGCCGTTATTGTCGAGAAAAGTGCCACCACATTGGAAATGGAGCTTGGCAGAACAGGCCAAAAGGGCGACACTGTGGACGCCTACAATCTCAAATTCAATCAGATCTACCAAGACCTCGTAGCTGCCTTCTCGAATCAACAACTACGAGCGAACATCGATCCTAATCTTCAAGACCTCGAAAATAGAGTGTGCCAGTACTATCTATATGGACTTAATCCGAGGATATTCCATCAAGTCAAAAACCGTCAGTACTTCAAGTTACTAGAAGCCCAGAAGGCCGCGAAAGAAGCCGAAGGCGAGGAATTGAATTTCCGAATGCATCAACAACAGCTGATGAACAGTAACGACACAGCATCGAAACCCACGTTTTGGAACAAGTCCCAAATTTACGGGCCAGGCAACGCATCAGATACGCGAAGATTCCAGGTACAACAAAGAACCTCGACGAACTCGCCAAGGTCAACTCCTCGACCACCAGCGTCTGTCCACCACCACGATGAAGCGGAACAAGATGATAAAGAACTCCAGAGATGTGAATGCCACACCTGTAACACACATCGGACCGCCCATGAACAACAAGCAGTATGTCATAATTGCGGAACCAGAGGACACTACAGCCGGAACTGCTACGCTCCGCGCCGACCACAGAACGACCAACGCCGTAATACTAACGGCAATAAGCGAGACGCAAATTTTCAAAACGCCAGCCTCAAAGACAAACCGCCCAACGACCAAGTCAATTGCACGTCAGAGGAACTCCAGTCAGAGGAAGAGGAAATAGAGGGACAGGAGGACGAACTAGAGGACGAGTGCCAACAGGAGCCCGTGTATGTTCAGTTTCACAGGGGTTACTACAGTGTGCTGTAATAAAATTTGGAGAAACAAAGCAAGGAGTAGCCCTTATGGTCGATACAGGTGCATCAATAAACCTCATAAAACGGAAGGTTATTTATCCATCGGATAAACAAATTTGTCCAATTATCAAACGCAAAATTTCCTTTAAGACTGGCAAAGCGCTAAATTCCGCGAATGAAATTGCTGTACTAACTCACATGGGGCTAAAGGACGAATTCGTCATTATACCAGACGATTATCTGCCTGACGGAGAAGATGGAATCATGGGAAACCCGTTTATGAGGAGGCGAGATTTCCAGTTGAATGCCTCGACGCTCACCCTGAAGAATAAGATACACCACCTTAGTAGCGACCGAAAAATTCGATTTAAACCAAATTCGGTGAACAAAATTGCCATCGATACCGACGAAAAGAATCTCGATCTCATGTTACGCATGGTCTATAAAGACGGAATGCCTATGGAAAATATCCCGGTGCAGATTGTACACACGAACAATCATGGTACGGCTTATGGAATCATCACCACCGCTGAAGACGAAGATATCGAGCTCGGACTGGAGAACGTCCAAGTCCACCGAGTAAAGAGTATGTCAACCCCGGGTGTATGGCAACAACCACGTGATGAAAGAGAGCAGGCGCTCCAACATACTGTCGACTTGAAACACCTACCGGATGAGTACCAGAAAGAAATTTGGAGTATTCTTCAGGATTTCAGCGATATCTTTGCCTTACAGGAGGAAGACATGGTCAATGGAACTTCAATGACTGAACATCGCATCGAGTTGTCAGATCCTCAACGCATTGTAAATGTGAAAAGTTTCCGTGCTCCACAGCTGCACCAGCAGGTTGTAAAAGAGGGAGTTGAGAAAATGTTGAAACAAGGAATAATAACGGAATCCGAGTCGCCATACAACTCGCCAGTTTGGGTTGTACCCAAAAAACCGGGCCCCGACGGAAAGCCCAAGTATAGAATTGTGATCGATTTCAGGAAGATTAATGAACTTACCGTTCAGGATTCTTATCCGATACCAATAATCGAGGATTTACTCGATCACATGGGAAGGGCCAAGTTCTTTACTACTGTCGACATGGCCGCAGGTTTCCACCAGATCAACATGGCTGCTGACTCCAAGAAATACGAGTATACTGCCTTCTAACCCCTGACGGGCATTTCGAATACCAACGAATGCCTTTCGGATTACAGAACGCTCCTGCGACCTTCCAACGCATGATGAACGATGCGCTGAGAGGATTGAATCAGAAGATCTGTTGCGTCTACATTGATGACGTAATAATTTTTGGTGAAACGGAGGAAGAACACCATCGAAATGTAAGAACCGTATTTCAGCGTTTAAGACAATGTAACCTGAAACTCCAGCCAGAGAAGTGCGCCTTCATGAAAACTGAAGTGAGATACCTCGGATATGTCATCACTGACGAAGGGAGCAAACCAGATCCGGAAAAGACCAGAGCGATACAACAATTACCCGTTCCAGTCAACGTTAAGACGATTCGATCCTTCCTTGGTTTGACGGGGTATTACCGAAAGTTCATACAAAACTATTCAATGTTAGCGAAACCATTAACAAGGTTAACAAGAAAGGACACCCCATGGGATTGGTCAGCAGCCTGCCAAGAAGCCTTCGAAACCCTGAAAGAAAAGTTGGTCACACCACCGATACTTGTGAGATCAGACCCAGCTAAACAATACGTCGTAACCACCGACGCGTCAAACGATGGAATTGGAGCGGTACTATCTCAAGACGGCCACCCCATATATTTCTTATCTCGAACCCTGAATGATGCGGAAAGGAATTACAGCACGACAGAGAAGGAGATGCTTGCTGTTGTATGGGCCGTCAAGAGACTAAGAGTATATTTGCTCAATACACCGGATAAACCCTTCATCATCCGCACCGATCATCGTGCACTCGTATGGCTGAAAAATTGCGTAGACCCCAGTCAACGCCTGCTGCGTTGGAGACTAAGATTGGAGGAATACTCATTCCTGATAGAACATGTTTCGGGAAAAAGTAACGTAGTAGCGGATGAGTTATCTAGAGTCTTTCGCACAAAGGAGGAGATCTTCGGAAAACTCACCGAATTGGAAAAGGGACTATACGAAATCACACCCATTGATAGGAATCCCAAGTGGGTCCACCATATTGCCGCACGCCACATTGACATCGAGAGATTGTCACTCACAACAGGCAGAACAAAATCTCACATCAAACTCGTTCCCAACCGAAATCGAAAAGGGGAGGACGGCAAATGGGTGAAGATTACCCTAGAAGAAAAGGATGCCTCTGACAACACCCTGATTATACCAAAGAATCAGACGGATAGACGTGAGAAACTCAGAAACTACATTCATCCGAAAAGGTACGAAAAGATATACTTCTGGATTGACCCTAAGAAAACCACCAAAGAAGAAACCAATTCGATCATCGAAGATCTCAAGAGGATACGTCAGGACTCAGGTGCAGACATATCATTTTGCTTGACAGGAAAGGATGTGCCTAACAAACAGCAACAGAAAGAAATCATGGCCAGCGCTCACAACGACATCAATGGACACTTCGGCCTAGCAAAAACAATTGACCGAGTAAAAGAAACGGCCGTATGGTCACGTATGGAGAATGATATCAATTCCTTTATCCAGGCATGCCCCACGTGTCAGATGTATAAAAAGGAAAGGATACAAATGAAATCACCCGCTATTCTTTCCGAAACCTTTGCTGAAAAACCTAACGATCAAATTTCAATAGATATCGTCGGACCTCTGGTCGAATCTTGGAATAAACACCGATATATCCTCACGATGCAGGATTCAATAACTAGATTCATTAAATGTGCCCCACTTACGAACAAAACCGCGACAGAAGTTATCAAGGCTCTATCAGAGTACTGGATAGGTAACTTCGGGTGCCCCAAAGTAATCCTGACGGACATGGGAAAGGAGTTTTGTAACGAGCTGACCGATTCCTTTCTCGAACACTATAATATCAAACATATCACCACAACTGCATATCACCCGCAGTCGAACGGCTCTATAGAACGAATGCATAGTGTCTTGAAAGACTATATTCGAACTGCCTGCAAAGAGAGAATACACACTTGGGACAAGGTTTTAATAGAAATGGCACGTGCCTATAACACTTCCGTTCATCAATCAACAGGTGAAATGCCTCACAACCTCATGTTCTGTCACGAAGCCAACAATCCTGACGGTTTCCGCGAAAACCGATTGGAAACCGTGATTAGTAAGAAAATGTTGTGGATACGAAAATGGGAGGAACGGTTCGAGAAAGCAATGGTCTGGCTTACCAAATCCAGAGAGAAAAACCAAAAACAAGTGGACCAAGGAACACGACGACAAACTCCTTTATATCAAGTGGGAGATAAAGTAATGATCAAGAACCATACGCGACAGAACGCCTTGAAAAGGATTTGGAATGGACCATTCGTCGTCGTCGAGATCAACGAACAAAAAGGAAATATCACTTACAAGAAAACCGCGGATGATTCCACAGCGTCTTATTGGAAGACCCATCTGAATAATACCAAACCGTACTACGAATACGACACCGGACCAAGGGAAAACGATCCAATCCCTAGAATTAAACTAAAACGGGTTCAGGGTAACGATTGGATCTCCACGGAATAGAGTCTTAGTTTCTTTTGTTATAGGTGTAGCAGTCTGTCCCTAGCCTACTTCGATGTCTCAGTTATCAATGGGACTTTACTCCAGGAGGAAGTGGGCAAAGTATACATGTACCAGGAAAGATGGAAGATATTCCAATCCATTGACGCAAATGGGTTCACCAAACCATTACTCGACATTCGCGACAAACTCGGAGGCCTCCAGACGATACGGGATACCTATCTGGACCATTGGAACCCTGGTCAGCGATCCCTCGCCCAGTCCGCCCTGGACGCTTTAGATTTAGAATTTGCCCGCGCCTCGTCACACAAGAATATTTTGGAAGTCATTTTGGACTTGGGTGCGTCTATTCTTCAAATGACGCGCCGCCCCTCTAAATTAAGGGAATCTCAATCCCATGGAACCAAAACAAGTACCCCGAAAGCGCTCGCGTCGGGCGATGTTACTTACGAAGCCTCGCGCGAAGCTGAGGCGTTATTTGGAAAACATGTCCTCCTGACGGGCCTGGCAAATGAAATGTATCCCCTAAGGAAATCTTATCTCACGCCAAACATCAGACCGAAAAGAGGAATGTTTAACTTTTTAGGAACAATCCAAAAATCAATCTATGGAACTGCTGACGCGGATGATTTGGAAATAATTAATGGGAATCTAGCCTCACTAAAAAATGTAACGGACACTCTAAATCTTGTTGTAACCAAGTCCTTGCACATCAATCAAGTCCAAATTAATATCTTGAACACAAATCAGCTCAAACTTAAACACTCTTTGGAAACTGTATGGGGACAATTAGAATCATTAAAAATAAAAGGTAACGAAACGCTTGCTTATCAGGAATACATGGAAGCTATAACTCTAAGTTTATTTGAAATTAAGGAACTGCAACGACTAATCGACCTGGTAATGACTGCCGTGCAATTAGGAAGGCATGGTATCATCGATAACACCCTTTTTACTCCAAAGGAGCTTATGACAGCTCTTCAAGCTTTCGACGCCAATGACAAAAAGACACTAATACCTATTAAAGAGGAAAATTACGAGAAGTTTATTAAAATAAGTGATTTAACTATAACCACAGATAAAGGCAAACTTATCTATATACTCACAGTGCCTTACTTAGAAAAGGAACCTTGGGTAATAATTCAGAATACCCCGGTACCCGTAAGAATAAATCACACTTATGTAACGCTTAACCCAACATATGCTTTGAAATTAGTACGTAAGAATTTTATAAGAGAAGTCACATTTTCTCAACTGAAACAGATAACCGATTATTTCATTGGTGATTACCGCGATGTGGGACATCGCAACGATACTATTGAACTTTGTGAGAAAATAACTGATCCCATACCACGAGGATGCACTCTGAGTCGTTTTCTCGTCACAGATATTGCTTACATAAGAACGCAGGGATCGCAAATAATCTTACCTTCGAAGCCAATTGAGGTAACCATAACATGCGCTTCAATGCAGACTTTTATTATTCAAATCACCAAGCCATCCCTGATAACCACGAATCAGAGCTGCGAACTTCAAACTTTGAAAACGCGAGTCAAATTAATCGTAGAACATATGACTTCTCAATTAACAGAAATACATGCAGATACCATTTCCCCGCTAAACAAATTTGTAACAGGCCGGGAAATTGTATTGCATCACGTGATTAACTTGGATACCCTCAAGGATCAAGGACAAGCCATTTTAGACCTTGAGAGTGTCCTCGCGAATAACGAAGCGACCCTTCGGGTCAACAATACATGGGCTAACTTCAAAGGTATAGGGATCCCATCAATAGCTGTCGTTTCTGGAACGATATCCGTCTTGTCTATTCTACTCTTGCTGTGGAAATTTAATATACCAACCTATATTTCGGCGTTCGCCGGATATTGTTGCCAAAGGAATCCCTCTGCTTTGGAAGTAGTAGAACGAAGGAAATTAAAACGCAGGATTCAGACACAGGCTAAACGTAACGAAAGAATCCTACGAGAAATCAGAAGCCGCAGAGACGCGCCTTTGTCTTCGTCGGGGGATGTGATGGAGCTGGAACATTTCTAATGAAATGTAACAGTTTATATCCTCTCGTAGGAACATGCCGGGGATCATTTAGATGAGTACAAAATTTATCATGCAGCGTAGCCCGCCTTATGCGCTTGGCTTTCTTATCGGCAGCAGTGCTCAAATTACGCGACTATGCACTTCATATGCACTGTCGCCGAGCCCGGCGAGAGGCCGTGTGAGCAGTCTCAATACTGCTTCCAGGCGTAACGCACGTCTAATTTAATATAATATAACGTTAACGCTTCCTTTTACCATTTGTTGTTATCAATTACCATTCAATTTCTCTGTTTGAATAAACATATAAATACATATATAATCGTTGCGCAATATTTGCATGACAGGAGTTTCGGGGATGTTTAGTCTAGGGTGTAATCTTAACTACGCAAAATCTTATCTTACTTCGAACGAGCGCTCAGCGGGTGTTTATGTTCGGGTTCGCCTATGAACCTTTGTTTAAGTGTTTCGGGTCCCGCTGGTCGCTCTGCTTATAGTTATTTATTTATTCTGGAGACAGAGAATATTTCTAAGAAGTGCACGTGGTCGGGCGCTGAACGTGCAGAATGTCACGTAGGCCGCTGAAGGCGTATTGTGAGTGCAGGGATAAGGTTTCCCTTTGCGCGACGATGACGTGTACTCCTTTTGTATAACATGTATATGGTTATATTACATTTGTGGGTAAGTCCCTATGATTATTTATTGTATCTTATTCATTTTATTATTCGTACATTTCTAGTAGTGCGATAAGGCAAGTACGTTGTATACGATGTAAGTATATGTGTATTTCTAATAGTGTAATAAGGCAAGTATATATATATACGATGAGTAGAGCGAGCCAAGATGGCGGCCTCTTACTACTTAGCACGACTGTGGATACGGCTTGTTGCCTGGTGCTTTCTGCCGGGTTCGCCATGTTGCCTTGCCCTTTGCTTATGATATATGCTTATAATTTAGGTATAATGTAAGTACGTGTTATAATATGGTAGTATGATCGAGGTGAGAGAACAACAGTCCTGGAATGATAGTAGGAAAAAATATATGTATGGTAGACGTTCTCCTGGGGACTTCACACCCCCCTCCTTATTCGAAGGAAATATGTTTATTTCCGGAAAGATCTTAATGGCGTTGCTAAACCAGGTTAAGATCTTTCGCTCGCTGTTGTGCTCTTTCCTCGAGTTTTCTTAATTCTATGTCAGAATTCGAGTCTAGGTTCTCTGGAAAGTGTATCGACTGTGACGGGACATGGTAAATTATTTTATTCGTCAGTTCTGTCTGCTCCTGGGCGTCAGTCGTCGTCGGTTGATCACTCTTTTGTCCTCTCAGGTGCATTAGGAGGTGCGTCACCGAGTCCCAAAGCGATGCTATCAAGTGGTAACTGCATCCGTATGCAGTGTGGAGAGTGTATCCGTGAATGCAGGTATCAATTAGAAACTTTATTAGAGCCCATACGGCCCAGATTCCCCATATTCCTCCTACAATACTTCCGAAGGTGGTGAATCCGGAGAATAACTTCTTCGCAGTTGATTCCGCTATTCGCGTCAACGTTTTTTCGTCTAGCAGATTGTACATGTTGATCGTCCCTGTCCCGATTGTTTCACCTCGGGCTCCTCTGGAGATGGTGTCGAGTAACGCAGGCTTCTCAGCTGGGAACATGATATGCTCGCGTAGCTCTTGTAATTCCTCTTCGGTGTATATTCCGCTCGATCCGAGAGGTCCAGGGTTGCTATACTTCCAGTTCATGTTGGTCAGAGGCTTGAGTTTCTGAGGTACCTTGGCTTCGGAGGCTCCAGGTGTAAATTTGTACCATGTTTCCTCCACTTTGAACATCGGTGGTACGACTTCGTTACAGCTTCTTCTGGTTCCAGTTTTCACGAGGATCCTTGACTTTGGTCGCAGAAACATACTTTCGTTCTGGTGGTTTACCGGAAGGTCGTTGTAGCACTCCGCCGTCTTACGAAACTCTACCTCTACCGGAATACACTTCATGATGTAAATTACTTCGCCGGCTATGGTTGCAAAATAACCGGGGCCTTTCATAAGATTGAAGGCGAAACTGTCGGGTGATAGCTCTGCGAGATTTAGTGCGTTTTTTAACACTTGTTGCTCCAGTTTATACTTTTGCTCGATCACATCTCTGTACAAGCTGGTGGTTTGAGTTTTGATGTGTTTCTCGACGTAGATGAACTTCGAGTTTATGTATGAGAAGATGTCTATGTTCGATACTGCTAGTTTTGATCGCTGCTTGAAGACCTCTGTGGGGTTAGTCTCGAAGATGAAGAGACGAGGATGTTCTGTGTTTATAATTTTGTACCCGCAAATGGTGGCTCGGGACCTTTCCATAAGCGCGAAAGTCGTGTCGCCTGTTTGTAGGGAATATACGGTTGGTGAGTCTGTTGCGTTTGTTCGGTCCGCGTACCCTGTGTACAGTACGTCATATTTATCAAATTTGCATTCGTCGAGGGGCGTTGTTGTCCAATACGTGTGGCCACCCTCATCGTCGATGCATTGACCGTCCCCGAAGGGGCACGTCGTTCCACTTTTTAGCAGAATTTGATTATTGGAGATTTTTACGTTTGCTGTATATGAGTAGACTGAGATTTTAATCACTGCTTGAACGACAGCGCTTTCCCACTGTCCGTATCCGTCATTATAGTATTGGCCCTGGCAGGTTCCGTCTGATGTTAGGCTACCGGCCAAGGTGGCGTCGCGTAGTGTCGTCACATTTGTCGAGATTTCTACCAGATGCGTCTGCGTCCCGAGGGTTAGCGTTCCTGTGCGATGTAATGTTTCACATGCTTCTCTTGAAATTCTGGGATGGTAGGCCTTCCTCCCTCCGTCGGTTACTGAGTTGTGCGAGAATTGGCCGCATCGGTATACTGTCCTGTCTATCTCTACCTTACACTGCAGAACTTGTGCCTGCTTGTATTCTGTGAGTTGGAGTAACTGTATAAAGGTGCGTTCGTTTTGCGTTTTGTCGTGTTCCAGGTCACATTGATCGATGTCGAGTAGATTTATCGTTGTTACGTTTAGGGCTGCTCCGCCACAGTCGTACCCGATTAAAGCATGGGTTCCCTCCAACCAACAAATGGCAGAGAGGAGTATGAGGACAGACCTCATGGCTGGGGTTCGCATAGTCCCTGTAATGTACGTCATGACACCTATAAATTCTGACATCTAATCTTAGTCTACTAGCGTGTACAATTATACGGCGTCTTTAAACATTTGACTGCCTACATAAATAGCGTTTGAGCCGGAGACAATGTATTTTGACACTTCGCCGTCCATGCCTTTACCAACGTACGTGTACGCTTCGCCCAAGTCTGGGTGAAAGAGTACCGATATGTGTTGTTCGTCCGGGCGGGCGAAAAACACATCTAACACTTGGTCTACTATGCCTCGTTGGCTTCGTATTCTCCTATAGTATGTTTTGTAGTCGCCTTCACCTATATCTGTTATCTTTATCATTTCTCTGAGCAATGACTTGAAGGCATCGTTGGCTTTATAATATAGTGTTATCGTGACTTTGTACATTATAATTTTGATGTTTGTGATTAGGTAGGGTTGTGTCTGTGGTTTTTCTATGAAAACTACCTCAAGGTGGTCGTCCTCCTCGTTAGCTGGGAGCTTCATTATACTATTCTGTTTTTAGTTACTAGTGGTTCCTGTGGACAGAATAATAAAGGTAGTGAGGTTAAGCCTTTGCCTTTTTAAGTTTGTCCAGGTGGACCACCCTAGCTCTACCGTCGACAAGGATTTTGGCATTATTATTAGGAAGAACTTCTATTACCTCATGTGGACCTGTGTAGTGGTCAGCGAATTTATTTTTTCTAGGTTCCTTTAGGAGGAACACTAGATCTCCTGTCTTTAATTGTAGCAATTTAATTTTGTTATCATAATAATGTTTGTATTTGTGTTTCGCTTGAATTAAGTTTTCGGCTGCTAGAGTCTGTATCTCATGGAGGTTCTTACATAGGTCCAGCAGATAGCCTTCGTATGTCCTATCTGATACAGCCTCTATAGCCGCGTAACTCGAGGGCACTCTTGCCTCTCGGCCGAATACTAGCTCGTATGGTGAAAACCTAGTGCTTTCATGAATGCTGGTGTTATAGGAAAACATGGCCAGCTCTAACCACTCGTCCCAATCATTTTTGTCTGTGACGAATTGCTTCAGATACTCGATGAGAACGTGGTGTGACCTTTCTATCGATCCGTTCGACTGCGGATGAAAAGCTGTGGTCCTATTCTGTGCTATTCTAAATCGTTTTGCAATTGCCTTCATCAGCGAGCTGGTCAAGTTGGCGCCCTGATCCGTAAGGATGTGCCGGGGTGCGCCGTAGATGCATATAAAGTTTTTTACTAAACCGTCGGCTATCGCAACCGAGTCGGTTTCTTTCAAAGGAATTGCTAAAGAGTATTTTGTGAGGAGGCCTTGGATTGTTAAGATGTGACCATTTCCTCGTTTCGTGACGGGCAGAGGGCCCACAACGTCCATTGAAATCTTTTCGAAAGCAGCGTCAGGAGTGTCGGTTATCACCATGGGTTGTTTGTGCTTCACGCGCGTGAGCTTCCTGGTGGCACACTGCCAACACTTGCCTACGTACTCCTGTACTAGGCGCTTCATGTTCGGCCAAGCATATTTCTGCCTAATCCTACGGTAGGTTTTGGTTACACTTTTGTGTCCCCCTAACGCAGATTCGTGATTCTCTTGGATAATTCCTGCCCTAAGTTCCTCCGCCGGTGTTTGAGTTAGATCCTCATAGATAGTTAATGTGCAAGGGCAATCGCTTAGTGCGACTTTGACTCTGTTTAAGATTTCCTTCCACGTAACGTTATCTATAAAGGCTGTTCTGGCTAACGCAATTTCTGCTAATTCTATTTCCAAAACGACATCTAACAGGGATGCCAGAGCTTCTTTGAGTATTTCTCTGTCGAGGCTTCTTTTGACTGATTCTTTGATTGGTAGATAAATAACGTTTCTGTTATCTCTTTGTACTAACCTAGCCCTACCTAGCGCTAAGTCTTCTAATTTGGGCATCTTGAGTTTATTGAACAGGTCCTGCGCTCCGCGGTCTACCGGCTCACCCTGCTGCGAGACGAAGCAGACCACATTCCCCTTGTGAGTCGATAGGCTTTCTTTGCTCCTGGTGATCCTTAGTTCGGGGTCTGCGGCGAGCTCGTAAGGCTGCGAACCAGGTTCTATGATCTGGTCGGAATCGCTAACGTCACTGTCGATATACCCGCGCTCGTTGCCGTGCTCAGAGCCCGAGTCTGAGTCTTCGTCGGCGTCGCTTGCCTGATATTTTACAAGGGTGTCCTGGCCTGTTATGTCAAGGGCTTTGTCCCTGTTCTCTAAACCTATAGATGTTTCCGGAAGGGTAGTTCTACTAGTGTGCCCCCCATTCTCCTGCTCCATTGTCTCGACTATGGGGTCTAAACCCGTACTCTGATATTGGGGCGGATCGTTTCCGAACTGCCCTAGAGGCGAACTCTCCCGATTGTCCGTCGGGGCAGGCTCAGTGGTCTCAACATCGGGTGGAGGCAACGCGTATATAAGTATTTTGAACGGTTGCTTGAACACTTTATTGATTAATTTAATTACGGTCTTCCAGGATAGTTTGTCAAGACCACAATCTATCCTGGGCATCGCGAGGCGGTAGTCTGCGTTTCTTTTACAAGTACGCCTGAGTTGAATCAGAGCCTTTTCTAGATTTTTAAGCGTAGGCTTGTCGTTGCTACGTTTTTTGGTTATTAAGTAGTAGACAAAACGCCTGCCCACCTGAAGTTGAGCCACTTCACCTACCTTGGCGTTCTGTTCCTTCAGTTCGTCAAGTCTCCCGAATTTCTCCCGGAATTGCACTGCGATGCCGGCTCCCATATGCAGGTTCTCGGCCACGCAATGCACCAGTGAGAAATTTTCGTCTACGGTAAATAGGTTTCCTGTTATTTCTGTGGTGACCGGAGGTAGCTCAAAAATATCTTCGTTCGTGGTGTCGATTTCGTCCGTCGTGTCTAGTTCTAACGTTTGTATTGTCGCGAGTTCAGGATCCAACGGGGCTGGATCTGTATTGTCGACTGGATTTCTGGAAAGGGCGTCGGCATTCGTGTTGGCGCGCCCTTCCTTGTATTTTATCGTGCACTGGAATTCGGCAAGGAGGGTTTTCCACCTAACGAGCCGCGCGCACGGATTTTTATTCTTGTGAAACCAGGACAACGCTTTTTGATCTGATATCACAGTGAATTCCCTACCGTAGAGGTATGGCCTAAAATAGTTTACGCACCAAACCACTGCTAGCAATTCTTTTTCAAAGGTGGAATAATTCCTTTCCGCTGACGTTAATACTCGAGACACATATGATATTGGTAGGTCTTTCCCTACTTCTCCTTGACTCAGGACACCCCCGATAGCATAACCGGACGCGTCCGTCGTGACTAGAAAAGGTCGCTCGAAGTTAGGGTATTGCAGGATCGGTTTTTCGCATAACTTATCACGCAAGAATTCAAAGGCTGATTGATGCTGTTCTTCCCGTACAAAACTTTCCCCCTTTTTGAGTAAGTTAGTGAGTGGTTTCGCGATCTTCGAAAACCCTGGTATAAACCGTCTATAATACCCTGCTAAACCTAGGAACTGTTTGACGTTTTTTGGGTTTTTGGGTGCCGGGAACCTTTTTACAGATTCGATTTTTTTCGGATCCGGTTCTACTCCTACATCACTAATCACGTGTCCTAGGTAGGTAACTTCATGCCTAAGAAATTCACATTTATCCGGCTGAAGGGCCAGGTTTGATTTTCGTAGCTTACTCATCAGTCGCATGACTTTGCGTTCGTGCTCTTCTAAGGTAGAAGCATAGATTACAATGTCGTCTAAATACACGAATAACTCTATCCCCTGCGATCCTAGCAGTACCTGGTCCATTAGCCTCTGGAATGTGGCTGGCGCATTTTTTAATCCGAATGGCATACGAGTAAACTCGTAGTGCCCGTGTGGCGTCGAGAAGGCGGTTTTACATGCGTCTTTCTCGTCCATCTGTATCTGGTGAAAACCTGATGCTAAAACAAACACCGAAAAGTAGCGAGCGTTCCCTAGTTGGTCGAGGATCTCGGTTATGTTAGGCAACGGATAGGCGTCACCTATTGTCTTCTCGTTCAACTTTCGATAGTCTATAACGATTCGCCATCTCTTATTCCCTTTTGAATCGGCCTTTTTTGGTACGATCCACAGAGGAGAGCTATAGGGTGATACTGATGGTTTGATCACACCATTTTGCTCCATTTCACTAACCTGCCTGGCTATCTCGTCCTTGTGGACGGGTGGGAATCTGTACTGTTTCGTGTGCACAGGTAAGTCGTCAGTCGTGGCTATTTTGTGTTTCATGACGCTAGTGTATCTTAAGCTTGTCATCTGGTAAATGGAAGACATCCGCGTTTTCTCGGACTAGTCTAGGGACGCTGTCTTTCTCCTCGTCGTTAAGGTGATCTAGTCTCAGCAAATTTGTAATGATTTCGGAGCGTCTGGAGAATTTTTCGTCGGAGTCGGTAACGTCGGTTATTGAGCATTTGTTTATACTAACGTGTTCGGTCTTGCTTAGTGGTATCGCCTCGCTTGTGTCCAGCAATTCCACAGTAGGGACTATTATGAGTTTGTCCTCCTCTGTGGTGTTTACCGCGCGAATAGTTGCCCTGCCCCCATTGTCTTTAACGATAGCATTCCCTATGTAGACTCCTTCACAACTATCCAAAAGGGGAACGTATCCCTCCTTGATGCTGTTCTCACTAATTTTGATAGGAAAGGCTATGTTTGTGCGCTTCGGCACGAGGATGGTTTCTCGGTCGTTGAAATAAACCGATTCGTTCAACACCTCAAGGCACTGATCCGCGTAATTAACGTTCGCTTCGAACTGTGTAAGGAAGGCTGACCCTAGGATACCGTCACTTTTTATAGGGAAGGTGTTCTCGACTACATGAAAGTCTGTTTTAAAACCGAACATTTCTAACTCCGTGGCTCCTAAGCTATAGTGCGGGACGTCTCCTATACCTATTATTGTGATACGCCTTTTGGGGTTTACCCTGCGAAAGTCTTTTATATTGGAGGCCTTTACGATGTTGGCCTCTGCTCCTGTGTCTATCATAAAATTTACTGCTGTTTTTATGTCTTTTGAATTTAAGTTTACTGTGGGGATTTTTCCTTTTAAATAGAGGCAGACGGACCTGCTTCCGCCTCTTCGGTCTCTAAAGCATTGGCCCTTGTTACTCGGGGGTTGCTTGTACTCCCCGAGGGCCCTGCTCCGTTTCCCGAGTTGTTCCTATTAACTGCCTCGTTATATTTGCGTTTACGGCATTCATTATAAGAATGTCCTATATTTTTACAATAGCTGCACTCAATTACGTTCGAGTTTCGCGCATTTGATTGTTGATTTGACGGTGGTTTATTTTTATAGCAGTTGGCTGTGCTGTGGGTTGATCGCCCGCACAGCGTGCATGATTCCTTGCTCTCCACAGGCCTATTTGCCGCGGGTCTCCTAATTGCTCTACATTGATCGGTCGCGTGATTGTTACGCCCGCAGTGTTTGCACGGCTCCGCGCTGCTTCCCTCGGCCCTGCTTACGCCACGGTTCCTGGCTCGATCTTTATCTAATTCCAACGCTTTACTGGCATCTATGGCTCTTTCGTAAGCCGTTTTCAAGTTGGAATATCCCTTGATTAATACCGCGTTCCGGCAGTCGCTCGGCAATCCGTCGATGAATGCCTCGCAAACTTCTTCATCTAACCTGACTATTTCGGATTTAGTTAATTCGCGGTTCTTTCTCCTCTCCGCTTCTATCAACCCTGTCTTGATATCGCGGGTTCTCCCTATATAATCTAATACATGTTCGTCACTGTATTTGTATAACTGACCAAGTTCACCACGGTAGTGATTCGCGGATCTGATAGGCGCGAAAACTTCCGTGAGTTTATCCAGAAGTCCCTGCAGAGTTGCAAAATTCTCGTCTTCAATCACGGCGTACGCTCGGTCGGCGAGCTTGCTTCTGATAAGACGCGTAAGGTATCCCTCTAGGCTGGGTGCTACCATCTCGAGTGCTCTTTTACACGCCCGATTGAATTGCATCACAGTGATATTCTTTCCATCGAATTTTGGGACTACCGCAAGAGCGTCTTTAACTGATATAGACTGCTCCGCTAACGGTAGAGTAGGAGGAATGGCTGGTTGTACGGCATTAATGATTTGGGGACGGGTGATTCCTGAGATTTTGTCTTTCAGGGCCTGCTCCCTTTTTTTTAATTGCTCTTCGCGTTCGGCCAGTTTCCTCCTCCTCTCCCGGAACGGATCAGCTTGCGCGGCTTGGTACGCGAGCTCCTGTTCTTGTAAATCTAACTCGCGCTCCCAAATTTCCTGCTCGCGTAATTGCATTTCTAGATCTTTGTCAAGAACTAATTCTTCCGGTGCGCCTGGCTCTCCTAATTCCTGAGGTCCCAGGTCCGGTCCTGTGATTCCTCCGCGTAAAATTTTAAGTTTCTCGCGATTTTCTCTCTGGATATGTCTAATTAACGCCTCCCTAGCTAAAGCTTCTGCTTCTAGATTCAGCTCTTCATCGTCGGTGGGGACGGATACTACTGATTTTATCGAAACATGATCGCTTTCTAAATTCTGATTTAGAGCGTTCCTACTGATTGCTCCTTTGTTGAGTGGATCAGTGCGCTGACTGTCCACGAGATTAGCTTTATGGGTCGCCAATGATTTTCTTAAGTCGCCCTTTTTCCTTTCTGCTTTCTTCCTAAAGTGCAGGATTTCTGCTTCAAGCCTTAACTCGTCTTTGCTTCGCGTGCACGCTGGACCGAGTTCCCTAAATGTAGCGTCTGTGGCTATTCCTGAGTTTTCGGTTACCGCCCTATCCGTGCCGCGTGAATTTTGAGCTACGAGGAGTTGTACTTCTCGATCAATTTCCGCCTTTTTCCGGAGAAGTTCGGACAGCCTCGTGTCCTCCGTAGGACCTAACCGCGGTTCATCCAGCTTTGAACGGCACGGCGCTTCGTTAGTGTCCCTAATTTTGTCATCTGCCATGCTCGCGGAGAGCTGCGCAGGATATTTGAATTCGTCTACCTTGCCCAGTTTGGACTGCGTAGGATATTTTAAGTCGTCTACTGTGCCTTTCGTTGGCTGTGTAGGGTATTTTACGTCTTGCGCGGAGTCCTCGTGTGGGTTGTTCCGCTGCGTTTTTGTTTTCGCGTTCGCGATTTCCTTTGCCTCGAGTTCGGCAAGCCTAGCTAGTTTCTTTTGAACGTCGTCGCTTAAACTCACGTCTTTACTCGATTCTATGGCGCGTTGTTTCTTTTCTAATTCAGCTTCTTGCTGTTTAAACTGTTCGCTAAGATGTCTCGACTTCCTATCCATTTCTGCCTGTCGTTCATCTAACGCTTCCTTTTCCTTTTGGAGCCTCTTTTCTTTGTTAGATACCTCCTGCTTTATAAATTCTACATCGGTTTCTGTGTACTTAGGCTGTAGGCTGTCATCTGCTGACGCACCACTTTCCTTCTTACTACCAGTTCTGGTTTCGATAGGCATGTTAATTTCGCGTGTGAATCTTTTCTCTATTTATGAAAATAATCGCAAGCGTGTGGAGTCCCCGTGGTATTCGCTTTTTATTGCTAATGTCGAGCGTTATTTCACGATCCCGTCTGTAGTTATGCGTTCGTCCCGATCGCGTTCTTGACGGCTTAGGTGAGTTTTGTTTGCTACTCCCGTTACGTGTGTAGTGCGAAATTCGGTTCACTGTTTTTCCTACTTTTGCGGATCTCGTCTTTAATAACTCTACCGATTAATTTTAGTTGAATTCGGTTTTACAAAATCCATTTTTAACGAATCCCACCGCTGCCACCATAAATTTTATTCCTGTGACGTCCCAGAGTCTGCGGCGTCGACCGTCTCGGCTGCTGGCCGTGCTGGTGCGCATGCGCGGGGCTGTGGTGCGCGCGCAGTTGTCCCGCCTCTACGCGCTCGGTGTCACGTAGGCGCGCGTGACGTCAGAGCGTTGGAATGCGGTCCTTTGTTGGTGTAGTCCCGTTAGTTCCGGCGTCGACCTGTCGCTGCCTGTTTGCTTGCACGTGTTCGGGGTCCGGCGCCGACCTGTCGCTGCCTGCTCGCTTGCACGTGTTCATTTGCACGTGATGGGCCTGACGTCATGCTGTGAGGGTCTCTGTTTTATGACCCTGTTGTATAGCTAAGCCGGTCCCTGGCTAAGTGCGGGTCTGGCTTTCACTCTTGTTTATGACGGTTGAGTAAAACAGGTTTCTCTGCTCGACCCTTGGCCTTTGTTCTGCGTCGGGCGTCGGTCCGTAGGCCGGGGCTGGGATTGTTTGCCTCAGTTCCTCCTCGGGTATCGGATCGTCGCGTCGATGTTTCTACTTAAGTGTTCTTCAGTACTTGAACGATTTATTACTTCCGTCTGTTTATGGTATCGGAGTTTCGGGGATGTTTAGTCTAGGGTGTAATCTTAACTACGCAAAATCTTATCTTACTTCGAACGAGCGCTCAGCGGGTGTTTATGTTCGGGTTCGCCTATGAACCTTTGTTTAAGTGTTTCGGGTCCCGCTGGTCGCTCTGCTTATAGTTATTTAGTTATTCTGGAGACAGAGAATATTTCTAAGAAGTGCACGTGGTCGGGCGCTGAACGTGCAGAATGTCACGTAGGCCGCTGAAGGCGTATTGTGAGTGCAGGGATAAGGTTTCCCTTTGCGCGACGATGACGTGTACTCCTTTTGTATAACATGTATATGGTTATATTACATTTGTGGGTAAGTCCCTATGATTATTTATTGTATCTTATTCATTTTATTATTCGTACATTTCTAGTAGTGCGATAAGGCAAGTACGTTGTATACGATGTAAGTATATATGTATTTCTAATAGTGTAATAAGGCAAGTATATATATATACGATGAGTAGAGCGAGCCAAGATGGCGACCTCTTACTACTTAGCACGACTGTGGATACGGCTTGTTGCCTGGTGCTTTCTGCCGGGTTCGCCATGTTGCCTTGCCCTTTGCTTATGATATATGCTTATAATTTAGGTATAATGTAAGTACGTGTTATAATATGGTAGTATGATCGAGGTGAGAGAACAACAGTCCTGGAATGATAGTAGGAAAAAATATATGTATGGTAGACGTTCTCCTGGGGACGTCACAGATATCGAAAATCTCTTAGCGCTGGAGCAGGTACCTGCTATTCGAACCTACGCGCGCATACCAAAGGTTAGCTTCGCACCAAATGTAAAATAGAATAACGTAATTTTAAGTTTTCTATTATATTTTTCTATACTTAGATTTAAGAAATCTTGTATAAAACGTAAAGCGTTATATATTAAAAGATTAACATATTTTCTCCACTTGTAATAAATAACAAAGATTGTTTATTGTCGTTAACACTCGGGGGGGAGTATGTGAGGTATAGATACTCTGTCTCTCTCTAAGCGCTAGAGTGGGAGTAGCGGCGAAGTAGGAGAAAGCCAAGAAGGCGAGAGGGGAACATGGTGACTCTCGCGCGGCATTCACGTGTCGACGCTTAAACTTTACACATCTCTTGTACTCTTTATATCTTTAATAAATTCCGTTGTTACTATTAATCAAAGTGTTAATTATTTGAGTACACCTTCTCATTGAACACAGCAGGAGTGGGCCTGCTATCAACTAAGTGGACAACTTCACGACCTTCTGATCCCACACAGTATCCACGGCGGCGCCCTCTCTGCGCCCTACCTGACCAGCGTGCAGTTACCATAAGAGAGCCTTACGTGCTCTTACCGATAGTCGTAGATTAATACCAACACACATAGTTACCATCATAACGTCCAAATTCGTATATCGATAGTTCTCATACGCTAGATTAACCGTTATTTCATCAGTCAAATTCATAACATACATGGTATATATATTTTTTCCCATTTAACCGTTATACTTTTCAACATTAGCTTTCACATAAAACCTTTGATTTACGATCTCAACCGTAATAACCCAAAGTAATAAAAACCTGCAACAGTTAAGATAACCGAAAAGACTAAAACACTGGAAACGTGGGAAGAGAAATCACGGATAGCTCACAGAGAAAGAAACCCTTACTGTCAGAATTCAAAATAGCGCCCTCATTTTAACGATGATAAGACCAATTAGCGCTTCGCCGCTTGCTTCTCTAAACCAACCACCTCGCGCTAATCCACCACCGAGATCTCATGCACGAACCAGAAACCTTACCTCCAATTATTCCATCATCTTCAACCAATCATCCGAGACCCGCGAGAAACCGCGACTCCTTTTGAACTCCTCCTACTTTCCCTCTAATCCAACCTTTCCAGAAAACAGAATAGAGGAGAAGAACTTCAGACATCATAGAGAACAGATCAGAACTCTATCGAAATCCTAGAATCAAATCACGTTATAATTAATTCAGAACCTCCAAGACTTATTAACAGTTTGTCACTGCGATAGTGATTAACACCAATCTGTACCACAATTGTAAACCTACCATTGATAACTAGAAGGAGATTGTTAATAAATGTGTAATTAATCCAAGTGTTGTCATAAATAATTATTTCAATCACGCATAGTGATGGTTGGCACGAGCCTTACCTAACAAACTCCCAGAATTGTAGGCGAGTTGAAAGAGAAGATCTGAGGAGCTGATCAGCGGATTCCCGAGATATACATATACCAACTACGTAAGTCAGGAGAAAAATTTAAATCACGCAGCGAACCAGAATCGACTCAAAACGTTCCTCTCGGAACGTAACACGGTGTCCTAACGTCCACAGGGGGGAAGAAGCACAGTAGCCAAGGGGGGGCTTGCTGCCCCAACACCAAAGCCCACGCAGAGTGGAAAATTACAGCGCAACGACCCTACGCCTGTACCACCGCACCAACACAGCGTTACACCATATGTAAAAAGCTTGCAATATAACCTACGACGTTACTCTGTCCAAAAATCCAGCAAACTTTCAGCTCCATTTTGTCATATTAATTTAAGATCCTACAACTAAGTAATCCCGTTGTTTGTGACTTGAAATATTGAACTTATAAAATAAATCCAAGTTAATCAAAGTATGCAAATATATTAAAATCAGTCATTCCGTTAAATCCTCTCACCAATCTACGCTGCAAGTCATCATATCCAGATTATTCTCAAAAGGTAAGCCAAATAACTAAATCTTTCATCTAACAATTACTCTTTCCTCGGTTCGTTCGATTAGAGCGATAGAATGACCGTTGTCCGATGTATTTCAATACTTTATCGGTAATTGGTGACCCAAACTACTGATGTGAGTCTAGCTGTAGCTGTGTGAATGAATCTAGTCTCTAACATTTGGAAATTTTCACCAGGTACCGTACCGACGTCACAGGGTAGTCCCTAGACTAGTGACTTTATAACCTTTTCAATACATATTTTCACACCTTCCCTCAATAAGGTCTTCCTTCTCTTCTAGGCTTGTTTCTTATTCACTAGTATAATCATTCAACAAAAAAATATTCATGTTTCTTAAAACTAACTATTCTAGTCATTGCTCCCTGGTTTTGGAGCAAGCAAGAAACTTTTGGTCTGCTGTTCAGTTGAAATTAAAATTTTTGACAAAATTAACAAATTTCTCTCTGACTACAGGTTTGGTAAACAGATCAGCTGTTTGGTCTTCTGATTTGATATACTTTAGAGTTATCAAATCTTCTTTAATTTTTTGTTTTATGTAGTTGAATTTAATGTCCACGTGTTCGACCCTTTTGTTTTCTGGATTATTTCCTAGGTTTATGGCTGCCTGGTTATCCACCTGAATGATTATTGGGTCTTTGCCAGTTATTTTAAAATCTTCAAGTAATTTTAGTAGCCAACTAGCTTCTACTACTGCTGAACTCAAAACAATACATTCAGCCTCTGTGGAGGATAAACTAACGGTTTGCTGTTTTCTCGACAACCATACTACTGCACAGTCGAATTTAGCTTGAATACAAATCCTGACGTTGACTTTCGATCATTCGTGTCACTGCCCCAATCAGAATCTACATACCTACATAGAGTTTGAGCATTTATATTTTTTTTTAATATTAGCTTCAAGTGTAAAATATTTTTAATGTATCTCAACACACGTTTCAATGCGGTGTATAGCTCCTGATTTGCGTAGTTCTAGTATCGGCTTAGATATGATATGCTTAAACATAAATCTGGTCTAGTTCCAAGGTCTGCATATATGAGACAGTCTATTATCTGTCGACACTCTGACTCTAATTCTCTATCGCTCACTTCTGGTTTGACATACTGAAACTTGTTCTCTATAGGCGTCGACATGGGCTTAGACTCGCTCATACCAAACTTGTTTAGATTTGACTCAAATATACCGCTTGATTCATTTCAGTAATTCCCTCCTTCAAGTTTTGCGTTACGCGTATACCTAAGTAATTGGATACCAAGCCCAAGATTTTCATTTGGAAAACATTTCCCAGATAATTTTTCAGATTACATACTTCGTCCTCATTCGTATCAAAGATTAATATATCGTCAACGAGCAATAACAGATATACTTTGCTAGCTATATTGCACTTCGTATACAAACAGAAATCATTTTGTGAACGGACAAAACCTTTTTTTGTTATAACCTCATCGAACTTTTAGTTCCAATACTTCGGCGACTTTTTCAAGCGATATATTGACTTATTCAATTTTCCCACAGTGTTTTGTTCAATCTTTACATTCTTTGGTAACTTTATACGTACTTCCTCATTTATATTTCCGTACAAGAAAGCACTTCTTACGTCTAGCTGATGTACTGGTAATCCTAATCTGTTTGCTACGGCTAGTACAATTCTAAAAGTGATTATTTTCACCACTAGTGTATATATATCATATACCTCAGTTTCCTTTGCTGGAAGCCTCTTGCTACTAACCTTGCTTTAAATTGGGATGGGTTCCCTTCACTATCCTGCTTAATTTTATATATCCACTCACTATTTATTATCTTTTTATTTTTTGGTGTACGTACTATGATCCGTGTATTGTTTTCTCGCAATACACTTAGTTCGCTATTCATAGCGTCTTTCCATTTTTCCGCATGAGGACTTTCGATAGCTACCTCGTAGGGCTTAGGTTCGTTTAGTATACTGACAAAACCTGTCTCATAATCAGTATATCTTTTGGGCTTTACAATACTACGCTTACCAAATTCACGAACTATTGTGGCGTTCAAATCTACCATTGCTTCACCTGATTCACTTGTTTCACTCAACTCTTTGTCACACTCCTCGAAGATGCTGCTGCCCGATTGACAATCTAACTGCTCGTCTTCGTCTTGGCTTGCTGCGTTTCTGATTCTCCAGGTACTTCGTCATTAACATAGTCAAGTAATACTACCTCTTGTTTGACTTGTTTATGGTTAGACTCAAACGAAACATCTCTCCTGACTCCAACTATTCCTGTCTGTGGGAAGTACACTCGGTACCCCTTTGTATCTTCTCCACAACCGACGAACAATCCACTTGTACTTTTTGAGTCCCATTTCTGTCGCCGTTGTGCTGGGACGAGGGCATCTACCTTCAAATCAAAAATCTTGAGATTACTCAAATCATAACTTTGCTCAAACCATGCTTCAAGAGGAAATTTGTCGGGTACTGTACTTTTTTCCTCCTGTTTAGTACGTATGCTGCTATATACACTGCCTCGGCCCACAAACTCTTACTCAGGCCTTTTGCCATTAGCATCAAGCTAGCAGCGGCCACGATGGTTCCGTTGTCGCGCTCGACCTTACCATTCTACTCCAGGATGTACACTACAGATGTCTGATGTCTTATCTCTCTCTCTTCGAAAATGCTCTTCAGTTCTGCATTCACAAATGCGGTTCCATTTTCTGACAATACGAATTTGACTTCATTTCCTATATCCTGCTCTACCAGGCTAAGATACCTTTTGACGTTCCTCGCTACTTCATGTTTATTTTTCAGGCAATAGATATACCTGAAACCAGAATAGTCATCTTTGATCAGTAGGAAATACCTCGAATCTCCAAGCAATTCACACTCCATGGGTCCACATACGTCCATATGAACCAGCTCGCACGTGCTTAACGTGACTGTTTTGCTTCTATTAAACGGAGCCTTGTGCATTTTCTCCTTTGTACAACCTTTGCACCTGGGTTAGTCTACATTATAAGGGATTTTGTATTTGTCCAATATCTGCTTTACATAGCTCAAGTTCTGATGCAGTAAGTGTTCATGCCGTACCAATAAATTGTCCTTGGCATACCCCGCTGCTGCTTGCCCAATACCACTAAAATGCATGGTATATAGCTTTCAACTTCTATCCTCGATTGCCATTACTCGAATGTCTTTTTCAATACTATACTGCTCACTGTTAAATATTACCCGGTAGCCTTTGTCAGCCGCGTTTCTAACAGAGAACAAATTTACTGTCATTCTAGGCACATGTAATACATTGTTTAGCATCGTGTTTACCCACTCAAGGCCGTCATATGCCTTTGACTTGACTGTTCTGCAGCCAACCGCGTCTAATTCACTCCTATCTCCTATCACTACCTTTTCGTAATTTGTTTATTCAGTGTAGGTGGCGAACATTTCCTTTATATGGCACATATGCTCACTAGCACCCGTATCGACTAACCAGCTTTGATTTTTATACTCTGCAATTTACGCGTTACTTTTTTTACTGTTTATCTGATCCTGAGTGTCATTTTTCTCTTTTTGCCTCAATTTTTGTACTTTAGTTCTACACTTGCTTATGTGGTGCCCGTACTGTTTGCAATAATGACAATGACCTTTTACCGACTTACAGTCTCGTTTATAGTGTCCTTCTGTTCCACAGCCATAGCACTTGACAATACTGCGAGAACTTTCACTGACCAATGCTACCGATGTCTCTCCTTTTGCTGGCGAATCCCTGTCTGCAACTCGTTCTTCCTCGGCGAGTAGTCTGGCTATTAGCTCATCTATACTCTGACTCTCCGCAGGTACTGACTTCCACGCTGCAACGAAATGCCTGTACTTTTCGGCTAACGACGTTAACACTTTTCTTGTAATCATCCTCTGTGAGACTGTCTCCCCCAGTTGGGCGATTTTATCTCTTATTTCCTCAAGTTTAGCAAAGAAAGTCGATATATGATTTCCCTCACACTTCAATGAAAAGAACTTTTGCTGTTCTAAGTGTTTATTCCACATTTCTGGAGCTGAAGTTGTTGTTATAACATGAACTATGACTTTTTCTTGTGAGTGTGTTATTATAATTCCCTTAGCCTTGTCGTCTTTCGAAATCCAGTCGGCTTCTGCTTCCGCGCCTAACACCGGCCTCAGCACACTTCCTTCGACCAAACCAAGTAACCCCATGGCTGGTAAAATAACCTGTATTTGAAATTTCCACACGCTCCAATTGCTGCTTCCCTCAACCGTCACGCCTTTATTTACGTACACTTTTTCCATGTTCTACTTATTGATTTCTGGACACTCCCGATGTCTGGCGACCGGCATTCACCACGCCGTGGGTTAACCTCACTTTGCAATCCGCGTTTATTTTGGCAATCCACGATGCCTGGGCCCATAACCTGTTGTGGATATGATAGGCGAGGTTGATTAATGAGTAGTCTGGGTGTATTTCTTTATTAGATATGTGAATTGTCCCCTTTTTATTGAGTAGACCGTTTTTTCATTCCAAAACATATATTTATCACTTTTAATACCGTGACAGTTTGCGATTGTGCACGACGAGCTCATAGAGTGGAAGAAGAAACCTAGAGAGTAAACGTGGCGGTATTGTCATCTATATCTAAGGGCTAAGTAGAGCGGGAAGTCCTTAGAATAGTATGATCTTATTGCCTTTTTAATACACATTTTAACACGATTTGCTACGAATTATTTGGCCATGACTGGCGATGTATCCAACGTCAGAAATTAGAAGTCATTGTTAAATTATGTAACAATGGCTTCCAATCTCTGACGCACTGAACTATAATACAACTGGGCAGTGTTCCCAACCCGTCCGTGGGGGGCTATGTGACCAGGGCCGTGGCATTATAGTACCGAACAAAAAATTATAGTACTTTTTTGAAAATGTTAATAATGCAATAAAATCACGAAATACTATTTTTATAAGTATATTATCCCTATCCATTACAATACGCGTGCGTACTTACATTTAATTGTACGAATGACCAGAAGGTACTTATTTGAATTATTTTTGTACACACTAGGAATGACGGCAGGAACTGGCGGGAAGCGGGACACGGGGCGCTCAAATCAACACCAACGCGCCTGAGCCCGAACCGTGCATGTCAGCGCCCTCCGCAATAATGTGGTTAAAATTAAAAACCACATTATGGTGAATGGCGCTGACAATTTTTTGCCTAGCGCGAAAAGATTTGAATACGTTTCTTTTGAAAAGTATTAAAAATCTTTTTTTTTCGAAAAGTATTAAAGAATTTTGTCCCGCCAGTTTTTGTATTACAAAAAAAAACTTCTTTTTACACAAATTTCCAAATTATAGTAGATTTCCGTCACATAATGAAAGTTCTATGTTACATAGTACGAAGTTCATATTTATGTGACATCTACTATAATTATGTGACGGTTGGGAACACTGCAACTGGGTCGCTCACTACGGTGGTGGGGCTTCAGCCGACAGAGATAGCTCTGAGGTGCTATTTCTTTCTACTACCTACCCTGCATACATGGGGCAGTCTAAGCAAAAATGTTATGAGGTTTAAGGGGGTCGTTTAGTGTGTTGGGTAGAGAAAATGAATTTTTTTAAAAAATATAAATTGAAGGAGGGGAAGAATTATTGTATGGTTCAGGCATAGCAGATTGCTGATGAGTCATAATCATGATTGCTCTAGTAGTTCTTATTTTACAAGACTAATGGGAAAAAATACAAATTTTAAACTTTGCTTGAAAAATAGCTCGTAAATCAAAAACTACCAAAGCAATCATGATTATCCTAGTTCATGCAATCGGTATAGGTATGTGCACTTGGGGACAATGCATCTGAGACGGCTAATTTTTTACACTAGAGAGTTATGTTAGAAACACAGAGAAACCTACAGCGCCATAGTCGGCCGAACGCGAAACTAACTCAATCTCAATAAACATAACAAAACCCATGGCCGTCGAATCTAACCTTAGAATTGACCAGCCTCCTAACACTGGTAGGTAAAAGTGGCACGCGAAATGTGCTTGCCGCATAGTGGCGCTAGCTGTTCTGTAAGTACTTCTCATATATATATATGTTGCACCGTCGTCTTGAATATTTTACATGAATATACGGCTATTGTAGATAATTTTTTGTTTAATAAATATGAAATAACATAATAATAAAAATATTGTAGTTAACTTTTTGTAAAATCAATATGAAATAAGAGAATAATGAAAATATTGTAGATAACTTTGTGAAAACCATTATTCGCGCGCATAATGAATTTGAATTATAATTTTAATTATTCAGCTTAGCATTATCAATTTTAAATATTCAGCAATAGTCCTTCGACAAATGAGAATATTTTAAGTTGACTTAGAAAATAGGTACTAGGTATGTAATAAGGTACTCACATAGACGAAAAAAAAACATCCGTATGTAAGAGTGAAAATATTCATTTATTTTCGCATAAATATAATGCATAATGAATATAATTTTCGCATAATAATGAATATAATGGATATAATAATGAATATAATACAAAATATACATATATGTTACATGTGTACGTTAATATTTTGCAGAATTTAGCTTTCTTTTTGTGTAATTGCTCGTCTTTTTATTGCTCTGCATTCATGTGTGTGCAGTACTGCTGCAACCCTTTAGATACGTAAAATTGGGTTAGTTGATATATTATTTCATGCGCATGGTCTTTGCACGGGAATGCCAACTCATCGTGATTGCATAAAATAGTTTTATATATTTTACAATTTTCACTCAATTTGAACAATAAATTCACACGTTACAACAATAACAGCACGATGAACACAATAATCGGAGCAGTCGGAGTATTTAAGGGGAGGCCAAGGTTACGTTGACCTCCCTCGCTCCTCGCCTTATAACGAAGATTCACACAGAACAGCCAGCGCTGCTGGTGGCGATTTCAAGAACTTCAGATTTCAAGACAAAACGCGTTTGCATTTATCGTATAGGAAAAGCAGGCCAGTGTCAGGGGACTGGAATTGACGTGTCAATCCTACAAGTCATGACCCCTGCGGTATTCTAATGTTAGATTCGACCGTCGTGGGTTATGTTATGTTTATTGAGATTGAGTTTGTTTCGCACTCAGCCGACTATGGCGCTGTACGTTTCTCTGTATTGCCAACATAACTATCTAGTGTAAAAAATTAGCTGTCTCAGATTCATTGTCCCTAAGTGTACACATAATAAATATGCTGTAAAAATTTGAGCAGGATCGGTCTAGTCCATTTTAATACATCATCTCTACCTTCAAGTACATTTTTTAAGATACGTTCCTGTCGGGCAGTATACATTAGATTATATTCAATATATCAACTGAATTGATGACATTTTTCTCCTATTCGAATTCAGTTAATCGAAAAATCAAGATATACGTTTTGAAATAGGAGATATATTATTTCTTATTTTTTTTGATTCAACAAAATAGGACGATCGTGGGAGCAAGAAAACGTGCGAAAAAATAGGGTATGTAAATTTTCAATTTGCTGATTTCTTCCGGCCGTAATTATCGGATAGAACTTTCTTTCTCTCATTTTGTGCGCAATTTGATACTCTATAAATCATCCGTTTACAGTTTGACGATTGGTCAAGTAGTTTCGATTTTATAAGCGAAAAACTGAAAATTCTATTTTTTCATGAAAATTATTTATAAAAAAAACCTTATGACATTTGGGAGTGGGAAATATAGTTGGAATGTAGTATGAAACCCCCTCTTCATGACGGCACAGTCGGTTTGCTCCTAGGAATTTTGTCACGAAAAAATGCAATATTACTTGGTCTTGATGCAGTAAGCGTTCCAACCGTGGTGTGAGTATACCACTGATATATATATACACTGGATTGGATATTACCAATTGAACAATTGAATTTCCGCCATCTTGTACAGAAAGTTGTCACAAAATGCGCGCTAGATTTGAACTGCGTAATATATGCTATTTAGATCTAACGATATATTCGTCACACAAAAAAGTTTTTGACGAGTAAAATAATGTTTGACACATTAAATGAAGAACAAATCATTTTTTCGAAAGTATATTATTATTTACAATTATATGGTGTAAAAGATCATTAAATAATATGACGAAAAACTTGTATTTAAGCGTGATTTTTCTTTATGTTCAAAAGTCCTCAATTCTAAGAAGTTTCCGTCCATTATCCTTCATCCTATGGTGGGCTGAATTCCATACGGATTATTCAAAAATTTGTATAACACTAATTCAACCGTTAGGGAATCCATTTACCATCCATTGATCATCAAAGTGGAGCTTAAGACATGTAAAAAAAAGTTTTGAATTAAATTATATCGAATTGGGTGAGTAAAAACTTTATTCAAAAATATGGAGAATAAAACATTCCTTGCAAACGTTAAGGCATTTTTATAGAGTTGCGTGCGATAAACCACAACCGTAATATAATTAGTAGTATCAATCCACATTCCATTCACATGAAGAAAAAGTTACAAGCACAATCAAAAGAAAATAAAAAAGATGTACATACCTGAGCATGCAAATCAGGTACAAATGTGTAGGTGATCATGTAATTTGGTTAAATTCACTGTGGTGGGCCGATCGGATTCATCCTGAAATTCGGTCTGCTGCAAGTTTTCACCTACAGATAAGTTACTAATAAATAACGACAATGGAAATACACAGAAATGTGTCACACACGATTTTTCTGTAACAGAGCACTTTATAATCTGTAGGTAATTAACTGCTTCGACGGCATTGACGCAATAGTGCATCACATCAACGTGTCTTCATGCACACTGAGTTTTCTCTGACCTAAAAGGGATTAATAGTTTCAAATCTTACCAAATAACGTTGGGATACTGCCTTTTCGTAAAGTTATATAATTTTTACTTTTCTTCTGAAAGCTAGAGGGTTCAAAGTGGTCGGAACACAGAAAGCTATCACTTGATGGAGACCACGGTCCAATGTTTATATTTGCGATCCACTGCTTCATAATGTCAGGTTCATCCAATGGGAACCTACATGACAAGCAGAATTTAAATTTATTAATTCACACGTTATGTTGCATTGAGTAACGGTACTTACTTGAAGAATGAACAGCCATGTCCATATTCCCTTAATCGGTGACAAGATGAACACTCTGATTTTGGGTTGTCAAATATAGTTGGTACACTGTTCTTTTTCAATGTAATTAGGAATCCTGTCCTATCAAAGCAGTCATTTGCAAAATGAGCTGAACACAATGTGCTATTTCGGTTTGGCTTCCAGTCCTTCCTCTTCATTTCTTTTAACCACTGCTGAAGGCGCAACACATCTTTCACGGGAAATCTACATATCGAATTATAATTTAATCCCTGAGTCAATAATACCCGAGTTTTCAATTTCAATTATAATAAGATCGATTCATAATTCAAATATTGTGAATTTTTACTGACCCGATTCGTACGTTATAATACTCGTCAAATATAATTAGTAAATACTTCGTATGCTGACATAACCTCTGCAAGTTATCATTTGCAGAACGCTTCAGCGTTGTATACTCACTTGTGAAATGATCGCCCACTATATTTTGATTGCTTTGTTTTGCAAAAAACGCAGGTACTCATTGTTACCTCAATAATTGTTACTGTAATTTTCCATCGCAATCGATTATATACAATATATATATATATATATATATATGTGATATATGTATGTGTATATAATCGATTGCGATGGAAAATATATATATATATATATGTGATATATGTATGTGTATATAATCGATTGCGATGGAAAATTACAGTAACAATTATTGAGGTAACAATGAGTACCTGCGTTTTTTGCAAAACAAAGCAATCAAAATATAGTGGGCGATCATTTCACAAGTGAGCATACAACGCTGAAGCGTTCTGCAAATGATAACTTGATATATATATCTGAAGTGACAAGAATCTGTACAAAATGGCTACCGTTCAATTGGCGTGACGGCACCACGCTTAATCCAATCCAGTGTATATATATATCAGTGGAGTATACATGGTGTGCCTAGGAGTGCAGCTTCTCTCTCTAAAAAGTTTTTCTAGCGCTGGACTCGAGTAAATCCGGTACGAACGGCGTCAAAATACCCTAGATCTGTGGTGATTAATTGTTATAACGTTGAATCTGTGCGGGGAAAAGATGAGCAGGTTTTTTGAGTATCTTCGGAGTTGTAGCGATAATGTTACGGGATTCGTGTTCTGGAGAATACATTTAATTTTTGAAACATTGAATAATTCTAATATCAATGCGAGGTACAAAGTAATTAATTACGGAAATTAGGTGTTACGCAATGTGCACGATGGCATTACTGTTATGTATTGGTAAATGAGTAATACTCCGATATAGCGGTACCAAGTAGGGTAGCGTTCGCAAGAAAAATAATTCCCTCACAATATAGGAATTTCTTTGAACGGTTGGTACATAATTACTTGAAGGCTTTGATCTCGAAGAAAGGGGTGTGCCGTAGGAGTTCTAGGCATGTATACTAACACCAGAGCTCACACCACGGTTCCAACTTGTACTTCAGCCTTAGAGCATACACTATAGGAGGTAAGCCACCCATGCCGTCAACTTCGCGAAAATTGCAGCCAAAGTGGTAAGTGAGCGAAGTATTTGATCAACCTGCATTTGATTGGCTGAGAGGAAACGTATGATTGCTTCTACTTCCTACGGCTACCTCGCCAGTCATTGTCACATAATTTGTATAAAATCGAACTTGCATTTCGTTTTGGACCGAAAACAAGGTAGCCGGATAGGGAAGGCATTAATGAACATTACTGTATGTAATACCGATAAATCTTATGGCTGCGTCCTGAAACTAGTTGGCAGTGCTAAAAACTCCCTATGACAAAGGCAGAACTAGTCACGAACTTGGCTGCGCAAAAGAGATAAAAAATTGCTCATGGTACTAGAAGCTAATTTCGCAACGTACCACATACTATCCTGCACAATACCCGGGGTGCGTTCCGATATTAGCTCCTAGTGTTGTCAACAATCTTTCATCTATTTGCGCTGTTGAGTTATTGAGTAGCTCTGTCTCTGTCCTAGAGAGTTTTTAGTGCAGCCAGCTAATTCCGGAACGTGCCCCTAGTATTCACAGATCGTCCTCGGATGTATAATGCATGATGTGTTTTTTATATCCAAAACAGTCTGAAAGTCTTGCTAGTTTGCTGAATACCCGATAAGGGTTCTCCTTGACTGAAGTTCTACACCGTCAAGTCTTGTTTAAATACCGACTGCTGCTTAAATTTTATTTTGTATATGAAATATTAAGTATACAAAATTCGTTTCATCGTTATTGATTATTCAATCCAAATTTCAATATAAATTACAAACAAAATTTAGGCAAGTTCCTTATCCCCCTCTACTTCAGGGGCACAGTGTTCTATTATCGGTGTAGGTGGCCAACTGCAAAAGAATTATATTCAATGGTTGAAATTATCTATTGTTTGTTTGACAATTGACGTAGTAAAAATGTTCTCACGTCCGAAATTGGCAATTGCTTCATTTTTCTTGAATGTTTTTCATCACTAAAATATCGATCAAGTATCAGTCGCAATTTTAAAAAACTTTAGCACGAAAAACGTCGAGGGCAAATCTCAAATGGAAATCCAATCCGATAAGATTACAATGGATAACAGAGGACAGAGTATTGGAATTTTCACTATTTCGCTGTTAAGATCAAACCATTTACGACTGGTCGAAACGTTAGAAAAAGATGTGAGTCAAATTAGATAATCGTTCTCCCCCCGCCGTTCTTGTATTAACTACCCGATATATTCAAGGTCAGATTTGCCTATGTTCTTGTAAAGTGACTTGGAACAAACAAAAATACCGTGAATAGCTTACGTAATTTCAATTTTCATTGAAATAATTGATCGCGATATTAATTTATTGTACAGCCGTCATTTTGGCCACTAGTGTTTTCAACTTCGAATTTATTCGTAATATAAGGTTACCCTCTGTGACGCAACCCTACGCCTCATCCGTGTCGAAGAATTGTGGTAGTGTCTGGTAATAGAGAAAACTGAAAATTAAACGGGAATTTAAAAATATCGTTGTAACTGCGGGAAATGTACAATATCAATTTCACACAGTCATCGGGAATTCGAACCGAAGCTGGTGTTTGATATACCAACTCACGGAAAAAGAATCCGTATTGGATCAACGTGAACAAACACATGGAGTTTTACGTCAAAAATGATGCATTTTAATATGTTAAAAATTTGTTATCATTATGCATTGTTAAACGTAATGACGAATAGCAATTATTTGACAGCATGTCAGGTTCCTTGAAGAATGTTGCCTTTTCACTCCTAATGCGAGAAATTTTTACAGAATCCGATATTTAGTAGTGAATTATATAATCTATTAAAATTTATTTAATCTGTATGTGACAAAAGTAATTTACAATAGGCATTGTAAATGACCTCTGAATAATGAATTACGAAAAGATTTTTAGTATCAAAGCCTACAATCACAAGTCTCTTCAAGGTAACTACATATATCCGTTAATTATTCTATAGAAATAATTCTACGCAAACGTACAAGAATTTGCAAAGACTAATTGGAATTGTACGGGAATTATACGAAAATTTTCAGGTCCGGTAACGCTTACAGACACTTTCTGACAGTACCCAGATAACAAAATGTTTGTAAACTGTATGCAATTTGTGTGCAAATTAGCACATTTTATTGCGACATGTGTAGTTAGATCTGCAATCCCAAGAAGATTGGCAGTGAGAAAGCATAAATTAGCAGCAATTATGCAGCAAGTCATGCAATTTGAATAGTGTACAATGTATGATCTTACATCTTTCGCTCAACATGCTGCTAATTTGTGTATTTATTCTGTGCATTAACTTCATTTAAAGTATGATTTCATGTATTTTAATTTACATGCTGCATATGAGTGTTCAATTTATGACAATCAGATCCTTAATGGTAATGCAATAGCAATTTGCACACAACCTTTGTTCATCTAAAATACTGTAAGACATAAGGTTTCGCCAATCTTATCTGCTTACCCAATGGTAATACATACTAGGTCTTTTCGCTGCCGCTACATTTTGCTTATATATTTTTTACACCGATGTAAGAATGCACTAAATAAACGGTGCATTTCTCAAATAGGCCCAGAAAATGTAACGGGATTGCAACAAGAACTAGTTAATATCAGTATATAAATATAGATTACGAAAGTACAGTTTTATCCATAAATTGCTTGTTATTGAAATAATCATCTGGTGTTATAACTTGTTATCGAATCAGGTGTCAATATTGCGAATCGAGGCTCGCCATATTTCTAGAATCAGTACGGAATTGGACAGCAAATTGGAATCGTTCACTCAAATATCAAATGTACTTTTTGGAAAGCTCGAATCGCTACGCAATTTGATCAAAACCAGATTTGAACAAAAGGATGACGCAAGGGAATTTGCGGATAAAATTTCAGCATCATGGGAACTAGCTAACAAACAAGTTTGTATATTATATTTCACTCATATTATGTTATATTATATATTATATTATATTATATTATATTATATTATATTATATTACTAGGGGCTTCGCGCGGCAACCCCATCTCGGCGCTACGCGCCTCGGGCACTCGGCGCTGCGCGCCTCGTTGTTCGGCGCTTCGCGCCTCACTATTTCCTTACGCATTGTCTAGTAGACAGGCGAATTACTTCATGTTGATTTGATGACAGGTCTGCACTTGCTGTCCACTTCAATTCCTTCTGTGCTTACTTTTCTTTTTTTCATCAATCTAAGCTTCCATTCGTTGGTTGAAAATTGGTGTTCCTTCTCTATTGATATCGATCTATCTCCTTGACTTGCTGAATTATTTTTGCTACCGCTCTGCCCGTTATTCTCCAAAATCACCTTCTTTATATTATTTTTTTCTCTATATTTGCGTTGCTGTTCACTCCGCAAAACACCTCTTTCTCTTGTGGTTAACATAGATCCTGGTCGTCCTCTTGCCTGGTTATAGAAATATTTGTTTATTATTATTCTCTGGCTTATTTGGTTATTCGCACTTACAATTTTATTTTCCTTTTTCTTTTGTGATACGTCCGACCATCCACCGTCTCTATCGCCTTGTCTGCTGGTTGAAACTCCTCCTTTCTGTTCGTTGGTTGAAAAGCCAGTATGATATTTTTTGTTCGCTTCCCTATATTTTCGCTGCTGTTCTCGTCGTCTGATTTTTCGCTCTTCTATGTCCATCACATTGGTTGGTCGTTCTCTTGATTTATTTTCCAAATCAATCATCACAATCGATTCTTCCAATTCTTCAACACCCTTCGTTGAATTATTTTTACTACCGCTCTGCCGGTTATTCTCCAAAATCACCTTTATATTATTTTTTTCTCCACCTCTTTCTCTTGTGGTCAACATCGATCCTGGTCGTGCTCTTACCTGGTTATACGAATATTTGATGGATATTATTCTATGGCTTATTTGGTTCTTCGCACTTACAATTTTATTTTCCTCTTTCTTTTGTGATACTTCCGACCATCCACCATCTTCATCACCTTGTCTGCTGCTTGAAACTCCTCCTTTCTCCATTGTCATCGTAAATCCTGGCTGTCTTTTTGACTGTTTGGTGATATATTTAGATTTACTATTATTTGATTGTTACTTTTCATACTTATTACTCACTATCTGAATTTTATTTTGGTTCTGCAAGACATCAAAGTGTCCACTGTCTCCGTCGCCGGTGAAGAGTAGCGAGAATTGTGTTTCATTTTGTGATCCGATCCGGTGTGGATGAATTTGTTCTTCGCGATACACGATTAAATATATCTTAAAAATGTACGCAGCTGCAGCTAATTCTGCTTCTTCCCCGTATATTCCATTTTTATTCAAATGTGATTTGTAATCACCAGGTGACCTAATCACAGCACCGTTTGACTCATTACCTGTAATAAAACCCGCAAACCTAGACCAATTATCCACTATATTTGAAACGATACTCAGTCTCACCTCTGCGTGTCGATCTTGAGTGCCGTATACACAATACGCCAACGCGCGAAAAAGACAATTCCCGTCGGGAATCATCTTGATAATTTTCGTTTGCATGTTCATTTTTTGCGCGTCAGAAACAGATACCTATAAAGATATTTGTCAAAGACTGTCATAAACAGCCGATGACAGCTGTCAAAGGGTTTGCTAGATGCTTTTTGTTTTGTTTTCGGGATCTCACCCCACCGCCAACTTCATGCGTATACTATTGTTAGTATAATCTTTTTTATACTATTGTTATTATAGTCTTTTTTTTACTATTGTTATTATAGTCTTTTTTTTTACTATTGTTATTATAGTCTTTTTTTGCTATTGTTATTATAATCTTTTTCTACCTGTTCATTTGTTCGAAACTTTTTTATTAGATAGAGAGATATTATATTATACTTAATGTATGTAATGAACACGTATTCCTAGCAATACCGGTTTATCCACTAAGATATCGAGACTATAGCTTAGGGTGCTATCAAGGAGCAATGATTCGTTGTTATTTTTAAATATTTGCATGATGTTTTCGAAAAATAAGTATTGAAAACAAATAATTTTTGGAAGCATCAAGCCCTTAGTGCATAAATTTTTGAATTATCAATGTCATCAATTCCATGATTCACTATAAATATAAAGATTAATAACATTATTGGAAACCATCTTCATTTGTTTCATCAACCCTTTGACTGTGAGTGACACACATATGGGCGGAAAAGAACTCGTGCCACTTTTGTTTTATGATGCATATGTGACATATATATTGCAACTTCCTGGTGGTATTGGCACACCCACACAGCTATAGAGCATAAACGGATGACGACGGACAGACCAACTTTACCTTACCTGAGAATTACTCCGTCCACCCAAAGAACCGACCAGTTACCACCGCAGCCCGAGCATAGAAAGGATTGTCGAGCAAAGCGCCGTGTGATTCATAGATAGTTGCAAGGAGCAGTGTCTTGGCAAAGAGTAGACTTGGCTTGTGTCAATTGTAGAGAGCAAACGCAGCTAAGCGCTCGTTTGACTCAAGTGAGATAGATAATTTTATTTGATTCAAATTTAGATTAATCAATTTAAAATTAAAGTAGTAGAAGCAGGCAAACAGGAGATGAGGAAAAATTAGAGTTAGAGCAACCAGTTTATTCCAAGTCATACAAGAATTCAAAAGAACGTAGTTTTCATAGCGAAAATAATCGTTAATTATCATTCAGAACGTAGAAACGAGCGGGAGAGCAATTGGGGAAAACGCATATCTCGGAAAACAAGAGTAGCTTCAATTCATTTAGTTTTATTTTAAGATTTTGTAAAAAAATACGTTCTTATTATTTTTCTTCATAAAAATTCATACGGCAATCTCATTTCATTGTTAAAATATAATAGCGAATGCATTGCGTGCATTCATTTGTGTGGCATAGGATTGTTTCCTTATCTGACTAGACAGGTAATTATTTTGGTAGCTTAGATCTCGGCAACGGTGATACGAACTAGGTGTACGGCACTGTATTATTCCATGTCCGATGACCGATATTTGTGGATCCCGAGTCTGATGGACAGTGACTGTGACAGCTAATACCCCTGATCTGCAGTGGAAACGATTCCCAAAATCAAAACAATAGCAGTTTTATCCCAGCTTTGCAGGAGGGACGCGGCAACGGTATTTATACCGGAGTCCGCGAGATAGCAATAAGCGTCAACGGTAAATTTTTCACCTGATTCTTGCGAATGTGGCGACGACAAAACCACGCGACTCCACGAAAACTCAATTAGATCAAGTAGCACAGGTTTTTGAACTAGACGTTACAAGATATGATACGCATTAAAAAGAATATGTTTTTAGTATATCGACTTAACTGTTGTTTTATAAATCAATATTTCCGAGGTCGTTAAACCCGAATCTGAAATTTAATTTTTTAAGTTCAACACGGTGAGCCAAATATGAAATATATGGAAAATTACCTTATGGTTTTTGAGGTGGTTAAATTTAAATATGATTACAGATTTCCAAAATTCAAATTGGCGTATCTAATGTGGCGAGAGAAAATTTGAACTATTTGGATTTCTGCAAAAATTTGAATCTCTCGATCTTTGTGGTCTCATATTTCAAGTTCGAGTCTTAACTCTAAAAATCTGAACCTCGGATACATTATGAGATCAAACTTTAGCAAACCATCTATCGCAAACTATTATACCTATTTCCCTGACCCACAAGCCTACACGAAGCAAAATTCTCCCTCGTTTGATATTTATATTATTGTTTATGGGTATTATTTTTTTGTACTGCGTGTCTAATGACAAAGGTTCGTAACCACCATTATACGACGTTTTATGGTTTTGCTTGGTTTGCTAATGACAAAAGGTAGTATATTTTTTTCCTCCGCATTCTACGTAAAAATCGTGAAAACGCATGAATGAAAATTCATAATTTCAAATTGCAACAGAAAGATTTGCAATTTTTGGTGGGCACGACCTTCGTCATTGATTAGTATGATTAACAAAATAATAATTGGGAAGGTAAAAACTTGTATCTACCTAATATACGACTTTTTGCACTTACGTTTTATACTTGCTAATTTCAATAGATGTATGTGTTTTCAACGTTTTCAAAGCAAATACAATTAAAAAAAATGTAGATAGACCTTTTACGAATAAAATCGCTTTTTCGACACTTATGACCCTTTGTCATTAGACGCGCGACATTTTTCTAAAAGTTTTCTGTCATTCAGGTGCTGAAATTCAGATCAACTCAATCAATTCAAAATTTAAATCACCAACCGCCATATTGGATCCGTTATTTTGAATTTATAAAATCAGATTTCAGATTCAAATTCAGCGACCTGCAAAATCGTATAACACTGAGATTATAGGATAAATCGATCCAATTTTTTTTTAACACAAAAGTAGCACGAAAGTTTCATTTTCACGACAGCTTTAAGGGGTTAATTTTCTTTGTATTAATATCATTTGATGTAAGCTGTTATACCGCCAGTTAAGTGAGCGCTTTCTTTTCCGAAGCTTAGGGGCGCTCTGGGTCTTAAATCAGCTTTGATATCTAGAAATGGAAGGAGATCGAAATTAAGCGGTAATCGTACTACAGGATATTCGTGAATCCAGCCGCTCGAATCAATTCTGTTAGGCCAAGCATTATAGCATTTTTACATGACATAAATACTATCAGAAAACCGACTCTGCAATTATGTGTAGGAAAGTTAGTAAATGAAAACTGCATAGTTTCCAACTTGACATTCGCTTTCATTAATCAGTTGTTAACAAATTTCAATAAAAAATCGCTTTTTTTTAGTATTTTGCGTATAAAACGAAAACTAACAAAGCAATCTCAATGATGCCAATAAAAGAATTGTAGAGAATTGAATTACGAAGAAAATCCGGGATTGATAGGCCTGATCGGATAATTAAAACCGGAGAAAACCCGGAAAATCAGGAAATTCTTGCGTTTTCGTGAAAAATTCATAACTCCCGCCATTTTTCAATATTAAGAGCTGAAACTTGGTACAGTGGTAGCTATTCACATATACTTTATGTGTACAAAACCTGGACTCGGTCGGATTCTTAATTTATGCATAATTGCCATTAGAATTTTTTTTGCAATATTTTCGCGGAGGCCTCGATGCACCTGAGGTCATGCCATTTAAATTTGAATTACGGATTTCGAAACTAGACGTCATCAGCAACAAAACGTCTATTTCCGTTTTTTGATAAAATGCGTTTAAGTGGGTGAAACACCATGTTTCGAGCTTTGCGGCTCAATTCTTTCGGTTTTTTATAAGATTTGAAAATGGCAGATCCTTCAAATGATTTTTGTAATACTTGTTTAATGGAAAACACTTTCAGTTTTTCATAGCTTTCGGCACCAATAAAACGTTCTTGCCTGATCATATCATGAGAGTCCTCGTTTTCTTTATCCGAACCCAACTCATTCGCAGAATCTGAATCACAACTGGCTACCACGGCGCTACTTTCTTTCTGTGTAGAACATTACATAACACAACATGTTTTACTGAAAATAAAAATTGTCTTTTCTGTAACTTTTAGTACACATATTATTGCGGCAAGACGAAAATTAAAAAAAAAAAATTTCGCTCTTACCTCTTCAAATTTGAGTTTTGGTAGAAACAAAAATTCTCACACTACCCAAGATCTCTAGCTCAATGAGAAACTGCCGCTCATTGTCAATTAATGTTCATGACAACTTTTTGAACGGAAAACATTTTGCGACCATGAGGATTGTATTTTGAGTTGAGAACGAAATTTTCATCCAGTTGTCATGTCCGGCGAATCGCCACACGTTTCCCTTATATCGCCACTTTCCCACACGGAGAAAACGGGCAGTACGAAATCTAATGGTGATTCCTATAAAAATAGTAGTTTACTACCAAAATTGTAATATTCTATTCATTACTGCGCAACATGGTGAAAAGTGCTTTATGCGTACTGAAAACTGCTAAGCGTATAGTAAAAATGATGACACGCTTGATAATTTTTAGTACGCATATAGCACTTATCACTATGTTGCTCAGTAATGAAAAGCATAGTGCGATGCTGGCAGCAAACTACTATTTTTATAGAAATGACCATTAGATTTCGTATCGCCCGTTTTCTCCGTGCACGAACCTTACAGTCACCTTAACCTCTTTCTATTTCCATTCTGGCTTACGCCACTCGCTTTTGCCTGACTCTGCTAAGTCTATTCCCCGCCATTCTAGATTTGCGCACCTTTCGTCTACTCCTGCTCTTTACTTCAATTGCAGTCCTATTGCAACGTTCGTATAATCAACTTCAACTCTAACTTCCGAATTGAACCTCAGATCCAGTCTAAATAATCATTTCACCTATTCCTAATCGAAATCACCTAGTTACATAATTACACATTAGTCAGTTCTAATAAACCCTTTATACAACCGAAAGGTACACCTTCTCCATCTCATTATCAGTCCTTTCATCATTTCCGGATTGAGAATAGCGACGAGACTGAACACGAATTACCCAAATAACATCTTGGGTGGGTATAGAGATGATTCGATAACCGCTCGTCAAATTAGGCCTCAAACCTCTAACACAGTAAAATAAATTTTTTATTGCTCGATTAGAATTATCTATAAAAACATCATGAACAATCTTGAGTCGAAAATTTATTATTATAAATGGAATTGATTTGAATTGTTATGTAGAACATGATGATAGAGTGCAACCTCTGAATAAGCCCTCTCCAAATAAGTCCGCTTCCCCTAATCTTCGCTCGAGAGTTGCCCCCACTATTTCACGCATCGTCACGCATCGTCGCACATCGCAGAGTCGGGGGCGAACCTCTGAATAAGTCCGCCCGTGGAAATTGTGTTTTCGTCTCAATTTATGCTTTGAATAATAGTATAGTAATGAATTAATCTATTGTTAACACCTATTAATATTTATACTTTTTTAAAATTTAGATACATTAATAAAAAAATGTAATTATCTTAAAAAAGGTAACACAAAGTGAAATATTCAGCAATTCTTGTCAAAAAATAATATCATTCTTTAATATCAAATAATATCATTCTTCGTATGTACTTGAGCATTTGAAATTTTTAAGTAGAGAACAATTCTTTTTTTTATAGAGAATAGTTATTTTATTATTAATGAGAAATACAATTTATAATACATAATGTAGTCCATAGCGCATACATTGTGCATAATGCAGAATTACAGTTGAAACAGAATTTGATAATAATTAAGTATGCATGCATTGAGCGAGCGGACTTATTTGGAGGTTGAGCCGAGAATTTTTTGTGGCGAATTCGGACTGTGGGTGGGGGTAACTCATTTCTCGGAATTATATTCCCCTAACCGCCCGAGCCCAGTCTTGTTCGGAGGTTGCACTGTATAAGAATAAAAATTTCAACTCAAATTACTTTTTCATAATTTTTTTTTTTTTCAAACTAGTGGGATTATTGGAAAAAATTTTGTTAATTGAATCAAAATTTTGTTTTTCAACTCCAAATACAAACCTCATGGTCTTGAAAGTTTTTCCTTCAAAACAGTTCGTCAGAGACGTTAATTGGGTGTTTAAAAAATGTTCAATGAACGGTAGCTTCCCATTCAGCTACAGAGCTTCAGCCAGTGCGAAGATGTTTTCTTCGACCAAAACTAAAGTTTTGAGAGGTAGGAACAATATAAATTCAATTTTTTTATTTTGTATATTCTAACGCACATCTTTATTCACTGGTATATAAATAAAAAATTCGGTAAGAATAACGACTCTTTTTGTATTGTTACAGCAACTTTACACTACTTTGAAAAAAATTAACACGAATTTTCAGAACACAATGCCCACAGCTCTGGCAAATACTTGGTTGTATAAAATTTGCGTAATATAAGAATTGTGGTAAGAATCAAACACTTTTGACATGAAACAGCCTAAAGTTAGGCACGAACGACCCATGTAGGACGCGCTTTCTCGTCCGTGAGTCCGGTCATGTTCGACAAGAGAGAGCACGCTACATGGGCCGTTCGTGCTAGCTGTTTCATTTCCTCAAGTACGCACGTGGTAATACAAATTTTAAAACTGTTAAGAAACGAATCTGGTTTTTATTCTGTTGCTTTGTTACGTTCGGCGGACGACCACCAGTCTCTTCGGAGGCGTGGGTTCGTAATCCACCACTACCACCAATGTTACGTCTGTGAAGGGGGTTTACTCCCGAGCGGTAGGAATAAACAGGTTCGGCTTCGCTTTTACGTACTAGAACAACCGGAAGTTAGGATGAGGGGTTTTGTTTGGAATATCAATTATATGTATGCTTCTTGTGAAGAAGTTGAGATAACGGTGGGACTGAAGTGTACTGTGCAAAAGATATTTAAAAGGTCTAGATGTGACGTTATTGAGAATTAGAATAGGAGTGTCTTTTGAGACAAGACTTACGGGTGCGGGAAAGCTGTGAGAATCAGAAGGAAGGGAATGGAATTAGCTGAATAAGAGCGATAGTGAGGTTAGATAGAGATAAGAGGACAGGAGAGACTATGATATTAATATAATAAATATGGGAGAGTTAGCAAGTAGGAAAAATAGACGGGTGACGGTACGTCGGACGTAACAGCTCGAAAAAAGTTTCCAGTGAAATCAATCAAATAATCGCTTGATTGAAGTAAATTTATTTCAAAATCTAGCAAAGCAAGTTCTAACCAAACAACGTATGGTTAAACCGAATAATCCTAGTTGTAATTTCAATATTTCTCACTTTCTCGGTGATACATACAACTTTTCACTGAAACAAAGCTTCGGTTATCGTGCTTGCATGGGGATAAGGTAGCATCGAATTGAAAGATGCTTGCATACTTTATTTCGTTTTGTTTAAGGTGCGCATTGAAAAGAATTTCTAAACGTTTAACAAGCGTTCTCTATACTTTGTCTTGACCCGTGGTATCAACCAAGAAAGAATACATATCTACACACATGCGTATTGGACAGTGTGTACTCCTCAGCCACACTTTACCGATAATTTCACTACTGTTAAAGAACTAGAATATTTTGAAAACTTCCAACATTTACAAATAGCCTCGAGAATGATGAAAATTATGCATATGATCAATGAAATGTACTTACCGATACAAGTTTCGACGAGATCAGGTAGCCCCCATATACTGAGAAGAGCTTTGAAGTACTCATCAGCCATTGTAGATTACAGATCTGATTAAAATCTCCGGGATTCGATAACTCAGCAATGTAGCGATCTTGCAGCTCACGCTGCACGATTTCACTGTACACGGTGTTGGATGAGAGTTTGTCACACTCGAATTTCGCGCGCCTGTGAGCGCCATTGAAAGAGAGGCGTCAGTGCGAGTATGATACGAGAGGAGCGCTGATGTGCCTGAGCGTGTGTAAAAAGGGAGAGAGAGTCAGTTCCGGTTGATGTATCACGAGAGAGAACACGTTTTCTTTTATATTAATAAAACTTGCTTATCGTTTTGAATCTATCTGCAGTGAGTTATTAAACAAAAATCATTACCTGCAACACATGGTGCAACAAAAAATGATCTCACAATTAGCCTTAGATACCACAGACAACTTGCAGGCTCTGCCCGCTTTGCACCTGCAGTCGGCCGGTTGCATCAACTATTCTTCAAGTTCTGGCAACACGTAACGGTCACAGGTCATCGCTGTGTCGCTTGGATTCAACAAGTCACCGTGAAAGTTCGATGTGAACTCGCGATCTCAACCAATCATAGTGCACAATTTAAAAGTAAATTAGTATGGTCGCCTATAGGCTGCGATTCTTTACGCACCACAAAGAGCGGTAAACATGAATAGTTAAAATAACCAAAGGTGGTTAAAATGCAAATACGAGTTTTTTTTTTATCTAGATGGTAGAAGTTAACAGTTTCATTCATTCAAACAGTTATACAAATAAACTTCATTATTGATTAATTGATTTACAGCTCAATTTTTCGAGAACAATAAGATCTGCTTATTGATCCAAAGAAAGTGATATTTAAAATTATAATGTATGATGTTCTTGCAAAGCATAGTACGGAAAGATCATATGCATGGTTACTCAAAGCAATACTAGATGGATTATCAATAAGACTGTTCCATAGGACCGATATGTTTTATTCTTTACCGAAATCAAAGAATTATTGTATATTACATTTATACCGCAATTATAAAGACAAATATTGTATGCTAAAAAATCGTTTAACCGTCATATCAATATCCACATTTTTTTTACTGTGTTGATATACATTGCGTACAATCAGTGATTTAATTGTTGTAAGCGTGTATGCAATAGTATCGAGAATTATTCAAATCAATTTCAAGCGTATGTTTGCAATTTTCAATTACACGTGGTTTTACAATTACAAGTGGGAAAAGTTATATTTCATTGTATTACTTAATTACTTGAATTAAATGTGGTACATATAACAACTCGAGAACTATTTCTCGGTTTCACTGAAACATATCCTCATTTGCTTGGATAGTTTTTTTTTTCAGAAGTAGCAATGTAATCCAATTAACAAAATAATTCTCTTGAATGAAGATTAACATCTGCCTTATGAAACAAATTCTTGTTCCACATATTATCCATTTTTTTGATTAGAGTTATTATTCATTATATCGAACAAACGTCACATTGAACCGAATATACTGTCTGGCAGTAACATTAATATTTCAACAAACGTGGGATTATTGTTTCCAATCTTTCGGTACTTTTGAACCAACATGTTCAGCGGTTGAAGTACTATTCTTTCACGAATTAAGTTTGTTGGTTCAAGCGAATAAGTTGTTCCAAAATTTCTAATTCAATCCTATGAAATGAATTGCTTGAAATAAATTATACTCAATCGCATGTAGCATTCTAATCAATGCATCAATATTTTTGTTTCAACCAAAAAGTAGTTGGGTTGAGTAAAAAATTGTGCAGATCAAATAAACTACAAGTCAAATAAATTAGATTCGATAACATTTTTTCTCAGTGTAGTTTTCGGTTTCGAGCAATTATTGCTGTAGCGTTAAAGTGTCTAGGTTTCCAATTAAGAGTTGCACATTTGAGGTTTATAAATATTGAGTTAGATTTTAGTTATCGAGCTGCAAGCTCAGTAGATTATGGAATAGCGAAGGTGACGAAAAATTTTCTGTTGTTCTATTTTGGATCGCTAAGAGCTAATTTTGAATTACTTTTTTTATTTTTGTATCGTCGCTATTGTAAAATATATTATTTGATTTTATTTTTTTTAAATTGCATGTTGTTGTCGAGTGTCTCTCTCTGTCTCCAATATTATCCCTCGCCTTTCCGCGGTACTGAGCTACCGAGCATATTATCCGAGATTTAGCGAAGATGAGAATTTCGAGGCGTGTTGACGACGCCAGGCGTCCAACAGAATCTCGCGATATTTTACAGAATCTGATTTTTTCCAGCTTACATCGTGGGCCGCCATATTATTGTGCGCGCTGTAAGTTCTCGGTTACTTCTCCGGATGGCCGAAGTGCAGTAAAAAACAGCGTCACAATACACACATACACCGATACACAAATACAGAGTGATTTTCCAGATTTCGAAACGTCAAGATCTAGTGAAAACTCAACTTTCCATTTTCGGGGCGATTACAATAATTTCCTTTTTTCTTTGAAAACAGAGAAACGGGGAGTTGAAAAAAGTTCATGTGTTCGATGAGAGTAGTCGATCAGGTACGAACATGAGTCTCACTTAGGGGTGGCTGCCGCCCTCCCCGACTGGATGGTGGGTGGCAGGCCGGTTTATCTGCAAAGTAGGTACTCAACCGTCCCCACTGTTTGGCACTAAGTTCAACCGTATGTTCTTTAAGGGAAGTGTATTTCTAAACATCAAACCCGAAGTGGCTGTTTTATCGAGCCGTTGGTCAAATTATAGGGTTTATCAGGCCTTGGCCCCTACATTTTCTGTAGATTCGTGCCTACATAATCTAGCCATATATTGGATGAGGGAACCTTCTGTACATCCGGGTCTTGGACTAATAAAGAAGTCTTGCGTCTATTAAAGGCATCTAAAATGCCGTAGAGCAGCGCTGGCGATTTCGAATAATTTCGAATACGAAGGTCGATTGGGAGAGAGGAGGTAAAACGCAAACCGTGCAGAAGTTATCAAATGGCTGCCGTTCTTTGACAATGAATATGCGTTGGCCCGATATTGATTACCTGATGTTATGGCTTCACATTGGTGTTAATATCGGATTAGCTGTGATACAATATTGGCAAGCTACTCAGTGGTCGACTATTGACGCCTAGCGTTGGTCCAATGTTGGCTGCGACCTGGCGATCGATGCGTCGGCTGGGCATCGGTGCGCCATATCGGTCCACAGTCGGCTCAGAAGCAGCTGCAGATACAACGGCCGGGTAACGACGCACCATGTTGGTCCAAATTTGGTTGGAACCGGCTGCCGATGCAACGGCTGGGTATCGGCGCGCCATGTTGGTCCAAATTTGGCTCGAAAACGACTGCTGATGCAACGGCTGGGCATTGGCGCGCCATGTTACTCCAAAATTAGTTGGAAACTGCCGATGATGCAACGGCCGGTCATTGGCGTGCCACGTTAGTCCATATTTAGCTTCAGAATGGCTACCGACGTAACGGTTGGGCTTTTGAAGGCTGTTGTTTTTATTGCCTAATCATCAACTATTTAACAATGTTATATCAAATCAAACGTACATTCGGAACTCTATTCAAATTTATGTCAATAGAAAATTTAATAAACATCTTTTACTGGAATAAGTTTGTAATTAAATCTATCAATGTAAATCTATAAATATGCAGTATATTTTTGCAAACTTGAATAATTAACTAATTTCAAGAAGAAATAACTTTCACTCCATCTAAAGTGTGGTGTGGAACTATACAATCAGTCGATTTCATAAGTCAATCTGGAAACTGAAAAACTGAAACTTAAATATTGCCGCATATATCGGTTGCAGCTCGTTTAATCAACTTGTAGTATAAGCACAATTTATGAGTTAATTCAATACACATTGTTCAAAATTTCTTGTACATTTTTGTAAATGTACTGTAACGTAGATTTTTCACGCTCCTCCGTCACTCGGAGAAAATCACCGAAAACTTACCGCGTGCACAATAATTTGGCGTCCACGATGTACCCTGGATCTAAAAACAATATCGCGAAGTTTTGTTGGGCGCCTGGCGTGATTAACACGCCTCGAAATCGTTAATGCGCAATATGCTTGGTAGCTCAGTACCACGGAGAGGGAAGGGGTGATTTTTGGAGAGAGAGAGAGACACTCGAAAACCACACGCTACTTAACAAAAGCAGTAAAATAAAATCTTATATTTCCCAGTAGCGGTGATACAAAAACAAAAAAAAATAAAAAATATAATCCAAAAGTCGCTCATCGCGATTCAAAAAAATAAACAGAAAATTTCACGTAACCTACTCTATTTCTTACTCTACTGAGCTCGCGGCTCCCTAGCTAAAATGTCACTCAACCATTACAAAATTGCCATACGCTATTCTCAATTTGCAAATTCACCGTTTCTTCTCCACAGCGATAATTGCTCAAAATCGAAACTAAAACTACTTTCTCGACAGTGCGTCGTCGGGCTACCGAACAGACGGCGTCCTCAATCTCACCCGAGATCTCACCCGACTCGGAACTTCACAACATTACTTAACCTAAAGCTTATTTCCTACTTATTTCAACTAAACAAATCCGCACACGCCACTAAACTTCAGACGCCACCAAAACTCAATATTCGAACTGCTCGTCTCAACCGCTGCTCAACGCAACGGCAATTTTAACTATACATCACCTCAACTCGACTAAACACTATCTTAACTAAACGGCAACTTAACTAAGCGCAAGCACCACTAAATGTAACTTCAACTAAACACAAGCTCAAGGTAACACAACTCAATTAACATTATCTTAACTAAACAAGTACGGAACTAAGCGAAGGCGCAACTAAACGTAACCTAAACTATATGATATCGCAACCTAAATCAAATCTTCTTAAAATCCTCGAAAACGTTATTCGCTAATCCGAGCACTCCAATTCGGCATTTCCCGACCTATTCGAGAGGTGACACTGAAAAACCCGATAACGCGGCTCGATCCGGTACAGCGGAATTCGGTTATACGTGATTTCAAAAACGAGAAGGTCTCAACTAAAACCCGTGACTGTACTCGACTTTCTCAAGAACTCAAAATTTACTCTATCTACTCTAACACGCGTACTCAGGCTACGGTCATCAAGCAAAAGAATCGGCAAAAGAATTTCAAGTACTTTTCTACAACGCAAATCCAAAACGGCTATCCGTTACTCGGTAAGCCTTTCGTAATTATGCTCGAAATTCAATCGCGGGGATAGAAGCAGCGCTTACCTTGTACATCCTTGCAACCCCCTTTCCATTCCCCTTGCGATTTTTGGGCGACTCCATTACTTCGCGAAACTCCCCAAAACGTGACTACTTACCACGACCGCCATAACTAGAGTGGTTTCAAAAACCTACGACCTGCCGCAACACGGATCTCGATACGCCACAAGAATACGCAATCGATTATCCGTCATCGATTTCGTCGATTGCGCAACTCGACGCGCACTTTGAATAGCATCGCTGCGCAGAACTTAACGCTAGATCGCAATCTCGTCCTCCGCGCAGCTCCATGACGTCTTGGTGGTGAGCGTGGTGCTCCCTCGTCGCTAGTCGGTCCGTCGCAAGTTCGCTAGTCAATTGTTGGCGGGGTGAAGGTGGAGAGGCTGCGGCGCGCCGGCCGCTAACGGGAATCGCGTCCACCTTAGATTCCCGCGATGCGGGGATCTGCGTCGGCTCCCTCTCCGCAGCCACGACATCCTTCCTTCGCAATTGTTGCTTGTCCGCCACTCCGCAATTTCCTCGAATTCAGTGCCGACTTCTTGCCTGATACCGTTGTAGCTCGAAAAATAAAAAAACAAAAAAAACCTGAAATGTCTTATGCTATTCACTAAGGTGTCCCCTCTCGTAGTTTCGGATGCGTGACTCTAGTTCTGGCGCTCTTTTGAGAAAACTTCGCGACTCAATTTCGGAAATTCTTAAATTTTGGTTCCGCCCAGAGTTCAAGGAGCCCCTCGTAACGGGCATCAAAAATTCCACGTTACAGTACGTATAAGAAAATTAAGTTCCAGGAATAATAATTTTACAACCACAGTTCAGAAAAGGAATTACTGGATATTTCATTTGAATGTCCTATCATTTGTTGAATCATTCTGAACGGAATAAAAATATTCTTGTGAATAGTTCTCAATTCTTATACAAGTGATATCTATTAAAATCATTACTTTATTAACGATTTCCCTGTCACAAATTACAGATATGAATTCTGTTCAAGTTGTGAAATATAGAAAAGACGAAAAAAAAATAAATTCTAATAATTTAAATTCAAATTTATAACTTCGTTCTGTGAATTGCCTTATTGTTAGTAACCATGTCTTCAATACTGACAATGACTAATATATAATTTTAGATTACGAATGAACGAGGATTCGTACTAAACCAATATAAGTTATGAAAGATTGATTCACTTTGCATGCAAACGTTTGGCGCAATCGGTAATATAATGTGCGGTAGTAATTCCAGCGACGCGTCCGTCTCAGGTTCGAGCACCGTCCAAGTTATCCGGCGTTCCTTTACGATTAATCAGGTGCGAAATGTGTTTTAATTACAAGGCTATTGATTATAATTGGGCTAAACGCAGTAACGAGGTGATGTATATCTATTCTGAAGAGAAAAAAAAACCACATGCAACTTACGAAATGCTTAATTTTTTGGAATGAACACTTAATTTTGGGAATGGGCAGCCGCAAATTAGATGTGGGCTATTGATGGTTGCCAAAATTGGCCCATAACGTCCGAAATTACATGCCAATATAGGCCCGTTCAATCACATTACGACTGGCTCAAGCTTGGCGACCAGCGTTGAGCCATTCTTTTCTCGAACGCTGGCACATCATTGGTTATCAAGATTGGTTCGAAACGTCCAGGGTCATATGCCAAAATTGGTCCAGTAGTCATTACCAAGCACGGGCCGTTTGAGGACGATCGGTGTCCAATATTAGGCTGAACTTTTACCAATTTCTGTTTTCTGCACGGGAAGTCGAGTCATTTTTTTTTAACGGTCCTGTAATATTCTTCACTTCAGATATATTGTCGTGATGCCACTGTTACTAACTTTAATGTAGCTCTCAATCCAATCTCTGGAAAATTCAAAATTGATTACCCAAATTCTGGGTATGGAATTTCCACATTCAAAATTATTTAGGCTTGGAAACTTACACACTTTCTATGGAAATGGTATGCCATAGTCATTGGCGTGGACTCACAATTAGAGATATCATATGTGTCAATTTAATTGTAGAACGGTTTTGGACCACCGCGGCCGCCATATTTGTTTTCGACGGCAGAGTTGACTGGTGTTCAACGTAGGAACTTCCGCGGTCAAGAGCGTACATATACCTACGCAAAATCATTTATGCGCATTTGTGTTAGTATCGTAGTCTACGGGATGATTTACTGGTCAATTTTTTTATTCCTCTTACTATTAGTTACAAGAATTTGCAAAAATAGTTCAACAAAAATATCTTGTATCATTAGAGTGGTCCTTAGAAAGCTCATCTGGAAAAGATCTCCAGATCAGCTACAAAAAAAATTAGGAAAAATTCTTCGGATATCGGAGATAAACAAACACTCGATAACGATGATCGATCGCCAACTTCAAGTAATGAATAATGAGTGCAAATTGGGAATAATGACTGATCGATTTGTGATTAAATTCTAAATGATTAGTCTTTTTTTTAATCTTCAGTATTTAAGGGCGTTGCCTATGCCTCGAAGAGCGCGCGCAAACAGAGACTCACGATTTTCCTTCTCATTTCCTCATTTTTGAAGATAATTAGGTTCTTAGGGGGTCATTTTGAAGGTAAAGGATAGATCTGTGTCGCCTCTTTTGCCGAATTTTCGATTTCGCTTTCAGATTTGCGTAAAACGTACTTGAAAGTACGTTATGTTTGAAGTGAAACACAGCGGACAGTGAATTTTTTTTCGCAATTCGGCGAAAGAGGCGACACAGATCTATTCTTTATCTTCAAAATGACTCCCTAAGAACCTAATTATCTTCAAAAATGAGGAAATGAGAAGGAAAATCACGAAGCATAAAACAGCAAATTTTTCGCGCAAAAGGCGGGCGGCTGCTAGCGCCACGACTGCGTTGGCCGGCGACCATGCGAATTACAGGCGAGGAGAGTAGACTCAACACCCCCCACTACAATTCCCCTCCTTCGAATCCTCGTCGCTCGGCACGTGGATAGTGTTCCGCGCTTTTATTTTTGCTTGTGTTTTTCTACAGTGTTTTTTATTATTTCGAATCAGTATTTATTTCCGCGATGGCTAAGAAGAGAGGGAATGTGTCTTTGAAGAAGAAGAAACGACCCGGCATAAAGATTTTGGCTAAATTTCAGGAAAAAAGGAGGTAAATCGAATTATTTATATGATTGATGGTGCACCCTCTGTGACTTCGAGATTCAATCACTTGAGTACGAACAATCGCAGGGCTTTGATTTAAGAAGGTACTTTCAAGAGCCGATAGTGCTGTTCATAATAGCAGTATACATTCATTCTCTAGTTTTTTTATACATACGAAAATATAAACTAGAATGCATTGTGACGTGTGGTACTAGCCCGGTTTGCATTAGTCGCTAAAATATGTCATCAATTTGTTACGTGTTCAGGTTAAATGATCGAAATCGATATTCGGCAATTAGCATGAGTGTTTACACTTTGTCGATCATAAGGAATATTCTTATCACTTATTGTGACTACCTAAGTATCCAAAGTAAAATTACAATGTACCTGGCAGAATTTTCCATACAAAGTAAATACGGCGCGTACCTATTAGGCCACTAAAATACGCGCGTTTTGTCTTTAGAAATAAACTTGACGTAATTCTGGGGTAATCATACATGCACACATTACTTACAAATCAGCCACCTACAAAACTGTCATCAAATCAGATACTACTGCCAAGTATAATTTATTTAGAAACTAATGATGATTTTGATATACTATAACTAATGATGACAAAAAAAAAAAAAATTGAAATCAAAACTGAAATTCAAAAAAAAAAAAAAAAAAAATTTGATAAAAAAAAAAAAAATTGGAGTACGTGGTACTTGGCGGGCCCATGTTTATATTGCCATTACAACATTGATATAGCTCGACTTGTATTTTCTTGTGCTTGTTTTAAAAAAGCCCGCCTTTACCACTATCTCCAATTTTCTTTTTTTCAATGAAAATTTTTTTTTTTTTTCAATTTCAATTTTGATTTCAATTTTTTTTTTTGTCGTCATTAGTTATAGTATATCAAAATCATCATTAGCTTCTAAATAAATTATACTTGGCAGCAGTATCTGATTTGATGACAGTTTTGTAGGTGGCTGGTTTGTGGGTGGCTGTCACATTAATATACTTGGCGAAAGGTTTTTGCAACAAAGGTGCTTTTTGGGGATATCAGTACTTTTTGTGGGATTTCGCTTGAACATTCAAAAATTTTGCTCGCTCGATAGATTTTTGGGATACAGAATTAATATTTGAGACGAAAATAATCGGTGGAAAAGCCAAGTTAGAGCTTTCTCATAATTACATGTATCAGGTCCAAGGTCTTCTACACATTACAAATACGAAGTGGTGCTATTTTATAGTTTGGACGCCAAAGGGATTGATTTTTGATAAAATAAAACGTGATGATCAATTCTGGACCGAAAAAATGGAGAATAAATGAGCAGATTTCTTTTACTTTTGTTTGTAACCCGAAATCGTAGATTCTAGACGCGCCCGACAACGCTCAATCCGCAAACCCCCTCAAATCATCGAAGCCCAGATAAGGCCGCGCGTAAGAAACAGTAAATTCACGACCGACAGATGACAAAACACTGTAATATAAATATATGTACATATGTACATAAATATAATAGCTTTGTATATAGCTTACGTGCAATATTTCTGTGATTTATGTTTAGTTAGTTATATGTATTACTGTGCTAAAAATTTGCTAGTCATATCGTTATAATTATACATCTGATTATTCATTCCAGGAATACTTTCTGCAGTCGGACCAGACTGCGTGTATACCTATATATTATGTAAATATTCTATAGCCTATTTTTTCATTACTATCTGTGACCTGCACTCGTGACCTACTACTTTCCATAGTTTGCGCTCTCTATAGAATTTATTTAGCCATATAATGTATACAATGCTCGATGCTTTGTTATATCAATTTTCTTTATCAAGATTACTGTCATGTTTCACTTATACTGTTTCAATTTAATTTCTATGAAATCCTTCTCATACAGATTTCGTGATTACGTTTATTAAGTTTAAACGAGTTCAATTTTACTTTTACCATTTTATATTATTTTTCATCATTTTGTATTTGTTTGGTGCAAACCCGATCATGGTTGGGAGGTAGGGACGGGTTAGGCGGGTCTCTGTTTGATAGCGACCTCCACGTGGTGAGACCTGGGAGATTGATGATATTTTCGTTGTTATATCATGAATTTGCTCACAGCTATTCGTTGCATTTTCAATTTAAAATGACCTGTGACGACGTCTGACCGGTATTCGTAAATAGTTACGTATTATTTTCGAGACTGTATTAGGAACAGCTCTCAGCCGATCAAGCTATGCTTTGAGCTGCCTCAAGACAGTCTTGCAAATCGAACCTGACTATGAATACCGGCTATTAGACTATTATAATTACCAGTCACGTGATCGCATTGCGTAGAAATACGGACGCCGGTGAATATAATTTTCGTTGAAATATGAAGAATGTATATCTATGTCAACATACGTATAAGGAATTCTACGTCACGTCAATCAAAAAATGACCTCGTATTTTTTCAATCTATTCATCCTTTTTTTCACACGAAATAAAGGTACAAAGAATCGACACGCATTTTGGTGTTCGTCCGAATTATGTTTGTTTTCGAAAGTTACAAGACAATCATTCAATTTTGATGCAAAAGGAGCTCGCATATATCCGGTTCTATTCGACGTAAAGACATCATTTACAGTGCATTCGGAAGGTGAACGAATAAGCTTTCATAAAAAAAATGCAATGTTGAACATTATTGAAAATCCCAATTTTTATAAACAATTCAAATGTTTGACGATTTTTACCTCATTAATGACAAGTTTTCGAATTATAAAAAAAATAGTTTCGGGTTCCTTATTAAATTCTGTATTACTAGTAAATTTTTCAAGTGGAATCTGAAAGGAGTCTACTTTTTTTTTCTATTATTCATCAGGCGCTGCGTCGTGCCGAGCGCGATACACTGGGCTGTTTAAAAGTATTTGAAACTGAATGCCCGTGAGGGGTAGAAGAGGCTAGCCGCGTCACCCGCCCCACTCCGGCGACAGCTCGGCTGCTCCGTCTCACTTGTTTTTTTACCCTCTCTCTCGCCACGGTTAACGCGGGAAGCGGAGTAGCCCGCGCTTTCTAGCTAGGCAACGCCCTTAGAGAATTTTTCCGCCAAGGTTTGAATTGTTTCAGAAGTGTCAACGTACAAAGCTATGATTTTTTCCTGATTTGCCCGCTAGAATGGAAATAGTGTTCAAATAGCTGATGTAATAGTTCATTTTTCACATAGATTTTTCATCGTCAGTGATTATTAGCGGTTCCTGCCCAAATTCAAAACTAAAAATGAATTTATGCTCACAGGCATCCGTTTCAGTTGAACTAGAATGCTGAAATTTTGGACTCATTTTTTTGAATTTTTTTTCAACCGATCTAGGAGGCGCTGAGCCGGTTCAAATACTTACATTACTTTCAATTTAACTGTAAACTCCCACTGCCATTTCACCCTCAACTATTTTAACCCCCCTGCGGATATGAAATCCTGAGCAAAGTGATCACGAAATGTACCTGGAGTTGGGCCGATGGGTTCGTCAGGGAAACTATCAGACTCTATTTTTTTGAGGGCGCTGAACCCGAATTTCGCATTAGTTTTTCGAAATTCAGAATGGCCAGGCCATTATTGGCCAATTTTATGGTAAAATTCAAACTTTTTGCGAAATTCGAGAAAATTTGTGTACATGGGCTCTCCGTGTCGCTGAGCACGATTATAAGGCCAAAAGTGCGCGATTCTCAATGGCCAAGTCAAAATTGGACAGGTCAACATTCAATTGGCCAATTTCATGGCCAAACCCAAACTTTTGGCGAAATCGATGAAAATTCGGGTACGCGGGCTTTTAGGGTCGCTGAGCACGAATAGAGGGTCAAAAGTGCCAGATTCGAAATGGACAGGTCAATATTGACCAATCTTATGGTCAAACCCGAACTGTTGGTGAAATCCATGCAAATTCATGTACAAGAAATAAATAAATTTACTTATTCATTTATTTTTTTATCGATCCTTTCTGAGTCGAATTAGACATATTGGCTTTGGGGATGTCAAGAATCTTCTCAAACCAGTGCAGCCAAGAAATTTTGGAAGGAGTCGTTGAAGGCAAAATTTCTCAGTCGCACTGTCAAATCTGCCGGCTTTGCGCTGTTCAGTTACCCTATTTTCCTTTGTAGTACGGGGAAATGTCAACAGGTGGCTTGGAATCTACAAGACCACAAAAAGACAAAAAAAAAATACACAAAAAGAAAAAATAAAAAAAAAAGTACAAAAATGACAAAAAAAAAAACAAAAATACAAAAACACAAAAAATTGGAATGCAGAATTTCTGGATTCCGATAACAGGTTCATGATCAGCGGCCTCAAAAACCCCCGGGTATGAAGTTTCAGCTCGATTTCGAAAGTCTACCACGAGTTCTCCATTGCGCATCCGCTAAACCAAGCCGCCGTCTTGGAATTTCTGAAATCCGATAACAGGTTCATGATCAGCGGCCTCGAAAACCCCCTAGTATGAAGTTTCGGCCCGTTTCCACCACTTCTAGATCATTCCTAGATGTTAGATAAAAGATCATAAGTATCCACAATTGTAAACAAATTTTCACCATTTTTCGTGTTATTTTACAAAAAATCTGGGCCTGGTTGAAATTCATAAGTATGCACCTCTGTAAGCTGTGCTCATAAGCTTTAATTTGCGCTGTCAAACACCCCGAATAAGTTAATGCATCAAAAGTTATCGATGGAAACTCCGACCCCGAGTATACTCGGGGTTGTGCATACGGTAACCACTTCGTAACCCCGAGTATACTCGGGGTTGTGCGCAGGGGGGTTAAATAAGGAATCATTTCGTTACAAAGCATTTGAAAAGTATGCTCTCGTCTTTGAGAATTCATCATGCGAAATTCACTTGTACGTGTGCTCATGTGGTAGTGTCAGAAAAATAAAAGACATCACGATGGTTCATTCTTAAGCCGTCGATGTCTTTATCCGACGCACATGACGTCTCCAGGACGTCTAAGATCACAAATGCTTTCTCTGCGGCCGCGTTTTCTGGAAACTGCTTCAATTTCATGCGGCTGTGGTCAGTTCCACGTTTTTGAACTAGCAGATATGATTCAATTTTATTCTTTTTATTTTTTAGGTAATATCAATCATAACTGACCCTGGTTCTCGTAATATGATGCGTGTTCGCTTTATTATTTACTTGTATACCTCTAATTCTTATTCAATATCAATTCATAATACCCAAAAATTCAGGTCACTTGTAGACAAAATGTGTATATTTTGTTGCTTGTATTTTCGTATTTACATAGAGGCAGAAAGTATTGGGAGGGATAAGGTCTTAATAATGCGTTAAGAAAAGGAAAAACTACTAATCATCTGTTGAAAAGTTTATAACTCCATTATTTCTAATGACAATTAACCCTTTATTTATATGTGTACAGGTTTGCGAAGAGTATGCTAGAATTCGCGTTGCGAGCCGCACATTATCAGGAACCCCTTTGGCATCCTTGTTGCAGAGAATTCGTAGACAGTCCACTGCAGCCAAATTATCGCTCGACATCAAAAATCCAGAGGCAATGACTGATAAGCATTGCATTTTAAAAGGCTTATCAATACTCGAAGAAATAACGAGACTAATCAAACAGCTGGAAAAATGCGACGAAAAGGTATAACGTGTAATATTCTATGCCATTCGAATCCGGAAAACTATTCGCTGTGACTTGTAGGGGTTGTGCGCAATTCGTTTCACTGCTAAAACTGGGCTAAGGCCTTAATTTTTATTTTTAGATCTTGGTCAATCTTGCGCTTGTCGATTGGTTTGAAGAATGGTTTTCACTTATCGATGAAGGGTGGTGAAATGTAAATTTATAAACCAGTAAACACCTCCTCTTCCTTGCACCAGGACATTTTTCTCTAATTTTACCATCGGTATTATTCGTTTTAAAGCTGTTACCGTATCATTTCATAATTGATCGTAATAATGTTACCACTTTTGTCACTGGGAACCGATGTACACATGTTCCATCAATCAGCAGTCGATCTCGTTACTTTGACAGTTTGAGTTACCTTTCATGTTATTATCACATGAAATGCCTCGAAATATAGAAAAGACCAGAGTAAAATGCCATCCACAAAATTTTGACAAACATCTGTGTCAAGTTTTGGAGACGTAAATGAAAGAAAAATACAGCAATGCATCTACTATACGAATTTTAATACAGAAAAGAAGAAGAGCAATTTACATTAAATGATATCGATCACGGTAACATTCTCTATATGTATAAGCCTCAAGGGGTTAGGTGGGTTTGAAAATTTCAAAAAATCGATTTTTTTTCATTAACGTATAGTATACACTGTTCTAAATATTCTCTCAAATTTTTAAATCGAAATTCAAATTATTACGGTCGTTACAGCGTTTCTCGTAGAAAGGGAACGGTTTTTCTACCTGCACGTGTACTAAGGTGCTTAGGTTCTATAACCTTGCAGAATAAACTGTCCAAGCATTTCAGTTCGTTTTTGACATCCACCACGGATAGACATACGAGTGAAACCCCCAAGAAAAAAATCAAGACCCGGCATCACCGATTGATCGTAAGTAAACGATTTATCTAAAATTTTCTAACTTCAATCTTTAAAGGCGTTTTTCTCAAAACTCAATTTTTTAAGTCGGTGGACACGATTTCTCGAAAAGTTATTAAGTGATTTTGTTCAAATTTTGCACACATCTTTGAAATAACATTATCTAGTCATTGAACGAAGGATTTTTTTTTTTTTTCATTACAACTAATTTTTTCGAGCCAATACACGTGTTACGTCCTTCAGACCTCATATTCCGTTCCCACGCTCTTAGTTACCTTACGCTCTGTAGTCTACTCTTATCGTTCGCGAGTCAGCAGGTTCTCCTGTAACTCGCGGCTAGCTTACCTGCTACATCCCGCAAAACCATGCAGATCCATTCCAGCGCTCAAGCAAGACACCTATCCCTCTAAACCAAGACCATACCTTTTTCCCTTGACCGACTCCGTTGCATTGACCACTAATAAACAATCATATACTTTAAATCGTTTACCTTCCCTTAATACTGATCCCTTTCTATTCCATTCACTTCCTGCATAGGGAGTAGTAGCACGCGAGTGCATAGTCGACGTGAACGGACCCTACAATAGCCAAATAACACCTTGGCTGGGCGTGGAGTAAGCTCCGATTACCGCTCATCGGAGCCTACGCAATCTACCCTGTAACATTTTGGTGGCAGCGGTGGGATGGATCTGCATGGTTTCTGCATGGCGAAAATTTGACCAAAAAATGTGTTTTTTTGTTCATAGTCTGTCAAAAATTCAAATTTTAATTTTTTTTTTTCCTTCGTCCAATAACGACATTTATCCATGTACTAACGAAATATTTTTGGTTTTCTGATTTTAGATGAACCAATAATGAGTTATGCTGTTCACGGCAAGAGCATTTTTTTTTGAGACCTCAAGGGAGACGAGGTACCAACGGCTGAGTTTTCGGAATTTTTAAATAAAAATTTCACAAAATACTGTTTAAACGTGTATCTTTGATATGCTGAATTCTTTAAATAAAATATATGATTGTATATATGAAAAAAAAAAAAAAGTAAAAATACCGTTTTTTTGAACCTCTGAAACCTACCTAACCCCTCAATACGGATTTAAGGTATTGACATGATTTGGCTTATGACGAGACCATTTTTCGTCTTGCATATATACCATATACAATATACAAATATCTTGTGACGAAAACATCCTACTCGTAATAGAGTGGCAAATGCTCGAAGGCATGCAAGAGCACAAACGGGCCGATCCTCGTGTGCCGCGCCGGTGATACACGGCTCGCGGCCACGAAGCTGTTTTTCACCTTTTCTTATAAATGTTGAGCGCCAGATCGGGTATGAATGTTCTTACCTGACTAGGAGATTTGAAACCAAACTAAGATATCTTCCGCCGGCTAACTAGAGCTTGTGGCCCGAGGGTTGTGTGTAACTGCAGTCACAGCTGCCGAACGAGGTGTTTGTGATAGCTTCAACCCGTACGAAAAAAAAACCAAATTTTACCCCCAAAATAACCCTCAATCTCTAAGGGGTAAATTCGTACCCCTTAATTCAGGGCTAACCTCGAAGTCGAAGGTTTACTCCCAAGTCGAGGTTTTACTCCCAAGTTGAGGGTTTACTTTCAAGTCGAGGGTTTACTCCCAAGTCGAGGGTTTACTCCCAAGTTGAGGGCTTACTGCCAAGTCGAGGGTCTACTCCCAAGTCAAGGGTTTACTCTCAAGTTGAGTGTTTACTGTCAAGTCGAGGGTCTACTCCCAAGTCCAGGCTTTATTCCCAAGTTGAGGGCTTACTGTCAAGTCGAGGGTCTACTCCCAAGTCGAGGATTTACTCCCAAGTTGAGGGTTTACTGTCAAGTCGAGAGTTTACTCCCAAGTTGAGGGCTTATCTCTTAAGTGAGGGTTAACCACCAAGTCAAGGGTTTACCTCCAAGTTGAGGGTGAACCTCCCAATCGAGGATTCACTTTGAGAGAATTCTCGAGTCAAGAGCTTATTATGTCATTTTATTGGGATTGTAGAATTTTTCTTATTTTGTATGTATACAAATTTTAAATTTGCTTCATTATTTTTTATATGATTCTACAACCTAAAAAAAGCACTCACCATTTTTTTCAGATTTTTTGTCCCAACCATTCTTTTTTAAAAAAATGTTACGTACATAACATATGTTTTGTATACGTACAAAATAAGAAAAATTATTCCTCTAAAAAAATATTTAAAAAATACAACAATCAATTCTCCACTCTGAACTATGGCTCAAAATTTTTGTCTTGGGACCTAGAAATTATGTTAATTTTTGTAACAAAAATAAAAAATGGCGTTTTTTTAGGACCATAAAAGGATTTGTAACATTTTTTAAAAAAGGATGATTAGGCTGAAAAATTTGAAAAAAATGGTGAGTGCTTTTTTTAGGTTGTAGAATCATATAAAAAATAACAAAGCAAATTGGCGGGGGTCAGGGAAAATGTCCTCTCATTTGGCATGGAATACCTCATATGCGTTTGGATATTGATTTTCATTATTGAATACCACGAAAATTATATATTAACATTATTAAATTCTTGTATATCCATACGAATTCGCGTTTAATATAGAAGCAGGGTATACCGTATTCCCACGGAGAAAAATAATCGTAAATAAAATTTAAGGTACGTATGTATAATTCATATAGCCATCAAGAATTATCTATACTCAATGCATTCCATTCATTATTATATTAAAATGAAGCTGTATGCGTACATGTACAATGTACATACACTATATGAAAATATATAAAATATTCAGATTCGACAATTTTCAGATAATTTCCAAGAACTTTCATACAAAAAATCACCGAGAAATTGAAAGAGGGTCAATGTTTTTGATTCACCGAGTTGACGTAGGAATCCTCATATATAGTGTAGTTTATGATTCATAATTTTAACCCTGAAAAAACTAAGTAGTATTCTTTTGGAGCGTTGCATAATGGCATGCAGGGTAAGTAAAATACAATATCAATAGTAATCCTTATACTATATGATGCGATGGCTTAATTTCAGCGAGGTGCTTGAAAGTTGAATTCAAATTGAATCATTGGTTTTGCTATAAATAATACATCGATAGATCATTTCAGATGTTATTGAGAATAATAAAACTTCAACGAATATCATAATTACCTTGGAAATTTCACGGGTTATGTTACCCTGCAATGGAATCAAGGGTTCACCACCAATTTTTTACATATTATGTTTCCACGATGACACCCAAATTTTAGAGTTTACCCTCAAGAAGAGTTAGGTGTATCCCTTGGGATTGCAGGAGATAATCCCCGTAATGTTGATAGTTCACCCTCACATTTGCCATCAGTTAAATTTTGGGAATATGAATTACCTTCATCGTTGAAGATGTACCTTCAACGTCGAGGGTTCACCTTCATGTCTTGGGGATTGAACCCTCAATTGTTAGGAATTAACCTTTATAGTTAAGGGTTTACCTTCAACTCTTGGGGATGAACCTTCAATTGTTGGAGATAAACCCTTCATCAATGATGGTTTATCCTCAACTTTCAGAGTAAACCCCTAAATTTTGAGGCTTACCCCCAAAAATTGAGGGTCTTTTTCCGTGAGGGAAGGACGGAGCTGAAGCAAGGAAGGAACGATTAAATTCCGATACAGGGTAGTATATGCTGTGATTGTTAAGTACCGCATAATTGATAGTAAGTAATTGCACAGAATGTAGTTTTATCTGAATGTTCGATTTTCAGCCGACACGTTTCACACACGCTCTCGTTCACAACGGTACTTGACTCACAAGGAAGGTATACGTGGTCGATCTCTTGGATTAGATTTTTTTTGAAAATGTTATAGTAAACTAAAAAAATTTTGAGGCGGTTAATGCACCCTTCAATGGTGTGACCCCTGTTTTTTCTTTACATTCTCAACAATTTTTTTGTGGGAAAAATAAGAGATATTCGAAAATTTTTTTTCCGTTTTTTCCTTGTTTCTTAATTCTTTAAAAAACATTTTTTCCACATTTTTCACGCCGCATGGTGGTGCTGGGGAAGCTCCCGCGTCAGGTGCTGTTGTCTCCGCAGTGGTTCGCGGCACGCAGAAAAACTCTCTTCAACGTCGACTTAAAAAAAAATACGCAGTGTTTTCGTTAATAATATGATATTTTGAAGTGTAGTACGTAGGGATTTGGAAAAAAATTTATTTTTAAAAAATAGGCACGCTTTTGAAATTTTTGAGATTATTGAGCAAAATTTCTCGTCGGAAATAGGCTATAACATTTATTATTCTTGAGATATCGAAAAATCATATGTAGTACATTAGATAATCTATTTTCATTGATACAGTAAAAATTTGAAGTCGATCGGATAAAAATTGCTCGAGTTTTGCTGCGGGCCGCTCTCAAGAAAGTGGTTTCGAGAAAAACGCGTTCAAAGTTTTAGGTTTGTTAATTTGTCCCACTCCGGAGGCAAAAAAATCGTTGATATTGCAATTGATATCGCGGTATTAGTGTTCAATGATGGCCTGAGAAGCCTCATGAAAGTTTTGGAGACGTTGGGGATAATCATCGGCCCAAATTGTTTCAATTTTTGCGTTGAGACCGACGCAGCGCGGAGCGCTGCTCCGCTCCACAAAATATTCAACATCTACGAAAATCATTATTTTTTCGACCTGGGTCCAACGGCATCTTAATCTTAAAAGTATTTTAGATTTTTTTAAATGGTTTTTTAAAAAAATCGATTTTTTGAAACCGTCACAGTGGTGCTGTCCCTTAAGCGAGTTATTTTCTGCCTGACTGAAAATGAGATCTGCTGATCGTGGCTCGTAGGCCATCCGCCTCCCAGTTCCCCTCTTTCGGGGATACGTGGACCCGAATATATTATACATTCGCGCTTTCGCGGTACAACTGTTAGTTCCGCGGATCTGTTACATAATATGATGACAATTCGCGACGGTCTCCATTCCACCTTGTTTCTACTAAAAATCGATCTGAGCGAAGCGTTCGATCAGTTATCGATGGAAGAAAGCTCAGAAGCGTTCACCGCCTTTATTCTCAAGGAGAAAGGGTTGTTTCAATACGAAAGATTGCCTTTTGGACTGAGCGGTGATCCAGGAACTTTTTAATATCTGATGGATCGATTGAAAGAGCGCGTGCGAAGAAAACTAATATTGAGAACGCGCGAAGATCTAAGGCTGGATTTTCACGTGCAGTAAACAGCTGGATGCAGCATGCTCTGATTGGTCAGTTCACGAAAATCACTATTTCGTGACACTTAAAGCTTGGTGATTTTGGTGAATTGACCAATCAGAGCATGTTGCATCCAGCTGTTTGCTGCACGTGAAAAACCAGCCTAATTGACAACGTATTCGCGTACTTAGACGATTGGATAATCGCTTCAACAACATTCGCAGATTATGTTCTGCTATTAAGAATTTTCATTGACGTTCTTATCGACGCGGAATTGGTAATAAATCTCAAGAAGAGTAAAATCGCTGTCAATAAAGTAAAGTTTTCAGGTTTCATCGTAGACACTGACGGGCTACGACCCGATCTGGAAAAGATCAAACCTATTTGCGCGATAAAAAGACCGTCAAAACCGCCGTGAATTGAAAAGATTTAACGGAATGGTAAATTGGTACCATCGGCATATTAAAGATATTGCCCATCTGCAAAGTGCATTAAATAAACTCACGCGCGTGAATGTACTGTGGAATTGGGGAGAAGCTAAAGATTGCATTTCTCAAAATAAAGTAAGCGCTCTCAAACATGCCAACACTTTCAGCACTGAATCCTTCACTTCCGTACATTTTATACACGGACGCGTCAGAACTGTTTCGGTGCAATTCTTGTTCAACAAGGTTGAAAGAAAATTTAATTTATTGTTTGAGCTGAGCGCTCAAAGGGGTCAAAACCCACCACGCACCGATAGATAATTATTTAAATAAAAAGAAAATTTTATGTAGCACGTTTTCAAAACGGGCTACGAAAGAATAAAATAATGGTATAAAATGGAAAACGTGGGGCACATGCAATAGTCACGTTTTTCGGTTGATAAACATTATTTTATACTTTTTAGTCCGTTTTAAAAGCGTGGTAAATTGCAAAAAAACAATTATTAAAATAGTTTTTAAACTTGAACTGGAAATGAATAAAAAATCATAAGAAATCCTTGTTTTCAGATAGAAAATTCTCTGTCTTAATTCTAGCCGAGTCAGTGGAACGGTTTGTCAGAAATCGTAGATATAAAAATGCGTAAACCCATAACTACATACGCACATGCATGCATCCATTTTTAAAGATATTAGCAAATATTTTTTCGTGTGACCAGACATCCTTTATCAGTGGTCTTGAAACTTTTTCTCACAAGGGGACCTTACAGGTTGTCACTCACGGATTTTGATGGGTCTCAGATATGTTGTAGAGGGACCTACCCTGAGTTCCTGAATACAGGGATTTTTTTCAATGGCTCATAGTTTTTAAGAAAAATCATTCGGAAATTTAACTCGTACCTATTATACCGGTAAAGTAATATAGTTTCCGAGCAAGCGGGCGCAGCCCAGTGGGCGAGGTTCACGGCTTCGACTCTGGCGGTCCCGGGTTCCCATCAAAATCCGTGAGTGACAACCTGTAAGGTCCCCTTGTCAGTCCGACGTTTTTCACGATCACAAATGTATAAAGCACTCCGTTTACAAACGGTCGCGCCTACAAACCTATTCAAATTATTCAATTTCCATCTGCGAATTAAAAAAAAATGTCCGCGTTTCATTCTTATGAAAACGAAATATGTACAGTTTTGAGACAGCTGAACCAGCATTCAGCCTGGTATGGCAGCAGAAATCCGGAAATGTTATCTAATCAATTTTATAACAATCGCGTATCAGTCGAATAAAAAAAAAAATGCACCGTCTAAACGCGCAAATACGCGCAGTTAATTTTTTTCTGACGTATCATAGAGGAATAGGAATTCAGTATCCAATAAGATTCAGAGTAAGAACTGGTGAAAATCAAAAGTTCCATTCTATAGTAATTTAAAGTTGAATTTTTTTCATACGAAAAACGTCTGTCTTTAACAGTTTATAACTCAGCCAAAAATCAATGTATTCAAGTGTTTAAAAAACGAAAATGAAGGTCAAAATTTACCCAATTGTTTACAAAAAAAATTTGGGAAATAAACGGGAGAAAGTAACCTTTTTCACTTTTTATATGAAATAAAAACTGAACGTGTTATCGAGAAATCTTAGATTAAGAAAAGCAAAAGGTAGCCGACTGTAACACGAAGAAGCACGTTTTTTTTTCGATTTGACACTATATATTTTTGACTCGTCAGAATATACATGATTGCTGGTACAAAGGAAAAAAATTGGTTTACAATTTTTTGTTTCCTATTATGCGCCCGTTTTGGGCGATTTTCGACCAGTGTGTGGTCTCTTGTTAGATCCCCCAAAATGCTTGCTATGAATTTCAGGATCCACACTCGACTGGTTCGGATTGCAGAAATTAATTCGTTGGATTCAGTAGAATTTTTCGTACCGAGAGTACCGCGCTATTTTCTCTAACTTTCACCAATATTTTCGTAGACGTCTCAGATCCCCTAGAACAGTTGCTACACGTTTTGGGATTCACGCTAGAATGGGAGGGACGTGGCTAACAATTTGCCCGAATAAAATACGAGGGGTCAAATTTTTTTCACTCTTGGGGTTATGCTTTTAATTAATTTTTTTTTTGTTTTTAATATTGTTAAAAATCGTTCTCAAAGTTCGTTTGACAAACGTTCTGAAGTTTAACTAACTCATTTTGTATGTTGAATTAGGTGCAGCAGTATCTGTCGATTTGTAAAATGACTCCGTACCTTCTGGAGCTAGATTCAGCCGTTGACGCGTATGCCAAGACGAACGAGTTGCTGCCCCCGACAGTGAAGAATTCTTCCTGCTTGACTATTTTTCCCATTCTTACACGTTTGTTGACAGAAGAACTGCTGGGTAAAGAGCCAGTAAATCCATATCACGTGTTAGCATCAAATGCCCCGAGGAAGCCCGTATTTATAACTAAGAATACAATTAAGAGAAAAATGGATATTCCAGCCTTGTCAGCTAACACGAAGATACCTAAGAACTCATATTTATCAAATTTTCAGCAAAACAGTTTATTTGCGGGTTCATCAATTTAATGCAAAGACAACCATTTAGTGACAATTCGAAAGTAAGAAGTAAGTGTGAATAGTTCAGCACTGTCTTGTCGCGTATGATTTTTCACGAATTACTGAAGAATGAGTAACTTTTTTTCGCACTGTTAATATACACAATCCGTGTTCTCGTACGTCTTTCGGATATTGTAAAGTTTGAAGTAAAGTTAGTCTCATTGGAAGAAAAAATATTTTCGAGATGAATAACTCGCTAAGAACAATCAGTATTTTCTACACATGTGCTGCAGTATACATACCTATGTATATTAATTCTTCGTCTCATTTGCGTGCAGCTTGAATATGAAAGACAATACTAAACGCAGATAATCACTGCTTTATACCTACAACTAATTCCCTACCTAAAATTGTGTACAGGGTTATAATACAAAAATACTTTGTAGCAATAACTGTGTTAACATTGGTTACTTAATTAATCTGTTCTTTTGTTAATCCATGCCTCCTTTGATGCAGCATTTTTTGTTTCCCAATAATTGATTTGCACATACTCCTTGTAATAGTAATTAATATTCTTGAGAATGTATGGAAAAAAGTGTGACGAAATTGACATAAGAAATCCCTGCATAACATGTATCAATTAAATGAAAATATATCAGTACAATTTCATATATGTAATAGATTTATTTGACTGATGACAATTTGATATAGCCAATAATTCTTATCCTAAGAAATGATGTGATGATATCTAATTATATCACACACAAAGTATATGTAAGTATTGCAATAATTTACACTATACATAAATACACAATGACTGGTTACAAGATTTGTTTTCCCTTAGAAATTAAATAATTTTCAATAGTAAATTATTTTGTGTATACGACCATTGAAATATTTCACTATCTGTTTTATAGAGAAGGTATCGTTTTTACAAGTTCGTTTCTACAAGTACCGATGTCTACAAATTCGTTTTAACAAGTGACGTTCCTACAAGTTTATTTCTCATACATTCAATTGTCAATTCCGAACATTTTGATTTGATTTAATTTAAATTACTTGACCACCACTTGTAGAAACGAACTTATAGAAGCGGTCTTCTCCTGTTTTATTTTTACGAGTGGATGATAATAACTAAGAATAACGTGATTAAGGAATAAAGTAAGAAATCAGCGTCAATTCTGGTTAGTACCTACGGTATGTTCGAATGAATCTCTGCACTTAATGCTATATCTAGCATATAGATAACCTATCTGTGTTAGGAGGGGTGTCCCATTTATGACCGCTAAAATGAGAGGTTTTTTGTAATATAAAAAAATTAAACTGCAATTTATTGCTTCAAAATTTCCAGCGTGTAGTTATAGTCCAATTGATTTAGCATAATGGCCATTTGAGTTTTGCAAGTGAACGTTTTCGTAAAAAATTTTTTTATACATGCTGGTTCATTGAACGGTAACTACGTAAGTACGAATTAAAATCCTGTTTGGTTCTTTGCGGACTACCAGAAGTGAAAAGATCCTGTATGACGAGGTGGGACAGCAGGCGAAATTTTTTATAAAAATGATTGGCTGCTTTTTTTTAACCCCTTATATATCAATAATGTATGCTGAAAATTTAGAAATAATTGATCGCGTGGTTTCATTTTTTTTCTGAATAGAAAAAAAACTCATTTCAGCGGACAAAAATGGGACACCCCCCTTAAAATGTAGAACGTTTTTCCATGTAAGTTTGTATAAAACTTTGATGGCTATGTTTGTAAGGTATTCAATAAATTCTCAATGATAATTAACGAATTCATTTTTTTAAATTATTTACTCCATTTTAGTTATGCAAAAAATTACCTCTATTCTAAATTACCATTTTGGTGACATCTACGTTAATGTAACCTCAACTACAGGATGCTGGTGAATTTTTCAACTCAGGAGTTCATATTTATTTATTTTGTGTATGTGTAAAATTGAGAGACTATATTAAAATATTCCCTCAAAGTCTGGAAGAAGAATTTGTGGAGCTAGCCGTAGTCTGAGATCTCTGTCCGTTGTAAGGCTTGGTGGCTGATTCTTCCGTTTTTCCTGCAAAAATCAATTATTTATTATTACAACAGGTTAGTACAACGGTAAATGTAAAACAATTGAATTAAACAATATATTATACGTGAAATTCCGCATACATCACATGCATAACAATCATCTACATTGCTTGATTTTTTTGGTTGTCAAATTAATGAGCTGGCAGCATTTACGATATACCCAGACTAATAAGTGAGGAAAGAAAATGAATAAAAGATTAAACCGTATCAGAACAGATTTATTATGATTTCTACCAATCCGAAATTCTGAAGAAAACATCGTACACGATGCGAAAATCATCTGCATTGATTGGTATTTGTGTCTGCCAATTCGGGTTCTCCTAATTTTGTTACGTTTGAATTGCTAGGGAATTTTAATTCAATCCGATCTGGAATACACGCTTTCGTTTCCATCCATTTTTGTTCCATTCTTTGGTATTAATTTAAATTTACGTTGAATGAAGTTTATATACAGACATATCGATCAATGCAATTTCTAGAAATCGCTTTCTATTTCAATATTGCGACGAACTTAATTCGTGTGTATCCATGAATGCGGATAGCATTTTTATTGCTTTCTGTTGATTTTTTCAATAACGTAACGCGATTCATATTTTAGCCAGTGTAAAATGTATATTACTTCCTCACATGCTTTACATTTGAATAAATGTCATAACGTTTTAACTATTATTCAATTGTCAATTTGGCGCATGAACCCTTATCAGTTGCAACAAGCCTCAACTATGCTAACTTTAAGACGAAATCGAACCTCGAAATTAGTCTTTTCGCGCTCAGCAGGAAAAATTTTACGCGCTATGCAACTCCGATGAAGACTCAATTCAAAATGAACAGTGCTCGGTACTGCGATTCATGGTCTCGCTGACGCGATGACGGTCTCACATAGAGGTCTGCAAACGAAGGTGGTGGGTGTAGGCACGATTGTTGTCCGATTATTCATTCCGATTTACGCTGCAAAGATCGCTGAGCACGATTAATGTTGTTTGTCTGTTATTCTTTCTAATACTCCTATATTGCTAGTTCAGCATCTGTTCAATAAGTGGGAGCGGCGCCAAGAAAGAGAGACAGAAAACGATAATATATATGCATAATAGGTGATTTTTACCGTTTTGCGCAGTCGCGGCGGTTTATTCAAGTAGTTCCCCACGGCATCTGTTGTATATGAGGAGCAGAGTATTTAAATCAATATTTATTTGGAGATTGATTATGAACTTGTAAAGAAGGTGACAAAGACATGTCAACAATGTATAAATAATAAAATGATGCCCGTAAACACGAGAGATAAAAGATCGCATTATTACTTTATATAACAAAAACAGAAAGGTGTAAACACGACATATGAGTGCGAAAGAGATAGTGAAAATTTTAATACAGATAATTCTTGGTAATCGTTAATATTCACGACAAAAGCAAAAAATTAAGTCCTGCAGGATTAATTGACGCTCGTCCTAATGTTTAGCTTTCGTCAAAATTGTTAACCATCTCCAAGTATGAATTGTCCGCTGACGTGTGAGGTTATGTTGACTTTTCATTATACTTTAAACCGTTTTCGCAACATCACTACTATATTTTGGTTTGAATTGGTGTAAATTATTGAACATTTAACGAGATAAAAAAAATTCATGCTAATCGTCTCGCTGTCGCAGGCCTTGTGCGTGGTTGTGTTTTGAAACTTCTCAAAAACATATAGAATCCCGCACACTAACTACAAGTGGTCTTCAATAATTTGATGTGTAATATTCTCTAAGCAACGACGTTCAACACACTGATAAATTGTATATAGTCTCTTCTGTCAAAAACTATGATCAAATGAACGCATTCACATAAAAACAGAATAAATGTTCCGTAATTTTTTTTATTTTCCCAAAATAATTTGTACAGATTGAATGCAAATAAGTACAGCTGTATATACTACTGATGATGAAATAAAATTAATTTTGTAAACTTATTTCGAACGTAAATATTTTTGTCTGACAATCTTTTAGCTTCATGAAATAGTTTTACATTGATATATAATTCTTTTATATATTTACACAGTTGAGTTTGATGATTGTCCGATAAGTTCTGACATAATACATGTTCATCCATGATATCCTTAGAGAACATTATACTTATTTGGCTGAAAGTTTTATTCATTAAAAAGCCCTTCATAGTCCTTTGTGATAACTGGTTTGAATATTGCCGGATTACTGTTTCGCATGTTCGGCAAATCGTACAAACGTCTGTTGCAGGCGTCCAATAAGGTCCTTTATTTTTAATCGCTGATAATAATGACATTTTTTCACCCACTAATTGATCTCTGCATATCCTGCAATCAACTATGCTATACATTCTATGAGATATATATCCTGCAATGTACTGAACGACATTGTCGATGTATGGCGATAATCCCAGGTCACCCAAATTTTTCTAAGTCCTCAAATCGATAGTGATGCCGCAGGGCTTCTAAACCATCCAAATTTTTCCAAGTTCTCAAATCGATAGTGATGCCGCAGGGCTTCTAGATCATCCAAATTTTTCAAAGTTCTCAAATCGTTAGTGATGCCGCGGGGCTTTTAGATCACCCAAATTTTTCCAAGACCTCAAATCGATAGTGATGCCGCAGGGTTTCTAGATCATCCAAATTTTTCCAAGTCCTCAAATCGATAGTGATGCCGCGGGGCTTCTAGATCATCGAAAGTTTTCCAAGTCCTTAAATCGATAGTGATGCCACGGGGCTTCTAGATCACCCAAATTTTCTGTAATTCATTAACATCATCCGCCTATCGGGATTTTTTCGAAAACTGAACAGAATCGTTGATTATTACTTGCCAAGTACATTTATTAAATATATTTATATGATGCTTACCGATGAAACGAGATGTTTTCATACTTCAAGTCGCTTGTTTGGCACGAATAACAGGCTCTCACTATATTTTTTAGATATTATTTATTCATTTATTTATACGCCAAGCACGTAAAACCACGGAATAACTTCCACTCATAACCGTGAAGACGCGAGTAAATGTATCGGGTGAAGAGTGATGCAGACGCATGCGCATCTGTGTCAGAGTAATCTAATTGTGCAAGGGAGAGAGTGATATACGTCTACACCGTAATGTTGGCGCCGCCTCGAGAGCCCTACTAGCAATATGGGATGGCCAGCCTGCGAGAAACAGACGAAGAACTTGAGTAGTGCCTAGTCGGCGGTGACCGAGTGCGAACTTTTAAAATATTTTCTCGGTATATGTTTCTACCACGCTCTTAGCTTAGACGTTGTGTTAGCGCCGGTCACACTGACAATGAGGGATAAGAAGTGGATATACTGTTATAACCGCGACGCTTAGTATCAGCTGGAAGTATTAAAACCTGAAATAGAAGCGTGCTTAGCACAACACCTGACATTCCCGTTCGTTGTAAGATCTGTATATCAGATCGTGGTTTCGCTCGAGTGTTGGCGGTAGCGCAAACGCTACTACTAATATCGATTATCTATCCATTTGCGGAGCTTGACGCATGCCAACATCTGTCAGCGATGACTTAACATCGCTGGCATTGTAGAACACTCACAAGGAAACCGCCTGAGGTGTCCCCCCCCCCCCCCCCCGAACTCGATAATTTGCGGACATGTTAAATCTAAGCCACACGTATTTTTTTATCGGAGAAAAAACGGTTCAAAGGGGTGAAATCAGCCCCCAAAGTTGGATATCTTCAGTGGTTGTTTCATAGTTTCACATACTTCCAGTTGAGATATTTGAATGAAACCAATTGGAGAATAATTCCTATGACGAACAATGAAAAATACATTTTGGCCGGTTACGACGGGGTTGAATAGTCGAAAATTATAAGGGTTAAAAGTTCAAAAATTTTGATAAATAAAAAACTATTGTTCAGATTTTAATGAAATTAATTGCATTTGAAACAGCAGACACAAGTATGGGATACGTGTTTTTGTATTTTTTGAAATAACATCATTTAGGGGGTGAACTATCCTTATACACGTGCGGCAGAATTCTCATTACAATCGCACTGTTTTGCTTCAATTCGTTTCATTTAACATTACAAAGCTCTTTTTAAGCAACAATTTAGGGGCTTCTTCGTTTCAATAAATTTCGGTAGCTTTTATAACAAAAACCACTCTCACAAATTGCCGAACGGTTTCTGGCATAGTTTCTTTTACGCATCGTGACATCTTCCGGAGCCCTGTATTTCAGTAGTTTGTGAGGTTACTGGAATCCATTGCGAGCTTACAATTTTGGAATCAACATGGCTAATGCTGTAAACATTTAGGATTTTGGTTATTATTTTTTCTCAAAACATTGAAAGAAATCGGAAAGTTAACATGGAATGGCTTGTACGAGTATACCATTAAAGAAATGAAAGTTATCTTGTGAAGCAGAAGCACCAAAATAATTACATTTTGTTTCGACGAAGTTGTAATTTTATCTGCCTGTTGCGATGTATCATGCGAGACATGATATAAATGAATCAGTTTTTCTGGTTGACTAGCGCGTAAAAAACATTAGAGGTCAAAAAATTAAAATAGCTTGTCCCCACCGCTCTCGCGACTGTTTAAATTCGTACTGGAGGTTCGGGCGGCAAGTTCAATAACTGCAGTCATTGTATGCTGCAAGCTTTCAGTTCATATTCTTAAATCGGCAGTGGTGTGTTTGCATAAGTTGCTTGTGGCTTATATGTCTCTCTATCTAATAAAAAATATCTAATAAAAAAGTTTCAAACAAATGAACAGCTAGAAAAAGATTATAATAACAATAGTAAAAAAAGACTATAATAACAATAGTATAAAAAATATTATAATAACAATAGTATACGCATGAAGTTGGCGGTGGGGTGAGATCCCGAAAACAAAAAGCATCTAGCAAACCCTTTGACAGCTGTCATCGGCTGTTTATGACAGTCTTTGACAAATATCTTTACAGGTATCTGTTTCTGACGCGCAAAAAATGAACATGCAAACGAAAATTATCAAAATGATTCCCGACGGGAATTGTCTTTTTCGCGCGTTGGCGTATTGTGTATACGGCACTCAAGATCGACACGCAGAGGTGAGACTGAGTATCGCTTCAAATATAGTGGATAATTGGTCTACATTTGCGGGTTTTATTACAGGTAATGAGTCAAACGGTGCTGTGATTAGGTCACCTGGTGATTACAAATCACATATGAATAAAAATGGAATATACGGGGGAGAAGCAGAATTAGCTGCAGCTGCGGACATTTTTAAGATATGTTTAATCGTGTATCGCGAAGAACAAATTCATCCACACCGGACCGGATCACAAAATGAAACACAATCCTCGTTACTCTTCACCGGCGACGGAGACAGTGGACACTTTGATGTCTTGCAGAACCAAAATAAAATTCAGATAGTGAGTAATGAGTATGAAAAGTAACAATCAAATAATAGTAAATCTAAATATATCACCAAACAGTCAAAAGGACAGCCAGGATTTACGATGACAATGGAGAAAGGAGGAGTTTGAAGCAGCAGACAAGGCGATGAAGATGGTGGATGGTCGGAAGTATCACAAAAGAAAGAGGAAAATAAAATTGTAAGTGCGAAGAACCAAATAAGCCATAGAATAATATCCATCAGACAGATTTCTTTAACGGACACAATTACCTCCTTCAGTACACGTGTGAAAGAAGATTTCTGAAGCTCTTGGAAGATCGCTCACGCACAAGGTATTCACGCACGGGTACTCCAAGGTATCGAACAGACAATCATCTGGGTTTACCGTCACGAACGGCAGAAATCCGCTGTTTGGCGGGCCTTTTCAGCGCTACTCTTTGCGGTGCAATCTCATCGGCGCCGTCGCCGACTTCGCAAAGAGCCGCCTCATTCCCCGCGGAGTCCTCTAGCATCGCGCGGAATTCTAACGGTTGGAAATATTGCATATTTTCTTTATTGTTTACCCCACTCTGAAGACCCAGTAATTGAAACTCCACATTAATTACAACGTACACTGCGCACAACATAAATAAGAACTTACAGGTTCACTCGTTTTACTCCGCCATCAGGGCTCGAACAACGGCGAAACGGGTGGCATCCTGCTGCCGAATCACATCCGCGGCTACACTGAGAAACTCGTAACTACGCAATGCACCGGTGCTGTGGAGGTGCACCAGGGCCCGTGCCCCGCAGACCGCCAGAAGTTGCCGCAATTGCCGAAGCAATTCCGCATGTGTCATACGGAACAGCAGCTCCCGAAAGAAAACAGGGCACACATGCCCAAGAGCCGCGTTAACCCTCCTAAGCCCGGCTGGCCGCCTTTACCACAGCGTATCGGAGATCGTTGATCGAATGCATTATTTTTGAAAATAACGTAATACAGTAGAACCTCGATAATCCGAACCTTGATCATCCGAACTCTCAGTTATCCGAACGATGACTTAGTTTATCCGAACGCTCAATTATTGGCACGTTGGCACGAAAGATACATTGTTGCTCGCTGCCACCGCCGTAAGCACCAATGTATCTTTGAGAAAATCGCGGGTATGCAAAAACGCGTTACAGCCGTTCGTCAATATAAAATTGACCATTTTATGAAAAAAAAAGAATACAAAAAAAAGCATTCGACTTTTTTCAGGTGTGTAAAATACATACAGGTATATATATATATATATATATATATTAAAATTTGACATACATATTAAAGTTGAAATATATATATATAAGTTTTGCTAAGTTCGGAATTCTTGATACGGCAGTGGCGGCGGCGATATCTTTATATAATACAAGACTTCAGTGTTAGCTAGTCACCCGAAAACATAATGCACATGCTCGCTATCTTCCTCACGTTACTGGTTTACTTATAATGTATGTGAACTCCGCTCCTTGATAAATTGCATCTGATTTACCCCCATCGCGGAAGTAGAATCGCGATATAAACAAACGAGCATGTTTAATACAGCCTGGTGGGGATCGGCTGCATCATCCAAGACATTAGAATTCCGTCAACTCTTTTCAGTCACATTATCAAGAGCATTTCGTGGGGTGGGGGGAATCACGCCTTTTATAATCATGTCAGATGCGTGGGCGTGTCAGTCTTGCGTCAACTACGAAAGAATACACACGTGAACTATGGGTACATCCAAATCTTCTGTACCAATGCGCAACACGAATACAATTTATAAAACGTTTACGAGGACTTTGAAAAAGACTGAGAAGAATCTGCTATTGTCGACAATGTACAGTCTAAATAATTCTTTTACAAAAAAAATAGTCATCGGACTCGGGCTACGGTTCGACGATCAGTTTGAACCAGTCATCAAACTCGTCAACAACTTCTCCGGAAGCGTGCGTCTGACACCTTCGTCGTGGTCGAGATACGCAGATGAGGTGGACAATATCTCCAAATACCTTGACATAGAAAGATACACTGATGACCAATGGTATTTTAATCGGATTGAGCTTGGTAACTGCAACGTCAAATTGTCAACGGCACATCGTGATTGAGCCGTCAGATTCGAAGTACCTACTATCGCCGAAGTCGCCGATTCAGAAGATAAGGAATCAGACGGCACAGACACGGGAACTCAAGATGAGAACTTTCAGTCACTCGCCAAACGTCAGAAAGTGTATCAGCCCATCGTTGTCATGCAGAAATCCACATTTAACGGACTTGAAAGTTATATTTGTGTGTGTCGATGAACGGTTACGAAGGCTTCAACGTGTGGCCCAATCAGTAAACGAGTACAAGAAAACATACGTCGCATACATAGCTGCAAAAGTGAATCTAATGCTCCATAACGCACCGAGTCTTTATCGCATTAGGCAAATAGCTCGGATGCAGTACGTCGTTGCCCTAGAACACATCAGGTCAACAGTGAGTCCTACCTTTCCCAAGAATTACCTCAGTATTGTCCTCCTTGAAATTATGCGGCTATTTCCATCGTACCTCGCTCCTGAAATCAAGCAGGCCATCGAAACTGAGGACAAAGCCTTAGCCAGTCTTTGAATAAACTAATTCGTCACTACCAACATTAAGCATTGGGATAACCTCCTGGGCACTATTTCTCAATGAAGACCAAGGGCAATATACAACTTGCAATAAATCAGGAGGAAATGGCAGGCAATGTATGTGTTACTCTGAGAATTTTTTCGTGTGAAGAGCCTCGGATCAACACGGCTACACCCCGCCAAGCGAACGGAGATATTGTAGCTGATCCATTGTACGTGCCCGAAGAATATCCTTATCTATGGAAGGTACTGACTTCACTGGTGACTGCTGTAATTATTATAATTATAGTGGTCATGTGGGGCGCTATAACCATGACAAATGAAAACATCCTACTCCAACAACAAACAAACAATTAGTAATAACCCTATATGTATTTGCATCTGCATTAACTGAATAAACCTGTAAGGAGATTTAATTTTTGTACGCAATCCGTCTTTGAGTTCTGTTTCCTCACCCACGCGCCCACATCCTCGTACATCAAAGTATGCCTATAGATTTACATTAACAATAAGAGAGAGTGTGCAGGTCTATATTTTCCAAGTGCACGTAAAGCTTAGGATAAATACTGACGGCAGGGTAAGGTCAGTGAAACGAGCAGCCAACGCAAAGAACAGGGATGGAGAAAGAACGAGAGTCGGGGTGGAGAGGAGTCTGCACTCCCGAAGTCCAAGTCACAGAGTTCGCTTAGTGAACAGAGGTAGCGGGGGCAGAGGGATAGGTAGTCCGAGAATTTGCCTAATGGCCAAGGGCACTAGGGTAAGGGAAAGGAGATCGTCTCATGGTCAGGGGTACACAGGCCAAAAGACCATCCCGTAGAGTCCCGGAATCTGCTTCGTGGTTAGCGGTACCCGATATTCACTTATACTTGACGAGGGGGTGGCGGGGGAAGGGCTGACGAGCTGAGGAGTTTCGAGGCGAAAAATCGCTTCTTGGCAAGGGGCTGCGAGGAAGGGGTGGTCGCCCGGGGAAGGGAATGGCGCCCCAAAAACCACTATTTGGTGAGGGGGCGGCGGGGAAAGAGAAAGACGTCCCAACATTTGCTCCTCGGCGAGGGGCGGCGGGGGAAGGGGAAGGCGCTCCAAAGTCACTCCTCGGCGAGGGGCTGGCGCCGAAGTGGAGTTCGAGGGGATTTTGTTGTGCCACACCAAAGTGCCCCTATACTACTGACGTATTATTTATTTCTTGTTGCTTCTCGAATCTCGCTTGATTAATTCTTATTCACGTGGTCGTTCCTAACCACCTATTTTTCTTCACCGTCTAGGTAGGTTTCTACTCAAAGAGCAGGTAAGTGGCCGTCTCCTCATCTTTGCCGCGCTTGGAGTGAGTGGCAAATTCGGTTCTAAGACAAGATGAGAAATACCTTGTCTTTACATATATTTCATTTTCCATCAATAATTAGGGCAAACCACGTACACCAGAAGCACCAAATTAGAATAGAGTAATCAGTATACAGTATGGATGTATGTGTGAAAGTTACATTATATCTTTTGTCAATGTTTTAATCATATAAATGACGAGACTGAAAACCACTGGATTACCCAGGTCACGCTCCAGCAGAAAGAGCTGACCCAGAAGTCCAGCTCCAGGTCAATCTTATACCTGATTGGCTAATTAACACGTGCATTGATACACAAAGTTGTAACCGCGAGCTCTTGGATCGTCAGGCCCAAGAAGCCGTATCTTCTCAGATAGCAAAATATCCGTACAGTGATGGCGTATACGCCAGCACACGTGCGGATTAACCCGCGACGTGTACTTTCACCTCATGAGTGTATAACGCGGATGACGCATATCGCTCACACATTGTGAAATTACATTGAAGCTTATGAATAATCTTTCAGATATAAAGGAAAACAAAATTTATTCAAAGTACTACGTGATCATAATCAATTATTTTATTCATAATTGTTATTCGTACGATAGTAGCGATATAATTTTTTGTTTTTTATCGCAATATTGTTATTATTGTGAAGAAAGGATCACTTCCGTACAGTTTATTCGAAATCAAATAAGACATAATACAATAAAATAAAATAAAATGCAATTAGCATGAACATTATGTTTACTTGACACAGTTACTAGACTATACGGGGTATTCCGGAATTCGTGAGAAATCTGTTCAGGGGTTAATCCCTGTCAAAATTGGGATTGAAAATTCCTGAGCCATTATTTCTAATTATATTATCCGAATTTTTTTTTCGAAAAATTTTTCAATTTCAAATTTTTTAAATATTTTTTTGACAATATTTGTCAATCTCAAAGTACCCCGAATGATGCCAATCTGGTTTTTTCAAATATGAGACATTTCTCGATGAAAGTTACGTAATGGTGGAAGAAGTTGAAAAAATGTGTTATGGTTATGAAAAAAAATAGTTTTCCAGAAAAAACGAAATTTCATCCGTCAAGTCGCAACGTGCGTGGATTACAACCCGTATTTGCCCTTCCGAGCACAGTAGAGTTTGCAAATCTCAATTCTGACCAGCTTAAGTCTGGTGGAAATTCGTTAACACCGAGCACTTTAGTTTATTCTGTGAATTGAAAAAGGCTCGCTATGACCCTAATTTCACATTTTCCTGTTCTATGCTAATTCTTATCTCTTCGCGAAAAGACAGTGTGATATCTTCCATTTCCAATTAAATCCGAATTTTGCTCCGATTAAACAGAACCGGGTAGTATTAAGTTTTTACAACAAACTACATTACCTTACCATATCATCATTTAATAATAATAATCAACAATCGACGCTACTTCTTACATCATATAATCATCGCGAATAATAAACAACAACTGTTGAGTGAACGTTGTGAACACAACTCATTGGTCGCGCGCCTTCCAACTCACGCGAGGCAACCAGCCTCGCACACTTTCCAATCACGCGACCCAGAAGAAAGTGTGACGTCACGCACGCCGCTCACGCCACCCACGCAGCCGAGCGCGTTGCGTAATCAACGAACGTGGTCTCCCGCTGCCAAAGACCAACCGAGGCTGGAATAAGAGACGGCCGATCAGACCGATCGGCAGGACACTTCGGGTTCAACTCTTCTGACGCACCCAACAGACTCTGACGCTTCAACGACGCCGTTCCAGCTCATCGACGCTACAACGACTGTGACTGACTCTGCGACAGCTGACTGACTCCACGACAGACCGGACTACAAGACATTGTATGACGGACCCTTTTTATCTGGCTTCGGCCAGCGAACAGACAAGAACAGCTGCATCCAACCCGCCTGTCCCTTGGACTCTACATCGAATTGACGTTCCCTCACGACCACTGACGAGACCACCAGCCGTACTTCTTTCTTTATGGGATGTACGCAGAGCACGCCTGACCTCTCCCAGCTATTACCGGCGCATCCCAGCCGCAATATCCCCGTTTCCTGAGCCGCAGCGTTCTTTTGCATCAACTGCCACCCAGACAACAGATAGCGAGTGGGAGTCTCCGGTGAAAACAGCTGAGAACCGCCGTCCCCCAACGCCTCCCAGTTCACCAGAGAGCCGATACACTCCGCCACCCAGGACTGTAACCGAACCCCCTAGACGACCGACATCTGCACTGAAACCGAACCCCCTAGACGACCGACATCTGCACTGAAACCTCCACCGCATTGTTTTACCACGAAAACTACCCCATGTATTACTTGGCAACCATTAAAATAACTGTATATATGTAAATAAAATAAATAATAAGTATAAAATAAACTCAACACCACAACTCATCTTTGATTTCAAGCGACTCACACCTTCCACGCGGTTCGGTCGAACTAAGAGCTATCACATAGCGAACAACAACTGTTGAGTGAACTTCTATAAACTTTTGGACAGTAACTTTTCAGCAACACAAATTCTAAATTCCACCAGACGAAGTGACCGGTATCATCGTACGATTTCCATCGACCCTGTTAAATACCGAGGTGACGCTCTGATCTACATTACAAGTGACTGACCGATTACATCCGACAGCTCTCAGTCTCGCCATCGTCATATGAAGATAAGTTAATTGGAGTGGTAATCTTCCAAATTGTTTAAATCGTTATTTTCACCAATTGTGAACTATAGTAAATCTAGAATAGAATAGGTGGGAAGATTCTCTAGTCTCCAATCAAGATAACACATTTTGTTCTCTGAGAAGTTTAACGTAGAATCGGTGCCTAGCTGCAAATGTTATTCTTGTGGGTATTTCGAAAGCAACTCTGTCTCCTTTTCAGTTCGGCCCCACAATAACAATTTGGTAACAAAAGAATTGGTTGTATCATTGCAATTTAAATATAAGTTTACTTTTGATTTGAACAGAGAGATACGATAATAACCGACCAATACTAGAATTAATAATCGTTCAGGATATATGTATTCTTGGTACCGACCATATTTGTACCCCACTTAATTTATATATTACAACACTTATCGAAGAACGTAAACAAATAAATTGAGGCTTTTCCGCAGTTGGCCTGTATTTGAATATTAATTCGCTCGTCGACGTTATTTTCATTTAAATTCACACACTCTTATTATTATTAATTCTGATAATATCTAAGTTTATCAATTTTTTTTTCATTTCTTGCATTGTAGTGAATTGTTTAAAGAATATATATAAATTTTTACCAGATTAATTCATCTTTAACCATTTATTTTGAAGGATACTACCACCACTCAGTACACGTCTCACTGCCCACGTAACAGTCTCGTCGACAATATTGAATATTTTATGATACGATAAAAATCGGAAAAAATCCAACCACAATAAGAATAATAAGGAAATTGAATTTAAGTAATAATCATGCCCAAAAATTATCAACAAATTCATAAAAAAGAACATTGTTTAACAAATTTTTAGAAAATTCTTATAAATTCATGTGTCTTTAGAAAAATCAACGAACAAAAACAAAAATTTGTTGAGCAATGTTTTGTTTAAAAAATTTATTCATAATTTTTGAGCATTATTGTTATTATTCGAATTTATTTTTCTTATTGTCTTTATTGTGGTTGATTTTTTTTGACTTTTATCTTATCATAAAGTATTTAATATTGTCGACGAGACCTTTTACAGAATTTTTTTTAAATAGAGTCCGTTTGAGTTCCATTTTCAAATTATCACTGTTTTTTTTTAGAATTAAAGTGGGAACACGATGATATTTTTTCAAACATTTCAAGTTGGTGAGATGATAATGAAAAATGCTAAGGGATTTATAAAAAAAATGAATAATAATTTAATTACGTCAAACGCAAATTTGAAATATACCACTACATAGAATGACTCAAGATCTTAAAAATCGATTTGTTGGATTTTATTGTACAACTAATGGATTCAACGATATAGTAGTTTGAATGTTCGCACGATATTTTTTGTGATTTCATGCAATTTTCAACCGTGCATATCTTCTTAAAAAAAATCGCAAGTATTTTTCGCAAAACACGTTTTCCATTTTTTTATGTGTAAAATGTGTCAGCAAATGTAAAAAAAAACGGAATCCTTAATTATAATTTTTATCAAAAAACGTTCAGTTTGACGTAGAACGAGCGTTATACGTGAGTATGCTTTTCTTTGACTTTGAATGTTTCTCACATGCCTTACATAATCGTGTAACAATGCATGTTCAAATTTTGTTTACACAGTTCTTATCATGTTACAAAAAGGTTAGGTGTGTTCTTACGCAGCCATCTCTAAGAACCAATCGCATTCCATGCCCAATGAAGGCCATCTTGGATTTTCAAGCAGTCACATTCAACTTCATTTAGCGCACATTTCAAAGTGTAGACATCTCCACATGGTATATGTATACCGTCGTATATTTTGAAAATGGCCTCCGTTGGGCTAACCACTGAACTCTAATATAATTGGAATGCTTGCTGCGGTGGTGGGGCGTCAGCCGAGAGAGATAGCTCAAATGTACTCAAATGTAGCAGCCTGTCTCTTTCTATTATGTGCTGCGCATGCGTTGCACCGTCGAAGCAAAAATGTTATCTCACCGCGATATCCTGGTTCGACTAAACCACACTGAACTCTAATATGTGATTGTGAATAACAGGGGATTTTATTTTATTGTTATGTTTGAAAAATTATTATGTTAAGAAATGGTGCGAGGTTGCTGTGTGACTAAATGTAATTAATTTTTTATACCTGATAGTAATGTCTCATTCTTTGTGCAAGTATTTCGACTTGAGGTAGTCTGTAAGTATTTTGAAACAAACCGGTCCTTACTTTCATTTTTCTTAATTTAATTATCAGAAAATCTCAATCCAATAAAGCAATATCATATGAAAAAAAAAAACGGTAAATTTTTACCAAACATAAGATAATGCAAGAATTCGTGAAGAGATTCAAATAGAATGTGTATGAAGTGTGTAAAAATAAGGGGACAAACTTTTTAGAATACTGTACATGGAGCGAGTGAGAGAGTGGTCTTATTTGATACCTCTCACTCGGCTGAAAGTCAGTCCTATCCCTTACCATTGCAGCGAACCTTCCAGTTATATTAGAGTTCAGTGGGGTTAACCGCCAAATATGGTCTGCGCAGAATAGGATGAAAATGCACCTGTCAGAGGAGCACACCTCATCGTCTTTAATCATAGTTCTTATGGTCAAACTGAATAAGCATGTATTATCATTACTTTCAATTGAATAAAGGGTAACTCTATCCGGTTAACCATTTTAATATGATGCACGTTCGTATAGTTATTTTATAATTCAGTAAAAGAAAAAAATTAGAACCCAAAAGCGTGCATTGATACTAGTAGAAATAAAATGTTCCCATGCTACTTTATACACCCATTCGGTTTTACGAAACAGTAATGATACTTATTTCGTTCATCGAAGTCGATATTCAATGTATCAAACTGAAACAAATTCAAGGAATCAAATCTGCGGAAAAGTAGCTTCAAGCCAATGATATTTAGAAATTCCATGTGACACGATCTTTTCTAGGAGGAGACATATGTACGAGTATGTCAATTGTACATCATAAGGATCGCATCCAAGGACTCACCGGTGGTCTTTTAGTTGTTGGAAGTGAATTGGTCACTGTTGGTGCCCAGCCCTTAGTCCGCAAGCACTGGTAGCATACTTTAGAATCTCCTATGCAAGATATATGGTATCCATGCCCACATCTAAACACTACTGCATAATCTGTGCATTGTGAAAGTCCTCGCCGACACACTGGGCAATATAAGCACACATTTTGAAACGCTTTGCCTGCATCCCTGGATATAGACAGACATTTTAGAATTATGAAGTTTAGTTAGTATTTAATAGATACCCCAATTAGTGTACGATGCCAAACAAGCCGTTTTTAATTTAACAATAATTTGTTTTGTATAGTACTGAAATAAAGAAAGTGAACCGAAGTCCTCCCGACTTTACTGACGAATTTAGTTGGATTATTCCTTACGCGTATAGTTTACTAAATGTTTGTATATCTTTGGAATGCGAATTGTCAGAAATAACGGTTTTTGTCTTACCTGAGAGATTTTTTAAGAGCTTCATGCAGTTCCATGCTTACTAATCTTGCACTTGCTTCGACTAGTGTTTGATCGTAACAAGAGTGCGTCAAAACTCCAGTTAATAATTCTCTTATATCACCAATTGTCCCACCAGTAGCTAGAGGATGTTTTAAAATTTGTTCTAATACTGTGGACAGGGTTGTGGTGCCGCTCAATGACTCTAGCACGATTCGAAGCAACTTGCCTTGTAGCGATTCACCTGGAAAAATATATTAATAAAACAATGAATAATACGTAAATTACATTTTCAAAACTCGGGTAGGGATAGAAACAAATACATGGTTGTATTGGGTCTGCTTATGCCCCTTACCGTCACCTTTACATGCAAAATTATAAGTACCGAACTAAATCTACTATGGTGAGTATTTGGTTTTGTCGTCACTGATGATCGTATAAACAATATCTCACACTATCTACACATGTGCCTAAGCAAGAAGGTGAAGTTATACAATGGAGGCACCGATTACGCAATATTAATTTACACGCTTTCGTGCTAGAAGAATCTCATGCACTACTTGATTCTAGCTACGAATCTGCTTGCACATAAGATTTCAATTCTTTAGCAACCATGTAACTTGACAGTGTTCTGAAGAGGATATCGTTTCTACAAATTAACAGTTCTAAAAAGTTATTTCTGCAAGTGGCGATCCTATAAGTCTGTTTCTCTCGATTCACTCCGAAAGATTCGTATCTATAAACTGCGGTCCTACAAGTTCGTTTCTACAAGTGGCGGTCCTATAAGTTCGTTTCTACAAGTGCTGATTTTTCAAGTTCGTTCCTACAAGTGGCGATCCTACAAGTTCGTTTCTCATACACTTAATTATCAATTTCGTACATTTTAATTTAATATAATTAAAATTATTTGATCGTCACTTGTAGAAAAGAACTTATAGGATCGCCACTGGTTGAAATGAACCTTTCGAAGCAAACCGAAGCACTCATAGAAACGAACTTGTAGAACTGTTCAATTGTAGGACTGATACTTGTGGAAACAGTATCTCTCATTCGGTACTGCAATTTGCGAAAAATGAGAAAAAACGGTGCTCCAGGTCAATCCCGGTCTTGAAACCAATCAATCTGTGTTTTTTTCGGGATTTAAATCCCCCTAGAAAACTAACTCTACCACAATTTGAAGTACGCGTGTATCGTGCCATTCGTCGATGTATTCGTATCCCGTCCATCTGGTAGCACCATCTTGCGTAATTGTATTATTCTATTTTATAATTGAAGTAATGATCTAAGTCTCGTTTATCCAGCTTTGTGATATTCTAGAAACTTTTGAGTTTTTGTTTTATTGCATTATTTGAATTCTCACGACGTTAGTCGTGTGAATCTTAATTTTAACATTGGCGATATAAACAGTGTCTGTATTATTTTAGTTTTCTCATTTATTTTGTCTGGATTTCATTATAATAATCTGCCATGTAATTACGTTACTGTAATTTCATTTAATTTAACCCTAACTGGTAACTTGGGGTGAATATCAGCACAAACATTTTTCAATCTCCTCGTAGAGTCCCTTAGTACATTAACTTTGCCGATGTTATACAACATTTAAACCATGGAGCCTAGATATAAGGAGAACGATCGACATAGGCGTTTTGGCTTTATTTGCGGCCAGAAAAAAGGAGACAGATCATTTTCTCATCATGTCCACTAAGGTAACTCTGGTGACGTTAATATCGTGTTAATGGCGTTCGTTTGTTATTATTAGTTTTCCCACTTTTCCCGGCATTCCTCCATTTTCCCACTTTTCCCAACATTTCTCCATTATCCCCTTCTTAAACGTAAAAAACCTGATATTAGCAACTCCAGGGCCTCTAGTGTAGAAAGATCTTGCTACATCAGCCGTTTCTTATACATTACGGTCGTTCTCCTTATATTTAAACTCTATGACGTAAACAATCAATTTTGGTTAGGAAAAATGAGAGAGCTTTTTTTTCGATACTTAAATAATACCTAAATCTTTTTTTTGTAATCTTTAGTACTCATTGTGGAAGCATTATATCAGGTTTGTTCGAGCTAGGGAGAATTTCATCCTATATGATCGTTATGCGTTTCTACCGAAGTGTGACCAATTAGAGTTAAACCTTGTTGTATTTTATTTGTCTATCCCCACTTTTCCCGCGGCTTTCAGCGGCTCCTTGTGTAACTTTTTCATTTTCCACCCCCACGTTCCCCTACACTAAACACTGACGGCTGAGCATATTGCCCTGCTAAGGTACTTGTCTTCATCAATTTTAATTTCCAGTGATATTGTATTTGCCGGGTTTACTCAATCTCATTGGCACTTAGTGCCTGGCACCCAACACAAATACTTTATTTGAAGTATTCAGCATTTTCTCGTGTTGCTATTTATTTTATTAATTTCTTTCTTTTGTTTATAATTATATTCAATTTCGTGGACATTTGTCACCGCGCCCGTGCCAAATGAACTACCAACACCAGAGCATTTTTATAGTATTAGGATTACATGTGGGTTTAGATAATTCGTCACCCGCAGCAGTATGATTTAATAAGTGTATTGACGAGACACTAAATTAACAATAATCATGGTTCAGTGTGTAGCCTAGTCCATACGTATACAGCCGATTCAGGTACACTGCTGTTACACTCACGCGCCACAATCCTGCGCGGGACGCACGCCATACATACATACACAGTGTACATACCCTACTCCGAGCGCACATACTGGCATAAATCATAGTATTAATCATACCTTTTTGGATATTATTTTCGGTATATGGATGTAACACTGTTTCTACAAGCGGCATCCAGTCCAGATGGCCAGCAGCTCGTCTGCATAGTGCTGCTAATTCTGAAGTTGCTTGAATAGCCTTGTTACTCTTGATATCCCCACCGCAGTGCTAAAACATAAGGTAAGGTAAGGTATAGTATATGCAATGCAAATAATTTTCAAACAGCATACGAGAATGAATTATACTACAATATAATATACAAAGTGATCTAATTCAAAGAAATGTCGATTTTGGTCCTTTCGTTATCATATCACATCGAAATTTGGAATAATTGATGCATTCATTTTTCAGTAAATTAGTGTTCATTCAATTTAAGTTGGCGTAGAAGGCCGAGGATACTGGGGTATGTCTCAGTCGTTCTGCCGCTCTCGTTTAACGGCGTGATTAGCTTGTGCTATCCCACTAGGCCGCGCGAGTATTGAGTTGGTATCCCTACCGTTTACTATACATGAAAAGTCACGGTATGTGGGAAGAGCTGGTAAGTAATGACAGATGTGGCTGCTCTTATTTCTTTATTCTCTACTCCTTTATACACTCACTCTTTCCTATTTTCCAAGCGCGCTTATACTCTTTCCATCTCTCGCTTTCATTCTATTTCCAGCCGCTGTCCGTGTTTTTTCAATCCCTTGTATTCTTCGATGCTTCTCGTTCGTCCTGACTAACAAGCCTCGTACTATTCTTTTACTTTCTTTTCTCTTTCAGTCACAATCAATCATCCACAAACCATGTTTAACATTCGAAATTTGCAAAAATTTCGACATATTGTAAAACAATTGTGAGATAAAAGTTACGATACAAGTTATTAAAGAAAAAAAAATCTGATTACCATTTCAAACAGACTTTGAAGATCCGCTAGTAGTAAATCGAATGCTTCTTGATAATTGCCTAATTTTTCTAACATAAGAGCTATAGCTTCTGTATGGTTTATATCCTGGACTATTTTCAGAACTTCGTTCAACCGACAACCGTGTGGTCCACAGAGATGTTGAACAACCTGGAAGTATATGACAAGCTATATGTATTATAGCGTACTCAGAAAATTCTGTGTTTTCAATAGGAAAAAATAGAAAAAAAAAAAAAATTGTTTTTTACGATTTTCTCAAGATATACTGCATTTTAAATAATTGTCAAGTATATGAAAGAGGGGTAAAATTTTCTGATAAATCGATTCCTGCTTTTTATTTTCTACAATTATTCTCACATTGTGAGAAAAACGCAAAACATCTCCGTCTAACGTGTGTTTCTCTACTCAAATAAAGGCATTTTGAGTCAATATGTTCATTATAAGGTGAACGTGTTAAATCATTAATCATCATTCGTTTGATTAAAACGAAGAACACTAAAAAAGAAATTTAAGCAATCTATTTCTATTATTTCGTAATAGTCTTTACAATACAAAGTACCGTTTTCAAAATTACTATTCACCGGTTTAATTTACATAGAATTTAATTACACTTTCTTCAAATATGTATTCTGCTATTTGAACTGACAAATTCGTCACTAGTCTGCTATAAGCGCAAAATTTGTAGCATTTTGGTGTGAGATAGAAAATCCTGACCAGTCACTGAAACTATACGAAAAATGATCACTGTACGTAATGTGATAGGAATAAGGACCAGTTGTCGGCGAATTAATATCATTGATACTGTAGGGCACTGGTGATCCAATCGTTTAGATCAGATTAGATAATCGCATAAAGTGCTGAAATTTCAAATTGAGGCATTAAATTAAAAGTAAATATTATTATATCGAATTGTAACAAAAATATTAAACTCGCGGAAGCCACCCTCACTCAGCAGTATAAATGAACAACAGAAAATGCTAAAAAAAAAGTAACGAAAATTCAAGCAGCGCGTGCACTTTCAATTCGTTGCTCGGAAAGATTATTCAAGGAATTCAACAAAACACTAGGTATACAAGAAATTGGAAAATCGTGAAATAAACATAAAAGTAAATAAAACAGCGTTGAATAGCAGTGAACAACCAGAGGAGATAAGTATCTCGAAATGATGGAAGATGGAAGATGGAAACCTAATTTGGACAAAATTTTCCGCAAGCTCTTGGGAAAACTCAGGTTCAATATTTCTTCGGGTGATGAAGTACCCCTACCTTTACCACGTGAGTAAACTCACCCTTTTTCTTCCAATATTAGATAAACAAACGAACCGAAGAGGTTCAAATTTCCAACCAAGGCACGCTCGGCCGTACGCCCAGCTGATCGTGAGAACATCTTTTATTTACGAAATTATTGTAATTTCTAATTAGTCCAGGGACATGTGCGTTATTTTCTTGGGGCAAGCTAATTTTTTTGATATGGGTAGTAAAAATGGTGTACATGGACATATGGCATCCAACCCTCTGAAATCACGTGAGAACATTGTTTCAAAATCGATCAAAACGATGATGTTAACGGTTTTCGCGTATATGTTTTTTCCTCTCGATTCTACAAAATAAAAGTTCAATACTTTTTTTTTCGTGTTTGAAAGGCCCACAAAACTAGACGTCGCGAGTTGAAACATATTAATTAAATCAGAAGTTATTGGCAAAAAATCACTAACAGCATCGTTTTAAATACATAATAACGAAGTTAATATTTATTTCAATAACGACTTTTGAAAATTTTTTTCACTCACTTACCTTTTTCCCAAACACTTGATATTTTGTACAATGAAAGTACTCTGTATTCCAATGTTCATCAATTTTTTTTCGCTACTCGCTTAAAATGTCGAACAACAGGCCGTCAACTTTGACAACCTCTAATTCCGTTGTTTTTCAATGAATCGCAATAAACGTTTCTTCAAATAAAAGCTTTTGTCGTACTTTTTTCATATCCGTAATAAAATGTTACAAAAAGAGTAGAATTAGCTGTGAGTTCAATTTTGTAACTAACGGCGTATATTATTATTAAGTATCAAGAAATTCGACTCTTCAGAGCACAATTATGGAATATTAGTGTGTAGTTGACATGTTTACATTTTATATCCTAACTTTTGATGAAAAGCCACGTAAGAAGGACAAGGCCGTCTGTCAATCATATGAAAATACACATATCGATATTTGCGAGAAGAAAAATGCTATAGAATGTAAATTCGGAAATTTTGGTGATTTCGAAAAATTCACGATGGAGCTAGGAAACGAACCTGGCATCTAGAGCTGCTTAGCCGGAGGCTTACTCCACTAGACCACCTAGCCGCCCTGACTCTGTTGTCTTTGATTTCTCTCATCACCTGTAAGTTCGAATTTGTTTTTGTGTACCTGTAATTGTATGTGTTAAGAAATTCGTCTCGTCAGAGCACAATGCTGCCGGGTCTGCGATGGTGTGCGGACGTACCTAGAAAGTGCTCGTCTTTTATACAAGTAAAACTAACCATAAGCTATAATACTGAGTGTACTGAAGGACCATTTGGTGTGTTTAAACAACGAGAAGCGCTAAAGATATAAACTTTAGCGTTACAAATGGTATTTAAAAGTAATTGCTTAGTTTTTATCTAGCTAAAAATATTCTAGGTTAGAGTATTATCCCGCATAATGACAAACCTCATTTGCTCGCCTAATGCCAAGTGGCGACATCTCTAAGGGCGACCAAGAACCCCCAGAACCACTAATCGAGCCGCCAAAGTTGAAGATATTTGCTATTACCACCCCGCGAAATCCAAACGAACCAACTAGACGAGGGCGTCCACCAAACATCGAGCACCTGTTTTCTACTAGGTCATCTTCCTGTCCTTCCATTCTCAACTTTATTGAGTCCAAAAGAAAGCGTGAGCCGAAAGACTCACATGAAAACGAGTCAGAAGCTAGACCGGCTAAGATCCTGTCAAGTGTTTGTACAACCCCTCAAATAGTGCACACCAGGGAAGAAGAAGACGCTGGCATGGATAGGATCCTGGAAGAAATTCAAGCTCTTGGAGCAGAGCAAGATCTCAAACACAAAGAACTTACCGAGAAGATTGAACAAAACTCTGTGGCCTTCACAGACGCCTGCGCTGGAATTTCTGATAAGTTACACAAGCTAAAAGAGGTGTTTCAACAGTCCAGAAATAGTTATGATGCTAGTATCTCTGCTCTGGAGTCTGACTCGGTTAAAAATTCACAGTTCGATCGTCTTCAGGAACTGGCATCTACATTGGAGGCCCGGACCAAGGTGCTTCCAATGGACAACGAAGCTCTGATGAATAAGAAGCTTGAAAAAATGACCCAGAAACTGGAGTATCTTGAGAAGGAGCGCAAGAGAAATAATATCTCAATCGCAGGTCTTAAGCTACCGGAAACGAACCAAGCCTTCTTTGTACAAAACTTTTTAAAAGCAAAGTTCAATGTTTAGTCCAATTCTGACTTGATTAAAATTTTCGCCAAACGTGTCATTGTGGACTTGAGAAGTTACGATAAAAAAGCCACAGTGATGAGAAATGAAAAAGACAAATTGGCCGGTACAAAAGTCTTCATTGAACTTGATCGCACAGCTAAAGAGTCTCAGGAAGATTGGCAGCTCAGAAATGCAAAAAAACAACTCGAAAAAGAAGGTAAAAAAGTAACGAGAAGACAGAATACCCTAACGGTAGACGGCACAGCTTACAGATGGAGCTGTACCGACAACAAGCTCGTCGCCCATGATAAAAATACAAACGTAATGAGTAATCGCAATATCAGCATGGCTATGGAGATTACTTCTCCCCCGCAAAAAAATTAAATTATACCGGTAAGAGCAATAAGACGATGAGAATTACCTTCTGGAACGCCCATGGAATGTCTAATCTTGCTCTATGCCCACTTATTATAAGCCACGAAGTGATTGCAGTTTGTGAAACCTGGTGCTCTCAAAAAATCACTCCCGTATATCTACCAAACCACCAGATGTACTGTACAAATGCTACGAGAGACCATGACGTGGGCAGACCAAGTGGAGGTCTTCTAACAGCTGTTAACAACCAACTCTCGTCAGAAATTCTGGAAGAAACCTCGTGGTGGATATTCAATAAGGTTAAAAATGACGATACAACTATGATAATCGGGTCTGTATACTTCAGGAAATGTCTAGATTCACAGTACTTACTAGATCTGTTGCAGGATACCCTGGACCACTTAAAAGTACAGCAGCACTGCGATATACTCGTCCTTGGGGGTGACATGAACGCCAAAGTAGGACATGTCGACATTTGGTGTGAAGAAATATTTGAAGGTCTTACACTCAACACATGCATGAGCACCACTGACAATACTATCTGCGAAAGAGGCAGAAAACTGATTTAATTCATGGCTGATAACAACTTTGTTCTCATCAACGGAATATCAATAAGAGACTCTCCAGCTCAGCCAACATTCGATGAAAGAGGCACATCAATTATCGACCTGATATGGGTGGATGCCACCTGTCTGCTCCATAGCTTGGACCTTGAAGTTCTCATGGAACCCACCCTGTCTGATCATAGACCAGTGTGTCTTTCGCTCAACATCTTCGGGAATAACCACGATGATACCACCCCAATCCCTCCTGCCAAACGAGTCACCAGAATTAAATGGACAAATAATTGCAAAAATGAATACCAGCAACAACTACATACAGAAGAAATCCCCAGCATCATCAATCTACAATCTCCGTAAGGCCCTACGTACTTATAACGCCAGTCTCTTTTCACCCAATAGCAAAAGAACTGTGGCGAATTGTAAAAAGACCTACAGGGACATCTGTGCTCAAAGGAAAAAATCTTATCAACAAGATATCAAAGATGCCTTCTACAACTTGTCAAATCCGACCAGTTTCTGGGCAGCGGTGAGAAAATACACCTTCATTGGAAACTGGTGTGCAATTATACCAACCAGCAGTTGAAATGCTTTTTACGCTAATATCTACCAGCCCAGACTCAGTATATACTTCAGACTACCCACACTTCACAACGATCTACTTGACTCCGAAATCTCGTATGAAGAACTAGAAGAGGTGCTCTCCTCCTTGAAACATGCCAAAGCAGCCTGACCTACTCACAAATGAGTTATTCCAAAATCTCACAGGACCATGGAAGAATGTTTCAAATGTCTTATTTAACAGAATACTTGAAGAAGAAACTGTCCCCAGCAACTGGGCCAATGCGCTGATGACTATGATTGTCAAAAAAGGGGACAAAACTGATCCAGCCAACTACCGTGGCACAGCCCTAGTCAATGCTGTGACTAAGATATTCACTCTGATCCTGAAGAAAAGATTCGTGAGGTGGATGAACTCTGAAAAAATTCTCTTAGGAACCCAACTGGGATTTAGAAAAGGGCGAAGCTGCACGGATGCTGTTTATATTCTGCAAACTGCGCTTCAGTTACAATTAAGGCACAACGACGGGCGTGAAATCTTTGGTATCTCGGTAGATTTTAAAAGAGCTTTTGGCTTTGTCCCACACCCTCGTCTCTGGCAAAAGATGCAGGAAAAAAATGTGAGCAGTAAATTTATTAACTTACTGATATCTCTGTACGAAACAGCATCTTTTCAGGTCAAAACAAATGGCGAGCTCTCGGATAAGTTTGATGTAATCAGAGGAGTCCCACAAGGAGAATCAATGAGCACTGATCTCTTCATCTTCTTTCTATGGGACTTCGAAGAGTTCTTCCGAAATCGTGGACTAATTGGTATTATTATTGATGGTTTAAATGATTTGATTATTCTGCTGTACGCAGATGACATATCCATCTTTGCCCACCCTCAAGTAAACCTCTTCAGGAAGCTAAAAACACTGCATGAGTACTGCACAAACAAAGGCCTCGAACTGAACCGTAGTAAAACTAGCATCATGATCTATAAGGCAGCTGGAAGGCCCAAGGTACTGCCTGAAACCTTCAGATTTTATAACGGGATCCTCCTGGATACAGTAAACAAGATAGACTTTCTGGGTGTAAAAATCTCTGCTTCCTCCCTTGGACTCGCAGCGCTTAGCTCAGCATTACTCAAAGCAAAAAGTGCCACAGGTCTTGCCATCTCGATTTTGTCCAAAGCGAGGTGTGACTCTTGGGATGCCTATAATAAGCTTTTTGAAAGTCTAGTTGCCTCGGTACTTCTCTGCGCATTCCCTGCATGGGGACTACGATATCGTAACTCACTGGAAGCTGCCCAATGCTTCTTTTACAAGAAGCTATTGCACTTACCACGCAACACAGCCGACTGGGCAATTAGACTAGAGTTTAATTTAACTCCTGTGGCATAGAAAGCCATGAAGCTACTCTGGACTTGGTGCATTAAGAAACTACGCTCTGAAAATTCCACTCTGGTCAAAATATGCCTACGCAGGACCTTTAACCTGGCGACGGGTAGACAACACGTCTCAAAAATAAACTGGGCATTCCAACTTAGAGAGTTCCCAACGGAATGTGATCAAACTGATCTAGTTAATAATCTGGACCCTGACCTGTGGGAAGCCAAGACTGATAAAATCTTCTCTAGATACAGGGACATCCTAAGAAATAAAGACTTTGTGTCATACAAGCAATCTGCCTCTGCGCAACTAGTACTCCCAAGAACAACACAAGACCATGTACCGGTCTATTTTCAAGCAAGATACTCAATCTCGATCAAGCGTATCTTTGCCCAGCTGAGACTTGCCAATAAGTTTATATGCTACCTGTCTTTATCAAACTCATCTTGCAAACTTGATCCAGCCAACGAGTGTCCACTATGCAACATGCATGAACGATATAATATTGAACAATTTCTGATGAGATGTCCGCTCTTCACACAATACAGGAACCACTATCTCAGTCAGCTACTCACTACTAACACTAACGTAATCACACTTCTCTGTGCTTCAAACGAACTACCATCTTTGCTGTGTATAATTATACAAGAAAATGTATCCTGCTTCGTAACTGGTCCCTACAACACTAAAACTTGTCCTAAGACCTCCAACACTACGTTCCACTCACCGTCAACAGTCAACTGTCATTTATACGTAACATACCTTTTCTGTTCTTTCTGGTTTAATGCTTTAATCTATTTAACTACTAGTTATTCCTGTTCAACTTTATATATTGCTCTTGGCACCTCTTGCTAAAAGATGTATATTTTCTCTTAACGTAATAAATTAAAAAAAAAAAAATTACTATCAAGTATTTAAAACGACGTGATCAGTGGTTTTTTGCCAATAACTTTTGATCTAATCAATATTTTTCAACTCGCGATGTCTAATTTTGTAGACCTTTTAAAGTCGAAAAAAAAGGATAGAACTTTTGTTCTGTATAATCGAAAGGAAAAAATATATACGCACGAAACGTTAAAATCCTAGTTTTGATCGTTTTTTAAACAATGTTTCCACGCGATTTCAGAGAACGGGAAGATACATGTTCATATACACCATTTTTACTTTCCACACCAAAAAAATCAGCTGGTCCCAAGAAAATGACGCGAAATGGCCCTCTTTGGATTATATTTCCTGGACTATAATTCTTGTCTAGCGACCTCGATATTGCATGAAAACAGTCTCACGATGGCTCATTTTACTCCTGAATCTTTCCGGAAGTGCGCAAAGTATCTCAGCTATGCATTTTCTGGCCCCTGAAATGCGGGAAATGTGGGAATAGTAACGCGTGTCAACAAACCATACATTTTTTTGACGTTTTTCGGGATGTGAGTAATTTTCGTGAATTTCGCTACAAAGGAACGATTGACTGTCGAAATTTGAACCCTTTCCGTTCGTTTGTTTATTTAATATAGGAAGAAAAAGGGTGCGGTTGCTTGGTAGATAAAGGAAGGAGTACTACATGACCTTAACGTAAGAGATTCGTCGGGGAAGATCAGTTAAGAAACAAAATGCCCAATTGCACTTTATTGTGATTAAGCAACGTTTCGGCGGGCCCTGCCTGCCATCATCAGGCTTCTTTATTTCATAGAAGAAACAAAAAACAGAAACAAAATAAGATAATCTAAAAATATATAAAAATATATCCAAGCACTAACTATTTCGTTACTAATCTTACGGCGGTTCAACCGTGTGCTTAATTGAGGTTATGTTAATATTGCACATACATTTTATGCTAAAAATAATGTATCTATGCCTGGTCGTGGCGGAAATTATGAGTTACGTGAAATAAATGCCAAATATTGTTCAGAAAATTAAATTTACAATTATGCTAAATGTTAAACTTACTTAATAGAGAGAGAAAGGAGAAACCTCGTAGGTGTGAACGATCAATTATTTATTTATTTTGCTAACGTTTCGGTCGAGGCAAAGATCGACCTTCTTCAGAGCTTGTAAATCAAAAGTTATACACTTGCAATTTTCATATTAAATTTTTTCTTTAGTGGGAACAATATATAACAATGTGTAAAGTTATTATTAACTTGAGGAAAATAAATATTCAACGTTGTATTTACAACAAGGTAGTTATAGCATTCCGGCTTATAGTACAAAGTACGAATATTTTTGACAAAAAATCGAGTGCATTTAAGTTATACGATATATTCTATATTGAAGCTATTATTAAATCAAGAATATCAAAAGATATTTGTAAAATTTACGAAAACATGACTTCCATTTGCGCTTGAGTTGTTGTTGGTTAGATGCTTAGCGGAGAAGTGCCAATATTTGAAAGAGTGATACATGAAATTTGTCGAATGGTCGATACCTTACAATCGATTAGTTCTGGCGCGAGTTTTCGAAGTGGTGCAAAATATCTCTTAATTTACAAAACAGAAGCATATACATTACTTAAACCATCTACATCTGAACGTTTGTTAACTGTGTTAAAATCAATTTCAGACACATTGGTGAATAACGGTTATCCTGATAGGCACACATTAGATTTTGTTGTTGTCAGAATTATTGACAAAGAAGACCATTGTCATAAACCGATTAATGTAAGACATGATTCAAATCTCCAAAAACAGTACTGTCAATAAGAGAACGGACATTCAATATTTAAGCCATCTTTATTCTGATATCATTTAATGTTAAATGTAATTTGCAAATTCAAACTAAATTCCCACTTATAAATTCAACATATAATTTGTAACATACTACTATAATCAAAGATTGTGAATGGTCAGCCATCTTTAACTGTGACATGAAAGATCACTTCCTTCTCGATTGCCTAATCTATAACATCTCAAGTCTAAGAATATCTCTATTAAGTAAGTTTAACATTTAGCATAATTGTAAATTTAATTTTCTCAACAATACTTGGCATTTATTTCACGTGACTCATAACTTCCGCCATGTCCAGGCATACTGTACTATTTTTAGCACAAAATGCATGTGCAATATTAACATAAATCTAATTAAGCAAGCGGTGGAACCGCCGTAAGATTAGTAACGACATAGTTAGTGCTTGGATATATTTTTATATATTTTTTGTTTATTTTATTTTGTTTCTGTTTTTTGTTTTTTCAATGAAATAAAGCAGCCTGATGAAGGCAGGCAGGGTCCGCCGAAACGTCGCTTAATCACAATAAAATGCAATTGGGCATTTTGTTTCTTAACTGACCTTCCCTGACAAATCTCTTTCATATAAATGAATTTGTGTTCACGAATCTATACTAAATGATCTTCAGAGAACACATTTTGTTCAATTTAAAATATACCCATGAAGTCGATACATGCCAAAGGATAGAGGGAACATTTTTTTAAACATAAATTGCTAATTACTTTTGAAATACTTACACGCTCCGGTTCTAAATCACACATTAATTTCAAGTACTTTTCAAGTATTCCTGTGGTTAATTCCATTTTTATATCCTCTTCTCCATACTGAATTAATTGATACAAGGCTCCGAGCAAAGCGTACTCTAACTTCGGATCTTCATTCATTTTTTGAAGAATGTTATCTAAACTGTTTGGCATTCGATTACTTATAAGCACTGCTGTTCGAGCTGCATCAACTGTCACCAACTCAGCAGCATGTGCGGTAACAACTGCTTGCAGTGAGTCTAATGGCAAACAGTCCAGCCATTCCCATACTTCATAACGACGTGACTTGTCTGTCAGCATGCATCGGCAAACTGATATCCAGTCTTCTTGCCCGCAGTAAATGGTTTCAGCAACTCGCAAACTTGAAAATATACAATATGCCCAAATTAAAAATCAGATACAGCTATCAGTCCAATATTGATTGATAATGCTTATTCCAAAAATCTGTATTTTAAATAATTGAACTAGAGATAGGTTTCCGCAACTTTTCGGGGCTTCATGAACTGAGTTTAAACTAACGATACTTTTTATTCAATTTGACAGGCAAAATTCAATAAGGAGCAATTGAAGCTTCAATTCTCAAGACATTAAGCAGACTGGTTTTCAGTAAAAGATCTACAACTTGTTTAAACATAGCCGAAGAAATTTTCCTTTTATTGGTATTGATGGATTATTTTGAAATCTTTGCATATACTTCAAAATTTAAAGAGAAGCCTTTTAAACTCTCAACATGTTGTTAGAAGTTTATACTGGGCAAGGTTAAAGTTCGTAAACGTTAAAGTGATGAAACATTAAAACAAAATTTGGCCACTTTAGAACTAGTTTCTGAGGGTAACAGTTGCAAAATCGATATACTCTGCTACATGTAAGCTTTTACACTTGAGAGTTTGCCACATGACTGATAAATAGTCTGAAGCTACGAAATATCTATTTTTTTCAATACTTGGTTATGTTAACATTACGAAGTTCAACTTTGTCATATCGATGCTGTTTAGGATGGATTTGTGCGAAATTTAGTTGTTATTTCAAAAACAATTTTCGAATTATTACCAACTGCATTTAGCTTCAAAACTAATGATGCAATAAGCAAGTCAACGTACTCTATTTTTTGCATTCCAGGACCACTTGAATGAACAGAAAACAAAAACAGAATTTTCTAATCATTTGATTGGTTTTTGTCGACCTGAAAATATTCTAAGTGTTATACAAAATGTCTGTTGATATCACAAGATATGGTTCAGACCTTTGAAAATCACCTTTTTTACGGCTGGGATAGCAGTTACAGTACATTTGAAATAAATGACTTCCTTCTAATGAAATATTTGCATTCTATGAATCAATTCTAGTGAAAAATAGTGTTGTGACTGGAACATTTTTAGAACTGGATACGTCAACAAAGTGAAGAAATTACGCCACGCGACAACAAGAAATGTTACCTATGCTTCAGAAAACCAATTATAGCTTCTGCTTGATCCCATTTCCAGCCTTTTCTCAAAATATGAGTTTTTCATGGATAAACTGCCAGCTTTTGTGTATATCAAAAAAAAAGAAAAAAAAAACGGATATTTTTGGAAAACACGTTCCAGAAGATCTACTGATTGATAGTAAGAGGTGCCGCCCAAGTTGGAAATTACCGCTTACATTTAGATAATGGTACATGCGTACAAAATACTGATACGATGAAGGTTAATTACGTGATTTTTCGCTAACCATTGCCTATTGGTCAGAAAAAAGTACAAGTCTCATAAAATTGAATGAAGCAAACTGATCATCCCGAGTTCGTATCCTCCTTTTGTAAGTCAAATCTACATTAATACTGCTAAGAAAAGAGGAAAAAAAATAGTACGTGTGGTATTAATTGACAAATATACACGAACAACAGTTGGCAAATGCCACGGTAAGCGCTAACGTGATCCAGGCTGTATTATTTATTTGAAAGAGTACATATTCAGAATAATAAAGTTGCTGTTCAATGCAATAAAGTTGATTTCATGCTAAGGCGGTGCATCCCCATCTTCAAAATGCCGCTGTTTTGTCCAGTAGCATCAATAAGATATTACAGATTCGATTTTATAATGTCGAGGTATTATACAGCCTAACCCAAAAATATCGGAATGTCTAAATAACCATCTAGGGTGGGCAATTTCCGCGCACACTATGGGTGGATGTAGGGGAAGAGCGAAAATCTTAAATGACAAGGGAAGTCATTTGAAAACTCCCTTTGAGCAGAATATGCTTACCAAAAGCTTGATTAGTACAGCTAGGTATATAGAAAGCAATATAAATAAAGCACACCGCAATTGACACTGATTTTGAGGTTAAACTGCACTTTCGAAAACTTTACATACAACAATTCATAAATGAGATGCCACGATTTATTGACTAATCTCATAAATTTAAACCAACATAATATACTAAAAGATTCGGCAATCCATGACATCTCGATCAAGATTCTACGTCGATGTCTCAGATGAGCTTTACAATTTTTTGTATGAAAGTACATGGCAAAAAAACGCAATGGATTCCATTTCTGACCGAAGAATGAACATAATAGCTCATTATAATATTCCTCTGAATAGAAATTTTTCAGCCCATATTATAATGAGCTTTCATGTTCATTCTTATGCCAAAAATTCAATCCAATGTAATAATTTTGTTTCTTGAATTATTCTTATAATTATATTTTGAAATTGTGAAATCTCTATCTTCAAATAGGTCTCAAGTGGATTTTCTTTTCAAGTTTTTACGGGACAACTCTGCCACCATACCAACATGAATTTTCGGTATAATGTTTGAGGTTGCCTCTTGGAAACCAATTTTGTTCGTAATTTCACCATAAAACAAAAAAATATCAATTACACAAAAAAACCAGATCATTCGAAGAACCGCTTAACTATCCAAAATGCCCCTAGTTAGTATATAACAACAAGAATCATTAATCCGAGTGTAAAACCATATTACGAGATCTACGCACTACCCAAAACTCTAATATTGTCATTTACTATAATTGACTAGCACTCGTTATATTCAACCAGTATATAACACTTGACAATGCTATTCGTGAACGCGTAGTTTAGAGATGCATTATAGACAACCTAAGCTACACCATATAGCTTTAGAAACAGATAAGACTATAATACAATAGATATATAATCGATACAATACAGAGCTAAACGCATTGCTGCAATAATCCATAAAACCAGTGACTACGGAACCTTCGATACCGTGAATACAAATCATCTAGCATGAACTATTAAACCCTTTAAGCCAATAGCATCTATACTAATTTTGAAAATGAAACATAACAATGTGCAAAGCATAAACTCTTTACAAAGCTAGTAAGGTTTTGAAGGAAGTGACCTAAATTGCATACGTGGCAATGCTGTATAGCCAGCAACCAACTCACTAGAATGATCCTAAGAAATCTCCCAAGGACAATAATTCCAATGAATAATACTGATTGTAAGAAAGAAACATTCACTACTTAACACCTAATTCTTTTAGTCAGATAGCAATATAAAATCCGATGAGAATTATAAATAAACTGCCCTTGTAAAAATTGAAATAATGCTATTTTGGAATTGATTTAAACAATAATTATATCCGATACGTAAGTCATTATATTTCCAGTTAGTTGATAAAACATACAAATATTCAATTACACCTAAGTAAAATAGTAAGAATATTCCAGGCTTAAAACATACTGAAGCCAGCAGCCGCGAGAAAGCCTTCGCTACAAAATAAGACGAACGCAACACAATACGAATCATCGAAACTCATATGCATCTGCATCAATCTGTTCTAGCTTTAGTTATTGGACTCAACGAAAGAAGCGTAGTGTACTACAAAAAACCAGAGGAAGGGATTAGAAGAATATGGCTACCGGTTCCTATAAATAAGGCCACCACGCGTCAAAACGCTGTCTCTGCTCGTGCCCCTAATCTTTACATCTTGTTCTCGATTCAGTCTCGTGGCATAATCATTTTACTTTCTTGCATTTAAAATTCCTTTGTCACCAGTTATAAAACATCAATTTTGTATAACGCTTTCTTAGCTCGTGTCTCAAGTACCACCTGTAGACTCTTGACTTTACCTAGTTTTTCGGTACTTCACCATTTGCATACAACGCTACGAGTTCAAAAGCCACCATAGAAATTCTGAATAAGTATTCTTCGTCACGCACTTGGAATACTCAATTTTGTTCAGAACATTGGTTATGGTCAACCAACTAGCAATCTCTCCAGCCAAACTTTTAAATAATTATCCAGTATCCAGTATTTGTAAACGGTTTATCGAGGGAATAAATACTTGAAAATATATTTACAATAATTTTTTAATGATTGTTTACACTCAAAACTCTGTTTCCGCTCGCGTGATCATCGCAACAGCGCAACATCTCAGCAGAGCAACACCCAGCGGAGTTCAGCATTCCAAAAGGTAAGTGGCCATAGTTTCCTATTACGAATTAATCCCAGTGATTTGAAACGAGCGATTCAACAGAGTTGTCCAGTGCATTTCAATGCTTAATCGGTATTCGGCGACCCAAAACTACTGACTGTGCGTCTAGTTGTATTATCGTCAACGAACTCCAGTGACTAACTTCTGGAATTTTCGGGATTTGTCACTCCGACGTCACATACCACCGACGGTATTGTCGACATATTGCCGTCGCTACTACCAGGCGCATGCAATAGATCACCTCTTTTTGTAAACGGATTTTGATTCTCTCTGAGATTAACTGCTGATAACCCGGTAAGATGATTAAAACTCACGAGTCGAGTGACCTTCTATGTCATCTTTACTCATAGAAAAAGCTTATACAACGGGTTAAATATAGCGAGATGGACAACCGCATTTGTCACTGATTCTATATCTGTACACATCAAGTGTATGTCATATATCTATGGTCTGAAAAAGAAAGATCTGAATGTGAAGACGCTTCTTGATCAAACTAATTTCGACGATGTTGGAAATGTATAATATTGGAAACAAACAACAATAGTATATTTCGGCTCTACGTTTACTAATTATATTGATATAGAGCGCAAGTGAGAGTTCATACACATACATACATTCTACATACGTTCTACATAAAATTGTCAAATGTCGCCGGGAATCGTGAAGGAGGAGAAACATGTGACAATATTTTCACCATGTTAGCCAAAAGCTTATCTTTACGGTACAGAGATTGCGTCGCGCACGTAATTTTTTTTATATACTTGGCGCGAGACATTTTTGCGTCTCTTGATATGTTACGGATAAGCAGCGACGCGTTACGGGTTGAAATTCTTAATTTCTAACGGAATCAACTGGGCAGAAAAGTTAGCTGCCGCAGAAACAATTGCCGTATCTGCACGTCTCGTCAGTAAATGTTGCCGGTAGAGAAGCACATGAACAAAAGGGGGGTGAAATTGTAACATAAAAATGAGGCTTATGTTAAAGCATTACTTGACCTCTAGTGAAATCGATTTAATCGAGCAAAAGTTTTTTGCTCGGTCATAGTTACAATAGCTGCGACAGAAATTTCGGTGTCATTGAAAAATAGCGTAAAAAGCTTGAAACTGTGAACACTTCCGATCACTGAATCGAAACAATCAAAGGAACGAAGAAAAATGAACCTAATTTTGAAGTCACATAAATTGAATCCAACGATTTCTTCTCGTCGCAAGAATTTTAAAACTCAAGCGTAAACAGAAAAGTGGACAAAAAAAAACAACAAAATCAACTCGTTAAATTGGTATTCCTAATTAAATTGGTATTTCTGCTGACTGATCAAATTTCAAAAAAAAAATAACCCTTTCAATTGTACATGATCTGTGATGATCACTTGCTGAGAAGAGTTGACATTAGCAAGAAAAATGTCACAGAGGAACAATTTAAACAAATGGAACTCGCAATTTTATACCCTCATGGAAATGCCATAATTGAACATCCACCTATGACCGTCTTTCTGTATACCCGTCCATCTCAGTTAGTGATTTTGGACAAACGAGGAGATTGGTTAATTGCCATAATTAATTTTTTTGCTTGGCTGTCATTTTGGATATGCGACATCGATTAAGCTCGAATTCGGTGAGCATATTCTGCACGAATAAACTTTACAAACGGACTGCCCTTCAACCCACTTGTCATTATATAAAGACGTGGGAGAAAATCACCCACCATACCGAAATATATATTTTGTGGTTAAGTACATTCCCTGGGAAATTGATTTCGATATCTGTATCCGTTTAAAAGTTTTTCAGAGGTTCAACTATTTTTGGCACCCCTTGCATAAAAAAATATCAGTTACTACTCACTCGTTAGGCTAAAACTAGTGGCCAGAACTAGCTCAGTGTGTGACTGACAATGAGTAAAATTTACTTAGCGCATCTGTGGTGTTATTTTTCAAAAATTGGGTAAAAGTATCTATGTAATAAGTGAATGCAATCAAAATGATGTCAACTATATTTTAATGGCAACTGAAAAGCAGTCTGCAAGAGCTTCACATTATGCTTGACTTTGAGATTGATTTCATTAACTAGACTAGACAAGTTGGATTCTGAAATTGAGATTGATTCTACATGCATTTGGCGAGGTTGAAATGGATTCAAGAAATCAGATTCAACTTATTTTTGATTGAAAGATACTCTGTAACGAAAGATTAGTGTCAACTATAAATAGGTACTTACAAGTTAGCATTATGTGCAAGATTGAGTAGGCAGTTATCAGATATATTTGTCAACTTCTTTGAGTGTAAAAGTTGCAAAATTGCATTTTCTTTTTCAACTTCAATGTCTCGTGACATGTCTTCACTGTTGTTTGTAACAGTCGATAACATTTCTACCATCCTGTTCAACGCACCGGCTTCTAATGTTACCGAGCTTTCAGCCACTTCATTGGATATAAAATTTAAAACTACTGCTCTTTGTTCATCAGTCAAGTAATCATAATTATCAGGACTTAGAGGTGTGGTGGGCAGAACTATGTTCAGTAAAATGTCAATCAATCTTTGACGCTGCCGCAAACCCATTTCAGACATGAATTCTGGTTCTTGAAATGCAATTGTTATCACATCTAGAAAACCTTTGGCATCAAATTCAAGTAAGGTTCTGATATACGGGTACTGCCTTTCAGCGTCACTCGCTGAACTTGAATGCTGCGACAAAAGAGCGCGCAAGACATCAGCTTTGGCTCTCTGAGTTACACCTTCTGGTAGATTGCCTCTAGGAAATCCACGGCCTGCAAGGCAGCAACTGGCATATACTAAAATGGCATTGCCTAATCTTATTTTATCCGGTGATAACTTCTGTGTTCTGGCATTGGCAAGTGCCATTTGGAGAACTGGCATGAGCTGGTGAATTGGTGCTGTAAAATCACTTAGAGCGGATGTCTGCAAATAAATCAGAGCTTCCCAGAGCCCTTGTTGACCACATACTTTTGTTACCTGGAAAGAATCGGTACAGTTATCATGTGCATCTGTGAAGAGCAATTTGTAACTCAACTAGAACTATTCATAGAATGGCCAAATTGTAATTTAGAGAAAAAAGTTTTGTATGTATAAAAGTACGTATCAAATCATTCTGACTCTAGGTATGTTCGCGATAAGAAAAAATTCAACTATCTTTTTGAAAACAATGGCGCAGAATCACTTGTATCACAGTCCGAAATTTGCTGAACGTTTTTTTGACACTATCAATTATAAGCTTTGGTATAAGTTGGAGTGAGCTGAGTATTACAAACACTTTTATTAATTGGAAAACGGCAAATCATTCCGAGTTTTTTGAGAACTAGGGGCCTCGCCCCTGCGCGCTTCGCGCGCCAACCCCACCTCGGCGATACGCGCCTCGTTGTTCGGCGTTTCGCGCCTTACTATTTCCTTAAACAGTGTCTGTTAGACAGGTGAATTTATTTATGCTGATTTGATGACTGGTCTGCAACAGTTGATCGGTTATTTCCGATCAACCCGACATTGCTATTGGCTCCCTATGCAGGTCTGCTCAAATTGTTTTCGTAAACGAATCCACTCATATGTACAAAACCCCCGATGCCATGCATCCCCAATTGCATTTGGCAACTTATTTTGCTATAGTTATTATTTTCCCCATAGTAGAAGAAATTCATAGCTTTGCTATAAGTAGAATTTCTATGGTTTCAGACAAATTAAAAACTGGTTATGATATTCAAGCCAGGATATAAAATTTAATCCCGGAGATTCTGTCTGGCTCTTTCAACCTCGAAGACAGAAAGGACGATATCCGAAACTACAAAGAAACTGGGAAGGCCCTTACTTAGTGGTTAACCGGATCAAGGATTTACAGGATCCGAAAAAACCTATTTCTTCTCTGATATAACTCTCGTCGAGTTCTGTTTCATTACTTCTGCTGACATGTTTGCCCGTATGATATATTTGAAACGATACTCAGTCTCACCTCTGCGTGTCGATCTTGAGTGCCGTATACACAATACGCCAGCGCGCGAAAAAGACAATTCCCGTCGGGAATCATCTTGATAATTCTCGTTTGCATGTTTATTTTTTGCGTGTCAGAAACAGATACTTATAAAGATATTTGTCAAAGACTGTCATAAACAGCCGATGACAGCTGTCAAAGGAAGTTTTGTTTGCTAGATGCTTTTTGTTTTGTTTTCGACATCTCACTCCACCGCCAACTTCATGCGTATACTATTGTTATTATAATATTTTTTATACTATTGTTATTATAATCTTTTTCACCTGTTGCTACTTCTTTTTCATTTGTTCAGAACTTTTTTATTAGATAGAGAGATAAGTTTTAATTCATGAGCATAACTCCAAGTCTCCAAAACAAGCAAAACTAGTTCGCTATCGAATGGTTGTTATTTATGGGCTGTGCACAGTCAAATTTCCAACACTGAATCTCATGTTGCAGAATAAGCGTAAAAAGTTTTAGACAACGATGCTTAATTTTAGTCACAACCAACATCAACCGTCATTGAACACGTTAGTTATTTTCGTGCCAAGTGGACATGAAATCGTGATTTCTTGCCGAGGATTAAATGTCGCACGAGCCGAAGGTGAATACGCAACTCACACGAATCAAGAAGTCCCGATAAGCACCCATGGCACAAATCTATTTTCTATGCTACCTTGCATCAAAAATTATAAAGTAGTCGAGTTGTTGATGGAGGTAGCGCCGCAAATATTATATAAGCACTTTGCAGAGATTTACCTCTATTCTGCTTCAATGAACAATACGTTTGAACGTATATTATTTCGTTCAAGATTTTATCTGTGACATAGTTCTTAAAAAACATGCTCTAAATATAAATTTTCTCCCACATTGAAATTTTCTGTTACGACATTTCGTAAGTGTGACACAAATAAATATACAATACCGAAAGACGTATTCCGCAAGGTATAAACTTGTTACGTTCCGAAAAGTCGGAATGTGGTAGACTAAATGGATGGATCCACCAACTTTTGGCCAGCTTTTCAGGGTGAAAATTTCGGTACAGTTACAAATTAGATACGTTACAGTGTACACTAAGATATGAAAACCCTCCAATTTTCGGCTTCTAGGCCATATGATTTACGAGAAACATTTTTGTCTTGATTAAGTTTTTGAATTGAGCCTTTATTTCCGAATTGTTGATACTTGCCGTTGACAGAAAAATGTGACTTATTGTTAGTAAATTTTTAAATTAAAAAAACTGATCTTTCCGGATATCGATTCCACTTTGAGGTAGATCCTCAGGAATTCACAAAAAAATTTAATTCCGTTCATGCGACGGCCTAAAAAATAAATTGTTCTCAGGATTTTTTGTGTGAAAAAGTACACATTTGAGAGTACACGTCCCTGGTAGGATACCCCAAACGAATCAGATCCAAATTACGCAGGATACTACAACAAGTACTAATTCTTTCTTTGTAAACTCTGTATTTCGTGCTTCGGCGCAAACAAACAAGGTACGACAACGATCCTAACCATCGAGGGATCAACATCATTTCTGATGACTGCAAATCATTTTCCCGATAACCTGATCTACCATCTGATGCGCAAGTCTTTTTGTAACTGGGCCAGCATTTACCGTTCATCTAAACCGATTGAACCACTTCGACAGCGCGTGTACACGATTGTGCGAGGAGCACACTAAAATCTTTCAAATTGCTGAGTGACTACTTATTCCGAAGCACTCAGCCGCCCACTTATTACGAGCCATTAACTCCGGTTTTGAAATCGATTCCAGTAAATTCGGCGAATATTGCAAAGAAACTGTAGATCTGTACAGAAAGGTTCACGATTGGTACCCAATGCCTCTAACTGTACATAAGCTATTGGATCATAGTGAGATGATTGTATCCACAGCCATTCTTCCACTTGAGATGCTCTCTGAAGAAGCTCAAGAATCCCGAAATAAAGATTGCCGATACTTCAGAGTGCACAACACGAGAAAATGTTCGCGACTGGCAACGAATGAAGCTTTATTCAAGAGATTACTTGCTTCATTTGATCCATACATCACATCTCTGACAATAAGACGAACCTCTCGCAGAAAAAGTGGTTCTGTATCTGTAGATGTTTTAAATTTACTGAAGCAACCTGAGGTGGTTAATCAAAAAGATGAGCCGGATGATTACAATGACAATAATTGAAAATTGATATATCAATTGTAAGAATGAAAAACTAATTGCATAAAACAATTAAAAATCCCAGGAGATATTATAAATCAAGAGAGGAAAAGAACAAAACAAAAATGAAAAAAAACCGAAGTAACGGTAATAAATAGCGCAAAAAAAGTTGAAAAAAAAATAAAAATTGGAAAAGAAAACAAAAATTATTATTAAAAACAGAAAACAAATAAATAGAAAACGGAGCTACATTTCCTTCAACGTCCTCGTCGTTAGTCTTGGATACTACTAATCGCAAGGAAAATTACTGTAAATAACTTCGTACTTCATCCTCGTTGCATAATATGCGTTTTTGTCAAGGTTTTAGGTATTTTAACACGAAAATATTGAAAATTGGAAAGTAAAATCTGTCAAAGTCCCTTCCAAAATATATTTGGAACATTGGATCGTGAATATGATCATTAAATTTGAATATTCTAAGAAGCTGAAAGTTTAGGCCGACTAAAATCGATTTCGCAACACTGTGTGTCGTTCTTCAGCCGTAGAATTTTGGCCAGGAAACATCCTGCACGTGCCTTCGTAAGAGGGTCCTCAACGACAGGCAACTAGCCAGTCAGTAAGGTGCTGTGACTCTAATTCCGTACGAGCAGGTGTCGATGAAGGAGTCACAAGACGAACATTACGCAGCATCTATTAGTAATCTCCGTAAACGCTCGGGGAGGTTGCCTACTCCCGGCGGAACTGCTGCTTGCTGACGTTCACGCGACGCAAGTTTTCTCCGTCATTTATAAAGATATCGAACTTCTATTAGAAGCATTTTGAAAGCGAAGGAGCAATCTGTGTCGTGTATTTTTCCAAATTTCAAAATTTTTTTTCAGAGTCCTAAAAAACAGCACTGAATGTGAGCAAAGTTCCCGTTGTAGTGAAACAAGAACGAACTTTTTTTTTTCACAATTCTACGATATACACGACACTAGTACATCCTTCACCTTTAATTTAGGCCTAAGAGCAATAAAATCGAACTTAAGAGTTGCGAGAAAACTTGCACGATATGACTAAGATAAGGAAAGTGTTACGGAAAAGTAAGAAAAAGGACCAGGGTTGGAAAAATTTGGCGGCTTATCAGCGGGAGAGGTTGAGGTGAATAGAATGGCATCAAGTTTGCTTACATAGGCTTGATTGTTTTCATTTTCAGACCAAATAACTAACATGCACGTTTTATTAATTCAGAACACCGTATTTCCCTAAAAATCTCTTCAAATTATTTAATTACCGTCCCTTTCTCAATGTGTGTTTTGTCAACTTATTCTTCGGAAAATCATTTTCCATCTTTCGTCCACTCACAATTACAAGCTTACTGATGACTTTTACCGCACACTGATCTACCTAACTGACTATTTGATTGTGATATTTGACATCTACTTGCCAAGGTCAATGCACAATACACTAATGAATTGAAAACATGACGTGCTATCGAAGACATTGTTGCAGCGTAAAGTTTCAATGCCAACCACGTCCGGTACGCTACATTCACGTTTCGAAATGAGCCAATTATTCAGCTTCATGAAACCTGAGACTTGACTCCAGCACTGATTCAGCTTTATAAGTTTTGTGAATTGGAAAAAAAAATTCAATGAGCTATTGCTGTCCTTTTCGAGCAGGCGTGATACTGTTTTATTCTCCAATAGCAATATATTTCTGCCTGAAATATCGTAAATTTGACTCGCAAGTGGCGGATGGATAAAATTTAATTATTCCTATGTATACTACAATTACGAGAAAAAATGAAACATTTTCTATTGAGAAATATTACTATCATATGCCCCGCGATTAACTAAAAAATAGGTTTTACGAAGCTCAAATAACCTACATTTTTCGAACATTTCTGAAGAAAAATTTGAAAATAGAAGTAAAACATTTATCTGAAACAACACCCACCTGGGGGTCAGGACTCAAATCAGACCGGCTCCAATATTTTGTACATACTTGTCAATCGGTTACATAATATATGGTCAATGTAGGATTACTGCGAGCCAAATGATCGACGAAGAATTGGTCGCGGAAGACACGCCAACCGAAGACACGATAACAGATAATGTTATCGAGTTTGACGAGGTCAGATCTCCAACAGAATTCGTGGAAGTCGATATATAATACCCAACTCTCCGATTCCTATAACGGCAGCCAATAAGGAGACGACAGTTGTAGGTACAAGCACATCCGTAAGTGTTTCAACCACAACCGACAGTAATGTGGTAGAAGACCATGAATTGCAATTTGAAAGGATAGTGGATCAATCCAAGATCGAATCAAGTCCTCCATTCAAGTTGGCCGGCAGAAGAATAGTGGATATAAATCACTTCCTGAGCAGTATCAAAAAATTAGCTTTTCATCTACCTTATGATTGTACGTTTGCTAACGTGGAACCTATATCCGAAAGCCGGACAGGATTCATTTCAACCATCACCTTCAAATCTAAATTTTGTAATAAGATCGAATCAATAGACTCAGAAGACCGTAAATCAGATTCCTCATCTTTAAACTCAGCCATAGTTTCAGGAATTGTGTCCACAGGTGGTGGTTTTTCTCAACTCAAAGAAATTAGCGCTGCTATAGATATGTCTTGCATGGCTAAGAAAACATGGAATAAATTTCACGAAATTATCAGTGATGCCTATCATGATATTGCTCGGGAAGAGATGATAAAGGCTGGGAAGGAAGAGGCGAGATTGGCCCGTGAGGCAGGTGACGTTGACGAAGACGGGTACCCTTGCGTAGCGGTTGTTGCGGATGGGTCTTGGGCAAAACGATCTTACCGTACAAAATATGATTCTCTTTCGGGTGTAGCAGCAATAGTAGGGTATAGGACGAAGAAAGTTTTGTTGATCGGGATTTGCACGGACACAACGTGTTTTCACATTATGTTTTCAAGTTCAGAAATGAATGAATTTCTGAATAATGATCTTTCATATTCGTTTGCTGAATGTTTGCATCTTTCATTCCATAACATTCATTGAAACAGTTTATTTCGAAGACTCGTTTTATTTCGATAATAATTACTTGTTATACCAAAGAAACGTCATAACGGCAAGCGAAAAGTATGGTATTCCACGCGATCGAATTTATATATTTTATTTATTGACGCGCCATTACTTTTGATTATGTTTTGTACCATAGATTTTGCTGATTTTTCAATACGCCTTATCTATCAATTTCTAATATACTCCTGCATGTCTAACTCAATTTTTTTGATTTACTAATTTTCTTTTCAATATCTATCGATGTATGTAACACTTTTAATTTTTCCTGGCATAGTTGTGAGGTTGGGACGGGATAGGGTGGGTCTCTTCATCGCAGCAACCTCCAGGTGGTGAGACCTGGGTCATGGATGGCAATGTATTTAGTAGGGATGCGCGATTCTAGATCGATCCAATCAAGAATCGATCTTTCGGGTCGAGAAAATAGATCTCTTTCATTGATACTTTACTAATCGATTTTTTCTAGAATCGATTCCAAGTCTGCAAGGATCGGATTAGCTTCTTAAATCTTCAATTACAAAAAGTTTTGAAAGTCTATTTTGGCGTTCTGTATTTTATGAATAATATAGGTTTGAGAATACAAAAGAATCGACTAATTTCTAGCGCTGAATAAATCTAATATCACAACTAATAAAAGAAGCTTCCCACCTAGTCGGCTGGGTTTGTGTAATATGTATATGAGAACTATTGCTGTGATAAACAAATATGATCCAAAGCAAACTATTGTTGAATATCAAAACGGTTGAATAAGTACTACATTTGTGTGACACGTTTTTAATCTGCAATATAGCTACCGGTTTCCAGTTAAACTAAAAAGTAAAAATAACGATCAATCTTCTAAAGATCAATCTTTTGTATCCGATTTTTTGGACGAACGGATTTTTCCAAAATCAATTCGATTCGATTCTGACAATCAATCTTTTACTTGAGATCGCCCATCCCTAGCTTGTTTTAAATTCTAACGCACAGTTATATCAGTTGAAAATTAAAAAAACACGTCATATAAGCTGAAATAAATACTATTTAGTCATGAATTAGCTAACTGCTGTTTCGGGTAATTTCTCTTGAAATATTTTTCACTTTACTGCAACGAGTTATGCAATAGATCTTTTGAAAACACGAAGATTATTCAATGATTTCTGTAACTTATCATTATTTGCATAAGCAATAAATATTTGAAATAATATGTATACGTGTCAACCTCTCCTTGGATGAACGTATCCTAATCTTATCAACCACGCGAAACTCATACGGCCTTCCAGTTATATTCCTCGCACGTCAGAACTTCAGAACGTTCAAGTGGCCTGGTCCCAACGGAGTGCAGAGTGGCGGGCCACAGCACGCGAGGGGCACAGACTTAAGTCCCGCCCACTCTTCCCCTTGGCCGCCTGGCTCGAGTCGCGCGGGAACTTTGGCTTCGGGAGCTCGGTAGGCACCGTTCTACGATTCCAGGGAATAAGTTCCCATAAAAAATATTGTACAAGCACTTAAATACATATACTTTCAGATAAAATACAAAGATTTGAATTGAATAATAATTTTGGTGATAAAAAATCTCAAAATTTATCTCTAGTTTTTCTGCCTACTGCTACAAACATTTTTTTTCCCCCGAACTCTTCCATGTGCATTTAATCCTTCCCAAATCGACTCACCTACATTATCTCTATTGTGATGAATAGACTTCAAAAATATCTCCCTTTTGTTTTACCTTTTTCCTCTACTTCATCGTCGCAGGATAGTATATCCGAAATATACCTACATACGATCACCCTACATACGATGAGATCGAAGCGGGTTAGACGCAGGGTTATAATAAAAACGCATCGATCTAAACCAAAGATACCGTAACAATGGAATGATAATGAGACCATGGTTCAATAGGTAAAAAGATTCTAGGGTTCTTGAATTTTCTGAAGACATTAAAGAATATCAATAGTAAATTGTTCCAAAATTTCATGCATTTGAAAAAGCATACATTTTGGAGTACGCACTGAAATTTTTTGAGTAGGATATCTATAGAGACATAATATCAGTGTAAATATTTCAGAGACGTCGAATTTTTTGAACATACACAAAAAAACAGTTAGAAAATTTTAGTCGTAATTTGTTGTACGAAAAAAAATACACATTTAATAGGACATCCCGAAATTTTTCAAGTGGATCAAAAATAGGATCACAATCAGCGTCTGAATTAGTGTAAATATTCGAGCTATAAGAATCTTGAGATTGTCTATTCGGATCGTTGTCCGCTTTTATACACAAGAATAACCGGGAAGTTGAGAATTAGGATTTAAATGAAGTTGTAAACTGATTAGTGGAATACCGGTTTTGTATTTATTATATACTTCGAATTGGTGATGACGTGTTTGGTTTGAATTGTAAGGCAGAAGTGTATTTTGTGAAAAGTAAAGTCAAAGTATTTTGGAATTATTAGAACGAAGTGTAAGTGAGTCCAAAAAGTAGAGCGCAAAATCCATGTTCTGGAATTGAGAGGAGATAGTAAGGTGTGCACAGGATGTGCGAGAGATTGTCGTATCTAATAAAATGATGAGGCTTTTAGATAGGAGGAATAAAAGTCGAAACATGATTGTTGAGAAATGTGAAGTAGGACTAAGCACGTAACACACAAAACTCGAATTTTCTAAACATATTCTATGTCCGTAGCAAATTCATACTGATTTAATTATGGTCTTATATTCATACCACTGTAAAAATTTCAGTAAAACACTGAAATGTTTATGTTTTCACTCGAAAAACAGAAATTATTTTTTGCTAACAGCTGGAATGAAAGTTTTTATACTTATCTCAGTGTACACTGTAATATATCCGAAATTGCAGTCAGATTGAAATCATTACTCTAAAAACTGGCCAAAAAATAGCACATGGGCGTGAATAAAAGCATATTTCAAAGAATTTCTTTACCTGGCTCTGTTGATCTGGCAATCAAATATCCTAAAAGCCAAGCTGTGACTCGGCGAAACTCAATTGAAAAAATACATTCAGAAACCATTTTGGAGATCTCGTACGCAATTACGACTTTCTGCGATATTTTAGTAGCCCAGCCTACGTGAGATTTTCATATGTCTATGTCTTCAGACAAAATTTTAGATAACATTTTTTGTAGGTTGATAAGAGCGTTTCTCGCAATCCGAAATACAGTCGTGTCTTGTAAATAGATTATTCCACAGCAGTTTATGCTCGACAAGAATGTACTTTTCTTTCAATAAATCTTCTTAGAATCTGTTGAGATTCCTTCACCACGGCAGTAATCTCCTTTATTTAACACGAGCATGTTTACCACGTTTTTTCATGCGTGTTTTCCATACATGAAGTACCCGTTATGACGGTAGAGCGAGTCTACGAATGTGCATGCGCGGAATACAGAAAATACGACTTTGTAGTCCTAGAAGTCATAAGTGGTCTTTTGTATACGGCGCACGTGCATTGTCGCAAACAAATCTGACATTACGGGACCCTGACCTCGATTTCGTGCTTCGTGAAAAAACGTGTGACATACCCTTCTTATGTAAAGAATCGTGTGCAACACAATTTTTTTCAACAGTCTTTTTGAAACATTACGATAGCCTCTATCCACTGACACCAGAAATAACTGTTATAGACGATGGTAATAAGAAAATATCATTGCGTTTCAAGATTAACCATTGTAATGAGCAATGTACTGCTACAGCTGGCGTGGTCTTCATAAGCTGTTGGCTGACGGTAGATCTATGACCTACAGTTATGGAAGTTTGAAAATGGCGAGAATAAATGCAACAAAGCAGAAACGAGACTCGTGAACTCTCGGTGTCAAGTCTGCAAAATTCAATTCGGTACAGTGAAGAGGCAGGAAAAATAAAATTATATTTTATTAATCGATAGCCACTCGTCGATGATGTCAATTCAGTCCGTAATATTGCAGTTTCAAAGTATAGTTACGATGCCCTGATTTATGCGCTATGTACTATTTCCCACCAACTGAAACAACCTGCTAATCTATAAGTAGGAATCTTGGAAATGCAGATCAGTAGAAACATCAAATTTGTGTCGACATTTCGGCCCCAGATTTGGGCCCTTCTTAGGAAATTTCTTTGTCATAGCATCTACAGAAAATATCAAACAAACAATTGCACTTTTGTTGGTGGTAACTTATCTTAAAGATTTTCACCCGTAATAAGTTTCACTTAAATGTCACCCAGCTTTTATACGTCTTGCGTAAGATTAAAAAAGTTAGTGTGATTCACGATGTTGCACATTTTAAGGATTAAGCAGTTCCAATAACGCGGTTCTTGATCTAAAATTTTGGCATTATCGTAATCGAACGAGTGATCAAATTGTAAAGCGTGTTTTACTAAATCTGTACAATGGTCTTCGTCGTCTTTGATGTTCTTCTTATATTCATTTAGTCTCATAGTGAGGTGGCAATTGGTTTGACCAATATATGACTTTTTACAAACATTGCAGGAGATCTCATGAACAATGTTCGAATGCTTATCTTTAGGGAAATTGCTTTTACCGAAATCAAACAAAGAGCGCAAGTCATTCAAGCTCTTTCCCACGAATTGTGCATTGTATTTTTTGAACGTGTGATTTAAAGATTGAAATAAACCAGCTACATAAGGAATAGAAATAGAAAAAATAGAAAGTTTTATCCCTCTATCGACCGAATTCTTGGTGGTTCAAATATTGTAGGACCTAGACCGGTAAGAGTTATAATTTAAATATCTGTGCGACCAAGTGGCTTTTTGATACCAGTTTGTTTTGATAGTAGATGAACTATCGATGATAATAACATCTAGAAAATTAATTTTGAAATCCGACTCCGAATCGCAGCTGAATTGTAATCTTGTGTGGTAGCTATTAAAAGTTTGTAACAATAGTGAAAGAGCATTTTTGAGAATAGCTGTAAGAATATCATCAAGATATTAGTAGTAAAAAGGTAGCATAAAAGACAACTTTGTAAAACAATGTGATTCCAGATAATCAATAACGAAGTCAGCCAAAATCGGAGAGAGTGGTGACCCCATGGGTAAGCCAAAAGTTGGTGAGAAAATGATGTTATTGAATATGAAGACAGCAATATCAAAATACAAATTCAGCGCCTTAGTGGGCTAATCTGAAGGTATACTAACATTTGGAGAAATGGCTTGCCACCACTTTTCAATAGAATCTCTTGCCAGGTCTAAAAGCCCGTTGCTAGTAAACAGAGCGGCAACATCCAAAGAGACTAGAATGTAATCGCGAGGCAGGAAATATCCTCTGATCGAATCTACTAAAGTATTACTAATTTTAATGTAAGGTTTCGGAGTGACTGGAGCAGATTTTAGCTACATATTCAACATTTTGGGTAACTTATATGTCGGACTGTTATTAAATGAAACAATTATCTTCACCGGATAACCAATTTTGTGAACTTTTGGTAAACCATATGTCCTAACTGATACACTATTGTTTACATTGATATTACGTTTTTGGTTTTCAGCGATAATTTGGCTCTTGTGCCAATTATTGGCTAGGGTAGTCACCCAGAGTTGTGAGGTATACGTTGGGCCATGTTTCACTGTTTTGTACGAATTACTATCTGAAAGTTGAGCTAATATTTTATTCTTGTAGTCTTCCAAGGTAATACAAACAATCGTATTGTCCTTATCGGCTTTTGAAAACAATAATTCTGAGTGTGATAGGCCAAATTCTTTTGTTGCGTTACTAGCGCTAGAGTTAAAATGGTCAGTGTTACAAGGGTTATGTTTAAAGTTGAGAATCTTATTTGCAAAGTCTATCCTCGCTTGGTTACGGACTTCAGAAGATAACAGACTGATGTTTGATTCGAAGTCAGCAGTAGGAATACAAGGCCGGTTCTGAGCCAAGGTTCCGGTTACCGACACTTACCGAAATCTTCCCCAGACTCAAACCATTCTCCGTGATGACGTCACAGTCTACCGTCCCGACCGAAAGTCAAAATCGCGCTACCTCTTTACCGACCAAAGGTCCAGTCTTACCAACAATTTTATCAGCCGAAGATCACAATCGTGCTGCTTTACCGACAATTTTATCGATCGAAGGTCAAAATCGTACTGCCTTACAGATAATTTTATCGACTGAAAGTGTAAATTACGCTGCCTTACTATTAATCGCACTGTCATCCTTCACTACCGATGGTCGAGGTACAGTGAAGGAAGTGAACTTTTTACCAACCGGGATATCGGAAACCACCATACATTCTTGTTCCCACGATACGGATACCGGTGTAATATAAAACATTCCACAATTAATAATGGTTCTGAGAATTGTTTTTTACTAACTCGGATGCCGGTGTGTGATGTCAACCAGCCGACATTCTCTTCCCACAATATGGCTGCTGGTGCGATATCAACTACTACACATTCTTATCCAACGATATCAACCACGTGACATTCTAACTTCGTAAATTGAGAACTATTTGTGACCTCTGATGTGTAACGTCGGACAGATTAACTACAGTTCCCCTTAGGTTTCTCAAATCAAGCAACTGTTTCGAAATTTCTCTCTGAATAACTAAGGTGAGGGTGTGAAATTAATTCATAAATAATAAAAAAAAGCTTTATTGAAAAAATTTCTACGTTAGAGTAGAAATTTCTTCATAACGTTAGTACAATAATAATAATGATATGTTTCATTCAACAGTATCGCAACCAGGATGATATTTTCGCCAGGAATGCGGAATCGTTTTTGTAGATGCTTCTGCGCACTAACATAAATCGCTGACCATTCCCAGCCGTACAGCATGATGATTCAGTAACTAAGTTTAAAGTAATACGACGTTTCGAGCTGCGCAGTATGCATTGGGTTTTGTATGCTCATCACATCGCACAGCTACAGACGAAAGTTTTTGCAAGGTTTGAAGCGATGGACAGCCTAAGGTCCAGCAAATCGATGATTTGAACTTTGGGGACAATTTTAAGCAACCAATTTCGTTTTTCGTCCCCCTTCACATATACCGTGCGAGTTTCGCACAGCTCATATTCAATTATCTATTCAACTTTTGCGAACGGTATATTTCCACAACTCTAAAGTAGACCATAAAAATTGCGTTGCAACCATGAGTTTTGGCTTTTACATTTAACGTATAGACAATCCTATTCGTGAGGCAGCTTGAAGAGAAACGTCGAAGGTTGTGCCTCCGAGTAAATTGAAATTATAGCTAATTCTTTCAACGTGAAGGTGTTATCGCAAAGTCTATGAAAGTCTTGTACGTCGACGATGAGCTTCATCTTTGAACTATGCGAGGTGATGGTAATGGGTCAGCTTTTATACCAACTTTTTTACCCCACCACTGAGTAGGTCATATTCGACAATACGACCGTAAATAATCATGCAATACGCCGATGTTTCAGCGGGAAAGTTAGCATTAACTTCAAATTCAAGACGTATGTCAACAGGTTCGTACTTCTAAGATTCGTTGCGTATGGAACAGTCGATAACGAATGAGGGGACGTCTCGAAGAAATTCACTCTTTGTCAGCAACGGTTCGGGGTTCTTGTCGTAGTAGGTAGCTTGGAAGTTTGCGTACATCTCGTACAGGAGCACGTACAGATGATGACTCATGTTCAGGTTCAGGTTACCGTACGGATAAGATTATGAGTTTGAAAGAGCTCGACGTCCGGGATATTGCAATGATCGAAATGACTTGCGTTCTTGCCGGTCTTGTTCTTTCGACTTGTTTGGAAACCCAAAATGACGTATCAAGGTTTTTCAAGCTGAGTGGAAGTTTTCACAGATCAAACATGTTTCGATGTTGTGGGGAATATGGGATATTCATACAATTCCCAACTGCGGAAGCTCATCAAAATAGGCGAATCTGTCTGGATTAAATTTAGTAGGTTAACTTTTTTCTGAATCACTAGTTTCAAATACGGTATTAGACAAACGACTGTATTGATCATGATTTTGAATTCCTCCTCTTCATTCTGCATGATTCCGTTAACGTCAGTTTTTGATCTCGTCAAAATTAACTCATGTTTAGCGTTGACAACGATCTTGCGGTAGTCTTCAGCGAAACCCAATATCATGCTGAGCGGTATCACTACGTCAAAATTACCCTCGGCATCGGTTGATTTTTTCTTCTCTTTTATATCAAGACATCCAGCGTTCTACATCAGCCAAGTCTGACCAGGGTACAGGGAAGTGTAACCCTTCATGAGACTGGTCAAGCCAACGTTCTTGCTTCTATCAATCTCAACCGCATTAATTTCATAGCGAATTTCTTTAAATAAATGACGGATGGCGTTGTTTATGAGCTGTGTGTTTACAGTAGCTGTACCATCAGGTTTGAGGAGTCGTCCATGGATAGGTACCGAACTTTTGCTGGGTAATATAATCCTGATGCTGAGCAGTGATTCGAATTTCATCGCTGTTGTTAACAGTTGACGAGGTGTAAGGTTTGTGAGCGTAAATCTCGTAATGCGCAACGGATTCGTCAAAGACCGAGATAGCGTAGATTCAACCGAGTGTCATTACTTGATATCACCATTTTCTGGAATATATTTTCTTCTTCTTGGAGAGCTTTCGTCATTCGATTTAGTAAAAAAAGCCGTAAACAAGTCCTTCAAATCCAGAACGATTTTATCACTAAATTTCGTTTTAACCCAACGAACACTGCTGACTCTGTACTCGAAGTAGGCACAAGGTCTGAAGCTCTTTTCAACGGCAGAAACGTCTCTAGCCGCGCGATGTCGTTCAGTTTTGAGAAATCCATGATCGTCACTGTTAATTCGTATTTGCTCAAAAATCTCTTGTGAGTTGATTTAGTTGACTTCTAATTTGCAGTAGATGTTTACCTTCTTCAATGTTCTTGATGAATAGTTCTATTCACTTCTTGGTTTCGCGTTGTTGTTGCAGAGTACTTTTCATTTACAGGAAGAACAGCTTTAGACTAGCGTTGAAGTTTTCACTTTTGACTTTTATAACGTTCCCCTACCACATGCATTTGAAATTTGGTCGGGGAAAAAATATTACGTGGTTGATATCGTGGAAAAAAGAATGTGAGGTGGTTGATATCAAACCGGCATCCGGGTGAGTGGATTAATTTTGGAATTTCACGTGGTTAATATCGTGGGAAAAGAATGTGGGGTGGTTGATATCACCCGGCATCCGGGTAAGTAAAAAGCAATTCTCAGAACCATTAATTTTTGAATGTCATGTGGTTGATATCTTTGGATAAAAATGTGGGATAGTTGATATCACACCCGCAGCAATATCGTGGGAAAAGAATGTGGGCTGGTTGACATCACACACCGGCATCCGAGTTAGTAAAAAACAATTCTCAGAACCATTATTAATTGTAGAATGTTTGATATCACACCGATATCCGTATCGTGGGAAAAAGAATATATGGTAGTTACCGACATCGTGGTTGGTGAAAATATTTTGACCATCGATCGATAAAATTGTCGGTAAAACAGCGCGATTTTGATCTCCGGTTGAGAAAATTCTTGGTAGGACTGGACCTTTGGTCGGCAAAGAGGTAGCGCGATTTTGAGCTTCGGTCAGTACGGTAGACGGTAACGTCATCACGGCGAAGAGTTTAAGCCTGGGGAAGATATCGGTAAATGTCGATAACAGGAATCTTGGCCTTCAGTATCGGCCTTGTATTTCTACTATCAGCAATTAAATTCGTCGACGTGATAAGGTTTTTCTTGAAAGGGATCCCATGACGTGGGCCTAAACTCAGCACATCTATCATTATATCGGGAATATTTTGAACTTGCTGACCGTTGGAGGATAAATAATAGGCAATTTCCGTCGAGTAACGGTCGATTGAAAAGACCCTTTTGTTAAGCAATATTTTATTTGCGACATTTCGATCGGGCTGCAGCCGATTATCTTCAGGCTACTACAAACAAAATGAAAACAAGAAATTTCTCTAGACAGTTGTTTCATTTTTTTGAGGTTCCTATGTACTTATAAAACTAGTTTTAATTTGTAATGATATGAGAACACATGCATTTTTGAACATATGTCTGCCCCGACATTTTAAAGGTTATGTGGAAACTGATATGCACAATTGCTAATATGAAATAAAAATACAAAAATACAAGGCAAGATTTACAAAAAAATTATTTGCAAGAAAAGGATCAAGTATTATCATTTAGATGTTAAGAGATTTAACTTATAATATAGTGACATTCCTTAAGCATGTTATTGACGCTTGGCCGGTTAGTGAGGAAATGGGGATACATTGATATATATTGATTACCGATAATCGCCATCACTTCTATCGATAGTCGAAATATGGAATGTCAATTTAATATGGATGCATCTTAAGAGTTAAGTGGGATTTATAAATATCGAATGATATCAGTATATAAGAGCAATATTACTGTTTTTGCTGATATGAACCATCTCTTTTATGCATCGCTTATACCAGTTTGGTTCTGTTGTTAGAACAGTTGTATTGTTGAAATCGAAAGTGTCTGCGATTGAAGCGCGGGCCTAAAAATATAGATATAGCGCGCGTTATAGCTACGCGAGCGACGCTCTCGGGCGAGCGGTCGACGTCGGCAACCGAGCCGAGTCGCAACGAAAAGGTTCAGTTCTCTACGAAACATTGTAGCAAACACACACTCCTTTATGTACTTTAAGATTTTATTGTTAAATTAAAGATTTTTTCATGCCAATGGTGTCGAACTCCTTTTCAATCCCAACATTGGTCCTTCGAGCCGAATTGAAGAGAAAAAAATCTATGGTAGTGATTACAGTCCACGAAAAATAAAGTGCAAAAAACATCGAGAAGCAAGAGTTTTTTCAAGACAAACATGGCTGACATCGCGAGCCTTCGAAAGCAACGCGGAACCGTGAAAGCGAAAATGACACGACTCAGGTCGAAGATTGACCAAACACAAGACAACGAAATAAATCGAGAGGCCACCGAAGTATTTCTAGCAAGATTGGACGACATTCGAATCGAAGACGAGGCAGTCCACCTCGCGATTGCGCTCCACGGCTACGACGAGGCGAGACCGACAGGCGCGGACACTTCGGAAGAATCGGATTTCGAAGAAAAATATTTCAAGCTGAAAATAAAGCTAAAGCAATGGTTGAGCAGACTGCCAGCACAACAATCCAACGTACAAACATCGTCAGCAAGTGACGAAACGTTGAATCGTATACTGCAGCAGCAAGGTGAGTTTTTGCGACAATTAAGCATGAGATCCAGCGAGGCAAGTTTTCAAGGTGGCGCATCGCAACCGTCGACGAGTGGCAGCAGCGACGCTGTTACTAGGCTGGTCGAGCAGCAAACAGCGCTGCTACGTCGTTTCACGGAAGCTAGCGGCGCAAATCAAGAATCCAATGTCAAACTGCCAGTTGTCAAGCTGCCGACATTCGACGGCCGAACCGAAGAGTGAAAGCACTTTTGCGAGACATACACGTCGCTCATACATTTGAACGAGAGCATTCCAAACATTCAAAAATTCCAATATCTCGTCACATCATTATCGGGTGTCGCGGCAAAAATAATCGAGTCGATCGAACTGACGGGAGGAAATTACGAAATCGCGTGGGACCTCCTCAAGAAGCGGTTCGACGATCCAAGAGCCATCAAGAAAAAGCATATTCAGTGTCTATTTGCAATGCCGAAAGTGGAAAAGGAATCCGCAACTGCGATTCGTAACCTCATCGATTACGCGTTGAAGCATTTGCGAGTGTTAAAATCGTTGAAATTACCGACAGAGACGTGGGACGAGCTCGTCATTCACATGATCGAAACAAAGCTCGACATGGCAACGTTACGCGCGTGGGAACAAGAAGGCAACACGGCTGACGCAAGGTTGAATACGCTGACGGATTTCCTCGAAGCGAAGTGCCAAATGTTGGAGCGGATCGAAGCGAGGACGAAGGAGAAAGAAATTTCGAAGAAAGTCGAGCCCGACAAACAAAAAACGAAGACGCGAAATCAAACGAAAACCGAGGAAAGTGAGAGACGAGTTTCACTAGCCACGTCAACCGATGCGGGAAAATGCTATCTGTGTCGCGGTGATCATTTCCTTTATCATTGCGAAAATTTCCTGGCAATGTCGATCGAGGATCGAGTCAAGGAAATCCGTCGATTGAAGCTCTCTATAAATTGCCTTCGCAACGATCACTTCGTGAAAACTTGCAAGATGGGATCTTGCCGAGAATGCTCGGGAAGGCACAACACGCTGTGTCATCGTCCGACTGTCAACAAGGCGGAGCAGAAGAACGAGGCAAGCGACCAGCCCCAAGGTCAAAGCTCGAGCGACGCTGCGAGCAACAACGTAGTCGTTCATCATGCGGCGAATGGGCTTTCAAGGAGACACGTGCTCATGGCAACGGCTGTGGTCAACGGGAAGCATCTCAACGGTTCCATCGTTCCCTTACGTATCCTTCTCGATAGCGCCAGTGAAGCGCATTTTATCACGCAATCGGCGTGCACAAAATTAGGTGTAAGACGCGATCGAACCTCGGAAATTGTCACAGGTCTGAGCGAGATAGAGAGCGTTGTGAGCGAAAGTTACGAGGTTACGTTGCAATCGAGATATTTGAAATTTGGCGTAATCGTACGTAGCTTTGTCGTGCCGAAAATCACAAAAAGTTTGCCGTCATTCGAGATAGATGCAAGCGCGCTAAAAATCCCGGCGAATATAAAGCTCGCGGATTCAGAATTTTTCAAAGGACGCGTGATCGATATCCTCATCGGAGCAGAGTTTTTCGTTGATTTGCTGGACGAGGGAAGAATTAGTCTCGGGGAAAATCAGCCGGTATTGCAAAACACAAAATTGGGTTGGATAATTGGTGGAAATATCGGTCGCTCGCCGCGGATGACGCTAGTTTGCAATCGCGAGAAAATAATCACTTTGACGTGCTCGCTCAAACCATGCGAGGCGCTCGATCAAACATTAAAGAAATTTTGGGAAATTGAAAATGTCCAGACCGTCGCGAATCAAACTCCATCCGAGGAGGCGCGTGCAAGCGAGGAGTTTTTCGAACGAACAACGACGCACGACAAAACTGGTCGTTTTATAGTTCGTCTTCCATTTATCGAAAATCCCGACGTTCTAGGCGAATCGCGAGAAACAGCAAATAAACGTTTGACACAACTCGAGCGTCGTTTCAAGGGCAACGAAGTATTGCACGAAAGATACGTAGAATTCATGCGCGACTGTGTGGACAGCGGTCACATGTCGCCGGCGTCGGATCGAGCTAATGATCGTGGCCGTCCGAAAATCTATCTGCCGCATCACGGCGTAATGAAAGAATCGAGCACAAGCACGAAGCTTCGCGCGGTCTTCGACGCGTCGAGCAAAACAAGCTCAGGAAAATCACTCAATAAAATCCTGTGAGTAGGACCGACAATACAAAGCAGTTTGTTCGATGTAGTAATGCGATTTCGATTTTATAATGTTGCGTTAACCGGCGACATTCGTCAAATGTACCGACAGGTGCTCGTGCACCCCGACGATCGCGATTGTCAACGAATATTGTGGCGTTTTTCCACCGACGAACCGGTCCAAGACTTTCGATTAAACACTGTAACCTACGGCCAGACTAGCTCCGCATATTTAGCCATTCGATGTATTCTTAAGTTAGCGGAGGAAGCGAAACCTCATTTTCCGACAGCGTCACGAGTCATACTTGAACAAACTTACGTAGACGATATACTCGCCGGCGCATCCGACGTCGAGGGTGCTGCCGCGCTACTCGAGCAAATCACGACTGTACTGAGAGGGGGCGGCTTCCACGCGCACAAATGGTGCTCCGATCGTCATGAAGCTCTGGAGCAAGTACCGTCGCACCTCAAGGAAGACACGTCGAAGCTTAACATCGACGCGAACGATGTAATCCAAACGCTCGGGCTCGAATGGAGACCGATCGACGACGAATTTCAATTCTGCGTCCAAGAAACGAAGCCAGCTATCACGAAACCCGAAGTTTTGTCTGCAATTAGCAAGTTTTTCGACCCGCTCGGTCTGATTGGCCCCATAATCACAACGGCAAAATTAATAATGCAGGAAACCTGGCGATCAGATCGAAGCTGGGACGAGCCTCTGCCACCAAGATTCATCGAGAAATAGGAGAAGTTCCGAAGCGAGCTGAACGAGGTTAAAACGCTCTCGATCCCGAGGCGCGTAATTCCATACCAAGACGCTACAAAAATCTATTTGCAAGGGTTTTGCGACGCCTCCGAGGTCGCATACGGCGCGTGCGTCTACGTCCAGGCCAAAGACGAGACCGGAAATACTTCATCGAGGCTGCTGTGCTCCAAGTCCCGCGTAGCCCCCCTCAAGCCGACCACGATTCCGCGATTAGAGTTGTGCAGCGCGGTTTTGTTAGCGCATTTTATAGCCAACGTCCGACGAGAGCTACGAATAAAAGTCGACGGCGTTCAGGCATGGTCTGATTCACACGTTGCACTCTGGTGGATACGCGGCGACGTATCGCGATGGAAGCCGTTCGTGGCCAATCGAGTAAACGAAATCATCGAAGTGTTGCCCGCAGAACATTGGAGACACGTCAGGGGCGCGGAGAACCCTGCCGATTTAATCTCTCGCGGCACGACTCCGCAACAGCTCAAAGAATCAAAATTATGGTGGTTCGGCCCGCAGTGGTTACTAGACAGAGACTCACCGATATCAAACGACTCGCATTCTCAAGAAACCGAGCCGACAGACGAAATTTTGGGGAAGCTCCAAGTTGAAGAGCGTAAGAAGTTTCAAACATGCGCTCTCGTCAAGGACGACAATTCGCTGTTGGAACAAATAATCGCCAAGTTCTCGTCGTTGACAAAAATCGAACGCGTTCTCGCGTATTGCCTGCGATTCGTGAGGAATGTCAAGAATCCTCGCGCCGAGCGCAAGCTGTCAACTTTGTCGGTCGCCGAAATACAAGAAGCGCACATTCGACTGATGCAACACGTACAAGGGAAAGATTTTCGCAACGAGATAACCGACCTCAAGAAGAATCGCGACTTGAAGACATCCAGCAAGATCTTGCAGTTGCAACCGTTCCTCGACGATCGCGGAGTGCTCAGGGTGGGCGGCAGACTGCAATACTCGTCGTGGAAATTAGAACGCAAGCATCCGATAATTTTACCAGCAGGAACGCGACTCTCGAAATTATTGTTCGAGAGAGAACATCGCCAGTTGCTGCATGCCGGCCAGCAGCTATTACTGTCTACTGTAAGGGAGAAGTATTGGCCTCTCAGAGGGCGCGATTTGGCGAGACAGGTTTGTCACGAATGTATACGCTGCGCCAGAAACTATCCCCAAGAACTTAAACAGCTGATGGGACCGTTGCCGAGCGACCGAGTTCGTCCGAGTCGTCCATTCACCGTCACCGGCATCGACTTCGCCGGCCCAATCGTCACGCTCATAAACAAAGGACGAGGACGCAAAACCAACAAGTCCTACGTCGCGTTGTTCGTTTGTTTTGCGACGAAAGCCGTGCACTTGGAGGCTACGAGCGAACTTATATCGGCAGCATTCCTCGCAACTCTTCGACTATTCATTGGACGCCGCGGACGACCACAGCGAATCTACAGCGACAATGCTACGAATTTTGTCGGAGCAAAAAACGAATTGGATGAGATTCGCCAATTCCTCAGAGCGCAAATTGAGAATAACTTCGGCGATGTCCTGGTCAACGAAGGGATCGACTGGAATTTTATTCCCCCTCGATCTCCACACATGGGCGGATTGTGGGAAGCGGGAGTAAAGTCTTGCAAATACCATTTGAAGCGAGTAATGGGTAATGTTTTGTTCACCTTCGAAGAGTTGTCCACGGTGCTCGTGCAGATAAAAGCTTGCCTGAATTCCGGGCCAATCACGGCCTTGTCCGACGATCCATCAGATCTTCAGCCTCTAACACCCGCACATATCTTGGTGGGAGGACCGCTGACTAGCCTCGAAGACATCGACTTGTCAGATGTTGCACTGAATCGGTTGGAGCGCTGGCAGCTCGCACAGCGAGTTTCGCGAGATTTTTGGAAACGGTGGGCGGCCGAGTACCTCACCAGTTTGCAAGGGAAAACGAAATGGAAGACAGAACAAGGAAACCTCAAAATCAACGATTTGGTTTTGCTCCGAGATGAAAATCTGCCTCCTCTGCAATGGAAGCTGGGAGGAGTATCGGAGTTGCACCCAGGCCACGACGGCCTCGTACGAGTTGTCTCCATTCGAACCGACCACGGAAATTTCAAGCGAGCGATTGCAAAATTGTGCAAGTTGCCCCTCTCGTCAGTCGACGATGAAAAAATTAGCGATGCTAATTTGGTGGGCGATATGTCTGCGATTGAAGCGCGGGCCTAAACATATAGATATAGCGCGCGTTATAGCTAAGCGAGCGACGCTCTCGGGCGAGCGGTCGACGTCGGCAACCGAGCCGAGTCGCAACGAAAAGGTTCAGTTCTCTACGAAACATTGTAGCAAACACACACTCCTTTATGTACTTTAAGATTTTATTGTTAAATTAAAGATATTTTCATGCCAATGGTGTCGAACTCCTTTTCAATCATAACAGAAAGTATGTCCTAAATTTAAACTGTGAGAGGCTCAGTGTTGCCAGATGGTTCAGGTAGCTTCCCCCTAGGCAATTTCTTTTTCCCCCTAAGAATCCCCTAAATACCCCCACCCTTACTCCGTCAGAGGATTGTGCCGATTGTGCCAACCCAGCGGCTGGATGTTGGGTTGTTTTGGGTTCAGGTTTGGGTTGGGTTGTATCTGGTTGGGTTGGGTTGTGTTAGGTTCAGGTTTGGGTTGAGTTGTATCTGGTTGTGTTGGGTTATTTTGGGTTCAGGCATACGGCTAGCAACCTCGCTTGCTCGATTTGCCAAAAAAAAACGGGAATTTGGCTTCCCCTAAAAAATACCCCAAACATTTTTTCCCCCTAAATGCCCCCTAACGTTTCCAAAAAACCCCTAAGTCTAGGGGGAAACCCCCTGATCTGGCAACACTGGAGAGGCTGATGCGCAACTATCAAGGTCATGATTTCTAATTCTAATTCTGATAATGTTTGTAGTAGCCTGAAGATGATCGGATGCAGCCCGATCGAAATGTCGCAAATAAAATATGGCTTAAGAAAAATGTTTTTTCAATTGACCGTTACTCAACGAAAATTACCTATATTGGGAATTGCAGTGTCTATTAAGTTCATCATCCATTTTGCGTTATCTATTTGTATTTACTTCTCTTTTTCAAGGATAAAAGATTGCCAATTTTTTTTATATTAGAACGTTTAATTTCACGAAATTCACCTTCGAGACGGACATTCTGAGACTTGAAAAACTTGCGCGCCGTTACCTCCGGCAATATTCTACAGAAGGAGTTATACAGATCAGTTGAAATTCTTTAAAGTTAGACAATAGTAGAGTGTGCATCACTAATTTCCAAATGTAAGATACTTACGTTCAAATTTGTGCAAATTTAGCCTGAACTTATGCTTGTATGTGAATGAATTAAAACAATAGGATTAATTTTTGGACTTCCGTTTCCATTTTGAATGTGAGTGGCAGGTGTGCGAAATAGTGTGAGTGAAAAGGCAAGAATTTAGCAGGATAGCAAAGGTGAGGAGAAAAGGAAATAGGGCAGAGAAGGAGCGGGGAAGACATAGACGGGAGGTCGGGTGAAGGGAATAGGGAGGCAGGAATAGAAGGGAAGGGCAGTTGAAAAAGAAAGAAGGGGGAGAGTTTTGAGGTTAGGCAGAAAGAGCCGGAGAACGGCAACGATTCGGATAAGATAAGAATAGGCGGTGACATCTAGGGAGTAAGAAGGGGGATAGAGTAGAGACAGGTAGGCGGCGGATAGATAAGGTAGGGAGCGGTGACGGAGAGAAAGAATATGAATAACGTGGGTGGCCAAAAAGAAGGGGCGAACGGGGAAGAGGGGGAGAAAAAGAAAGGTAGGCCGGGGACAGTAGCAGCGTTAGGGAGGGATAGGAGGCATAGCCTGGGATCAACGGCGACGGTGCTAGACTTATGAGGAGGACGATGTAGACGAGATGCAGGAGAGAGAAAGAGTATTTGGGAAAAGCAGGAAAGTGCACCGGTCGCCGGAGGGTAAGACAGGGGAGGAAGGGAAGGCAAAGGGAAGGGGTATACAGGATATGCTAAGGTTGATTAGGGAAGAGCTAAAGATAGGTCTAGAGGAGGTCAAAGGGCAGGGAAGGGGGATCAGGGAAGAAATGGAAAAGATTAAAGGCGAAATGACTAGAAGGGAAGAGCAGTGGGAAGTAGAGAGGGGGGAGATGAAGGAAATGATAAGGGGTCTAGGTAAAAGACTAGAAGTGGTAGAAGAGCGGAGAGGGGGGGGAGATAGAAAGGGTAAAAGAGAGGCTGATAGAATTAGAAAAGAAGAGTGCAGAAGGCGGGGGGGAAAGGCAGGTACAGGGGAATGCGGAAGTGGCGCAGGTAACAATAGATAGGTTAAAAGAGATGGAGTGGGCCATAGAGAGGAAAGAAAGGGAAGAAAGAAGGGGAAATATAGTAGTGAGAGGAGCGAGACTAGAGAAGGGAAGAGAAAAGGAAGGGTTGAAAAAGATTTTGCAGCTGATAGGGGTGGAGGTCGAGGTAAAGGATATGTGGGTGGTAGGCGCGAAAAAGGGGGGAGAAAAGGGGATATGGATAGCAAGACTTGGAAATAGGGAGCAAAAGAGGCAGGTAATGGGAAGAAAAAGCCTCCTCAAAGGGAGGGAGGAGAGAATAGACGAGGATCTCACCTGGGCAGAGAGGAGAATGAAATGGAAGTTGAGGGAGATAGCAGCTATTGAGGAAAGAAGGGGAAACAGAGTAAGAATAGGGTATGCAAAAATCTGGATAGAAGGGAAAATGTGGAAGTGGGATGAGATAGGAGAGGTGCTTAGGGACGGTACAGGGAGAGCGAGGGAAAAGGGGCAAAGGGAGGGGAGGGGAAAAGCAGGGGAAAGCGATAGAGAAAGGTCAGCAAGCGAGGAAAGACAAGAGGGAAGTATGGAAGCACAGGGAAGGGTACGTAGGGAAAGGCAGTCGGAGGAATGGGTAGTGGGGGGACAGAGGCAGGTGGGGAGGGAGATAAGGAGAAGAGAGAGGGGAGTAGGCGAGACAGAAAGGGAGGGGTGGAAAGTAGCTTTTTGGAATGTGGCGGGGCTCGCGAGAAAGGATGAAGATTTCTGGAGGGGGCTAGGGGAGTGGGATGTAATATTTCTAATGGAGACATGGATAGAAAAGAAAGGGTGGGAAAGGATTAGAAATAAGTTGCCAGTAGGGTATAAATGGGAAGTGCAGTATGCGGTTCGAAAAAATAGGAAGGGAAGAGCAATAGGCGGAATGCTGTCAGGGGTAAGAAGGGAGATAGTAAGTGGGGAGGGAGGGAGGGAAGAGGTAAAAGAGGGCATGATAACAAGGAAAATAAGTGTAAGGGCGGAAAAATGGGTAGTAGTAGGAATATACGTAAATGGGGATCTAAAAGAGAAGATAGGGGAATTGAAGCAGCGGGCAGAAGAGATAGAGGGAGGGGTAAAAGTGCTAGTGGGGGGGTGATCTTAATGCCAGGACAGGGCAGTAGGGGGGAGGATGCTGGGGAGAAGGAGAGGAGGAGAGAAGGAGTAGGAAATCAAAGGACAGGAAAATAAACTCGGAAGGTAGGCAGCTGGTGCAATTTTTAGATGAGACAGGATGGGCAATAATGAACGGGAACATAGAGGGGGATGAGGAGGGGGAATTTACGTATGTAGGAAGGGCGGGGGTGACGGTGATAGACTACGCTATAGGAGACATCGAGGTAAGGGATAGGGTCAAAAGGATAGAGATTAGGGATAGGGTTGACTCGGATCATCACCCGGTAATAGTGTGGTTGAGAGGGGCAGTGGCTAGGACAAGGAAGGGAAAAAGAGTAGGGGGAACTAGTAGAGGAGACTGGACGGAGGAGGGTAGGATGAGGTTTAGAACAGAAGTCAAATGGGAGGGGATAGGAGAAGTGGGTGTAGGTAAAGAGATAGAGAAAAGAATAAGGGAGTTTAGACGAGCCTTAGATGTAGGAGGGAGGGGGAGGGAAGCGAAAAAGGGATGGTGGGATGAGGAATGTAGGCGAAAAAAAGCGGAAGTTAGGCAGAGTCTAAGGAAATGGAGAAAGGGGGAGGGGGAAGGGGACGCGTATAGAAAGGAAAGAAGGGAATATAATAGGCTATGCGAGGAGAGGAAAAAGAAAGAAAATGAGGGATTCATAAAAGAAGCAGCGGAAGCAAGGACAGAAAGCAAGGTATGGGAGATAGTCAATAGGGAAAGAAAGAAGTGGAAGAGGGTGAATGAAGAAATAGGAGATCAGGAGTGGAGGGAGTATTTCATGGGATTATTAGGCGGGGTAGAAAGCAAGGTAACAGAAGGCGGGGAGACGGTAAATAGGAAGGGGGACGGGGAAGGGGAGCTGCAGAGGGAAGAGATTAAAAAGGTGATAGGAAAGCTGAGGGATGGAAAGGCACCAGGGGGGGATGGAATAGTTAGCGAGGTATGGAGGTATGGGGGGGAAGAAATAGAGCAGTGGATATGGAAAACATGTAACAGAGTTTGGGTGGGGGAGGGCTGGCCAGAGGATTGGAGGGAGGGATTGATAGCGCCGATAGTTATGAAGGGGGAGGGGAAAAGGGTAGAAGAGTATAGGGGGGTGACTTTGATGCCAACTCTATATAAGGTGTATGCGATGGCATTAGCGGATAGGTTAGAAAGAGAGGTAGAGGAAAAGGGCTTGATACCGCAAAACCAAACGGGTTTTAGAAAAGGCATGGGTACAATTGACAATATATATGTACTTAATTATTTAATCAATAGGCAGGTGGGAAAGGATAAGGGAAAGATGGTGGCGTTTTTTGTGGACCTGAAAGCGGCTTTCGATTCAGTGAACAGGAAGGTGCTGTGGGAGACTATGGAAAGGAGAGGGGTGAGGGAAGGGCTAAGGGTAAGGATAGAGGAAATTTACAAGGAAACAAAGAGTCGAGTGAGGAGCGGGGGAAAGGTAGGAGAGGCGTTCTGGACAGCGAGGGGGGTAAGGCAGGGATGTCCGCTCAGTCCGCATGTGTTCAACCTGCTGCTGGCGGACTTAGAAGAGGAAATGGGGAGAGGGAGAAGGGTTGGGGGGGTGGAGTTAGCCGGCGGCAGGGTATGCACGTTAGCTTATGCGGATGATATAGTGTTACTAGCGGAAAGTGAAGAGGAAATGGAGGTAATGATTAGGAAGTTAGAAAGGTATATGGATAGGAAAAGGCTGACGGTAAATGTAGGGAAATCAAAGATTATGAGATTTAGGAAAGGAGGCAGTAGAAGGAAAAACATAGATTGGAGATGGAAAGGGAAAAAGATAGAGGAGGTGAAAGAGTTCAGCTGTCTAGTGTATAGAGTAAAGTGCAATGGGGGACAGGAAGCACAGGTGAAAGAGAGAGTACGGAAGGCAGGGGTAGTAATGAGGCAGGTATGGGGAATAGGAAAAAGAAGGTTTGGGAGGGATTGGGAAAAAAGGATTTGGTTATTTGACTGGCTAGTATGGACGGTAATAGAGTATGCATCGGAGATATGGGGGTGGAGGGAGTGGAGGGCGGTCGAGGCGGTACAGGATAGATTTTTGAGATGGACATTAGGAGTGAATGGGAGAACACCGGGATATCTAGTAAGGGAGGAACTACAGAGGGAGAAGCTAAGGATTAGGGCAGGGAGAAGGGCATGGAATTTTGAAAGGAAGCTGGAGAGAGGGGAGGGTAGCGAGTTAGCTAGGAGATGCTGGGAAGAGATAAGGGACAAGGCAAAAGCTGGGAGGCAGGGATCGAGGTGGGAAAGAGAAAGGGAAAGTTTCTTTGCGGAAAGGGGAGCAGAAAGTAGAGAGGTAGTCGCGAGAAGGGAGAGGGGCGAGATGGAGTTTAGGGAAATAGAGGAGAGAGAGAGGGAAGAACAGAGAAAAGAGAGGTGGGAGAAAATAAGGGAATCGAGGTACAACAGATGGTACAGGCTAGTGAAAGGAGAAGGGATACCAGGATATCTGGGAAAGGGATGGGGAGAAAGCAGGTGGATAAGGGTGGCAAGATTTAGATTAGGAAGCGAGATGAAGGAGGCAAGGTACTGGGAAGAAGAGGAAAAGAGAAGGTGTAGGGTGTGCGGGGGGGAGGAGGAAACATGGGAGCACGTATGGGAAAGGTGCGTAGGCTGGGATAGAAGGGAGGAAAGCTGGCAGGAGGTGGTGAGGGAGATGTTGGTGAGGAGGGGGTGGGAGAAGTCTGGATGAGAGAATTGGAAAGGATCAGGGATGTACAAGAGAATGAAAGAGTGAGAGATGAATGGGAAATGGAAGTCGATTAGGATAAGGATGATTTAGGAAATAGAATAAGGTAAAATAGGATAAGGTTAAGTAAAGATAAGGATAAAAAATAAGAAAAGGATAAGAGGGAAAGTAAGGGAATGGCAAGGCAATGGCACAGGGCACAGGCAATTAGAAATTAAGTAAGGATAAGGTAGGAAGTAAGAATAGGGTAACAATAGGTTAAGAAAACACGTAAAAATATTGTAAAGGAAGAGGAAAAGGAAAGTCCTTGTAACCCCAAGGGGATCAATAAATATTACATACATACATACAATAGGATTAATTTTAGAGAACATAAAACGGGTAGGCAAAAGACCTAATTTCTTATATGTTAGTAAAAATATCTTTTGATTCTTCAACCTTGATAATCTCCTTCAAGTAGAAGCCCAAAGTCTCAGAAGTTTAGTCGTCGGCACTCCGTAGACCAAGGATACATCATGAAAGAAACCCATAGTTCTCAGCAATTATTCACCACGTTTCATATGAACGATTTTTTTTAGTAATAATATGGCCGGTAGTTAATAATATGGCACGTTAACTATCTTCCCTTTCGGTCAATCGATCTATATCCGTATACATAAGGTTAGCGTACTTCTGTTCCTTTTAAATGAATTTCTAATTGCAGTCTAACTCTATCTGTCATTCTCACGAAACATGTATATTAGGGTGTCCGTTATTTACCAAGTTGGCTTTTTTCACTTGGTATATGTATATATATTGTTACAGTGATGGTGTGAAAAGCGGAGTTTAGACTAGTGTGTTCGTGCCGTCCAATTCAACTATATTATATTGTTCAGTGATGATGATTGCATAAAACAAAACACATGCGGTCATAGTCTGAACTTAAGGTTAGTAATTTATATGTGTACTCGGTTATATACCCTGAACTTCGAAACATTATTACTTGCTCGATGTTTTCTTTAATCGCTATAACATATAAAATGTCTTAATGAGTATCCAAATCTGGAGCTGAAACGTCGACAAAAATTTGATGTTTCTACTGGCCTGCATTTTCAAGATTCCTACTCGAATAATTCATCAAGTCACGAAAAAAATCGTACAGCCCGCTAATCTTTCGAAGCATTCCCCTTCCCCCTGTTTCATTCTAGCATTGCCGTTCCACCAATTTCATTCGCCGTCCTGTGCGTTAACTTTGTGCAGTAAGCTATTCTTATATTAAGCTCATGTGCGAATTTCACGTTGACTATACACTAATTTATATTGTACATCAAGATGGGGACATAAAATATTGCACAGTTGGCAGTCACTACTGTAGAGTGCGACTGTATTTTGTGCTTAATCTCAAAATAGTAAATGGTTTCAGTGTACGATGAAATCGAAAAAAGTGCCAACATTTGTTTCATCCACTGAGTAGAACCTAATTATGCTCTTTTGATTGTAGTCTATATTTACTTGATGTATGTCCAAACAATCAACGTCAAGCAAGACGATGATGGCCTGTAATGAATCCAATCGTTCTTCTTGTTCATACAAGGTCACTAATTGTTGAGAGATAAGTGGCGGTAATCGTGGAGCCAGACTTCCATTCAACAGTGGGCCCTCAAGTGCTCGTAAATAGCTTCCTCTAAATTCGTCTGTTTCGCATACAAGTTCCCACAGTTTGCCAAATAATAAGTCGGTATTTTCTAATTGTATGCAGAAATTCACGCAGCTTTCCACCACTTCTGCGCAGTTCTCGACGGAGCAGTGATTTAAGTCATCCATGTACTGAATTAAAACATCACAGACCTTGTCACGGGCAATCTGCTTACGGCGTTGCTTGGAACCACACAAACCTACGACAGCTTGTCCTTTGTCCTGATAAAAAGAAAGCCCCAAGGCAAGGGCTTCTGGGAAACGCCGCTAAAATTTAAAAATTAAATTTCAAATAGTGTAACATGGTAATTTTGGTGAGTATGGAAATGTAAGTATTAACCATATGGTAACTGAATGCCGATCGGGGTTATAATGAGATTTTCGTAGAATAATAATTGAACAAATTTATTTAATTATTGATGTTTTCTTTCGCTTATTTACCTCATTATTATAATAATATCACTGTGCGCTGTACTTGCTTCGACTTTGCCGCTACGCGGGTCACTCTTTCATAGTTGACGTGGCCTAACTTATTCTCATCTTCAGGATGACACAATAACCTTCCGCATTTTTACCGGATTTTTTCAATATATTATACATAATTTTTGAGTGTTTAATTGATACGTTATATGATTCTTCATCTATAACGTAATTTTCGAATTTTTGCCAATAACGTATTACGTGTGCCACAATTTCTAATCATTCCTTCCCGTGTCTCCATCGTGTATTTGAATTTTTTTTTCACAACTTTTCACAATAATGAACTAAGCGAGAGCTGTTAATATGAGCTGTCAATACCCTCTGGCTGTCACCTAAGCAGTAATTTCAGGCACATGGTTAAATTTGTTTTATGCCCTTACCATACATGTTTGAGAATATTTCAGGACGGACTTTACTCGGGAAAATATTTGTAAACAAACAGAACAAGTGAGAACAATCATTTGAAGATTAAGGGCCTTAGGAATGTTCCTCAAGTGGCCTGGAAGGTGTCTGGGCATCGAGGACTCAGGATTACAAATCTTACAGTCCTCTGATGGCCTAGCAAAAATTACGGGGCAAGTGCGTCGGAGCAGCCTCAAAATGCACTCCTTCTGGGTTCCTTAGGCGACGCCTCTCCGCCACAGCCAAAGAGCTTCACAGAGCCCTTCGAACCCCTCGAATAAGAAAGTTCCCTTAGAGTTCGCTTCCAGCTACCCTCGTCTTCGGGCACCCTCCTCCAGAAGAACCATTTCCATCACCGGTCTTTCCTTTACCAGGCATATTTGAAATGAATAGCTTTGTCAGTTTGACGCAACTTATTCCATACATACATATTCTTTCACTTTCAAACTCTTCCCGTCAATCCCGAATCCTTATCACAATTTCTACTTTCATACAGTACTATCTTTAAATTTCTAACACCATACCTAATAAAGCCTTCGAGGCTTCAGCTGTCAGATTCTATGTAATTTATGGTTTCTGAGATGAAATCACGTTGAAGAACTTTTTTTTGTTTTTTTTTCCACTGACCGACTAATCAATTAGGAAAACACGCCTGATTGGTCAACTGCAAAGTTCGCGTTGTGCGGTTGCAGTTCTGATGTAAATGGGGACACCCTGTAATGAAGCAATTAGCATCAGGTTGGGTTAAACCTGATGTAATAAACTGTAGTGTCTACGAAACGTCAGCAAAATATCGTTCTCCAACGCGGCTAATTTATTTATCTCAAAACCATTTTTATAGTATAGGGAAAATAGATATATGTCAACGCTATATAGTATTTCATTTGGCAAGGAGATTGTAAATCAAAATGCACACAAAATACAAATTCGGGTACAGGTGATAAAAGAAATTAGAGTCGATGTGGTCAGGGCGGTTGAGTCACGAAAAGATTAAAAACTACTGACTTTCAAGGCCATACAGGTGAGGACTGGATACATGTATTCTACAATCTCTACAACCCTATAGGATAAAAACGAATATTACTGACTAATTTATATCAATATTTTCATACATGCGTATGTATGTAAAAAAATGATGGATTAAAAATAATTAGAAAGCTATGTTTTTAATATCATCAGCCACAGAATATTCAAAACTCGAATGCTTAATAACGTGCACCACAGCAGAGGAAATGTGGGACAAGTTAGTTACCATCCACGAGAAGAAACCGGAATCGAACAAGCTGATGTTTCAAAATTTGAATGAGTGCCAGATGTCATCGAATAAAAAAGTGATGCTATATGTATATGGCACAACTTTAGAATATGGCTCGACAGCGCGCAGACATCGGAGAAAAAGTATCCGACTCGGCTGTAATGGCAAAGATACTTGAAAGCCTACCCAGTAAATTTAGTGCGCTCATAACGGCCTGGGACAGCGTAGTCCCAGAGTATCAGATATCGATGCTGCAAAAACGGCTCATAAGACAGAACAATCGTCTATGACAAGATGATGCTGGAGCTAGTGTACTAGCCGTCATGACATTAGCTAAAAGGAAAAAGGTAAGGATTCGAACAAGAGATCATTAGAAAGGAAGCCTACAAGAATCGTGTGCTACTATTGTAAGAGAAAGGATTACATCAAATGAAAATGTCGGAGGAGAATCCGAGACGAGAAAGAAATGGGGAAATCTGTTACGTTGGTAACAAGAACCTCTGCTAGAACAGCAGAGAGCGTTGATAAAGGTGAAATAACGAAATAAAATATACCGATTGGTGAGCTTCAATACCTGCTCAGATTGGAACAGAAGGAAGGCCTGGCTTATCGATACTGAAGCTTCTCGACATATCACATTCAGAAAAGAATGGTTAAGTGATTACCGTTAGAGTGCACGCGACATGGTGACTCTTGGAAACAACGATGTGTGTGCAATTCAAGGTTGTGGCGCAGTAAAAATCAAGTCTCATAAACAATAAGTGAGAAGACAGAATATTGCAAAATGTATTGTATGTGCCAAAACTAAATAAAAATCTGTTTCCGTGGGTGAATATACGAAAAAGGGTTTGAAGCAAAATTTAGTGATGAATACATTAAAATACTATCCGAAGGAAAACTAATCGCTTAGAGGGTCAGGCAAGAAAACAATGTATATAGGATGTTTATCAAAGTGATAACGAACAGTGAAGCGAACGCGGTAGCAAGTGATATAAAAGGCATAAAAGCCTAACAAACGTGCGGGCACTTAACTGAATGATAGATAGTGGACTTGTTCCAAGCGTGAAGTGTACGGCAAATGACAGTTACTTTTGTAAGGTCTGTCAACTTATAGGCAAAGTACATAGAATATTGTTTAGCAAAACTGAAATTCGTGAATCGACATACAGTACCTCGGAAATTCTTTCACAGTGACGTGTATGGACCAATGGAGGTTGGATCACTTGGCGAAGCAAAATATTTTGTCATATTCATCGACAATAATTTAGGGTGCTTCCGCACGGTGTACTTTATAATACACAAATCAGAAGTGTTCGATCGATTCAAGGATTTTGAATTTAGCACCTGGTGGTGACAAATTAGTACAACCCATCAAGAGACCAAAAGCCGACAACGGGAGGGAGTATATTAATCAACAGATGATGCAGTACCTGGCAAGCAAAGGGAAATAGTTGGAAAATACAGCTCCATATAGAGGAGATCGGAGCACGACGGACCGTTCAAAAAATGTGCTAAAAAATAATAATTTCTTTTAATATTGCGTTATTGTTGAAGTTTTGTTAAGCATATATTAAATGAAAGTATGCAACATTCTTTTAAGACGAACAAAAAATTATTTAAAGATTTTTTAAAAATGATATTTTTGGTAAAGGCCATTTGCTGCGAAATATAAATTTTTTTCATCATACATATTAATAGAGATAAATGATTTATTTCATGCAAGTGAATGAAAGGATGCCCAATTACTTGTAAATAAAAAAAAAAAAATGCAAAATTTTTGGAGGGGGTCCATCGAGCTCCGATTTTTTTTTTTTTCAACTATGGCTTATTATTTTGAAAATAATGATGCATTTGTTCGAAATAGATCAAAACAACTTGTACCCAGTGCTCAAAAGTCACAAAAAATAATTAACGGTTTAGGATGTCCGTCGTGCACGAGAGAGAGAGAGAGAGAGAGAGAGAGAGAGAGAGAGAGAGAGAGAGAGAGAGAGAGAGAGAGAGAGAGAGAGAGAGAGGAGGGGGGGGGGGGGGGGAGAGAGAGAGGGGGGGGGGGAGAGAGAGGGGGGGGGGAGAGAGAGAGAGAGAGGGGGGGAGAGAGAGAGAGAGAGAGAGAGAGAGAGAGAGAGAGAGAGAGAGAGAGAGAGAGAGAGAGAGAGAGAGAGAGAGAGAGAGAGAGAGAGAGAGAGAGAGAGAGAGAGAGAGAGAGAGAGAGAGAGAGAGTCTTATTCCGGTAGGAAGTACAAGTTCAATGCTTTACGCGGCAAGACTTCGAAAGTCTATGTGAACGGAAGCAATAAACACATCACGTATATGTACTGAACATGTCAACTCAGGATATTACGCAGTTCGAGATCTGGATGAAGAAGAGACCAAGTACAAAACATATGCGAATGTTCAGGTCAGTGGCGTACAAACTCATGCCAACTCAACTACGAACAAAACTAGATCCGAAGGAAAAGAACGTAATATTTGTTGGATATCAGAATGACTCGACAAACTATAAAATAAGATCCTGAAACTTGATGAGTGACGTAAGCAGGAGATGTAGTTTTCAATGACAGCGAAATCACTCAATAATCCCTATCAAAATTGAAGGAACAATGCCACTTGATCAAGTGAAAAAAGAAAATAATCAAGCTGAAGAAAATGAGCAAGAAGAATTTCAAGTTGCCCAAGAAAACGAAGAGTACAAGCCTATCGAACAAAATGATGTTCAAGGTGATGAGCGGGCTGGGGCAAGACATAGTCAGATGGTGGATTGAAACATGAAACAACTCAGAGATTGGTCAGCAATTCGATTACTTGCGAGATGCCAAGTAAATCTTTACACCAGGCAACAGAGATTTTTACCTGACAAAAATATTACCAGGATACCGATTGTGCTATCACAGCGAATACAGTCCATACCTATATTCTGTTATGTTTTCGACTCGCAACTCTCATTTATTAATTTGCTATAAACATTTAAAAGCATTAAAATCGCTGTTTTTTTTTTTTTTGTTTTTCATGTGTAAAATCAAAAATAATGAAGAAATATTGATGCTTTGAACAGACGAATTGTAGAGAATCAAAATGCGAAAAAAATTAGCGCTGGAACGATTCCATTGCATTATCATTAACGGAGAAACGCCAGAATACCGAAAAATCAGCATTTTTTCAAAAATCATCAATGCCGCTATTTTTTGAGTTATAACGTGAAGGTGCGGATATTGAACAAATTGAAGCCTGCGTACCCCGGAATGGAGAAAGGGCCGAGAAGGAGACGGCTTGCGAACTAACTCTAACTAGCAACGCTCGTAAGTCAGTCAATCAATCAACACACCGTTAACGCGACGTGCTAGGTCTTCCAAGTCAAGGACTGTCAAATGGTGTGTGAGTGAAGCGTGCCACCAAGGATAATATTTTTCAATTTTACCACCTGCATTGGGATTATACTCCGGATTGTTGAGGTAGCAAAAACTGTTATTTGGCATATAACATTATGTGTCAGGAGTCAATTGCCCGCTATTCTCGCTCCTCTTCCCACGCGTTCCTTGAGATTATCAAAGACTCCTCGAACGTTAGCCGTGCCGCCAGTCACGGACACACGATTCTCGGGCCTAATGCAGCTAGCTACTCGACAACTATATTAGTTTGGTTCGGGACTAGGTAAAATTTGGTGCCGGCGAGTCGTGGATCACCGGCGCAATACGGCCCGTTTGTGCTCCTACACTTGTCTTCGTCGTTTTGCCTAACGATTTCGGATCGGGTGATTTGATTATTTCCGTCACAAAGTATAGTACTACAAAAGGTATATTCTGATTTTAAGTTAAAATGCTACGAAATAGATGAAAAATGCTTGCAAACATGACTGAAAACAGCTGAACGCGTGAAAGCGGTTGAGCAGTGGAGATAGAACAGCATTGCAGACACGAGGAAGCGCGGATGTATGCAGTAATACAAGCGCACTACGCACAAGTTATAAATCTTTATGTATACGCGGTTCCCTGCGTTTGCCGTTCTATCCCCATCACTCAACCGCTTCCACACGCTCGTCCATGTCAAGTCATGTTTGCAAGTATTTTTCATCTATTTCACAGCATTCTAACGCAAAACAAGATTATAAGTTTTGTAGTACTATACTTTTACTTTCAAAACCTGTTTGGAAAATTGAAATCGGATCATTTTGGACGAATGCAGCAAGATAGTACATAAACAACTACTAATTGCAATCATGCAAAAACCAACTATTCGACAACGCCTGGGTTGTGCACACATCAAGTACCTATTAATCACTACTATCTGCCGGAGAGCCTGCACTACAACTTGAAAAATGGCGGCGCTATCAATTTTTGAAAAAACGCAGATTTTTCCAGTTTTACAGATTTTTCTCCGTTAATAATATTCTGATTGAGTCGTTCTAGCGCTCATTTTCTTTGTTTTTTGATTCTCTACACTCGTCTATTCAGAGTATCAAGATTGCTTCGTTAATTTTGAATGACAAGGGGATGACGAAAAAAACACAATTTTTTGCTTTCAATTGTTTATAAAAAGTTTGTAATTGATAGCTTTGAGTCAAAGACATAACAGAATATAACTACGGATTGTATTTCCTGGTAGTATTTTTGTCACAGAATCACTCATTTTCTGCTCTATTCCTTTGGTCTACTTCCCGTGCAGAAATTTATATCGGCAAACAACATTGTGAAATGAGCCGGCATCGCGCTAACATCTGTAAACCGATCTAATGGGTTCACACTGCTTTTTTAGTTGGCTAGAGATCGGCACGATGATGGCAGTCGATGTAATGGTTATCTATTGGTATTCAGTATTGGTCCGGTTGTGATGTGGACCGGCAGTCAATGTACCGTTCGAGTATCTGCACACAATACTGGTCGAACACTGGTTGTAAAGCGGCTCCCCAAGCAATGTTCCAGTATTGGCGTGTAATATCTGCCAAATGTTGGCCGTAGAGCGTCTTCCCAAGCAATGCTTTAGTATCGCCGTGCGATATCTGTGCAATGTTGGCCGTAGAGCGGTTTCCCAAGCAACGCTCTAGTATTGGCGTGCGATCTCTATCCAACGTCGGCATGAGATTTGCAGCCGATGCCACCCACGTTCGACGTTGGCTCGCGATATCTGTCCTACGTTGCCGTCAGAATTGAAGCCCGCGCCACGTTTAGCCGTTGGCTCAGGGAATCTGTCCAACGTTGGCCCTAACGCGGAGGATAATGCACGGGTCCAGCTTTGGCATCCAGTATAGATATAATTACAGCCGTACACTGGCAGCGAGTGCACCGGCTGAAGATGGGCACACGATATCGAGCCAGCACTGACCAAAGTTGGCTACTCAATATCTCAAATTTCAATTGCCAATGTAATCAACAGTGTCTATCGTATCGACTGTTTGGACTGTGATGAAATACATATTGAGCAATCCTCTCAACACCTAAAAAATAGGATAAGTGGACATGGATCGAAAATTAAATGTGGTGATCCAGATAATAGTGCTCTTGCATTGCATTCTTTAATGTTAGGTTACAGGTTTGACTTTGATCATGCATCTGTTGTTATCACAGAGAGCAATTACTACAAAAGAAACATCAAAGAAATGATTAACATTTGTAGAAATAACAACATAACATGTAACCGAAAATCTGATATTCAGCATCTAAGTCATTTGTATCATGATTTAATTTAGTTCTTATGTTCCCACCTCTGAAAATTTGACTCTTGTTGTCATTGATCAAAATCAATAGTGAAGCTGTGTATCGACTTGATCTAATCACTTCCGCTGAATACAATACCTTAGCCTGACGGATGACAAAATATTTTGTAAGTAATTTTAATTAATCCAATCTTTCCGAATTTCTTAGCATAAACCATTTTTATGTATTTACTTGTAATCGTAACATGAATATCTGCGATGTTCTGTTATTTATTGTTTAGAATTATCGCTTAAAATGTATATAAGCCCTCATGGGTCATGTGATCCGATTTAAAAATTGTGATTTACAAAATTTAAACAGTTACAAAAATACGTTTTTTCATGTGAAATTAAATTTAGAAGAAATCGTACACTATCTATTTTTTAAGAGTAAGAAAAGGGCTGACCTTAAAACAGACACACAGAAACTGATTGGATACAAACTGGCACCGAGGAATGGAATTGAAAATCAATCAAACCAGCGATAGGCACTTACGAGCGACAAATGATTTATCAATATTATTACTCACATTCTGAGATGAATTTTGACCTCAATTCAAATAAATAGAATTAAAAAAATAAAGTTACTGAATAATGAATTTTTTTCCTTTCGACCCAATTTTGTATGGTGCAAATCAACGTTAAGGTCAACTAAGTCAAAGTGTCTTATCTCTACGGTAAATAACTCATTCTGTGCATATTTCATATTTGCTTTTTAGAAGTTCATGAAACTGAATTCATTTAATCGCGTTTATGTCAGGACTATATTTTCAGGGATCCAAAAAATTACTTGCGCATTAGGTTTTATCATTTCGTCTTTTGGCAGATATATTCTTAGATTTATTATCTCAAAATTACTGTAAGGAACTAAAGCTCCGGTGAATATAACTCATTTCCCAGACTGTAACATACCAAAAATTTTACCAAAAAAAATTTAAACTGTTAAAGTAATGGTTTCAATGACATACAATGATAATACAAGTAGCATCAATTACCAAAAATCAAAGCTCTTACGAAACTGAACACGCAGTCTTATATATCAACGAAAAATGCGGTTAGAACAGTATATAGTAGATAATGTGGATATGGTTTTACATGTTTATATGTTTTTCATCGGTTTGTGACGTATGTTTTAGTTGGAGACGCAATAATATTCCAGCAAAACTTTTCAAGTACTCAAGTTAGAAAACGAGATGTTATTCTATAAAAATCGCATTATAACCACTTACGGCATCCGGAAGGTTAACTGAATTTCGCTAGTTTTTTTCAGAGTAGCTACTGGGTGATTAATATTACATATGATACATATGATATGTACAAAGGTAAATGTCGAATCGATTTTGAGTATGGTTGGTAAACATGTGCGAAATGCATTGGGCCTCTTATTCATTTCCCTCGTTGCCAATTCGTAATATTAGATTAGGGATTTGTAAAAGCACTTACTTGCAGTGTTAAGTGGCGTAAACGTTCAGTCCAGGTTCTTATGCAAACTGCGTGAAGGCTTTTGGTTCCGAGTAGTAGCAGTTGACTGCCAAAAGCGATTACTGTATTATAACAAGCTCTTTCACCCGCCAACGCCATTGCCTGTAAAGAAATTATCCTGAACTATGTATCAGAATTTTTTTGTACAAGTCCCTCTTGTGAGTCTATACACTATAGCATATTTTCTACTAAAACAGATAGTCGATATTCTCATATTTTTTTCACAAACAATATTACGTGATGTCGACATTTATTATTTATTCTAATTTTATTGAATTTTCATATGTATTCAAACCATTGAAACTACATACCCAAACTGGTAAACAGTGGTGGTCAAAATGATGTCGATAAAAGTCATTTTGGGTGGGGGGGTGGAGCTAGCTTTCCGGTAAGCTGACCCCTCCAATTTTCAAAATAGTTTATTTTGTAACAGAAACGAGATCGAAAATTGCATTTTGTGGCAGTGCAGAGCTTATAAATAGCTCTTTGATTTGTGGTTTTTTCGACTTTTTTTTGAGCACTAAAACTCAGATTGCCAGAGAAATATCTTTTGCCAGAGTTTCTGGTTTTAATAAAGCTATCGTCAACAAGTTTTTTGACTTAATAATTGAATTATTAGACAAATATAATTTTCAGGCAAGTCGAATCTATAATGATAACAAAGCCAGCATTACGACTGTTCCAAATTGTACGCCGAAAGTCGTTAGTTTAAGAGGAAAGAAGCAGGTTGGAGCACTGACATCGGCTAAACGAGGAGAAACCATTGCATGTGTATTTTATTGTAAGGCAGCTGGGAATTTCATTTTGCCTCTAATGATTGTTTCACGCAAAAGAGAGAATGTGGCACTAATTCATGGATGTCATCCCGAAACGTTTCCTGTCTATCATCCGCCAGGTTGGCAGGAAACTGAAACGATTTGCCTAAAATGGTTCGATCACTTTAAAAAGTATGCTAAACCAAGTAAAGACGATCTAGCCCTTTCAATATTAGATGGCCATGTTACTCATGTCAATAATGTAGCTCTCATCGAAGCAGCAAGTAGCAATACAAGGAGAGTTCTACTTACAAATTCCTGTTACCGACAGTTGCCGACATCCTCCCCGTACTTAAACCCTTCTCCGCGATAACGCCACAGTCTGCCGTACCGACTTAAGGTCAAAAACGTGCAACCTTACCGACAATCGTATCAGTCAACGGACAAAATCGCACTGCTTTACCGAAAATTTTTGTCGGTCGAAAGTCAAAATCGTGCTGCTTTACCGACAATCTTACCGACCGAAGGTCAAAGTCTCTATATTATGCTCGCGTGCCAACGGCGGAGGGTGCAGCGGGGGGCGTGTATTTTTTTACCGACCTGAATGTCGGTTACCCATCCCGCATTGTTTTTCCACAATAAGACTGCTGATGTGTAATATCAATCACCTCACATACTTTTCCCACGCTATCAACCACGCGACATTCCAAAATTAATCCACTTACCCGGATGCCGGTTTGATATCAACCACGTGACATTTTTTCCGTATCAAATTTCAAATTTATGTGGTGGGGGACGTTATCAAAGTTAAAAGGGAAAACTTCAACGCCAGTCTAAAGCTGTTCTTCCTGCAAATGAAAAGTGCTCTACAACAACAACGGGAAATCTAGAACATTGAAGAAGCTCAACATCTACTGGAAATTGGAACTCAACTAAATCAACTCACAAGAGATTTTGAGCAAACACGAATTAATAGTGACGATCATGGACTTCTCAAAACTAAACGAAATTGCGGGGCTGGAGACGTATCTGCCGTTGAAAAAAGTTTCGGACCTTGAAGCCTACTTCGAATACAGAGTCAGCGGTGTTCGTCGGGTTAAAACGAAATTTAGTGATGAGATCGTTCTAGATTGGAGGACTCGATCACGGCTCTTCTACCAAATCGACTGACGAAAGCTCTCCAAGAAGATGAAGATATATTCTAGAAGATGGTGACACCAAGTAACGACACTCGGTTGAGTCTACGCTATCTGGGTGGGCCATATAATCAACTCGAATTTGTTTATGTGTAATCTGAGTATCACATACACATATTTTATACCATTTAATAGTAGAACGTTCAATATTGCATAAAAAATATCGAAAATTATATGTATTTGTCACTCTGCGCTAAGCCTGTCCCCCTTTACGCCAACAAATTTTTGTAATAGTAATTTGAATCGCGTTTTACAATCTAATAAAGTGCTATTCTGAACACCAATGCCCAAAGACGAAGGTTTTTAAGCTGCGTTTGAACCTCGTAACTGTAACGTGAACTCTACGATGAGGTTTTAGCGAACTCAGTCAAGGATAGAGTGCAAGGTCGACCAACATCTGAGTTAGCGTTCGTTCAAAGCCGCAGGTCATACGGAGTTGGATTACTATCGCTCTCGGAATGTAAAACATGATTAAATTGGTTTATAGATTAGTCAAGGATGAGATGCAAGGTTGAGACGCAGTTGAGATTTCGTTCGACAAGTTTTTATTTATTTTATATCGTGTAATTGTTCTAGTGCGGACTGCTCCACGCACACGGACGGCTTCGCGCGCGCACACAAACATACGTACAGCTGCCCCATAAAAAGGACGCTCATCACTGCAAATGATCATTAAGTATCAACTTGTCAAGTATACGTAAAGAAAAAGCTAAAGATTCGGAAGTGTTTGAGATTGATCGATATTATGGAATCGGCGTACAAAATCTTGGGCAAATCATCATGAACAGCAGAAATTGATAAATGGATAAAAGTCGGAAGTCAAAATATTCGGCTTCTCAACAAAATTTTGCGAAAGACTTCAACAATTAGAGAAAAGACGAGAATTATCACAACGATCGGACCCTTGAAAGAGCTCAAGGAAAAATTCAAACGTCTTCAGAAAGCGGGTGGAGGTACGCGGAAAGAAAGAAGAAGCCATCAAATTCACTGGGTAGATTTGGAATCAGCTTTTGAGGGAAGAATTCGAACTAGATCCATCGTCAATTTGAAGCATAAAGATGTGGAGAGATTTCTAGAAGACGCAAAGGTACTGGCTATGACAAGACTAAAAAACGCTTCAAAGAAAGCCAGGAGCTTGAAAGCCAACGTCATCCTGGCTTTTAAATTTGAAGTTAGAAAAGACGATCACACGGTGGAAGAGATAAAATTTTTAAATACGAGAAATGAAATCATCCTCCAGACAACAGATATTAACGAATGGTTCATCGAAAACGCGACAGAGCGTTTGTTGAAAAAGTAGAAGATTTCCAGGAAAAGGATTCAGGCTGGTCGTTAGTTGAAATTATAAATCTTGCCGTCAACATTAAAAAGTATACGCCATTACGAGGTGGTCTGAATACCCACACCCCGTTACCCAAGCATATCAGTGATAAAAAGGCTGTAGTAAACATCAGAAACAACGACTCCTACTGCTTTCTTTGGTCGGTCACCGCAGCTCTGTTCCCAGCCGACAACAACAATCCCAACGCGACCAGCTCGTACCCGCATTTCAGTTCAGTGCTACGGTATGATGGTATAAAGTTTCCTATTTCTCTGGACAAAAACATCATTTCAAAAGTTGAGTAACTTAACGGATCTTCCATCAACGTTTATAGTATAGACCAAGGTGATCGGAAAAAAGTGAAATAATACCGATTCACTTAAGTCAGAACGAGTCCGATAAACTTGTAATTCATCTTTTAGCCATATAAACTGAAATCACTGACAATGACGATGATGTTGATATGGAAAATTATAAAAATAATAGAATCTTTCATTTTACTTGTATTTGAAATCTGTCCCGATTAACAAGTTCTCAAATTGCTAACCGTAATGGTCGTACTTGTTTATGTGATAGATGTTTGACTCACTTTCAATCTGAAAGATGTTTAACAAAGCACAAAGTTTATTGCATGAGTTTGAACGGGACCAAAGTTGAATTACCCACAGAGGAGAAAAAGATTCTGAAATTCGAAAGTTTTAAGCACAAAGAAACCGTTCCGTTTTGCATTTACGCGGATCTTGAATATTTGCTGCAACCTACTCATATTCAAGTGTCAGAAAATAGAACAATTTACCAGAACCATATTCCGTACAGCAAAGCATATTACCTCCATTGCGCCTTCGACGATTCCATTTCAACGTTCAAAATTAACCGTGGAGAGACTTGCATTCAATGGTTTGTGAATGAGTTGGAGAAATGGGCACATTCGTTACAAGCATATTTCACAACTGTTGTACTCATAGAACCGCTCAATTGCAATCAGCTTAACGAATTTGATTTATCAACGGTGTGTCACATTTGCGAAAAACCGTTCACGCTCGAAGACGTCAAACATCGTGATCACTGTCATTTCACTGGAAAGTACCGTGGTGCTGCTTACCAAGGCTGTAATCTAAATTATCAGAACTCACATACTATCCCCGTGATATTCCATAATCTGTTAGGTTACGATTCGCATTTTCTGATTAAAGTTTTGACAACAACTTTTAAGGGTACTATTCAGCTTCTACCCGTTAATAAAGAAAAGTATATCTCATTTACAAAATTTGTTAAAAGAATGGACCTACAGTTTAGATTTATAGATTCGTATCGTTTTATGCCCAGCAGCCTCGAAAAATTGGCAACGTATTTAAATGATAATCAAAAGACAATCACACGTAAATTTTGCACTAGCTCCGACAAATTTGAATTATTAACCAGGAAAAGTGTTTTCCTGTACAAGTATATGGATGGTTGGGAGAAGCTTGAGGGCGTTCAGTTACCGCCCAAGGAAAACTTTTATTCGAAATTAAATAACCAAGATATTTCGAATAAAGATTACGCACACACGTGTAAAGTTTGGCAAGCTTTTGTTCTCAACACGTTGGGAGAGTATTCAGAGTTATGTTTGCAAACTGATGTTTTTCTATTAGCTGACGTTTATGAAAACTTTTGGCAAAATTGTTATGCAAGGTACAACCTGGACCCGTTACATTATTACGCTGCGCCCGGGCTGTCGTTTGACGCAATGCAAAAGTATACGGACATCGAGCTCGAGCTTCTCACCGACGTAGATATGACTATGTTCATAGAAAAAGGAATTCGAGGTGGTGTGCCCCAATGCTCTAATCGGTATGCAAAAGCGAATAATAGGTATATGGGAGATGCTTTCAATCCAGAGCTAGAGGTGTCGTATCTTATGTACTTCAACGTCAACAACTTTTATGGTGCTGCCATTAGCTTTGCTTTACCGTGCAATTCCTTTGAATGGATCTCGAATTTCGAGAAATTTGATGTTTTTACATCTCGGACGAAGCCGAGTTTGGCTACATATTAGAGGTAGACATGGAATATCGTGAGGAACTGTACGAAATGCACAAAGATTTGCCACTTCGCCCGGAGCACTACATATCTCCGACCTCAAGTAACAAGCAACCGAAATTGACGACCACGCTACTCTCCAAGCGAAACTACATTATTCATTATTGCGTTATAAAACAATGTTCAGAGTTAGGTTTAAAATTAGTTCAAATTCATCGAGTTCTCAAGTTCAGACAAACACTGTCGCTTAAAAAATACATAGATTTACATACAGATTTGAGAAAAAAAAATCAAACAATGAATTCGGGAAAAATTTTTAGAAATTAATGAATAACGCTGTTTTTGGTAAGACAATGGAGAACGTTCGGAAATACAGAGATGTTAGATTGATTGCGAAATGGGGTGGAAGATATGGTGCTACAACTAATACAGCCAAACCAAATTTCCACAGCTGTACAATCTTTAATGAAAATACGATAATAGTTTAAATGCGTAAAACAAAAGTTAAACTCTACAAACCATCGTATGCAGGCTTCTCCATTTTAGACCTTTTAAGATCCTTTATTTACGATTTCCATTATAATTATGTTAAAACGAAATTTGGACATCAGGCAAAATTGATGTATACCGACACGGATGGTTTAATATACTACTTTACCGTCCCCGATATTTATGAATGCATGAAACAGGACTTGGATAAATTTGATACTTCCGATTATCCACCTTATAATGTTTACAGAATGGCTCTAGTTAGCAAAGAAGTTCTCGGCCTGATGGAAGATGAGTGTAACGGAAAAATAATAACAGAATCTATTGGCTTGAGGGCGAAATTGTATTCGTTCACAGTGATGGGGAAGGATGAGGACAAGAAACGAGCTGAGGGTGTGAAAGGATCGCTATTAAAAAATGTTGAAAAAGTAGTTCTCGCACGTCGAGCTGTGCAAGCGCGAGCATACATGAGTAGTGTTAAGGCGCCGGAGCGCACTGTTTTTCACCAATAGTGTTCTCCGAGTATAGTTAGTTGGTTGTAATACTAAGCATAATAAAGACGTACTTTTGTTGACCCTTATGACAGTGTCATATACTTTTCTTAAAACTACACCGTTCCGATGTCCTTAACCAAATAACCCAACAGGTTATGGGCCCAGACAAGCAGCCTGCGAAAAGTTCAGATTGGTAAAGCGAGAGAACGGTGGTAAGAAAGTGTGTATTTCGAGTTGTTTTTCTTCTTGTCGGTCGCCATTAGTGTCGCGGTGTACCGGTAATCGCGAACGTAGAGAAAAACTATCGAACGAAATGGCAGAACCAACTCTGTTTAAGAACATCAAAAAGTTTGATGGCTCGAATTTTCAAGCGTGGAAATTCCGAATGGACTCAATGCTCATCGCGAGCGCGATTCAAGATGTCGTAACGGGCACGCGAGTGATGCCGGCACAGGCAGAATCGGCAGACGGTAAAAAGTGAGTGAAAGACAATGCGACGGCCATGTGCATTATTTTGTCCTCAATTGAAGATTCCCAGCTCGACTGTTTGCTCAACTGTACAACAGCGAAGGAATTGTAGGATTCACGAGCAGAAATCAGCGTCGAATAAGATATTCTTGCTGCAAAAATTTCATGGCCATTGCATGGATTCGAACGAGTCAGTTGTACAACACGTGTCCCACGTACAAAATATGGCGTCTCAACTGAAGGATCTGGGAGAGGTGATTTCAGACACAGCCATCATGGCGAAGGTTCTAGGAAGCTTACCGTCGAAATATGATGCTCTCTAGACAGCGTGGCACAGTGTATCCGGAGCTAGCCAATCGCTAGAAAACCTGCTCAAAAGATTACTAAAAGAAGAGAGAAGAATCGGAAGTGACGATGACGTCACTCAAGCGTTAGCCGCTGCAAGTATTGGCGGGAACAAAAAGAAGAAGTTCGCCGCAAGTGAAACAAAAGACAGCGAGAAAAGCCCTAAAAATAAAAAGTCAGGTGAGTGCTTTTACTGCAAAAGAGAAGGGCATTATGCTCGTGATTGCCGTGAAAAGAAACGGGACAAAGACAATACCGGCAATAGTTCAAATGGATGTGCGTTCGTCGCATCGTCAAGTGTACGAGGACAGAAACAAGAGAAATTTGAGACAGTGACATCTAGTGAAGTCGTTGAACGACTCTTGGAAGTCGATACAAGTGCTGTCTGGATTACCGACAGTGGGGCCTCGAGACGCATCACTTACCAACGAGACTGGTACAGCGAGTTTTATCCGAGAAGTGGCGAGACGATATCGCTCGGGGATAATGGAGTGTGTGATGTTACCGGTAGTGGCACTGTGCTCATTGACAGATTTTTGAATAGTAAATGGTATGAAGCGCGAATAGAAAACGTGCTTTACGTTCCCAAAATCCGAAAAAACTTGTTTTCAGTTGGCGTGTGTACTTCAAAAGGGTTTGATGTTGTGTTCAAAGGAAAGCAAGTGACAATAAATCATAACGGTGAAATTTTCGGTGTCGGTGTGAAACAAGAAAATGAAATTTACCGAATGCTCTTCAGAGCGAAAAAATCGAGCGAAACAAATGAGGCAAATGTGTCAACAGTGAACGTGCGTGTTTGGTATGAACGCAGGGGACGTGTGAATAATAAAGTGCTGCGAGAAATGGCGCAAAAGAGAATAATTCGAGGTGTGAAACTGACAGACGTTGACAATTTATTCTGTGAGTCGTGTGCTCTCGGAAGAGCACACAGGCTTCCGTTCAAGAAGAACAAGAGAAAAGGGAAAAGAAAGCCCGCAGAATACATACATTCTGATGTATGCGGTCAATTCTCGGCGGAATCGATAGGTAGTGCATGATACTGCATAACCTTCAAGGACGATGCGTCAGGATTTAGGTATGTTTATTACATGAAACAGAAATCTGATGTTTTCGAGGTTTTCAAGAAATATGAGAGGTTAATCAACAACAAATTTGGAAAACCAATGAAGGTGTTACGCATATATAATAAACGAAAATATTGCAATCAAGAGATGAATACAATTGTCAAGAGCGCTCACACAATGATAACAGCAAAGAAACTTCCTCTGTCGCTATGGGCTTAAGCGGTCGGTACAGCAGTTACCGTACTCAATCGAGTACTGTCTACCGGTAACAAGAAAACGCCATACGAGATATGGTTTGGAAAAACACCAGATGTGTCTCGTTTTCGTGTATTCGGATCGGATGCGTACATGCATATCGATAAACAGTTTCGTAAGAAACTAGATCCGAAAGCTGAAAAGCTAATCTTGGTCGGGTATCAGAACGACTCGATGAACTATCGGTTGTATAATCCTCGGAACAAAAGGATATCAGTATCAGAAGATGTCACGTTCAACGAGGGCTTACTGCTTGAGACAACAAAAGGGCAGGCATTCGAATACGTTCTTCCAGATAACAAAAATGAAGACGTGGCAGAAGTTACCGTTGTCGAAGATGAGGGAAAAGAGGAAGCTCAAGAAGAACTTGAAAGAAATGTGCAGGAAGAAGATCGTCAAGCAGAAGATCTCAATCAGCTGGAACAGACTAGACAATTGCGGGACCGACGAACTATCCGGATGCCAGCAAGGTATGAGGTCGATTTCGCCGAATATTATTCGCCCAACTTATCCCAGGAGGCGATGAACAGTCTTCAAGCAGAAAATTGGGTTAAAGGAATTCAAGAAGAATTCGATGCACATGAACAGAACGAGATATGGTCAATTGTACCGAGAGAAATAGATCGGAAACCCATAGACTCAAAATGGGTGTTCAAAGTCATACGAGACACATCAGGAGATATGTACCGGTACAAAGCGCAATTTTGCGCTCGAGGTTTCGAACAGAAGGCGGGACACGACTATACTGAGACTTTTTCGCCAGTCGTGAGATATGACTCCTTAAGAGTTTTATTGGCCATAGTAGCTGAGCAGGACTTGGAGCTCACACAGTTCGATGTCAGGACGGCCTCTCTTCACGGCGAACTGAAGGAAGAGATCTATATGGAGATACCAGAGGGGCTTAATGTAAAGAAAGAAGAAAAACGTGATCTCGTGTGCAAACTGAACAAGTCACTGTACGGTTTGAAACAGGCACTCAGTTGCTGGAACGAAAAATTTCGAAAATTTCTGGAAAAATACAGTTTTCGCGAGTCGGAGGCCGACAAGTGTATCTTTCGAGGTTGTGTTACCGGTGTCGATGTATTTTTCGCACTTTTTGAAGATGACGGGCTCATCGCAGCAAAAATAAGTCAAGCCCTCGAGTCAGTAGAGAAATCGTTAAAAATGCATTCAACATTACGCTTAGGGCTGGGAAAATATTTGTCGCAGTACAAATTAGAAGAAATCGGGAAGAGAAAACGGTCTTCTTACATCAAGAAGCGTGTGCAAAGAAACTCCTTAATAAGTATAAGATGGTTGATGCAAAAGCGGCAAGTAACCCTGCCGGTCCGCCCGCGAGGTTAGTCCCGAACGATAAAGACGATGTACAGTCAAGAAAAGTACCGTTTCGGGAAGCGGTAGATTCATTAATATTTCTTGGACTTGTGTCTAGGCCGGATATTGCATATTCTGTAAACTTAGTCAATCAATTTTTAAGTAATCACAACGAGTCATTGGCAAGCAGTAGAAAGAATTTTCCGGTACTTGATTGGAACAACAAAAGATGGTATAACGTACAAAAGCGGCGGGAGCAACTCGGAGTTACAGGGCTTCTCAGGTTCGGATTTTGCGGGCGACGCAGAGACGCAAAAATCCACTACAGGGTACGCATTCTAGTTATCGAACGAGATTGTGACATGGTCATCCCAAAGACAAAAAGGAGTCTCACTCAGTACAACAGAGGCTGAGTATGTTGCAGCAGCAGCGGCTGCAAAAGAAGCCGTTTGGCTTAGAAAATTGTTAAATGATCTCGGGTGTCTACCAGATACTGCGACAGTACTGCAAGTAGACAATCAAAGCGTAATTCGATTAATTAAGAACCCAGAATTTCACGAGCGAACAAAACATATCGATGTCATGTTTCATTATGTTCGGGAAACTGTGGAAAATGGGGAGATCTCGATAAAATATGTTCCTACGGATCAGCAGTTGGCTGATACATTCACCAAAGCACTTTCTCAGAATCAGTTTCAGTTCCTATGTACCGATTTAGGCATAGGGCTCTCGACGGACTCAAACGGCGGGAGTGTTAAAAAAGTAGTTCTCGCGCGTCGAGCTGCGCAAGCGCGAGCATACATGAGTAGTGTTAAGGCGCCGGAGCGCATTGTTTTTTACCAATAGTGTTCTCGGAGTATAGTTAGTTGACTGCAATACAAAGCATAATAATGACGTACTTTTGTTGACTACAGTGTCCTATACTTTTCTTAAAACCATACCGTTCTGATCTCCTCAACCAAATAACCCAACAAAAACTATAACTTTTAATGATTATTTGAAGTGTGCGTTAGAACACAAAAATTTAGTCGAACATGAGAGTCTGATACAGAGTCAGAAGCATCAGGTCTATACCATACAACAGACGAAGGTAGCACTGAGCTAGAATGACGATAAGCGGATCGTATTTACAAACACGACCGATACGCTGCCGTGGGGCTACAAGACCTGCGGTTAGACTGCCCATTGGTGTGAATTGTATCTTTATGGTGTAAAAATGAAGGCGCATCTTTAGAAAATAATCTCGTTTATTCAACGTTACATATCAGATTCATTTATACAACTGTTGTGTGTATTATCAAAACCTGACCACTTAAAATAAAATTTTTTTCCACGCTTCTCGAGCACCTACTGCACGAGATAGATGTCCGGATGTTCAACCTTGAGGACCTCCTGTTCGTAGAAACCACCAGCGATGGGTTGATCTTGATAGTCTTTGAGCTTGTACGTCACAGGATGAGTATTTTCCACTTGGCTTATTGTGAATATCTCCGTCATCCAATCGAGAGTGTAACCTTTCTCAAAGACGTTTTTGAATTTGCTGATCCGAACTTTGTCACCAATTTTGAACTTTGCCAGTTTGGTAGATTTCGCTCAAAGCCCTCCGTACGCCTGACGTAATACCAACCTTTCGTTCTCAACGGTAACATCAGTTGGTTTCATTCTTATGGTTCGGTGTTTGGCGTTGTTGTAAGCCGGAAGCAAATCTGATTAGATATCGAGCCACTTGTAGCTTCCTTGCATACTGAACCGTTTCCACAATTCACTTTTGAGCGTGCGATTGAAGCGTTTGTAGATCGAAGCCTTCAAATTACCGTACGTGGAGTAAGGTTTGATTTCGTAGCGTGACATAAGATTCAAATTTTAAGTTGTGAAATTCCGTTCCTCTGTCGACGGGTAATTTTTTCGGTACCCGTCGTTGGAGAAGCACAGATTCCATTACCTTCGTAACATCATCTCCAGACTTGCTCTTTATCGGTATAGCCCACGCGTACTTTGAAAAGATATGAATAACTGTGAGCATGTACCTGTAGCCTTTGTTTTGTCCAGCGTATGACATTATATCGACAAGATCAGCTTGCCAGGTCTCGTCGATGCCACGAACGTCTACACGCCGACGCGGGTAATTCCGGCGTGCAGGCTTATGTAGTTCCGTCACCAGTGCTTACTTTTTCTCGTTCCTCTTCCAATACTCTTAGTCTGGTGTCCGATTTGGAAATGATTTCAGCGTTTCAAATCGACAGGTCTCTGCCTGTTTTAAAATCTGTGTAAAAGGTATCCAAGCCGTTCACCGTGGTGATCTCCAAAGCTTTGATCATTTGATCGAGGTTGTCGATTTGTTTTTGCAGCAAGTTGAATTTTCGTCTAAGATTTTTGAAGTTACAGCATTGTTCGGCTCTGTGGGATCTGCGACATTGCACAGTCTCTTGTTCTGTATATCGTAATGCCCGTTCGCTGTTATTTGAAATTCGACACCCGGTGACTCGGATTTCTCGCTGCCTGAGATGTCAGGAGTAAATGAAGACGCCTCACTAACTCGTTTGGATCATCCCAGAAAACGTATTCCGTTTCAAAACCTTGTCGAGTGATCATAGCTTGCGGAAGTAGACCTTTACCCTTTCGGCGAGGTGATGGGGAATAATCCATCAATTCGGCAATGACATTTTTAAATTTGTAACTGTTATCGTTTCGAACGGCCCCATCAGATGAGTATTACTTTTTATGCGCAATCGTTGTGAGGATTATATTTTTAAAATTTTCCCGATCTTCGGCGCTCATACAAGACCCGTCAGGCATCTTTTGGAACAAAAGTTACAGCAAACCCTTCGTTTTCGGGTAAAGCATATCATCAATAAGGATGTAGTCACTCTCAAAAGAGATCAACGAATCACCAATCATTAGTCCGTTTGAGAGGTTGCGTACACCGTAACGTTGTCCAATTCACTTTGCCCCTTCGCATCTCTCATCAGTCCAAAATACTCATCCTCGACTTTCTCGACAGGTGATTCTATAATTGTTTCATCTCCTGCCGAAGCAAAGAAATCGTCCATTTCCGAGACAGTTTCATCTTTCGTTTCATTTCTTATCTGCTTCATTTCTTCCTCAATTTTTTCCACCTCTTGTTTTACAGGTTTAGTATATTTAGTAACATTCACCAGTTTTTGCAACGGAGTTTCTACTGGTTTGAAAACGTCACTCGATTTCTCAGCCGTAGATTCCTTGCCCGATTTGAGTAGTCTGTGTTTTCGACAGATCCCAGCACTTGCTTGAGCGATCTGATGTAAGAAATCTTTATGCTTGGAAATTTCAGATCCCTGCATGTTGAGGCAACTGAGTCTGTAACGCTACTGTGTCTCTCGCTTGATAACGTTAGATTTTAAGTTTACATTATCACGCACGAGATTATTGGGAATACGCGCGTACGTATGACAGAGATAGAAACAGTCAACATCGTGATGTCTATCCATGCAAAAGTAGGCTCTAATATTGTCCTGCTTCTCGCACACTACATCGTCTAATACGATTATTGAGTTGGGTCGTGCTACGTCTGGTGTAATCACTTGCTCACGCTCGGTAAACGCAAAATATTCCGTATTCTCAGCATTGTCCAACAATTGCTTCAACAATTGGTATTTCGGTTGGTCGAGAGATTTTGAGTAGATATAGATATTTTCAAATGTAAGTCCGTTGGAATGGGTTGTAAGTATGAGCAACGCAGTAGTTTTACCACAATTTGACGATCGACAGAATATTGCACGTACACTGTTCGGGAGTGATTCACCGTGCCGTTTGTGCCTTTCGACATTTTGCTCCGAAAGTGTGTCAACATTCATTACGGGAAACTTAGTAGGTCGTTTTTGAAACCGCATCTCGGACATGACTGATCGGATCTGTTATAAATATCTCGTTTTAAAGCACTTCTCTTCAGTCAACGCACGAACATGATCGTGTACAGAGGTAAACGAAGCAGCAGGCGGCAGCATCGTGGCAAGGGTCTGGTAGATAAAATCATGTACCTGGTTATCAGTACTGTGGGCCTGGTACAAAGTTAACGAAGAGACTCACACGGGGTGATCCGGGAATCAATCTTCTCGACGCACCTTGCAAGGATCACGACATTGCTTACTCGCAGAATCGTGAAAATCTTAAAGTTAGAAACGAGGCTGATAGCGTGTTGGCTGAGAAAGCTTGGAAACGGGTTTTTGTGCCGGACTTCAATTTGGGTGAAAAAGCAGCGGCTTGGAATATAGCTCATACAATGAAAGTGAAATCAAAACTTGGAATGGGAATTCGAAAACCATAAAATGTAACCTTGACAAAAATTATAAATGCTGCAAAACGTCCTATGGTTCCAAGCAACGATGCAAAAGTCGCTATCGAGTCTGCGCAAAAGGGAGCTGAAAACGCCGTTAAAAAACGGGTGGTGAATGTAAAGTGCGAACACCTCGCGTTCTACCAGTACCTTCAAAAGTTGGTGGTTTTCTAACGTTTCTGATTCCTATTTTCGCTAGACTTAGTGCTACAGGTGCGTTAGCCGGTGGTACGGTAGGTATAGCAAAAGCTGTGAACGATGCAAGTGCTGCTAAACGAGAACTGGAAGAGAGCAAACGACACAACAGAACTATGGAAGCTATCACGTTGGGCGAAGGGCTTCATATGAAATCGTATAAAACAGGTCTTGGTCTCCATCTTTCAAAAAACTAGATGCGATGCTACCACGTCGAGCGTTGACTGTTTGGGACCTGTGTGAATGTGGCAACCCACTATACGGTAAGGTATTTTTTCATACTTTAATCGATTGTACTCGGTGTGTACCATCTCAAATTTCGTTGATACCTTAAGGGGGGAAAAAATATAAGGGAAAGAAGAACTGGCCCGCAACTCATGTTGAGCTAAATATTTTGCGTTGATGCTATTGTGAAAAGCACTCGTTTGTACCCATGTTATTTAGGAAAAAAAAAATCGATCTTTTTTTTTCGTCAATTTCCCAAATTTATTCCAATTTTTGTTTCCCCAATTTATTTCCCTAATAAATGAATAAATAAATATCATGGTTGGTACAAATGGGTATAAACGATTTCCCGATGATACATACATATATATATATATATATATATATATATATTGTAACGTGGCGTTTCAGAGTCGCCCGTCACAAGGGCACACAACCGCTATTATTTTTAGTTTACGCGTCCTCAGCAGGGTACTCCAACCGAACTCGATACAAAATAGGCAATAACTACTTTTAACTAATTCTTTTTTGTAAATTCTTTATTTCGCGCTTCGGCGCAAGCTAATAGGGTACTTGGACGACAACGATCCCGATCAACAAGGGACCACTAGCTACCGTTTGCAGCTCTCGACGACTTCGCCTACTGACGGTCTCATCAGACTACACTGGCTACCTTGGTGCACCTTTATATACACCTGGGGTAGCATCCACCCGAACCTTCCGTATCGCCTCGACTGCCGGTGAACAGGGAGATAAAAATCCTCCCGGCCGCCGAGGGCACGGTTTCTCGAAGAGGAACCAGCCGCCAGCTCTATCGGATGCCGTAAGGATGGCGTGAAGAGCAGACCGTAGCCTGCCATCCTTCGAATTACCGGCCTGGTACCGGACCGACCCCAAACCACTACGTTCAGGTTGATAAAGCCATCGTTCTGAGGATCGACGCTGCCTTCCTATCGGCAGGGACCAATTGTGTGGGTCGTGGTCCACGGTTTGGCCAACCGTCTAAATGCACGACCTCAGGCACAGGCAGCTAGCTACTGTCTGTGCAAAAGCCGGTGGAGGTGAACAATGAGGCGTTACTCTCCACCCGGTAACTTTGACCGAGAGGCACCCTGTGTATGCCTCTGTCAAAGAAGTCCCCGATGATAGGCAGCCTGGACTGTAACCGAAGCAGCTACAAAATCGTACGAGTTGGTGTCAACGACGAAATCGCGAGCAGCACGTTACGCCACATCTAGCGGTAATTTTGGAAAACGTATGACCACGCAGTAACCAATATTCGTCACAGGGGGATGGCTTATTTGCGGTGGGGGTAAACCGACCAATCAAAGAAGAAGAATCACCTCACGACACCGCGAGATCGGCGAGCTGAACTACGACCTGCTATTCTACGCTTGACCTGCTGAGAGACAGCTTTGCTTTCACATTCTTCCGATTACTCTCCCGATTTAAGCTACCGATACCTTTCCTTCTACCGCTATCGTTCTATCGTTTATCCTACCGAAAACTTCATCCTTCTAAACTCTTTTCATTCTTTTTCCCTTCCTTCTCAGTTTTGCTAATATAACGTATAATTTAAATTAGAGTCAGTTTGTGTGCCTGAAGTCAACCGCCAAGGTAAGGCTTCTGCCTTTGAATAGTATCGTTACGAAGTTGCTCATAAATTCCATTCTTTCTTATGGTATTTATCGACTTTGTGTGAATCATGGTCCACGGCTTAGAGTTGCAGTAAGCCGCCGTGTGGCTGCATGATTTCGGTCATTAATATTATATTTACTGTTTCTTGGTTGCATCGTGTGATGCCAGTTTTGTGTGAATCATGGTCCACGGCCTAGAGTTGTAGTAAGCCGCCGTGTGACTGCATGATTTCAGTCATTTATTATTTTCGTATCTGAGCGACCTCGTAACTGCCAAATAATTATTTCTCTTGTATTTATGATTTTTCTGATTATTTGTGAATCTCTATTAGCCTGCTTCTGTACCTTCTATCATATTTTGAGCCCTATTGGCTCTATATTTCATTCCATACTCTTTTTGTAATAGTAGTGTGCTTTATATTTTATTTCTGTTATTGCTTATTATATTTTTATTTATTTTTGTGCCTATTGTATCATATATCGAGTTCCTTGGAGTACAAGCGAGCGTAGAATCACCCCTAGATATTACCGCACTTTTCTTTATTACCATTGGCAATTTTATATTATTTTTGCCTGTTATTTATTTCTCTGTATTTTGTTAAATTAAGTTCTGTGAATTATTCTTTTGTATTGCGGTGTATTTTAGTATATTTCTCTATTTTGTAAACTCTCCGAAATTCTCACTCTCTCATAATTTTGTATTTTGGTATTCTCTCAAAAGTTATGTTTAGGAATTCACTATTTAATTCCTCAAGTATGTAATAATTATAAATTATCGAATCTACCGTTTATGAATAATTCTACCGAAGGCTATCTAGTCGATCGTTTGCCGACTTGGTAAATTGTTACTGAATGTCAATCTCTCATACTGGTTATAATTTATGGTAAATTTGTCGTATCATCTACCGAACTATCGTTACGTTGTCTTTTACCGATCGCAGTAAAGTTCTCTCGTTCTAATTGACAGAATAATAATTTTCGTAGCGTCATTTGCAACTTGGGTAAGATCACGTCGCCCAGTGACGTGTAGTTTTAAGTCAACTCTTGCATTATATCGCATCTCCCGACCTACGTCCATTTTTCTCTGTTAACTACCGTCTCTCGTTTTAAAGCTACCGTTTACTGCTATTCTACCGAAATTTTTGTGAACAACGATTATTTATTTTATTAACTACCGCTGTCGATACCATCTTATTTGCCTGTCTCAATCATGTAACCTTCTCGACAATATATGATCGATTGACCTGTTCATTTTCCTTTTGCCTGGAGTTTATTCTTTATTTTGTTATTTTCTTTAATTCTGGAATTACTGTTAGCTGCCTTGAATTCCGCCACTCTACCGGGATGTACGCGATCGTACCTGTGCCTAGCCAGCCATACAACGGGTTCTCTATTTATCTCTTTTGTACGGTTTTGTGTTAATTTTATTGATTTGTATTATTGGTTGAAAATCGACGCTAACGCGTCTGGCGCCCAACGTAATTATTTTGTTATAGTTTGATATTGCGGATAAGTAGAGAATCGCGCCAAAGTGTCAACGGTAAGTCCTCATCCGAGGGTAACAGAATTTAGCGTTACAATATATATATATTGCGTTCGTACTCATATTTATCTATAAGTATATCGTTTGTCCTTGCTTGCCCTGACAATTTTATTGCTTATACCTGTTTGGACAACTGAGAAATCCCTTGTATATCCCTTGGTTTATATATATATATATATATATATATATATATATATATATATATATATATATATATATGTCAGATACGATAATACGTTCAGGGTAACGAATAGGTTAACTTGTCAGGATCTAATGATCTGAACGTATGTCACGCGTCTGGTATATAAAAAATAATATAAAAACGATGTACTTCACTGACTGCCACAGTGACACAGCTTACATGCCTTTTATTAAGCTTCGATACAAGAATAATAAAATATAAATTCGAACTACTCGGTAGCAATGCTAGTAGAGTGTATCACGGAGAGCCTGTTCTAATTAAAAATGTCTTGTCGTAACCAATGACCAAGAAAGTATAACCCGGAGAACTGTCTCCCACTCCTCATATCTTGGCCTCTCCGTGACACAACTCACTCGTGGTCCATGCACCACGCATTACCACCCTGGTAGGTTCTTCTAAGAACCCTTATTGATTCCTAGCCGGCGATCATATAAACAGCACGCGGTGCGCGACTCCATCACATGGCACCTGATAATTGAGTCTTAGTTAACATCGGCGAGCGAGAAATCGAGAACGCTATTTTAAAACCTTGATTTTCACGGCGATGCGACATATATATCTTTCGTATTTGATTATACCCCCCTAGAACATATCAGAAAAATAATACAAATAAGCCGAAAGGAAAACAAGAATCAAGAGCAAATGGATACCAAAGAAAAATTTATTCTAGGTAATAAACAATGTTTTAGAGACCCTAGGGGCGATGCTAATAATAATTCGCATGTGGAAAACCATATATAAATAAAGATACTTGAATCTAAAAACCTGATAGTACCACTGAAAAATCGTCTGTAATCATTCGTACCGACACTCTTATCATTTCTACCTGCTTGTATCATCGAGAAGTCGTTTGTACTCGTTCGAACTGCCAAAATTTCGTTTGCACCCACACGTACCGACGAAGATATCATTTGTACTTCTTTGTACCAGCTAGAAATCGTTTGTACCCGCAAGCACCAACAATTATATTATTTTTGCCTATTTCTACTACTTAGGAATCGTCTGTACCAGTTCCTACCATCAATGAATCGTTTGTACCTATTTCTACCAACGATTATATCGTTTTTACCTCATTGTAACACCGAGAAATCAGTTGTACCCGTTTGTACCAACGATTATATCGTTTGTACTTCATTGTACCACCAATATATCGTTTGTACCCATTGGTACGGACGATTATATCGTTTGTACCTCATTGTACCATCGAGAAATCGTTTGTACCTATTTGTACCAACGAATATAGCGTTTGCACCTCATCGTACCATCGAGAAATCGTTTGTACCCGTTTGTATTAACGATTATATCGTTTGTACCTCATTGTACCACCGATATATCGTTCGTACCCATTGGTACGGACGATTATATCGTTTGTACCCATTGGTACCGACGATAATATCGCTGGTACCTGCAAGAAATCATGTGTACCCATTTGTACCAACGATCATATTTATTTATTCATTTATTAAGGAAATAAATTTGGGGAAAAAAAATTGAAATAAATTAGGGGAATTGGGGAAAAAAATCGAAAAAAATCAAATTTTTTTTTTTCTAAAATAACATCGGTACAAACGAGTGTGAACGATGCTTTTCACAATAGCATTAACGCAAAATATTTAGCTCAACATGAGTTGCGGACCAAGTTTCCTTCCTCTTGCATTTTTTCCCCCTTAAGGTACAAACAAAATTTAAGGTGGTATAATCAGGTACACATCGAGTACAATCGATTAAAATATAAAAAAATGCCTTTCCTTTTGGTGGGTTGCCAACTTCACATGGGTCTGATTGGGACTTATTGAAGTATGCAAAAACCTTTAAGGTTCCGCATTTCCGCGGTGTTTTTATGGGAAACAAAATGCCTAAAAACGGTCCACGAGAAAAGGAGTGAGCTATAATCAACCTTGACGACAAAGACGGTCCGGGAACACACTGGGTTGCATACAAGAAACGGGACAATAATATCGATTACTTTGACAGTTTCGGCAACCTTCAACCACCCTCAGACCTCATAAAATACCTCGGCGTTGGTAGTGTGAATATGTGAGTGTGTGTATATTTCAGTGTGAGTGTGTGTATGAGAGTGTGAGTATATTTCATGATACAATCATGAAAGGTACCAGGGTTATAATACATTTGAATGCGGACATTTGTGTCTGAAATTTCTAAGTGGTGAGCTATATAAACATGGTGCATGATTCATCAAAGTCAGTCGAACTTGCTTGTGATAAAAGTTATGCTCTTGTCTTGGTAAAATTGTTAACCTTTAGTTCGATTCCCAACGTTGATGTTGGTCACAATAAAATTTACGTAGCTGATAAAGTGATCAACATACCTACCGGCAGCTACAAGATCGAGGACATAGAGAAGTATCTTCAAAACGTGCTAAGAAATACAGATATTAGGCTCAGCATCAAATCCAACAATAATACATTACGCAGCGAAATCACATGCAACCACATGATTAACTTTGAGACGAACGATTCCATTGCTCAACTTTTGGGATTCACACCATGTGTATTGGAGGTTGATAAAACTTACGAATCAGACGTGCATGGAACTATACTCAAGGTCAACGCGTAGCGAGTTGAGTGGATTACATTACAACGGGCGGCTACGCCAATGGACATGAAGTACACACTATTCACGAGTTATTCCCGACTGTCCGACCAGGATATAAGATCGTGGAAGTACTGTCACACGTCATTTACCTTCTGATCACCCTCAGGACCATAGATCACGTTCAGCTTCGGTTAGTGGCTCAAGACGGAAACTTGGTTAATTTTCGTGGAGAAGTTATTACTGTGAGACTACGTATCAAATCGCAATAAACAATGGGTATGGTATATAACAGACTGGCAAAGAGTAGGTATATCAGTAAGTCGGCATGCCCCGATCAAGTCAGTCATCGATCGATTCTTGAACCGTTAACACCTGGGAACGAGGAGTTCCTGATAGCTCTGGGTCTGTAACTGACACCTTGTGGAAGAGGAAATTCCGACAACTGAAAATCCGATTTTGCTGTTTTATTATCTGCTACATACCATGGAGGAAGAAATCTTGAACGTTCAAACACCAGTCGTCTTTGACGAATCCGTTGCGCATTACGAGATTCACGCTCACGAACCTTACGCCTCGTCAACTGTCAACAACAGCGATGAAATTCGAATCAACGCTCAGCATCAGGATTTACGCATATTACCCAGCAATACTTCGGTACATATTCATGAACGACTCCTCAGACCTGATGGTACAGCTACTGTGAACACAAAGCTCGTAAACAACGCCATCTGTCTTTTATTTGAGGAAATTCGCTATAAAATTAATGCGGTTGAGATTGATGAAAGAACGTTGGCTTGACCAGTCTCATGAAGGGTTACACTTCCCTGTACCCTGGTCAGACTTGGCTAATGTAGAACGCTGGATGTCTTGATATAAAAGAGAAGAAAAAATCAACCGATGCCGAGGGTAATTTTGACGTAGTGATACCGCTCAGCATGATATTGGGTTTCGCTGAAGACTACCGCAAGATCGTTGTCAACGCTAAACATGAGTTAATTTTGACGAGATCAAAAACTGACGTTAACGGAATCATGCAGAATGAAGAGGAGGAATTCAAAATCATGATCAATACAGTCGAATGTCTAATACCGTATTTGAAACTAGTGGATCAGAAAAAAGTTAACCTACTAAATTTAATCCAGACAGATCCGCCTATTTCGATGAGCTTCCGCAGTTGGGAATTGTACGAATATCCCATATTTCCCACAATATCGAAACATGTTTGATCTGTGAAAACTTCCACTCAGCTTGAAAAACCTTGATACGTCATTTTGGGTTTCCAAACAAGTCGAAAGAACAAGACCGGCAAGAACGCAAGTCATTTCGATCATTGCAATATCACGGACGTCAAGCTATTTCAAACTCACAATCTTATCCGTACGGTAACTTGAACCTCAACATAAGTCATAATCTGTACTTGCTCCTGTACGAGATGTATGCAAACTTCCAAGCTACCTACAACAACAAGAACCCCGAGCCGTTGCTGACAAAGAGTGAATTTCTTCGAGACGTCCCCTCATTCGTTATCGACTGTTCAAAACAAAACGAATCTCTGAAGTACAGACCTATCGACATCCGTTTTGAATTTGAAGCTGAAGGCAACTTTCTTGTTGAAACATCGGCGTATTGCTTGATTCTTCATGATCGTATTGTCGAATACAACCTACTCAGTGGTGGGGTAAAAACGTTGGTATAAAAGCTGACCCGTTCCCATCATCTCGCACAATTCAAAGATGGCGCTAATCGCTGACATCCAAGGTTTTCGTAGACCTTCCGACAACACCTTCACATTGGAAGAATTGGCTATAATTTCAATCTACTCGGAAGAATCTCCATCAATGTTTTTCTTCAAGCCACTTTACGAATGGGATTCTCTGGACGTGAAATACAAAAGCCAAAATTCTTAGTTGGAACGTGATTCTCACGGTTTAACTTGGAGCTGTGGAAACATACCGTTTCAGGAAGTTGAATGGATCATTGAAAACAGGCTGTGCAAAGCTGAAACTGCGTACGTAAAAGGAGAAGAAAAACGAGATTGGCTGCTTAAAATCGTCCCCAAAGTTCAAATCATCGATTTACTGGACTAAGGCTGTTCCTCGCTGCGAACGTTGCAAAAAACTTCAGCTGTGTCTCTAAGATGTGACGTGCATACAATACCCAACGCAATATGTGCAGCACAAAACGTTTTGTTGCTTCAAAATTGTCTACAAAATCATCACACAGTTCGGATGGCGAGGGTGTATGATTCGTGTTACTGCGCAGAAGCATCTACAAGAACGATCTCGTATTTCTGGCGAATATATTATCCTGGTTACGATACTGTTGAATAAAACTACTGTACGATCGTTGTCAAGTGATTGGCAAATGTACCCCGAAAATTGTACTTAATAAAACTGTTTTGTAAAGAACATTCACGAATTAATTTTACACCTTTACCTCAGCTTTTAAGAGAGAATTTTCCTTCTAATACGAAACTCATGTAAGATTCAACCTTGCTCTACATCCTTGACCGAGCTGTACTCAAACCGAGTTATGTTTCGCATTCCTAGAGCGATATTCACCCAACACCGCAAATCCATAGTTCTGAATGTATACTACCGCAGTTATCGGTCGACTTTGCACTCTGGCCTTGACTGAACACATTTAAAATTCATCGTCGAGTTCACATTACAGTTACAAGCCAAAAAGAATCTCACGTTGATGATAACTTTACATTTGAAATTCGTCGCGAAGAGACACATTTTTGACTTGTGTGTAAAGCTTGTTGATATGTGCACACATGTGCTGTATGTGGCTATTGATGTGAAATACATTCACTTAGCCATTTTTGAACGCCGGGCCGTTCATTTTTGCTGATATGAAATACAACATATCATATTTATGGCAAGAAAAATTTGCTAGAAAAGAGTACAATTTCAAAATTTTCAGGTGAGTTGAAAAATCAACGACGGAGCCAGGAATCGAACCTTTACATTAATGTAAATATATTCAATGGCACACGAAAACAAAAACAATTTTCGAAATACAGTTGATGAGAGAAATTAATGACACTGTAGTCAGGGCGGCTAGGTGGTCTAGTGGAGTAAGTCTCCGGTAAAGCATCTCTAGATACCTGGCTCTGTTATTAATTTTTCAACTTGCCTGAAATTTTCGAAATTTCACTCTTCCCTAATTGATGATAACGTATCGACATCCGAGTTCGTGAAAAACAATTCTCAGAACCATTAATTTTGGAATTTCGCGTTGTTGATAACGTGGGAAAAGAATGTGAGGTGGTTAATGTTACACATCAGCAGTCCTACCGTGGGAAAAGAATTTGAGGTGATTGATGTTACACATTAGCAGTCCTATCGTGGGAAAAGAATGCGGGATGGGTAACCGACATCCAGGTCGATAAAAAAGTTCACGCCCCCCGTTGCACCCTCTAACGTTAGCACGCAAGCACAACATAGAGACTTCAACCTTCGGTCGGTAAGATTGTCGATGAAGTAGCACGATTTTGACCTCCAACCGATAAAAATTGTCAGTAAGGTAGTGCGATTTTAACCGTTGACCGATACAATTGTCGGTAATGTTGCACATCTTTGACCTCAGGTCGGTACGGCAGACTGTGACGTCATCGCGGAGAAGGATTTGAGTCTGGGGAGGATATCGGTAAGTGTCGGTAACAGGAATCTGTAAGTGGAACTCTCCTTATATTGCTACTGTAGCAAGAGTAACTCACGGTTTGTATATATTGTAACGTGTACGTTTTCCTTGAGGCTTGCACTCATGAGAAAACCCCGTTATTGTATAGTTCTTTTGCCTCAACCCTTGAAATTAAGGTAAATATGGATACTATAAAGGACCTCCTCTAATGGGCAAAAAGAAGGATCGGTGTTTCCGACCCAAAAACACCCTGAATCAATTAGCTATACGGACTTAGGTGATTCCGAAGCCGCCTTGGCTCATGAACAAGCACCTCCTGTCTTATGCTCCCTCACGTAAAACAAGAGCTGTGTCGCTGTTGATACCGATCGGAAACAAGAGAGTAAGGCGTATATCATCTATTCGGATACACAGGTTTCCCGGTGCTCCCTTTTAACTGCGAACTCGGAGTAAGCCTTCCTACTTCTGGTCTTGGGTTGATAACCCAAACACAACGTCGATCCTGCAGACCAGGGACAACCTTGGCTGCCTGTCGGTTTTTTATGCAAGGTGAAATTCTGAATAACATGAACGTGTAGGACAGAGAAACAGACGCGTTGTGTAAATTTTGAAAGTCATCCCAAATAAGTTTTAATCTAGGTAAACAAAATTTAAATCAACAAATTAGGTACAGTGCCGCGCTCTGTGCTTCGATTAACTAAGTTCTAAAACCAACCGTGCAAATTAACAAACAAAAAATATAAAAATAAAATAATACTGCAGGAATCTATAGATTCTGCTCCTTGTTGTTTTCATAGTTCAAATTTCTATTCTATGCTCTATGAAGTAATTCCTATCGCTCTAGACATCTCATGCTATCGTGGATTCTACTTATATCATATGTTTCGAAGTCGGAACTAAGCGCTTTGCTCGAAGTTCGATATTACAATTTACTGAAGCTAAATTCGATAGTGTTCTCCAGACTAGAAACACCTAGTTATCAAAACTGGGTGAGACAGTTTGGCGCTTTGCCGGACAACTGCTCTGGTTGAAAATCTAATCCTTTCCAGTGAGTCATTTCGGCCCCATACCGGTCAACTGCTCTTTTACAAAATCTACCCCTGACCAGTGAGTCATTTCAGCGCTGTGCCGGTCAACTGCTGACGATGCTCTCCGTGGTTTACCTATTCATACTCGTCGTGATCGCCCAACATGCTACATCGTCGTCGTCTCTTTCTTATCCATGACCTTGCCGGTGGATCGTCGAGTGAATATGTGTCAGCGAGGCGTGGGTCACCGTCTGTTATTGTTCTGATCTGTCGTATGTACGGCCATAGCTGATGTCAGAGGTGACCTCGACCAGCTGTCCGTTACAATACCAGCGCACATATATCATAAAATCAACCTCTGAATCGAACATTTATGTATCTACTGAAGACCTACTACAGCCAAAAGTGTGTAGTATGGCTGAGAAATCACCCTGGACAAGTGATCAGCTTACGCAGCGTTGGAGAATCCTTTGGAAAAGCTTACTTACGAGCAGCTGTACCACAAAATGCCATCAGTGATTTTCAGTCTTCAGGAATATGCCCACTCAACAGATTTACGTACATCTTCAATACTTAAAAATTTGCCCCAGCTATCACTACCGATTTTCATCAAGTACGTGAAGATATAACGGAATTGCAAGAAATTACACATAATCAGCTAGAATGTAACAACATCGCTCGAGACGATCCTGTCACAGAAATTGAGATCAACAATGTACCAATAATAACCAAAGATTGTATAACTTATATCAATAATTTCGAATTTTTGTACGAGGAGCCAGGTGTAAATTATGAAAAATCTTCGTAAAGCTCTGTAAAGAACGCTACGCCAAGGTGTTCAACGAGTTCTACGAGAAGTGCTACGACAACCTCTCCAACAAGTTTCGCAAAGAAAATTGTGATAAGGTCTCCGAAAAGAGATGCAATAAGATCTTCGATAACCTCTTCAATAAACACTACGATAAGCTTTGCGAAGAATTCTGCGCCAAGATCTCCGACGAGCTCTGCAAAAAAACCTGTAACAAGATCTTTGACAAGCCCTACAAAAAATGTTGTGTGAAGTTCTCCCACGAGAGCTTCAACAAAATCGTCTATAAGCTCTTCGACAAACCCTGCAACAAGTACTGTGATGCGCGCTTCAGTAGACGCTGCGGCACCAAAGATTAATCTTAATAACATAAAAAAAAGAGATAACCATCAGCATCGCAAATATTCGTCCATTGCCTAAAGTTAAGTATAGTAATCGAGTCACTAGTCATTCTAAACGTAAGGGAAATACTGTGATTGTGACTTCGCGTCCTCATACAACTGAAGTGTTGCAGCAAAAAAATAACCAAAAAAGAAAATTAAGTAGTAGGTGTTGAAAAATTGGAAAGAACCAAAAAGAGAATAATAAAGACAAAAGAAAAAGCAGCTGCAAGACAAGAAAAGAAAAACAAATAAACATGAGGATTCGAGATGTTTTGTTTAATGTGTCAGGCACTATTCACCGAATCTGCAGGCGGTAGTCAGTCGATATAGTGCCAAGAGTGTCAAAAGTGGGCTTACGAAAGATGCGTAGATAATTTGATAAGAAATAATATATTTTTCTGTGATATTTGTATACAGATTGTTATCGTGTCCCACCTAGTTGCGAAACAAAAGTAAGTAGCACAAAATACGATATAAGTACGTACTGTGTCATGATACAATAGTTTGAAAGTTCCTTTATTACATAGGTATATGTATGTTATTGTGAAAATTTGATGAGGTGAATTAAAATTTTTATTCAATATCATTTACCCCATGTATGGAATAAGCCGGCACTTTTGCACTTCTTCGAGTTTATCACGTATTTCGCAGTTGTTTACCAATTTACAAGGCTGAATAACAGAAATTCACGTACTTTAAAATTCAAACTTAGCTAGAGAACAATTCACACGACTGTTTAACTTTAAATAACCTTTTTTTTCGTCTTTAAACGTTTTGGGGCCAGCTTTACCCCGGTCTCCCCTACAAAGTGCAAAACTCAAACAATATATGTAAGAAAAATAAAATAACAAAATAGAATATAAAGAAAATCAAGCTGCTTTAGACTGACCATAAGCCAGCTCTCGAACTTCCCGTTCTCACACTGCAGATTCCAAGTTTATACAGAAAAAAATAATAATATCAATTCGAATTTCGAACTACAGATTCGTGATTAACGATATGAAAGACCTCGGATACTATATTACAGGTAAATATGACGATTATTTTTTTTTGTGTTTTGAACCACTATAATGGATCCACCATTACAAATTTTGTAAGGCTGACATTGGATTCGTAATTGGTAACTCAAAAAACCTCGGCCTATCAAATTCTACCAAAATCAGAATATTTTGGGTTTTACAATCTGACTTCAGATTCGTGATTAGCCACCCATTCATCATCAAAATCTACATGTTTTATTTCTTCTTCTGCTTATTGACAGGTTAAATTTCAATTTTACAAACCATACACGCACGCGCGCGGGCATGCGTGGAAACGGGCCGATCCGATTTTTATTTTATGGAATGTTGTTACCTTCTTTCACTGATCGGTGACACTGATTACGAATTCATTACTCGTTTCATCATATCACATATGGTTTTCAACAAAATCAATATAGTAGTAATTTTCAGTTTTTTCATAAAAATAATTATTTAAATGACATAAAAACTATGAAAACAAGATACCAAAGTCGATGGAATGTAAATACGGTGACTGATTACTGTTGGTCATTAGAATATGATCACGCCCAAGCGAAATTTTATAAAAAAAAACGCTCAAGATGTCACTCAGAAAAATCGTAATGTAACAATTGCAATTAATATTTTCTTTGCAAACGTTTGAATAAATATATATTTAACTAAATTTAAATATATATTCAACTAGTACACGTTTTTTTTCAGTTTATAAAAAAACCAGGTGTGTTGAAAAGTAAATGCGGTCACTTCAGAATTCAGGACACGTGAAATAAAGAATAATAGCCTGTGTAATAAACTAAAATGATTTGTACCCATACTTTATGATTGATAATGATACAGTGACCCTGCGTGTTTTTGTGAGAGATTAATTTGTAGGTAAGTGCTAAAGGGATATTCTATCGCATTGCCACGATTTAAACAATTTATAGTCCGCTGTACGCTTTAAGTTAGTGGCTCTAAATTTCTAAGATTTCTAAATTTTACTTCATTTATTACTTACTCTCGGCAAAGTGAACTAATTACAAATGGCAGGGTGAGTGAGATGAGCTCTTTGTTATAGTTCTGCTGCCGAGCTTTCGAACGTCGGCGAATTTATGCGCTCGGGCTTGGCCATCCGCGGTATATAGTCGTCAGTTGTCAGTCGTTCGTGTAGTCTCGGTCATCTCTGGTCCTGATCGTAGTGGTCATCCCTTAAACCACCCCTTGCGTCTCTTGTCCATCCATCTGTCCGGGTGCCCCCTTGTTAGTTTAATATTACGGATAGTTGGCGTTTCAAATTTCAGACGGTATACGGTAAGATGATTTTGAATCAGTTTTTTGCGAGTTGCTGTATATCTGTCTTTAATCTGACAATCAGCTGCTGATATCTAAAATATGCGTTTCCTACCTGAAATCAAACTTCTTTTGCGGGATCTCGAAAATGGCACAATCCCCAAATAGACCCAGATCAGCATCATCCTTCCCTTTGAAACGCTACAAGTTTTGTAGGAAGCTTTTTCATGTATCTCTCATCGTTCCTTAATGTTAGTGGGCATCGAAAAATTTCGTCTTTCTTCGTCTTTTTGCAAATACTTTGAGATAAGATAAACTGAAAAATTCTAGTGGATATACAAGGCCGGTTCTGGATACAAACACCTTCTTTACCGACCAAGCCGGCTATTCGCGCATCCCAGACGCAAACCCTTGAAGGTTACCCCCACTTTCGTAAGATGAAACGTGCTCTGCCAACCGCTCGTCGGTAAGAAAATCTCCCAAATGACCATGATCGTTGGTAAAAAATCCTCCAAATGGCCATGATCGTTGGTGAAAAATGCCTGAAATTGCCGTGGTATTATCCTTTGTGGGATGAATTGCGCTCTTCGTCGGTAACGAAAATCATGCACGTCGAGCGGGATCGATAACTGCATTACCGAGCGCACTCCGTGAATCCTCACGCGTTCGAGCGGACCCCATGGATCCTCGGATGTTCGACCGAGAATCCTGGCATGTGTCAGGTTTTGAGAGCTTCCAGAAGGTTCGAGAAGATTATCCGGCGATCAAGAGGTTTCGCGGGCGGAGGTACGACGTTGGGAGGCTCATGCAACGGCCTTGAACGAATCTAGGCTGACAAACAATTCGTCCAACGTGTTTCGACTCGACGTTGAGCGACATGCGGTCGAAGGATTTCGTTGCGACGTTGAATTCTAAAAGACCCCCTCTGACCTTGAACGAATTTCAGGTCGACAAAACAAATCTCGGAATTGTCCGACGAAAACAATACTCGGAATCGTCCGACGTGTTTCGACTTAACGGTGAGCGGCCTGCCGACAACGGATTGCGGTGCGACGTTGAATTCTGGAAGGTTCTGAAATTTGTATGCGGCTGCTTTGACCCTGAACGAATATAGGCTGACAAACAATGCGTTCTACAAGTTTCGACTTGACAGCAAGCAGTCCGGGACCGTGAAAAAAAGCTTCTTTGACCCTGAAAGATTCTCGGAAACTTGGACTGACAAACAACGCGTTCGTCAAGTTCGACTTGACGGCGAGCGGTCTGCGGACAACGGATTGAGGTGCGACGTCGAATTCTGGAAGGTTCTGAAATAAACTCTTAACAAGCAGGACAGAGGTTCTAAATTAACGGTTGAAAATGATGACGAAAATATATTTTATTGAAAAAAACAACTTTAGATGACAAATTTACATGAAATTCATAATGCTGATATATAAGTGTAATTACATGTTTCTTACTCGACGGTATCGTACCCATGCTTCAGGCAATGGAAATGAATAAACTGTTCGAGTAGATACAGATTGTCTTTTGTGTTCAAGTAAAAAATTTCGCAGTAACAATAGGTTTTGGGCTGTACAGTTTGGATGTGATATAGCATGATGCGTACGGTTTAAATTCGTATCTGACATTTTATTCAATTTCTGCAACGACGGACAACCCAAATCCATCAAATCAACGACTTCAACTGTTGCACCCAGAATTTTCTGCAGCCAACTTTTCTTCTCCAAACCTTTTACGTAAACTATTAAAGCATTACGCAGCGACATACATTCGATGGTAAAGTCAAGCTTCTCGAATGGTAGATCACCACCTTCCCAGGATAGTCCATGATAAATCCGTGACAGCCACAAATTATCGCTTTTTAATGGAGCGAGTAGATAATTCCAATCGTACGGAGGTTTGAAAAGAAAAATTGACGAGTTGGTATCTTCGTCGAGTAATACAACTGCCAACTCTTCGGGGTAAAACCGGGACCCGGTCTTCTGAATCCTTGTACGTCGACTATGAACTACATCGTGAAAAATACTGAATCGATTGTCACAACCTTCAAGGTTTTTATACCAATTTCCTCACCCCACCACTCAGCCGATGATATTCAATTATACGATCATGTAAAATCAAGCAGTAGGCAGATGTACCAGTAGGGAAGTTATTTTTCGCCTCGAATTCGATACGAATATCTACCGGTCCAGATTTTAGAGCCTCGTTTTGTTTCAAACAGTCGATGACAATCAAAGGTTCGCACTGTAGAAATGCGCTCTTCGTAAACAGAGACTCGGGTTCTTTGCCGTGATAGGTGGCTTGAAAGTTTGCGTACATCTCGTACAGTCATGCGAAGCGATTGTGACTCATGTCCAAGTTCAGGTTACCGTGGGGATAATACTGAGAATTCAAGAAGAGTTTGACGTCAGTAATGTTACAGTGATCAAGATGACTGGTATGTTTTCCCGCTTTGTTTTCTCGATTCGTTTGAAAACCGAGCATGACAAATCGCGGTTTTTCCAAATGAGTGGACGTTTTCACAGTCCAGACGTGTTTCGTGAAAATTAGGTTTGGCTATGGTAGCTCTAGCACCGTACCGTCCGTCCCATTCGGTGATGAATCAAACATCTCTGTACTTTCGCACGTTTTCCATTGTTTTGCCAAAAACTGCGTTGTTCATCAGTTTGTCAAAATTTTTCTCGAATTCGTTGTGAGATTTTTTCCGCAAATCGGTATTCAAATTTATGTAATTTTTTAGCCACGGTGCTTGTCGAAATTTGGAAACTTGTTAATCTCGACAAATTTCGAATCCATCCAAAATGGTGTGTTACATTCTTTTCAATATTTTCCATACCATCATCATCATCGTCATCGTCGTTTTCAGACTCTAAGACTAGAAGATGGATTACTAGTTTATCAAACTTGTTTCGGCCGAAATAAATAGGTACAATTTCACTGCGCTTTTGTTTTTCAATACAATCTATACCATAAACGTTAATTGAAAGACCGTTAAGTTTCTCAAATTTTGGAATTTGATCTAAGGACATTGGGAAATTCAAACTATCATACCGTAGCAGCTGGAATGCGGATAGAAAGTGATTACGCTGTGATTGGTGTGAGCTGGAAAGAGGGCTGCGGTGACCGACCATAGAAAGCAATATGAGTCGCTGTTGCGGATGTTGACGACAGCCTTCTTATCTTGAATATCTTTGGGTAGTGGTGTGTATGTGAACACACCGCCTCGTAGTGGCACGTACTTATTCAGATTCACAGTCAAATTTATCACTTTGGTCAACGACCAACCAGAGTCTTTCTCTTGAAAATCTTCGACTTTGCTTAACATTTTTTGTCTCACATCTTCTTCGAACCACTCGTGTATGTCAGTTGGCTGGAGGATGATCTGGTTTCTGGTATTGAAATATTTCATTTCTTCAGCAAGTTCGGCGTTTTTTGTCACACCAAATTTGCAGGTTAAGATGCAGTTGGCTTTTAAACCTCCAGCCTTTCGTAGCATGCCTTCATTCTGACAACGATGAGGTGTTTGGCATCTTCGAGGAATCTGTAGATTGATAACGGCTCCCGTTCGAATTCGGCTCTCGAAAGCTGTCTCCAAATCTTCCTACCGTACTCGATCGCTTCTTCGTCGGCTTCGTAATCCGTCACCCACTTTTTGAAACTGTTGAAATTTGGCTGTCAACGATTTCAGAATTCCAATTGTAGTCAAAATTCTTGTCTTCTCCCCGATCGTTAAGGCGTTGTTGCGTATGATTTTATTCAAAAGCCTGGTGTTTTGGGTTCTGAATCGAATCCATTTTGCAATCTCTGCCGGTGACAATTTTTCAGTTGAAATCTTGAACGCCGTTTCCATGATTTGTATTACTTCAAACACTTTTCGGAATCCATGTTTGTTTCTTCTTCTTTCGATCACGCACTTGACAAAGATAGAGTTGCAAAGCTTGCTCTAGAATGACCGCTCTACGCTGACACGGTCCCTTTTATGGTTAAACAACGACGTGACTCACACATTGCCCAAAAATTCGTGAACAACCGTATGCAATATTCTTGAGCGAAAAAAATTTCAAGATATTACTCGAACGAACATGCAGCGCGTGGAAGATAGCAAGGCAGTTCTTGGAACTTGGCGAAGAAGTTTCGCACGCCTCATGTACAAGAGAGAGCTGTGAGAGTGAACTAATCGCTAGAGTTATACATGGAACTGTGATAGGCTTAGTAGATATCGTTCACCGAGAGCGTTACGGGGATGTTTTACTTTGCCCCACGGTGTCAGTTTCACGATTTCGAGGTTTACGCACTAGTGCAGTAGGACAGAGTGAGAAGGATATATCCTGCAAACGTAACCGACAAGTGTCAACCACTTTATGATTTGGTATGGATAGCCGTCGAACGTTCAAACTGTCAAGGTGGGTGATTGAAATCAATGCACTTATAAAGTCTTCAAGTTTCTTGTGCAACTAGGGATTTCGCTTGAGTCAATAGAAATAATTTAGCGTGTGTGCGTTTTTTTTCAGCTTCCTTCAACTAATTGTTCAAACAATTTTGCCACCATCGCGATCGGTGAGTTGTACCAGAATATTACAATTTTTTTTTTAAGGTTCTGTAATGGGCAATCAAGAATTTGCATGTCTGACGGAATTATTTTCTCAAATTTCAATGATCATTGATAGACAATCAAAACTTCAAACGTATGTGTTCATTTTTTTTTGTCTCCTCAGTTCGGATAACGGCTAACATCAGAGTGCCGCGGGAATGGGCATTTCGCTTTCCGGTTAACTTACTTATGAACGGAATCGAAATGGCAACCGCTGCGTATGGGAACAATAAGAATGAAATTTATGTTCACGAGGCAGGAGTATTGACGCTGCTTAAATATGAATCTGACGGAACGTGGCGGTTTCGAAAAGTGTAAGCTGATATTATATCTTAACAAAAAACGACCATTTTTTTTTTTCGTTTTACTAATTTTTGCAGTAAGAAAATTTACATGCTCTAGGAAAGAAATATTTATTTGTTGGTTAATTTATTCTTTAATTTTCAAAGTATCGGGTGATACATCCTTTCTTCATTTTTTACCATAACAATTATAAAACTTACGTGGTCCTAGTGTCACGAACGCCGCATATTCACACCCGAATATATCATCATAACCATGTCGATAACAATTAATATCGCTTAGAGACGAGGAAGCATAGCTTTAAATTCATAAAATATTCATTATAAAACAGTTCGTGGTACAACCAAAGCGCAACGGCGTAGTTGACGGTCAGCAACGTCAGCGTCTCCGCGCCCGCCAGATCCCGGGTGTAATCAACACGGGGATGAGGCGAGCACGAGATCACGCGCTTCGAGGATGACCGTCGCGAGGCGAGCCTTTATTCCAAAATTGTGAATTCAGCAAAAACTTCGCTCGCTGCCCGATGCTCCAAGGGGTGTCGGACGAGCGAGCGAAGTCAGTCCCGTTAGAGACAGGATCAAACCAACGTCAACGGAAATAGGCTCCTTCAAAGCTGTCGAGTATAGAGTTATCAGTCTTAGAGTCACCGACGGATAGAGAGTGAATTCCTCTAATTCTATACGCGGTGTTCAAAGCGTCTCGCGTCGCGACGTCAGCCTTTCGAAGTTAGATTTTAAGTGTAGGAAGCTGTGCCATGAACTTAATCAAGTTGTGTAGTCTTAATTGAATGTGAGTGTGAAAGAGTGAGCCGTTCTGCGAATTCAAAGCTGAACCACCGAAGAGTAAGTGCGAGAGAGAGAGAGTAAACATTAAGATAAAACCATTGTAAGCTTCCCCGTCTCCCATTTCTCTTGCTATCTTTTTCATTAAACATTTGGCTTTCCATCATAAACATTCTAGTACAATAATATTGAAATCCTCCAATCCATTTCGCAAGGATCGCCCTGTAGAGGACGATCACCTCCTCACCCACCAAAAATTAAGAATAAACCTCTAAAGGTTACCTAGTGTGAGATTATACAAAAACAAAAAGCATATTTAATTCTGGGAATCTGGCTCCACCAGACCGACGTCCGATTTTCCTTTTTTAAAATAACTAAAGAATATAGGATCGATCTCCTAGCCGTACAATAATGTGAGATTAGACAAAAAACAAAAAGTATATTTAATTCTAGGGATCGGGATCCACCAGACCGACATCCGATTTTCCTTTTTTACAACAATTAAATAATATATGATCGGTTCACTAGCCGTACAATCCCTACAGGGCGAAATTACGATGGTCTTAGCAACTCATCTTATCCAGATGCCTCGTCGATTGTTGGCTCTTTCTTTTAAACTCCGGGGACTCTCGGGTGGTGATTTGGCGGAGAATTAATTTGTGGAATCTTCAGGTGTTCAATTCGATCGGGATGGGCCGTCGGTATCCAGTCCACGTTACCCTCCCTTCCTCCTTCTCCAGTTATTATGAAGTGGCACGCGACTAGTCTCTTCAACGTCCCCGGAGAGAAAGAGAAAGAGATCCCGTTGTCCCCGAAAATCTTCCCCCTTTCGCTGGCCGAGCGAATACCGCGACCGTATCGGCTATTAACGCCACTCGGCGCCGCGTCACCTATCTCCTCTCATTTAACATTTTAGTGGCCTAATAAGGCCGCGAATATTCGAACTTCGCATCGGCATTTATACTAGAGGGTTAAGTCGTCGCGTGCGAGACCGCTCCGGACGTGACACTAGGTTTCTCCAATTTTCAAAAATTTCATTATTTGTTTTTTCTCTGTTTCAGATCACTATTGGACTAAAACGTTGTTGAAGAGAACAAAAAAAATGCAGACATTTTTTTGTTGAACAAAACATGTTTTTCTGATAGAAATTTATATCATCATCATCATCATCGTCCACATAATTTTCTTAAATGTTATTTATTATCATGATTGATTTTTCTTCTAGACACATACATATAATTGGAATGGAGATAACGATTCGGTTTTTTATTTGATGAAACTTATTCGAGAGTCGGAGGCGCTGCACACGCTGTCCAGGTACGGTGTACAAATTAGGCGAGAGTCGACGCATCTTTGAATTCAATTTGACCGTACTGGCCGCCCAGATACTGCAAGAGCAACCACTTCTCCTCCATCGTCTGCACCCATTTTTGATATTGGGTCTCGTCCTCGTTCAGCAGTCGCTCAATCCGTGCTGGTAAGAATACGCTGAATTCTTTCTTCAGGTCTGTGACGACACGCTGCCCAAACCTCGTTTGGACTCGTCGAATGTTGGTGACTTTGTAGATTTTGAAAATTTCCAGCTCCGTCAATTTCTTCGTCGGTAGAAATTCGTTCATGCTTGCAGCTTTGTTGAGTTTCGTGAAATCCATTTTTTTTTTAAATGTTTAGTAGGTATGAGTTTCTTGATAAATTTAGATTTGCGAACTTTTTTGTCACTTTGTTGAGTTCTGACTTCTAGTTAATAACGGTTTTCAAGTCGTGAATATTTTTTAAGAACAGATCGATTCGCTGTTTTAATACTGCTTTGTTTGAAGTACTCCTCAAGAGAGCTGAAGATGCAAGACTATGTTTCTGACCTGAAATTCAGACTTTTATAGCCGTATTCCTCCCACTAGGTATACAGAATCCTTGAAATACTTCTAGAAGCTACCGAAGCTAACCTATTTTGTACAGACGGTGGACCTGGTTAGATGTTACAGATTCACGTTAGAACCATGCGGAATTCAACGTCGCAACTCAATCCGTTGTCCGCAGACCGCTCGCTGTCAAGTCGAAACTTGTCGAACGCATTGTTTGTCAGCCTGTATTCGTTCAGGGTCAAAGCAGCCGCATACAAATTTCAGAACCTTCCAGAATTCAACGTCGCACCGCAATCCGTTGTCGGCAGGCCGCTCACCGTTAAGTCGAAACACGTCGGACGATTCCGAGTATTGTTTTCGTCGGACAATTCCGAGATTTGTTTTGTCGACCTGAAATTCGTTCAAGGTCAGAGGGGGTCTTTTAGAATTCAACGTCGCAACGAAATCCTTCGACCGCATGTCGCTCAACGTCGAGTCGAAACACGTTGGACGAATTGTTTGTCAGCCTAGATTCGTTCAAGGCCGTTGCATGAGCCTCCCAACGTCGTACCTCCGCCCGCGAAACCTCTTGATCGCCGGATAATCTTCTCGAACCTTCTGGAAGCTCTCAAAACCTGGGACATGCCAGGATTCTCGGTCGAACATCCAAGGATCCACGGGGTCCGCTGGAATGCGTGAGGATTCACGGAGTGCGCTTGGTAATGCAGTTATCGATCCCGCTCGACGAGCATGATTTTCGTTACCGACGAAGAGCGCAATTTATCCCACAAAGGGTAATACCACGGCAATTTCAGGCATTTTTCACCAACGATCATGGCCATTTGGAGGATTTTTTACCGACGATCATGGTCATTTGGGAGATTTTCTTACCGACGAGCGGTCGGCAGAGCACGTTTTATCTTACGAAAGTGGGGGTAACCTTCAAGGGTTTGCGTCTGGGATGCGCGAATAGCCGGCTTGGTCGGTATCCAGAACCGGCCTTGTATATCTACTAATTCGCAAGATTGCAGCTCAGAGGGACTAGGAAGACTTTGACGGCTGAAGATGTGGTAAAAATTCAATTTGCCTTTATAAACTACTGAAAAAGACACACAATTTTTCTTATTTCCAAGTTGTTTGTTACATTTTTGTCGATGACAAAAATCAGTGGTAAACGTAAAAAACTATGGATAATGAAGAAAAATATTGAGCGTTGAAGATAACCGTACGTTCGTGTGTGGTACATATTTACATGTGTTTTTCTCTAAGCAATGTTTTCCATTAGTTTTGCTACGATTAGTCAAGAACACGGTAAAATATCGCCTTGTTCTTTGTTTTAAAATGAAGATATCAACTCTCTTTACAAAGTGAGCCAACGTCTATATCAAAAATTTATTATTGTTGTTGTTACTGCAAATGTAATTCATTTTTCAATATTTTGCAAATTTTATCTGCCATTTTTGTAAATTTCATATTTTTAAAAAAATATTCGAAAAAGACAATGGCGCTTGAAAATTACCAAAAACTTTGACCGTTCACTCGGAATCGTGGCAATGAAAGAGCAGCGCATAAGACGCGTGGTCTTCTATATCCGCCCATATCTCCCTCAAATATTAATATTTTCAAACCTTCATTCACTGACATTTGTAGCCAAAACTAAGAAAATGTATACATGTTATTTAAATTTTTCACAAATGCCATTTAAATTCTAACCCATTTTCGGCTTATTTTTGCCTCCTACTCCCCTTAAATATTTGCTTGGGGCGATGAAACCCGACCACCCCGTACACTTATACTATTCAAGGTCCCTGGAACATTTATATCAAAGTAAACACGATCCCACTGCCATGGTACTATAAAAATCTCAGGATATACTCCAAAATGTCTAATTTTTTTTTAGACTGAGAGAAACAATTTACTTTTAGGTTTTTCGCACATCCAGACTGCAAATGTAAAAAAACGTGTTTTTGACAGGTATTAAGAGTATTACTTTCAATGGGTTCATATTCAGAAAAAACAAACATTTTTCGGACAAAACACACCTTAGGTCGTGTTTTTATGAGGAAAGGCAGTTTTGAAAATTGGAAGACAATGGTTTAATTCAAAACTTGAGTCAAATTTGTCAACGCGTTTTTCGTAAACGTATGGCCTGGAGGCCTGAAAATTGAAGAATTTTCATATCTTAGAGTACACTGTATCACATATTTAGTGTATACCAGCATTAGTGTACTCAAAAACATATCCAAATTGTGGTTATATCGGTATTTTTACCATAAAAATCTGGCAGAAAGTCGGTGGACCATCCTAAATACAAATCAGCTTGAAATTGCGATAATCGTGAAGGTTACATCGAACGTGCTATATCATATTTCAGCTCGTTACCTTTGAGACATTGCCACCAGTAGACAATCCTTTGAAATGACTGGATGCATAGGAAATTCCCACTCTACTCAAGTCCAGAGTTTCCAATTCGTCTTGCAATCTGACATCAAGCAAATGCAATTTTTCCTGCGTATCAAGCAGTGCCAGGGACCTTGCGTTTAGCCATCTTAAATTGCTGATCATATAGGAAACAGTAACACGTTGCAATGGTGAAAGACGTATCCTAGAATTTCGTTCCGTGCAAACCTGAAAAAATAAACTTGAATAATAGCGTTGTCTCAATATGTAAATAAATTCGCTAGTAATGCAATGGATGTAAATGTTGGTATGAATCGGTAGTCACTTAGCTCACTCGATAATGTATTATACCTATATGGGGTAGTCCAAATGAACGTGAACGCGGTTTGACCGCGGGCCCCACCGAATTCATCGCCGATTCATTTCATACTTCTGCGCTACCAGATACACATTTTCTAATTTTTTCAGATATTTTCCTCATGCTCTTTGGGTGTAGATATTTCAGATCTCATTTTCTATAACTTGAAATCTGTGCATTTGGGAGAAAAGTGGTAGAAGAAAAATAGTTATATTTTTTTCTGAATTGGTTGGAAATAATAATTTCAGAATTTTCTGAAAATCGTAAGTCATTGGTTCTAAAGAAGAATGCACAAAAATCGGTTTTTCATAAAAACGGTGTTTTCGAAAAATTTGAAAGTTTTTGTGAATTTTCTTTGACTGAAAATCAAACTTTTTTACATTGACGCAAAGTGAGTCCGGCCGTCTTTTGGGAGCTACGCTTCTTTTTGAACATTAATGTACAGGTTACCGTATGAAAAGTAGACTGAAGAAAAGATATGGCCAAATGTTTTCAGAAAACTCAAAAAATGACATATTTATACACAATTATATTATACAGGGTATCCCATTTCAACTTAGACAGCTGAATAACTCAATAAATTGCAAGCCGATCAAATAAATTTACAAATAAACGTTGTTGGGTATTGATGGCCTAACCCAACTTTGAGCTTCACTTTGGCATTGACCTTCATTTTTACGGTGATTTGAAGATCAACTTGTGGTTTTCAAGTAAACACCCCTATTTTTGACCTTGGATTCCAAAAGAGCACGAAATTCTACGTTCAGATAGGTATCCATGTTAGGGGTCAAAGTGACCGCTACGGGTCATTTTAAGGTGAAAGTTCCGCTTGGTGCAGGAAAACTGGTAAATGATGATCCTATTGCTGTTTGGGTCAACGAGTTTCATACATCGGTAACCTTGAACAATGGTGTAAATTTTTGTTGGGGTCTGCTTATTAATAAATCTTTCGATTCTGTACAGACTTGCACTGAGAAAAAAATTTGCCCATATAGTTAAAAATCTGTATAGTTAAAATATTATAATCGTGAAGATAATTTTTATAGTAGAATTTACTCAAATTATCGTTTGGCGCACTACAAATACAATGTTAATTTTACCACACACTTCTAGTTAATCCAAGAACATCAAAGGGACTATAATAATCGTACAATTAACTATATTTTTTGGTATAATGTTCACCATATACAGTTGTTCATCAGGATTATATTCGTATAGTGCGGTAAGCTCTGTTCTGTAGTCTTCGATAGTATAGAGTATGGTTTAATTAACTAATTTATAATCAATTATTTACGGATAAGTATTTAGACCACCCGAGATGATTCCTGCAACTTTTGTTAGAGTTGAATGCACCATACATAGTTTGACTCGACTTAAATATGGTTAACGCTGATACAGTAATTATTCAGACAAGATCATACGAACATAGTTTCGACAACTATACATACACTGTTGAAAATATTTGAAAATCTACGACACATTTATAACACAAAAGTGTAGTTGAATTACAAATTTCGTGTTATATAGTGAATTACTAAGCATTCTCAATAAATGTGCATTATAATTTTGTCATTTTGCTTAAGTTAGTTGGAAAAACGCAAAAGGGTATTTTGAATTTACTTCATTGTGCAGTAAATGTATTAGGTATACTCGTATTTGCAAATTTCATTTACGGTACTTGGAATTTACTAAACATTCTACTGAATGCACTTGATAAATGGAATAATCTTGTTAATCAGTTTTCAGTGACTGTACCCGTCATGCCCGTATGGACCGTACATTTTATTATGAATCAAATAAGGTCATAGATTCTCATAAAGTAGTTTGGCGTAGTAGGTAGGGTGCCCGACTTACAATCGGAACATTGCGAGCGAAAAGGGTTCGAGCCCCGGTTAGGAAAAAATAGTGCGCTAGGTTTTAATCGATCCAACATGCGTTTTCCAACGGTTGTAGCTACTGATAAGTTGTCAAAATGGTGTCTGCACTCACGAAAAATCATTGACATGAATTATCTACGAGTTTCTCATCTATTTTTTTTCATTCCACAGTTTTACTATACATTTACGATGAAGCTACTCAACTCGTATAGTAAAGTTAAAAAACTGTAATCTAAAATTTCTGTATTGAATTTCTAAATTATAAATCTAGTAACGATAAGTTTATCACATTTATCGCACTAATGTTTAAATATGGTCAGGTCTTCATTATTGTACCATTAACGATAAAACTTTAGTCAGATGTAACAATAAGTTCATAGTTCGGAAAAACATAATGCAATAAGTTCTATTAACTATAAATTCGTATTGTCCCCTCAGCACACAATTTTTTATAGTAAAGTCAACCACATTTTTTTCTGAGTGTAACCTTATCGTCTCAACCTGTCCTCCTATTTCCATTCTGGCTAACGCCACTGCCTTTTGCTAACTCTGCTAATTCTATTCCCCACCATTCCGACTGGATTTGCACACCTTTGGTCTACTCCTGCTCTTTACCTCGGTTCCATTCCTATTCCAACGTTCGTATAATCAACTCCAACTCTAACTTTCAGGTTCAACCTTAGTTCCAGTCCAAATACTCATTTCACCTGTTCCTAATCCAAATCACCTAATTACGCAATTACACATTTCTCAGTTCTAATAAAGCTTTTATACAACCAAATGGTACACCTTCTCCATTTCATTATCACTCCTTCCGTCATTTCCGGATTAAGAACAGCGACAAGACCGTACCCGAATTACCCAAATAACATCTTGGGTGGCTATAGAGGTGATTCGATAACTGCTTGTCGAATCAAACCTGCTCAAACCCGTAACAATAGTCTATCGAGAGGTTTTTTTTTTTGTATATATTATTAAAAAATAATTTTTTTTCTGATTTCATACCTACTACAGTTTCAAATACTGTTTTTCTTCATTTTTGAAGAAAAAAATTCCTTACATCAGACTATTACTATTACCTAATCTCACAAGATTCTTTTTTATTTTTGCAGATTGGTTTATTTTTGGTGAAATTATGATGTCGATAAGGAGGCGCCATGGTTTTCATCAGTAGTCCATTTATACTCGTAAGAAATATTTCTATATATTTTTATATATTATATTTTTCTTCTTAGAGTTGACAAGCCAATAAAATGTCAAGTCTAAATTTTTTTTTATTTTCACCATGCCACCCCTCGTAATAATTTTCAAATTTACTCGATTTGAGCGTGCGCAAGAGTATGTGAGCGCTTAAGTGACTGAATCGTGCAATGCGTCATTTAATGCATTAGTTTGGTCTTTACGGACATTTCGACCCATATCAAAAATACATATCATTAGTCACCGATGTATGGCATTCTTCAACCCAAACAGCAATATCACAATTTACAAGCTTTCGTGCATCAAGCGGAAATTCGACCTTTGAATGACCCCTAGAGGTCAATTTGACCTCTAACATGGATACCCATCTAAACGTAGAATTTCGTGCTCTCCCGGAACCTGAGTTGAAAAAACACAAGTTGACCTTCAAATACCATTAGAAATGAAGGTGAATGCCAAAGTGAAGGTCATAGTTGGATCAGCCTTTCGATACCCAATAACTTTTGTTTCAAACATTTTTTGACTCGCTTGCATTTTTTGAGTTATTCAGTTCTTCAAGTTAAAATAGGAAACCCTGTACAGTTATATTTTTCACTAATACAAAAAAAACATAATTTTTTCCTTCCACAACTCGTCTCCCAAATGCACAGTTTCCGAGTTACGGAAGATGAGATCTAAAATATCTACTCCTCAAGGGCAGGTGCAGAAAATCTTGAAAAATCAGAAAATCTGTATTTGGTAAAGTACAAGTAGGATATAAATCGGCAATCAATTCGGTGGGAGTCGGGGTCAAATCCATACAGATATCAAGAAGTTTGAAGCTGGTAATTGCTGTATGAATTATTGTAATTATACCACGTGAAACTCGAGTTTCAGAAATTGTTATACGCTAGTTTCCTTGGATTTTTTTATACTCGCAATGAAGTGAAGTTGTAAAATAAGATTTGGAGGTTGAATGCAACCATTTTTGATAAAAGTCTTCGCTAAAATTGCTCTTACATTGATAAAGTGGAAAGGAAATGATTTAATAAATACCTGGTAGAAGTGTACGGCATCATCTCGAGCTAAGGCCAACACAGGATCAACGACACGGGTCGAATCTGCGGCTTGTATGACAACTAGCTGCCACGATACTTGTGGCGGAGCAATGGCTGTCCCGCCTAAGGCATGCGTGAGAACCACCCGCATCCGTGGTCTTATAGAAACAACTATTACCTGAAAACATGCGATAATAGAACGGGCATTTAAAAAGTTCAAGGGTTCAATACAATCCTGATTTCATTATAAATGACAATTGGATGGAACCTCGGTTATCGCAACGCATGAGAGGTCTCCACACTCCTTCACATTCTATCGCACACATGTGATGCGCATATGAAGACCGAGAGTAACGAAAGCAGGTAGAGCGAGAAAGAAAACGTGACTGGAAGAGATTAGGAGACGTGCGTATACAACACTGGAAAAGTGATTGACGTTTTTCTAAGTTATCGAGGATGGAATTGGGACACAGCCTATCGAGCATGACTGTTGCTGTTGTGGAACGAAATTAAGTCTACATGCAATCAATTGAACTGTTGGGACTACTATGAATTTTCAAATACGATGATATTCCGAACCGCGAATAACTCAATGAAGTTCAGTGGTGGAGCTTAAGGGAAGCTACAGCTGATTGCGATGGTCGGGATCGTAGCGAACAATTTCTTTACGATATTCGACGCAATTGCAACAATCAAGATCACGATAGCCGAGGTCCAACTGTAGATTGCTACGTATTGAAATGTGAAATTCTCTAAAAAGAATATCATACTACAATTCATAAATTTGGAGGGGGTGACTGAAAAAGGAAATCAAAGTTTCAAGCATTATTTTGCACGAAAGCAAATATTAGCCGTAACCAATAGTCTGAGCTGCTGTTGTCACATCCGCTGCAATAGCAATACTTCACATACTACACTTTGAAGATACGAAATACCGGAATCTAGACACAACTCGAAGCCGAATTCGCATCATTTACTTATATAATTGACCAATCTACGATATCTCATGTACACTTGGGGACAATGAATCTGAGACGGCTAATTTTTTACACTAGACGGTTGTGTTAGCAACAAAGAGAAACCTACATCGCCATAGTCGGCCGAGCACGAAACAAACTCAATCTCAATAAACATAACATAACCCATGACCCATGGACTGACACATCAACAAGTCATTATCCCCGCGGTATTCTAATGTTAGATTCGACGGTCATGGATTATGTTATGTTTATTGTGATTGAGTTTGTTTCGGGCTCAGCCCATTATGGCGCTGTAGGTTTCTCTGTGTTGCCAACATAACTGTCTAGTGTAAAAAATTAGCAGTCTCAGATTCATTATCCCCAAGTGTACATTGCCTCGTTACTGAGCGACAAAAGTCAGAATGAAAGTAATATTTTGTCCCCGTGTTAATCAAATGGAAATTGAAAAATGACTTTCAGAAACTATTGAATATTAACATTACGGTCTTGAATTTCAACAGGCACCTTATATCCTCTTCCTATAACTATTTAAGGTGACTGAAAGTATAGTCGATTATTTTGAACCACCTCAATATACGCTCTCAACGAAAATTTTTAAGCTATCCGTTTCAAATTTGGACACAACATTCTTGACGCCATTCTTCATCTTGCTATGGAAGCTTTTTTTTATTTTTTGAATTCTTTATATTTTTTTTACAAAAAACTGTCGAATAATAGGTTATATTCGATACTATTTGTTCAAACTGCAGCCAAACTGTCAGCAAACTGACTATTAAATTCAAACTGTCTAAAACAAGATAGCGGCTTTCATACTGATTAATCATCTTTTTACAAATGTCGATTTAGATAATATGTATGTTGTATTTATTGTTCCCCTTGGGGTTACAGCGACTCCCATTTCTCCCATCTTTCACAATCCTTTACATATTTTCTTACACTATTCTTAACCTATTCTTACGTCCTAACTTATCACTACTTATTCTCTACCTGCCTTAGTCCTGTGCCTTGCCGTTCCTTGCCATTCTTTTACATTACATCTTATTTTTACCTTATCACCTATCTTTACTTTATCTTATTTTATCTTATTTTATACCCTACATATTATTTTATACCTTAACCATACTTATCCTACTCGACTTCTATTTCCCATTCATCCCTCATTCTTTCCTTCTATCTCACATTCCTGACCCTTTCCAGTTCTCTCATCCATCCTTCTCTCTCTCCCTCCTCTCCTAACATTGCCCTTACGTCCTCCTGCCAGCTCCCATGATTCGTCCTCCCACCCACATACCCTACACCTTATCTTTACCTCTTCCTCCCAGTTCTTTGCCTTCCTCATCTCGCTTCCTATCCTGAATCTAGCGTCCCTTGTCCACCTGTTTTCTCCCCAACCCACTGGGTTCTTGTCCAACATTTCAATGGACGTAATAAACTTGTATTCTATTCTATTCTATTCTATTCTCTCCTGTATCTCCCTAAATTCCAGGATCTTCTCTCCCTCCTCTCTATTACCTCCCTACTATGTGCTCCCTTTTTTGCCAAGAAACTTTCCCTTTCCCTTTCCCATCTCGATCCCTGCTTCCCCTTCCCTACCCTTTCCTTTCTCCAGCTGTCATTCAAAATTCGATGCCCTGCTTCCTGCTTTAATCCCTAGTTTCTCCCTCTGTAACTCCTCCCTGACTAAATACCCCGGTGCTCGCCAATCTTCTCCTAAAGTCCATCTCAAATACCTATCCTGTACTGCCTCGATCTTCGTCCATTCCCTCCACCCCCATATCTCCGAAACGTATTTCATAACCGTCCACACTAATCCTACAAGCAGCCAAATCTTTTTCTTCCAGTCCCTCCCAAACCTTCTTTTCCCTATTCCCCATACCTGCCTCATTACTACCTCTGCTTTCCACACCGTCTCTTTCACGCGCGCTTTCTACCACCATTACACTTTACCGTGTACCTCAGGTAACAAAACTCTTTCACCTCCTCTATCTTTTTGCCTTTCTATTCCCAATCCACTTTTTTCTTTCTAGCTCTCGCTTTTCTAAATCTCAAAATCATCGACTTTGCTACATTTACCATCAGCCTCTTCCTATCCATGTATTTCTCTAGCTTCCTAATCATAATTTCCATCTCCTCTTCCTGCTCTGCTAACAGCACTACGTCATCGGCGTACGCTAGAGTCGAGACCCCACCTGCCACCAACTTCAGCCCTTCGACCCTTCTCCCTCTTGCCATCTCCTCTTCCATATTCGCCAACAAAATATTAAATAAGTGCGGGCTGAGTGGACAACCCTGCCTGACCCTCCTCGCCATCCAGAACACCTCTCTCACCTTCCCCCCACTCCTTACTCTACTTTTTGTCTCTTTGTAAATCTCCTCTACTCTTGCCCTGAACCCTACCCTCACCCCTCTTCTTTCCATAGCCTCCCACAGCACCTTTCTCTCTACCGAATCAAACGCTGCCTTCAAGTCAGCAAAAGATGCGACCATCTTTCCCTTGTCCTCCCCTACCTGCCTGTTGATTAGATAGTTAGACATACATATTATCAATCATCCCCATTCCATTCCTAAAACCCGACTGATTATGCGATATCACCCTTCTCCTCCACTTCCCTTTCTAACCTGCCTGCTAACACCATCGCGTAAACCTTGTACAACGTCGGCATTAGAGTAACCCCCCTGTACTCTTCTACCCTTTTTCCCTCCCCCTTTTTTACCATCAGCGATATCCGTCCATCCATTCTTCCGGCCAACTCTCTCCCATCCATACCCTGTGAATGTTTTCCATATCCACTGCTAAATCCCCCCCCCCCCCCCCCATGTATCCATACCTCGCTAACTACTCCATCCCCTTCCGGTGCCTTTCCATCCCTCAACTTGCCTATCGCCTTTCTGATCTCTTCCCTCTGTAGCTTCCCTTCCCCGTCCCCCACCCTGTCCAGTCCACCTTATAGTCTTATGAAATAATCCCTCCACTCCTCCTCATCTATTGCCTCATTCACCTTCTTCTACTTTCTTCTTTCCCTATTTATCATTTCCCATACCTTACTTTACGTCTTTGCTTCAGCTACTTCTTTTATGACACTCTCATTTCCTTCCTCATCTTTTCCTCACATAATATGTTATATTACCTTCTTTCCTTTCTATATTTTCTTCCTCTCTCTTGCTCCAATTTCTTAGATTTTTCCTAAGGTCTGCTTTCTTTTGGCTAGGTTCCTCACCCTAGCAACCCTTTTTCGCATTACCCTCCCTACCTCCTGATTCTATTGGTCGCCTAAGCTCCCTTAGTCTTTCCTCTATCTCTTTGCCTACGTCCGCTTCCCCTACCCTTCCCATTTTACCTCTCTTCTAAGCCTCTGCCTGCCCTCCTCTGTCCGAACCCCTTCACCAACTCCCCTTTCCCTTTTTTCCTTTCTTTTCCCGGACACTCCCCCCCCTCACCCACACTACCACTGGGTGATGGTCTAAATCAACTCTATCCCCAATCTCAAGCCTTTCTCTAACCTCATTGCTTCCCATAGCATAATCTATCATCGTCTCCCCCGCCCCTCCCACATACGTAAATTCCACTTCTTCATCTCTCTCTATATCCCCATTCGTTACTGACCAGACCGTCTCTTCTAAAAATTGCAACAGCTCCCTACCTTTCGGTTTATTTTCCTGTCCTTTGACTTCCTGTTCTTATTTTCCTCCTTTCTGTTTCCCCAGCATCTTCCCCCCTCTTGCGCCGTCCTGGCATTGAAGTCACCCCCCACTAACACTTTTGCCCCTCTGCCTGCCTCTTCTACTCTTTCCCTCAGTTCCCCTTATTTAGTTTTTAAATCCCCATTCGCGTATATCCCTATTACTAGCCATTTTTCCCCCCCTACACTTACTTTTCTCCTCACCATCCCCTCCTTTACCTCTGTCTGCCCTCCCTCCTCTCTTACTAATTCCTTTCTCACTCCTGACAAAATTCCCCCCATTGCTCTTCCATTCATGTTTGTTCTCACTGCACACTGCACTTCCCATTCATATCCTGCCGGTAGCTTATTACTAATCATTTCCCATCCCTTCTTCTCTATCCATATTTTCATTCAAAATATCACATCCCACTCTATTAAAACCCTCCAGAAATCCTAGTCCTTTTTCGCTAGCCCCGCTACGGTCCAGAACCCTACTTTCCAGCCCTCATCACCTGTTCACTTACCCTCCTCTTTCACCTCTTCCTCTCCCCCGCCCGTAACTTCCGCCGCTCCATACTATCCATTCCCTCACCTGCCTTTCCCGACTCACCCCCGCCTGTGACGCTATATCAACCTCCTGCCGTTCTTCACTTGCTATCCTGTCACTATCACTTCCCACCCCCTCCTTTTCTTCTCCGCCCAGGTCTCTGCCCGCCCCATCCCTAAGCACCTCTCCTATCTCATCCCACTTGCACATTTTACCTTTTATCCATATTTTCCCATACCCTGCTCTTACTCTGTTTCGCCTTCTCTCCTCGAACGCTGCTATCTCCCGCAATTTCCATTTTGTTTTTCTTTTCGCCCAGGTGAGATCCTCCTCTAATATCTCTTCCCTCCTTCTTAAATGACTTTTTTTATCTATTAACTTCCTCTTCTTTTGCTCCCTGCTCCCTAGTCTTGCTATCCATATCCCCCTTTCTCTCACCCCTTTCGCGCCTACTTCCCACGTCTCTTTTATCTCGACCTCTACTCTTATTACCTGCATAATCTTTTGCAATCCTTCTTTTTCCTTTCCCTTTTCTATTCTGGTTCCTCTCTCTACTATATTTCCCCTCCGCTCCGCCCTTTCTTTCCTCTCTAAAACCCACTCCACCTCTCTTGCCCTATCCATTGCTATCTTTGCCACTCCTGAGTTCCCCTCACGCTGTCGCTTCTCGGCGCATTCTATGCGCTCCTTGTCTATTTCTGCCAGTCTTTCCTCTACCTTTTCTATTTCCTCCCCTCCCCGCTTTTCTACTGCATCTAGTCTTTTACCCATGTCCCTTATTGCTTCCTTCATCTCCCTCCGTCTATTTCTTCCTTCTCTTGTCCCCCTGCATCCTCCTGCTTTCTCTTCCATAGTTCTGTCACCGTCATCACCGACTTAAACTGTGACTCCTTTCCCTGCCTAGCACTGCTACTTTACTCGGGCTACCTTTCTTTCTCTCCTCTTCCACGCTCCGCACCCTTTCGTTCTGGCCGCCCGCCTCACTAATGCTATTTCGCTTCGCCACTCCCTACCTTACCTGCCTGGCACTTATCTATCTCTAGTCTAACCTCTTTCCGACTCCCTAGATGTCGTCCCCTTTTCTTCTCTACTGCCGTTCCCCCTTGCCATCACCTAGTTCTCGTTACCTAACCTCAAAACTTCCCATCTTTCCTTTACCTGCCCTTCCCTCTTTTTTCCCGCCCTCTTGTTCCCCCTTGCATCTCCGCCCGTCCTGATCTCCCCCTCAACATCCCCACTCTATCTCTTTCCTTACTCGCCCTTGCTATCTCACTTACTTTCCTTCTACTACTCGCACTCTCTGCCACGCCTTTCACTCACATCCAATCGAAAACGGAAGTCGATTTAGATAATATTTACGGCCACAATCGTGTTCACCGCGAGGACTCCTTTTTTTCAAAGTTATTTTCAACCTTATTAAATAAATGTAAAAAAAAAATAAAGGTTAAAATATTAATTTTCTGTTGTTCATGAGTGCTTTGATTTGACACTAAAAAGGGCCTCCTGTATTCGAGATTTGTTTTGGTTCGTGTGCCGTGCATTTGTAGAAGTTGGCCGAGTCCGATCTAAATGGCTTAATACAGCAGTGTAATGAGTTACACTCACAAACAAGCCATGATTACACACTGTCTCAAACTGTGCCACTAGCGACGAATCCTTCAACTTCGGTAAAATTATGGTGGTTTTGATTGGATGAAATCTGCGATGCTTTCTTCAACCTCCTCCACTGACTTGAAGTGCGTATCCGAAAGGTGATGTTGAAGGGACCGGAACAGGTGGTAGTTTGTAGGAGCCATGTCTGGCGAATAAGCCACGTGAAGGAGAACTTCCCAGCGCAATAAATTTATAGCGTCTTTGGTCGATCTTGCGGTGTGTGGCTTTACATTGTCATGCAACAAGAACACTTGCCTAGCACTTCCTGTATACGGTCTTTTCACTCTAATTTCGTTACTCAAATGCTTGAGTTGCTCCTGATATCGCGCAGCAGTGACAGTTTCACCCGGTTTCAGCAACTCATAATAGAAAACACCTTTCATGTCCCACCAGATCCGCAGCAACACTTTCTTGCAGTGAATATTGGTTTTGACTGTGGATGTTGATGGTTGACCGGGCTGAACCCACGATTTTTTTCTTTTCGGGTTTTCATAAAGTAACCATTTCTCATCACCAGTTACAATCTTCTACAAAAAGTCATTCCGTTGAAAGCGTGATAACAAAGATAGTGCGGTATCGTAGCGCCTCTCCTTGTTTTATGGACTGAGCACATACGGAACCCATCGTCCTGCCTTGTGAATTCTCCCTAGTTGATGCAAGCGATAGGAAATCGCTTGTTGAGTAACTCCGAGAGCGTGTGCAAGCTCTTTCTCTGTTTGAGTAGGATTTTCCTTCAGGAGCTGCTCTAGTTTCTCGTCTTCGAATTTTTTCGGCTAGCCAGGTCTTTCTCGGTCGGCAAGGTCAAAATCACCATTGCGAAATCTCTGGAACTACTTTTTACACGTTTTATGTATCACTGCACCTTCTCCTAAGGCTGAGCAAATCATTTCGGTCGCCTCAGCTGCATTTTTTTTCAATTCGAACGCAGAAAGAATGCAGTGTCTCAAATGCTCCTTGTCGGATGCCATTGGTTTAACTACTGCTGTTTGAGGTCTAGTTCGCAGGGCCACCATCTTTCATAGTACGTTTCACAGCATATGGTTTGCTCTTTGAAACTACCTTAGGACAAGAAAAAAATTCAAATTCAAACTAGAGATACAAGATACCGAAGTAAAGGCACCGAATGAATTAATAAACCTGATATAAATGTATATGATTCATTTAGTCTACGTGGCTTTACCTAGTAGTTTGTAGCATCAACGGTTAGTTTTGTTCGGATTTTTGACGCATGCAAATCGTAAGAATATTATGGCAAGTTATCAAAAAAGGTACAAAATCGACCTCTGAATGAGCTCTGAAACCGCGTAAGCGTAAATTCCATGGAAATCGATTCACAAGCAGTAGCGCGCAAGATTATCTATGGCGAGCAGCGAAGATATAATTGCGAAACCACTTCATTGTTATAGAATCATTGAATTTTTCACAGTTTCTCAAGCAATTGCTATTATTATAATCTGCGCATCATGCAAACAAAAAATTAAATTTGAAAAAAGTGGGCATCGCGGCTTAGACTTCATGATTATATTATCGTGTATGTGCGGTCGGCGTGAAATTAATTTAGGTTCGTTAATAAACGCCGGTCATGAAATAGATAGACGAATCGTGTTTGTTATGAGGCTACTTGGTGCTTGACGAGGTGGCATCAACGTATTTTGTGGACTCATCAATCTATGCCAAGGGTTAGCGAAATCGATGTACGATAACATAGTCCAGTACATTTACCCGGCATCGGAATCGATGTTCAATAACGTCACTGAGAAAGCTGTCAAAGAAGAGCGAGAAGAGAATGCAAAAAACGGGGAATGTTGAAAATCATTTGAAAGAGTCTGACGATGCATCCTGCAAAAAACGTGGCTTCACTTTATTATACGATGTAACAACTCTCATTGGACACTATAGTGGTAAAGTAATCGCCCTTATCGTAAAAAGTGCATACTGCCACATCTGTACTCTAAACAAGAAATCACTAGACGATGACAAATTTGAAAAATGGTACGAAACTTACGCAGAATCATGCTCTTCAAATCACCAAGGTTTAGCTGGGAAGATGAAGGTGGATTCTATTACAGAAACGTTTTTAAGATCTGACAAAAAATTTGGCGTAAAATATACAAATTACATCGGCGACGGGGATTCAAAATCTTTTGCAGGCATTTTGATGATAAATAAAATCGTACGGTGATGATTGCCCTTTTACAAAAAATGAGTGGGACACGTACAAAAATGCATGGGTTCACGACTTTGAAATATAAAGAAAGAACGGAAGCTCAGTGGTAAGAAACGGTTGACAGCCGGTGTCATAAAGAACTGACGATTTATTATAGTTTGTCCATGAGAAGGAACGTGGATTCTGTCCAAAAGATGAAAGAAGCTATAATAGCAACGCTGGATCATTATTGTTAAACTGATTAATCTCCTCGGCACGATAATTATCCAGTTGGCAACGACAGTTGGTGTGAATGGCGCAAAGCTGAATCCATGAATCAATTAAAATATTTCGAGCATCCCGATCGATTGATTAATGAAGAAGTTTAGAAACACATTCGCCCAATTTATGAAGATCTCCCGAATGATAACCTTTTAATGCGATTCTTAGGCGGTTAGACTAAAAAATCCAATAAGTCATTCAACTCAATAATTTGGCTTATCACTCCAAAACACCTCAATTCGGGCGAAAAAGTCGTTGAAATTGTCGTTGAACTACATGGCTGTAGATATGTCCAACGAAGGGTATTCAGCGATTGCGAGTGCCATGCAGTTACTTAATTTGAGTATAGGACAGCAGTGCACAATGTTTGCTGATATCGCTGACACGCAACGGATCGACAGAGAGTACAACCACCAACCATTTAGCAGTAAAAAGGCTCGAACAGCCAGTAAACTCGATTGAATGCATCAAAATGAGGCTTTTGAAGAAGTAAAAGGACTGTTATATGGAACAGGAATAGCTGATTAGCAGATTATCAGCGTAATTAACTAAAAATTCATCTTTTTTCTAATTGAAAACTTTGAAATGCGTATTCTCCAGTTTTTATTTTCACGATTTTTCTAAATTCGCGTGCGTGACAGCTAAAAAACTAAACAACTTATTTCATTAAACTAAAGTTTTTTTTTGAACAGTATTGAATTCTCTTCTAAGCGAACTGAAAAAGTTAGTAAAAAAGTGTATTTAAATAATTGTTATGGCTCTGTGACGTCGGCGTATTGCCACACGTCTCCCTGATCTCGTCACTCTCCCACGATCCTTATAACCTTGTAAACTTGTCGTCTCATTCCTGTCCTCCTATTTCCATTCTGGCTCACGCTACTCGCTTTTTGCCAACTCTGCTAATTCTATTCTCCACCATTCTGGATTTGCGCACCTTTCGTCTACTCCTGCTCTTTACCTCGGATTCAGTCCTATTCCAACGTTCGTATAATCAACTTCAACTCTAACTTCCAAGTTGAACCTCAGATCCAGTCTAAATAATCATTTTACCTATTCCTGATCCAAATCACCTAGTTACACAATTACACATTACTCAGTGCTAATGAAGCCTTTATAAAACCAAAAGGTACCGGTTACCGGTTGTCGAATCAAACCTCCTCAAACCCGTAACAGTGCCTTAAAGTTTAATTTTTTTTTAAACCGCCAAAATTTTTAATTTCGGATTTTTTTCTGCCTTTTTTTAGTTCACCGAGAAGAAAATTATATAACAATTTAATCCTCTTTGGTTTTTTGTTTTAGTCAAAAATTAAGAGGTGTTTACTTAAAAAAAATTTTTTGTATTGGTTAAATACATATAAAATCATACTTCTAAATTCAATAACTTCATTTCTCTCTTTCTTCTCTAAAATTAAATCACAAAAAAACGCTGTTTTATAACATTCTAATTCAGGAAACCCCCTTAAATTGAGCGGTAATCCGAAAATGGGTTGCACTTACTATTTTGCAGAGGTAGCTCATAGGCCGCCCGCCCTGGTGGTCCCTAACGATTCTCAGTACTACGAAGATGGGAGGGGTAATTTTAGCGAGAGAAAGAGAGACACTCGACAAAAACAAGCCGGTTAAGAAAATAAAATAAAATAATATATTCTCTTAAGAAGCGAGACGGAAAAAAAACATACATACCTATCCGAAACTCGCTCTTTGCGATTCAAAACCAAAATAACAGAAAATTATCATACCTTCACTATTTCTTAATCTACCGAGCTTTTAGCTCGCTCACCAAAACTACACTTGACATTCGAAATTCTCAAAATCTCAACTAGCATATTTATAAATATAATCGTACTCTTTCTTAATGTACCGAGTTATTTAGCTCGCAAACTAAAACTAGACTTGACTCAAAATTCTCAAAAACAAAGAAGCGATAAAAGAAGAAAGAAGAGCAACAATCGCTACGAACCCGAAACCTTAACTAATTACTCGTTGGCATGCCGACCAGGCTACCGAACAGACTGTATTCTTAACAATTACCCGACTTGTAGCATCGGCAGAACCGTAAAATGACTTAAAACTAACTAAACAACCTAGACTAAGCTTAACATTATCCTAAACTTAAGGGGTTAGGTGGGTTTCAAAATTTCAAAAAATCGAATTTTTTTTTTTTTGCTTATCTTATAATTGAATATGTTGAGAATATTCCTTTAAAATTTCAAAACGATCCGAGTCATATTCTAAGAGATATAGCCTTTGGATGTTTCACCCATCAGGCTATAACCGAGCGTGACGCAGGTACGAGTATATGGAGGCAGGTATATCGAGGCAGCTGCTTAGCTATTGTTCGTTTGTTTTTGTGATGCGAATACTAGGCTTAGGACTTGCCGGATGTAAAAAATTCTGTGGTTTGATGGATATAAGTTCCTCATTCTTGAATGCATCAACGTACAATTTTTATGTTGATAAAATACATGAGTGCGTCATAACTGTTGCCGAATCAATTTTGTTATCTGCTGCAAATCAAGAAAAAAAATTAACGTGTGATGAAAATAATGTTGAAGATACGACAGATGTTACCGTGTCAGGTGATGGCACGTGGAAAAAACGTGGGTTTGCACCATTATACGGTGTAAGTACGATTATTTACATGTTATTTGAACGTAAATCTTCAATCGCGTTTTTCTCGGAATTACATTTTTGAAATCGGTAGTCACGATTTCTCGAAAATTTATGAACCGATCTCTTTCAAATTTTGCACACTTCTTCAAAATAACATTATCTCGTGCTTGAACGAAGGAATTTTTTTTTTTTTCTATTCCAAGTAATTTTTCAAGGCCATGAAGGGTGCAAATTTTACTCAAAATAAGGGTTTTTTGTTTTCAACGCCACCAAAAATGTAATTTTTGTTTTTTTTTTTTTTTCCTTCGTCCAAGCACGAGTTTTAAGCATCTACTAACAGAAAATTTTTGGTTTTTGCATTTCAGATGAATCTGTCATGAGTTATCCTGACTACGCCGAGAGAACTTTTTTTTGAAGGGTCATAGCAGACGACGTGTCCACGCCTTAATTTTCAATATTTTTCAATGAAAATTGCACAAACTACTTATAAAATATGTATCTTTTATGTGTTAAATTGATGGAATGAAATATTCTGTTGATTAAATAAAAAAAAAATCATAAAAATGTACCTATTTTGAGCTTTTGAAACCCACCTAACCCCTTAACCTCCGATGAAATAAACATCATTTGAAACTTTAACTCAACTGAATCTAAAATGGATTAAATGTAACCTTAATTTCAACTTAAATTCAACTAAAACGAAACCTGAACAGTACAACTCGTCACGATGCAAACTTAATCGTAAATCAAAAAATAACCAAAACTCGCAGCGCAATCAGCAACTAAATCGACGCAACTAAAACTCAAATCTTAATAGTAACTGTATCGTGAATTAGAACGTCGAACTCAACTAAACGCAATTGCAACACATCAAGACTCAAAACTTTCTCAAAAATATGAAATAAATCGTTCGCTAATCCAAACACTCTATTTTGGCAAACCGCGACCTATACGAGAGCCGAGACTGAAAAACATGATACCGCGACTCGGCCCTGTTCAACGGAATTTAGGCTGTACGTAAATTATAACAGACGAAACAAACTCAATTTGGAACCCTGAGTCTACGCAACATTCTTAACAAAATGTAGTTTACTCTACTCGATAACGCGAGAATCAAACTACGGCCATCAAGCAAGAGAATCAGCAAATGAATTTCGAGTACTTGTGGACGACGCAAATCCAAAATGTCTATCCGTGATTCGGTAAGCTTTGACTTCATTACTTTCGAAATTCGATTGCAAATAGAGTGTTCGAATGATATACTTGACGATTTTGTACGAGTAGAATAGTATGAGGATTCTGCGTACAGATTCCGATACCAACATTTCACAGACCTTACGTTCTTACGTACAGACAAACAGTTCGTATTTCTGCAAAGATTTCTCGGGAGGCTTGCATCGATCGGTGAGCGATACCGAATTCTCAGAATTTAGAACGAAAAAATAGTTCGAATATCTGTCAGCAAATAAATTTCGGGGGGGGGCTGCATCAATCAGCATGATAACTTGATGTTGGGAGGTGAGTGTTGATCGGTATGCGAGAACAAGTTCGAAGAAACAGCTTACCGGAACGTATGCATGGTGGGAGACATAGAGCTATAAAAGTCGCAAATGCATGTCAGAAAATCATTTTTGTATTGATCCTATCATGATGAGAAGAACCTTAAAAAGAGCAGAACTACGAGAACGAATTTACGAGTTTTTGAAAGATATTGAAGAGTTTAAAAATGTTCTTGTTGAGTATGTGTGTATACATTTGTATTTTGAATGAGAGATCGAGAGATGGCGCGCTATGTGTCATTACTAGTGAACTGGATCTATGTATTCTTCTCCGAATTTCTGGAGACGGCGGTTACCTCGATAGTAGTATAATGTTAGTCGTTAGAGCATTAACGTGGCAGTTGTACCAATAGTCTTAATCATATATAATAAATACTTTATATTGTTTCATACATTAAAGAACTGACTAACAAGGAAATGTTTTCAGGTATCCCCCTCCGATTTCGATGAAACTCTGGTATGTTATAGAGGGTCAAAATCGATGACATACGAATTTTTTTTTATCGGCCCAAACTCATTTTAAAGGGGTGAAACACCCCTCCAAAGTTGACCACCTCCCAAGATGATTTTTCTGTTTTGCATACAAGGAGGGGATTTTGATAACTAATAATGATAGTAATAAATACCTTGTCAAAAGTGATGAAAAACACACTTCGAATATTCTCAAGAACTCTTTATTTTAGGGGTTAACTTGTATATACAAAGTTCATTTTTTACATTAGAAACAAGATGTTCGTCAGAGCTCAATGAATCCAACAGCACTGTGAAGAGCATGCAAGAATACAGAATACGTGCTTCCGATTTTTTCCCAAAAACTGAATTGTAATCGACTTTTTTCCCAATATTACGGATTATGTCTAGTATTTAGCCATGAATCATTAAATAACATTGTTTGAGGCTCGCATTAATTCTGGCATCGCTCTCTTATCATTTTACTGTTTTATCTTTTTGTTTCAAGAAACGTAAATATTTTTCATTTGAAGCTGACTATCAACTACTCGAAAATTCGATGTGTGTCATATGTAAACAAGTCATATCTCTACTTGAATTGATTCTATGGCACAGATATTTCAGGGGTAAGTGCTGGGAAAAAGATAAACAAAAAACAAGTCGTGATAATTAGCCATTTTGCATTGAAAAAATGAATAAAGAAATTTTTTTTTTGTTACTTTGATTCATACACTAAATACACCTGTAAATAGTTTTGTAAATAAATTACGTTTTTATATAATACAAAATTGTTGAATATGCACATGATTCTACTTCCTCTACCGTGGCCACACCCTTTAAACAAAAACAAGTTCGAAGTTTATCTATAAATCGCTTTATGGATGATAGTCGGTACAATAATGATATTCATCAAAAAAATGCTGTAGGCAAAGTGATTTTTTACACCAAGAACATCTGATTACTGCGACATTCGTGCAACCTTCGATTTCACAATTCGGATGAGATGACTGTCCAAATGCAAAATCGACGGGGTTATCAAATTCATCAGGTTTCTTTGCAATGAACCCGCTTTTATCGAAACAAATTATGATATCGCCGAGATGACAGTTGGTTGTGAACTAAAGACTGTAATTTTATTATATTATTCCTTAAATGTCAATTTAAATCATAATCAAGAAGAACTACGGTGTCTGAAAAATGACGAATATAATTTTTCCATATACGGAAGCCGAAAACATCGAGAGGTTGAATTTTTCCAGTGGTTCCTTTCGGTATCAATAAAGTCGTCAACTTTTTGTCTGGGGGTGTTGTCTCTTGCACAACTCTAGAACAATGCCCACTCCAAGAATCAATTAGAAGTAGACTCTTCGGTCCCACTTTTGGGATAAACACTTCTTCTAACCACATCTTGAAATGCTCTCTAATGAATCATTGTGATTAATACCGTTTGAATGTATGCAGCGCGAAACAAGAATTATTATACCTGAAGTAAGTTTTCCTGATTTGGAAGCTGTGATGAAAACATTTGGCGGCCTGAATAAATGTTGTTCAACTATAGGTCCGAACGTTCCGGATGGTTCTTTTAAAACAATAAATAAAGGAGATAATAATTTTCCGTCCGCTGAAATTGTAGGCTGTATAGTATAACTGTGCGTTGTTGAAGTTACTGATTGTACTATGCACGACACTTGTTTAGTTCCTTCTTCCTTTAACGTTCGTCCAGAATGAATCTCTATTTGGAAACCACTCTGATCAGAATCATATATATTTTGTAATCCATATTCGGAAATATAAGGTTCAACTCTTTTCAAAAATTCTTCAGCACTCTTGTGTAAATATTCACTATTTTCCACTGATATTCGCGTGACGAATTTATTGATTTTTCTGCTAGTAATGCGATGGATCATTTTAAAGTGAAGTAACCACGTTGGTGATGCTTTAAATCGAAAATCCTTATGACTGATAAGTCCTTGGGCCTGTAAAGCCCATCTTCGCAGATCCGTATCATGAACAATCAAGCCTGCGTCAATGGCATTTTTCATATTCTGCAATGTATACTCTGATATGCGAGCCAATTTTTCCATGTATGTCCCTCCCTGGTTGATTTGGTGTGCCCAACCACGCAATTGTCATACTGATTTGACTTTTTTGTATCTATGACGAACCGTATCAATTGAGCGATTTTTTTTCGTCTTTGCACTTCGCCAATATTCAACAGCTCTTCTTTTATAATCGAAACTTAAAGGTTCGTCATCTTCGGAACAGCTATCTTCAGGTCCTTCGGAAGGCACCTAAAAATCTGCATCTTCCACTACGAACGTTTCAAGATTTTTGTAGGGCTCTTCAAAGTCAAGAGAATTTTCCTCAATCATTTCCACACTATTATAGTCTGTCATGCTTTGTAATAAAATGTTTTCGAAGTTCGATACTATTTCGCGTTCATCATTTGTTAACGGGGACTCGGGTATATTCATTACTTCAAATGCTGCCCACAGAAGTTTAGTAACGTTTATTGGATTCACTTTCATTGTAAACGTGAGAAGAAATTCAATAACTGCTCGAAGTTCTGTTATTAACGTATTAACAAGCACTGAACGGTCTCACGACTTTTTATATTGAAAATATCCAAAAGATACGCGTAATCGTTAAAAAAAATATCTGTGCCATAGAATCAATTCAAGTAGAGATATGACTTGTTTACATATGACACACATCGAATTTTCGAGTAGTTGATAGTCAGCTTCAAATGAAAAATATTTACGTTTCTTGAAACAAAAAGATAAAACAGTAAAATGATAAGAGAGCGATGCCAGAATTAATGCGAGCCTCAAACAATGTTATTCAATGATTCATGGCTAAATACTAGACATAATCCGTAATATTGGGAAAAAAGTCGATTACAATTCAATTTTTGGGAAAAAATCGGAAGCACGTATTCTGTATTCTTGCATGCTCTTCACAGTGCTGTTGGATTCATTGAGCTCTGACGAACATCTTGTTTCTAATGTAAAAAATGAACTTTGTATATACAAGTTAACCCCTAAAATAAAGAGTTCTTGAGAATATTCGAAGTGTGTTTTTCATCACTTTTGACAAGGTATTTATTACTATCATTATTAGTTATCAAAATCCCCTCCTTGTATGCAAAACAGAAAAATCATCTTGGGAGGTGGTCAACTTTGGAGGGGTGTTTCACCCCTTTAAAATGAGTTTGGGCCGATAAAAAAAAATTCGCATGTCATCGATTTTGACCCTCTATAACATACCAGAGTTTCATCGAAATCGGAGGGGGATACCTGAAAACGTTTCCTTGTCAGGCCGAAACGTAAACAATTTTTTGATGGTCGTTACTGAACTTCATTTCCAAGGAAAATATTTACTTCAATAAAAAATTATACTGATAATATAACCATAGCACCATCCTAATAAACGAACACGTTCGTACATTTTGAGGTGACGTCTACGAACTTATTTTTTACATGCAGCGTACATGGTGATGAAAGAATTTGAAGGGAAAATGAACCTACTTTTCGAAACAGAATACTCGACACTCACAAAAATGTCACCAAACGTCGTTAAAAATTCCCTGTCTTGAAGCTCCCGGTATAAGTGAATCGTGTTGAGCTTGTCGTCGTCATCGTCGCCATCGTCGTTCTTGTTGTTGTCGTTGTTTTCATGCTTATTTCGAGTGCAAGGATCGACGTGACGGGCGCACTACACGATGCCTCAACCTTATCAGCCCTTCACTCTGTTGCTCACGTGACATTGCCGGTGAGGTGGGGAAATAAATGCGATGGAATCAACTGAAGCCACCGCTGCACCGCGGAATGACAGAATAAAGAAACACGGAGCGCAAGTGGCATCTCGTATTTCGCGCTTGAATTTATAGTTGGATAAATGAAGGTTCGCAGTGGCGTTTCACGGCCAAGTCATGTTCTCCGGTCACTTACAAAAATATGACAAAATATGACATTACTTTAAAAATGTAACCAAACCTCTAAAAAATGACCGTCTTGTAGCCCTGCACCACAGGTAGTTTTTCGACCAAGTCGATTACGTTGGTAATGGAGTCAGCTCTCAACGCCACTGCTGGCTGCCGAAAAACAGGCTCAATCTTCGTCAAAATAACAGAATCGAACAATACAAAATTCAAATCACTGGTCTGACGGATTGCACCGTTCGTGTTGTGCTATGTTTCTAGAAAACTACATGTTAGCCCGGAACTTCCTTAGTGGTACTCACAGCAAAAAATTGAACCTTACTTTTATTTACAACAGGGTTAGAATCGAAGTAGCAGAAATTTTAGAAAAACGAATTTTCATCGATTATGTTGAAAAACCAAGTACAAATGGATTCGATATGAAATACTGAGCACCAATAAAAATATGAAGAAAATAATTCAAAATACTTCTGACGAAATTGTTTAGATACGGTAAATTTGAAGTCAACAGATATCAAAGGAAAATAATGCGGGATTGAAGTCGAAAATTTCATCCCTGTTAGTTTGATAACCATCTATACCAGACCAAGAAAAAACTTACTGTAAAGTTCAATTACACTGGGTTATACACTAACTAAAGATCTGAAATATAATGCTCCATATTTTGAAATACTACCGTACCGTACTATGCTAATCCTTTTATCTTTGTGTTTCATTTGTTTAACGTGCTTTCACTTGAATTACTCAAAAAAAAAAAAAACATTTAATCGTAAGTACCTGTTTGTTAGAACACTAGTGTCAGAACTGCGATGTTACGTGAGTTAATTTCAAGTGAAGTTGCATGTAAAAATATGCTAAGATCATTTTCATTGAAAGTTGTACGAGCTGAACGACGATTCCAGAAAACAACTTGAATTACCTTTCATAGCACAAGAGTGAAAATAACGGTTGAAAGAGTTCTCCGAGTGAACAAAGTTAAAGCACGTCAAATGAACCGAAAGCAAAGATTAAATCATGATATCTCTTTAAATTCTAAGGGCGGACTGTTCATACAATATTATTGGTTAACTCAGTAACAGTATTAGGAAAGACATTTGACGAGGCAGCTGATTTGAATTAGTCTCGTCTGTAAATCAAGGATGTGCAAAGGGTGTGAACACCACTCATCATTAGTTACACTACTATATGCACAATGTGACAATTACATACAGCAAATAAGCATAAAGTAGCGAGCCAAAATAACGTAGTATATACAAACTAGAAACATTTTTAAATAATGTTTATGCTCTCATATAATTACGATTCAAGCTTAAAATTAAATAGACGACTGAATCCAAAATCTAGATTGACTGTGAAATTTAATATTCAAAATATGTCTCTAAAAATTCCGTTTTCGAACAAGTAGTATATATGTACATTAAAATCAACAAATATTCCTTCACTGTTAGTTTGACACGTAAAGGTTATATTATTTCAGTTTGTTGCGATATCGGAGTATCATTTGATTCATTCAACAGATTCAGATTTAATTCATGCTTAAAAAATTAGACAGTTTTTTACCATCTTACCAAAGGAATACTTGGTAGAAGGTACGTTCAAGACGGCAAGGATGAAAAAATTACAATACCTTTGATAAAGTAGCCATTGCGACCAGCGTATAATTCTTCAGCGAATGTGTCGGGAGTTGGTTCAATAGAAGGGGTTCCAATGTACAAACTTCGCCCCTTGAACCGCTAAAGAGACATTTGCTGTCGCAGCCTCTAACTCCCATAACGCGAGTAAAATTTAATTCAAATACAGAACCCCCACTGTCACTGCACAAAGCCAGTTTTGGTGAGTCTGTGAACTAAATGAAAAAACACAATTAAGATGTGAAATAATTCCGTTACTAAAAATGCATGATTTCATATCTGCGAGGGCATGTTTCAAAAAAGTGCACTTGCACATTAAGAATCAACAATATAGTAATATGTTCTATGTCAATCAAAGATCAACGCATTCAATCATTTGAAGATGTGTAAAATAATCAAATAATCAAGTTGTACAATCACTGAAAGCAGTGATGCAACTTGAACTGCTAGGGGTGTTAAATAACATGAGTACAAAAAAGATAAGAGTAGATTCTTACCAGTTGATATGTAGGTTTAGAGACTCATACTTTAAGAAAAGAATTTTGGATGATACTTTCTTAATATTGATTTCTATTACATGATATTCAAGAGAGACAACTTATAATTAGACAGCCCAAATGTTAAAAATTATCGGAAATATATTTTTTACTCGTTTAGTGAAGTAAAAGTTTTCATGTGATATCTGCGATCAATTTGTTGAGCTTTCACGCTTTGTGATTATAAGTTTTATTATAACTGAGTGATATCCTTGATTATAAATATACGCTAACTTGTGATCATTTTCAAGTTCAAACATTAGCGACATATACTAGTGCTGTACAATTTAGCTGGCTTAGTCGGTGAAGACAGTTAACTAGGTTAATTAGCTGATAGTTAGCTGGCTAAAACAATTATCCCGCCGAAATGGTTAGTCGGTTAACCAGCATGGCCGACCAAAATTGGGTAATCATCTAATTTCAATCGACTAAACTTGAAAATGTACAAAATCATTAAGCCAATGAATTTTTTTCAAATTCTTTCAGATTCGAAATTGCAAGTGGAATAAATTTTATTATATTCACTTTACGGAATTATTGTCATCCAATTGTCCAAGGTACCAAAAAATTTGATCAATCAATAATAATCAGCCGAGCTAAGAATAAAACTATTAACATTCGTATTATAGTGATACTTGTTTGGCTTAACTTTCCAAACTCACTTACTAAACCTCAGACCCTAAGCCCTATACGGGATAAGGGTTATGGGTTCAGCGCAAACTAAGCGCGACTCCAGGTGGCGGATAGGTGAACGGCCAGGAAAGACCCCGCGCACTCAGGCTCGGGACCGGGATGCCGGTTGGCAACCGGTCCTTGGGATGGGAGCGGGCGACGACCTGGTTAATCGGGGCTATACGGGGCCTGGCTGGCGTAAAAACTGGGTCAGGGAAACTAAGGCCCCAGTCACGGAGCAACTCCCCAAGCCAAGGTGGGAGCTATCGTGCCGAGGGCTGGATGGCAATGGGGTACGGAGTCACAAAAAATGCTTTGGGGTACCGGGCGTCACCCGGACTTTTATGGATTTGGGACTAGAGAACTTAAATTTAAGGGAAGAGCTGGACAAGGTGGCCTTCATGGAGACCAGCTCGACGGCGACCATGCTACAAGTCGAGATCAAAGAAGCGGTGCGACCAGGGCGTCCTCTACGTCTCGCGCTCCGACGAGAAGGCGCTGTTCGGACGGTCACGGTCTCGACGTCTTGGGCGGGGGCTTCCCTCCAAATTTTATAAAGGGAACAATTGTCCAGACCTAAGAGGACGATGATCCTCATTTCTGGTCTACCGTTGGAAACGGAGGTCATCATGAGGAGGCTGAAACGCCAAAACGCCGGACGCCAAATCCAGGGAAGTTCTCAGGCGAGAGAGGGGGAGGGGCACCTGGCCTACTTCGGCTTGGGGCGTATCTCCTTCAAGGACAGACACCCTAGCACAAAGAAAAGACCCGAGGCCTTTTTGCAGGTCAGCGGGGTCGAGGTGGCGTCGTGGGAGGGAGCAGCAGTGCCGGTAATGGCAACGGGGCCCCTCTGTCACTGCCCCGACGGAAGACGTAACACCCTCGGGCTCAGGGATCCAGGGCACGAGATCTGCGGTCCAGAGCACGAGGGGTGCTATTGGAAGTAGAGGCTATGCTGTGCAGCCCAGGGGTTGTCCCCCAAAGGCCCATGAGCTCAGCAAAGCCGAGCGAAAAAGCATATAGGTAGGTTCGCACAGAACACTGCTAAGTGCGACCCCCGCGCCAGCGGTACGACGTGGAGACAAGGGGAGACTATTCATAGCCACAGCCTAGAGGTGGAGCAGACATATTAGTCATACAAGAACCACATATTATGAAAGTATTTGTTGCAGGACTAGACCGAGAGAGCGGTGTGCTAGTGTGCGTGGAAAGCGCGGCTGAACCTAGTCCCAGGGCGGCGGTTTTCCTAAACAACAGGCATCACACACCAAGACTCAGCCAGTTGTGTAACAGAGACTTGGCCGCAAGATCGATCAAACTGAGATAGACAAAGGGCAGGACTATCTGGACTATATCTAGTCGTCTGTTCGATTTACCTCTCTTACAATTCTGTGGAACCACCACCGACGATGGAACTCAGAGAGCTGATTAGGTAGTGCACCGAAAAAGACTACCCTGGTGATTGACTGTGATGCAAATTCGGACCACATTGTATAGTGCAGCTCCGACACCAATAAGAGGTGTACAGCTCTGCTGGACTACCTGTCAGCAGTCGAGCTCGAAATATTGAATAAAGGCTCAAAACCGACCTTCATTACCTCCCACCGGTAGAAAGTGATGGACATGACACTCTGCAGCTCTAGGTTGTTGAACCTAATCAACGTCTGGCGGGTGCATCAAGAAGACACACTCTTAGACGACAGGCGCATCACGTTTTCCCTCGCAGCAGATGCTGAGGTGGAACCGACAAGGATGTGCCGGAATCTCAAGCCCACAGACTGCCTTTCTTACAGGAAGAGCTTGAATGGAGGCTCCAGGGATATTGCTGTCGTTTGAGCAGTACAAGCGTGGTGGAGGGCACGTAACACACTTACGATCCTCCATAATCTAGGGCTTTGAGGCAGCGTGCCTTACGAAGCCCAAGGTAAGCATGTCTAAGGTTCCCTGGTGCAGTAGAGAGTTGGAAAAACTCAGATCCAACTCCCGGAAACTAATAAACAGAGCCCTTAAGACCAAAAAGGCTCCGGACTGAGCAGCCTATAAGGCTACCCAAAAAGGGTACAAGAAAATGATCACAAGATCGAAGGCGGAGGCTTGGAGAAGCTTCTGCAGTGAGACTGTGGCCCTAACACTACTGGCCAAGCGCCGCAGAGTTTTCTCGTCAGGCCCGCATATTAGAATGGATGACCTCACACTGCCGGACGATGGCATAGCGGAAAACCAGTTAGACATACTGAACCACTTGCTGGAGGTTCACTTCCTAGGCTCTAGGCCCGTAGCTCAGGAAACGCCTTCACAGGTCGGCCCAACCGGACGTGGATCAATGGACTGAAAATCGGCAGGGGAAACAGTTACTGTGACGGACACCCGCCACCAGTAAGCCGGCGAAAAACCATTAAAATATTACCGTTTCTCCATGTGTATTTTTTTCCATAGTTCTTTACAACTAACCTTCGAGTGTCCAGGCCTCGCCTCGCTAGCCGAGGGCTAAGGGTTTGACCACGCCGGAAATTTCCCTACATGTGGCATTTATGGCGCGACGCGACCCTTGGCCTCGACTCGGGGGCGAGCCTGCACTTCTTCTTCATCTCTACCCCAGTCTTCGCCACGCTCTTGGCACATACGTATCTATCAACTCGTTTCGCTTATTTTCCCTGCCTTCCGCATTTTCTACTACGCCATCCGAACTGTGTAACTCGATTTTTCTGGCAATAAACAACCTGTAAACCATATTCTCTGGCGTCATACAGTAACTAACCTCCCGACAGCACCACGGTTACGATGGCCAAGATCAGATGAGCTATCGACACCTTCAACAGGTTTAAAAGCCCGCGGGTAGATGGGATGTTACCAGCCCTCCTTCAAGGGCGTGGGGAGGCCCTGGTTACCAGGCTGAACACTATCTTCAGAGCGTGCCTAGCGCTAGCTACATACCCATGAGCTAGAGAGAGGTAAGAATAGTTTTCATCCCGAGAACGGGCAACCGCTGCTACGACCGCGCCAATTCACGGAGACTGATTAGCCTGATGTCATTTCTGCTCGAAAACGCTGGACCGAGTAGTGGACAGATTCACAACGGACGGAACTCTAGCTGTGTGTCCTTATTCGAGATCACAGCACGTCTACCAGGCTGGTAGGTCTACAGAGACGGCACTCCGCCACCTGGTTAGGGAGGTATAAGGGCTACTCTACCGTAAAAAAGCAGACTATGCGTGTTTATGGATATTGAAGGGATGTTTGATAACGCTTCCTTTGATGCAAATTGCGAGTCTACCACCAAGTTCGGCATAAGCGCCATGCTAGTCAACTGAATCAGGCAGATGCTACAAACCGGAATCGTCACCACTAGTCTTGGAGGTACCGAAGTCAGGACCCGAGTCAGCAGGAGATACCTGCAGGGACGAGTTTTGTCTCCCCTGATGTGTACCCTGATCGCAGATGGACTACTTACAGAGCTCGGCAAGATAATGGGAACTACAGTGGGATACGCTGACGACGTATCTTTGATTGTCACAGGCGACCACCTCCCGTCCATGACTAGAAAGATGCAGAAGGTACTTGAATTTGTTCAGAACTGGTGCACATCTCGGTCGCTGGGGATTAATTTCAACAAAACCGAGATTATTATTATTAGATTAGATTTATTAATGTACATTATGTTGTACAATACATAGAAAATAGAATTAATTATTAATTTTACAGAATTAATGTAAAAGAGTATAATATATTTGTGTGAGCGTGTGGAATGAAATGAGGTGACGTGTAGGGTAATGTGTTTATGTGTGGTGTTTGTGAGTGGACGTAGAGAACTATTTCTCCTGTTCCAAGAAATATAGCTTAGCCAGTGTTTTAAAGTCAGAGATGTTTCTAGTGTTGCGAAGATGAGGCGGTAATGAATTCCATAGATAAGAGGCACTGATATGAAATGAAGTTCTCAGTGTCTCTGTGGCGAAGGGGGGGATGTCTAGAGGTGTCACCTCCCCCCTCACAGGTCTGAGTGCAACGTGGAAGTCGAAGAAGGCCAGGATGTAAGCCGGTGTAGCAGTGTTGAAAATTTTTCTTAAAAAGCAGGCCATGAAATATTTCCTACGACCAGCGGTGGTAAGCCATTGCAGCTCGCGCCTGTAAGGGGAGATGTGCTCATCCCTCCTTACACCGTACATGTAACGGATGCCAGAGTTAGCCAGTCTTTGCAGTTTAGTGTCTAGTTCGTTTGTCAGGTCACAGTATACCAGTGAGCAGTAGTTAATGATTGGGAACAAGAGAGCTTGCACTAGGTGTTTGCGCAGTCCCAGGTTGGTGCTCTTCCTGAAAAAGTAGAGTCTGTACATGAGGGAGTGGGCACGCTTACACAATTGTGTAACGTGATCCTTCCAGTTTAGCTTGGCATCAAGCACCAACCCCAGGCTGCGGACAGAAGATTGGTAATTGACCCGGGCTCCTCCTATGTTGATATAGGTGTTAGCAACAGAAGGCAAAGCATTTATGTAATAGGGGGAACCCAGGACAATTGCCTGAGTTTTGAGTACGTTTAGTTTGAGATGATTGTGTGCTGCCCAACGAGATACCCTTTCGGCATTAGCTGACATCCTTGAGGAACAGGAGTCGAGATGGCACTGAGTATAGATTTGCAGGTCATCCGCGTATATGAGGTGTGAGATATCAGAGTCAAGGCAGAAACTGATGTCATTGATGTACAACGAGAATAACAAAGGTCCCAGGACGGAACCCTGTGGTACTCCCGTGTTAAGTGGGCGAAAGATGGAGAGTTCACCGTTATCACCAGTGACAGCTTGTGTTCTGCCCGAGAGGTACGAGGCGAGCCAGCGGATGACCTGCTTGGAGAAGCCGAACGTGGATAGTTTTTCAAGCAGCTTGACGTGGCACACCGTGTCAAAGGCCTTGCTGAAATCGAAGAGAAGGAGAAGTGTTACCTTCTTTTTGTTGATGCCCAGCCTAACATCGTCAGTCAGCTTAATTAAGCCCGACTGAGTACTGTGGCCGGCGCGGAAACCAGTTTGTAGACAATCCAGGTAAAGCCTAGTCTCAAGATGTTCTGAGATTTGTCTGTGGACCAGCCATTCCAACGCCTTGGACAGGAAGCACAAAAGAGAGATCGGACGATAGTCAGTTAAAGCTGTTGGAGAGCTGACTTTGTTTAGAGCGTGCACTAGTGACTTTTTCCAGGCAGAGGGGAAGCGCGACTCGCACAAAGACAGGTTGAAAATACGACAAAGTATGGGTGCGAGTACGGGCATTGCTTTATGAATGACAACCTGGGGGATGCCGTCGCTGCCTCTTGCCTGAGAGTCAAAATGCGATATTGCTGCTAAAACGTCCGACTCCCTTATCTCCCTGAAATCGAAGCTTGTGTGGATGTTCAGACCCTCGAGCCTTCGCAGATAGTCCTCAACAGCGGGGGCAGATGGATCGTTGGAAATGCCACTAAAATGCGTGTTGAGGTCTTCATTGGAGAAGCGAGATGGTGGTTTTTCCCTGGATGTTGTTATTCCGAGTTTCTCAAGCTCTCTCCAGATCTCGCCGACATCAGTTATGGAGGACAGGCGTGAATGATAGTAGTTCAGCCTAGCCTCCTCAACCTGCCTGTGAGCATCATCCCTGGCTAGTCTATAGAAAAAAAGATCTAGGGGGAGACGTGATCTGCGAAAGCGTCTGTAGAATCTGTCACGCTCCTTCAGAATGTCACGAAGAGCCACGGTGAACCACGGGTGACGTTTGAGTCCGACTGTCATTGTGCGTAATGGGGCGAGATGATTTATGGCGTCAGTCAGGTTAGTGTTGAGTAATGTGATGCATTCGTCAAGTGATGAGGTGTGAAGTAGTGACCAGTCGCGCGCGTCGAGGAAGTCAGTTAGCTTTTTATTGCAGATGCCTTTGTAGTTTCTGTAAGTGTAAGATTTAGGTACGTGTCGTGGCATCCGTACGTCGAGAGTGGCCGTTATAAGATCGTGTCCATTAATGAACGGTGTGTCTGTCTTTCAGTGGGCGAGCAGGCGATCCTGTTCGTCAATTAGGCACAGATCAAGCCAGGTGTCAGTTTCCGGTTTATGATGCGTAGCATCATACGGAACTGACCGGAGGGAGTTCTCCTCAATGAAGGCCCTGATGAACTTGGCATCTTCAGAGGAGGAGAGCTGATCGGCGTTGAAATCACCCATGATGAGTTTCGTGGAGTAGGAGTGCATACAAGTTGTGAGCCTTTCTATGAAATCGTTGCCCTGGATGAAAGGGGCATGCGGCGGGCGATAAACAACTCCTACAAAGATAGGTGTTATGCCTTTAGCAGTGATCTCACAGAAAAGGTACTCCGGCTTGCCTGGCTTGCCCGTCCAGGTGTTTTCAGATGAAGCGATGATCGTAGCTGTCAAGGTGCTGTGTATGTAGAGGGCCACACCTCCACCGTTTCGGTTTCTGTCCCGTCTGAACAGTATGTAGTCGTCGAGAAGAGGGATAGACTGTACTTTGTCATCTAACCAAGTTTCAGTCACAGCTATAATGTGGAAGAAGGGACGAGTAGACAATAAGAGCCTAACCGCCTCAATGTGACCCGTAAGTGAGTTTGCATTGAAGTGGCAGGCCCTTACTCCCTCGGACAGAGACACCTTGGGAGAAGAGGATGAAAATGAAGATGAGCTTGCAGAAGATGAGTGAGATGGTGGCTTTGGGCGAATGATACGTGTGTGTGTGTGTGACGTCTTCCTCAGTGGCTGCTGGAGTTGTCGTTGATGTTGTTGTTGTTGCTGTTGCTGGTTGAAGGGTTGCTGTTGCTGGGTGGCGAGGTTGCTGGCGGGTTCCTCAATAAAAAAACCGCCAGATCATCCTCGCTGCTGAGGGTAGTGGCCTTTTCTGCCGCAGCCGTGGACCGGACGTAAATCCTCCCGCCCCTGATGTAAGACCGGCAACCAGGTCTCCTTCTGACCTCCCGCCAGGTCCTGACGCGGAGCTTTTGTATCTCTGGAGGGAACAGTTCATTGACATTGATGAGCCCTTGATGGTGGGGGGCCCTTGCTTCCTCCAGGATACTCGCGTCGAGCTCAGCCGTGTGCAGCCTGCCCCTCCGGATCTTCGCCCTGATGGTCGAGCGGGCAAGGGCATCGGAGGACAATGTGACAGCGATGGGAGGAAGTCTGCTGTCTGGGGCCCTGACGTCGATGGTCTCGTCCAGTCTCCCCATGACTCTTGCCCCCGCAATGTCCCTTCTGGGGACTGTAGGGTCGAGGGCGGACACCACAGCATAAGCCAGGAGATCGATGGAAGTCTCCCTCGTATAACGCAGCCCCGAGACGACCACTTCTCTACTGCTTTTGTTGTTGTTGTTGTTGATCTCCTGCTGCTGCTTTATTTTCAGCAGCTCCCTTCGGAGACTGGCAATTTCCGAGGGGACAGTGTTGCCAGCATCGTTGTCCAGGGTGTTGTTGTTGCTGGTGGACTGCTGAGGAGGTGGCCCAGACAGCAGGACCTCTATTTGTGCCCGCAGCTCTGCGATGGTCTGCTCAGCATTTGTTATGCGAGCTTGGAGCTGGGGCAGGTCGTCTAGGACGTTGAGCCGGGTCTCAAGAAGGCCAAGCCTCGTCTCCAACCCTGAGACCTTGTTGACGGTGACCCTAAGGGACTCCGCTGCCTCATCCTGCCCCTCGCGAATTTCCTTGATGGCCTCGAAAATATCCCGCAGTTTGACGTCCTTTCCGATCGTGGCCGTATTAGGTGGGCGCACAGGAAAATGGTTGCGCGAGGAGGTGGTCGATGGGGGCGCCGAGGAGGGCTTCTTCTCGGTGTTACTGCCCTTCAGGGTGGCATTGAGCGAGGCATCCAGTCTCGCCCTGCTGGTAGAGTCCACACACGTGGCACACGCAAGTATCGGAACACCTCTCAACTGCACGGAGCGAAAGGACATACAACGAGTGTGGAAGGCGTTGTGACAAACCTCACACTGTTTAGGGTCCTTGGTCTGTATGTTCTTATTACAGACCTCACAGATGGTTTGGTGCGCATCCGTAACTTTCTCTCCAGTTGCACTTGTTTTGCTCATTTTGTCGGCAACTTACTAGCAGTCGATAATGTAGAGGGTGCGAGAGGGTAAATGTAGTTGATAAGTTACCGACAGAGCAGCGTGGTACCCTTCTCCTCACTAGATGACAGTCGGAAGAGAAGAGGATAAGAGAGAAAGTGGCGCACCGACCTGAACTGATGATGATGTTCGCCGTCGCCTCGAGAGATGTCGCCTCATGTGCTGTTTTGAAGAGCAGAAGAAAGCCGTGCAGGAGAAAAGCGAAGCCAGGTAAAGCGTAGCAGTTTGAGGTTAGGAGCGAGAGCCAAGACTTAGCATCAAGATGACAGTGTGTGAAGAGTGCATCCTCCAGCGAGATGGTACTGTTTACTAGGAAACATAACCTCATGATGGAACATATCGAGATTTTCGGGTCGAGACTGACCTCTCTATTGAGATGTGCTACCTGGAAGTCACCCTGGATAACAAAATCACGTGGAAGGCCCACATCGATCACTAGGCACAGAAGACCACGGCCACATACTGGACCTGCAGAAGAATGGTGGACCAAGCCTGGGGACTACACCACGAGTGGTTCGATGGATATTGACGGCCATCATACTACCTCAGATCACCTATGCTCTCTCTATCTGTGCAATGGGCAAGGCCATACTCCGCAAGGTATACGACTGCATCTACAAAATGGCAATCCTAGTCATCACGGGGGCTCTTAGGACCACCCCCATAACTGCCATGGGGGATCTCTTGGATCTGGTACCCCCACACCAGTGGACGAGGAGACCTGGAGTGCGGCGCAACGACTGGGGCATCTGGGACGTTAGATGCACACCAGTGCAGGAAACACAGTAGTACTACACCGAGGAGGGGCACCACAGTCCATCCTAGCCATGAGCGGGGACCGCTGCTCGGCGAATTCCAACTTCGCCAGCCCTTCAGGGTAATGCACCCTCACAGAGAGACCTGGATGAACAACCCAGACGAACTACACTCTCCAAAAGCACTGGTGCAGGGGATCCAGGGTGAGCATTCCGCTCAACCTGGGATCGACGGTCAGTTGATCAGTAGAGTCCCAGTGCCCGAGATGTGGGGAAGAGCAGGCGACTCCCTTCCACCTGATTGCACGGTGTGGAAGAATGGGCCCACGCAAACAAGCCCTTAAAGTCAGCCACACCGGCGGGAAGAAAATCGAGGAAATAGGGTTGGCAGGCTGCTTCAGTTCACTAAGCTGGCTGGCCTCACGTCGTTTCCTGCACTCCAGAGTGCCCTAATGGGCCCGGGCACAGTGATCCAGCAGGACTGACAATAAGCATCCAGTCACCCTCGCTTAACAACAGCAACACCACTTACCTAGTTCCGCATATTTCCGAATAATTTAATACGTATTATTTCCCAACTGTAGCTAGTATATTCGACGGCAGTATGGAAGAACGTGACATCTCGAATTATGAAAGAAGAACGTGGCATCTCGACCGAGGTCAAATTTTTCATTAATGCGGCACTGGAATTTTGGGTGCATGAATTATACGAAGCATTTTTTTCCAATAAATTCAATAATTGTTTCAATGATTTTCTGATTTATGTAGCCTTCATATTGAGGAACCAGAAACTTTCACATAAAATCAAACAAACAAATATTCTTCAATTCTCATATGTTAATTACATTGAATTTTTCAATTTATAAAATGAAGACAAAAATTATATACATTATGGGATTGGAATGATACTCACACAAAAACCTACATCGGGCCTACAGAACGCTCAGAAGCTTACACATAAAATCGAACTCATTATGAAAAGTAAATAAATGAGAAAATGATTAATAAAATGATTAAACATACTTACATGTTTTTTCGGTACGGTTCAACCGCTTGAGAATGTGAGTGGCGCGCACCGCAGACGCACCGCGACACGCGCTCACAGAAAAATTAACAATGCTCTTAAACAATAAGAGCTAAAAATTACCACAAAACTTTTTCATAGCATTGTGAAAATGTTGGTATGAATTTTTTTTTTTTATCGCGATATTGTTTCTATTTGATATTAAGAATTGTGATTGTGCTTGAAAGACGCGGGATACATGCAAGTTTATCGTGTACAAGTTTCAAGAAGAAATATGAATACTTAAAAAAGTTATGACGAGTTGAAGTGAAAAAAGCATTAAACTTTTGTTTCCTCGAGAATGGCTTCTTCTTGAAATATTTTATCAACTATAAAAATTATCAATATAGTTTATTTGGTAAAAGATGCGGAATGAAATTCTCTACCGAGCCTATTTTTTCAAATTGAGTTTTGCGCAAGTTGAAAAAATATTCTGCTGGACAATACTTATTCTGCGAAATTTCGTTTCGTCCCCTTTTCGTTTCGGCGCCCTCAATTATTGAATTTTGGAAAAAAAATGCTTCATGTAATTCATACACCCGAAATTCCAGTGCTTTATCAATGAAAAATTTGAATTCGGTCTAAATGTCACGAGGTTCTGGCACAATTTGAGATGTCATGTTCTTCCATACTGCCGTCGATATTATTCAGTGATATTAAAATTGGATTCACTGGAAAACTTTAGTAATTCTAAGTGACAAACGTCTATTTATGCGGTATTATAGTTAGAAGTTCGAATCCAAGAGATGAAAAATTCATTTTCTTGTTGATCTTCAGCATTTCTAGTTTTGACCGGTCAAAACTAGCTGATTAGCTATTATTAATCGGCTTATCCGGTTCACTGGTTGACTATGTTCGCCGGCTAATTACTGTAGCCAGCTAACTTTCAGCTAATTAATCAAGTTGATTGTCTTGGCCGGTTAAGCCAACTAAATCTCACAGCACTAGTATGTACTTACTATACCATAAATAAACCAAAGCAGAGTACAAATTCATGTGAAGACACGTACTGATTTTTCAAATCACTTTTCAAATACACATCTGAATGATTTAAAGTGTAGGTAAGAGTTTTACGATGACGGAAAGCATTATTGTATCTTTGATTGCATATCAAATTTTATTAACACTTCATGACAACTATATACATTGAAATTAAGGTTGTGGAAAAATCACAACGATAATTTTTTTTTTTTTTTGAAGTCGAATAATTTCTACTTTTTCTTTATATTTCCGACAGAAAACTAGTGAGTATTCTTATTTCATCACTACTAAAACAAATCCAGTGTTATTTTCAATATTGTTTTTTAAGTTTAACTTTGGGTATGTTTTTCGAAACATCAAACAGTATTCTTCAGAAAATGCGAAATGAGAACTTCGAAAATGGTATAAAAAATTTTGTTTTGCGTGCAACTTATTAATCTTCACCAAGCAAAAGATAAACTTACTTTCACATGTAACACTGCAGTCCCAGGAGGATGTACGTCAGTGAGTGTCCTTAAAACTTTGCCACTAGAGCTTTCTAGCATTAGTATGTGTCCTCTTGCAAAGCCTGCTAATAGTCTCGAACCATCGTGATTGAAGCATAAAGCTGAAACGGAGCCTTGGTGCCTAGCTTCTTGGTCGCACCAACGTAAGGTTTGATTAGAATCAAAGCCCAGAATCAAACCGTGACTGGTGCCTATGACTAACATGTTACCACCAGCAGCCATGGCGCTTGCTAAACCAGCATTTATCCTTTCCTGTAAATAAAAAAAAAAGGGAGCACACATTCAGTTAATCTAGAAGTCACACATAGAATGTTAAATCTGCCTTGTGAGGAAAGTGTACAGTACTTGGCTTTATTTTTTCAAACGCTCAATTTTCTGTCAAACTACAGAATATAAGTACCTGGCGGATCACTTGCGATTCATATTTTTCCCATATATTCGTATTCTTTTTGTACACCTTATACAATATTGATGTGATTACATCATACGCTGATAAACTGCGAAGATAAACTGTTACTGTTTTAGGTAAAATACGCATTTATTTCGAAACTCTGATGGTGTCAAATATTTGAAAAAGGTTTTATAACGAATTTGTAATTGAAATCAAAACAATGACATAGCACATTTAATGCCAAAGATAGGTTGGAAGTATCAATCATATATCTACATACAGGGCGACCAGTAACATATGTCAAATCGCAATTATGAATCACTTTTTAGATAACTAATGACGAACAGGATTGTTTTCTTCGGTATGAAGGTCAATGATGCGAAACAAAATTTTGTTGCTCACGTTTCGGCCCTAGTAGGGGCCCTCTTTAGAATGAATTATTGAATTGAGAATCTATTCAGTAGATAAATAAAAGCTAAAAAATGTATAAAAAGAAAAACTATAATCATAGTATACCGAATTTGTATGAGTCTGACCTATCTTTACCTTGGCTAGGTAGTGTTGATGTATACACAGAATTTTAAATTTTATTTAAATTATTTATATTCAAGTTTAATAAGAAGTCATTAAGGTCAATAGCCATTTTAGGAAAGTAAGGCAATCTGCCTCTCCTAGCTACTCATGCGTACAAATTGTGTCCACTAGTTATCATTGTTAATAGAGTAAATTTAGAATCTAGTTATATTTCACATAGTACGTCAGTCGGTACAGTAGGTAAAACGTTACCATCCGATTACATACATATATCTAGAGTGAGGCGAAGGTATGGAAACCTATAATAATCTCGCGGAGTTCGGTAAAAAAAATTACCAAGGTTAAATCTGAACTAATATTTAACAAGGGATTCAATGCTGACCTTTGATTTGACTATGATCCTCATCTTCAAGAACATTCTGAGGTCAACTTTGATTTATCAAATGGGAACCCCCATTTTTAATGCCAGCACCGTAAGGAGTGAAAGATTTTACGTTCTAATAGATGTTAAGGTCTAAGGTCAACATGATCTCTACGGGTCACATAAAGGTTAAAAGTATGCTTGGTACCAATAACGCGGATAATTTTTAGGATCCGCATCTCACACAAGTCCCTTTACATAAAAATTGTTAGGTTTGGTCAGAATGATCGGATTAGCTTTTGAAAGTTGATCTTGAAGTCAAACTTCAAGGTTCACTATTTTTTAATGAAAGTTTTGATTTTCATCACCAGCACTCTTCTTCTGGCGCGATGCAGCAACAACGACGTGGACGTAGAATTCTGTTCCCTTTGAGTGTTTTTTGGGGTGAGTTTCTTTTGCCTCTCACTTTTGGGGTGCTTTTCGGAATGAGTTTCCCTTGCCTCTGACTTTTGGGTGCATTTGACAATAGGATTGGTTACTGCCAAGAAATTAATGGAGAACAATTCGAGCATCTAATATGAATCGATTCTTCTATTGCGACGCTCTACAAAAGCATCCGAAAGTGAGAAGCAAGGAAAACACACTCGAAAAAACTCTCCAAAGGGAGCAGAATACTTTTACGTCCACGTTGTTGTTGTTGCGTCGCGCCAGAAGAAGAATGCTGGTATTGAAAATCAAAACTTTCATTATTTTTTTTTTCACCGGACCCAGTGAAATTTTTATGGGTTTCCATACTTTTACCTTACCCCTGGTCGGGAGAAATCTTGTGGTGTTTAGGTTTGGGTGAATTTCTCGTGCAACCTGTCTCGATCTGGAATTTTGTCTTGAGTCGTGCCAGCTATCACTATGCGTGATTAAATTAATTTTGTTTTACACAACACGTTAATTTAAAATACACATTTATTAACAATAAGATGTTCTTGAAATAGATTTTCGAGATACGGTTTTTACAGAGTTGTTATTCACTTGGTTTTTTTGACGGTGTCTGAGATAAGGAAGAAATTTTTGGAAGTGTTTACCGTTTCTAAGTATTTGGCACAAGGATTTTGTACCTGACGTGCTTTTGAGGTAATTCTGATAATTTCTTACCTCAAGATTAGCAACAATTTCGAAATTCAAAAAGAAGCTATTTTGTTCCAAGACTCAAAATTGGTCAACATGTCATAGATCCTATTGATTATTATTTTTTATAATTGAAATCTTTGTTCAGTATTGTTATTACTGAAGTAAACGTACTCGCTGCACTATACTTTCTGAAATACGTTTAATAATTAATTTTTAGAGAAAAGAAACGTGTTGGTTGATTCGTGTCGAGATCGGACACGTTGTATTTTTTAATTTTTTTCATCACATATATCTATACAGAGTGGGGCATTCAAAGTGACCAAGGCGATTTTCTCTAAAACCAAGCAAAATCTCAAAAAAAGTTTCAGACGAGAGCTGTAGGGGTTTGAAGGGGACGGAACAAAGCGCGTTCGAATTTTTATTAAGTGGATGCGCCAAGGAGATACGAAGGTCAGCTTCGGTTTCTCAAACGGGGTGGTGTGTTTTTTATTTTGAAAATGAAAAGAGTATTCAATTTCGAGTATAAACGTATAAGTACACCAGATTCTTAAAATTGACACTCGAAAGGATATTTTAAAAATAAGAAAAAGATGTCCGTTCTCCACTTGACGCGGACTAAATTCACAATTTTATCAAAGCAAATGTTCGAAATGATGGCCATTAACTTCAGTACACTTCGATTCCTTTTTTTTTGTTGTGACACTTCCGGTTTCTGAAAACAACCGTATGACTCGAGCAAAAGTTCTGCGGGATGGTTGACTTCTTTCAGAATATCGTTCTCCGTGTAAATTACAAACTGCACCAGCGTTTTTATGCGTTTCGCCATAAATGTAAATCATATCGATCTTCTTGGCAACCGTATACCGATCCATTTTTCTAAAATAATAATCACGATAATAGGAATTCTGAATGTTACTACTGAGGAGATTTGTACGTGATGTGAATACTCTCAATAACGATCATTAAATAACATTCGCCTACAACTTTGTGTTTTGACTGATAACTCTTGGTTCGATTTTCGAAGGAAGCATTAAGCATCTAATACCTGAAAAAATTGTTTACATCACACAAACCTTAGAGACATTGTTTTTCTCGCGTAAAGTAGAAAGTTGAAATCGAACCAAGAGTTATCAGTCAAAACACAAAGTTGTAGACGAATGTTATTCGTCGATGTTGTTTGTCGTTGTATCTTGTTCTTGTTTTTGAAATATCCTATTGAGTGTTAATTTTAGGAAACTGGTGTACTTATACTCTTATACTTGAAATTGAATACTGTTTTTATTTTCAAAATAAAAAATACACCGTCCCCTTCAAAACCCTACAGCTCTCGTCTGAGACCTTGTTTGAGATTTTGCTTTGTTTTCGAGAAAATTGCCCTGGTCACTTTAGATGCCCCACCCTGTATAAGCGCATGCGCGCATCCTTAGAGTAAGTGCGAGTATGTCTAGTTCGATATTCTAAATCTATATCAACACGCCATCTGTACTTCCAACTTAGACTTAAGATTTTTAACTCAACAGATAATATCTATTTTTTGTTTCAACATTGGCTAATTAGAATGATATAATAATTTTACTTGTATTCTTTCATCATTTCAAAGTTTCAAAATGATTTTAATTATTTGCAACATTTCTTTCATGCTAATGTATAAACAGTTTGTTTATGTTATTATGAATGGTAAGTTGGATTTTTGTAAAACTTATATTAACATAAGTAACATACAAATTGGTACCTTATATTTATCTACAAATTTAATCTTTTGAATTTGTGGGGTAACACAGGTCTGCAACGAAATCCTCCTTCAAAACAAAATATTATAGATATGAAGGTTTATTAATGTAACGAATTTATATCTGCTTTCCATTTTTTGCTGTCACGTATATATTACATGTTATGATTTTTGTTTTTTATTGTTATAAATTCAGAACTTCTCGTGTTTTTTGCTTTTGCAATTACACTACTTTAATCTATTTAAATAGTATATGTACTGTAACGTGGCATTTTTGATGCCCGTTACAAGGGGCTCCTTGAACCCTGAGCGGAACCAGAATTTAGGAATTTCCGAAATTGAGTCGCGAAGTTTTTGCAAAAGAGCGCCAGGACTAGAGTAACGCATCCGAAACTACGAGAGGGGACACCTTAGCGAATAGCGTAAGATATTTCAGGTTTTTTTTGTTTTTTTATTTTTCGAGATACAACAGCATCAGGCAAGAAGTCGACACCGAATTCGAGGAAATTGCGAAGTGGCGGACTAGCGACAATTGCGAAGGAAGGATGTCGAGGCTGCGGAGGGGGAGCCGACGCAGATCCCCGCATCGCGGGAATCCAAGGTGGACGCGATTCCCGCTGGCGGCCGGCGCGCCGCAGCCTCTCCCCCTTCACCCCGCCAACAATTGACTAGCGAACTTACGACGGACCGACTAGCGACGAGGGAGCACCACGCTCACCGCCAAGACGTCATGGAGCTGTGCGGAGGACGAGATTGCGTCCTAGCTTTAAGTTCTGCGCAGCGATGCTATCGAAGGTGCGCGTCGAGTTGCGCGATCGACGAAATCGATGACGGATCGATTATTGCGTATTCTTGTGGGTATGACGTCATGTGTGGAATGGCGTATCGAGATCCGTGTTGCGGCAGGTAGTAGGTTTTTGAAACCACTCTAATTCTGGCGGTCGTGATTAGTAATCACGTTTTGGGGGAGTTTCGCGAAGCAATGGAGTCGCCCAAAAATCGCGAGGGGAATGGAAAGGGGGTTGCAAAGATGTAGAAGGTAGGCGCTGCTTCTATCCCCGCGATTGAATTTCGAGCATAATTGCGAAAAGGCTTGCCGAGTAACGGATAGCCGTTTTGGATTTGCGTTGTAGAGAAGTACTCGAAATTCTTTTGCCGATTCTTTTGCTTGATGACCGTAGCCTGAGTACGCGTGTTAGGGTAGAATAAATTTTGAGTTCCTGAGAAAGTTGAGTAGAGTCACGGGTTTTAGTTGAGTCTTTCTCGTTAGTGAAATCAAGTATAGCCGAATTTCGCTGTACCGGGTCGAGCCGCGTTATCGGGGTTTTTTAGGTGTCACCTCTCGAGTAGGTCGGGAAGTGCCGAATTGGAGTGCTCGGATTAGCGGGTAACGTTTTGGAGGATTTTGAAAAGATTTGATTTCGGATGCGTTGCGATTGCGTATAGTTTAGGTTACGTTTAGTTGCGCCTGCATTGTGTTCCGTACCCGTTATTCAAGATAATGTAGATTGAGTTGCGTAACCTTGAGCTTGTGTTTAGTTGAAGTTAAATGTAGTGGTGCTTGCGCTTAGTTAAGTTTACGTTTAGTTAAGATAGTGTTTAGTCGAGTCGAGGTGATGTATAGTCAAAATTGCTGTTGCGTTGAGCAGCAGTTGAGACGAGAAGTTTGAGCATTGAGTTTTAGTTGCGTTTAAAATATAGTAGCGTTTGCGGATTCGTTTAGATTTAGGGCAGCTCGCGGTAGCGTCGAAGCTCCGAGTCGGGTGAGATCTCGAGTGAGATTGAGGACGCCGTCTGTCCGGTAGCCCGACGGCGCACCGTCGAATAATTAGTTTTAGTTTCGTTTCGAGCAATAATCGCCATGGAGAACAAATGGCGAAGTTGCAAATTGAGAATTGCGTATGAGGATTTTGTGATCGTTGAGTGACGTTTTAGTTAGGGAGCCGCGAGCTCATTAGAGTAAGAAATAGAGTAGGTTACGTGTAATTTTCTGTTTAGTTTTAGACTCGCGATGAGCGATTTTTGGATTATATTTTTTTTTTTGTTTTGTATCACCGCTATTATGAAATATAAGATTTTATTTTACTTTTGTTAAATAGCGTGTGTATTTCGAGTGTCTCTCTCTCTCTCCAAAAATTACCCCTCCCCTCTCCGCGGTACTGAGCTATCGAGCATATTATATGCCCGAGGAATAGCGCATTAATGATTTCGAGGCGTGTTAATCACGCCGGGCGCCCAACAAAACTTCGCGATATTGTTTTAGATCCAGGGTACATCGTGGACGCCAAATTATTGTGCACGCGGTAAGTTCTCGGTTATTTTCTCCGAGTGACCGAGGAGCGGGAAAAATCCACGTCACAGTACATACAAAACCAGTTCGAACTGATAGAAAAAGAATTTGAAAAAGAAATTAGAAAGAGAAGATATTCGCTGTGCAATTCCAATCGATGGTATGAAAAGAAAGAAAACTACAAAATAACTAAAAGTATACTAGTAGATAGATCTTCTGACGATTTTAATATTTAAACTTTTCAACTTTATAGTTTTATTTTCAGAAATATTGTCGCTATCAGAATTGTTTGATTATAATTTGTAAGCAAAAATAGCGTTTTATTAAAAAAAACATTACATGCAAAGTATACGTGGTACATATTTTGTATTACTATGTTTCGATTGAAGAGCATCAAATCTATTATAATTACACATAATAATAATAAGGAGAAAAAAAGTTTTGTTTGCAGACCAGTGATAATCAGCGGCTCTTGTGCAGTTTAGATAAATGTTTTATAATATGATAGAATAGGTACTGGCATTAGTTTTGGTGAATCTTTTAGTAGCGTATTCAACGACACTTTCATAAGTTTAATTCTCGATCAAACTTCAATCTCATTAAAAATTATCAGGGTGATTTGGTATGGAATGCTCCATTGACAAATATAACAGCAATGGCATTGACCTAATATAGTTACATGTAGCTGAAAATGTCCAGGTGATACATAAACATATAGAAATACTGAATTCTAAGTATCAACCAACACCTCATCATTATGTAGTAATAACATCAAATAAATAACATTATTTGACTATAACAGAACATCAATTATCCGAATCACCAATCATGTGAATAATGATTTGATTCATGTGATTGTCTTGCAACATAACGAGTTCAGGCCTGAATAAGTTCAACATCCATCCATTGCTAATTTTAAGTGTAAACATCGTATGCTTATGTACTTCTTTCTCCATGCAACATTGTTGTTAGCTTATACTAATTCTTGATTCTCCGAACCCTACACGGTCCTCATTAGTTTGAATAATGAATGTTCGACTGTATTTTTTCTATCGAAAAAAATCTATATTAGTAGCCTAATTCCGATGAATAATACCTCATATTATTCACAAATAAAGTGAACAGGATGAGTTATTGTTCAATAATATCAGATGAACATATATTTTTGGCCGTAACAAATAGTAGAGTAATATGATTTCTCTGATCTTGCTAATAACAAGGTGTTAACAATTACAATTCAGCGTCGTAAAAAAATTTTCTGTATCACATAAACTTATTAATTTCACTTAACCATTTCATGTATACATTGTACCTTAGGTGCAATTTGCTTGAAAATTTGCGTGTATGGGCTTTTGGGGTGGCTAATTACGAATCTGAACTTGAAGTTCGTAAATTCAAAATGGCGGATCCAATATGCCGAACAGACAAAAATAACAAAAATAACAAAAATAAAATGTTGAAAAAATTCTGTTAAATTTTTTGGTTGTGTATTAAGTTTGTATAAAAATTAGCATTTAGATTTTCATGGTAGATTTGCAGAAAATTCTTTTTGTCATGGAAAAGTACGAAGTTCGACCATTTGTTTAAATGTACTATTTTTGCAGTAAATAAATAAATAAATTTTATATTTTTTTGAGATTTAGAAATATTCCAAGGACCACGTGGAACCAAAAAACTCGGTAGTTGTTACCAAAAATGTAGTTTATTAAATAAAAAACAGCAAAAAAAAAAAAAAGATAGGAGGCTTAGCGTCCCAACGTGAATCGAAGGGTTAACCTAATGAGCTTCAGATACAACTTTTGAACCTTGATTTAGTCAATACCTTGCATTTCTAAGAATTAAGGTCGTAAAAATCTTTTGAACGTACATATAGGATATAGGGATGTATTGCAGAAAGAAACGAGTAAGATTTTTCCTCATAATGCGTTCATATTAAAAAACTTCCTATAATTCAAAGAACAATTTAGTATGAAGTATAGTTTGTCTATTTGGTTTACACGCAGCCCGTAAGATGACTGTAAGTATCATATTATAATTACATAATTTAGGGGTTATAATCAATTCTTAATAGCTAAGTGAGAACATTGATTTCCTCATTCTTATTATTCGGCACTCAATGTAAACACTAATATAAAATGTTTCTAACTATGTAATAACTTATGTCAGTCTGTCACTTTCTACGTCGTAGCTGCGCTTAAATCGAATGGACAAACTGTAACACTTCATAGTTTGAAGATTTCATTCTGATCCATCTAGATTGAATTAGAATTTTGTATCAACAAAATGTGGCAGTCATGTCTTGTAAAAAACTTGATAATACAACATTACCATTTACAATACTGTAGATGAAAAGTCAAAATAAATAATAGAATTCTTACGCTGGCTGATGAAATTTGTGAAGATATTCCCTTCAGTATAACGTGCCTCAATATAGCACTCGACGATTGTGATTGAGATGGTCTAAATGGTTTGCTGACAGAATTTAGAGATAATAAGCTCCCTACGCTGGCTGTCTCGCTACCTCCCAGTATTTCTGCTGGTGTTACAAACTCATCTTCTGTTCCAGATAGTGAACCAGAATCTAGTTCCGTCAAAATACTCTCTAAGGAGGGTGGCTCCTCCACCGCCGGGATGGCATATTCAGCATCATCTAGCTGTAAGAGAATGCATTACATGAGTGACAACACTTCTTCAAAAGTATTCCTTCTACATAAGGATATTGTAAAAACTAGATTATTTCAAACAGCTGTTATTAAGATGATGCTGGTTTTTTTGATTATCAAACTGAAGTTAGCCGCTAAACATACTATTGCTGATTGACTGTAAAACTGTACAACTATGGTTCTAATAGCACAAACTGCATTCTGGAGTCATTTGTGTACAACACTTATGCACGTTTTTATTCTAACATCTTTGATAAAATCTGCAAAAAATACTGGACTATAGTTTGAAGTTCCTACTGTCATATTCAATAGTTTTCTAAATGAATAATCATATTTAAAAATATTTTGTTTTATTTACGAGGTGCATTGCAAATACATTGTTTAACATTTTACGAGATTTTTTTTTCATAAGCAGCGTAAAAAAGCATTGTTTCAAAGGGTGGAATCACGGTTCTTGATGGGAAAAATTATGACGTGTTTCGATTTTCCGAAAAGTTTATTTATTTTGACAGATGAAAATACGGTGTTTTTGATGTACAATGCAGAGGTAAATTACATTCACTAATTACATTTTTTGACTTTGAGTAAAGAAAAGATACTTAATTTCATATAAGATCTTATGAATTTTAAGACACACCTGTTTCAATGCATCCAAGTGTAAGAGATGCAATGTGAAGGGTTTTTTGGAATAAGGTTGACTTTTTTACTACTAACATTTCAGCCTGACAATGAGTTGAAGAACTTCCGTAGACTTTGTTCACTCATTTTTCTAAATGGCGAACGAAAAAATGAAAACACCTGTCGACTAAGTCATTAATAATAAACAAAAGAAATGGCTAACAAAATTTGACTTTTAGCAGGACATTGAATCACTTATACCTTTGGTGATAAGGTAAATTAAGTGAATAAGGTATATTCATTGAATTCTATAATTCCAAGTTGGGATTAATTCGAGGATTCTGAGTTAAGTTATACAAATTACCAAGTGCATGACAGTGCATACCCATTAGAATGAAAGACTTGGACTAGCCATTGGATTGCCATATTGTGCCTTGTGGAATAATAAAGACTGTAGATATCCATTTTACGTTTTACTACGAGGTATAAGGCATTGGACTCGAAGTGAACTAACAGATATTAGTTATTCTTTTGATGTTCTTGGCTTCATTTTTTCTTTTAATAAGAAATTTTTGGAAGGTATAAACGCCAAACATTATTTTCACTTACGTACAATCGCTGACCGTTATGTCAGTTAGGTTCTCAAGAAAATTATAGAAAAAGGAGAAAAAATTCGGCCATGCATATTCTATTAGCAATAAAAATACGAAAATATGATCAAATAAATATGTCACATATCACGTTATTTTATACAAAATTCTAAGAAAAAAAAATCTATATTGAGAGATCTGTAAAGACACCAATGAAGTTTACAAGTTTCTTGTTTAACTTTCAGTGTTCAACCAATCTGGATTTGTTTTTTGAGTGGCAAAAAAGCCCAATAGATATTTTCTATAAAGTGGTAAAACAGCGAATAGAAATAGCTAGAATAAAAACGACCCCAGTATGCAGTCCTAGGATTAAAACACATTTTCCGAAAAAATGATTTTTTTATAAAATTGTAGGCATAAAACCTTACCCTGTAATACTCTTTCAAAGTTGTATGTATTCAGTTAATAACTTCGACTGCCAGTTTCAGCATGATTTTTTATTCTACAACCACATTTGTTACAGTTTTACAGAAGACTTGTAAATCGACATTTAAGTTAACCTGTCTTCCATCGTTGAGTTACTTACAGAAAGTAAAATTATGGAACGTTGAGAAATTTAATCAAATATTTTCATACATTAACTTACATTAAATGATAGAAATCATTTTCACAAGAATGTTTATATCTATAGTTCAGCTTATACCATGTAGTTAGTAAATGTTCCCTAGTGACAGATAACTGATAATATGAACAATAAATTCACTTTGATACATACGATAAACACTGAAATTCAAGGAACCGAACTATAGTTATTTCATAAACGGTAGTGAGTATTTTTATAAATGTAATACATACTTGTATTTAAGATCAGGTTATTCCTAATAAATTCGCAAATGTGAAAAACAAAAACCAATTGATTGTATCATTTCTAATTTATTGAAAAAAAATTGTGATGTTAGTTACCAACAATTTGGAATTCATCCATTTATATCAAGATACAGTTATTGTTTATGGAACTATAGAATTTTTGTTATAAGAGCATCCAAAATCATTTCATACAATTATAAATTTCCTTATGTAGTTCGCTAGTTTAGAAGAAATATTAGATCGTCATTATCAATAGGTGTTCTCTGTAATAGTTTATATATTTTCTAATCAACAAACAGAAGTAAATAATTCTGGTGGAGAAGATTAGCTCAATCAGATCTGAATTATCTATAATATTCCCCAAAAATTTATATTGAATGGTATCAGTTTAATGGACCATAGGAATTTCAATGAATTTCAAAAGTTCATTGGGTAATGACAAAGATTCAAAAGTACTCCAGTAGTTTTCATGAACCAAGTTCCATAACATTTATTTTCATATCAGCAGGCTTCTTAAATGTCATGAAATAAGCTTAAAATTTTTAACATCAGCATAAAAGATTCAGAAGGATCATTATCTAGCAACCTTAGAAAAATATTTTACGAATAGTCATCAGAAAATTAATGTGACTGTGTAGACTTTGTTCAAACCATATAACTTACATTACACCGCAAAGAAGATATTCGTAACATTGTAAAGCGGTAATTTCTTGCTTGAATAGTTTGCTACATTCATGTTATGAACTTCAACCTTATGAAAAGTTTCAGTATACAAATCAGGCAGCTGCAATCGGCAGAAATTCTGTTATATTATAGAAATTTTCTATTTCAGAGTGGAGATATTATGCAGCCTAAAAATAACTGTAAGGTGATCAACATTTAGGAAATTGTGGGAAAACATTCTAAACAGTGTCTATTAAAAAATGTTAGTCTGTAATAAGTGCAAGCATGCAATTGCCCGGTCGTAACGCCATTCGCGAGCATAAATACAGGGCAGATGGGAAGAAACAACTACTTGTAAAAAATTATAATCAAAGTGGTACTTCTTCAATGAACATGTCAAAACGCTGAATCGGGGAGGATCATAACCTCTAAATCAAACAACCTATCAAGAATGTAATTAATAATTTGGAGGTCTGACTGCATAATAAAGGGGGATTCGCTAATTGACTGGCAATGTGTATCTTCTCAGGGATTGTTACCTCTTCAATATCTAAATGAATTGCTTCGGTAGCGTGATAATCCTGAAAGCCGATCTCGGACCCCAGTACATTTTCGGCCATGTTAAATCCTGTCTGTCAACTGACTACACTGAAATATAGTGATACTGGAACGCTCGCCGTAAGCCCGGCGTTGCCCGAGAGAGTGTCACTGAGAAAGATGGAAAATTGGGAGGAATCTGTCTTTCTCAGATACTTGTTTTTGATTACAACGAGAGATAGAGTTGGGAGAACACCATCTCTCCTTCACTATTGGGGAGCAGATTTCGATCTTTGTTCATCTTTGGCAAGTAAAAACGTGATAGCACGGAGTTATATATATGGAGGGCTACCTAGGCTCCTATGACGTCGTACAGTAGCGCGTGGAAATTTCCAGATGCTAGACACTGGAATCGATCACACAGCTACAGTTAGGGTGCTATCTCATGAGCAGTGAAAAGCAGCAGTGGTTCAGTAACTTAGGCCGTGTTCGAAAATTGACTGACAGTACTGTCAGCAATCTTTTATTTCTTTTGCGCTTCCAAGTTCGTGAATAGCTCTGACTCTGTTCTAGGGAATTTTCAGTACTATCAGTCAATTTACGAACACGGCCTTAAAAGTTTTCACTAGCATCAGTCTGGTAATTTTACGCAGCAGCAGCGCTGCTCATAAAATAGGTCGCGGCTTCTTGTGATCTTGGTACGTTCCACTAAACGCCTGCAACGATTGTAACACCCTCTGTATCGTTCCACCTAAGGCCTGTGGTCGTCACGAGCGATCGTTCGACGTCATAGATGACATCACTGTTCGCGACCACATCGCTCCCACATCGCCCACAAAATATTGGTGGGTCAGAGTGGGCTCTCACCAAAACGTGGCGGGAATTCGAAAAAAACAACAATGGCGACGAGACAAATAACTTTGTACAATCCTGAAACTGACATTGCAGTGGAAGTGAAAGTGTCAGTGGAGGATGCGAGGCGTGCCGAAAATGGTTAGTGGCCCCTTAATTTTGAAGATAATTTTCAATCGAATAACTTTGGTTTGGGAAAAAATTGCGTTTTTCTTATCCTAAACTCAAATAGAACTTTTTGTTGTGTGCGTCATTCTGTTTGTTGAAAAAAATGGAATTCATCATATTTTCTAAATATCAATATAAATAATTATTTGAGATTTTGTTTCATTCAATTCCAATTATTTCTTGCGATAGATGTGTTCATGAACAGTCATGTATTTTCATCGTTTCTAATACATTTTCTAACGAACTAAGTTTTTTTATTCCACATTTACACTTTGCAACGGCACTAATGAGTAGTGCATTACAAGAAAAGGCCGCAACGATTGTGGAATTGCAGCAGGAAGATGCTGAAAATACTGATAGTGGTACGCAAGCTCTATTATCTTTTACACAATTAGCATATGCATATATACAAATGGTTTAAACGCATAAATATCTGTAAAAGTTTTTATGGCGTGCCTATTAAAGAGTCAAAAATAAAATGGTTATTACATTGTCGTTATTTTTGATTTAGCAAATATAGAGGGTCACTCGCAATCGCAAGAGAGCAAGTGAGTGGTACGTCAATCAGTCTGTGGTATCTAGAGCATATTACCCAAATAAATTAATGCAAACGATAATTTCGAAAATGCTATATGCCTTCTAGGATTATATCGTTGGACTACGGAGATAGTGCTCTTCCTCCTCGATACATACACAGAGAGAGAGGAGAAATTTTCCAGCGGGAAGTTTTCCAAAAAAAAAATTTGGGAAGACATTGCGGAAACTATGAGAAGCAAAATTCCACTAATAACTGGACCTTGATGTACAGCCAAGATGAGGAGTTTAAAAAAAACGTACAAGAGTGTCAAAGACCATAATAACAAAAGTGGCAGTGACAGACGAACATGGTTGTTATATGAAGGAAAAACAAAATCTGTATGTTTTTATATTTGTTTTCTAAAATTATTTTCATTCTTGGATTAAATGATATGCTCATTCCTTTGTCGAAAATGGACACTTTTTTCCAATCAAAAGCCTGGGCTTCGCCGGTTGCAGTACCTTCTTCGACAGGAGTCTCCTCGCAAAGAAGTCAGGAATCAGAGGGCGAAGTGTCATCCGGTATGTTTATTAATTTCATTTCTATGCAACTAGTTGCTACTCCAAATTTTGTAAACATTTTTCATTTCTCAGATTTATCCTCGAGCCGGAAGACAAGAAAAAACGTGGCATCTCTCTTGAAAAAGAGACTCTGGCAAAAATCGGAAGAGGAAGCGCGTGCGAAACGACAAGGAGCGCTTGGAAATGGATGAAAAAATGCTTGCGTTACTTTCTAAATTAGTTGATAAGAAGTAACTAGTTTTATCGATTAAGTTCAGTTTTTTACGTATTAAGAGAGATTATATAAGTGTTATTGAAGAATTAAAAAGTAAGTCTAATAGTGTAAGTTTTCATACGCAGTTAAAAAAATCTATATTATTTACATTTAATATCGATCATTCATTCAACTCTTTATACGATTCAAAATAGAAAACTTTTTTTTCGATAAAACTTAAAGTCCAATATTTGCAATGTTTTCGTTGGAACTTGAAACCAAAGATTTTAATGCAATAAGAATAAAAAATACTTGATGAAATGAAAAATATTTTTGAAATCTTTCAATTTATTTCTTCATATAATATACACAATGATTCTGTTTGTGATGTAAAAACTCCCCATTATTTCAGGTTTCCATATTCACAATTAATAATCATAATAACAATAAAAGTCTTACGCGATATTATCGTGATCTTTTTCTGAATGGCAGCGTTCTAATTGATGAACGCTATTATTTTCTTGATTTTCGTTGACATTTTGGCAAACATGATTTTTATTGTCTTGTCGGTTTGTGAACTGTCAATCCTTTCCTGTTTCCATATTAACAAATAGTAATAATAATGATTATACTCGATATTATCGAAATTTCCAAAACAAGCTATGGAAGATTTTCCATAATCCTAATTCTTTTTTGAATCGGAGCGTTCTGATTCGCTACTTGACGAACATCATTATTTTCTTGATTTTCGTTGACATTTCGACGTAACACAATTACGCTTATCTCGTCATTTCTTATTGTACAAATGTTATGAATAACACAACAAGCCACAATATACTCAGCCATCAAATCTACTCTTGTCATTGGCAAGCAATGCAATAAGCTTCTCATACGTCCTTTTAGTAGGCCAATACATCTTTCCACGACTATCCTGGCTGTGGAATGTCGATAGTTGTAATTTTCCTGTCTCCGAGTTAGGAACCCATTGTCCCGAAAAGGTGTCATCAAATGTTGCTGCAGTTCGTATGTGGCATCACCCACAAGATGGCTGTCGGATGGAAACTTTTGGTCATCATTCAAAAATTTAGATACTTCCGATAAGCGGAATACTCTTTGATTATGGATCGATCCAGGATGTCCAGCGTAACAATGTGTTATCAAACATCTGTGGTCGCAAACCAACTAGAAAAAGATATGAATACAAACAAAAACCATACAGACTAAAATAAAACCAACCACAAAAAAGTGGAATCAAATGAAATATAGTAATGAATACCTGCAAATGAATGGAATGATATCCTTTTCTGTTTACGTAATCCCTCTGGTCTTCTTTTGGAGCGTTTATACGAATGTGGGTTCCATCAATAGCACCGATAACTTTGGGAAAACTACTACTTTCTTCAAATCCTCGCATAACTGCGGCAGCATTATCTCCAGTGGGCCATTTTATAAACAGAGGAGCTCGTTTGAATAATGCGGGCGTCAAGTGGAACGTAGCCCTTGTAGCTTGTCGCTCGAAAAACTGAACTGCGAGCAGCAGAAACTTGCGCCGGAAGTGATAGGGGAAAACTGCTGTTGCTGCTGCTTTTCACTGCTCATGAAATAGCACCCTTAGACTCACATCAGTAGTTTTGGGTCACCAATTACCGATAAAGTATTGAAATACACCGGACAACGGTCATTCTATTGCTCCTATCAAGCGAACCGAGGAAGGAGTAATTGTTAGATAAAGGATTTATATGGCCTTACTTTTGGAGAATGATTTGAATATATGATGAATTACAGCGCAGATTGGTGAGAGGGTTTAGCGGAATGACTGATTTGGATATATTTAAATACTATGATAAACTTCGATTTATTTTGTAGTTTCAGATTTCAAATCACAAACAACGGGGTTACTATCCCTACATAAAAAATCCGACAGACTTCTGTCGGATTTGACACAGATCCGACACAAAATCCGGTGTTATCCTCCACACGATAGAGAAGGATAGAAGATTGTGAACGGATCCTAGTCGGCTCTGTCGTAAATGAACTCGGTTTGCGGCTTGATGACCAAAATTTTATTTCGGAACGTATCTGGTTTCTATTCCCGCGTCCCGATGAACCTCAATTTTATAGTTCAGATTGTCGGAACGTATCCGGTTTCTGTGAGATCCGGACACAATCCGCTACAAATGTCGGACACAAGTCAGACACAAAATCCGGTCAGATTTTTTATGTAGGGTATAGTCGTCAGATTTTAAATTAATATAACAAAATGGAGCAGGAATTGATCGCTGTGCACAACCATCCCCCTCTTTAACTCATGGTAAAACTACTGAGCACCTTACCCCTTATTCTAGGAATTAAAACTAGGGTACGATGTCCTCGTTGCATATTCCCCCGTGATCTTATTTTAGCTATTACTATATTGCGAGCTTTTTATACATGGTATAACACTATGTTGGTATAGCGTGTAGGCGTAGAGTTGTCACACCATTAGCTTCCTATCCGTGTGAGCTTTGCGGTGGGAGCAGCAAGCCCCCCCCCCCTTGGCTACAGTGCTTTCTACCCCCTTTGTACAGACGTTAGAACCTGGGCCGATCTTAGCTGCTGTTTCCTAATCTGGTCATCACAGTGCACGTGCGCTAGAGGTGACCCATGTTTCGTGGTGGTGTCATATGTGGCGAACGTTATTACCGTGTGAACTCTCGAGGTCACGATGTGATGAGTTCTAGCCGTAGTTTACTTCTTAAATGTTCTTACTATCCTGTTTGTTCAGAGCCTATATATAACTTGTTATTTAATTAGTTTTATAGCGTGTAAATACATAGAATTGCATATATGTTATAATTAATTACTATCAATATTCACCTGGAGCAGAACAATAATGATTATTTATGGGACATAGTTGCTATTTATTTGATATTAAATCTAATAATGGGATTTCGCGGCTGCGAATATTCTCAGGTGTTCGTGTTATAACAATCTTAACAGAGTTAGCGTGTTTAAGGATTTTTGATGATTCGTAGTTTTGGAGTAGGTTTACGTATGTGCTTTCGTATAATTCTCTTCTGTAATTGTTAATTCTTATATTGATATGTATCGGCTTGATAGGTCCCAGGTAGCATTCTGTCGCAAGTTCACGTTATGGTCGTTACGTGGCGCGTGCGTGGCTCTGGCGGCACACCACTATCTGCATGTTTCTGCAGTTGTAGGATGACGTGCGCATGTGTGTTTTCGACAGAAGCTTGCTGCAGATCATGCATGATTCTCGAAGGGTCTGCCGGTATTCACGAAGAGCAGAATGCACAGGTTCTCATTGGCAAATAATAAAGAAAGAAAACTATATATTGTGAGATTTTTTCATTTATCTAAAATATAATGTTCAAAATCATCGAACATGGCAGGTCATTCGTTGACTATAATCGTTATACTATACAATTATAATAATATTTATATTTTATATTATTAATATGCGGCTATAGTAAAATATATGATATATTACACCCATATACATATATAGGTATAATATAAGTTTGCATATTTTTTACTTTTACTTAAAGATAATTAGTTATAAACGTGTTACAGTTACTCGCGAGCAAAAATGAACAAGAAAAACACTGACTTACAAATCTATGTCTGCGACAAGACTAGAAGAGAGGGTCTCTTCTACCTTTGTACAGTTATTAATATAAATATGTCTTTAGTTACATTTTTATACATTGTAGCTTAAAAGTATTAAGTACAGTTTATAATAGTATTGATAAACTGATATCGAATGAGTAGAATAGCAGATAATAATGAAGTATTTGAAATCAAAAAATAAAAATTAATACTTTATATAAATGTCAGAAGACTAAAATTTATACCAGATACCAAAAGCGTCTACAGTATCTAAATGTTAGCTATTTTATAGCTATGTTAGTACAAACCCGCCGCATTTGTTGATATAGGTATAATGTTTCATTGGAAAACATATAGTTACATATCACTTGTGGATATCACAGCTGCAGTACCAATTATAAAGACCATGCTTGGGCATAAACATAAAAACTAACATGCTGTGAGCCGCCGCTTGGAGGGGAGCTGCGAAACGATCGCAGCGCGCGGGGTGGCGAGTAGTGAGTTGAGCCAGCGTGTGTTGTGATAGCATTTTGTATGAGAAACAATAGACGGTATGTGGAATTACACTTGTTGTGCTGTTAACTGCAAAAATAACGGTAAAACTAGTGATTGTATATTTTACAAGTTTCCAACTGCATCACATAAAATAGTTCAAAGGCAAAAATGGATTGCTGCTGTGAAAAGAAAAAAGTAAGTAACATAACTTTACTTTCGAAGCCTTAGTTTTCTATATTTCTAAAATCAAGCCAACTATATCAATAGGTGAACTGTTATGCTATCTGCATGAAACACTATATAAATACATAAGTATTATTGTTTTTTACAGTCCTGATGGTTCAAAGTGGACTCCAAAAACTCATCATGTAACATGTAATGCTCATTTCATTGGCAAGAAAAAATCAGATGATCCTGCGAGTCCAAGCTACGTGCCAACTCTATTCCCTCCAGTTTATCATGCAAAGCAAGTAAATGAAAGAGCTGTTTTGAGTAGGTAAATGTATGAGAAGTAAAAAAATAATTATAAAATTGAATAATACATACATTGATATTTATATGATAACACATGTATCTATTAATTATAGGTACAATCGACTCATGAACCGAAGAAAGACTCTTCACAAGCGTAACATCGGAGTGAATTGTGGTACTGGAAATCAAGTTAACGACGACCCTAACAATGTTGTCAATAATAGTGGACGTGAACCTATGGATATAAGCAGTGCCGAAGTAATTTTAAAAAGTGATCAAGAGTGTCAAGTAAATTTTGTAAGTTCTGCTGGTATCGATTTAATTTTTTTAGTGAAAATAAAAACTGGACTGACATTTTCAGCCATAGCAATTTTCTTTGGTTTACATCGGTCAACTATCTCCAAGATATTCTTTTCAACTTTACAATATTTGAGTTGGTCAACTGCAAATTTAGTGTTTTGGCCAAGTAGAGCTGCCGTACAGAAAACTATGCCAGAATGTTTTAAACCTCAGTACTCTAATACTCGGGTTATCATAGACTGCACTGAATTCAAGATAGATGTTCCGTCAAGTGTTGACGACCGTATTTACTGTTACTCTCATTATAAGAAAGGTTTAACAGCAAAAGTACTGATTGGAATCACACCATTTGGGTTCATCTGTTTCAAATCGAAAGTTGCTGGCGGTAGAAAAGGTGATTCCCAATTAACTATTGAATCGAATTTGGTAGATTCATTGGAAGATGGTGATGTGGTTTTAGCAGATAAAGGTTTTCCTGAAATCAGGTCTATCATTGATGCAAGTGGTAAACGAGTATTTCTTATTATGCCACCATTTTTGGAAAAAAAATCAGAATTTTCGAAAGAAGAAACAGATCTGACTTACAACATCGCAAGAGTTCGAATTCATGTAGAAATAATTATGCAACGACTTAAAACATATCAAATTTTGTATAAAATTCCAGAACATTTGTTCTTTTGCATCGATAATATTATTCATGTTATCTGTGTCTTAGTAAATTTACAGCCACCAATTATTTCTAATAAAACGAAAACTATCAAGTAGAATAATAAAAACCTTTATTCGTGAAAGGTAGTGGTTTTCATTGTGTATTTATTAATATTATATTGCTACATACTACTGGAGTTTGAACTCGTTATTATTTTCAACTTTTCACTTCACTGTTACAGTGGAAATATCACTTATTTGATAATATTTTGCTGATTTGGATATTTATCAGTATGCCTCTAATGTAAATTAACACGCCGGCTGTTTAGCTTTTGAAACCGCTAGGTGGCGGCACGAGTGAGGCTCACAGCGAGTACATAGGTACGTATGTTTGAATACGCGTAGGATCTTTAATAGGCAAATTGTGGGTCTCTTATTCCGCAGTGTCATTGTCCTGGGTGTTCAACCTTGTAACGATGAGCCATTTCAGCCATATATTTTTGTCTGTGACCCTCCACATGGACAGAGCGATTGGCACGCCGTTTTGCATCCCGCAATCTTTTTTGTGCGCCCCAAATTGCCTCTTGCATCAGTCTCGCAAATTCTGTACGATCATGTGGCTGTGGTATTTTTCGACACTCACGTAAGGCATCTGCGCAAACAATCATCGAAACCTTGCATTGAATATAGGGTAACGTATTATTAGTCAATAACGATAATCTTAGTCATACACACCAAAAAATACTTTTCGATACAGGTATTAAATAACGGTCGGAGATTCTCTTTATCTGAAACAGACTTTCCAGTCCAAGAGAATTTTTGTGTCAGGCTATCCGTCATGGCTTCCTTCAGAAATTGGTTGAAAGCATCTCTAGCTGTGACACCACCAACGTTAATAAGATAGTATCTCTGAAATCCATATCACTCGTTTTTAAACTTGCAATAAACGTCACTGAAATTAGTTACCACCCGAGAAAAAATACAGTATCAGGTGCTATGATAAAACTATAATGCTTACTAGAAATCGTTGTCTTTCAGGATCTTCTTCAAACTCTTGGAATACCTCCAAGGAATCAATCCGGAGTATCAGCTATGAAGCATCTGAACTTTATTTTTACTAAATGATTCTTGAAGTGGATACCACCGCTGGCGAAAACCTCTTGGACTTCATTTGTGAACATTTTAAAGAAATTGTTCGGATCTTTCGGCTTACCCTTCCCATAATAGACACCTGCGATAAGTATAGAGCTATCAGGAATATTTATTATTCAGAACGGGATAGGCCAATACTGAGTTAAACAGTCTTTTGCGCCAGCAGCTCCACCAGTACTAACATCGATTTCTAAGATATTAGGTATGGCATATGTGTGTTTGGAAAGTTCTTTTAAAATTCCAGCAACAAAACTTACATGCCAATATTTTCCGGGTTTAACATCAATCAATTCAACGCGACGATTGCAAGTCCAAATCAATATTCTTACATCTTCTGGACGAGAAGCCAAACAGCAATGTGATCTGAGAACTGCAAGTATTGAGTTCGCCTGAACATTGTCCATGTTATTCTTAATAAAACAATCAGCTAACTGTGTTCGAAAGCAATTTTTTAATCGAGTACTGCCTTCTTCACCCATAGACTGACTGTTACTATCATCTTCACAGATAGCATCTGAATTTGAACACCCATATTCGGAAGAAATATCTTTCGCCTCGCGAGCTAAGTTATTCCACGTAACTGAACTTTGCGGTTCGTAAGGAGGACTGTCATTTGGTAAAATAGATGCTACAACGTTTCCATTATTCAAAGATATTTCCTCAGAACTATCATTATAGACGATATTGCAACGTAAATAAGGATTAGCATCGGCATGCCTCGCCATTCTAGTCATTCAAATGATTACGCCGTTGCCTTTGTGTGAGTTGACTACAGGGGTTTCGTTTCAGCCTAATCATGATTCAGGCATGTATATAGACAAGCTACAGAAATTATTAATAATATTGCATATAGTTATAGTAGAGGCAACAAATACGAATCTCTGAGAATTACGTGACTTTAAATTAGACGAAATATCACTTTTGTACGTAAAAGTAATAGCAATGACCAAAAATTTAGCTTAAAAAGTGAGCTAATATAGGTAATATTGTATTATATGACAACATTTGGACACGACATACAGGTCTCCATATGTGCATTAATTTTGAAAGATAATTTGAAACAACACTTACCCTGTGAAATGAGGTAATGTATTTCTTTATATTTTCCTTCCAGCTCGTGTATGTCTTACGGCTGATAAAATATCGTCGACTATATGTATATCTACACGTTTTACTGGGAAGCCCTAGCTTCCCCAGTTCCCGCGATTATTGTATGTAACATATAGGGTATAAGCATCCTGCGCGTACGTACGGGAAGCTTGCGAAGTACGAAGAACATAATTGCAGCAGACGTCGCATGAATGCTGCAGCAAGTTCTGTTTGACAGTCCCATACAGCTTTGCTGTTTGCTCGCTTGATTTGCGTCGCCATACAGCATTATTCTGCCGCATGGCGCTGCCGATCAAGATCTTGCATGATCTGACGGCGCATGAAATGGTACCTGGGCGCATGCATGACCTTGCCGGCAGGCAACTATTTGTCTGTTCCCGCAGTGGTGGGAAGACTTGCAAACGTTGTCTTCTGACAGATGCCTGCCGCAGAACATGCAAGATTCACACATGCTTCGCCAGGATCGGCTTTGTGGAAGATTATACATAATAATCTGTGAGAAAAAAATACCCAAATTACACAAATGATATAAAATAATTCGATAATATAAGACTATTGATAGTATAACTATTGATAGACTATTGATAATACGGTAGAAAATTTCCGTGAATCACAAATCGAAATAAATACATATGTTCTTGTAAAGTGCGTGGGAAGAATAATATCGTCAGAAAAATATAACCTAAAGCTTACCAATATTAGAAAAATAAGGATATAAGTACCCACATGGATGTAAAAAAGCAGTCGAATCTCTACAAACGCATCCGATTTCATGATATATAACTTCACAACTATACCGCATCAAATAATATGAGATGATGTATAATAATTGCCTCAAGAAGTAAAAACGTACATTCAGTCACGTGTTTCCCGCCCTTTGATGCCAAATTTGTGTCACAAATATAATTCGGAAACCCGGGTTCTGCGTATTTATGCGCAATATAAAACATAAACGACACTAGGGGACTTGCAAGTTTCGGTTCGGGCTGCAGCACGACATCTTGCGTAGAATTACAGCAATCGTATCGTCAATATATTGTAGCAAGATGAGTAGAAATTTTTTATTTTTTAGAAATGGTCTACCATTTATCAAGAAACGACCAACAAACCAGCAGAAAAAAATCAGCTGAATTATGATAGATGAGAGAACAACTATACAGAGGTATTGAAATTCGCCACCTTTTTCAGTACGTCTGTCGCAGTGACAACTGGTGGAATTTTTGGAAAACTTCATCGAAAATGACTGCGCATTGCACGGAAAGACGCTGCCGCGACTCACCAATTGTTCTTACATCGTGCCTGAGCCCTATTTCTAGGGACCAGGGTTGTTGACAATTGCGTTTCAACGAGCTAGTTCTGTCAAATAAACGTAACTAATCGAATACTTTACTACGTTTATACTTTAAGAAAGAATTTTTCTATTCGGGTCTTAACTGACGGAGTCCAGTTACATTAACGTAAAAATATTGTAGAAATCTACTGTTTATATTCAACAATCATCTCTTAGAATACAGTGAAAAGTGGCAAATCTATTTGTGACACATTTACCCTGCTGAAAATGAGGTACATTCATTCTACATACATTTTCACTTACTACCCATGTTTTACTCAGCTATATGTAATTTAAATTTTATAACTTCTTCTCTAGTAATCAATCCATCTGTGTTTTGAAAATTTGTGTCTTTCAAACTTTAGTTTCTCATCATTTCAAGTTATCAATGCATATTACGAACATATATACTTGATAGGTTAAATGTCATAAGCGATTACGGCCATATTGCCGTGTGACATATCACATACACCCCGCCAGCGTGCATTTTATGTCTCGATCATGTGTGTGTTTTTTGACACATTCGCCACTACAGGTTTTCGTTCGATTATATACTTTAAGCAACCTAGCGCACGTGCTCACACGCTTGTAACGTACGGCTAGTACCATTAGGCAAAAAATGTTCAAATATTACGAGTCACGGAAATACCATATGCGAATGGATAATTCATGCATATGCGTTAATGGTAATCAATGTGGACGAAAGAGCAGCAGGACAGTTTCATTGTATTTATTGACTTGCAAGATATTTGCATATGCAAAAATAAATGAAAGCAAGCTGTAGCTTCAAAACGAGCATTATGAGGATAAGGTTTTACTGAACTTTATTTTGCTTGTTATTTGATCACCCAGTGGTGGTATATTTTATTTTTAGTGCCCATGCATATTCAGTTTTCAGCCAAGTTAGTATTTCAGGAGGAAAGATAATTTATCAAAATTCATTTTTTATACTTTGCATTGCTATTCAAAGAAAAGAAAAAAACTGGTATTAGTTAATCGAGTAAGAAACAACAAGCCCCGAAACTTTGTTCACAGAATAATCGTTCCATAGTTACAGCTTTCCAACATTCATTTTTGCAGATGCAGAAATCTTGTATGGCATTTTTATTTGAGTTTTATCTTTGCAATTATTTTTCAAATTTTTATAATGATTGTCTTTTACTTTTAATTTTTTTACCTTCGAAATTGCTTTTTTCAAGAAGTGTCCAATATCGTGTGATATGCATCGGAAGACCCAGCTTTGAAAACAAATGAAGGTCAATCATGAAAATAGTGAACAGAAATAGGTGAATAAATAATAAGAGAGAAAGAGGTTGAAGTGAATAACATTAATTTAACTAAACATTGAAAAGAAATCCCGTTTTTGTACTTTTCAAAATGGCTTTGACGAAGTTTAGTTTGTAAAATAAAATATATTTTGCTTTATTACCGTTTTACAATTTCATTCAAAATTTAAAGGACGTGAGTTTGTAGGCAAACATGAATTTCCAAATATAAAGTTTTCTCGAAGCTTTGAAATTGAACTCTTCCATCAAGTAGACTCGAGTTGTTGGATGCTGCCCTGATTCAAATAGCAAACACTACATTAATGCGATTAACATCAGACAAATCAATTAAACAATAATTTTTATTCACATCTTCTTTTTCCAAACAATAGTTCCGAAGATATTTAAATTCTATTTCAAGAAAGGCTGGATAAGTTGAAGAATTTTGTACTGATGCTACGCTTTTCTTAATTCGTAATGATGTGGCTGAAACTAGCAGCGAGCGCTTGCAAAACGGCTCGAGCACCCCGTGTGTACATCAGATCAGTGAGGTCGATAACATAGTCCGATTTTCTTTCAACTTGCACGATATTACTTATTCACCATGAAGAATCCAATAAATAAGTAACAGCTGTGAGATCCGGTCTCCTCCATTCGTCATTAATTATCAAACATTGATAATTGTCGTTTTTTTAATAGTACAATCGACAGCTAATAAGTAATCTCGAGCTAGTTTGAAGAAATTAGTCTTTGCTATCGACTGCAGTATCAAAAAAACGACTCGAACTTTGATAATTAATAACAAATGAGGGAGACCCAGTCTCACGGCAGTTACTTGTTTATTGAAGTCTCCGCTGTGAATAAGTAATATCGTACCAGTTGAAAGAAAATTCGACTCTGCTATCAACCCCGCCAATTAAATGTATGCACAAGGTGCTCTAGCCCTGTTTCGGCCATGGCCCGGAGCCTCTTGGCTGCTACTGCTCGATGCTAGTTTCAGCCACATTTCGAAATGTCCTTAGATCGGTCTTTATAAAGTCTGAGATGCATTATTACTCCATAATATTCACAAATACATCTGGTGTTCTATTTTTACAGTTGCAAAGATTTCCACAACCTGTCAGGTTAAAGAAAAAAATTCATTCAAGTTAAAGCTTATAACACTGCATAATTAATAATGCAGTTTCATGAAAAATTATTATTTTGCAGTTTTAGGATTGTCTTAAATGTGGTGAGCCCTAATGTAGCATAATATATAAACTTATATTTTGCAGGGTCAACTCCTTCGGTCATTCTGAGGCTACTAAAATTCAATATTTTGTTAGGGTCAATGTTACTAACATCAATCTCATAACTTTAATTCCAAATTTTCCAAAACTACAATTGTCACAGACTTTAGAATCATATTGAGCTTATGATCTTTCAATTCCAGCGGAAGATCTCAAATGACAGCGATGAATGGGAAACGACCATCTCCCATTCCGGCTAGGCTACAGCAAGAACCACCAACTCAGCACGATGATCTGATAGCATACATCTGTGAATGTAACTATGAACAGTTGAGCTATTATTACTCTAAATAATGTTTCACCTATATCGGCACCGATCTATGTAATTGATCTCCATTCCTTTGTCTTATCCAGCATGGAATCTGGTATCCAAAGAACTCGATATGTGCCACCAACAGCTTAATAATTCTACGAATTATAGAAACGGAGCATCAGTAACCTATTATCAAGAAAGAGAGCCTAACCCCCAGCTGAAAGGTATTCAGTTATCATAGTATTTTATGTTGCGCTAGTATGGTTTTACCATCTTTTTCTTGTGTTCCATACTTGCAGGAATTATTCCTGTACCAGTATAAAAAACTTATAAACCATACTTTTGTTGCATAAAGTACCGTGCGCACCGTGAAGGTAAAGTCTCTTTACTCCTCGTGTATTTGCAATATTTGTCTTTGGCTTGTACATACCTCGTCTATGACTCATATTGCAAACGTACACTCGGCGTTAGTAGACGTGCTTTACCTCTTTGATGCACAAACTACCATTTACTTATTTTGCTTCAATTTTTTCATCACAAATTGCCCAATGCCGTTGATTTTCCTTAATGGAAGTTAGTGGCAAAATTAGCAATCTTGTGCTTCACATGTCATTATTGTGCTTCATTCATTATATTTGTCTGATTTAATGATTCACTAATATTGTGTAGAAAGATCTTAAACGCTTTTTAATATGTGCCTGCTAATTATCTCCTGTACTGCTTATTGCTTTATCCACTTTCAATATTAGAACAATCGACATTGATCAGCATTGTTGAAAAAATATTATTACGCTATATTTGCTACCATCCCACTCATTGCATTATAGGAAATCTAAATCTATTTCTTCTTTTACCGAACATTATTATAATTAACTGAAAGCGTTGCATGCCAATCCCATTACGCTGTGACTTGGCTGATGCAAAGGATCAGTCATTCATTGTAGTTTTCACACTTTACAAACGTAAGACTACAAGATAATACTTGAAAATTGTTGTCGGATTGTAAATAGCCCCAATTTGCGAAAGTCACTAACACTTTGATTTTACGTTTGAGATACGCGGAATTAGATATTTGGAGATGTATACGTCAATGTCGAAATCGACCAGGGCACCACCTTAGGTATTTTGCAGGTACCTTCTGAACTGAATCCACGGGATTCAGAGATATTAATCTCCAGAAAAAAAATTGATGCACTCTCATAAAAATTTTGATAAAATGTATAAGTGTGCTGTTTTATACGTATCAAAAGAAGTATTCATATCCGACCAACAGTGAACTAGTAAGAACCATTCAGAAGTTGGAATTGTTTGTGACTTCCAAAATTTTTGTTGGTTTTGAAGCGAATGCTGGGTAAAACAAAAATGAAATATTGATGGCCATAATCACATTATTATTATTTAATGTAAGTGTGTTAAGCACGTTGGCCACATATTTTTGATAATAAAGTAGACAAATATTATGAATTTTCTCGTCGACCAATAGTGGATTAATTGAATATACAAACCTTAATAACAGATTACCTTTTATAATACAAAAATCAACATAAAAATCTGAAAATTTTCGTGAATGTACAGAGAAAGGTTTACAAAAAAATAAGCTTTACAGTTTTTTATTCAATTTGAATGCTCAGATCACAAAAAAAATCCTATTTAATGGTTTTTAGTTCATTGTTGAGCTAATACTGTTATAATATAAAACTGTCTAACATAAAACAGTATGTGCATAAATTTTACCAGAATTTTACCACCAATATGAGAAGAATTTTTATGGCACGGTCAAACTGTATATCCTGAAACAAAATCCTATTTGGATTCTAATTCCAACTTTTTATCTCAATCCCTAAATCCCTGACCAGGGGATGAATTTCGATATTTTTTCTAAATATTTTTTCTAAATGACCGTCATTTTATTATACTTCAATTGACGGATACAAAAGACCGTCAAATGATGAAAACCCCTCTCCAGTTGCAAAATGACGGTCATTTTTTTTCGGTCACGAATTGGTCATAAATTTTGTAAAGAATTTTTTTTTGAGCGCAGTTTTGATGATGGATTTCATATAGCGGTATATAGAAGCCGAAAAATGTCATTACGTCATACTGGAAGTGAAAATATTGCCAAAATACTTTTAGTTGAGATTTAAAATATCATTATTTATTTATCTTTATATATTATTAAAATGATTTTGTAGTACAGCATTTTTATGTATCACAAAATTTTACACATTTGCTCCGTTTTATAATCATACAATATATAACAAAACCATAAATTCTCATCATATATATTTAATTAACAGCCAGTCAACTGTTTTTCATGTAACATTTTTTTCGTGCACGGCACGTTTGTTTATTTTATACTCGCTTATAAATATTTTTTTATGACAATGCTTCAATATATCTGTGAACATATTCTTATTCTTATAGAATCCGAAATAATATCATCTTTGCTAGCCATAGATATATCTAGTCAATGTTCAATCATTAAAGTTTAGAACTCTCCTATTTTTTAACAGCAAACCCGTCTTTCTTGACTAGGTCGAATCATTGAATACCGTAATGTCTTCTCCCTCGTGTGTGTCAAGATTGTCATCAGCAGAAAACTCTTTCTCAGTGGCTGATACAATGTCTTCCTCATTTTTTTGTTTTTTTTTTTTACGTCTCGGATGTAAAAGTTCTAAATTGTGGGCTATATAAGTTATCATCGCGCCTCGTTCAGTCGAAAGTCTTTTTCTTTTAGAAGAATGAATTCACCCAAAGGTGCTAAAGGACCGTTCCGCACCAGCTGATGTAGCTGGCAAGTCGAGAATAGGTTTCTACTAGCAATTCTACTGAGCTTTGTAGTGTCGCACATGGCCTTCCACCACTTTTGTGCCGAAGTTATAGAAATAGCTCTTCGTATATACTCTTGACTCAAAATTCCCGTATTCGTTGTGAACTCAGTCAATTCTTGATGAAGTTTATTTTGATCCAATCCGAATTTATTTGCTAACTCGAAGATGAGGGCAATCCCATCCACCGAATCATCGTCGCTTAAATGTTGACCTTTCAAGACTAGGTCGAGAATATTCGCAGCAAAGTCAACTTGATTGATCACCATGCTTCATCGTTTGTCGAATAAAGAAAACATTTCTTTTGTCTCGACATCTGTCAGTACGCGTAGACAAGATTCTTTAAGCTCCTTAGCGAAGTGATTCCTCAGCTCGTAGAAAGTTTCGGGGACTAGGCTTAGTTTAGGATTGTCTCCTTCCAACGTTGTGATCCATTTTCCCACGGGTTTGAGCAAACGCAAAGTCTTGAACGTCATGAATCAAAACTCCTCTCCCAAGATAATATTTTTTATTAAAGCATTGAAATGGCGATCCGCATTTTGAGAAATTGCTAAAGCTTGCAGATTATGCTTATTTTCTAGCAAACTTTCCACACAGAAAAGCAGAGACCCAAGTCTTGTCTTGACCGGAAGCTTAAGAGTTGTTGAGATATTGTTTTGGTCTTGCTGTTGAATCTCGGCAAATGTGGCTGATACTATGTGTTTATCTTTAATTTCTTTGACGATTGCTGTTCCATTCGTCGCGAGTTTGTCAATTGACGGTTGAAACATCGTGTCTTTGATTAAGAGATCTAAAATGTGAGTGACGCAGCTGTAGAAAGTGATATCGAGCTCCTGATACTGGCCCTGCAGTATTCTCCAGGTACATTTCATCGTGGCTGCGTTATCAGTACAAACTCCAAGTAACTTTTATGGTCCGATAACATCAATGACTTCGCTAATTTGTTTAGCAATATATTCCGCAGTCTGAGCATTAGTTGTTGTCGCAATCGTTAAAAAATACTATACCAGGAGCCGTAACGATGAAGTTGATTATTCCTTCGTTACGTATATTGGACCACCCGTCGCATTTCAATCCAACAGAATCAGTAATCTGAACTTTTTCGTCAACATCTCGTTTTACTCTATCATACGATGCAGTCAATGAAGTATTGGAAAATTTCATACCTTGACGGCAACTTATAGGATGGACGCAAAGCTCCGAAGAAGTCCTGCCAAAATACACTTTGGGTTATATTGAGAGCAGTTGCTGAAGTATATATAGTCACAGCGAGAAGTTCATTAAGGCGTCCCTGTTCGAGTTTTGACATTCTATCACAGAATTTAGCCATGTGTGACGTTATTAGTTCATTTTTTCCTCGAAACACTGATGCTTCCTCTCAGAAATCAGAAGTACTAGATGCACGAGTACCAGATTTACACGAAATTTCAGTTTTATCGCTGATGTTTGTTACGGATTTAACATCAGCGTTAGACTCCGAGCTGCAATTAGTGATTGACGAATTCTTTTTGCTGCTGGAAGAACTCTGTGACTTGCGTCTTTTCTTCCGTTTCTTTTTCGAATTCGGTGAATTCTTATTTTTCAAAACATTCTTTACTGACAAACAGCAGCTCACATACGAACGTTTCAGATGCTCTGCCATCCTTGTGACGTGATATGCGTAGTTTTTACCACAGTAGCGGCAATTGAAAACTTGCAGTTTTTTTTTTTGGCACAAGTCCTCCGGCAATGAAAGTCTTCTGAATCAGTTTTTTGAGACGTATGATCGGGATGATAACCTAAAACGTGACAAAAGATATTACGTATAATTTAAATATAAACATATGGAATTTCCTAATCTCCCGTTCACCGTGTATGTATCATAATATCATAGAGTAGCTTGTAATTTCTAACCTCTGTTTCTGTCGCCTTGAAATACAGTACGCGATTCCTGCATCCAATTTGCAATCAACGACTCTGTTATTCTATAAAAAATAAAAATATACGGTTACAGAGTCATAGATTTTATAATATCTTAAAAATTAAACTATAATATTATTTGCATTTCCTAAGATTTTTCTTACCTTGCTGAAGCAAACGCCACAAGACATGTAGGTTGTAGGTGAGATAGGTTAGAATTCACAATTACGACTCACGCGTTAGCCGCGGCCATTTTGGTCAAGTGGACATAAACCAGTCATTTTTGCAGCCATCTTGTGACGGTCATATGGTGACGGTCCCACTTTTTCGATCGTGGAACAGACAGGTCGGACTCCCGCTGTCACTTTCTCTTTCTAATTAGGGCTTCAACCTGGTGCACGGACGGCGCAGTCTATCTCTATAAGCCTATGGGTGGAACATGGTTGGTCGAAAGTTTCGAAGGCGCTTTGTGCAATTCTCTAACCTTAAAGCACTGAGCATTAAAGAGAAGCACAATCTTGGTTGGGTATCGAATCGAAAGTGGTTCCAAAAAAATCTGCCGGGCGGTAGCGCTGTGATCGGCCCAGACCCTCAGTATCCGTAGTAGGCGGGAAATACAAACCTGGAAATGAAGTTTACGCGATTTATGTATAAAACCAACCAATTTGAACATAATGGTCCATGCAATCAGAAATTTACTGAAAACCATCTACTACAATTGGACTGTGACGTAGCTGCGTGACGGAAAATATATACTTACAATGCTCCGTGGCTCCGTGCCTCTAACGCCAACGCGGAAACCGCCATTTGCAAATTGTCTTCAACATGGCCGTTATGCCGGATGCGGAGGGTCTGGAGCGATCGGAACGCCACCTGGATGCTAAATGAAAAAAGGTACCATATTCGTAGTCAGAGATTGTGCTCCTCTTTAATGCTTCGTGCCTTAAAGGGTATGCGAAACCTTGGTGTTCGGAAAACAAGCCAATTTTCAAGTTTTTATCCTTAGGTATTGGGATTACCGCACGTCTCGTTGACGTACACAATTTCGGCGACTGGAATCCCCTAAAATAAGAAATGTAAAATCTACTTTTAACACAATGATAAAGCTACAGATCATCGGATATTTTGTGGGAAATTGCACTATTTTTTTTTTGTAAGTTCGATAATTTTAATTAACGAACAGAAGAACATTTCAAAAAATCATTCGAGGGAATCGGTAGAATATGTTATAAAAACTATGCCCACTCCCAATTGGAAGTAAATCGGAAAAATAGATCTTGAGATATCACGCCTGCCAGATCGTAAAATATAGTTTCTAGATAATCGCAAAAAACTAAACACACAAAATCCACATTTTTTATATACATTTTGGGGTTTGCTCAATATCTTTCATGGTTCTTTGTAATTTTGGATATGGGGAATACCAATATGATATTTATTTTGCTCTGAAATTGTTTTTTTGTCAATCAAAGTTTTAAATTGAAGATGAATCTTTTTTGATTTACAAAAGGAAAGGTTTCCTTCATTTTTGTGCTTGTTCCATTAGCAATGGCGATATTAATATCGAACTTTTAATGATAGAGAGATTGAACGATAAGTGAAATGAATGGAGCGACAAGTCACAAATAGTGAGATAAACTTTCATTGATTATATCCCCATTATTAATAGAGCTAGCAGAAGAATGTATGAAAACTTTTTTACTGTCAATTCAAAAAAGAACATCTTCCATTAGAAATTTTTTTCTGTAAAATCCATTGCTTCATGGTAATTGTCATTGAATCGATTGAACTGTAAGAAAGCGCCTTGATGTATGGACTACTGGTTTGAGATAAAATTACAATTATTTTTCATATCTTCAATCTGCGATTCCCGTGCCATATAACAATCCCTCAGTAACAGTATGTCCTCTGCTTCCTTTTGGGCTGATCGATGATTCCCTCGATATTATTTCCGTACAATGTTGTCATCTCTATGCGCTACCCATCGATTTCTTGGCACTTCAAAAATTGTTCAATTTCATTCAAACCAATTCCAAGTAATCGAAAAGAAAAACCTATTCGTTAATTCAGATCGTAGGCTTGCTGAACTTCATCGATTTTGGTGTTTGCCACAAATTTGGTAGGCTCACTTGTCACACGAAATCGGTAATTGAAAACCGAGCCCAGTAATATTCACTACTGTAAATTTTAACTTTCCGTTACTCGACTTACATTTTACAATCCTAATAGCAGAAAAGACTGAGAAAGTTCACGATGCGATACTTTACGTCCAATAGACTTTTAAAAATAATTTTTTAATTGTAGTACTCGTGATCGGATCATCGCTCTCTGATATCCATCGAACTGGTGGATTCTGTTTTCTTTTTTTATTGGGACTAGGACGTCCAAGGAAAGCTTTAATATAGTCGAGGAAATAAAGCAATGGACTGTCGATTTTTTGAGCAGTAAGACGGATTTTAATGCGGTTTTTTGCATTCGCTTCGTAAGAGCGCCTACAAACTTTGTGAACTAAATTGGTTAATTAATTTTTTGAAAATGCATTATGGCATTAATAATATGCATTTTGCAAGTGCACTTCCAAGAGACACTAAATAAAAAATTTGCTACCCGGGGGTTTTTGGGGTCGCTGAACACGAATATCGCCACGGCAACCGTCTCCGAGGTACCTGGTGCCCAGGGTGGACAGTATCAACGTCTTCTCCTAGAGTTTTGGCGAAAATTGTGATCGAATTTGTCGAAACTCGTTGTTTGGGGGTTTTTGGGGTCACTGAATACGAATATCGATACGGCAACCGTCTCCGAGGTACCTGGTGCCCAGGGTGGACAGTATCAACGTCTTCTCCTAGAGTTTTGGCGAAAATTGTGATCGAATTTGTGATTGAATTAAGAACAATATACTTTAATTGAGGTAAAAATGATAATACTCAAGATAATTCCAGAAAAAGACGTTGAAACGTTCACCCTGGGCACCACGTACCTCGGAGACGGTTGCCGTATCGATATTCGTATTCAGTGACCCCAAAAACCCCCAAACAACGAGTTTCGACAAATTCGATCACAATTTTCGCCAAAACTCTAGGAGAAGACGTTGATACTGTCCACCCTGGGCACCAGGTACCTCGGAGACGGTTGCCGTGGCGATATTCGTGTTCAGCGACCCCAAAAACCCCCGGGTAGCAAATTTTTTATTTAGTGTCTCTTGGAAGTGCACTTGCAAAATGCATATTATTAATGCCATAATGCATTTTCAAAAAATTAATTAATCAATTTAGTTCACAAAGTTTGCAGGCGCTCTTACGAATCAAATGCAAAAAACCGCATTAAAATCCGTCTTACTGCTCAAAAAGTCGACAGTTGGGCCGTTTTTAGTGCTTTATTTCCTCGACTAATACCTTTGCGTCCAGAATGCGTTCGCTTCATAATTTTTGTTGCGTTCTAACGTGTCGTACGTGAATCTGTACTGTAGCACTGAATGCGAGTAACCAAATAATGCTAACAAACGTCGGCTTTGTTTTATTGGGGTAAGCAACTGCAAAAATTTATCTGTGAGAAAACCTACTAAGACAAATTAGTACTCCAAGGTTTACCTGTAGGAATTGTGGTATTACAAATTCATGTTCCAAAAATTTACCTGTGAGAATACCTGGTAGGGCAAATTCATATTGCACTTAGGTAAAATACTGTGATGGTTGCAGAACACTGCGGGGCGCAAGAGCCGCAACAAACCTGGACGTTCCGATCTGTTCCACTAAAATGGTCACGACGCGGTCAATTTTTGAAAATTTCATCAAATCTTTTTTACAAAATGAAGATAGTACTCGAGGCATAAGAAAATAAAATAATCCGGAAATCGATTTTTTGAAAATTTCAAGGTTATGTATACACCTTGATAACTTACGCGATACGCACCAGGAAAGAGGGTTTGGAGTTATAAAATTCCGTGGAAGCGACGAACCGTCGTGTCCTGATCTTTAACTACTGCAGAGTAAATATAAATGTATACACGCCGAACATCGGCGCACACTTACATATAGTTTCTATCCTACGGTACAATCTATATGTGGTGGTGCAATCGCGCGTTCCTGTCAGTGTTCAATATGTCTCGATTGAAAATAATTGTAACAAAAACACGAATTTGAAGAAAGTGTTTTAAAGGGGACGCTTCAATTTTCAAGATGTTGAGGCACCACTGAACTGGCGTGCATTTTCACATTTCGTGACGTCATAAACACTTACAGCGTTCCTAAACGTTGAACGTTTGTCGGCAGTGATAAAGTGCTACAAGTTTTGTCTATCTTGCGATCCATGCACTGAATGCATGCCCCATAATGAAACACTTTGATAGTAATATCACAGCGTACGGTATATTATTCTAGATATCGTTATTATATTTCCCATTGGTATTATTATTCTCTCATGTTTCTGCAGGAATCTGTATTTGTTTCATCCGTATCTGCAAAATCTATTTCTGAACAAAATACGGCGGTCGATTCATCCGTATTCATATTCCATTACCTTATCTAAGAATAAGCTTCTGACATGGACTGAAGATGTATCCTATCATTGATAGCAATCGAAGCTATATGTATATCTATCGGTAGAGGCTGTAAGTTTCGTATCATCTCCTGGTTGAATAGTTTAACCAGTGGTCGTAATATGCTTCGGATGAATCTTAAGAAATAGTGGTGAACGTAAGCAACAATATGAATAATCATGCTGGTATATTAGGTTCGATATTATATTTCGAGTTTAATGAAGATAACCAGTGCTTATTCTGGCAAATAATTCAATACAGGAAACGTCTTTTGAAACCGCCCAGTTCGAGCTACGCGGTGAACACTGGCACCAACACATGCACAACTTTCTTCTTCTTCTTCTTCCCAGTGGCTATTCCCCAATCGAGGATCTGCCAAAATGCACAATTTTTATCTGAGCCAAGCGTAGCGGACAAATGCTGCAAACGAAAACTTGTTCATGGGTGGCGCTGACGGTCACCGCGTGGCTTGGACGGAGTGGTTTGAACAGAAGTTCCCTGTATAAATGCCGCTGTACATTTGTAGTCAATTGAATAAATTTTCGACACATGATAATATAACACATATGTATAGTAGAACATGAAGTTTATGCCGTACGATTTTCTCACATAGTGTAGGCTTTTTTTAAAAAAAAGAATTTCCTGAAGTCGGCAAATTCTCGTTCTTCTCATATTTTTCATTTTTCCAAAACTGTTTTAATTTTTTGGGCTTGATAATTTTATTTCAGATTGTGAACGTGTGAAGAAAAAGTCAATAAGATTCTATCATTTCTAAAATGAAACACTTTTTATCTTCAAATCTACCGATCAAAACATCTTGCGGAAAATAAGTTTTCAGAAACATCAGATGTTTAAATAAATCGCATATGTAACCAGATGTCAGCACTATTGCACCGACCACGAAGTTGTTAGCTACTTTTTTTAAAGTAAATTATACATATTTATAGGAAACTTCATTTAACATGTTAAATTTTTACTTTGTTGCGCCGAGCTGATGTAAAATGTGTAACAAGAAAACCAGATTCAAATTAAATAATGCCTAAACAGCTCAGGGCTAAATTTAGTCATCGGATAGCCGATCAAGAATTTTTGGATTCCAATAGGTAATGTCATTTTCAACAAGTAAACAAAATGTTCCTGAGGTCACTACTCAGTTTTCAGGCATCCAACCCTTACAAAATTGGCGTTTGACAGTACTTCATTCGAAAAACTGAGTGACCAATTGTCGGATTAACAAAGTACGGGATAAGAGAGCTTGTTTTCACTCTAACTACAATTTTCATTGCAAACAGCCGATGGTCATTGGGAAAAAACTGCTTTTACTTGAAAGGTTATCTCAAATTTTTTAGATATTATTATTATTATTTAATGATATTTTTGGCTATCTCAGGCGTCCTTATGCATTACGTAATATCTGAATGCCCTCTCATTATGAAAGTTTAGGATCTTTCTACTTTGTGAAAAGTCAAAGAATTTAAGTATGAATATGTTGAATTTCATATGACTTCATTTCGACTACATTTATACAAGTTTCATGCGACATCTTGCATGAAAATAAAATTTTCAATATTTCCTTTCATGATTCGATGTCAAAGTTGCCAATGTCTTTTGTTCTTGATAATGCTATACTGTGAACATGTTTTGATTTTGGGGTACAACTCTATGCACGTATTCTTATCCCGCTATTGTTATAAACTGCATGGCTTCCTAACCTGGAACAATATTTTCACAATTTATGGAATTTAGAATGTTTGACAATGCTTGTCATGAACTGCACATACATCTTGTAAAACGTCGACTAATATAAAATAATTATATGCACTCTTCGCAGGCATATCTCTATATTGTTAATAGCTGCAGCTTGCAAAACAAAGCACCGCGTTTTTCCTAGAATTTTAGCGGTGTTACGTATCTGGCTTTAGTGTACGCTTCTAAAATTTAATGCATGTTCGACAAACAATCCATAACATATACGTTTATACAGATTTTGAGCCGTTCAACTTGGAAGCCTGGTGGGGTCAACGTGTCGTCCAGAGCATCACTAGGAACGCGACCTCCTAGTGTCAAGCCCCGCGCGATCATCGGACCTTTTCTCACAAGCATAAGAAACAGAAAAGATAAACCCAAATTGAACAAATAGTTTGAATAATTATCATGGGGTGGCGATTCTTTGAATTTACAATGCTTGTTGTGATTGTTTACATAAACTAGAGTTGCGACGCATACTTGGATATGTAATATCTTGCGTTCGTAACTCGGTTCAAGCAATAAGATTACAATTAAATTTTGTAATTATCGCTCGCTTAGTTTATATAGTGACATGAAAGAGATGTCGTACTATTGCCTCCCCTTTATCTTTTCAAGCAAGATATTCGATATGTAACTAGTTACAATCGAAAAGCAAGTGCAAGAAGGTGAGGTTTGCAAAAGAACGAATATGTATATTAAATATGGAAGTGACTTGACGAGTGACTGTAAATTCCTAATAAATCTTTTATTACTACGATGAAAACAGGCAGTCGCATAAGGTCAGTTGAAGAAAAGTCTGAATTTTCAGTATGGGCAAGAATTGCAAATGAGTATCATGCAATAAAAAAAAGACGTGTCTTGCATGGACAGAGGGTTCTTGCAAACCTCTAAAAGAATTTGAACCAGTAAATGTAACTAATTGGCGTTATAGAAGTATAGGAAATTCACCATTTAGCATGTTGACACATTTTGATGTAACTCACTAAGTATTAAAATATGAAAAATTTTAATATCCTCTCATCAATTTTTGACACTCAACTTACGTTGCATCATGATTAAAGCGGTAAAAGCCATATTCGTAAAAATCAAAATCAGAATAAATCATGCCATTCGTTAATATGCAAAACAGAATTTATGCCAGAGTAGTGTTTTTAAATGATATCTAGATGTTCCCAAAATGTTGAAGATAGTTCAAGATTACGATCAGTTAATACATTTAGGGGATATATTGCGCCGTTAGGTTTTAAAATCACTATCTTTAGTGCACGTTGTAGATGAACGTTACACAAATTTAAAATGTCTTACCTGGAAAACTGAGAGATGTTTAAGTTGGTGACATTCCTATATTATTTGCTACAAAGCCTAATGAATTTTTTGAGCGTGCCTCGTTTCACCTGGACTGTATGAATTGTGAAATGAATCACTGCCCAAGAATTTTTATTCTCTTGGTACTTTTCCAGTCCTAATATTTAACTTTTACAGATTGAATATTTCATATCTATACCGATGAGTAGAATAGACGATGTCCAACGACTCGTTCCGATTGACATACAATCGTAATTGTATCGCAGTAAAATGTTCTTTATTTACAGTAAAAAGATTTTAAAAAGTTGTATCAGTTTGATGACTTTATTATAAGCCTTTTTATAGCGAGTAATTGTAACTACAGTCACGTATTCTATGGATTATTACCACTTTTGTTATTGTGTATAATTTTTATCACCATCTTTGTTATTATCACGAATATAATTATTATTACTTAAATAATACATCATTATCACCATCGTTATATCATTGTCTTCATTGACATTCCAACGAGCTGACCACTATTTAAAATTTTTATATTTTTGTTCCAATGTTTTTCAAATTTTAATTCAATGATCAAGAGTTTTTATTACGTACATTGTAGGACATTTCGCATAAAGTACGTCGTTTGTCTGGTTATTTTCACTGAATTTGATCATTACATGGAATTTAGTTGCATTCATCAGCAGAAGTTTCTAAATCTACCGAAGGTTACTTTGTAAATCGATTGGTTAGCGCCCCGTATTGTCAATCTCTTTTTTTTATTTTTTATTATATTTTTCTTAAGGAGTTGAAACAGTGCATAGACACGATGATGCTATGAATAATGTCAGATTTTCATCAATCAAAACAACTTCTCCCACGAACTAGCTGAAACTAGCAGCGGGCGCTAGCAGCGAAGTGTCCCCCGGCCAGGGCCGGGACAGTCCTCGACCACCCCGCGCATACCTCGAATCGTAAAGGTCATAACTACGAGCAAATTTTTTAAAATTTATACTCAATTCATTCTTTACCTTGGACAATTGATGAAGCGAGTAATCGTTGTGAGACGCGCCCTCCCGTAATTGTTGTTAATTTTTTAAGCTTAATAAATGTTGTTTTATGGTATCATTGACGTTAGCAAAGAGCGATTTTTTTCAAATTCATACTGAATTCATTCTTTACCTTGGACCATCGATTAAGCGAGTAAACGTCGTGAGACGCGCCCTCCCGTAATTGTTATTAATTTTTTAAGCTTTTTATGTTATTTTATTCCCTAATTGACGATAGCAACGAGCGATTTGTTCAAAATTTATACACTGAAAGAAATTTTTTTGCCATCTTTGGTTTTCCGCATAGCATTTTAGGGACAAGAGAGGTACAATCATAAACATTCCTAGAATGATAGGACATTATACTATTTGTATATATATATATTAATATTATCTTGACAAGCAAGAATTACTATATGATCTTTGAAACATTGTTATAATGTTATGCATTTCGTTACTTATTATTGACATTTCATGACTGAACCGCGATTGTCCCTAAAATGCTATATTTTATTGTACTTTTGTGTATGGGTAAAAGCAAATATTGCAATAAAATTTCGTTCAGTGTACTCAATTCACTCTTTACCTTGGATAATTGGTTACGGTCATACAACTAATGCTCCACCGCTCTTTGCATTACCCGGAGCAGACGACGTGGACGTGGCGGAGTTCCGGCTCCATTTTTTGTTTGTGTTTTTATATTTTTTTTTCGTTTTTATGGTTTTTTTTTTGTAATTTTATATATGTTTTTCGTTTTTATGTTTTTTTTTTGGTATTTTTTAAACTTGTTTGGTAACTTTTATAGATATTATGCATTATGTGATGATTTTTCTTTCAGTCCCCATTCAGTCATCAAACCCTATGCCTGTTTCCTCGATTGCACCAGACGCCAAAACTCTACGTTTATTACGCGGAAAGTTGGGCGCAGTATTCTAGCGTGCTAGAATATGTGGTCGGTGGTCGAAGCAACATTCGGGTTTTTATTGGGAAGCTCACACGACGATACCTCGATTGAATCGCATCATCACTATCGACTAGATAGCCCGTATATTCTGATTGCCTCTCCTGAAAATCGGTCGTCTCCTTGGCTCTCATTATATATCGTGCGATACTTTTTCTGATAGATGGCATATCGTCGTTGGAAAATGGACTTGACCAACCATTACATATCACGTACCCCCACATGCATACATGTACTCCACAATCTCCATTCGCAATTCTTCGTCCATCACTGGTTACGTACTGGTTCGGAATATCATGTAGGCAGTACAACCGCCAATTGTTCCAGTCGGTCAGTTTTCCGTATGCTCTCATTTCTTGGTCGATTACCGAAATGTAACCATTGAGCAGCACTTGCGGTGGACGGCCATGGAGAGATTCAAGGTATAAAAAGAGGTTTACTCGGAAATTGACGATAAGGAGGGTCCAATGATCATTATTGATCACGGGCAATAGCCAAACCTCGTATTCAAGGACAGAAGTCCTCTCCACCCACCTCTGAAATCCGTGGCTCATTTTGCCCGTCAAAATTATTCGCTGGGTACAAAAAATGTCGAAAGACAATATCGATGCACCCCTATCTCGTGCCTCGCTCGTTATCGTTGTGAAAAACGCGGTCATGATGTCATCATCGAACTACTCATCACAGTCAAGCTTCCGAAAACTCTGCTCGACCAATTTAAATCCCGAAATTTTTTGCTTGAGATCTGGCAAACCGAGACTACGAGATATTATTTGAGAGGAAATCTCCAGATTCGGCGATTTTTTCCACACAGAGATTCCGAATTTCTGCATGCGTTTGACCAGTATTGGCACAAAATATATTCTCTTGTTTGGTATACTCTTCGTCATCAGGAGACTCAAATTTCGGCGATATGGATCGAGCGCATTTCTCGTGAAACAAGGCAGGTTGCTGTATTGTCCAATACGATCGACGAATCTGAAAATTGCTCACTCGTTACAACATCTAATGACTTCTCGTCACAGCTAGGACTCTGCACGATTAGTTTTTTAACCGTTTTAGGGCCTTTGAAAAACAATGGTGTTCTTTTTTTTTGTTTAATTTCTATCGAACCATTGCTCGCTCGGCTCTTTGTAAGCCAGCGCAGAACGTCCTCGATTCTTCTCTCGTTTTTGTCGGCTCGTTCTCGTGGTAAACGATCTCTCTCGTATCCGACCATCTAAAATCAATTTCATTTTTTGAACGAGTCTCGGAACGGTCAATCGTTTGCCTTTGAGCCAGAGATTTTTAAACGTCCTGTGCCAACTGTCAACTGATGCGTTAGAATCACGAGTTATTCCAAAATTCTTCAAATGTGCAGCAGAGAAAAACGAGTAGTACGACAAAATGTACTTAAGCAGGTAGTCAAGGAATTCCTGACAGTATACGTCGTTCTCCTCGGATGTGCATAGTTCCTCTTTCTCGTCAATTACAGATTGATAAATCCTGTCGAAAAATCGGAAGAAGGGCGATTTACTCGATGTTGCTTCGGCATATTCGAGATTATCGTCTGGTAGCATGAACTTTGCGTCCTTCTTTTCCTCCTTTGTGACGCAAATTTCCTCGATCTCTGATTCCTCGAAAAGAAAATAGATGCTCTCCTTAAAATCTCGCACCATCGTCTCGAAACCAAAAACTTTGACGATACAAATAAATATCTTTCGAGCAGAGTCCAAATCGTTACTGTGGATCAATTTCGTCATTGCCATTCCTGCTACGCGATACAGAGCCTTCGTGTGGCAAATCTTTTTGCACTTTTTCAGTACCATATGCAGCATGTACGAGGAACAAATATGCAGAACCGTGAGCGAGGAAATCAAATTTGTTTTCTCACTCATATCAGTATATGAGCAGTTCACGTACTCGACGAGTGAAATGCCGTTGAAACCGTCCATAACCGAATTCATGAGTGCCAAGCTGAAATCTGTCTCCACTTTATCGATGGCCGGTGATCGGCTGCTCAACATCTTCAACGATAAGGCCACCATCCTTAGGAAGTGGCCTATGTTCAGAGTATTGTGAACACTAGAAATGAATTCTGCCACAGGAAATTGACCAGCGTTCCCATTCCTAGGCAGGATTAAAGAATAATAGAATATTTTTCTTGTTACGTTGGGTGGCGAAATAGTGAGAGAGCCCGTGGCATCGAGATGAGAACACACCGTACCGGTTCTAAGTTCAGTAGTACCCGCAACTGTCTCTCAGTGAAGAGAACGATACAGAACGGTTCTACTGACCACTGCTGAACATAACCCTTTATGTGTGTTCCTTTCCACGTCTCTTTCGTCTCTTTGATTAATTTGTGCATAAACATATAATAATCACGATCCAGGTTATCTCGACAGTTGTTTTCGCTCGACATCTTTTGCAACAAACCTAGGCTGTAAGCGTCATTTATATTTCCTGCATCTAAAAGGCATTCATCAGCTGCCGTCAACTTGATCTGTTTCACGGTGCTGGGAGCATTTGCTACCAGCTCTTTCGAAACAGACAAGCGTTTTTCGCCCGTTACTAATCGACGGTGGGTCTCCCCTGCTATATGGTGCACGGGGCCGTCGGGACTATATTTACGCATACATCAACAAACGGTGGACCTATGGGACTCAGTTGTTGAGAATTTGTAAGTCGTACAAGTCGAAAACGTGCAAACGGCATACGTTTGAAACGTTACTGTCGATGGTGGAGAATTGAATTTGTGCCAGCGAAAACAAATTGCAGATCGTCATTGGCTTGACCAAGTCGTACAACGCGCCAGTCCATCCTTTCTGCAACTTTAATGTCGCCGACCAAAATGTTTGCCAAAATGTCGACGGTACGGTTACAGACATCTCTCCTGGAACCGTCAAGGTTTCGCCATTGTCTGGCATCGAAGAATTAGGAGCCAATTCTTGACTTGAGTCTTGCAAATCACAGGTATCCGAGCTCGAGATTTCCTCATTCCAATGGCGAAGAAGCAAAATTTTATTTTCCGTCACTTGACACGAGTCTGCACGGTGCGATATCAGAGACTGACGGGAGTCGGGGTTCGAAAGTCGGCGATTGGCGACAAAACCGCGCTAGAACAGGTTCGAGGTTCACCTGTATTTCCCAGTGGAGGAAAACTATCTGCTCTAACATCTGGATCGAGAAAAGATTCCTCACTCGAGTTCGTAGAATCGCTTCCATTCCCGGTTGTTCCCCTTTCATTATGGACGCTCAAAATTGGATGAATATCACCCAAGCCGGAATTATTGTTTTGACTTGGATTATATTGACATGGCGATATCCGTGTCTGGCAAGAGTCGGGCATCCAAGAGTCGCCAACCGGCGACTGGATCCTGATGGGTACATATGGAACCTCGTCTTTGCCGTTAAGCGATCGTGGAAAATTATTGATTTCAACAATCGTTAAAGGGTGAATTTTGTCGGCGTGTCGTAAAAACATCTTGTACGTCTGTGGTACGTAAGACTTCACCGACCTTGGGTCTTTGTCCGGGAAAATAGCTTTACAAATCTGCTCCCATGTGCAACCAGAGCTTCACCATGACTGGTTTTTTAAAAAGACAAATAACTCATCGGTTACGACGTCGTTAGGAAGATCAAAAGGATGCAACTTTACAATCGCTTCCGCTATCATTTCCGGGGTTACAATAGATTTACGTTTGGTCCCCATGTTTCATGCCCATCGAACGAAAGTTTTACTTATGTAATAAGCAAGAGAGAGAAACAGAACAAAACTAAAATGAGAACTATATCTACTTAATATCTACGTATCAAAATGAGTAGCTGCCATCAACGAGAGGGTACAAAAGCTGCCAGGATTGAGGTGGAAATTTTTGCATCAATGCATAATGGTCTGTATCATCAAAAAACTGAAGATAAATAGATCTCTATATACAGCAGATATTCGGAATGGTAACAGATCGCGTAAAAAACGAATCGCAATGTACCATAGAATCGAGGTCTGCTCGTAGTATTTACACTTCCGTGGTAGTTCAGTAGGCATAAGGACGCGCAACAAGCGGCCACGTACAGCAGTAGGGATGGAGACGTTCCGTATTAGCGATGAGAGGTTGGGAGCATTCAAATATTACGAGTTTGCGTTAGTATGAGCGGAAGAGACAGCGTGAGCAAGAGAGTGCGTGCGCGTACGAGAGAAAAAGAGAGAGAGAGATACGGGTTCCGATTATTGAGAGCCAGCATAAGCATGAATACATCGATACATATGACGCATGAATGGTCGCTAGTTGGAGGCGCTCGTATTATGAGGCGGCGAGACTCAAGTGTTCGGCTCGTCCGAGCATCTTGACGTTCATACGGGGAGAGAAGGAACGAGTAGAAGTCGTGGGGAGAGGAGTGGGCAGGAGAGGAGTGGGCAGGAGAGGAGTGACAGGTCCCAATTTTTTCAGAGCTCGACAAAATACGGATACATCGTTCCATATGAAACGATTTAATTATTTTGGAAATTCACTACAATTTTAAAATTATTCTTGGGTTTGTAGCTACATAGACTGAAACGCTTTTTTGCTATCGACGACGAGTCGATAAACCACATAGGTTAAGCTCAAAAAATTAATAACATTTATTAGAGGGTCTCACGGCTATTATTTGTTTTAAAATAACATATATAAAGCTTGAAATATTAATAACAAATACAAGAGGGCGCGTCTCACGGCTATTACTCGCTTAATCAATTGTTCAAGGTAAAGAGTGTATTGAGTATGAATTTGAAAAAAATCGCTCGTTGCTAACGCCAATGATACCATAAAACATTTATTAAGCTTAAAAAATTAATAACAATTACGGGAGGGCGCGTCTCACGACGATTACTCGCTTCATCAATTGTCCAAGGTAAAGAGTGAAGTAGGTATAAATTTTAAAAAAATTTGCTCGTAGTTATGACCTTTATGATTCGAGGTATGCGCGGGGTGCTCGAGGACTGTCTCGGCCCTGGCCAGGGGACACTTCGCTGCTAGCGCCCGCTGCTAGTTTCAGCTAACTTCTCCCACGCGCCCGGGTAGAGACGAGACCGCTTGCGCATTACTTCGTCTCCACCTCGTTCCTAACCGTGTATGTTGACTCTACCTTCCGTTGTTGCCTGCTCGTCTCGACCTCTCCGCTTTTTTTTTCCGAAGCACTCGTTCCGCAAAAAACCTTGCCATCTCTTACTCCTCTGATCCACGCAGCATTGCCTGGACCAGTTCTCTGCTCTTGACCTGCCCGGTTACTGCTATCATCGCTCGCCTGTCGGTGTCCCATGCTGGACACTCGAACCAAGTATCTCCTCCTTCATCTTCGTCCTGTCACTGGTGGTACCTTGTTGTTGACTTCTTGCCTGTGCAGAACAGGTAGTTACTGAAGCACCCATGCCCCATCAGTCTTTATGTCAAATGGTACTCCATCCAACCATGTCCCCACTAGAACCAGTGCAGCAGACTTTGGCATCGCATGTACATGCTCCTTTTCTGTCGATGTCCCATTCTTGCTGCCACTGCTGTATCGTCCTACTTCGTTTCCTATGTTTCCGCTTCGTCCTGGTATCTCTGACGCCATCGCCGCCTTCTCTTCGTAAATCTTTTTCGCTTTCACCAAAGCCGCCAAAAAGTGTAGTGGGATCAGTCCGGATAGGATCAGCGCCATCGGTATGGATACCATTTGGTATGCACTTATCACCCTTACTGCGCAAGTACGTACAACTGTTGTCGTTAGCTGTCTATTCCGGGCGACTTCGAAAGCGTCCAGCTATATAGGACCACTAAATAGTAGTACAGCGTAGACTACTCTCGTGCGTCGGTCCACCGAGGTTGAACATAAGTCTCCCCAGTTCCGTTGCCCTTTCCAAGGCTTTTGCTGCCGTTGGGTAGCAGCACAAATTTTTGTCTCTTAGCCTCTTTACCTTATTCAGTAAGTTGTTGTACGCTCTCAATAATATGTCCGGGCAGCTGTTTACCACCACTCTGAGGGCCTCGTTTGGGACCCCATCTGGTCATACCATTTTTCCCTCGGCCAGTCTCCTACCCACGTCCACTAAGCTGGCACAATCACTTGCTCAAAATGTCCTATTTTTGTTGGGTGATTTAATTGTTTTTTATTTGCTATTTTTTTGCTATTTATTTGCTCATGATATAAACTGTTTTCATATTCTTGCCCCCCCCCCCATCCGACGTAACCACGCTCTGGATCCTGATTCCGAAGGGAACAGATCGAGGGCGGTTAAATAACGGAAAATAGGGTGAATTTTTTTTTTCTTCTCTTCCTCAGAAAGATGCTAAGACCGCTGATACCTCTTCGCATTACAGAGCTCACGGGTCACCGACAGTTGAGGGAGACGCTCTCCTCCCCGTTTCTCAACTTCCTCACGCATGCGGTTTTATTCGCCGAACTTGCGCAACATAAAGGGAGTTCATTAGAGATAAGTCCTTTATTGTAAAATCGTTAACGGGTTACGGATTGCCGATAGATATATTTTGCATTGAAAAGTAAGAATTGACGGGCAATGAAAATTCTATTGCATTGAAAAAAGTTATACATTATTTACAATTTTGCGTTTAGGTAGGTACTGTTCGTTTTACCCAGTTACAATACCATTCATCCACATGTCCGTTGTGGACCATTAACGATAAATTATTTATGCACTGTCTATTTACGTGTATAATATGTACTATAGAATATCGTTTATCCGCGATTTATTTTACCTTGACTGGGTGTAAAATTTTTAATCATTAACTATCACTTTTTTAATTTTTAATGCGAATAATTTCCATTGAAAATAGAAATTAAGTAGTTAATGGAACTTACTTTCTATTGGAAATTGAAATTCAATCAGTTATGGAAATTATTCTTCATTGAAAATTAAAATAGAATGGCTAATGGGAATGTTTTGCATAAAAAATAAAAATGTAATGGTCAATGGAAGTTTTTTTCATTAAAATTTAAAATATGATGGTTAATGGGAATTGTTATCCATTAAAATTGAAACTTAATGGCTAATGGATATAAATTGCATTAACATTTGGGGAATAATGACGAATGAAAACGTTAAAGCGTTATTTATAACCCTGTTTGTCACTATAATCTATATTTTTAAGCGCCTGAATCGATGTTTTGGAATTTCTTAAAATATTATTTAATATTAAGTGCCCGTAGGCCGGTGAGCGCTGGCCAAGTATCATTTTACCCAGACCAGCTTCTGCGCGAAATCAGGGTGCCGTATCTCCGGAATAAGTAAATATTTTGAAACGAAACTTACAGGACCGAGAGACCTTATGACTTCTATAAATCTGATTGAAATCTGTACTACAGTTTTGAAAATATTGACGACTAAAGTTGATGTAATATGAGAAATCTTCTTCTTCTTTGACCCTAGGGCTTGAGACCTCAATAAGTGACGAACGCTGACATTCATTGAGTTCGTTGATGAAATCCTGATGTATAGAACGCTGTTTGGAACCTCATTATGTATCGAACCGGTATGCATGTTGAATTCGAATTTAAGAAAGTAGTAAATGGCATCTAAATCTTGCCCCCTATTGATTCTGAAGTAGATAAAAACACGCAATCAAGACGGTATTGCCAAAAAAAAAAAAATGACAGAACTGTATAAAAATAGCCGCCCGTAAGCGGGGACGTAACGCTACTGTCGGTCATTGCCTAACCTAACCTAATTCTGCGTTCCGTATATTGACGTATCCAGGTCGACCGCTCCGTGGTTTTCGGCGTCTAGGTCCTGCGCTCTGTAGATTAACGCATCCAAGTCCGTTACTTTGAAGTTTCGATTCAGTTGAACGAATCAACTTTCAAGTTGATATGTAATACTCATATAAAGGATTTATAGTTTATGTTGTGTCTTGCACAGAATATGGGAAAACTGCGTTTGTTGTGAAACCTAGTTGCCAACGCAGCGCACTTCACATATTTAGCGAAAACGCAGTTCATGTACCTACTCATGATTTGGGATGTCTAGATATAACTGCACCTAAGATTATATGCTGCAGCCAACATTGAACAATAAGACACATCCAGTTTCGGAGAAGTACAACTCTTTTACTCTGTAAAAAGTCATTCTAATGCCCAGGAACTATAGGACTCATCTAAGTAAGATAAATACTGGACTAATGTTCTACACATGATTTGTTATGTTTTCATATAATCATATGGATTAATTGTCTTGTAGATTAGATCAACAGTTGATGAACTGAAGTAATTAGTATTACCTTTATTTTTTATTAATCTGTGACTTAGTTTCCACATTGAGTATTATAAAATCTACTGATTTTTTAATATCAGTGACTGAGTAATAATTTTATCAAAAACATTGACCATTCTTTCAATTGTAAATCCCTCAACGGTCTTGTATCACTTGTGAAATCGTTTGACGCAATAACCTTAGTTCCCAAGAACTATTAACGTGCCAAATTCCAAAGATATCCATCAAGTGACTATTGGCCATGCGAGGCACACCCCATAGTTCATCAGATTATGGATTCACGGGGAGAATATCAGACTTCTGAATCACAGATTTCGCTGAAACTTCTGGGGGTGTTTCTTCGACACAAAATATGGAATTGCAATATGTGCTTCCATACATTGTGCCTTCCTTCGCTCGATTTACAATACCTTGGGCTATCGAGAATTCATAGACTATATTTTACTATGGTTCAAAAATAACAATGCATCCATGATTACTTGAATCTATGAGAATCTGCCATCGAAGGTCCAAGACCTATGTGAACCTGGCCACTGATATTTGAATAAAACTTTTTTGTCGATGGCATTCGTCTGCACTCTGTCTGTGCCCATTTGTACCATTTCTTTTTTTTTTGTTCGTATCCCTGAAGGTAAGAAGTTACCGCGGGGCTACAAATGGTCAGCCCTCCGTTGTGAAAAATCCAAATTTTAACTACGTCAGTTGATTCTGCTACGATTGTGCCCATTTGTGCTACTTCACATTCTGTTTGTACTCTAAGAATGGAGTGGTGTTAAAAATAGCCAGTCTTCCATATTGACTGACGGGATTTCTCAAAGTGTCGTTTCATTGTACCCTGTTTATGCCCATTTATGTCACTGAGAATTTTTGTCCTACTTCCCAGGGTGGTAAGATATGTATATTTTTTTAAACAACAAGCCCTCCATCCCTTCTGACAAGCCAAAGTCGTCTGAGCGGTATTCGTTTGTGTTGAGATTACGCAAGTTCGTGCATCTAGCGATTTAATTGGCGATTTTAATATCGGCATTTATCAGGCTTCGAAGGCACCCTGAAAAAATGGGAATTGCGGGAGAAACGCTGAAATTGGTTCTAAAATGGGGGCTAGTTTCTTGAACTCCGCAAAGGTTTGTGCCGACCTTGGATTCTTTCGTGTCTAGAAGAGTTCCAGGAAGGGAACGAATTAAAAATCGGCACAAACCTTTGCAGAGGTCAGATAACCAGCCCCCCGCTGTCATATCCAATTGAGGTATTACTACGGTCAAATCGATACCGCGTAATCGAGTTTCAATTTTTTTTACTTTTAATTTGTATAACGATAGATAGATAGATCTCTACAAATTTTCAACACAAATTGTTTCATATATTTACGAGAAAATCAAGGTTCAAGTCAGCACTCTGAACACATATTCCCTATACCGGGCCAATAAATAGCGCATGTTTTTTTTCATAGAATTTGGCTTGTCCACGCTAATCCGATAGAAAATTAATGGCAGAGAAAAAAATGAGACGTTTATTTTTTTTAAATCAAGAATTTTTCACTCATAAGATTTCTTGATAGACACGTGAAAAGTCCGATATTTATCACGAAATCTTTTGTGCGACTGTTGAGAAGGAACTGCGATGACAACATTGCAGTCTGAGACTGTGTCCAGTGTATATATGTGTACACTACTGCATAGCTACGTTTCCATCGAGTCGGGCTGAATCGAGGTTCAGCGTGAGTGCGCTCTCTCGCACTCACGCACTCGTTACCACGCTCGGTCTCTGCGCGATGTACTCGTATATTAGCGTGCGCCTATCGATATAGGGATAGGCATGTATGAGTAAACTGTACTAGTCCCAAGGTTGACACTGGTTTCTTCAAAAGTCGCACACAAAAAATTACTTTTATCGTTCTTAAATAGAATATCAGTCATTGGGTGGAGAGATAGCGCTAGATATGGATCATTGACGTAGGATCCGCGAATTAGTGATGACAGACAGGAGTGAGTAAGCAGAATGATGATTATAGATAGTTGATGATTAACGAATAAAAGATATGCTGTATTAACGCACACTGTAGGAACCGTATCGCTAGAGATCAGAACGACAGCTCGGGATTTACAAGGCGAAAATACACATAGATTGTACACAGACATGATTTCGCAATGTTAGATAATAGTATTCTTGGATACAAAGGTCGTAAACATCAAAACACTTTTTTTGTGTTAACGTTTCAGCCCGGATGGGGGCCCTCCTCAGAACAATTTATTTAGAATATCTGATGATGAACTGACACTTTCAAATAATGAAGAAAAGGAACCCACTAGTATGTAGTGAATGCGTGTTAGAATAACCGAGTAAAAGACAAAAGTTCATTTTTTAAATACACTACGACAGCGATACGAAACTCCCAAGCATTCATCCTGGTTGTTATTGAATAAAAACACACAACGACCGTTTTAGGTTTTGAGTCTGGAGCACTTTTGAACGTGTGGAACGTCCAGTGTGTAGTTTTTTAAAAAATGAACTTTTGTGTTTTACTCGGTCTTTCTAACACGCATTCACTACATACTAGTGGGTTCCTTTTCTTCGTTATTTGAAAGTGTCAGTTCATCATCAGATGTTCTAAATAAATTGTTCTGAGGAGGGCCCCCATCCGGGCTGAAACGTTGACACAAAAAAAGTGTTTTGATGTTCACGACCTTCATATCTAAGAATAATATTATTCAACAATTCACCAAGGTCAAGAAAAAATCGTCTTCGTTAGATAATAGTACATAAGATACCGAGCTGATTTGTTTTAAATCGCGACACGGGGCAAGCGGCTAGATTTGAGGTAGAGATGACAGGTAAACATTGCACGCGAGTGTGAGTACATATGTATGTGAGGATGATTTCAAAGAGCGAGTCAAATGAGAATGTGATGAGTGCAAAATACTTTCGCTCAAACTTATACATCACTACCTTGCCGAAATAGTCATTTTAAATAATTATATATGCATCAATACATAATGTTGAATCGTATAAGATTTTACGACTGAATTTATTTTAGAATTATATTAATTTAATAGTGGAGCGAGTTGGTTGACTTCCATAACTTTTCGGTCGGTAGTTATACCTGAAATTCCATTTCCCTCAGAGCTACCAATATTTTAGAATTCGGATCGTTTTGAGGCATAAACGAATCCAAGATCGGAACAAATCATTGCGGAGTTCAAGGAATCAGCCCCCTTTTCAAAACCCATTCCATCGTTTCTCTAGCAATTCTTATTTTTTGAGGGTGCCTTCGAAGTTTGATCATCGCCGATGAAATCACGAGTTACACAAACTGGCATAATCCGAGTACAAACAAATACCGCTCAGAAAAATTTGGCTGATCAGAAGGAGTGAAGGGATTGTTATTTCGAAAAATATCTGCATCTTTCCATCCTGAGAGGTAGGAATAAAAATTCTCAGTGGCTCAAATGGGCACAAATTGAGTACAATCAAACGAAACTTCAAAAAATCCCGTCCCGCAATATGGGGGCCTGGCCATCTTTACAACCACTTCATTTCTTAGGATACAAACAAAATCCAAAGTGCCATAAACGGGCATAATATGAGTACAATCAACTGGCGCAGTTGAAATCCGGATTCTTCAAAACGGGGGACTGACCATTTTTAAGCTCCCGGTAACTTCTTAACTTTACGGGTACAAACGAAAAACAAAATGGCACAAACGGAGCACAAACGAGTGTCATTGACAAAAATAAATTTATTCTAATATTGGGGCCCAGATTCACTTGAGTAACTTCAAAAGAGGACAATAAAAATCGATATTTTAAGGAAACATATACCACAGGTTTCATTTAGTAAGGCAGTAGTATAAGACGAGAGTTCTACATCACATGGTGGCGTACTGACCGGATCAACCCGGATTTCTATCCTACCGGTAGTCGGTATGTTACTTGCAAGGGGTAAGAATTCCTGCTTTTTTAACAGTCGATCTTATCAATAGATATATAATTGGGAGATTTTTCACTGTTGGATGAGTTTGATAATGAGACTTTTCGCTGTTGGATGGGTAGAAATTTCACGGATGACAGTGTTCCCGTAGGTGACGCCACCTTCATCGATCAATCGTCGTTTCATTTTATCGGTGTCGATCGATCAGATCTGCTTTATTTCCAATGTCCACCGCAAGATGTTTACTTTTTTATTGGGTGGTGGTAAAGGGGCAATATAACGTTTGAAAATATCGGTAAGATACTTTGAATATGCATTTTTACGTATCATTTCTATTTTTTCAAAATTTACTTTAAAAAAAAATCCAATTTAAAAAAAAATTTTCCCAATATTTTGGCTTTGTTACATCTTCCAGACTTCAGATTATTTTCCCACACTCTTACAGTGACCTTATACCCTGTATCCTCTTCTTAGAACCTTACTGTCTCAGTTCCCATAACGCGTCAGCAGAATGCTCCCTCTACCCCTACACTGTACCTAGCCAGTCCTTCGCATCCTTCCCCCACATACGCATTCTCAAGTCTTCACTCATTCGGACAACATCCGAAAGACCTCTCTCCGTTGTCTTTGACAATATATCAATTGTAAACTCAAACATTCGCTTTCTCAATGTAACTTCCTCTCATTTTCTCTGATTCTAGGTAAGCAAACTATTGATGTATAAAATCAAATGAATATTCTACAATTAAGATGTGAGATATATATTAAAGATTATTCATTATAATTTGTTCATTCTTGGAGTTACTAGATATTCTTATATCGTGTCATTTGATCGTACGTGTCATATATTCTATAATTCAGTAAGACTTTCTCATTCTGAGATTGTTCGATTTTACGATTTAGTTGATGAGATATGTTTAAAAAATTTATTTTCTGAAGATTTTTGAGGTTTTCTGTTCAATTCTAAAATTCACTCGTCTTTCTGTTGCGTTGTGGGAGGAGTTACCTAGGGAGAGAAAATGTAATCTTGGATTATTGGTCAGATCTTATAGTTGAGAACGTCAATGACCGCCTTGAGAGTTTGGTATTACAGTACTGGTCGGTCTATACCAGGAAAATATCTTGTAACTTGAAAATCAACCGCACATGCGCAAGTTATATCGGCTAGTCGTGCAGGCTGGCCACTTCGACTTTCAGCTGTCAAATTCTGTTTTTGGAGAGTGCTTGAAAATGGCCGAAGTGGTCTAGTCAGGAAATATCCTAGCTTACAATTTTCACTGTCTAACCTTCCTGGTGCTAGTCAACGTTACTCCAAACACCTGCTGTCCAAGGCGCCTTCTGGCACTTTTGAAGCCGAAGTAATACCAACGCTCTTCAACTACGGTTCAGCCGGCCCTCAGATCGCCCTCAACGGTTCTCGGACTACCACCGCTCATGCAGAATTCACATCTAAACAGTTGGGATCTTTGCAAAACAGAAAGGAAGAAGTACGAGGTACTGGCTTCCTTCCTCCCCTCTCCCTGTTCGAGTTTGGGTAAGGGTTTTCCAATCAGTTCTTCATTGTTACTTCTGTGTTCTGCTATGCCAAGTGAACTCTTATCCGCCGATCCTAGAAGGTCCAGGGTTTTCTCGGACGAGGGCCCTGGAGAGTATTAATCTCCCCCCAAAAAGAAAGGCCATGATCACACTACCTCTTGGACCCTTTCTCAAAGATTTCGCGAAAACAGATACAGGCAGGGGGATCGCTCCCCACTTCTCGTTCAAGACTTTGATAAGCAAGGGGGAAATGCTGGTAAAATGCATCCTATGAGCTTCGCAAAAGCAATTGAGCGTAGTGGCCTTCTAAGGCGCATTTCCAGCATCAAGTCTTCCGGAATAAACTGTTATAACATCTTCAACAACACCGAGGATGCTAACTTTTTTGTCAACCCAGAGATTGTAATCCGTCCCTAGGGGCTTATATACCTGATGGATATATTTACAAGATTGGCTTACTCAGGAGTGTAAACCCATCCCTTGCAAAAGAGGAAATCCTTGAAAACCTCGATATTTCAGAAGACACAGGCGTAGAATTTGCGCACCTAGAGAAAACCCCCTGGTTATTCAGGGCCAAGATGGGAGTACTAGACGAGAAAACTCATATCGAATCAAAATCTTTTTTCGTGGCATCACCATCCCTGACATATGAGCTACGTGACCGCAACGAAAGCTGAAGCCCAGCAGTCCAATATTCTCTCCCCTAGTAATCTAACACTTATACGCAACTCTGCCTCCTCCTTAGCCGATAGTGAACTATCCACAACGTTAATTCCTGTCCAAATAAGTGAAGATCTTGATTTTCCCATGGAGACGGAATACGTATTAGACATATCCCAGGACATACCTTCTCTCTCAGAATCGGAAATCAGAATGAGGGATTGGGTAAAGACCGAAATCCGAAACTCCTTGGGTGACTTCACTAACTTCTTATGTAAAAGAATCGCAGACGAATTTCCAAATTCCGATCAAATTATAGCCAACATCAAAGCATTGGAGGAGCTATTTAGGCGACAACGACATAATCAACATGAATAACAAGTTCAACATTTTACAGTGAAATTGTCGCAGCATTTCTAGTAAGACCAACGAGTTTGAAGGTTTTATTCATGATTTCGATATCATCTGTCTTGCAGAAACTTAGCTGACTGCCAACCAACTACTAGCGTATAAGGAATTCAACACCCTGAGGAGGGAATGGCCATCCCCTGCTCCGGGTGATGGCGTGGCCTTCTTCATTTCAAAACAAATCTTCTAACAAAGACTGGACCATCTCCCCCAAAAACTGGAGTGAGACATGGTCCGAATTGAACTTTCAGATACCCACCTGCACATTCTAAACGTTTACAGACCTCCCAACAAATTCCTGACGCACGCGGAATGGAAGGAGCTTTTCCAGGCTCTCGCCCAATTCGAAAACCTTGTCTGTGGAGATTTTAACGCGCATCATTCTACATAGGAGAGCCAACTCCTAAATCGAGACGGAAAATTCCTACCAGACGCATTTGAGAACAGTGAGCTCATCATTTTAAATGATGGATCTCCTACTAGAATCGACGCAGAAACCAACAGTGTCCCGGATCTGACCTTCGCTTCAATATCGCTTTATACAGCCATCTCCTGGCATGTAACGGACGGCCCATTAGGCAGCGACCATCTTTCCATTCACATTCGCTCAGGGGGAGCCACTCTTCACAGATTTCAAGGAAGCAAAAAACTCGATCTTAAAAATGTCGAATAGACGACCTTCAACAACTCTCTTATTTCTAAACTTAACGGTATATCCGAAGAGACAAACAACTTAGATTCACTATATACCCAATTCCTTGAATCTATATATGATTCCCTCCGGGCATCCGAAACTAAGTTCCCAGATGATTCGCCTTTAAAGAAAGAATCACCGCCTGCTGTTCCTTGGTGGACTCAGAAGTGTTCCAACAAGGTGGCCTCTCGAAAATCGGCGGCCAAGCTTTTCAGGGACAACTCCTCCGAGGAGAATTTGGCACTATACAACAAAATAGATAAAGAGGTGAAAAACTTCCTCAGAGAGACCAAGAAAAATAGTTTCAGAGAATTTCGCTCTTCGATTGGCCCACAGACTGGGCTCGATAAGATCTGGGGTTCAATTGAAGCCTTTCGAAGGAGATTCCACCTACCCAAATCAGTTCCTACTCATTCTCTGGATGATAAAGACATATCGTCGGCATTTAGCAAGGTCTCTGTCCCTTTCGCGTCCGAAAACTATGCTACTATAGAGTTCAGAATTTACGATGATACACTAGATGTTACTCGTGAGGACCTGACTTGGTCGGTGATATCTGCCAAAATCGGATCCTCTCCAGGAACAGACCTAATAACAAACGAGGTTCTCAGATGACTTTCCCCCGAATGACTGAGCTATCTACTCTACCGTTTCGACTTAATTCTTAGGATAGGCAAATTCCCTGAGGATTGGTCTCACTATATAGTGTGTTTCGTGCCTAAATCTGGATCCAAAGGATAGAGACCGATTTCCGTTTCCTGAACCATCCTCAAAGCTTTAGAGAGAATAATCAACTTCAGACTACTTTAGTGGACTGAAAATCGTCATACACTGCCGAAGTGTTTTTACGGTTTCAGAAACGGGAAATCGGTCAATGATAACATCACTGTCCTTACGACTGACATTTCCAATACCTTTCTGAAAAAGGAATATCTTGCGAGCGTTTTCCTTAACCAAAATAAAAATCCTTAACCAAGATCCAACTGAACTCGGTATCTCAGATCGTATCGTGAAATTTATAAGGCATGTCATCTATCGTAGGGTGCTCAATGGCAGGACCCGGGGGGCGAATTTGGGTGTCAGGCTGACAAGCCTCGGCTTCCCCTAGGGTTCAGTTCACAGCCCCATCCTCTTCAATATTTATATTAAACCTATCCGCAATAATATCGGTTCCAATACTAAAATTGTCACATATGCCGACGATGTGGTAATTTACCCCTGCCACCGGGAACTTCAAGCCACCCCAGATAAAGTTTCAGCTTCTCTAGATTCCATCAACTCCTGGCTTCTATATAGAGGCCTAACGGTTAGTACGAAGAAGACTTAGCTTTGCATTTTCTCTAGGAGACTTCTCGGTAACTGTTGTGTGAGTTGGCATATCAGTAGCGTCGCTTGACGCCAGTGTGTACGGATGGTGCGCGTCATGTCGAGTGTCGTCGTAGTGCTCAGCGCAGGAGCCGGAGCAGTCCGCTGTACGAAGCTCCAGAGCACAGAGCTCTATACGAGAGCAAAGCCCACTCATACGTTAGTCTCCGCGCTAGTAGAATGCCGGAGCCTGGTATATCGTTCCTGTGTATCAATGTTACTGTAGGTAATGAATATTGAGAAGTGCATTGAAACGGCGTAGTGTTATCACTTCATGCTTCCTGCATTCCTCTCAACTATAAGAGTTCCTCCTACACCTAATCCTGCGTGGTTAAGAACCCGGGTATACACCACTACAAGTGTGTTTCCCCGCTTACAATCTTAATAGTAACCAACCTATCAACATTTAATTTAATAACTCCACTATCCAGAATCTGCCTTCAGTTAAATTCTAAAGCGTCCATCTGGATAGGAAGCTCCTTTGGGCAACTCATATTGAATACAACAGGTCCAAAGCCATCCAAGCCATTTCAGTTCTAAAAACTATTTCGAGTTTCACTTGGGAAGGCCATCCCTCAACTATGCTTATAGTATTTAAGGGATTTGTCAGAGCTCTTCTTGACTGGGGAGCTCAATTCTTTAGTAACGCCTCTGAATGTTATTTTTGAGTCGGTATAGGCCACAGTAATCAAAATTTGTCTGGGATGCATTAAAACCACCCAAATAACGTGGCCTTACACCTTAGCGGTATTCTCCCTCTTCAGGTAGGGAGACAAGAACTAGCTAAACACTACATTTTCAAGACCTACTCTTGCTAGGGAAATATGGTTATTGCTAAACTCCAACTAATGGAGATCCTGCTCTACAGGCAAGGGCAGAATCCCATCTACCCGGCATCTTACATCTACAAGATATGGTCCTCAATAAAGAGCACCGCATCTCGGATTGAATCTTCTAAAATTCCCACCTGCTACGACTTGGAGAACATCCGGCCATCTTTAATCTAACAAACACAAACATCTCCATTGCACTACGCATTAAAAGAGTCCCATCTCCTTCCACAAGTCTAAAACTGATCTGTAAGTCCGACTTCCCAGACTTTCTACAACTTTACTCTAACGGTTCCAAAATCTCTTCACCACCTGAAGTTTCGGCAGCGGTGGTCCTCCGAGATGAGAGAAAGCCTCTCCTTCATAGTCTTAACGTTAACTCATCAATCTTCTCTGCGGAGGCTTCAGGTGTTTCCAGGTCTCTGGACCTTATTAAGGAAAGGAGTTATCTGAAAACGCTAATCCTCACAGACTCTAAGCGTCATCTCGGCCCTGTCACATCCCCTGATGAAAAACAGAATAAACCTAATTTTGATAATTATAAAACACAAACTATTTTTAATCCAAGAATTTGGAGGTTAGTGCATGTTGGTATGGATTCCTTCCCATTCAAGCCTACCAGGTAATGAACAAGCTGATCGTGCCGCTCGGTCGGTAGGGGATCAGCTAACCGAGTTCAAGAATAAAATATTTTGGGCCGACCTTAAACAACACTCAAGAAGTTCCACGGTGTCGACAACACAAGCTAGCATCTTCGACATAGGTCGGCATTAAGGTGCTATTTACTGATCAATGGCGGACTAATTCACCAACCAGTCATGGTTCAATGACTTAATCTTTGCCAGGAACTAGATTGCACTTATAATCTGGATTAAAACAAACCATACTAATGCTAATGGGCACCTAGCCAGAATGGGCTTGGTGTCTCCACAGACGTGCTGGCGCGATCACCCTGTCGTGTCACCAAACCACCTATTTTGGGAATGTCCTCATTTTAATCTACCTAGTGTTAAACTTAAAGACTTCTTTCTGAAAACAACATCATTTTTGGCTCTGATCTTCAAATATTGTTCTTAAAATATCCAATACACGGCATCCTAGTTCTGGCCGACTTTATTGTCAAAAACAATTGAAACCTGTAACCAACCAGCGTTTGTCAAATAATTAATGTAACCATGTGTTTGTTTCAGCGTCCAATCCGCGTGTTTTTTGTTTGATTTGTCGAATGTATTTCGAATCCAAGCCACGCAAGTATAACTGTTGTGTACGCAATCAAAGGGACATAAGTACCTTACAAAAGTTTTATTACATAATAATCACATACATAGCCGACCATATAAATCCACTCAGAACGAGTGCCGCAACGAGACTGATCGCTCCTTGTGAGTTATGCTGCTGGGCAGTCCACGACACTAACCTAACCAAGGTACTCCCATGAGTGGAGAAACGGCGTTCTGGAATAACTGCAACCTCAAATATCTGGACAAAGACAACTCAGGTTTGAAACTCCTGGAGATACTAGGAGTAATTAAAGAATACTTTGGCACATCGTCGATTGAGGAATAGCCATTGGGAAGAAAAAGAAAAAGAAGAAACTCTGTTTCTGGCGGCGATGTACTTGATGCAAATTTGTGAGGTTAGAATCTCAAATAATTGAGGTAGTAACTCGGGCTTGGAAGGCATTTTTTATCGGGCGCGAAAGTTGATTCTTCAAAGAACGGTCGGAATTTAATGCTTATGCTCTTTGAAAATTCGTTTTGTTCGATTGAAATAAGAAATCTATTTGAATGCTGGGTGTTTGGAAGAAACAAGGCAGGTAGGTGTAAACAGTTGATTCAATCATTTTTATGATTTCATACATTAGAAATAACAAAGAAATTTTTTTTCTAATCACAGGAAATACAGCCAAAATAATTGCATCTCTGCTATTCACTGATATCTGCTCCTCCTATTCAACTCATTACATGACAGGGATCATGTTTTTGTTGGTTGGCGAAAGAAGTTGTCGGTTTTAGAGTTTCTTTCAATTTCAAATCGTGCGAAACGTATGTTCTAAGTAACTTTCTCGCTCTCGTAATTTCAGGAGGTAACATTAAATTTGATGACTTTTGAAAATGAAAGACATCCAACCGATCTTTCAAGAAATTGGAATGTATTACTATCTGTAACAAAACTGTGAATCTCTGTTTTCTCGAATTTAGTTCAACAAAATCTACTAGGAGTGTATAGCCAATGTATTATTGATCAATAAATTATTGTTACTACTATTGAAAATTATCAGAATTCCGCAGTGCCGGATTTAGGTACGGGCAGGCGGGGCAGCTGCCCAGGGGCCCCCACAGAAATGCGGCCGCCACAAAATTCGGGTTTTCACGTTTTTGGAATTGAAAAATATAATAATAAGATTGGAATTCTTTCACAACATAATGCACTACCGATCAAATTGTACATAAGATTTGCGTATTCATCTGATAAATATATATTTTTCCATCTGCTTGAAACGCAGATAGATTGCATAAATATACATGAACACAATGGACTACGATTTAGTGAATTCTCACGATGCACATTTGCATGTACTCCACCGAGGCCACCCGTGACCCAAAACATATTGTTACTCCATCAATACGTACGGTCGGCGGAGCTAACATGGAGACCTAGAACGTATATTCGTAGCACTGTCTAGCGTGACTTTGAGGTAACGCAGCAGTGTCTAATTCGAACCAGTTCATTACATGTGTCATGTTGACACCACACCTATTATTCAAGATTGTTTATAAAGTATGCAAAGTGCGCAGCCAGCATCGTGCAAGCTTAAGAAGATATATTCTACTTTGTGATAGTAATAGTGTAGATTACCCTATGTACAAAAAAAATTATATTGGGATGAAGAAAAATTGTGCCAACACGCATGTCATGATGTCTAAGTAGGAGCTGACCTCGTCAACAAAGTTGCAATTTCGATACATTTTTGATTGCCAATAACAAAAATCTATTTCGTATATTTTGTTACGTTACTTTTTTCGCAAGAAGTATTCACAATTAGCACCAGCACAGATCGGCACAAAACCCCTCGTGCATTCAAAAGTGGCGCACAAAAACGGAAGTTAGCCAAAGAGCAAGACGAAAAGACAGAACAAGTGCTTGCAAAAACACGTAGCATATCGGAGTTTGTAACTGTCCGGCTTCGTACCGTTCGAGAAAATCCTTGTGAGTGAATGCTACAAAATGACCAAAAAATTCTTGCGGATAAAGACTCCGTTGCTGAAGACGCCTACGATTGTGACTTGATCGATTTGCAAGCAGGTGCGAGAGTTGTTGTACCAAAACCAAACGGTACCGAGGCGGATGGCCTATGGCCTGAACATACATCGGCAGAAATGGTCAATTCCTGGGCTGAAAGTGATTGTTCAGGTTTACAACACCAACACTATGATGATGACTTATTAAAATCACGCTCTGTGGAACAGAAGATTGAAGGCGATCGTGTTCGTAGATGCCAACTGGGTATGCTTGAGCGAAAGAATCATAATGGAGAAACTATCAAGCGATCATGGTTATGTTTTTCGCCTGTGAATGGAAGGATTCACTGCTTCGTGTGTAAGCTTGTAGCTTCAACACAATCAAAATTCACCCACGGTGGTTTCTGCGATTGGAAGCATGCTGGTAGTCGGCTGGAAGATCACGAACAATCTAAGAATCACTTCAATGCTGTCATAGCTTTTGTACAACGTTCAAAAGACACAGGGCGGATAAACTTCGAGGTTACACAACAAGCGGAACAGGCACCGAAATACTGGCGTAGTGTAATTAAATTTTCATCTGAACGTGGACTAGCGTTCTGTAGAGAGAATGGGATACTTGGATCCGCCTATAATGGAAATTATCTCCGGTTTATTGGAGCTTCTCGCCGAGTACGACGATTTTCTTAGACAACATATGCAAAAACACGGTAATCCAGGATGTGGTCACACAAATTATTCGTCACCAACAATTTGCGAAGAACTTATACAACTTATGGGAGACCAAGTGTTCAATGAAATTATTTCATGTATCAAAACTGCAACTCCAGTTGAACGGTTTGTTGAGTTCATGCCTAATCAAGGCCATAAGGCACAGGATATGTTCAACAGTTTAGTAAGATTTTATAAGGAGCATGGAATTGACATAAAAGATTGTCGTGGGCAATCCTACGACAATGCATCAGCCATGAGTGGAAGATATAACAGCTTGCGAGCGTTAGTAATGTCAGAGAATCGTTTAGCGGCATAGATACCTTGTGCAGGGCACTCATTGAACTTGGTCGGGCTAGCAGCTGCTGAATGCTGTTTAACCACAATCAACTTTTTTGATTTTCTTGAGTAGATTTATGCATTTTTCACTGCATCAACCAACCGATATCAGGTATTGGTTGCTTCCCTTCAATCAACTAGCATTCAGACCCATGTGCCGAAACGGATAACGACAACACGCTGGTCGTGCAGGGTTGATGCCATAAAAGCATTTGTGAAAGGCTTTCCTCAAAATCGGGATACCCTGGCTAAAATTGCTGACGATCCGTAACAAACGTCTAGATCGCTTTCTAATGCAAACAGTCTATACGAGCGGATGTGTACATTAGAGAATGCTATATACTCAATGCTATATACTGATATGAGCGTCTGGATGGGGTGAATGGCACAAGTCTAGTCCTACAGGACCCAAAACTTGATTTGAATACGGCGGTTGCGTGTATGAAATCGTGTAAACATGCGTGTAAACATTCACGAGGATGATCTGGACCAATGCCTCGGCAACCAACTTATTCAATTCGTTGAGTTTAGTAAATTCTACAAAGATGAGAGAGGGGATAATATAAGTAACGAACAGTACCCATATGGATTGTTACTCGATAAGGGGATCAAAGATACGTTTCGTAACGTTGAAATTGCATTGCGAATGTTTCTAGTTCTTGTGGTAGCAAACTGTAGTGGAGAGCGTTCATTTTCTAAACTGAAATATATAAAGAATAAACTTCGTACCACCATGACACAGGACCGACTGAACAATTTGACTATTATGAGTATCGAAAACATTTTGCAGGAAATGGACTTTCACCAGTTGATAGACAATTTTGCTTATCGCAAATCACGAAAGGTGCCTGGTCCTTGAGACCTGCAACCATTCTCTATAAAAGTATTATATGCCTATATATGTATATTATGTGTGTAATATAATAATTATAAGTGAAAAAATCTATTTGCAACTTCAACCATTTTCGCTAATATTGGTATTGAGATCTTAAAAATGAATTTTGGTAAAGTCCCATTTTCGTAGGTTTAATATTTGTAGATATAGAGAAAAATTTGGTTAGGTACGATGGAAATTACACAGGATTGTGGGCCTCCACAACTGTGCTGCCCAGGGCCCCCTGCTCCCTAAATCCGGCACCGAGAATTCGTTTTACAAATTTCCTACAACGTCAGATTGAATAAGTGAAGGAGACCCAACACTAAAATTGAATATTCAGTAATATTTGATTCAATAACCCTTAAATGGAATGACTAATTCGATATTGACTAATCGGAATCGAGATTGTGTCCGTTGTTCCTTTAACCCTTTGAAGCATGGTGGGAACCCACCTTCTCACCTTGACTTTCCTGAACTTTTCTAATTTATTGTGACATCCCGTGTTAGGAGATACGCCTAGTGTATAAGTATGTATTTGTACAAAGATAAACACACACTCAGCACAGGTCTGATTGCAAGTATCCGAGTGTGTGTACCGGTAATCGATGGGCAGTTACGACTTAGCCGTAGCTGGGATCGGTCGAGCGGGATTCACAGAAATAAATACGTTTATAAACTCATTCCCAGTGTATTATCTCACATTTATTTACTTTTTTATGTATTCAGATCCGGTTTTTTGCACTTTTTAGTTACTTTAGTAATGAACGAACATAAAAATACTGTCTAATTAGCATAATTGTTTATAATTTAAGATTTATAAATAAACAAAATAAAAAAATGACGTTTTTTTTGGAAAAATTCATTTTTGAAGAATCTATCCAAGGAAATAACTTGAAATTTAGTGAAACTGGGTTTTTCGGGTCGTTGATTACGAATCCGAACTCAAATTTTTTAAATTTAAAATGGCGGATTCAAGATGGCGTACACCGAGTTTTAAATCTTCGAGAATATTCATAAAAGTTTTTACTCAGGAGTTTTCGGGGTCACTGATTAAATATCGATGAAAAATTTGCAATTATCGTACGATCATTCAAAAAATGTATACTTCAAAGGGTCGACGGGATCAGTACCGCTTGAAATTTCGAAAAAACGATTTTTTTTTCGTTAAACACTACGTTAGGGTCATATCTATCTCTCAGAAAATAATCGCTGATGAATTGGGTGAAATGACAGAGTTATCATCGAAAATCATTTTTTCAAAATTGATTTTTTTTTGTTTTTTTTTTAATGCTAAACACTACGTTCGGGTCATATCTATCTTGAAGAAACACCTGTTCCTAACATTCGAATACCGCGCCTATTTGAATTCGGCCTCGGCGATCTAGCGCTCGCAGCGCTATCGCTGTGTTTGATCACGCTCACATTTCTTACGAACTGATATTCGGCGCGCTTCAAAGGCCTGTCAGTGATCCGGCGATGTCAAACTGTTCTGAATTTCAAAACGCAAACAGTACTTTTCAGTGCTAAAAAATCAGCGATTCATCGTGTCAAATATCCAGTGTGTCACTGTCATTTGCTTGTGTAAACATCGAGTGACAGTTTTTCACCCCAAGACCACTACCATTAGTCCGATTCAGGTCGTTGAAGGCTCATTTTGTTCGGGAATAAAATCCTCGTCATGTGAACGAGGGGATTTTTTTTTTATTGGCAAAGTTACTTGCAAATTAATTACTGAAATTTTGGTAATTTTAGATAATTGGCTGTAACTTTTGACATGGTTATTTTTTTTTTTTAGATGCCCGCGTTTAAAAGATGTAGAAGTAATGCCTGAAGAGAATGCGACGTTAAAAGCTTAAATCAGACTAACGGTGTGCCTGAAATATTACGACACAGGTTTTGGAGAACATTGTTTCTTTCGAGGTGAAATGAACTTTGGTTGTAGGGAGGATGCATTTTGGACCGATTGACATTTTTATAATCAAGCTGTACTGGTCCTCAAACAAATGAATATCTATTTCTCAACAAAGGCATGGAAATATTAAGGGTCTTTGTCGCCAAAACGTTTTGATCAACAGGTGAGACCTGATTTTCCTCTTGTCAACCAAAGCTGAAAAAAACGAATTTTATCGTTGAATACACGTCTAAATATTGTAATACTCAAAGATCACAGAATTAGAAATTTACTTACATGCTTCAATGCCTGACAACTTGAGTCTCCCTTTGATGATGGATTGTTTCCATCTGAATACTGACTTGGAGCACTGCACTGTAACAAATCTACTCCCTACCAACCTTTTACTGGGTTTCAACAATCCATTTACTTTTAATTTTACGTAATTAAAGAATCTTTTTACCATAAACATTGTGTTTACTTACCTGCCTTATTTTGTGCAGACTGCCACTTGTTAATGACGTTCCACATCATTTCATTCATTAACTTTAGATTATTTGTTTCAAGAAATAACTAACCACATTTCTGTAGCATTTGATATTTGGTTTTCCATGAAATCCTTCATTGCGTCGATTAAATATCTTCTGATATGGATCACGGTATTGCTGAACGGTATTATTCTTCTTAGACAATTTACGCTAAATAAAAATAAATAACAGCATCTCTATCAGATACTTTACGCGCGAGAGATTCACAGCTCTCGTCACATTTTGTATATGTTAACCGCCTGCTTCGCAGACGAAAATATTGTTGCGGGAAAATTTTGCGGACCAATGAAACTGAATTATTTGTCGCATGAATAGTAATACAAGGAAAGTTCTGGATAAAAATCCCTACCTTACCGACACAGCCCGGGTGTCAAACGTTTTCGACAGAGCGGGGCTTATCCCCACCGAGTCTGACGCTATCAATTTTAATCTGCTCTGCGCTCTGCGTTATCATCATATCAATTATCGGAAAAAATCATTTGTTTTGCGCTCTGCGTTACCATCGTTGTTGATAAAATTATATAAATTCGAGTTACTTTTTTACCCTTGCTGGTAAAAAATTAGGTGTTCTACCCTTTGCAACAAGTGCGGCTTATCTCTAGGCTAAAACTTATGAGAGAGCCCCGTTAATGTGAGTTTCTTTGCCTTAACCACTGAAATTAAGGTTGAGATACGTAATTCAAAGGACCTCCTCGGATGGGCAAAACGAAGGATCAGTCTTTCCGACCCAAAGCACCCTGACTCATACAGCTATGAGGACTTAGGGAATTCCAAAGCCGCCTTGTTTTTATAAAAAATCTCCACTCTTTTATGCTTCAGTTGACAATAGCAGTCTTGCTGATGCATCTATCGGAGACAACAGACTGAGGAGTATGTTACCTAATCGGAGACACGGGCTTGCCAGTGCTCCCTTCTGTCTGCAAGCTCTGTGTGTGTGAAAACAGAGTCGCCTCCCTACTTTCAGCCTTGGGTTGATGACCCAAGTACAACGCCTATCCTGCAGACCAGGGACGACCTTGGCGACCTGATTCTTCTATGGAATGTGTAATTCTAAATAAATAAACACTTTAGGACAGAGTAATAGACGCGTTGTATAAACTTTTGGAAATCAACCAAAGTGAGTTTTAATCGAGATAAATCATTCAAAAACAACAAAAGAAACAATACAGTGTTGCGCTATGCGCTCAACTAACTAAATCTATAAAATTAACAATGAAAAACAAAAAAATAAAATATTATTGCAAGAATTTAAAGGTTCTGCTCCTGATCGTTTTTCGTGGTTCAAATTTGATTCTTTGCTCTACGCTGAAATTTCTATTTCCCTAGACATCCCGTGCTTTCGTCGATTCTACGCTTTGAGTTTGCAAAGAACTGATTCCTTCAAGACCACTCTTCGCACAACGTCTTCATGCAGTATGTGTATATGGCATCATCTTTGTCTCACTTTGCACTTTTACGTAGAATGTATCAAAGTTCCAACAGCTTTAACTTAACATTTCCATGTATCAGTCGAGTTGTTCACTACCAAAGCTCTCGGACATAAGGTGTGTTAAATATTCTCATTAAGTTTCAAGAACTCTCTTACCCATAAACATTATAAAGTACTGCATACAGTGGTTCAATTGAGCCACGGAGTTGACCTATGAAAGGGATCATGAAGTCGAGAATTAGTCATTCTGAAGTAAACTTTACTACTGCAACTTTGTGACATGCGATAGAAAAGATAAAGTCTGGAAAGTGTGTGAAATTAAATAAAAATCATGGAAACATTTTGAGACGAGGACCTTGATTTCTGTCTTGCGGGTTATTTAAGGATCTTGAATAACGGGATTATTACGGACTTGACAAGATTATTCTTTATTGAAATAAGTTGAATGGTTTTGGTGGTATTACACCTTCACCTTTTACCTCGCATTGTTCGCTGTTGCCGAGCACGACTGTGCCACCATTACTCGGCGTGAACTCGTCGAACCACTCGCGTCTATATGAAATATGCCTCGACGCACCGGTGTCGGTCAACCATGCGTCGGCATTATCGATCGCTAACACTTTATCGATTGTCTCGCGTTGTGGTTCATCGCTTTTGTCTCGAACTTTCGATCGTCCTCGCGATTCTTCACTTGAAACAACGAACGCGTTGTCACGTGATTTACTTTCGTCGCGTTTTCCGCCATCTTTCTTTTTCGACCGACACGTGCGCGCAAGATGGCCTTTTTCCTTGCACTTGAAACACGTCACATTCTGTAGATCGACCGTCTTTTTCGTGCGTCGATTTTTGTTCCCTTCCTTTTTCACGTTATTTTCACTGATTTTTGTTACAGCTAACGCTTCCGCGACACCATCCGCACTCTCGAAGCGAGCTTCTTCACGAATAAGTCGCTCGGTCAAATTTTCTACCGTTTGTCTAGTCTCGTCCATATTTTCCCACACGGTTCGAAATGCACTATACTTTGGTGACAAGCTGGCTAAAATTTTTGCCATCACCGTGGTGTCGTCGACTGCCGAGCCAAGATCTCGCAACTGCTGCGCCAGGTTTTTTACTTTAGCCACATGTTGCACCATTGTGTCCCCGGACGCCCATCGATATTCATGGAATTTCTGCGTCAAATACAGCTTATTCGAAGCTGATTTTTGTTCGTAAATTGCGCACAACGCATCCCACATTTGTTTGGCTGTGGTACACGTTACTAACGGCTGCAATTGAGCCCTCTCAACCAACGTCGAGATTAGTACCATTGCTTTCGCGTTACCTTTTTTCCAGGCCGTCTGATCCGGCGCCGCCGCACCCGCCGCAATCAGCCTTGTCCCATTGACAATGTCGTCCACACCGGCCGCATCGAATACTGCACTCATTTCGAATTTCCAAATGAGAAAATTCGTGCCGTCGAGGTTCTCCACATGTCTCGATGTTATTTCCGACGTCACTTTTCCGTCTTTCGAAACACTTGCTTACGCAACAGAGAATTTTTTTCGATAACCACTTGTTGATCAAGATGGCACGCGACACCCGATCGCGCTTCCCGTTTCGTTTGATCAATTTCTTGCAGTCAGACTGACTGGACCCATAACCTTTTGAGACGAGGACCTTGATTTTTGTCTCGTGGGTTATTTAAGGATCTTGAATAACGGGATTATTACGGACTTGACAAGATTATTCTTTATTGAAATAAGTTGAATGGTTACAAAACGGAATGCCAGACAACGACTGACTCGAACTTCCGGCAAAAGCCACTATCGAACGTTTGTGACACGCTCATTGGCTGCCTTACTGGCCACGCCACTGGTAGCGCTCTCAGGCGCTCGACGAGTCAGACGTAAGAGGCAGAAGAGTATGAAAAACTTTATTTATCAACAAAACAGCGTTCCAAATTTTAACTGAAAAATCGTGACCAGCGGAAATTCAAACATGGATGCGATTTGGAACCAAAAATATCAGGCTTTTAAATGAAATACTACGAAACGCCACGATGATCGGATAGAAGACTCGAATTCAAACAACAATAGGGATCTTGAAGTCATTGACAACAAAATCCCAGCAGCTTCAAAAAGTGGGTGTTGGGTTGCGGAAATAACGTAGAAGTGATCAATTAGGGTGGGCTGATTTGGAGTCAGCTTTCAACGGTCGAATTAAGACCGGAGCCGTTACCAATTTACGTCACAAGGATTTGATCGATTTTTCAGACGATGCCTAACACCTGGTTGTGACAAGATTGAAGAATGCTGTTCCAAAGGCGGCAAATTTGAAAGCAAACTGTATCTATTAGAATATGTGAAATATATACACTTCTCGCAAAAATTAAGGGAACAACAAAATTTTCGAAATTTTTTGGTGATTTTCAACAGGCTGTATTTCAGTGAAAAATGGTCGTACAAGAAATAAAAAAACAAAGCTTTTGAAGCTTGAAGACTCTAGTTTTTGAATTTTTTGGTTAAAAATTTTTCGAAGCACTATTAGCCATGCAATCCTTGGATAAAGCACGAAGAAAAAATTTTCAAAATTTTTTACATTTTTTTTTTCGCTCTACGGGCATGGAAAAATTTTTCCGAGCTAAACCAATGCATAGGGAGCATAGCCTGTTTATTCAGCTTCAAGATGCTTTTTTTTAAACCTCGATACGACCATTCGTCTTCGAGATATCGAATTTTGAATGCCAAAGGATCCTTTTTCACTCAACTGCCGATATCTCTAGAACTACTGGTCGCCTAGCGAGCCGAAGGGCAGTTTCTTTTTCTGCAGAAAATTTCCTACAAAAATCTGTCATGGTTGATGTCAAAAAAAAATGTTTTCCACCTGTAGCGTTAACGTGAAAAAAGAGCAAAAAAATGCCATTTTGCCTTTTTTTGGATAATCGACTGTATCTTCGTCAATATTGGTGGGAAAGCTTAGGTTAGAAGAAAATTTTACAGCCTAATGTACCCCAAAGGTCCCCCTAAATCGGTAGATCGATCGGTTCAGCGGTTTTCCTGGACCGATTGATTGAAATTTTGAAAAAATCAAGGGAACAAGATTTTTGTTTCTTAAGGAATTTTTGGATAATCGACTGTATCTTCGTCAATATTGGGGGGAAAGCTTAGGTTAGAAGAAAATTTTACAGCCTAATGTACCCCAAAGGTCCCTCTAAATCGGTAGATCGATTGGTTCAGCGGTTTTCCTGGATCAATTGATTGAAATTTTGAAAAAATTAAGAGAACAAGGTTCCTTAAGAAACAAAAACCTTGTTCCCTTGATTTTCTTTCCCCCCAATATTGACGTAGATGCAGTCGATTATCCAAAAAAAGGCAAAACGGCATTTTTTTGCTCTTTTTTCACGTTAACGCTACAGGTGGAAAAAATTTTTTTTTGACATCAACCATGACAGATTTTTGTAGGAAATTTTCTGCAGAAAAAGAAACTGCCCTTCGGCTCGCTAGGCGACCAGTAGTTCTAGAGATATCGGCAGTTGAGTGAAAAAGGATCCTTTGGCATTCAAAATTCGATATCTCAAAGACAAATGGTCGTATCGAGGTTTAAAAAAAAGCATCTTGAAGCTGAATAAATAGGCTATGCTCCCTATGCATTGGTTTAGCTCGGAAAAATTTTTCCATGCCCGTAGAGCGAAAAAAAAAATGTAAAAAATTTTGAAAATTTTTTCTTCGTGCTTTATCCAAGGATTGCATGGCTAATAGTGCTTCGAAAAATTTTTAACCAAAAAATTCAAAAACTAGAGTCTTCAAGCTTCAAAAGCTTTGTTTTTTTATTTCTTGTACGACCATTTTTCACTGAAATACAGCCTGTTGAAAATCACCAAAAAATTTCGAAAATTTTGTTGTTCCCTTTATTTTTGCGAGAAGTGTATAATATGTACGCGTTATAATTCACTCATGCATATCTTAATATATATAAATCTCGTGTCACGATGTTTGTCCTCAATGGACTCCTAAACCACTTAACCGATTATAATAAAATACGCACACCATGTGCAGTTCGATCCAACTTGAGAGATAGGATAGTTTAAATCTCAAATTATAGTCGCAATTTTAATTTATTGCTAATTATTTGTCTGTTATTATTTGACAGTCACAATTATCTGTTAACTCCAAATGATTCTAACAGATGTCGATACCTTTCGACTGGGTTGAGTAAGTAATCAATAGATGGCGCTGCTATGGTAAATCTACGAGCGTGTCATATAAGCTACATTTTAACAGCATAATTACCACGTGTTGTTGACGCTATAAAATTAATTAAATTTATTTTGTAGTGAACGAAATACCGTACAATTCAATTATTTCCACTTTTTAAATTTTTGGTGTTAGCATAGCCGGCCACGTGTTACTTAGACTGAAGTGTAAATTGCATTCATATTATAATGAAGATAATACAGTGAAATTAATCCTGTTTTTTACTTATTTGTGCTTCATTGATCAAAACTTTATAATTTAACTAGCAGCCCATCCCGGCTTCGCACGGGCACATAAAAATATTAAGTAATAATATAAATGTTATTTTTCTAGAAACTCACTGTAAACATTGTGTATTTTCTTTTATTATATTATTATATGCCCGTGCGAAGCCGGGATGGGTTGCTAGTATATATATATATATATGTATACATAGGCTTGTGCGATGAGCGTTGGTGTGCGTGTACGCCTATGTATATCTCGATCTCTCCCCTTCGTTTAGTCGTTTCGAGAGAGAGCTCTAGTTGGAAGTACACTCTGCTATCATACAAATATACTATCTTCACAAAAATAAACATAATTATATACTTGCGTATATGGTTTGTTTTATCTCCCAAACACCAACAGTATCCTATCGTGTAAATTTAGTATTTGAAACACGATGAGACAATAGAAGAAACGAAACTTTTTAACACCAAAAATGGAACGTCCCGCTATTGAAGCTAAAAAGGCTGTCGTCAAAATTAAAAACAGCGACTCGTGTCGCTTCCTCTGGTCAGTTACCACAGTCCCATATCTAGCGGACAATAATCCGAGCCTAATAACCTCCTATCCGCATTTTAGCTCCGTGCTACGGTATGATGGTTTGAATTTTCCAATGTCTAGATAGTATTGCAAAATTTGAAACACTCAACGGCTTGTCGATTAACGTTTACGGTATAGATCACACTGAAAAACAAAAGGGTAGTGAAATCGTACCAGTTTATTTAAGCCAAAATAAGTCTGAATAGCCTGTGATTCATCTCTTACTATTAGTAGTAGAAACTGAAATTGTCGATGAAGACGATGAAGACATAGAGAATTATGAAACGAATGTAATACATCATTTTGCCTGGATTGGAAATTTATCTCGATTGATAAGTTCTCAAATACCCGTTGTGGTCGTACTTGGTTATGTGACAGATATCTGATTCACTTTCAATCTGAAAAATGTTTGTCGGAGCACAGAATCGATTGCATCAAATTTAATGAGACCAAAGTTATTTTACCAACAGAGGAAGACAAGATTTTGAAATTTAAGAATTTTAAGCATAAAGAAACTGTTCTATGTTGCAAATATGCAGATCTTGAATGTTTACTACAGCCTACTAATATTAAAGTGTCAAAAAATAAAACAATTTATTAAACACATATTCCGTGCAGTATAGCTTATTATCTGCATTCTGCGTTCAACGATTCGATTTCAACATTTAAAATTAACCGTGGAAAGACTTGTATATAATGGTTTGTAAAAAATTGGTTGTCTGTAAAGTTGGCTTACGGACGATAGTTTTAAGTGATAACACCATAAAGAAACATAGACGAAAAATTGTAAATCTTATTAAATTTTAGAAATAAACACAAAACACGTTGTCTCGTATTTAACACTTGTTACAGATAATGGCTTCCGTCGAGGTGGGCGGAGTTTATTGTAGAAGTTGTCGTAGTTGCTCGCGTGGCAGCGTTCAAGTAGAGTAACGTGACACTTTTTCATGCGTGCAGCCGGTGTTCATCGATTTATAAGACGTGACGTTATCACGTCAAAAATTACAGGATTCGGCGAACTATAGAAGTTTATTTCAAAACGATTGTACCCATGGAACCGCTCAATTTTAATTTCCTCTCAACATACGCCTGATGCTTTATACTTTCATTTCTGCATTATAATTATGTAGATAACCATACAATACCTGCATTCACAAAACTGAGCTTGTATGAATTTTGTGAGGCGTTGACGAATTTTGTATGCAGCCCGACAGTGCTATCAACTTAACCCTCCGCCGGCTATCCATGACGATATCGTCATATCTGACTTGGGCACGTCCTGGTATCTCGGGAGGGGGAAGTGGTTACGGCTTCGGACCCGCACCTAAAAAAACTTCATGGTGGTATACGCTCACACGCACCTTGCTCGAGGTTGTTCGCACGAGCAAAGCGAGTCTGAACTTTCATATAACATGTCAACATTCATTTTTTCACCAATAAATTACATATTTTTGCGATAAAAACATTGTGTTTACATGAATACTTAAATCTTATGTGAAATTTCTCCTTTCGCAATAGCCCGTTTTCAGGTTTTCAAAGTTTTTTTGAAAGACCATAGATTCAAGAATAAATCCCTAGATTTTTTTTTCTTAATAGAAATTTGGGTTCAAGATATCGATTTTTTAGTGAAATCGTCGAATTTCTATTTGTTAATGGGTAAAACATTTTGGAATGAAAACTGTTGGAATATTGAGATGAGACCCAAAACTGGTTCCCTGAATTTTTTGAGAATTTTCTGATACTCCTAAGTGGGTTAAAAATAGCCGATGCCGATATCGTCGTGGATAGCCGGCGGCGTAGTCAAAAAAAGAGATAGTCGGCGGAGGGTTAATTTGCGGCCGAAAAAATTCAAACGCGAAATAGCCGGCTTTCTAACTACACTCGAAATAGCCGGTTATTCAAGCCGTCACATTGAATACAGCACGCAGTCGCACCGGAAATCTGAGGGTGTCGCACGCGTGCGGCGACCACCTTGGCCGCCGGCTTGAGTGGCGCCCTCAGCTGTCCCCGCGGCACCTATTTAAACCGGACCGGAGCCGAGCGCAAACTCACCAGTATTGCCAGTCTTGTACAATTGTACAAGATCTAGTAGGATCCAGGGGAATCTAGTACACTGATACGACTTTCTCCTAACTAGTACGTTTTCGTGATTGCGTTAAAAATTTGTTTTTTTTTTTTTTAACTGGGTTAGCCCACTAGGCATTTAAATGCGTCCTTTCCAACTAGAGTATAGTGTAACACAGTCATGGACGTTGTTCGTCCATGGTTGTACTCATGGAGACTAGAGTAAAGTCTCCATGGTTGTACTCCATATGGGTTAACCTGTAAACTTATAGGTGGCACGTACCTCTGTATCATATATTGAATTGATTTATGTTTTAGAGAACATAAAAGATATTATTGACAAGTATGGGTATCAATATGATCGATAATTAATAGTATTCTATTCACATAATCATATTTAAATTTCTTGTACGAAATTTTCCATTCTGGTACGTTTTGTGGCGCCATCTAATACGGCGAAGAATTTCAGTCTGGCAACACTGAAACTAATGATAAAGCCATATTTGTCGGGCTATAGAGAGTAAAAGGGGGTAGAGGGAACGTCTAGTCACGTGACTGGCTCGAGACGCCAGAGCATTAGGCAAAGTAGCGAGAGAAAACGGCAGTTGATAACGAGAGAGAGAAGTGATCGGTCGGCCGAGCGAGCGAGACCGTGGAAGTAAAATATTTGTAAGAGTAAAGTAACGCGAGAATTTATATTACGTCGTATTGTGAAATTATAAGTCAATACTTTGTAGGTCTGTAATAATAAGCCTCCCTCAATTTAAATAAATAAAGATTGAAATATTATTTTGTTTAAAACTCACTTGCTCATGGTTCTCCAAGCTGATTAGAGTGAGAAGACTCGTGGACAGTGTATTCGACATATTTGCCGACCAAGACTCTATTGTCCTCTATTGTATCTAACTTTCCATAATACATCATCTGAATACATACCGTCTCAATGCTTACACTAGCTCTTCCGCTCCGGCGTCCCTCAATTCACTAACTAATAAAAATTTGCGTTAACTCAAGCCTAATTCGAGATAGCCGGTTTTTCAAGCGAAATTCAACATAGCCGGTTTTCCAAGCGAATCTCGAAATAGCCGATTTTTCAAGCCTGACTCGAAATAGCCGGTTAATCTACGCAACCGTCGGTTTGATGGCCGCTGCTCAACCGCTGTACTCAGTGAGCCAAGTCTCTCCCAGTGTGAGACATGTGTGTGACCGCACACTCATTTCTCCTTACAAAATCTGTCTACTAGTATAATTCTAGTTATTTCACCGTTTTCTTTCTTTTCGTACTGCGCGATATGAAGTCACAACGAGAACTGCGCAGGGACATGCATGAGTATGAAAACAACGTGAGACGATATCTTTATTTCTCTTTCTTTCAGTTCGAACTGGTTTTATATGTACAGATACTATTCAATTAGATTAGAATAGTGTAAATTCAAACACAAAACACTGCAAATTCTGAATTTTGAATACAAAAAAAGCATATCGTGTAATATAAACGTTACAGCAAAAAATGGAAAGCACATATAAATTTGACACATTAAAGCCTTCATATCTGTAATATTTTTTTAAAGGAGGATTTCGTTACAGGTCTGTGTATTCTTTCCGTCCGTCCATTTGCATCATGTGTCACATAACTGACGGTTTGTTTACTTAATCGTATAGCGCACTACCAGCTTACATTATTGTCGACCGAGCGCAAGCGATCGACATGCGCTCTCTTGTGCTGTCTCCGTAAAAATTATGGGGTGGAGCCATTTTTAGCATACTTGTGTTTCATATTTACAGTTCAGGCGTATGTTATGTGTATATCTGGTCATAAAGTCGAAAAAGCGACGAAAATTCTTGACGAACTGACGATGTTGACGATGTTGGAAATATTATAACTGGTATATCTCGGCTCTCCGAGCACCAATTACATTGATATAGATTAGAGCTTAAATAAAAGCTTCTTGAAAACTACGTTCTTAATAAAATTGTCAAATGTCGAATTTCATCGTGAGAGGGGAGAAATATATGAAGTAAACATTTTTGAAGAGGACTGGCTCAGCCAGAAAACCATGAGGGATCGGTTATCAGATGTTTACGCTACGGAACAACTCGACTCGAGACCCTGAGGAATGCTCTCGGAGGAAGGCGGTCCTGGAGGCATTCGACTATTAGCCAGGACACGAGACGGATCAAGCAAAAGAACTCTATATTCTCAACAAATTTAAATCTGTAAAAATAAAGTACCTTTCTACATGTATGATAGTATTTTTGCCGGCCAGGTTAACGGATTTTCTTTGCCGTGTCATGGAAAATTCCAGACGAACAACATGAGGCTTTTCATGATCGTTACCTCAGACGCTCCACCGCTGATAACGTGGAATGGGAGTCGCCTGCATGAGTTGCTTTGTCGTACGCATCGTACGCGTGATTCTTCACCAGGCAATCTTTATCTTACAGCCTTAGCAAACGGTCACGCGGACGCTTACGTTATATTTCCTGCGTGTACACTCCTTAATATTTACTTTACTTTACTTATAATAAGTAAAAGACGATCTGACCATTAATCCACTGGATTCTATAACTTATTGCGTGGTAACCGTCGAAATTCTGTAAGCTTACCTGGTGATCCTAGACACAAAAACGAGGCAGTAAGCCAGTACCGATCGCGTGGTAACACAGATAGATTTCCATATAACAGCGGCAAAAGATAGTGTGTCGGCTCCCGCGCCTTCATTTTTTTTTTTTTTTTTTTAACGACTTTGGCGCAATCGGCGACTGCTGATCTTGATGAATAATAAATTTAGGAACTTTTGATCTCCGTTATCATGTTCAATAATGTCATGTTTCCTTTTGCCTTTTAGCGAAATTTACGTTTTTTAGAAAATTTGGCTAATTTTCAGTCACGTATAAGTGGATGGAATTCGTCTAGTGCAAAGAAGTAGGACTAATACATACCTGTTTCACGATATCTATTCCCAATTATTAGAATAATCATGAAAACTTACTTTTTCACCTTCTAGAATAGATTCAAGACGTTCCATAAGCACGGGGTACATACGACGAGATTGTTACCCTTCAATTCAATTCTACAAACTTTTATGGGCTTCAGTGAATTACTCTAAAGTTGTATTCATGTACCCGTAAATGCATAAAAATTTCTAGAAGGTCCTCCATTTTGCTAAATAGTATTTATATGTAAGCAATGCAACATCACATAACAATTAATTCCATGTTTCAGGCTGTCCCAATCATTATTTACTCAGATGTAGAATACAATACTTCTCGACATGGCTATAATTTAAAACTTTCCTTACATTACCATTATTTTCCAATCCAGTTTGAACCGGATACTGGCTTTCAGAGTTAAATAGCGCCACAAGTGCGGTAAGGTAAACGCCTGAGTCTCTGACCCTATCTGCGTTCCTGAAGTGTACTTACACACAATGTTTCTGCCCCCCATCAACTGGTGAACATCTCATTCCCAAAGTCCCAATCGAAAACTGAGATACTAGAACTCTTCTGGTTTATTTATATGAATGTCCACGAGCGAAGTAAAGGCCAATGCATACTGTCGCGGAACCGGACAGGACAGGCACGGCGCATTGACTAACTATATTGCTCGTTTGAATTATCATTTTACGCCTAGCGATCTTATTACGGCTTGACACCAACAGTTTCGTACCGTTCGTCACCGGGCGGAGGAGTGAACGATGGCAAACAGCGTCGGATAGTGCTGCGGAGTGGAGTTGTCCGATCCTGCCCTGTCTTGTCCTGTCTTGTCCTGTTCCGCGACAGTGGGCGTTGGACTTAAGATGGTTGCCTCAGGAGATGAGTAACTGAAGCATTTATCTTAGTGCATAAGGCCAGCTTTTAATAATTTTTTTTCACTTTATTTCGTTTAAGTACAGCAAATTCAATGTACACTTGAGGACAATGAATCTGAGACGGCTAATTTTTTACACTAGACAGTTATGTTGGCAACAAAGAGAAACCTACAGCGCCATAGTCGGCCGAGCGCAAAATAAACTCAATCTCAATAAATATAACATAACCCATGACCGTCGAATCTTAAAACCTTAGAATACCGCTAGGATGCATAATGACTTGTTCAATCCAACATCCAAATTCGCGCACGGCTGACTATGGCACTGTAGGTTTTTCTGTGTTGCCAATATAACTATCTTGTGCAAAAAATTAGCCGTCTTAGATTCATTGACCCCAAGTGTACAATATTTGATTTTCTCAATAAATAAAAATATTTATGTATAGTACAAATAAATACCTATACGCGCCCACTCCATGTGATTACTGCAAATCATTTCAAGTACATTACATTGAACCATAAAGTACGGGGCATATTCTCTCTGTGTAAATATGTGTAACGCTTTTTAAATATATATTCATCTTCCTTTAATAACACTTACAAAAACGGTCGCACGTAGGTATTGATGTATTTTTGCAACTACACGCATACTCCATCACTTATTCTGAAGAACTTTTGGTGTTAAATTAGAGTGAAATCTTTAAAACTCTCGCGTCCTGAATAATTTATCGTAATCCTCAATACTCCAATACACACATCTGGTTTTATCAAGAAGTTACGCCTTATTATTCCCAATAGCCAGCTATGAGAATTCGCGCTGGGCGGCGAAGGGGCCCAAACTCAATATCCTAACACACATATACGTGATCCGCTCAGTATTACACAGTATCTTTGATTTTGACCAACATTAGAATGTATGGGGAGATAATTCGTCGATGCTGGTCAAGGTGTGATACAGTTTATTGATTTTACAGCGTTTCGGCCGTGCCCTGCCGACCATCTTCAGGAAAATTTGACAACCAGTGTCTGTCTACGTGTTGTAGCAGTGAAATCAATAAACAGTATCACACCTTCTCCTACGAAAATCTGACGGCTCTCCTATTCACCGCATCTCATCGGCTGCCGCTCTGGCTGCTTTCGAGGCTCGATTCCCCGTAGCTACCTCCACTGCCTCTCTCGCCTTTCTGGCCGCTGCTAGCTGTGACTGAAACCTGGCTCCGTTCGCAGATCTCGGACTCCGTTGTCTTGCTACCAGGCCATCACACGGACTGAACTCAGTTCTATCTTGACGCTCGATGTCTTAAACGTGCACTCTATCAGCATCTCTTCCGGATAAAAGAGACTTACTCCTGATGGCGATTCTTCATTTAGATTTTAGATGTCTCTACTTCCTGCTTCTCATGTTTTTATGTTTCTACTTTATTCTATTTTTATTCTATTTGTTTTTTTTTCTAACATTGTCTTTGCCGTCTTTCACTCTTCCAATTTTTGTATCCTTCTATCTCTATATTTCTACTCCTGTCTATGTCGTAGTTCTCTGTCCTTATTCTGTGCTCCTCTTTACACTAGATTTCAAACTAGGCTAAGTTTTTGGATTTGAGACTCTGAATATAGCTCAACTTTGTATACCTTTCTTATTATTTCCCAACATTGCCATGGGAAAGATCTCAATAAACCATCAACCCTTGACCAGCATCGACGAATTATCTCCCTATCTATTCCCCTAGTCACGAATTCATCACAAATTAGAATGTACGTTAGAAACACCTCCATACCGTAAATTTCATAAAAGTAATAACATATTGGTAGCTTGCACGTATACATATGTGTATTACGGCAGTTCTAGTTTAGGCTGTTGGTGAATTTTTCCCGGGCCGCACCTTAAATCGGCTCGACATAATTTTTAACAAATACCCTAATTTTTTCAGATTTTCATCTCAACATTGACTAAATCTGACTTTTTTCATTTAGAGAGTGCTGAGACTGCCTGGTACGATGATTTGAACTTTTTTTCAGATAGTAGCGCTAGTGCCCTCTAAAATCTCATAGTTACAGATTTTTTTTGCATTTTTACTCTGAAAATAGCATATAATAAGCAACTTCATTCATCGTCTACCTATAATTATTGTCACCCTTTCGTGTACCTTACTCATAAAATGTTCCTTGTCTTATATACAAAGTTAATGCAACCGTATTGATCAATTTTTTTCCATCACAAATATTGCTTCCGTAATAATAGTTTGAATACAAACGCAGCAATTTTTTCGTAAGCCGAGAACATCAGAGCAGCTGTCAGGACGGTTTGCAAAATCTTCGCCTCCATTCCTTTGTATAAGCCGCTAATTCCGTTTCTCCTAGAAGAAAGACAAAAGGGTACATGCAGCGTTTAGATACATAAACTTATTCACACTGTATTCATACGTATTGCATGGTAATTCAAATTATATTATTGGGGCCAATTGGGCTAACCTAACATAACGATTACTGTCACAATGTATAGTTGATTACCATAAATATACTTACTTGAAAATATGAAGGAGAATTTGTAGGGTACCAGCTTTAGGCGATAAATCAGAATACTTGTGGCCATGCTTAAAACAAAGAAGAAGACATTGTTTCGTTCAATCAACTTTAACATAAAAGAAGTTCAACGACATCCAGTTACTTGGTCTAAGAATTTGATGAAATCTAGGAGTATCGGAAGGGAATATACCCAAGAATGAAATCCCACAGTTTATATTTATTGAATACTAGCTTTCCAACCTGTGAAAAAGTTACACTTTTTCTGATTATTGATCAAATTATAATTAAGTCAACGGCAAAGCAATGGATTATGGATTGGAATACTCAATAAACTAAACTGCAAGGTGTCTCATCAAGCTCGTCAAATTCACAACTTTCCGATTATTATGTTACATAAATATATAATTTTGGTTAGAGAACTCGATGCTCTTTTATCTTAACCACTGTCTCTTTGACGTTTATTCACTCGCACTCCTTATCATCTTATCTTTCAGCATAAATGGCATTAAAATACTGCGCAAACAATATCACTGATCATCCTAAAGACGATCATTGAATTTAAATAACTTTAACAATAAGTATACTTATTTTACATCCCGAATTGATGTCTTCCGTCATTTTATACTAATCGGCATTATATTATACATTTATATACTATTATGTAAATAGGGCATTCCAGCTCATTTCAACAAGCCAACGAAATTTAAGTCTTAAATTTTTGTAAAAATGAGTTTGTTTGATTGATTGATTGATATTTAATGGTTTACGCCGTAGCTCAAATGAGCCATGAGACAAAAACTAGTGGGTTACATAGATGTTCGAGCGCACAATTAATAAAAATTAGTAAACAAGACCTATTGAACAATAGCATTCACGCGCAAGCGCAGAGAGACAAAAAAATAAGTAGCATAATAAAAATGATAATAACAAAAGTATGACTAAAAGATATGAAAGAATATAGATTAGAACCAAGTAAGAAAAGGAATTAAATGTTAGAAAGAGAATGAAAGAAAAAATAGTAAAATAAAATAGAGAGTGTAAGAATAAAGATAATTTATACTAAAGTAGGTAACAGTGATATAAATTAAGGTAAAAAAAAAAAAAGAATATTAATAGAGACGGTGTGAAGATAAACAAAAACAAAGTAGGTAAAAATAAGAGAAAATAAAAGTAATATAACTAATCTATATATGAACAGCTACATAAAATAATAGCCTTTGATTTATTAACATGCATCTTTAGGCCATTCTTCCGGTCCCAATTCGCCACTGAGTGATTTTGCTAGCCCAACGTCGTTAATAAATATCTCGAAAAGCGCTGGTGTTATGTCGTAGTATTATCGGAACGAGGATAGTTCTGTGAATATAAGCTCTCAATTCAGAAAACTGCAAAAGACTTGACTAAAAAAATTGTAATTTTTACCGACCGTAGTGGTAGTTACTGTTTCATTATTTTATGTTGAGTGTTAATATTCAATTAATCGAATTGTCGATTATTATGGATGATAAATAACGACACAGTTTTACTTTGTTTATATATATTTTTATTCCGCTGCTTTCTAGACAAGACTAAGGGTACGGCCAGACCAACCTAACACCTAGATGTTAGACCTAACATCATATAGTTAGATTAAATTCCCAGCGCGTCGATGTTGACTTGAGCAACAAATTGCAAAAATTGTAACATGGGTCACGTCCTTCAGGCGCCGAATCGGCAAGCTGTGGTTTGACCTCAGACTCACTACAGCTGGGCAAAGCCTTTTGCAGTTTTTCTTGTTTATTGTGTGGATACGGGAGATTCTATTAAACATCTTAGAGTGACTGCAGATGCATAATGATAGTCACTAACCAATCGCTCACCCCGCACGAGCTATCAGCTATCAGGGGCACATTATCAAAATAGTATGGCGGAATTGTAGTGATAATTGATATTATTGTTATGAATTTCGTACTTTTACAATATTCGTAAAAAAATCAGAATACTTAATTTTTTGTGCTGAGGAAGAAGAAGAGTCCTAAAATGCGGTCGAATTTTTATCTAAGATTCTACATTATAAAACAAACTTTTTAAGGCCAGAACGAATATTTCTGGAATTATAGTTTTCGATTGATGAAAGTAGAAAATTATAAATTAATTCAAATATTTATTTCGTTAGGACATTTTTTTTCATTATATTCTTTCTTACGTCCTCCAGACCTTAGATTCTTTTTCCACGCTTCTAACGCTACTTTATATCATGTATCCTCTTCTTATCAACTCACTGTCTCAGATCCCATACCGCATCAGCAGAATGCTCCCGCTACTCCTGCACTGCAAGTAGACAGTCTTTCCCATCCTTCCCCCGTATACGCTACTCTCAAATCATCATTCATTCGGACGACATCTAAAAGACCTCTCTTCCTTTTTTTCTCCCTCGCGTCTTCTCATTGCACTTTCCATATCTTTGACAATAAATCAATTGTACACTCAACCATTCAACTCCTTAACATAACTTCTTTTCACTTCCTCTGATTCTCTGTACGTGCGCGTAGTCGACGGGTTATGAACCCGAAATAGGCCGCGATAACATCGCGGCTGGGTGTGGATGCGGTCATCGATAGCCGTTCATTGTGATCACTATCATCCACCCCGTAACATCATATTCAAACTACCAGCGAATATGGATGTTTTCGTAATCAATTTATCACACTTACATTTCATGTTCATTAGTGACGAGTATGTAAAAAGTTTGGATAATAATAAGAATTATCATTTTTTTTTTGTAATCTTTCAGAAGAAGGACCGTTCCGACACAAAAATTATTAATATAAATTCAGAATTATTCGTCCAAAAAATGAATTTGTGGCACTTTGACGGTCAGAATAAGTTAGGCATATCCGATACCACAACTCGCAATCCCCGGATAAGAACGCAGAAGGTGACTGTATCAGCCCGTATATGAGGCTTCACGTCCCGTAGAAACAAACTCTGTGAAACCGAGAATCGTGGGATTATTCTTTTGTAGAATCGAACTCTATACCTATAGCGATCTCTATAGAAACGAAACCTGCAGGAACAGTTCTTTCCACCCTCGAGAGCTAAAATAAGTTTAGCCTCACTTTCTGTAGAAATGAACTCCGTAAAACTGAACTCTGTTAACTCGAATTCTATAAAAATTATACCCTCTCATCTTTTGCAGTCTGGTGAATCAAAAGCTGATATTAATAGAATTATCTTCGCTTTACTAACCTACGACATATTAATTTTGGAAAAAAATTGTCAACGTAAGGTTTGTTGACAGGGTGAGATGAGCTGGAATACCCCGAATGTACAATGCATACGATAGATGTAGTACCTAGTCATTTATGAATAGAATCGACTCATTGAAGAATGTATTGAAAGTTGAGTTACCCTTAATTTGGTTTGAGCCAGTTGTAATGGATAAGTCACAGTAGTGGCGACAGTTTTTGCAATGGCTCCAATTACGAAGAACACAACAGCTGGTGGAGGCACTGTACCGAAATTTTTCGCAATTCGTCTCTTAATAGCCTCGTAGGTCATGAATTGTATAGCGGGATTCGAGACCAAAAGTAAACTCGGTAACGTCCCAGCCCACAGTTTTTGGATACCTTCCGTTTTCCAAATGTAGATGAGACCCTCTAAGATCCAAAACAAATGTTATTTCCTGTTGGATTATTTCGTTGCTTTGTCGTATTGGAGAACATTGTATTCTTAAATGAACACGTCTTTAAAAAAAGGAATACAGAGGAGGGGAGGTTTACACATTGTGGTTCTAGCTGTTAATTGTGACGTACGAATGCGGGAGGAAAGTCTTGTGGTCATACCTCGCTCTTCTTCAAATCAGTTCAACCCAAATTTACGTTTGTCAGATTTCAAAATGTTTTGATTCGGTGAACCGTCACAGCTTACTTACAATCTGGAAATTTGAAGAAAAAAAAATTTTCGCGAACATCTGGTTGATAGGAAAACTATGCTTCTCATATGTAAGAAATCACGATACTGTCAGAGAAAAAAAAAATGTCCACTTGTCATTCAATTACTTTCTTAGGAGTGCACTGATATGCTGTAAAATCAAATAAATTCAATTGTACGTAGCATTCGGCAAAATACAAGCTGGTTACTTCAGGCTTGCTTGCTTTGAGCACTTATGAGACTTCAAAATTTTTTATAACAAAGAGTTTGTATCCGAAAATTCGATTTCAAAATTTTTATTTTTCTATGATGCTTGCCAATCTCATGTAATATGCAAAGTGGTAATTTATGAAGTATCAGCTCTGCAACTGCATAAGCCATCATGAAGAATATCATTGTTTTGTTTCTATGTATTGTACTGAAAACTTCTCAGGCCTGTATAAATCATGACTTGAACATTATGATTCATGACTTGAAAGGACCTGCAAGAATTTCTGATATAAGGTAGTCTAAGCTTCTCGAAAGACATTTTTTTTTGCAACTCTAACGTAAAAATAGACGATTTTGGCCGCCTGCTTCAAATGAACAAACGACGCTATTTCTCAATGAATGACTCAATGACTCAATGGTCTCTCTACCAGTGGACAAAAACTATTGTGAAATACCGTCTTTTGTGTATTATTGAGGTAACCCTTGCTGTTTTGAGAAGAAAGTGTCGAGAAGTACACAATGATTGTCAGTTTAACGTTAATATTAAATTCTTTATTCTTGACTAGCTCTTAGGTTGGATCCAGAGCGACTGACGCGCGATCGCCACCCAAGTCAGTTTGCCACACAAATCGTCTATTCTTAGATTTTTGTTGTAAAAAATGTCATGTGCAACTCGTGGAAAATGACGAGTCTGAGTGAGCGTGATAATGCACTCACTCACAATCGCGAATAAAATTTTCGAGGGTATAAACAGATTGTTTATTACAGTGGCTAACGTTTGGTTGTGACAAGGTCGACCTTCCTCTGAGCCTTTCTCTGAGGGTATATACTCTTTTATGTAAATATTGGGATATTTGTCCCACATAGCATCTGACACATTCTATACAGTCTATATGAGACGCCACATTAGCTCAATCCTTGGTTGGTATTTTATCTTTAAGAATCGAGAACAGTTTAGAATTAGTATTTAGATTTTACATACAACCCTTACACCTTGTTTATAAGTATTTTTTGAAGTTGTTCAGTTAATCCTTTGATGTAAGGGAGCACCGAAAAGGATTTGAAATTAGGCAGACTGTTAGTTTTAGCTTCCTCAGATTTAATTGCATTATAAAATTTATCTACTCTGATTTTCGGTATATTTCTGATAATTTGTGATAGATAACCATTGTTTTTCAATGTGTCAAAAATCAAATCTAGCTTTTTCTACCTAAGGCAAAGTTCAAACAATCTCAATGCTCTATCCACTAATCCAGACGCCACACTTTTCTTATAAATAATTAGTTGATGAGATGAGAAATATAGGTCCCTACCAGACCATGTAGGTTTTCTATTCCAATCGATGACTAAAATGTTATTGCGTTTGATTACTAAGGTATCTAAGAAACTAAGTGCATTATTTACCTCTCGTCCAAAAGTGAATTTGAATTTATGGTGGACATTGTTACATTTTTTAACTAAGTTGCCTATGTTCGAAATTTGTACTGCAGTCATAATATCGTGAACATATCTTTTGAAAAAAGTAATGGAGACTCGAACGTGGGTATAGCAGCTTTTTTTCAATTTTTCCATTACTATGTTGGCTACATTTGAACTAATAGGTGAGTCCATCGCTATACTCTCTATTTGTTAGTAAACCTTCTTATTGAAAATGAGAAAGGTTGAATCGAGGCGTAACTTCACACCTTTTATGAACTCTTCCTTAGGTAAACATATGTTTGGTTCAATTTCATTCCACCTGTCATTGATACAGTCTAAGTCTAAAGTGACAGGTACGTTAGTAAAAAGCGATGCCACATCCAATGATATCAATATATGGTTGTCAGGCAACTTTTTGTTTCAGATGAATTCCGCAAATGATCAAGAATCCGTAGTGTGGAACTCAGATTTTCCCAAGATCTGTATTAAAGGTGATGCACAAGATTTTACTAATTTATAGGTAGACCCGCCAATGTTAGAAATAATCGGTCGATATGGTATGTTAACTTTATGAATTGTAGGTAAGAAATATATGTTTAGTGATATCGAACTCAATGTCTTTAAGCTTTTTTCTTGTATGTTAGATAGATATTTACATTTCACCTAATGATTGACTAAATCATTGTTTAATCTCTGGAATCTTTTTGTTCAATCTATTTTCAAAAGTTTATCTGTACTTCTGTCCCTTAACATCGTAGTCACCTCGTTGAGATATACGTCAGTTTCGACCAAAACTGTTTTGTTACCTTGTCTGGTTTTGTATCCATTATTTCAGGATGTTGTTTCAAGAATTGTTTAGTTACGTTGAATTCATGTAAAGCTTTGTTTTGGTCTAAATTTAGTTGTGCATTATTCTGATGTGCTATGATTTTATCAGTCAATTTATTTAAAAATGTAAAATAATAGCAATATAAAATTTTCACTGCATAAAGATGTCATATCAGTTTAGCTGGTTTAACATCAGATATGCCATGCTCTCATCATGGCCACATAATTTCAGTTAAATTCAAAAATTTAGAAATTTTGAACAGATCAAATAAAGCTAAACTTGATATATAAAAACAAGAATATATAACTCGGTGAGTGATAGTAGTTATTTTTTCATCGTAGATTATAAATTACATGTATATGATTTTGTCGCAGGCATATTTTGTTGATTTATGATAAAACAAAGTCACTGTGTATATAATTGAGCTGCTTTTGTAATATTCGTTTTGAGAAAGTCTTGTTAAAAAATCTTATTTGTTATTTAAATCACTATAAATTGATTAGCTTTAATTATTTGTAATAATTCAACTCGATATTATAGACTACTTGACTCAGAACTGTTAGTTTTGTTTATTTCGATACGGGCGTCTCGACATCTGATGGGCCTGCCCATTAATTAATAGCGTCTTAACTCGTAATTAAGCTCGACCATAGTTTCGCATTATCGTTTTAACTCTAGTTTGAACTTGACACAAATAGTTTCAATAATTATTACCCACCTGAATCGTCTTTTTGCCTTTTTTTTTACGGTTAAGACTTTTTTTGTAGTAACTTTAGTTTACGGTCCAAATTGCATAATTCCTTGTCCTCCTCGATCGAACGTCTTCTTTTCAATATCTCGAACTAACAATAAGTAAGAGCATATATATCATCCGTATACACAACTCTCAAAAACCGACGCCTACGGCCGTCGAAACCCGTAATGAAGACGAGAAGTTATGACGCAGGAGACGAGCTCTGAACGTGACATCATATGGTGGCAAGCAGCGGTACTGCACTGTTAATCTCGAGAACGAGGAGCGAAATATAACAAACCACACACTCTGCATTGTTGAATCGCTGATTACAAATTTAGGGTGAAAATGCCAATATTCTTGCAATGAAGCACGAAAAATCCAATGGATTACCAGAACCAACAGAAGAGTTGGAAAATTTTTATCGTGACGTACTACTTTTTTTTTTATTCTCCTCAAGAGAGTGAAACAATGGATTTAATAAAAATCGCTATTACATAGAAAACTCGGAACGTCGTTTCCCTGTACCATCAAGGTGCACCTTGAAAATTTGGGGAAACGTTTAATAATAAAAAATACTTCATCACAAAATGTCAAAATTATTTTCAAGTTCTCATTTGTCCTTCATGTTCAATATACATAGACGGCAATTGAATAAGACAGTAGTAGAAAAATATATTTTCATCTGTTTTCTATCATTTTTTCACAAATAAGGAAACAGAAGTGACGGGGATCCAATAAATTTTATTTCACGTTCCGTCGCGATCAAGATTGAAATATTATCAAAGTTCTTGATTGAGGACAGAATTCACGTATACCCATCTTGACTCGCATGAGGCTCTTAGAGGAGATATTTCTTTTTAAGAATGTAAAATTCTCACCGTAAAGTGTATCGAAGTTAGTCCTGTTGTGTTCGTGGTGAGATTCAATTCCTTTCATCTTTAGCCTTGTGTTGACGACCCACAGTGGAGTTGTCGTTAAAACGTTAATTATACCTGAGAGCAGGGTCAATTACAACATTAATTGGGAATTAGCATTTACGTCAAATTTATATTCTGTCAAAGAACTATTTCTTTGGAAGTTGTTCGTGACCAGGTAGTTTTGTAGAATGAAAAATTCGTCGAATGAATTCGTCGTACTTCTTTCCATCATGGCGTTTAATTAACATCTAAGCCGAAAAGGTTGTCTCTTATTTCCGGAAGATGGTCGGCGGGGCCCAACCGAATGGTTGATTTTACATGTTATATAAATTAAATTGTTTGACCTTCATTCGACGAATTTTTCATGCTACCAAAGAACTATTTCCACAGCACTGTCCTTACGGGAAAAACCCTCAAGTGTGGTGTAAATTCGCACCCTCAATTTTGTTCTTATTTGAATTTAGCATTATCTACGAGTTGGGGGTACTAATTTATACGCAAGTTGAGGGTTTTTTCCATGTGGATGGGGCCATTCGCCAGGACCTTTTTGATGTTTAGCTTTATATGCAATTTTTAATTTAACGACTACATGCCAGGAGGATTCTTTAAATGTCAACGATTTGAACGACGATTTTCCGGCAGATAGGAAACCGAAGTTACTTCATACATGCAGTAAGTACCCTGGATGTAATTTCGGTTGCTTGTCTGCCAGCGACGCATTGTTCATATCGTTAACTTTCAAGGAATGTTTCTGCTATACATTATTCATTGGTCATTCTTTCTACTTTTATTACACCTGCTTGCCTATAGTTCCCAATTGCATCGTAATTTTAGCGATTGCACTGCTATTGAACGTAACCGAACATCATAGACTTTTTCGTATTCAAATCCGAGTACTAAATAAATCCCACATTGATGATCGAGTCTTGTACACTTCCAAGATGGATTCTGACCGATGCAAGCCGACCAGTGTTGTCTGCTACCATCTATTTGACTTTTAGTCAAGTTTTAGTCGAGAAAGGTCAAGAAGGACTAGCAATTTTTTTTGAAACGTTGTAATAAACCAAAATTGGTAGTTCTTCTTGACTCTACCCGACGAAAACGCCACTAACAGTCCTTTTGGGTCGGCAATCGTCAATTATTTATTTAACCTGCACATCCCGTGTCATTGATAACCTGGAATCGGTCAGAATCAAATTCGGGAGATCTGCACTAAATCATTCTCTAGTTGTCGCTAAAATGTTCCTCTGTAACTGCAATATTGATTCAATCCTATTGTTGTTACAATTTTGTAACCATGCGTTGAACATATATAATTGGAATTAGCATCTTTGTAGAAAGATTGCGAAGACACAGATACAGACAAACCTCAACTGCCGTAAGGCACCAACGGTCAAGGTTAGAGAGTAAGGTACACACGATATTCTACATTATATGCTCAAAAATTTCAACCAGATCTAGATTCTAGACCCCAAGTTCACGTTTTTGGATTTTTAGTGTATGTTTGTACTCATCATTTTTTCTCGTTTCATTCGTTTTAGATAAATTAAGATCTGGAAAAGCCCCAAACTTTTGATTTAAATGTTGTAACTATAGTCAAAGTCATTTCAAGAAATCCCCGCGCATACATTATAGACAGTCGAGGCTACTTCACATGGGAAAGTATTATTGGTAGATCATAAAATTATTCTGTTATCGGAATTCAATGTGATGAAAACTATTATTATTATGATTATACGTATTTTGAAACATTAACGTTGCCGTCGTATAAAATTTTTGAGTCAAGGAGCATAAGAAATAAATTCGGCCGGCTCAAGTCTTGAAACATTTATTAACGATGTGGCAGTTATTTCGGAAGATTGGATCAGTCGTCAGCATTTTTAAAACTGTAATTTGGAACCATCATTAGAAATTGGCATCACAATTAATGATTTTCAAAGAGTGGTTAAAAATACTACTTTACCAGCGATTGAGGCCATAAGCAGGTCATTTCCAGCATTCTGACCCCTAGAGCTTCGCAAGATCTTGAGGCCGTGGAAAGTGTAAAAGTAGACAAAGTTACTGGCGCAGAGACTCTGAAGTACCGGTATCATTCCTCTGTACAATGTCGAGCTGTAAAGAACGTCCAGAATTTTTATAATCCACAATTTAGTACGAGTCTCAACCTGCGGAACAAACATCGTGGTGAAAAGAACTGCGAAGACTTTGGTGAGATTCCAAAAGTCTATCTGTTGACATTTCGCCTTCGTGACATACATACTATACGTATGCGCGTATGTACATTCTATAAGGTACACTGTAAGCATAACATTAGCGACTGAAACACGCTGCCTATGGAAAATAAGTCGCATAATACAAGATTTATTTATCAAAACTATTCGTTGCGATTTAGCACCTAACGTTGCTCAATCTTTACTCTTTACTCGTTACTCTTTGTCAATATTCGAAACTCACACACTGAGTTTACCCATCTGGTGATTTATTGTGCGGAAGAGTGTTGTACCTTGGATGTTTTCAAATCGTTACACTTTTTTTTGCGGTGAACAGACCCTCACGAAAAACGTGTCAAGTATTCATATGTTTTCACAAATATTACTCACTTGAGGTTATACTTTTCTATTTTGAAAAATGATAAACAGTCTATGGTTCCTGTATCTTGGACCGTCCGCATTTTTTAGTATAACGCAGATTTCGATAGGCGGAATTTTTTTTCGTATTTTAAAAATTATTTCAAACTAATAATTGATAGACGTAGATAAAAAATTTATTTTGTAAAATTTCATAGTGGCACTATCATAATTATGACTATAACAATACAGGAGACTTTGTCGCATGTGAATGGTATACTTGACGAAAAAATAAATAAACTTTATTATCTCTTATAACATTATAAACAATCGTAAAATCTTGAACATGTTATAGAATAATTACTATGTCGGCAGTCGACAAACTTTGAGCCTACAGCAGAACACTGTGCTTATATCAGAATACTCATTTCCGAACTACAAATTCAAAAAATGTGATTTCAAAAGTCATTCAAAATCACAATTAACATCAACTAACAGATCAATGAAGATTCACATTTACAACCTGTCGAATTCTTGATAGATGACACTTTTTCAATGGCTATACCACGGTTTAAGTAATCAGATGTACTACAGCGTAGCTTTTTGGATGAACCAACAGAAATATTCCGTCAGTTGATGTCACAACAAGTGGTCGATTTTAAACCGTTCAAATATCTCGAAATCGGTTAGACGTTATAAGAATACACATGGAACGCACATGACGTCGACTGATACATGCGTGATTATTTATTCTAATCGTATCTAAGATTTGATAATAATTATAGCCTTATACTTGAATTGGAACATTTTATTATTCTTGCGAAATTTTAACTACCCACAATAACTTGACGGTCTTCGGTGATTCGAAAATACGGAATATTTATATATAGATCAAAATGTTCCACCACGATTCGTAACGTGTAGTTCTGGTTATGTTATGTTGTGTAGGCACTGAACTTCAATGTACCTGGAACGTGCGTTTGCCATTCTAAGGTGTAGACAGGCAGCGAGCCGAGGGAAATAGCGTCATGATGCAGTTTTGTCTCTGTCTTATGGCGTCGCGCATGCGTTCGTCGCTGTATCGTAAAGCATCTGCAAAAAATTAAGCCATCACCACGGTCAAAATATCTACGGTTCAGAAATACAGTGAATTTTTGTTTACTGGAATTACTTCATGACGCCATCTCTCTCGGCTCGCGTCGAAGCATCGGAGCACGTCCAGTTATATTATAGTTCAGTGTGTGTACTCACCGTGTATGCATGCAAGCGTAGGTCACGCGGCGGCGCCGTAGGCTTACTGTGCTTGGCCGGGACGTTAACTAGCGAAATGCACAAAAATGTACAAAATTGTACGAAAATTGGTCCTCTATCAAGCACATCTGGCTCCTTACACTGTGGGTTATACTATGCCCGGAGGTCGGCCTAGGTACGTAATGCGATAATACGAAGAAAAAACTACACATGGCGCAATATCTGTCGATACGCTTCCTCTCTATTATGGTAGCGTGTTCAGTGCAGTTGACCACGGTCAAACACTGTCTTCTATACATACGTAATCTTTCTTGTTGTAATAGATAAAGTACAAAAATATTCCAAGAATTGTTTTGCAATATGTGCTCAATAGATACCTGCTTTCACATTTGCTACCAAAAAACTAATCTGAAAACATCCTGGGTTTGTATTATTACCATTGTATTTTGTAACAAACATAACGAATATTTTTTAGTATCTTGAATGATATTGTAAGGACTTGTAATCGCTTTGAGATTAGGATATGTACAACTATCTATTATTTCAAAAATAACGTAGGTTTAAGGGAACTTACAATCCTTCCTTTCTAATCAGCTCCCGAATAATGGTCACCGTGTTCTTAGCTTCACGGCCTTCTTCAACTGTAAACAAAAAAGAGATAAAGTACGCATTTTTCGGTAAGTCTCAACTGGATAAATTTTGTGATTTTCATCACAGAGTATGATAACATTCCGTAGGTTCGATTTTCAGATTTTTAGTATGCATGGCTAAAAATTTCTCTTAAGAATCGGAATTATATTTCTTGCTGTCAAAGACATGGTAAGTTTTATTAATCAAGCATTAGTACTACTGTCCAAGTACACTTGTCTTTAGTAAACATATAGAAGATGCCACTGATAGTGCGCGCACTTGGTGTCAGGTAACTTACGCTTAATGACACAGTGCGTGAAATTGAGTAGTCTGAAAGTGCGCACGCACCAAAGAAAGCTTTAGTGTGTGAAATATCGCATTTCAATTATATATGCGTATGCACCAACGTTGAAATACAGTACTGTCCAGAAATGAGACACTTGGCACTTTTTACAGGCTTCGAAAATCCAATTTTCCTACCAAGTGTTGAAAAAAGTAGTTTATAAAGTGATATAACAGTAGGTATATAACGAGGGGGTAACCACTCGTGAAATTGTTGGAACAGTCGACTATGAAATACAATGAAATGCTTTTGAAATGGTATGGAATACTGTGAAATGCTGTGAAATGCGTATGAAATATGTGTGAAATGCTGTGAAATGCGTATGAACAGCTTTTGAAATGGTACGAAATTCGTGTGATCCTGATCAAAATATTCTGAAAAAATTACTAATATTATCTTTCGATTGTAGAACACGGCCCCGTTTCAACTTTGGCGTAGCGCGGCTTCATTGATTATTAATTAATTCATTTTATTATTTAATCTAATTAATAGTGTAATTAATAATTTAAGTAATTATAATATCAACCGTCGGCGGCCAGAGGGAAAAGTCAAACGCATGATCGAAAAATTCTGAAAAAAATCACCAACGTTGACTTTCGATTGTAGAACACCATTCAGGTTGAATTTTGGCGTAGCATGGCCGATTGTTTATTTATTAAATAAGTAAAATTAATAATTAAAGAAAAATTAATAATTTGATTAAATAAATAAAAAAATAATTAAATAAATAATCGGACCGTGCTACGCCAAAATTTAACCTGCATAGTGTTCTACAACCGAAAGACAATATTTTTCTAATGAACAATATATTTCGTGAACTAAATTGTGTTTTTTTTTCTTTGAGTTTTCCTTCTTCAAATTGAGATCATATCACCAATATCAATTGTGGATGACGAAAAATCGCGTGAAACTGTATGCGGTGACATGAAATGCATGTGAAATTCTATGAAATGCCTTTGAAATTCCATGAAATACCATGAAATTCTATGAAATACCATGAAATACTTGTGAAATGTGAAATGCTTGGGACACCATATTTTCGAGTAGTTACCCCCTCGGTGTATTATGTTTCAATCGCGAAACTGAGCTGATATTTGAACGACTGTGATCAGATATCGCCCATTCGCACGTGCAACACATAATATTTTTCTGTAATAACTTTACGAAAACTTCGATTTGACAAGCACCTTCGCCAATTAACTGTTTTGTTGTGTTTCTTGTAATTTCGGCACTATCAAAGATTAGCAGTTTCCTAATATTGAATGAGCTAATTGCTAACTAGCAAACAAAAATGATTCAATTGTGAAGTTTTTAATTTTTGCCTGATCACTTTTACTGATTTTTTTCTGCACGACAAAGTTTTGTACAAAATATTATTAAAACTCGAATTTGTCGTTATGTGGGAATAATTTCACGAAGTATGCGGGAATACAAATTTTGCACTTCACGGGCCTTTCATGTCATTTGACTCATATGTACGTACACTTGGGGACAATGAATCTGAGACGGCTAATTTTTTACACTAGACAGTTACATTGGCAACACCAAGGGACTGGTCACTTAAGGAATCATTGAACCATCTCATCCGAAATCAGACAGGGAATCGCTAGAAGTTGCTAGAAATCGCTTGAATCGCATGATTCCTGATTTCCTCGCGATTTCTCAAAATGTATAGGAAATCATGGGAAATCACCAAAAAAATCATGTGATTTCGGGAATCACTGGGAATCACTCATCCACTTTCCAACTAAGCAAGCATTTGTATGCATTTATCCAACGTCTATGTATGTATACATTTTGACTATGTAAAACTGAAAACCCGTTCAAACGTGGCTCGGGCAGAGATCAGAGACTTTGTTCGTAAAACACCAGTTGACGTTTGCTCGTGACAGCGAGCGTCTCGGCGAGCGCAACAGAGTTACGCGTGTGTTTCTTTATAACTCGTAAATCGTAACCTATCTCTTTTATATTATACGCATTTTGACGTATATTTGTATTATAAGAACAGTTTTGAGTCAATATTATTGGTAAGTATTTAAATATTTTTATTTTGTTATAAAATTAAATATTGCATAATAAATAAATTCAAGGGATATTAGGTTTATAAGTTTAAAATATTTAACAATAAAATTCTTGTGAGAAATTCCAATTATTCAGTTTACGTTTTGTCTCGGTGAATTTTTTTCTTTTTAGATTAATTATGGAAATTGAATAATAATTCGAAAAAATTTCTCCTCGTGGATAATTTTTCTACCGGTTAAGCTGTTTATAGTACTCGTAGCAATTTTTTTTATAAATCACAATTGAGTACGGAAATCATATTTTGTTTGTCAAAAGTACTTTTTTCAATTGGTTCTCAGAGAATTGAAGCCCTAAGTGTAATAAAAAAATGGAAGACGAGGAAAAGCGAGAAGAAAAGAGGAAACGCGATAGCGCTTCATTTCAAGACAACACAGAGCAACTTATTATACAAGAAATTATTAGAAGCTGAATAGTTGTCAGTGATTCCTCCTTACGTTGAAAATATTCTACGCTTGAATAATTTTCTCATCCCAATGGCATTTTCTCACATTTCTGAGGATAGAATCAGGGATACGGAAAATTCTGCTCGAGATGATATGCAATTGTTCTTGAAACAAGTGGACCAACGAGAAAATTTGTATCACAGCTACCACACTTGTCCATCAAAGTATCGATTCGTCATGGGAGACAAGCATTTACTTCTGGAACTCGCCAAAATTGTAGAATAGGAACCCATGGAATTTTGGAAAATACCGGAAAGTCCTATTGCTCCGCAACAAAAACGTCCTATTTCAAAATTATTTGCTTCGTCAACGACATCCAGCTTGAATTCTCGAGCGAATTCTTCAGAGCAGAAAGAAAAAGGTGATACTGAGAAAGAGCGGAAAACTTTATTGAAAGTGGTGAAAAAAATTTTGGAGAATGGCGATAGAGAAAATATCGAGAACAATACTGAGGAAATTTCTGTACAAGATCTTGATATTCGAGTTTCAGTGAGTGAGAATTATGGAGAAGATGGCATTCCAAAGTCGTACACTTACCAGGCAAAGATCAAATATCCTGAGTGTTCATTTGTAGGAAATTCACAAAATGTGGACACATTGGAGGACAGGGATCAAATCGGGTTCTATCATATTTTCGGAGACATGTGAAAACTCATAGAAACGTTGCAACTGAGAGATCCAGAAAACGAAAAAACATTTCTATCGTAGAGATCCTTCGAGCATCCAAATGCAATACATCAAAACAATCAAACACTGTCGACGTTGTATCAAATCCAACTGAGAAAAGACCGCAAAACCACAAAATGTCTGAGTTCATCCTAATCTCACATTCACCAGAAAAAGGCGAGGAAAAAGGTCAAGAAGGAATGGACGCCATCGAAACATCCGAGGAAACGTCGGAAATACTATCATTTACAATTAGTAATGCATCTGGGAATAAATCAGGTAAATTCTTTTATTTATTCAACGGTTTTTCGTTTTTATTATATAACTATTCAATTATTTTTTAAATTTAGGAGATGAAATGTATGAATCGACCATCATCGCAGGTACAGCTTAGGGGACGAATTTGACGTCGTTAGATTCTCCGTCAACTTCAGCAGAATTTATTTCCAGTTCTTTCAATATTCTCTATAATCAGAAGAAATTGTGGAAGTCTTAAGACGAGATAGTCATCGGACGGACTGTCTCGACAAAAACATCTCAATAAAAGTTCGTAAAGGAAAGTACTCAAGGATTTATCGTAATATTAAAAAATTGCATTCATCAGTAGACTCGACTCAAACTCGAATAACTGCTTTTTATCCAGTTTTGACTCAAGTTCAATTACTAATCGAAAAAAACAAAAATTTAAGTGATACGTTTTTGACCGGATATTGTCAAATCACAAAAGGTGTTGAAAACGAGCAAATAAATACTGATTTTCTTACGAAATTATTTGAGAGTGCTGAAAAACAATGCAAGACAAAAGTGCAAGGTAGAAGATATGATGGAATATTGAAGCTTTTCTGTACTTACGTATTCACTATAGGTGGTAGAATGTTATATGAAACACTTGACGCTAATTTACCGATACCATCTCTGTGAACAATCACTAGAGTAATGTCTAAAAATAGATGTAATATTATAGAAGGTGCGGTGCGAGCGAAAGAGTTGAAGGAATTTCTAATTTCAAGAAATTTAACATTGACCGTTTAGTTGAGCGAAGATGTGACTCGCATCACAGGACGTATATAATATGGCAGTATTTCCAATCAGTTTGTCGGTTTCGTATTACCGTTAAATAAACGAGGGCTACCGATTTCAGGTGTTTACGAAGCCACCTCTGCTCGGAAGATACAAGAAAGCTTTGAGATTGGTACTATATCTAGTTTAGCATATGTAATAATTGCTCAATCTCTAACACATAGTGCCCCAACTTTTTTTCTTTGTTTATTCGGCATAAACAATAAGTTCTTTTACGATGATGTCCCGAAACGATGGGCATATATTGTTGAATGTTTGCAAAAAGAGGGGATCACAGTACTTGGCTTACCTTATGATGGTGATCCAAGGTTGTTGAAGGGAATGCGTATAAAAACTCAGTTACTCAGCTGGAATGAGCAAGAATCGAGAAAATGAGGGGCGCTTGTTACCGAAGTAATACAGATGATATCAGGAAGATAGAAAACGTCAAAAAGAATGCATTTTTAAAAGTTATATCTGTAGGCATGAACGTGAATTCCGAGGCTGGTGATGAAATATCTCCTAAATTATTAGAAGTCGTCTCTGATGATTTTGAGGATATCGATACTGACGATGAAGTGATAGATAACGATATAAAAACAGATCAAGAGAATGATCAACAAGAACTATGTGAGGATTTAAGCACTCTCTCAAATATACAAGGTGGTCTGGATTTAAAAACTTACGAAAAATCTCGAGAAAAATCCAACTTCATTCGAGGAGTCCTTTCGTTGTAGTCATAGATCAGAGGAAGAATGAGTTAGCAGTAAGAAAATCGTCCCTTTGTTGGTTATTTAATACAAATTCATTTAGTTTAAGCAGTGATCGGTTACAGAGAGTTCGAGATTCTGAGTCAACAAAAAATTGTATAAAGAAACGAACGAATAGTAATGTTAATGATGAAAGTATTGTTTTCATCAAAGTCTGTGATGAAATTCATATCGGTGACTGGTGTCTATTTAAGAAGTAGAATAGTTTTAAGTGTTTTGTTGAACTCATTTTAAGTTTTACTTATTCAGAAGGAAAGACATTGAAGTGTCACGAGTATTCTAGTTCCTATGTTATATTTCACAAGATTTTTTTGAATTTTTTCAGCTTTTAGAAAGCGGGGGTTGTTGGCAGTTTCTAGTGTTTAAATCATACTTCAGATATGCTGGTTCGAAAAATTCTGAAAAAATGCTATTGCGTATTTCGTCATGTACTTTCACAAAAAATCTTGATTGATACTCTAATTGACCATGCCGATGAATTGTCCAGAATTTACTATTTTCATGTTTTCGAATTTCACTCTTGCCTCTTGCATTAACTTTCCGCGTACCTATAATCCGAATCTGTTCCGACGCGAGTCAGGTAGATTTTGTTTGCTGTAGTTGTGTTTCCGAGTTTAACTTTGCATTATTTGTCAACCTTGACATAATTATAGTAGGAATTATTTCGCGTCACGTGTTAAACTGTAGATACGTAAGTTTAGTTGTCAGAAACTAGGTCCTCTTTCTGAGTAATCTCGGGAAACGAAGTGACGCAAGGTATAAACTGGTATTGTGCTATCATGCCGGCTTACCCACACCGGTCGTCCAGCGTGCGTTGTTTGCTAGGTCGCCCACGTATTCTATGAGGCTATTATCTGTTTGATTTATCGATTATTTTGTGGTAAGCTCATGTCGCACACCTTACCTAGATTTTAATCAGCTACTAAGTCTTCTTGTTACCGATTTTAAGAAATAATCAGAGCTCACGTCGCTCTGCGCCTCATACACCGCGTTCGATATTCCTATCGGTTATTTCTCTTCTCTTCCGTGTTTAGATTGGGTTCAGCGTTCAATCGTTATTCTGTATCGCATAGAGTTATCTGGCCTGGTATATAGCTGTCTATCCGTCTCCTTATATGTGATGCCTCGCTAGGTCTTAGATTCTCGTAGCTTTAAGGGTGATGTCGCAAATTGTCAATTATGATTTAACCCCTTCCCCTATTTAGCATACACTCTATGTTTGTTATTGCAAGAAATTCCCTCGGACCCAGGTATGTTGCGTTGTAGGGTCTAATATTATTACAGTATTCCTTTTGTGTTAAGCGTTTCGTTCATGTAGAGTTTACGGCGAACCGTTTGTATCGCTTCTAATACTCTAACCATGGAGACTACAGGTAAGGAGGCCGAACGCAATGCTGGCAAAATGGACTGGGGAAGTGATGAAAAATCCGCGGATTTTACCCGCCTGGCAGCGCTACCAAAACCGATCTCACGTATGTATCCTATTCGTAACCAGGCGCTGGTATCGCTTGCGGATACATCCCGAACTACAAGATCTTTCATCTCTTTCACGATCCACTTTTCGACGATTCCGCCATATGCGTTCGGCCTTCTTACCTCTAGTCTCTATGACTCTAGCGTTGCGTTTGTTTCTGTTTGAAATTAATTGCTGTTGAGAGGTTTTTGTAAGAGCCGAGAAATTTCGAGACCCCGTTCTATTTCCTCCGAAAAAATCGAGTAATATTTATCGCCCCTCCCCATTTGGGATTTATAAAAGTGTGGCTAAACCTTTCCCTCCCGGCCTACCTACGTTCTCCTCTGCCAAATACTGAGCTACCGGGTCACCTTTCCCTTCCTATATTGCTTACTTCCTTTTCCGTTAGTTACCTGGCGCTTAACCTCAATTCTCTTTAGTATTCGAATGTTATCGTTACACAAATAGTGATTGGGGGTTACAAAATACAGATCATATTACATGTTGCGTACGCCATCAGTCGTCATTCTGCCTATATAGTTAGCAAACCTGTAATAACCACACTCAATAGAGAACCCTCGTTCAGTCGTCTCATTAATATAATTGCAACTTTTCTCACAGTTCTGGTTTGTGGAGACATTTCTAAATTTGAAAACTAAAAACTAGTATGCGGACAAACGTCAACGATTTTTTGTCTATTCTATCATACGTTGATAAACAGTTGTGCAATCATTTATCATGCCACAGAAATGAAAACTGATGTACGACTGTACAAAAATCTATGGTTCAATTACTGATAACATTGAAAATTCATCAAATTTTCTTATTCTGGAATGGCAATGATGAAATTTACAAGCTAAATAACGAAACATTTTGAAAAATGAAGAACAAAGAAAAAATACATTATGCAGGAGGATCCATTAAAGTTGACACAGCACAATATCCTAAGAACAACATATTTTAGAAAAAAATGTATGGAATAAAAGTCTCCTAGTTCAAAAGGGGAAACGTACTTTTTATTTGGTGGTGGTTTGCAAGGTCATTTGGAGGTCAGGATTGTTGTTTTTTTTTTTTTTTTATTACTAAGAACGTATACTTTTGTTTACAGATTTGCATTTTGTAGGAAAAAAAAAAAACTTTAATTGCATATTATTTTTTCTTTCTCTACAATTAATTTAAAAAAAAATAATAATGAATCTGAAATTAATCTAAAATTAATAAAATCGGTATAGTATAAAACAGTAAACGATGAAAAAATTATAATTCAATACATGCTCATAAGTATGCCCGATAATTTGAATACACTTTTTAAGACGAATTATAAAAGATGCATGACAGCGTATTAAATGTCCTCTGGAGTAGTTAGTGTCGTAGTATCAACTCTTTTCGGAAGTAGCCTCATAAAAAAATCACGACATGTAAGATCTGGTGACCTAACAGTCTAATGTACCGGTACGCTCTGCCACTCCAGTGATTGTTATTAATCATGATTCAATATCTGTCTATATAACTTTGAATACTGATTGTGAGCCGGAAAAGTATCGTTCTGAAACCACATACTTCGACTTGTTTCAAAATCCAAATCTTTAGTCAGTCCCGGCAATTGTTGATCTGAAAAACGTCAGTATGTTTGTTCTCCATCCAATGTATCATTGATGAAGAAAGCGCCAATTGATTTCTCATCAATAATTCCGCACCATAAGTTTACATACTTACTACCTATTGTAATTATTTTCAAATATCGTGGAAAATTAATGTCGTAGAAAAAAGAATTTGGGATATAAGTTTTTTTTCTTTATTTTTATGTGTTCCGTCCTCCAGACCGCAAATTTTTTTTCCACAGCCTTATAGTCACTTTACATCCTGCGTCCTCTTCTTATCTTCACCGAGTCAGCAGATACATCTCTAAGCTGCAACTAACGAGTCTCCTACCTTCTCTACACTCGTCACTTTCATACTTGCTTTCGCACAAGTCACTCATAAGTATATCTTGTCATGCCAATCCAAGTTCCTTCCCTCAAATCGACTCCTTCACATTGATCACTGTTACAATTCAACTACTATACCTTCAACAACAAATCAACTGTACCATTCAGATCGTCTACCTCCCTTAAAACCTATACTTCCCTTCTGCTACCCTTTCTTGCATTGGAAGTAGTGACACGTAAGTGCATAAACGACGTGTATAAACCCTAAAGTAGCCAAATAACACCTTGGCTGGACGTAGAGTAGGTTTCGGTAGCCGCTCACTAAATCCTACGGCTGTCACCATTTTCCCTGACATATAATTCACTTGAAATTTTGCAGGCACGGGCTTTTGGGATCGCTTATTACGAATCTGAACTTGAAATTTGAAAATTCAAATCGGTGGATCCAATATGGCGAACAAACAAGAAGAAAAATTTTGAAAATAATCTATAAAATTTTTTGGTGTGTATTAAGTTTGTGTAAAAATTAGCATTCGGATGTTCTTGGTAAATTAGGAGAACATGCTTTTTTTAGGGAATAAATACGAATTTCGACTATTTGGTTACATGTGCCATTTTTTCAGTATATAAATAAATAAATTAGATTCTTTTCTTAGGCTTGGAAATATTTCAGGGACCATGTGGAACTAAAAAACTCGGCAGTTGTTACCAAAAAATCAAGTATAATGAATAAAAAGATGCAAAACAAAAGGGTGGATTAAAGGGTTCAGTGAAAATGGTCAATTATAGCAAAACAAGGGGTAATTAGCTAATCAGCAGACGAATACACGAAGATTTTCGATATAGATCCGATGTTTTTGGGATATACGCGAGATTTTTAAATTAGTAGACACTATGACTCTTCCACTTGTTGCGGTGCCGGATTTAGGGAGCAGGGGGCCCTGGGCAGCACAGTTGTGGAGGCCCACAATCCTGTGTAATTTCCATCGTACCTAACCAAATTTTTCTCTATATCTACAAATATTAAACCTACGAAAATGGGACTTTACCAAAATTCATTTTTAAGATCTCAATACCAATATTAGCGAAAATGGTTGAAATTGAAAACAGATTTTTTCACTTATAATTATTACATTACACACATAATATACATATATAGGCATATAATACTTTTATAGAGAATGGTTGCAGGTCTCAGGGACCAAGCACCTTTCATGATTCGCGATAAGCAAAATTGTCTATCAACTGGTGAAAGTCCATTTCCTGCAAAATATCGTTTTCGATACTCATAATAGTCAAATTGTTCAGTCGGTCCTGTGTCATGGTGGTACGAAGTCTATTCTTTATATATTTCAGTTTAGAAAATGAACGCTCTCCACTACAGTTTGCTACCACAAGAACTAGAAACATTCGCAATGCAATTTCAACGTTAGGAAACGTATCTTTGATCCCCTTATCGAGTAACAATCCATATGGGTACTGTTCGTTATTTATATTATCCCCTCTCTCATCTTTGTAGAATTTACTAAACTCAACGAATTGAATAAGTTGGTTGCCGAGGCATTGGTCCAGATCATCTTCGTGAATGTTTACGGTGCGCATCGCCGCATCTTGAATCTCTTCGTGGCTAAGACAGTACAGCTGACTGAAGAATCCAAATCGAGAAGTCACTTGCTCATAGGCAGAGATTCGCTGTGTCAAGGCAGTAAGAAATTTGTCGATGAGCGCTATGAAATTTTCAATCCGAAATTTTTCTGAAATCGTTAGCTCAACTCCCGACGCTTGGCCATAATCCAGTGAATTAAGGCGTACATTAATGCGACGTTGACGAGCTTGAATGTATGTTGCTATTCCAGATAGGCTGACACCGCGCTGCTCGTATTCATTGAAGCGCTCACGTTTGACCTGAACAAAACTCTTTAGCGATTTCATACACGCAACGGCCGTATTCAAATCAAATTTTGGGTCTTGTAGGACTAAACTTGTGCCATTCACCCCATCCAGACGCTCATATCAGAAAATTGAGTATATAGCATTCGCTAATGTACACATCCGCTCGTGTAGACTGTTTGCATTAGAAAGCGATCTAGACGTTTGTTACGGATCGTGAGCAATTTTAGCCAGGGTATCCCGATTTTGAGGAAAGCCTTTCACAAATGCTTTTATGGCATCAGCCCTGCACGACCAGCGTGTTGTCGTTATCCGTTTCGGCACGTGGGTCTGAATGCTAGTTGACTGAAGGGAAGCAACCAATGACTGATATCGGTTGGTTGATGCAGTGAAAAATGCATAAATCTACTCAAGAAAATCAAAAAAGGTGACTGTTGCTAAACAGCATTCAGCAGCTGCTAGCCCGGCCAAGTTCAATGAGTGCCCTGCACAAGGTATCTATGCCGCTAAACGATTCTCTGACATTACTAACGCCTGCAAGCTGTTATATCTTCCACTCATGGCTGATGCATTGTCGTAGGATTGCCCACGACAATCTTTTATGTCAATTCCATGCTCCTTATAAAATCCTACTAAACTGTTGAACATATCCTGTGCTTTATGGCCTTGATTAGGCATGAACTCAACAAACCGTTCAACTGGAGTGGCAGTTTTGATACATGAAATAATTTCATTGAACACTTGGTCTCCCATAAGTTGTATAAGTTCTTCGCAAATTGTTGGTGACAAATAATTTGTGTGGCCACATCCTGGATTACCGTGTTTTTGCATATATTGTCTAAGAAAATCGTCGTACTCGGCTGGAAGCTCCAATAAACCGGAGATAATTTCCATTATAGGCGGATCCAAGTTTCCCATTCTCTCCACGGAACGCTAGTCCACGTTTAGATGAAAATTTAATTACACTACGCCAGTATTTCGGTGCCTGTTCCGCTTGTTGTGTAACCTCGAAGTTTATCCGCCCTGTGTCTTTTGAACGTTGTACAAAAGCTATGACAGCATTGAAGTGATTCTTAGATTGTTCGTGATCTTCCAGCCGACTATCAGTATGCTTCCAATCGCAGAAACCACCGTGGGTGAATTTTGAGTGCGTTGAAGCTACAAGCTTACACACGAAGCAGTAAATCCTTCCATTCGCAGGCGAAAAACATAACCATGATCGCTTGATAGTTTCTCCATTATGAGTCTTTCGCTCAAGCATACCCAGTTGGCATCTACGAACACGATCGCCTTCAATCTTCTGTTCCACAGAGCGTGATTTTAATGAGTCATCATCATAGTGTTGGTGTTGTAAACATGAACAATCACTTTCAGCCCAGGAATTGACCATTTCTGCCGATGTATGTTCAGGCCATAGGTCATCCGCCTCAGTATCGTTCGGTTTTGGCACAATAACTCTCGCACCTGCTTGCAAATCGATCAAGTCACACTCGTAGGCGTCTTCAGCAACGGAGTCTTTATCCGCAGGAATTGTTTGGTCATTTTGTAGCATTCGCTCACAACGATTTTCTCGAACGGTACGAAGCCGGACAGGTATAAATTCCGATATGCTACGTGTTTTTGCAAGCACTTGTTCTGTCTTTTAGTCTTGCTCTTTGGCTAACTTCCATTTTTGTGCGCCACTTTTGAATGCACGAGGGGTCTTATACCGATCTGTGCTGGTGTTGATTGTGAATACTTCTTGCGAAAAAAGTAACGTAACAAAATATACGAAATTGATTTTGGTTATTGGCAATCAAAAATGTATCGAAATTGCAACTTTGTTGACGAGGTCAGCTCCTACTTAGACATCATGACATGCGTGTTGGCACAATTTTTCTTCATCCCAATATAATTTTTTTTGTACATAGGGTAATCTACACTATTACTATCACAAAGTATAATACATCTTCTTAAGCTTGCACGATGCTGGTCTCGCACTTTGCATACTTTATAAACAATCTTGAATAATAGGTGTGGTGTCAACATGACACATGTAATGAACTGGTTCGAATTAGACACTGCTGCGTTACCTTAAAGTCACGCTAGACAGCGCTATGAATATACGTTCTAGGTCTCCATGTTAGCTCCGCCGACCGTACGTAGTGATGGAGTAACAATATGTTTTGGGTCACGGGTGGCCTCGGTGGAGTACATGCTAATGTGCGTCGTGAGAATTCACTAAATCGTAGTCCATTGTGTTCATGTATATTTATGCAATTTATCTGCGTTTCAACCAGATGGAAAAATATATATTTATCAGATGAATACGCAAATCTTGTGTACAATTTGATCGGTAGTACATTATGTTGTGAAAGAATTCCAATCTTATTATTATATTTTTCAATTCCAAAAACGTGAAAACCCGAATTTTGTGGCGGCCGCATTTCTGTGGGGGCCCCTGGGCAGCTGCCCCGCCTACCCGTACCTAAATCTGGGATTGTGTGGGAACTGTTTTTGTACCTTGCTCGAGGTTGTTCGCACGAGCAAAGCAAGTCTGAACTGTCATATAAGATGTTAACATTCATTTTTTCACTAATAAATTACGTATTTTTGTAATAAAAACATTGTGTTCTCATGAATACTTTAATTTTATGCGAAATTTCTCCATTCGCAATAGCCCATTTTCAGGTGGTGAAATAAATAGGTTTTTTGGAACCGAGCCCAATGTGAGTAGGTTTTTTTGAAAGACCACAATATCAAGAATAAATCGCTAGAATATTTTTTCTTAATAGAAATTTGGGTTCAAGATATCGATTTTTCAGTGAAATGGTCGAATTTACCCGTTTTGCGTTGTTTATAAATATCTATTTGTTAATTGGTCAAATATTTTGGACTGAAAATTGTTGAAATATTGAGATGAGACCCAAAACTGGTTCCCCGAATTTTTTGGGAATTATCGGATACTCTCAAGTGGGTTAAAAATAGCCGATGACGATATCGTCATGGATAGCCGGCGGAGGATTAAATATTTGACTGTCAGTGACACACGTATGGGTAGAACAAAGTTGCGCCACTTTTACGTCATGACACATATGTGGACGTTTGAAAAAAACATGTTTTTTCTACATCGATTTAACTGTAATTTGGTAAATCATCGTTTTTGAGGTAGCTAAATTATAGGATAAATGTGTGACATTTTTTTTCCAACACAAAAGTGGTACAAAAATTTCAATATTGTCCGACCCCTTTGAAAACTCGCCAAATCATGCACGTTAAACTTGCGCGAAGTAGCGCGTTTCAGGCCAATTCGGAAGCGGGCAGACTTTCCGTCCGGCTCTAGCTAAAATTCTCCTTTCCGCCCTTGCTATACAATATACTGTTTCGCCTAACGGCTAAGGGGTTAATTCGGAATTTTTTTTTTTATTTTTCAAATTATTTTTTGTTAAAAATTTACTTTTCTTATTTCAAATTTTGTTCTTTATTTCACATTATTTCATTTAATTCAACTTATTTATTTTTATTTCAAATTTATTCATGCATTTCGATATAATTTTTTTATTTAAAATTAATTTTTTTATTTTGATTTACTTTTTGTAATTCAGATAAATTTTTTCGATTCAACTCAATTTTTGTCGGGTATTTTCTATTGATTGAACCCAATTCACGATAATTTGTTTGCTCTCTAATTAATTTAAGTGTAAAAGCTCGCGAATTTGTTATACATTTCACAGCGAGTTCCACAATTGACAGACTACGCAAGTAGTAAATGACTTTCTATAATGTGGTGGAAAGTGTCATTTGATGTGCCGTTATTTCATTTATTTCTGATTATTTCAGTTTTACCCTGGGTCATCTCTCATTATTTCAGTAATTCCCTGGGTTCAACATTTCACGAGCTATTGACACGTTATTTCAACGAGTTATATCCCCCTTGGTTTATAACTACGTCGAAAGACCGAGTTGTATATCATATAAGTCAGACAGGAGGTGTAACATTTTCATAATTTACGAAATAAGAGTACATGTTTATACACTCACGTTGTAGTCTGCTGCGCACCGTGTCGAGCGGGAAAAACGTCGTCATTGCCACAACACTTCCCTATAAATAATATCAGCCAACAAATTCGTTTTTAATTCCAAGTATTCGGGCAACAGCAAAAATATACTCACCGCTGCCCCCGAGAGAGCATGAACCAACGTCTCGTATGTAAACACATTCTCGCTGTTAACGCGTCCCGGCATTTTCAAAATCGATGTTCTCCGAATAAGCAAAAAAACATAACCGTGGGCAGGATTTGATAAACTGTTTACTGACAAGTAACAAGAATTAGTATTCATGAAATATACAACTCACTTCAACTTTAAGAGATCATACAGCATTGAAAGAAAAATAATCATCGATTATTGCACTATTTTATAATTTGCACTGTTCATTATCAACATAATCTTATGCCAAGTTTGGTTCGAAAGTAAAACTGAATGAAGGGTGATAGATGCAGATCTGACACGATACTATTACATTGTATATTGTCAGAATTTTGACCAAAATCATTGCGATACCCTCGGAGTTTTGCCAATAATTATCACCAAATTAGTACCTTGGCTGTCTTGATAGTAAATATAAGTCTGCTGATGCGCGTCCACGAACTGGCAATCAATGACGGTCAGAAACAACATTAAAACCGCTTCTCACTACCCATTACGTAATATCACAGTGGCGTTTGCCATGACCCGGCAGTGGCCTGCGCGTCAAGAGCCTATAGATACGTCGCCTTTACAACACTGTACTGTCGACTTTCACTAGCTGATTGACAAGGTAGAGCATAGATACTTCCCCACACTACGTGTCACATTTCCTTGCTCTCATCTTCTCGTGGTATACCTAACTAATTATAATCGACGAACCTCACTATTCAATATATACTCTGCTAGTGCAGCGCGATATCAGGCGTATTGTTTTATTGTAGAGTTATCACATTGCGCATGCGTCTAGCACCCGCTTTCTATGTAGGCATACTTGCTTGCGGCAGCAATACGTGTGATTCAGGCATGTACACAACGCGCGGGCGAATTTAGGCACGTGTATGACGTGTACATGAATATGCTTGTGTGTCCCACCGTAGGTGTAAGATGACAAAAAAGATGCCTAAGTTATTCGGAAATTCTGTTCTTCTATTTATTGGAAATGGGAAAATATATAATATAAAAACACACCGAATTTGCTTTAAGTTTGAACTTTTATTTAAATGCTACAGAAGAGTCCGTCTTTACTATTCTAATGTCGCCAAGAGACTAAAAGCTGTTAGGTCCCACTGGCGCCTTGGAGGATCTAAAGGCCTCGGGTTTCGACGCTGGGTGGCAAAAGCAGCGAGTAACTTGAGAAAGAGCAGAGAACCGTATATCATGTCGAGAGCTCTCTGTTTATATTTATATTGCCTGCCCGGCACTCTTCACGTCAGTTCGCTTTTGTACCTATGGTCTTATAGTTATTTTCGTGGTAATTAAGACTTCATACTTTACCAATTCTCTGTTTGAAAGGTTTACTTTCGTTATATACACTCACAATTGATAAGTATTTATTTAATGTATAAGAAAATTATATTTATATTCAACAAGATCGTGAAAAAGCGACGCACTGCTCATTGTGCGAGTTAAATCGTCGATCTCATTTTTCCCACCAAGTTGCCAGACTTTACCTCGGAACCTTTCAGCTGAAAGTAAAGATGGCTTTTACATACAATGTGTTTACGTAGTCTTAAATTTAGAGGTAATTATATTCGATATATTTACTTACAAAATAAACAATTAGGCTATTTAATAGAAATGTTTCATTACTATGTCGTGAAGTAGCAACGTTGTATTTCATTTAATATGGGTGGCACAATGCCCGAGTCGAAAATTTAGAGCTTCGTGTACGCCTGCAAGTCCTACGTTTAGTAGGACGTAGTAGGACCTGGGGAGGACTAACTTTGTATTGAAAACAGAACCTACTCTAAACCTAAGCGTTGTCGATATTTCCGTTTCTCCCACGTTTAAATTCGAAGTAGGACATCTTTAAAATCTCTACATGTCCTCTACAGCTTTAGGACCTCTATGGGTCCTCTATATCCTCTATACCCTGAAGGATTCTGCAGGTCCTTAACCATAGAATGTGCAATTTCAGTCATCGAACATTAAGATCAATACTTCCAAAAATTCGATGCAAGAAATACTCATCACTTTGGTGATAATTAATGTTTTACTAAATTAATACTTTTGATTGATAAACTAACCGTAAAGCTACAAATAATTATTTGAGCTGAATCGTGGAATCTGGAAGAATTTTTTAATTCAATAGGTCGCAATATTCACTATAATGGTAGTACAATTAACAGAGCTGGCGGCGTACTAGTTTATATTAAGGAAGAAATTTCGAATGAAGCGGGGATAATTAAACATGGAAATTTAAAAATTAACAGCTCCAGAATTAAATTAGAAAATTATAATAAACTGGAAATATCATCCTTATATAGATGTTACGATTTCCCTAAGGCTAAATTTTAGCATAGTTTGAATAAATTTTAAGACTTTCTTCGTAAGATGAACGTCAAAAATCACTTAGTAATTGACGACTTTAATATAGATAGCTTACTATCAAATAATATTAACGAAGAAACATCCACCAATAACATTTTTATGGGCAGATTCATTACTTTTTGACAAAAGCATGCGCACTTGGGTCCGCGATTTTGATACTGATTTTTTCTTCGAAAGTAGGGTAGAAAAGGAGTCGCTCCTAAAAATTTCAGCTCGATACGATGAAATTTGGCAGCTGAAGAAATTTTTGAAATTTAAAAAATGTCGATTTTTTGTAATTTTTAAAAATGTGTATCTTACAATTAGGATCTAATTAACTTAAAGACTCGTTCGAAACGGCATTCTTCAGTGTTGACCTTATATTTTCAAGGATGGAATAGATTTCTAGTTCAAACTCAAATCCGGCTTGGCGGGGACCTACCAATTGAGTCTCTGTTTCAGCGAAATTTTACCTGTTTTTGAAAGGCTCTAAAATCTACAGCTTTCAATGTAGAGGGTTGACTAACTGGTGATATTTTTCATTGAGGTTTGTTCTGTCGATATATGCCTTATATTTCATTAATTGGTTCTATTTCTTTAATATATAGCCACAGAAAGCCAATCGATTTTTGAAAAATCGCTACTTTCAGGTAGCTGTAACTTTTTTCTTAAAACTCCGATTTGCTTCAAATTTTCAGGAAAGTCGGTCTATTATGTCTCCAACAAGCCCTGAAACTTTCAACTTTGGAATCGAACCAGGATAAGACCTATGAATTTTCAAAGTACCCGAAAATTGCATTGAAACCGATAAGCATTTTACTCACGTATTCACGTGAAAAACAAGTAACAACTCCATTCAAATTGTACGAGTATGTTTCAAGTGAAATAAAAAACATAAGGTAGATGGATAAAGTTAAAATTTTCAAAGAATCCTTGTTAATAATATTATAAAATAAAAATAATATATCATTTTTTTGGAGCCATATGGGTAGCCCATGCCGATGTTCAGAAACATCAATAGAAATTGAAAAAACGATTCGAAGCAGTAAAAACAATTAAGGACATTCGGATTCACCATTCTTTTACACCTATCAATAATAATGCTCTAGAAGTCAGAGTTACTTCTTTCGAAAAAGATTGTAAAGTATTCAACTGAACTTATAAACAAATATTTTTTAAATATTCTAAAAAGTCGCTAACATCATACTTCATTACAACGTTATAACGTGAAATAAAAATAATTTAAAATTAAGTTGTTATATTACTTAGAATTTTGCTCTAAAATTATTATTATATATGTTTGAAACGGCGTCCCACTTGATGAACGCGAATAAAATGCTTATCGGTTTCAATGCGATTTTCGGGTACTTTAAAAATTCATAGCTCTTATCCTGGCTCGATTCCAAAGTTGAAATTTTCAGGGCTTGTTAGGGACATAATAGACCCACTTTCCTGAAAATTTGAAGCAAATCGGAGTTTAAAGAAAAAAGTTACAGTTATCTGAAAATAGCGATTTTTCAAAAATCGATTGGCTTTCTGTGGCTTGTGACGTGGTATTTCGTACCCCGTCACATGGTTCAATTATCGCACTTCCCTACGTACGGAATATCGCTAAAAATAACGAAAGCACGTCTGAGGCCAATACTCCAAAACTAACGACTAGTTATCTTTAAGTGAAATTCTCTTTATTAAGCTAATTCTATTCTGTTTTCTAATTTTGTGACGCTCTACGAGAACCATCTACAAGACTTCCGCTTCAAGATACCATGACACTGCCTGACAGGGGTCACGTACCAGCTCAACACCGACCACCACCGACTACAGACGAACGAATACCGCTGAAACTACTCCCGATGGATGCCTATCTAAGTTGTGAACAGGGTCGTGCGTGATGCACAAACAGTACCTCCAACTATTTAAGACTTATTGGCCAGGAGCCGAACCACGAATCAATGTTTCTACCGCTCGGACGCATCGCCAGACGGCGTACAGGGCTGTGCGTCAAAAACACAACAAAGCCTCCCGTCGACGATACTTATCAGCCTGGAGCTGAACCGACCACGACATCTACTAAGTCGTTGTCTATCAAATAGAGGACGGTTTTCTCTTATTGAACCGTTCTATCGAAGGGCTGTGGCGTGGAATAGGCTAGACTATGCTGACTACGTGGATCTGGTGGATATAGTGTGGGGATCCGGGTCGAGGGCCATCACCACCAGATCGTTCCGGCATGAGGGCTCCGATGAGAGAGGGCCGGGATACAGCGCCAACGAAATAGCTACAACGGGGAATACCAGTAAAGCAAGGAGTGAAGTACAATCGGTCGCAAGTCCAAGAGATCGGTGACGCAATATTATCGCACACCTCAATATCGCAACACATGAGCGGTACGACCTTCCCTCTCACCAACGATACAGCACAGCTGAGGGAAAACGTCTCCGACCACCTTCCGACGTCCCGATACCTCAATACCTGTCAGCGAGAAAGAAGAAAAACTAGCGGCGAGGGATTATCGCCGCCTACCTGTAGACCAGACCTACGCAACCTGCTGGCCCAATTAGAATAACGCAAATTTCAGGAAGAATCACGTGACAGCAGCACGACGAAAATCAGGATCACCGCTCGTTTCCACACTCTACGTTCAGTCTTCTCTAAAAACAGACGTGTTCTTGTTATCTTTAACAAAGTTTATCGTACCGTTATCGCATCTTCCGTACCTGTCATATCTCTTTTTCACGTAAGTGAGGTTCCTTTTCTATTTTGTGAAGCAACGAAATTACTTGCAATATATCGTATCTTAATCTCTCTCTCTCTCTCTCTCTTGCAGTTGGACTGCGTGAGCCACGTGGGCTCGTACCTTATTCTCTACTATTTCTTATCTTATCACTGCTATTTCTTATTGCAAGTAATTTCGCGACTGGTTGACTCTTACTTACGCATTGTTAGTGACTATTGCTTTATTTTATTATCTCTCCCTTCTAGAATACCTAAATATCTAATATCGCTGTATAGCAGCGTGTTCTGTTAAGTTATCAATTCTTACCTCAGCTATTGAGCATTACTAATTCGTTATACTTTTTCTGATTAATTCGTAACTGTTTCTTCACCTATTATCTTTGATTAATTTATCTTAGTGATTGTACCACGTGAGCGATCTTACATCGCCGCGCGGTCTCGCTCGTCGTTCTTTCGACTTTGGAGTATTGCGCCGTATCGAATAACATCTTTTTCATTATTTTCTTCGCTAATACCGCTGATCGTAGTGGTCCGTAGTCTCTTTGGTTTGTTGTATGTTACGTATTAATTCTCTTGAGTATTATTTGTCTTAATCCCGAAATTATCTTTTACCGTACCGAATATTATCTCTCTTTCTTCTCGCACTTACCGCAAACTAGAGACTACGTATTATCTGTTAGTTTCTATATTTTATAATAATTCTCTACTTGACCTGTTTCTTTGAATTTACCTCGTAATCAATAATTCCCTGCCTCTGTTATATCTCTGATAATTCTGGTAATGTGATGACTATTACAATTTTTGTATTTCGCATGTTCCTTATAAACGCTTCTCATATTTTATGGCTTGCTTGATCAATGCTTAATTTAAGGACCGTATATCTTTCTCTGTTCTGCCTATTCATTATAAAACCGTGTTAATTATTATCTCGAATCATAGTATCGCGAGCCTACGCATACCTCTCGTTTATTCTGAAAACGTTCTCTTATTTGTTAAATCTCTCGCTTAACTTTTCTCTGGCTGTAAATTAATTATCTCACATATCTTAATTGTATCTCAATCTCTTCAGTTGTTTGCTAGTTATTAAGATTTATCGCTTCTTGGCCAATATATTTGATATTATTTCTGCTTCACCTACTTCGTATTTTATCTATTGGATTCAACCCCTCCCCTCTACCATTATCTTGTCTATACTGAGCAAGCTGTGCAAAACCGTCGTAGAACCTGATCTTGTCTTTATCTATATCTCTTTTTTCTAATTATCTATTTTCTGACGCAGTTGCGTCTGGCGCCCAACAATCATATCTTTCTCTTTTATTATCTCTCAATATCTAATTATTCAGGTTAGTAACTGCGCCGTAACCGTAACCAATCTCATTTTCAATTAACCCTCACTCTCACAAAAAAAAATTGGTTACAGGATATATTAAAAAATATATAAGGATGTAATAAAAAATTCGTCAATTTCAAGGGCTTAAGACTGTATGAATGCGTGGAAAAAATAACTTTTTATGGTCATAATCGGATTGCTTAATCTCGGAAATGCTTCTAACCCATGCTTTCGAAACTGAATATCCACGGAACACACGAAAAGCATTGAATTATTTTATGACGGCATTTCGCGATATTTGGCATGTCACGAGCGCGCTTGACGCCGCCATGACGCCTTGGCACTTAAGTGAACCTTTATTAAGAACATGAATTTTGGACGTTATTTGAAGAAATATCTAGAAACGAAATGAACACCATAGATTCAAACAAGCCGGATGTGAATATTTTTTTCGTGAAACTTTGTTGGCAGTTAAAGCTTCAATTGGATTAAAGAGTTTGGAATATCAGTGATATGTTCCCCTTGGAGAATAAAAATTTCTCTCCAAACTTATTTATTTGTTTTCGACGAGTCACTTTCCATAACTGATTCCTATTATCTGTAGCTACACCCCGGGAATTGGTGTTCATAAGGTTGACCTTCCAACGGCTTCTTGGATTAACGCTGAGTGAAATGTCGAATCGAAATTCATCGTTAATCTTCTGGCAAAAGCGGGTAATATAGTAAGCGGAAATATATAAAGCGGTATTTATGATTTGTGCCACAAAAGCGAATGGTGTCAATGTAATATATTATTAGTTGTTCAAATGATTCGGGACAATCAACTAGGACGCTATATTAAATCAAGAGAGAGTTTATTCAGAGATGAGCATAATCATACCATGCATGGTTCAGTAGTGCCAACATATGAAATGAGTATTAAAATAATGATTTTATTGTTACCGTCATAGTTGTCTCTAGTTATTTCTTGACATCCTCCCGTAGGAGCAAAATGTTTGTTTTGGATCTACACTATGAAAAGTTATCCAAACAATATTTGACTTAAAACTATAATGGATAACATACTGTAGATATTTCGACAATAAAAGAATGAAATGTCACATATTCAAAACAGTCTTATATTTAAAATAAAATACTTTCCTTGGGTCTATACTTTGGACCTTGGGTTAAAATCAATCATTTTCTTTGGACCTATTCTACTTTTCTCCTTAACAGAACACCTTTGAATTTAACAAATTTAGTAGACATTAATGGCGTTGTGAAAATGTCAGCTACTTGGTCATGGGTCGGACAAAATTGAAGAGAAAACAATTTATTTTTGTAGTTCTCATGCAAATAGTGATATCTAACTTGGATGTACTTTGACTCTCCCCTCATTTGTCCTGATTTCACCAACTTTATAGTACTTTGATTGTCTATGTTTAGAACAATGGGAATAGACTTTCCTGTTAGTTTTTGTATCAGATATTTCAGATACTCTAACCCCTTACAGCAATCTGCTGCAGCAATATATTCAGCCGCTGTGGACGACAGTGCCACAGCAATCTGCTTTTGTGACCGCCATGTCACTGGTCCACCTGCCAACATTATGACATAGCTTGTAGTGCTCTTTCTTTTCTCATGATCACTACAAAATCTGAATCACTGTATGCAACTATTTTTAGATCTTCATTTATTCTTGATGCATAGTGAATTCCCATCAGGGTGCTGCCTTTCAGATATCGAAACGTTCGTTTAACATTTTGTACATCTTGATCTGTTGGTTTCGCCATGGACCTGCTTTCAAAATTCACACTGTAAGCCGGATCTGGTCTCGTTTTACATGACAAATATAAGAGACTCACAACAGTTTGTCTATATGGCTATTCTGTCTTCACGCTGTCTCTGTTGCACCTGTTTCTTCATTTTGATTTATTGGGGTTTTAGCTTCTTTGCATTCTTGCATGTTGTAACGTTGCAGCACATTATGATCATATTTCTCTTGAGAAATGAAGATACCATCTTATTCTGTTCTGTTTATATCCATCCCCAAATGAGTTTTGGGTTTACGAGTTGTCTTCATCTCAAGGATTCTCTCAAGTTTAGAGAGTAGCAATGTCATTTTCTGGATGTCTTTGCCCATCATGATGCCATCGTCCACTTGGATTTCAGCATTCTTGGAAATGCAGGGGTCTGACTTAGTTTGTTTCATGCCTTCTTGTTTCAGGAACTCTGTGAGAGTTTTATTCCATCTGCAGGGGGCCTGTTTTACACCGTATAGGGCTTTCAGCAGTTTGCATATTTTCCCTTCATCCTTATAACCTTCTGGTATTTTCATTAGATGTCTTCGTCTAGGGTTTCATATAAAAAGGTAGTCTAACACCAAATGTTTTTATGTGTAGGTTGTAGTGTCCTGTGATAGCAAATAGAACTCGTAGTGAAGTTGTGTCTACAACTGGACTGAAGATTTTATCATAATTTATGTTTCTACTCCTTTGCTCACAGCCTCGTACTACTAGTCTGGCTTTATATCTATTGTCTTCCTTAACTTTGAACACCCATTAACTTGACAGAACTTCGTTTCCCTTTGCTTCTTCAGGGCTTACTAATTTCCGAGTTTCATTTTTCTTTAAAGAGTCTTTTTCTTCTTTAATGGCTATTTCCATTTTTCTCTGCCTTCATTTGTCTGGGACTCCCTGTATGTCTTTATCGCTTCTCCATCTTCTCCGCTATCCAGTTGATAGTCATCGTATTACTCAGGTTTCTTTAATGTTCTTCTTCATCGTAAACCAAGTTCATGACATGTTTCTTCTCGCTGTTCTTGATCTGGATCTATATAGTCATCATCTTCTTGTGATTCATGATCTGTTTCTTCATTTGCCTCAATCACATTATTTTCGTCATCTCTTCTATCTTGATTTTAATTTCTTTCATCTTGATCTTCTTCTGTTTCTTCAACATTTGCTTGGTTGATTTCTATTTGGAGGCTACATTGATTTGTTTTCATTGCATTTTTCTCCAAAACCACATCTTTTGAGATGAATATCTTTTTGCTTTCTTCATCCCACAGGCGGTATCTGTTTGGTGTATAACCTTCAAAAATGCACCGCTTGCTGCGGCTATCAAGTTTCTTGAGATAACCCAAATTTTTGGCATATGGTCCTGGACGTTTCTGGGGTCGAGTCCCACGCTGTGCGGAAATGGGTATATGCTTCAGGCAGCACGGACAGGATCTTGGTAATCAGCATCATTTCATCAACTTTCGGGTCCAGTTTGTTCGGTTTGAAGGAGATGTTTTGGAGATCACTTATGTTGCTCATCATATCCTTTTTCGCATCAAATTGGAAGTTGTAGAAGTCTCGTAGCAGCAGGCATTTTTGTTGGCTCGAGTCCCTCTGGTAAATGTTTGGAAAATGTTGAATATCTCTTTCGAAATTGTGCAGGTTATGATACGGGGCCTAACTTGCTTGTCAATGGTTGTGACAATGTAGTATTGGGCTCTTGCATCTCGAGTCATCCATTGGTCTGTTGAGACTTGATTTCTGGGTGGATCAGTCACCAACACGTCTGTCCCGTCGATGATTTTGGTCAGTTCTTTTGCGGCTAGCAAGATTTTTAACTCAAACACCCACATAGAATAGGTGTCGACTCCTGTGAGTTTCTCGACATGTGCTACGTCCTCTGATCTTGTGGGCATCTTGAACTGCGCTTGCTTCACTTCACTGGTTTTACTTTTTAAATGTTTTTACTGTCACCTATTTTTACTTTTACTCGTATTTTAGAGCCTTCTGGGCCCATAACCTGTCAATGTAATGTATTATTAGTTGTTCAGATGATTCGAGACAATCAGCTAGGACGCCATATTAAATCAAGAGAGAGTTTATTCGGAGATGAACATTATTTACACCATGCATGGTTCAGTAGTGCCAATATATGACATGAGTATTAAAATAAAGATTTTGTTGTTACTGGCATAGTTATTTCTAGTTATTTCTTGATAAATGACACCAGGGCCAACCCAATGACTTGGATCGAAATGAGCGCTGTGGAGCGATCAACATAGCAGACGGGAAATTAAGCTACGTAAATTGCACTTCTACGAAATGCAAATTCGTTGTACAATTAGATATTGATATTATTATCCACGTTATGAATCTATATTACATATACGATATAATATTGGCAATATAAAAAATAAAATTGAAATAAATATTTGTAAATACTATTGTGTGTTTTAACCACTATCACATGGTCATAAAATTAGTATTCCTTTCGCTATTAAGGAACACGTCGCCAAATGTGGCCACAATCAAAAGTGTAGGTTGTAACGTTTGCGGTTTTTGGAGAGCCTTCGGTTAGGGGTAGAAATGTTATTGTGACTTGTTATGTCCTCAAAGATGGAAATATGAGTGAAGGTATCGGAACTTCTCTTTGTGGGTAAGAGAAATATTGATTCAGTTTCAAAAAAACAGCTGCTGGTTAGCTGGTGAGGAATCCTGACGCATTGTTGAAACTCTCACACCCATTCCCGGACGGCTGAAGGCGACATCAAGATCAGTGTAAACATTGATATTGTAATGCAGGATTTTCCTCAGGTACGATATTTGAAGATAGTTTCGAGGGCCCCTACCATACTGCGCGGGTACTGACTTACATAATACCGATTGTGCGCGCCGAGAACTGATTTTGTTAGAGTTGCATCCGCTGCTGCTCCATCTTTAAAGAAGCTCGGGTTAAGCTCACCAGCTTCAGACTCACTGAAGGAGAGGAGAGGCGGACTGATATAGGCGTTGCAAATCACACACGTTTTATCAATTTTCTCTGAAGGAGTTTATTAAACTTTCAAACTTAATCTCAGCTAATTGAACAGAAAAGATAATTGCGACGCTGGCAGTCGTGTCTTTACAACGCGAGATAGCTAACTCCGACGCTGCATAGCTTGTGGAGCGTCCGCTCGCTATAGCCGCCGAAACCAGAAAAAGAGAAAAAAGGAGCGCAGCTTAGACGGAAAAACGACGACTGCGGCGCGGCGTTCGCTCACATGATAGCGAGAGAGACCACGCAGCAGGGCACTAATGCAAAGTTAGCCATATCAACCTGGAACCGCCACATTCGAAAATCGAAAAACCTCCTATGGAATAATTAAGGGCTAATTAAAGGCTAATTGAATGCTCTATTTTCGAATTAAATGCTCCGCGTTCTTAAAAAAAAACCTGTGGCGGTGCCAGCTCGACATAAACCTGGAACAGCCACATCGAAAAAAACGGAATACACGTGAAATTTCGGAAAAGTGTTAGGGTCATAATTGAAGGCTAATTAAGGGCTCTTGAAATTTCTCATCTTTGAGTTAATTGCTCGGCGTTTTTTAAAAAAAACCTGTGGCGGTGCCAGCTCGAGATAAACCAGACTTAAAAAAAAACGGGAACGAGGTCAAATTTCAAAAAAGTGTGAGGATCGTAATTAGAGGCTAATTAAAGGCCCCCGGGATATCATCCGCTCGAATTAATTGCTCCACCCCCGAGGGGTGGAAACCACCCAACAACTGGAAAAATCCATGTAACCCTTGGTCGGAACAAGTTACCGGATTTCTAGAGGCGTCAAAATCACTCTTCAGTCAACGGCTCTCGATACACTGCCCCTACAAATCAAATGCTTCACAGCCCACCCACAAGAGTGTGATTGACACACGAACTTTACGAATCCACGTAGCAGGTGGATGAAACAGGAACCAGGATTTTCAATGCGAAAAAATGCTCGTGTCGCGTGAATTCGTTACGCAATTTTTGTGTCTTGTACTTTGATTTCAGCATCATCACCAACGAACGTCATCCCAGCGCAAATAAAGCATTGTTCTTGGAGTTATTGATTTCACTTGTCTGGATTGCAGGTGAGTGATGGAGATTATTTTCTATGTACCTTTCTCCACACTATAAACATTATTCGTCACCGCCACCGACGTCACCATCACAGGAACTTAGCCCTTTCTTCTCTTTTCAGACATTATCTAGAAAGATAGACACAATGGTCTAAATTGTGCTACAGGCTTGGGAAAGTGAATGCGTTCTATAAAGAAAACTCCTACTCCAAATTTCAAATCTTCAGAAGCTGCCAATCTTTTTTATGTCCTGGGAGTCAACGATAGCCGGGTCGTTTTGGCAACATCAATTTATTTAATGAATCATCCGTGTATCATATAATAGTAATATGAACATTCTCCAACGCACCACCGTGACGAGGGCTTACGGGAGAGCTTTATTCACGATTAAAAATCAACAAAAAAAATTCATAGACGCGTATGCGAAAGTGTTTTCACACATTGATTGGAACATAAGAATTTCACAAAATATCGTTTTCCGCCTGAATATCACGACTGAACTCGTCTTTCACCGATATAAACATAAAAAATCTAAAAAAATTTGTATGTATTATCAAGGATGAAATTAATTGCGATGCTTTTTTTTATAATAACAAACATGAAAAGAATAGTGTTTCACCTATAAGATACAACGACGGTCGTCCAGGACTGTGAAACTGCGTTGGGCATGCGGCACATGAGCGACGAGGTTAGAACGCTGTATCTCTACCTGCCTTAAAGACGATTGTTGGTGTTCTGAATGATTGGAAGACCATCGTGCAGCTGTTTTTTCCATGTTATACGTTTACTCAGTGAATAAATTCAAACTCTGGCGGATAGTTGTAATAGATCTTTTACCGTAAGAATCGAGACTCAAATATACTGGTAAAATTCGCGAAATTCCACCACTTATGTGGGTGGAAGACAAGCGTGTCGTAGAATTCAGGCGGAAGATGATATTTTCCTAAGTTTTTTATGTTCCAATTAATGCGTACAATAAGTTTCGCGTATACGGCTATAAATATTGTTTGTCAATTTTTTTGCTGTAATTGTAACCTTCCCGTAACTTCCAGTCGTGAGGGTGCGTTGGAGGTTGTTCATATTACTATCAGGATAGAGCCCTTACGCGGATCTCGGGGTGTGCATAAGGCATTTATTCAGGGATAAAAATATATGTATATATACATATACAGGGTGTCCCATTTTAATCTTACATCTAAATTATCTCGAAAAATATTGCTCCGATCAAATTTTGTTTGAAACAAAAGTTTTAGAGTTCAAAGGGGGACGTTGAAAAAAATTTTGTTGCAGGTCCCAAATTTACAATAGCGACGCTACGATGGCTGACATGATTTTTTTTAATGGAAACCTAACTTTTTTTTATGACAAAACAATGCATTGCATTGAAACTAACAACTTTTGTAAGAAACATTTTTCGATTCAGATTGTGGTTTTCATGTTGGAACTCCATTTTTGATTATTTAGCGCTGTCCGGAAGGTACCATACAAAACCCAAACAAACCTGCCCACAATCGTGCAACCTCAGACACGCACACACAGATGCATGCACACTTTTGTTTAGGTTTGTTTGGGTTTGTTTGGGTTTGTTTGGGTTTGTTTGGGTTTTGTATGGTACCTTCCGGACAGCGCTAAATAGTCAAAAATGGAGTTCCAACATGAAAACCACAATCTGAATCGAAAAATGTTTCCTACAAAAGTTGTTAGTTTCAATGCAACGCATTGTTCTGTCATAAAAAAAAGTTAGGTTTCCATTGAAAAAAACCATGTCAGCCATCGTAGCGTCGCTATTGTAAATTTGGGACCTTCAACAAAATTTTTTTTGAACGTCCCCTTTTGAACTCTAAAACTTTTGTTTCAAACAAAATTTGATCAGAGCAATATTTTTCGAGATAATTTAGATGTAAGATTAAAATGGGACACCCTGTATATATATATATATATATATATATATATATATATATATATATATATATATATATATATATATATTTTTAATTTTAAATATAATAAAATAACTCTAATATATATATATATATATATGTCGGAGAATGGCCAGATATCACTCGTGAACTTTGTGTCTTGCGTGTGGGACGCATGTTGAACCACCTTTTTATTCTTTTACAAGATAAAAACGGAACTTAACTTATTGAACAAAGCTTTTTAAAAATTCAACGTTTATAACAAGATCCAAATTGCTCAAAGTTTATTCTGTTATTGATCTTTGCCGTAGTTTCTCTGGAGACCGAATAGAAGAAAGCGGTGATAATCCTCCTCGTTATTCATTTCATTATCCTTGACACGGCTAATCCTGACAATCACACGTCCTCGTGTGCTGTAATACAAAAATTAGAAGATATTTAGACCGTTCGGCCAACCTGATCATATTACCATTCCAAAAATCACGATGTGCTTTAACAAATCCATAAGTTATAACAAATTCCGTACTAAATAACAAGTCCGGTGACAAACTGTTGACAACACCCCATTTCATAGAAATCATCTTCTTTCCACAAGAGCAAGAACTACAATCTTCTCAAAAGACTTGCATTCCTCTCATGTAATTTCCACACACATTGCCAATTATCAATTGGGCTTCACATATGTGACCGTATGACAACGTCAAGCCGTCCATACATCAACATTTCCACACACAGTCGCCTCATGCGACAGCACCACACCATTAGCCGTTACATTGCGCCATCTCCGCTCACCGAAATGAGTAAGGTTTTTTTTTTTTGACTTGCAACTAATAAGCGTAATGAATGTGTGCACTAGGATCAAGCTCAAACCAAAGGGAATGACAATCATTTCCTACTCCAATATTCTGATGAATTTCTTATAACAGGTGCGCCAACAAGGATGTCACAGGTTATTAATCCAAAAATAACACATTTAAATTTGTAATTTAATACCTTGAATACTCAATGACTCTTCAGAAGATTTATCAAAATCAATATCCAATTCTGAAGGTACAGAACAGTCAGGCATTGCTCGAAGACGGTCATGAGCGTATTTGTACGTTCGATTACAATTTAAAGATTTTAAAATGTACCGATCTCCGTCTAACACTTCAATAACACGAAATGGCCCTTTAAATTTTGAATTCAATTTTGTTTGATTTCTTTCGTGATTTTCAATTAAAACATAATCCCCAACAGAAAATTTTAAAAATTTTGCCTTTCGGGCATCAAATCGCGATTTTTCAATTTGCGAGTTAATCTCAATCATATTGGCTGCTCGCTCTCTGATTTCCGATAAGTCAATTTCTTTTTCACAATCAGTAATCGGTAACAGATTCAACGGTCTAGCTACGCGACCAATCATCAATTCCAGAGGAGTAGCTTTAGTCACACTACTGACGGAACAATTCAGTGCCAGTTGAATATCTCCAAGACAATCCTGCCAAGATCTATTATTATCAACCTCAACAGAAGTGAGCATATTTTTAAGTGTACTCATAACACGTTCGACTTGACCATTGCCTCGACTAGTACCAGTAGCAATCAAATGAAGATTAATGCAATGGGAAGCACAAAAATCACGAAAATTTTTGTTTGCAAAACATCTCCCCTGATCAGCAATCACACGAACCGGTGCTCCAAATAATGTGACGATTGATTTTAAAGCTTTTATAGCACTTACAGCATCAATAGAAAAAGTATGGTAAAGAAAAACAAACTTAGTAAAGGCATCAATAAACACAAAAACATATTCTTTAATATTACTTTTGCCACTAAGCTTTCCAGTAACATCAATATGAAGAGTATGCCAAGGAATACTCTTTGGGATTGGATGTAATTCAGCTTGAATTTTACCAGAAGTAGATTTGGAAATTCGGCAAGTAATGCAATTTTCAACAAATTTTCGGACATATTTGGACATATTAGAAAACCAATAATGTTGGTAAGCCTTCTCTAAAGTTTTATGCCATCCCAAATGAATAATCGATTCATGAACATGATTTATTATAGACCACTGAAAAGCTTTAGGGATTATTGGTAAAATACGAGTGTCATTATTTCGCTGTATTTTTCTGAACAAAATTCCAGATTTAAGTTCGTATGTATTAGAAACATTTGAATCAAGCTCATCGTTTTCTAATTTAGAAATAAGATCACGAATTTCGGCATCCTTCTGCTGCTCCGCTTGTAACCAACCGTGAGAAATTTTTGAAAAATTTATACGTTTTTGCTCAACAGTTTCAACATTCAGTTTGTCATTCTCAGGTAAAGGATTTCGAGAAAAGAAATCTGCATGTGATAGATTTTTTCCTTCTCGATAAACAATATCAAAGTCGAATGACTGTAAAAATGCCCACCATCTATAAACTCTTGGGGATAAATCAAGTTTTGCACGAGATGCCTTGAGAGAATTACAATCTGTAACTACTGTAAATTTTCTACCATGTAAATAATGCCGAAAATGCCTAATAGCATTCACAACAGCAAGTGTTTCCAATTCATACGAATGATATCGCGACTCTATTTCTGTAGTTCTTTTGCTAAAATAAGCTACAACATGGGCCTTTCCACCAACTTTTTGGATGAAAATTGCACCGTAACCAACTGAGCTAGCATCTGTATGTAATTCTATAGTAAAATTTGGATCAAAAATCATTAAAAGAGGAGAACTCGTCAGGTGAGAAACAATTTTTGTTCGAATTTCCTCAAATTCAGGTTTCCAATCAATCCTACCCTTTCCATTAGTAAGTTTATACAAAGGACAAACAAGTTTCGAAAACCCTTTTATAAATTGCCGAAAATACGAGGCAAGTCCAATAAATTGTCTAAGTTGAGTAACAGTTTGAGGAGGCGGGAGTGCAGTCAACGCGATAACCTTGCGAGGATTTGGTCGAATTTCTCCTGCCGAAACTTGATAACCAAGAAATTCTATTTTCGTTTTCAAAAATGAACATTTCTTTAGATTGACTGAAAATCCAGCTTTAGTCAAAGCCCCTAAAACAACTTCTAATTTTCGAATACCCTCAATAATTGTTTCTGATGGGATGAGAATATCATCCATATAACAAATAATAGACGTATTCACTAGATCTCCCAAAGCTTTGTTAATTGCTCGCTGAAAAACAGAAGGTGCATTTTTCAAACCAAAAGGCATTGCTAAATATTCGTACTGCCCGTCAGGAGTAACAAAAGCAGTCCGTTCAATAGAATCTGGGTGAATAGGAATTTGGTGAAAACCGCTAGCCATATCAAGAGATGTAAAATAATGAGCACCTCCTAGTCTATCTATCTGATCAGCAATAAGCGGTAACGGATATTTATCAGCCACCGTATTATTGTTAAGCTCCCGATAATCAACACACATTCGATCAGAACCATCTTTTTTTTTAACTAAAATAATGGGACTAGCAAAAGGAGAACAACTGGGTCTGATGACATTCTCCTCTTGTAATTCCTTGATTTTATCTCGCACTATTTGACGTTCAACAGTCGAAAGACGATAAGGTCGTCTTTGCACGGTTCGGTTAGGATCTAGCAAACGAATTTCAAGTTGTCCGGTCGTTACTCTAGATTTAGGTGTTCCTATGACGAAAGTTGAACGAAATTTGTTTAAAACATCAACCAAGAGACGTTTGTCAAGTTCAGAAACGTCTGTTTTTATTTCGTCAAAATTAAATGAATGATAGTCTACTTCACAAACATTAACCCTCGGAATTCTTTTTAGAACTAAACTGTCAACTGTCATTTCTATTGAATAACCAAGAGATAATATTTCTCTTCCAACAAGAATTTCAGTACTAAGAAAATCATCATGAATCACATGAAATAAAATTTCCAGGCAATGATCATTTATAGTCACTTGTGCCAAGATTTGAGTGACACTTTGAATACTGGAAGGACCGATACCGGAAAGAATGACTACAAAGTTCTGACGTTTTCCTGAAAATTTTTTAGCAATGCTTTCTTTAATCAGAGAGCATTCAGCACCGGAATCAAAACAAAATGAAAACTTCTCACCGGAATGTAGTAACTCGCCAAAAGTCGGTTGAATAGAACACGAATTAACACGACGCTCCATTTGACCTTGAGCAAGGGTATTTTGTCCAGATCCAGAAGACTTCTTGCAGCTTGTAGAAACATGTCCAACTTCTCCACATTTGAAGCACGTCACAGAAGATTTCACAGCGGTGGAGGGTATTTTCTTTGAAAGATTTCCAAAGTTGTCCGGGATGGTGCTCAATGAACGACTTCGACACTCCGATATTTTGTGTCCAAATTTTCCACAGTGAAAGCATTTTAATGAAGATACATAAGTTCTCAATCGTTTGGAATCGAACGATGAGCCCTCTCTGGCTTGAGAAAAAGGAAAAGCTCTTTTTCGGTAATCAACTGCCATAAGTTCTTGTTGTAACTTCGTTCGAGAACTTATTTCCGTAGTAAGAGCCAAACGTTTTAAACGTGGATCCAACTGAGCCACATGAGAAAGAACAATCGAAACAGCAATTTCTTCGGAATTCATCAGTTGTAGTCGTGGAACAAGAACACTTAAAACTCGACTAGAATATGCAGCGATATTTTCATCTCCATTTGGCTGTCCAGAATATAACGAAAGTAACGTCGCCGCGGGAGTTTCAATAATTTCATATCGCGCGAGAAAAATGTTTTTAAATTGTTCCCAAGTCATTCCGTTAAAGCTGATTTGAGGAAACCAAGATGCAGCTGATCCTTTCATAGCTTTACTCAACGCATTTACTAACTTGCTCCCTTGAAGTTCCTGTTCTTGCATACACAAGCTAGCTGTCGAGCACCAAGCTTGTGCATTGATATTTTGCTCATCCGGATTGAATAACGGAAAAGTAACTTCATGATGAGAATCAGCAGTTGGACTTTGCATTTTTCGAATTAACTCCATCATATTTTTATTTTGATTCTCAAACAAAATTTGCCAACGATCTTCCGAAGTATCAGAATTGCGTTGAGGAGTCTCGGACGGTAATTCTGAAATGGATGGTTCCGCGTCCCTTCGGTATCCCACTTCTGATGTCGGAGAATGGCCAGATATCACTCGTGAACTTTGTGTCTTGCGTGTGGGACGCATGTTGAACCACCTTTTTATTCTTTTACAAGATAAAAACGGAACTTAACTTATTGAACAAAGCTTTTTAAAAAATTCAACGTTTATAACAAGATCCAAATTGCTCAAAGTTTATTCTGTTATTGATCTTTGCCGTAGTTTCTCTGGAGACCGAATAGAAGAAAGCGGTGATAATCCTCCTCGTTATTCATTTCATTATCCTTGACATATATATATATGCAACAGTCCTACGTCGTTTTTGCGCTTTATCGACGAAGTGTTCCACGAGCTTGAGCGAGAGGGAGTGGTATTTACATACATGGACGATTTAATCGTACCTGGAAGAGACGCAGAAGAAGCCCTGGTGAATTTGAAAAAGACTCTCGCCGTCGCAGCGGAAAAGGGACTCTCGATCAACTGGAAAAAGTGTGAGTTTCTGAAGAGTCGAGTCGAGTATCTGGGCTACGTGGTCGAGAATGGTGCTGTTGGTCCGTCGCCTACGAAAATTAAGGCCGTAAAAAGTTTTCCGGTGCCAAGTTCTAAGAAATCCATTCAGAGCTTTTTGGGTCTGACCGGCTATTTTCGCAAGTTTATCCGAGATTACGCCAAGATCGCGAAGCCCCTTTCCGACGTACTGAAGAATGATCAACGATTTCGATTTGGAGACAAAGAAGAGCAGGCTTTCGAAGAGCTGAAACGACTGTTAACTAGTGAACCTGTGTTGCGGATATATCGTCCTGACGCGCAGACTGAAGTGCATACAGATGCCAGCAAAGACGGATATGGGGCGGCGTTGTTGCAAAAGACTGACGACGATGACCGTTTCTACGCAGTTTATTTCATGAGCCGAAAGACGTCAGACGCAGAAAAGAAATTGCACTCCTACGAACTCGAAACGCTAGCTGTGATACAAGCCGTCAAGAAGTTCCGCGTTTATTTACTCGGCATTAAATTCAAACTGGTGACTGACTGTTCCGCGTTACAGAAGACGCTGTACAAGAACGATATTTCTCCGAAGGTGGCCCGCTGGGTTCTGGCTCTCGAAGAATTTGAATATGAAGTCGAGCACCGCGTCAATTCTCGCCTTAAACATGTCGATGCTCTAAGTCGTTACCCCGTGATGACCGTCATAGACAAAATAACTCCGATGATACGACAGCAACAAGATGGTGAAGAAAGACTGCGAGTGATCAAGCAGATTTTGGAGAAGGGGCCTCACGAGGATTATCTTTACGAGGACGATATTTTCAAGAAACAAGTAGACGATCGTAATCTCATCGTGTTACCGGCAAGCATGCAACAGGACGTGATAAGAAAGGCGCACGAGAATGGTCATTTTGGCGTTAAAAAAAATTATGGAATCTGTTGGTTTGCGGGTTATGCGTAAGTGAAAAGCACAGTTGGAAAAACAATCTGAATAGTTTAATTTATAGGTAATTGAAGTGTGAAACAGTACAAGGTATATATGTTATGTGTTTACGCGTCAGCGGTCACGACAAGTGTAAAGAGATATTCAAAAATACAAAGGTATCTAGCACGTGAGGCGTGCAATGTGTATAGGTTTCAATAGATGTCAGCACGTCATCGGTTTGGCTGGAAGATAGAGTGTCGTTCTATTCTCAACACTTCCCCTCAATCGATCGACCAGCTTTCTGAACGATTTGCTTTACCCCATGTTCATAAGCTCACGACATCTTCGATGTTTCACCCCGTTCAGTCCCTTTGTCATGATGTCGGCTGTCATCTCCTCCGTCGGCAGGTACTTCAATTCAATAACTTGGTCCCTGACTGCTCTTCGGACATAGTGTTGTCGAATTTCTATATGTTTACTTCTGGAATGAAATACAGGATTAGCAGCTAAATTTTTAGCTCCCTGATTATCGTTGAAAATAACGGTTGGTGATTTTTGAACTTCATCCAGTTCTCTCATAAATCCTCTAAGGTACGAGGCTTCCTTTGCTGCTTCAGTGAGCCCCATATACTCTGCCTCAGTAGATGATAAAGCAACAGTTCGCTGCTTTCTCGCCTCCCAGGTGATCGGTCCATTCCCCAGTACAAAAATTATGCCCGTGTATGATCGTCGATCAATCGGACACGACCCCCAATCAGCATCGACGTACCCCTCGAGTGTTCTCTGATCTTTTCCGAAGACAATTCCAAGGTCAGTAGTTCCTCTAAGGTATCGAAGCACCCTTTTTGCTGCTTTCCAGTGTTCTGCTGAGTACCCCGTATTGAACTGGCTAAGCCAGTTTACAGTGAAAGCTATGTCCGGTCTCGTGCTCACGGCCAAGTACATCAGGCAGCCGATCAGATCTCTATACGGGTACAAGTCTAGCTTCTCTTTTGGGCATTCTTCGATCTTCTCTAATTTGGTGTTAGATTCCATCGGCGATCCGACTGACTTGCAGTCCTTCATCTTAAACCTTTCCAAAATCTCTTCGCAATATGCTCGTTGAGAAATTTTTATCCTCCCACTCTGATCAGTGAATTGCAAGCCTAGACATTGTCTTACTTCTCCAAGATCCTTGATCACGAATCTCTTCTTAAGTCCTTGCTTGATGTCCTGCATCCAGTTCAAGTCCTTCGATGCCATCAATATGTCGTCAACATAAACCAGCATGATCATACAGTCCGTTCCTCGCTTTGCAAAGTACACGCAGTTGTCAGCCTGTAAAGACTGCATTCCAAGTTTATTCAAAACTGTGTTAAGTTCTTTATTCCACTGATGACCTGCTTGCTTTAGCCCGTACAGGGCTTTCTCTAGCTTGCAGACCTTTTCTCCACGACTGATTTCCTTGATCATCTTTGTCATGGCATCTTTGTCGTACCTTTTTCCCTGCTTTTTCTCCATTCTTGCAGCTATTTCAGTAGTGTTGCCCAAATTCAGTCTTGGTCTTGCAGTCTTGGTCTTGTTCTTGCGTTTTTGCAAGACCAAGACCAAGAACAAGACCGCGTATTTTTAGCAAGACCAAGACCAAGACTGACCGTGCAAGACTTGAGCAAGAACAAGACATAGCCTGCAAGACTCTTGCGTCTTGCAGCTAGGACTTAGCGCTATTTCACTGAGTAGTTAGGTGTAACAGTTCGGTGTATAGGTAGGTACGCTTAGAAATTCTATGAGACGCAAAAAACTGTATCAAAGAATAGGTATGAAAAACTGGACCTATCTATTAAAATCAAACTGAGTGCATGCATAGTTATGTTTTAACCATCGGCACTTTGATAATGCGGCTTCAAAGGTTTTGTACTTACTTCTCAAAGAAATTTGCCGCTTTTCGGAAGTACATGGTTACGATACACGCGCCGGCGGCTTCTTTTGAAATCTAAAACAATCGTTGCCGCCACGCCGAAATCATAACATTTGACACTATTTGATTGCCGCCATAGGGCGTAGGCGTAGGTATACTCGTGCAAAATAATTTCGAATTTTAAGAGTACCTACAGGTGTTCCAAAGAATAAATAAGTTTCAGAGTGCTTAGAATGAAAATGAATACATTATACTGATCACGCAAGTAGTATTATGATTGGGATAAAATGGTAAGGATAGGTAGTAGATGTCAAATTAATTCATTCTAGTAAGTATATATTATAATATTGATTACTTATATGGTTTTAAACTAATTACTTAGGTACTATTATTGTACATTTAGTCATTATATTTCTTAAGTTTTTACAAGAAAAAATAGCAAAAAAGTGTTCAAATATCACCCCGCACCCGTTTAATAAATATTGTAGCCACTTTTAAATATACTTGAAACGTGTAAAAAAATTCTACAAAACTAATAAAATAATATAAAAAGCGTAGGTACTTACCTACTAATAAAATAAAAAGCCTGCGATAAGAGTTTTGTATTACTTACCAGCCCGAATATCTCTGAGAGAGATGATGAGAGTAAGTATTTACTAGCTGTGCCCGCGACTTCGTCCACGAGGAATAGTAACTTTGGAGGTATAGTGACGTTCAGGACTTATTTATTTATTTTAAAACTTCTGTCATCAAACATACAAACGAACTCTTCAGCTTTATAATATTAGTATAGATGTACGCCAAAACATTCACTTATATGTAAAGAATAGTGATTTTCACTAATTCTTTATATATATTTTATTCACGCGTCGCGTCTGTACAAGTAGGTAATATTTAGTGTGTGTTTGTACGCCGCACGCGGCATTATTTGATTTGCGGCGGCATCCTTTTCATAGAGCCGGGACGTGGCGAGGCGGCGCGGTAGAAAGCAAGGAAACGTACTATAAATAAAGGAATTATTTTAATTCCAGTCATTTCCAATTGAGCTGTGCTTCGAGTCTAACTTAATAATTGTTTTTACTAATTCTTGTTGTTTTCTAAAAACGTATCACGTGTACAATTTAATATGAGTGACGAAGATTCAAATTATTCGAGTCCGAGTAACGAGAGTTTGAGTCACAGATCTAAAAGACCCAAAAGCAAATTTGAAGAGTTTTTCGAAATAATTCATGCATCCCAAACTGCCTTCTGTAAATTGTGCCAACATAAAAAGATTGAAATAAAAATGAAAAACAGAAACACTTCAGGCTTAAGGAAACATCTAATATCTTTCCACAAAAAGGAATCAGAAATATTTCTTCCTGTTAAACCAAAATTAAGTGGAGATATCACAAGCTTTTTAGTAACCGCTGGAAGAAGTGGACAGGTAAGAATATTTTTTTAACTCTGCATAGCTATTCATGCGATACTTTCAAAAACGCCATTAACTTACGTAAGTATTTTTGAGTTAGTGGTGTTTTCATCTAGGGGTGCGACATATTAAGTATGTAATTATCGTCTTAAATATTTTTTATAAACACCCATATTTTCATTTAATCGGCCAGTAACAACTAAGTACTTTATTTTGGTAAATTACAGTACAGTGCAACCTTAATATAACAAATATCAATTTAACGATTTTCTCGATTTAACAACAACATACCTCCTCCTCTTATATGCTCAAACCTTGTATGTTTTAAATAATAACACAAGATTTATTGTTTTGTTTCAGTCGGAAAACAGCAGTGACAACATCACGACAGCTACAGTTGATTGGGTGGTGAAAAAATATCTTCCCTTCTCATTTTTCGATGACGAAGCTACACAAGTATATTTTCGACGTATTTGCCCTAATATGGTGTTTCCTAAAAGGTCTACACTTAGAAGGAAAGTCAAAGAGCGATTTGAAGAGCTCCAATTGAATCTCAAGGAACGACTTCAACAATTATCATCTAAAATGTCTTTTACCATTGATGGGTGGACGTCAATTGCTGGTAGGAGTTACTACGGGGTTACTATTCATTATATAGACAACGAATGGAAGTATCAATCTGTAGTTCTTGATTTTATACCATCACGCGGTCGACATACTGGGGAAGATATTGCAACGATTTTCCATGAATGTTTATTGGAATATGGCATAATTGATAAAATACAAGGTATCACGGTCGACAACGCAACTGCAAATACCAAATTTATGTATGAACTGGGCAAACAGCTGCCGCCACACTTTGATTCAGACAATCAACATTTCCGGTGCTTTGCTCACATTTTAAACCTTGGTGTACAAGATTTATTAAAGACCTTAGCATTACACTGTGAGTCTGACACTAACGCGCAAGATCAGCAGTACGAAGACTATGCAGACGAAACTGAGGATGAGGAAGATGAAGAATCTGCACCAAATATTGCTGACTCGCGTACATCTGTAACAAAGTTACGCAGTGTTTCCAGTAAAATGAAAAGAAGTGAGATAGTGAAGAAGAAGTTTCAGTCTGCTTGTGAAGCAGCTGGCGTGCCATCAAATCTAAATGCCATTCTTGACTGTCCAACGAGATGGAATTCCACACATGATATGATTGGATTTGGTTTAAAAGTGAGAGCGGGCATTGACATATTGTGCAGTTCTGTCACCGAATTAAATGATTTTCAAATCACAGCTAATGAATGGCAGGTACTCGAAAAATTACATAAATTTCTAATAAACTTTAAACTTTTAAGTACAAAACTTGGTGGAGACAAATATGTTACATTACCGCTAGTCATTGTATCATTCAATCTTTTGCTAGATAAAATTGAATCTATGGTAAAACAGTTAGATGAGAAACCTAATCGATCTGAAGTGGATGAAAGGCTCATTCTAGCTTTCCAAGCAGCTCGAGACAAAATGCTTAAACATTACAAAAAGAGCAACTGGATTTATTGTACTTCTTTAATTTTAGACCCAAGGCATAAGGCTCAGACTTTTGACCTGACAATGTGGGGGAAGCAACTTAAAACAGAAAGTCTGCGCAAGTTCAATGAACTTTATGAAGAATATAAAAATCTACACTCACTGAACAAATCTCTGGAATTACCAGAAAAAGAAAATAAAGTATGTGATGAAGATGAAGACGTAATAGACTTTGATAAACTCTATGAATGTCCCTCGACGTCATCTGGATCTTGTCTTCAAGGCTTAGTGATAGACGAGTTGGAGGAGTACCTGAGAAAACCAAGAACTGCCAGCTCGGAAGACATTTTAGATTGGTGGAGGACGCATGAGACAGAGTATCCGATTTTATCGAAAATGGCCCGTGATTTTCTCTCAATACCTGCAACTTCAGTACCTGCTGAGAGGTTATTTTCTAAAGCATCATTAGTAATTAGAAAACATAGAAATAGGTTAAATGATGAGTCAGCCAGATGGTTACTTTGTATTAATTGTTGGTCAAAAAAATTGATATAAAGTATCATAACCTAATGATAAAGCTGTTGATTAGTGTTGTATTTTATTTTTTGTTCAAATAAATGATAAATCGTAAAACTCTTTTATTAAATTTCTTATAAGTTGAGGGTTCAATCTCTTTTTAGACAGATAAGTATCGTTCTTTAAAATACAGTCAAGTTATTGTAATTAATTTGTTTTTTTACATGTTTTAGCAAATGTAAGCTTATAAATCATAAATGTTTATTAAGAAACAGTTACTTCCATGGAAAACGACATATAGGTCAGTTAATTTTTCGAATTTCTTATTAAATCTTCAGTTATTTGTTAATCTGCTTGATCTTTACTATGGCTATGTTAATTCAAGCTCACAATGTTCCAATTCTAATACGTTTTTTTAAGATTTAAAGTAAACTTTAATAAATAGTAATAGACTAATAGGTAATTGCAAGACTTGCAAGACTCTTGCTGCAAGACCAAGACCAAGACCAAGACTGGGAGCGCAAGACCAAGACCAAGACCAAGACCAGGTGTATTGGCGCAAGACCAAGACCAAGACTGGCTAAGTCTCGTCTTGTTCTTGCATTTGGGCAACACTATATTTCAGGCAGTGATTCAACAAATAATTTCGGTATTTCCATGAAAACGGTTTCTTCCAATTTTGCGTTCAAGAAGGCAGTAGCGACGTCGAGATGATGAATTTTCATTCCTTTCATCATGGCTGTTGCTACAAGTATTCGTACAGACGACATTCGTGCCACGGGTGCGAAGGTTTCTCTGAAGTCTATTCCAGGGCGTTGATTGTAGCCCTTAGCTACCAATCGAGCTTTCCTTCTCACCGGCAATCCATCGGTTCCATACTTATTGCAGAGTACCAGTCTGCATCCAATGGTGCTTCGATCCTGCGGTCGGTCCACCAGCTTCCAAGTGTTGTTTTCCAGTAATGCCACGAATTCATCAACTATGGCATTTCTCCACTCGTGTGCCTCATTACTAGCTAAAGCGTCTTTGATAGATACTTCGGCCAGGCTTGCTTGTGGGTCGTCTGCTTGATCCTTTTCGGTTTGTGTCTGCGTCGGAATCATGTTATATATCTTCTTTCTTCTTCCCCTAGAGCCAGTGCTCACTAGTTTTGGCCTACCAGGTCCTCTTCTAAGTTCTTCCGGCTGTGGTTCCTCGAAAAATCGGTCCTCTCTTGTCAGGTTGTCTTGTAGGTTGGACTGGTCTCCCAGTGCGTCGATACTTTCTTCGAATACACTGTCTCCAGATGAACTATTATTTTCTGAAGAGTCAGTACTGTCATCGACAATTGCTCCAGCTTCCTCATAATCACTTTTCTCCGATGTTGGTCGGTTTTCAGTTGAAGTTGTGCTTGCAGGTGTCAGTTCAAACTTTATAACCCCTCTTTCATATGTACCTCCTTCTGAGGGCCTACTTGTATCTTGTTCTAGAGGTATTTTTCGTGCAGCAGCTTTCATGTTTTTCATTGACAAACTGGACGATTCCAGAAATTTCACGTCTCGAGTTGATATAATCTTCCTTTCATTCAACATCCAAACTCTGTAAGCCTTACATTCTTTCGAATATCCTATGAAGATACATTCCTTTCCACGAGGGTCAAACTTACCCTTGCCAGGAGTTTTATCAAGCATAAAGGCTCTGCATCCGAACGTCTTCAGATACGAGAGGTTTGGCTTTCTCCCAGTCCATTTTTCAAAAGGCGTTGCACCTTTCAGTATACTCGAGGGACATCTATTGCGAAGGTAGTTCGCGGTGGCTACTGCTTCCGCCCAGAAAGATCCAGTCAGCTGAGACTCGATAAGCATGCAGCGTGCCATATCGTTGAGTGTACGATTTTTCCGTTCCGCCACCCCATTCTGCTCAGGTGTGTAGGGCACAGTGAGCCTCCTTTCAATCCCGTTTTTCTGTAAATATTCGTCAAAGTCAGTATTACAGTATTCCCTTCCATTGTCTGACTGTAAGCATTTTATCATTCTGCCCGACTGTTTTTCAACTGTGGCTTTATAATTTTTAAAAACTTCGAAGACATCGCTCTTCTTTTTCAAAAAATATACTTCGCACCACCTGGTGCTGTCCTCAATGAACGTTACATAGTACCATGCGCCTCCATGTGATTGTTTACGCATCGGTCCACTTACATCAGAATGCACCAATTCGAGCAATTCTGTTTCTCTTGAGGATTCCTTCGGAAAAGGAGCACGAGTAAATTTACCCTGCATGCAGATTTTGCAAGGAGGTAGCTTCTCATCCTTCCTCATTTCTATTTCCAGGATGTTTCCTTTACTGACCGCCTCGACCAGGTCCTTCCCGTTCAAATGTCCTAGTCTTGTATGCCATTTTTCCAGCATCGACTTTTCCTCACAATCAGTACCATCGGCGCTCCATGCGTTCTGGGACTCTTCTCGCAGATAGTACAGGCCATTCACTCGTTCTGCGATCATCGTAATATTTCCATCCTGATCTCGCACTAGGGCGTCGTGTTTCCTGAAAGTGACTTCGTGATGTTTGTTAGTAATTTTCCCAACAGAGATCAAATTTGTCCTCAGATCAGGGACATATAGGGTCGTTTCCAAGTTGAGCACAGTCTTATTAATTCCATTATCAGCTACAACTTTTACAGTTCCCTCCCCTTTGATTTCTGTACATGAGTTACTTGCAAGATTCAGTGATTTGTGTTCAGACTTACTCATATCGATGAATTTGTCAACATCCCCACACAAGTGTGAGGTGCACCCACTGTCGAGGCACCAAGTACCCTGTGGTTTAATTGGGTCAACCTTCAGTGCGGCTTCCTGCGTTGGAATTGCAATGTAGCTCATTTCAGCGTTGGCGCTCATGGGCTGCGTGTCCTTCCTCCTTCCGCAATCTGCTGCTTTATGTCCAACTTTTCCGCATCTATGACATCTAAATTTAAACGACGACGTACCTTCGGATGTGTCCTCCTTCCCCTTGTTCGCATGTGGTTTCCCTTGCCATTTCTTCTTAAAACGACCGCTTTTGTTCGCCAACATGGCGTTTGGTACGGCTTCCGGCGTTCTTCCCTTTCTCGCGTCGCATTCTTCTAGAATCTTCACCTTCAATATTTCTGGTTCGGGCAAAACGTCTCTCGTTTCGATCGCACAGCGAAAATTCTCAAAAGCTTCCGGTAAACTATACAGTAACATAATCGTCAGTTGGTCTTTATTGATTACTACATCCATTTCCTGCAATTTACCTACAATGTCGAAAAATTTTCGCACATGATCACGTACATCGTCACTTTCGGCCATTTTGTGTAAGGTCAGCTGCTTAAGCAGCGCTGCCTTTTTGGCAGGCCCGCTTGACTGGTACACTGATTCTAATTTTGTCCAAACTTCACGTGACGTTTTGCAACCTTTTATTTGTTGTAATTCTGTGGGGCTAATCGCGAGTATAATGTCCGAACGCGCTTTTCTGTCCATATCGTCCCACTCTGCCGCAGCTGTACTCGCTGATACATCTCCCGGTTTCACATCGGGTCGGGCCTTTTCACCGCTCACATATTTCCACGTTTCATTTTTAATTAGGATAGCTTCTGCCTGAATTCTCCACGTATCATAATTATCTCTATGCAGTGGTTCGATACGCACTATATTACCGGCACTCATGGCTGTTTTTCGCGAAATTTCCAATTTCTTCGAAACGCGCTTAGCGGATCGAACACGTGATCGCACAGTCACGATCGCAGATTGTTCTCCTTTTATTTTTACACTGAGCTAAACCCTTTTTCACTTATGTTTTATTTTATAAACAATACTGGGCCCATAACCTGTTGGTTTGCGGGTTATGCGTAAGTGAAAAGCACAGTTGGAAAAACAATCTGAATAGTTTAATTTATAGGTAATTGAAGTGTGAAACAGTACAAGGTATATATGTTATGTGTTTACGCGTCAGCGGTCACGACAAGTGTAAAGAGATATTCAAAAATACAAAGGTATCTAGCACGTGAGGCGTGCAATGTGTATAGGTTTCAATAGATGTCAGCACGTCATCGGTTTGGCTGGAAGATAGAGTGTCGTTCTATTCTCAACAGAATCCATAAAATCCGAGTACTACATTCCGAATTTGGCTCAAAAGCTCGACGAATACGTAAGTTGCTGCGTCCCCTGTATATTGGCGGAGGCAAAACACGGTAAAAAAGAAGGTTTCTTGAGGCCGATACCAAAAGGAGACGTCCCTCTAGCGGTCTATCATGTGGATCACCTCGGACCAATGGATGCGACCACGAAGATGTATAAGCATCTCTTCGTAGTCGTCGATGACTTCTCTAAATTTGTATGGATTTATCCAACGAAGTCGACGACGTCCAATTTTGACACTCGTACGAACTCTGTAAGTTGTTGCGTCCAAGAGTTACACCGATTTTTTTAGTTTTTGGGTGGTTTCCACCCCTCGGGGGTGGAGCAGTTAATTTGAGCGGGTGGTTTTCCGGGAGCCTTTAATTCCGGAGTAATTTTGATACTCGTACGAACTCTGTAAGTTGTTGCGTTCAAGAGTTACACCGATTTTTCGAGTTTTTTGGTGGTTTCCACCCCTCGGGGGTGGATCAGTTAATTCGAGCGGGTGGTTTTCCGGGAGCCTTCAATTCTGGAGTAATTTTGACACTCGTACGAACTCTGTAAGTTGTTGCGTCCAAGAGTTGCACCGATTTTTCGAGGTTTTTGGTGGTTTCCACCCCTCAGGGGTGGAGCAGTTAATTCGAGCGGGTGGTTTTCCGGGAGCCTTTAATTAGCCTTCAATTATGACCCTAACACTTTTTTGAAATTTGACCTCGTTCGCGTTTTTTCTTAAGTCTGGTTTATCTCGAGCTGGTACGACCACAGGTTTTTTTTAAAAAACGCCGAGCAACGAGTTCAAAGATGAGGAATTCCAAGAGCCTTTAATTAGCCTTTAATTATGACCCTACCACTTTTCCGAAATTTCACCTATTTTCCGTTTTTTTTCGGTGTGGCGGTTCCAGGTTTATGTCAAGCTGGTACCGCCACAGGTTTCTTTTAAAAAACGCGGAGCATTTAATTCGAAAATAGAATATTTAATTAGCCTCTAATTAGCCCTTAATTATTCCATAGGAAATTTTTCGATTTTCGAATGTGGTGGTTTCAGCTTGATATGGCTATCGAATTGAACGAGTAGAGCCGGCCTGCGTGAATCAATATCATAGTAGACCAGACGGCTTTCCCCTGAAAAAAATAGCTGATTTTCAAAATTTTGAACTAGATCCCGACCGTCAGGAATCATTGGTGAGATCAAAATTGCGGTTTCAAATATGTGTGCTCATATATGTATAGATATAGCACATACTTTCTGGTTGTGATTGATATGAATAATTTTTGATTGGGTATTATCCTTGTACTCCACAAATGAAAGTTTGTTTATTATATCAATTTATTCTTCTTCAAATTTCAAACATATTGCAATGTATCTGAGAAAACTCATCGTCAATATATTTTTTCCTCGATAAATATCACCAAAATGAAAAGTATCGTATCAACTTGGTCAATTCTGTCAATTATGTTCTACACTATTTTTCTCAGAGATATTATCAACACTTATTGTTAAATGTTATTGCAGGCGTCATATTTAAAATTCGTTGGTCAGCTAACACTCCCAGAAGCCTTGGCAACTTTTCAGTGAGAATCGATGTTGGAGCAATTATTGAAAAGATTCACTTGGTGGGGACGTGGTGATCAAGTCTTGCCATTCTACAAAACCCAGATGTATCGAATTTACTTTGGTGCGTGCAAAAAAATTCGACACCTCCGTATATGGCACACTATGTTCCGTAAAATCAATTTTCTTGGTTTAATATTATGTAATAAAATCCCTAATCAATGTTTTCGAACGTAACGTTAATCTTTTCGCAGAGGCCGCATGTAAGTCCAGCAACGTTCCTCGACCAAATCGCGAACTATTCAAAAGAGATGTATCAGAAGTTATAAGGGTGGCGGAAAAACAACATTTGATCAACCAAAAAAAAAAAATCTGGCTATCTTAACTCGGACAAAACACCTAGTGGTATCGTTGCAAATCAAAATCGCCAGTTTCGGGATATGTATCCCGGCACATCAAATGAAGATAATGATAAGGACACTGATGAGTCACAATCTGACGAGTAAGACGAAAATTACTCATTGTCAGAGGCGGAAGGTGAGAACGACTATGATGGGGCAAGGGACGAATTTCTTTAGATACCCATATGGAAGTAAAGCGAAACAGAAAAGCCGAAGGAGTTAAACATTACTTTGTAAGAGAGAAATTGTAATGTGGACGTGATCCAGTTTCGAAGGGTCATGGAGTCTCATGATATTATTTCATAAAGTAGATATTATTATCACGAAAGGAAATACGTATTGTGCCAGTATCTTTCAAGATTTTGATTACCCGTACTATTATTCACTATATGTTCCTAGTATCATACCTGAAATATGTTTTATATAATTTTTATATTATTGAGAACTGTTTCCGGTTGCATAATTTTGTATTTTTCAACTTGAGTATCTCAGACGTGTTTCAACGTACAGGCCCAAGTGCAATATATAAAGGTTGTAATTACATATAATTGAAAGCAACACGTCTAATATCTAGTCTTTGAATACGTTTACTACTATTACCGTATTGTTCCGAGTATGTCTCGAGCCCTAGATTTCAGATTATATTTCAGGACTTTTTTTTCTATTGATCTTGAATGATAAATCAACTCCCAATATTCGCTGTGAGCCTCGCTCGTGCCGCCACCTAGCGGTTTCAAAAGCTAAACAGCCAGCGTGTTTATTTACATTAGAGTAATACTGATAAATATTGAAATAAATAAAATATTATTAAATAAGTAATATTTTCATTGTGATAGTAAACTGAAAAGTTGAAAATAATAACAAGTTGAAACGCCAGTAGAAAATATGTAAGTATATAGTTATGAAGTAATTTAAACTGAGTTTTCAGTGATAATTTGTGGGTTAAGAAGTTCAAAACAAGTATATTTTGACACATGGATGGATGGACAACATTGATACTTAAAAAACTGTCATGTATACTATTAATACATAATAAATAATTTTTTAATAGAAAAATCCGTAGTCATGGATGTTTTAATAAGGACAGGATTTGAAAAAATCACACTCGAAATAAACTTTCAACCTGCAACGGAACTACCAGGCATAAAATTACTTAAAGCCGATCATGTTCGCAGTGTGCAAGAATACAGGCATAATGGAGAAAGTTTGTTTATTCAAGCTGAAGTTGTTCGACAAGCATCCGTATCTTCTGAGCCATATAAAGTACAGTTGAAAGTTTTTGTTTGTTCGATACCAGTAGAACTTACAAAATCTACTTGACACTCTTGATCAGTTTTTAAAATTACTTCGGCGCTGCTTACATCCATAGGTTCACGTCCACTATTATTGACAACATTGTTAGAATCGTCATTAACTTGAATGGAATAGAATATATAAAATAGAAGAGAACAGAGTTGGCGCGTAGCTTGGACTCGCAGGATCATTTAATTTTTTCTTGCCAATGAAATGAGTATTACATATTACGTGATGAGTTTTTGGAGTCCACTTTGAACCATCAGGACTGAAAAAAACAATAACACTTATGTATTTATATAGTGTTTCATGCAGATAGCATAACAGTTCACCTATTGATATAGTTGGCTTGATTTTAAAAATGTAGAAAACTAAGCCATCAAAAGTAAGGTTATGTTACTTACTTTGTTTCTTTTCACAGCAGCAATCCATTTTTGCCTTTAACCTATTTTATATGATGCAGTTAGAAACTTGTAAAATATACAATCACTAGTTTTACCGTTATTTTTGCAGTTAACAACACAACAAGTGTAATTCCACATACTGCCTATTATTTCTCATACAAAATGCTACCACACACAGGCTGGCTCAACTCACTACTCGCCACCCAGCGCGCTGCGATCATTTCGCAGCTCCCCTCCAAACGGCGGCTCACAGCGAATAAGTCGAGTACGACTTTTGCAGTTAACTTCAGTGACAAAAAACCTCGACTTATACTCTTATTATTATTATTATTATTGTTGTTGTTGTTGTTGTTGTTGTTGTTATTATTATTATGATCACTATAATTATGTTTTTGCGATCGTATACTTATAAGAATATAAGATTTGCAACAAATGAATGTTTATTTTCATATATTTTGTTTAAAATTCATTTAATGCGTGTCGATATTAATTCAGCACCAAATTAGTAAGAACGGAAAAATATTACACAAACCTTGTTTAAACGTTGGTTCAAAGTAGCATAGAAGAACTGCGTGTGACGTTTGCGCATAGTTTGCTTTTTTTTTGCATACTACTCAAGTTGCATGACTTGCTGTTAATTTGTGCTTCATTACTGCAATCATCTTATGATCGCAAATCTAGCTAAATATGTGGAAGTAAAATTAGCTAATCTGCAAATAACTTGTGATATGTCTTGCTTGCAGATGGCATGCAATTTGCAAACATTTTGTTATGTGGGCAGATTGTACTCCCACCTTATGACTTATGATCACTTTACACCCTGTATCCTCTCCTTATTTTCACCTAGCTGCCTCGGTTCCCGCGCCGAGTCAGCAGGTTGATCTCTAAACTCGAACTAGCGAGTCGCCTACATTCTCTGAACTCGTCACTTCCATCCTAGTTACGCACGAGTCACTTCGAATTATATATCTCCATGCCAATCCAAGCCCTGTCCTTGCATCAAGCCGACTCCATTACATTGACCACAGTTCAATTACTTGATCATTAATAATAAATCAACTATACCAATTGAATCGTCTACCTCCCTTAAAACTGATCCCTTCCTTCTTCTATCATTTCCTACATCGGGAGTAGTAGCACGTAAGTGAATTATCGACGTGTACAAACCCTAAAAATAGCCAAATAACACGTTGGTTGGGCGTAGAGTAGGTTCCGGTAGCCGACTGTCGAATCAAGGTGCTCATAAGGGATGTTCAAACCGTTCTGCAAGCAGTGGTTGATACCGATATTTTGTTCTGCCAATAGAAACGTACACTTGAAACTGTTATCATAATAACATATCAAAAATTGAAGCTTGAATAAATAATAAAAATTCCATCGTTCACACGACACGTTTGGAGTAGTCTGCGAGCCTTTTAATACCGGCCAATCAATACAAAACAATACAAAAAGTTGCAACCTGGAACAAATGATTATTGTGTCAACTTTTTTTTTTGCAAATTGGGGATAATCTGCCTCCCTCCCATACTGCTGTCAGGGATAATCCTTACTGATGAGATTTACACATGTCTCCGTCAACATTTTTACAAAAAATAGCCCTTGAAAAAAGTATCACTGAAAAATGTCACTGGCTCCCCTACTATATGCGTTGCCCTCTCACTCTAGAGAACAAGAAGTTACGCTGAGTTTACTGCATATGGTACTCGTTAAATTTTCTATACGGCCACGATACTTCCAGTACGCACAGTATACCTCTGTGTGTACATATTGTGTAACAGGATTAGCACATTGGTGGTGAAAGTAACTTTCATCTCTAAATCCGAAATAAAGAACAAATTTTCACTTATATTTGTTGAATTAAACCTATATTAGTGAACCGAGCACCGCATCAAATCTTAAGTTTATAGCAATAGTATAATATATACATATCTTCACAGATTCATCGCATTATATTACATATTAAACAAGAACAATCTTTGTCCCAATTTCTTAAGTACACAGCAATTATCAGTTAATTTCTTTTTTTTAAATAAGAGTAAAAGTATACTGTTTCAAAAGCAGACGGCAAATACTTTAGCAGAAAAATTAACTCATATACTAAGTATAGAGCCATGTCTCGGGTGACCAGTTTTCTTTGGCTTGTTGTTACTGGTGCGTTGACGATCATCACCAGTGCTGAGATTAAGTTGTGCCGTTGAAGCTGTCGTTGACATTTCGTCTTCCGAATCTATGGGGCTGATTCTAATTGCCTGATACCATTGATTAGTAAGATCTGTCATCTGGGATTTACAATCCTTCAATTCCTGCTGTGTAAATCGTCGAGTGAAGAACGGAATGAAAAACTTCAAATCCCACCGTGCAAAGCCACGGATTCGAGATTGTAGAAATGAAACCTCCATTTCTTCCTCTGTAAGCTCTGACAAATGTTCTGAATCGATTGTCTGACCCTGGAAAATACAAATGAGTGTTGGATTTCAAGTTGATCTGATACAATTTGAATTGTAGAAATTGAAATCAGCCTACTTTCAATAGGAAAATTACATAATATTAAAGAATTGATTCACTCATCATATCCTGAATATAAAGTGGGAGAGAATGTTTTGATTTCAACTGATGATCCTGGACCACATACGGCTTTTGATGTGGATAAAAAATTGGGTCCTACAGCCGAACCGCCACCACTTGTTGTGCTCAATTTAATGATTCACGCGGATATAATCAAGTTCGGCTAAAGTAAACCCGACAAAGTCAAATTCATAAAGAATAGTAACACTTTTGATCTGTGAGATTTTAGATTCGAATTGAAAGTTTGCATACATGCTCTCTGCAATACAAGTCACCACATTCAATCAACAATGTTGGTATATGGTGAATGAGTTTAATAAGAAAATGATGTCTGATTATAGGGAACTCATTCGATGAAAAATAAGGGTATCATTGCCAATTCAAAGTATAATAATTATTCGTCCGTACTTTTGTGCCGTTCATTTTGAACCTTGCACCTGCCGTTAAAAAACAATGGGTTTATGTATTTTATTCATTTTAAATACAATAAGAAGTGTTGGTATGAGGTAGCCCATGGAATCCGGAGCTAATTAAATGCCGTGCCTTTGATCTTAACCCTAGGATCCTACACACGGGTACCCCTAACCCGACATAACTTTTAAGGCCTTATCGTTCTGGCAGTTTGGGTAATTATGTAGAATTATCAATCGCATTAAGAGGGGGTCTAGAGTAGGTTCATATAGAAATAACTGCTAGTTATAGTTTAGAAATGATGTAATGAGCATTCTCTGACAGCCTGGGGTTAGCGTAAGCCCCACAGTTTTTGCAATATTTTCCTCTGTATAAGTATATAATTACTTCTATTGTTTTTTGTCATTTATCTCTTTGAAATCAGTGTGGCATCAACAGAGATGACATTATAAACGTTTTTATACTATTTTAAAATTGGTTGTATTGGAATAAAGTAATGGAGACGAGGTCGCGAGTACCAAAGGATCCGGAGGATGCTGCAGGCGCAAACTAATGAAGTGGAAGCTCAGGCCAATGACTTTTTTGGGGTTTTGGAATTTTTGATCAAAGATCAATAAGTACGTTCTTTATATTTCCATTCCACGAGGATAATAATTCAATCGCTTATCGTAAATTTAATGAAAATTTAGCGTAGTATCTGGTCAGGCCATTTTTGCAACGCCGACTGATGGTTTCAACTTTACGCCTTTAAGGGGGGAGCCTGCTTTAGAGGCTTCAAAAAATCTATTTTTTTTTTTGCCTAAATGTCTTCCCAAACTATCCAAGAATGTGTCCCTAAAATTTCAGACGCAAATTCGAAATATTTTCGGAGTTACAGAAGAAATAGTGAGCAAGCGTCGAGCAGGTATACGAGCGGTTTTTTGAAGTTTTCAACCAGTTTTTTGAAGAGTCCGAACCAGTTTTTTGAAGTTTTGAACCAGTTTTTTGAAGAGTCTGAAGGGCAACTCTATGGACCAGGAATCGCTGATTAGCATATTAATGCGGTGAGTTCAAGAAAGTTACGGTTTTTTATATACGAAAACTTTGACGCACGATTTCACGGTTTTTCATTTTTACGATTTTTCTTAATTGGCGGGAAAGATAGGGAAAAAACTAAACGTCCTATCGAAACGAGACAAATTGCATTGTACTCGGGATTAAATTCTCTTCTAGTTGAACCTAAAAAACCTTAAGAAAGTTAAGATTAACCCACCTTTTAAACAATCTAAAGTGAATTTTTTTTTTAATTTGCAAAAAATTGTTGAATTTTTCACTTTTTGTTGAATTTTCTTGGTTTAACTAGAAGATATACTATTGAGAAGTAAAAATTTTTTCGTTCCATTTGCCCGCAAATTCGGCATTACGCGTCTGTTTTCAGACCGGATGAGGTTTCTGAGCAGGCACTTAAAAACAAACCTTATCCGGTCTGAAAACAGACGCGTAATGCTGAATTTGCGGGCAAATGGAACGAAAAATAGAATACGCGGCTCGCGCCGTAAAGAGGTCGAGCAGGACTTGCGTTTTACTCGCCTTCGGCTCGCCCGGTAAAATCCCATGCCCTGCAACGACCTCTTTTCGGCGCTTGCCACGTAATATACTATTTTGGGTTCTTTGTTTCAGATGGAAATTGCGACCTGCACCTTTCCCGCCGCACGACAAATGCACACTCGAGACGCCTCGGTGAAATGCTTGTACCAGGCATGATATGACATATATCTTAATGAAAAAATTTAAGAAGACTGTTGAAATATATAACAATAAAACCTGAAAGTTTCGTTTCAATCGGATATTTCTTTCCTTGCCAAAAAAAAAAAAAAAACCCTTGAAAAAATCGATTTTGTGAAGCCTCTAAAGCAGGCTCCCCCCTTAACTGCGCGCTTTGGTTAGATTGGTGTTGGGCATAGATTTACTGGTGACTTAGTTCCTAACGTTATTGGTTACACTTTGAACGAACAAACACGGTGCGCCTTTTGTCTTCGGAATAAAGATAATACCTCTGTTCAAAATGCCGACAGCCGTGTTGCCAAGATCATCGCTCAATGCAATGCTTTTAATGTGCACCGAACTGAGTTCATGTTTATTTTTATTTTGTGTTGAACTACACTTATGCATTTATGTGAGACTACAAAATGCATTAATTTTTCTTTATTTATAATATTCTATGTTGAACTACATGTAGTGATTTTTCGACTATTATTATGTAAAACCAGTTCAATAACCTGTACGTTGAGCTGAATATATTATTTTATAAATAATTTCATGAATAGTCAGATCAACATTCTTTAATATGTTTCTCTGAAATGAAAAACACTATTTTAAAATCTATCAGCACACAAATCAGATGGAAATTTAAAAATGAACTGCCATGTTTACCCTTTGTGAAATTCTTGAAAAACCACGAATTTTTTGTTTGCAATTTTTTTTAAGTTTGGTCCATACGGTCTTTACTCAAGAATCAACGAAAAATTGTCGGAAATATGCGTACAAAAAGTATTAGAAATTTTTTATTACTTTGAGTGAGAAATGCTACATCTCGTTTTTACGCTGATAAATTCATATTAGGTTTGTATTGTAAATCTTATTCAATTCTTCAGAGTAGTATAGCTATGCCGGTTCTACGTAGAAACACCTGCTTTACCGGCATGCACCCCAGACGCAAACCCTTGAAGGTTATCCCCCACCTCTCATAAGATGAAATGCGCTCTGCCGATCGATCGTCAGTGAATAAATCTCCCAAATCACCATGATCATTGGTAAAAAATCCCCCAAATGACCATGATCGCTGGTAAAAAATACCCGAAATTGTCGTAGTTTTTATCCCTCGTGCGTTCTTCGTCGGTAAGAAGTGCTTGAAATTAGCCGATAGTTACCGTAGGTCTTACTCTTACCAGATAAATAGCGCTCTCGGTTACCATGGTCATCGAGCGGGATCAAGTAACTGCATTACCGAACGCACTCCGTGAACCCACAGGACAGAGGTTCTGAATTAACGGTTGATATTGATGATGAAAAATATTTTATTGAAAATAATTTGGAATTACAGTTTTACACAGAATTCGTAACGCTGATATATGAGTGCATTTAGATGTTTCTTACTCAACGGTATCGTAACCATGCTTTAGACAATGGGTATGAAGAACTGTTCGAGTAGACACCGATCGGCTTTTGTATTTCGACAGAAAATTTCGCAGTAACTATACGTTTTGAGCTGCACAATTTGGACGTAATATAGCATGACGCGCACAGTTTGAATTGATTTCTAATATTTTGTTCAATTTCTGCAACGACGGACAAGCCAAATCCGTCAAATCAACGACTTCAGCTTTTTCACCCAGAATTTTGTGCAGCCAACTTTTCTTCTTCAAACTTTTTACGTAAACTGTTGAAGCATCACGCAGCGACATGCATTCGATGGTGAAATCAAGCTTCTCAAAAGGAGAATCGCCACCTTCCCAGGATTGTCCGTGATAATTCCGTGACAGCCACAAATTTTCGCTTTTGAATAGAGCGAGTAAAGAATTCCAATCGTACGGAGGTTCAAATAGAAGAATCGTTGTGTAGGTATCTTCCTCGAGTGATACAACTGCAAACTCTTTTGGTGTAAAACCGGGACCCGATCTCCTGATCTCTGCACGTCGACTATGAACTCCATCGTGAAAAATACTGAATCGACTGTCGCAAACTTCAATGTTTTTATACCAGTTTCCTCACCCCCCCACTCAGCGGATTATATTCAATTATACGATCTTGTAAAATCAAGCAGCAGGCAGATGTACCAGTAGGAAAGTTATTTTAAGCTTCAAATTCGATACGAATATCTACTGGTCCAGATTTCAGAACCTCTTTTTGTTTCGAACAGTCGATGAAAATCAAAGGCTCGTACAGTAGAAATTCGCTCTTCGCCAAGAAAGGCTCGGGTTCTTTGCCGTGATAGGTGGCTTAAAAATTTGCGTACATCTCGTACAGCAATGCAAAGCGATTGTGACTAAAGTCCAAGTTCAGGTTACCGTACAGGTAATACTCGGAATTCAAGAAGAGCTTGACGTCAGTAATGTTACAGAGATCATAATGACTAGCATTTTTGCCGGCTTTGTTCTCTCGATTCATTCGAAAACCGAGCATCACAAATTGTGGTTTCTCCAAGTGGGTGGACGTTTTTACAGTCCAAACATGTTTCGTGATTGCCGGTAGCAAAGGATATTCGTACAGTTCCGAACTGCGGAAGTTCATGGAGACAGGTGTATCTTTCTCGACGAAATTCAACAGTGCGATTTTTCATTGATCCGAGAGCTTCACGTACGGTACTAACCATTTCACTTGATCGATCACAATTCTAAAGTCTTCGTCTTGATTTTGAACGATGGCATTTAAATCACTTTTTGATCACGTTGTGATCGCCGCTGCAGTGCCGTCTGATTCAACCAATTTTCCAGAGATATGCAGCAAACACTTGCTCGGTAGTATGCATAAATCCTGATGCTGAACGGTGATTCAAATATCATTGCTGTTGAAGGTTGACGATGCGTACGATTTGTGTGCATGTATTTCTGGGTGTGCGATTGATTCGTTGAAGACGACAGGCGTTTGAATGCTCAAGATATCCTCCTCTGTGGTACGTAGCAGGCAACGAAACAGCAGAATCGCAGTTTTATTTATCGAAAATTCCTTTTCCAAAAGGTGTCAGCTTGAAACCCAGAGCTATCAGGAACTTCACGTTCTGACATGTTAGCGGTTCAGGATTCGATAGATGACTGACTTGATCGGGACATGCTGACTTACTAATATAACTCTTCCTGGGTAATCTGTTATAGGTATACAATACCCATCTTTTATTGCGATTTGACGTGCAGTCTCACAGTTATAACTTCTCCACGAAAATTAACCAGGTCTCCGTCTTGATCGACTAACCGAAGCTGTACGTGATCTATGGTCTTGGCAGTGATCGGAAGGTAAATGACGGGCCACAGCACTTCCAAGATCTTTTATCCCGGCGCGGCGGAACGATAGGGAAAAATTCGTGAACAGTATGCACTTTGCGCTCGTTGACGTAGGCACCCGTTGTAATGCGGCATTGGTCTCGCAACGTGTTGACCTTGAGAATAACTACAGGCATATCCGATTGGTGAGTTTGGTCAGCTGCCAATTCGCGCGGTGTAAATCCGAGAAGCTGAGCAATAGAATCGTCAGGTTCAAAATTTATGATGTGGTTACATTTGATTTCACTGCATAACGTATTATTGTTGGGCTTTATGCTGATTTCAATGTCGGTATTTTTTGACGCGTTTTGAACATACTTTTCTATATCCTCACTTTCGTAGCTGACAGTAAATATAGTGACTACTGTATCAGCTATGTATATTTTATTATGACCGACGTCAACGTTGGGAATGGAATTGATGGTTAATAGCTCAACGAGACCGAGGACATAATTTTGGTTTAGAGCAAGTTCAATCGGAGAGGAATATTGCGTCTGTCGCAGAAATCATTTCCAAATTGGACGCCAGACTGAGAGCATTGGAATATGAACGAAGAAAAGCTGGCGCTAGTGATAGAACTGCATAAACCTGCACAACGGAATTACCGGTGTCGACGTGTAGACGTGCGCCGCATCGACGAGATGTGGCAGGTAGATCTTGTTGATATGATGTCGTACGCTGGACAAAACAAAGGCTACAAGTATATGCTCGCAGTCATTGATATTTTTTCAAAATATGCGTGGGTTGTACCGATAAAAAACAAGTCCGGGGATGATGTTACAAAGGCGATAGAATGTGTGCTAGTTCAACGACGGGAACCAAAAAAATTACACGTGGACAGAGGAACGGAATTTGACAACTCAAACTTGAATCTCTTATGACACGCTATGGAATCAAACTTTACTCCATGTACAGTAAGATGGAGGCTTCGATCTGTGAACGCTCTAATCGTTGGCTGAAAATTAAAATGTGAAAACGCTTCAGTATGCAAGGAAGCTATAAGTGGCCCGACATTTTATCTGATTTGGTATCGGCTTACAACAACACCAAACACCGAACCATACGAATGAAACCATCGGATGTCACCATTGCGAACGAAATACATTTATTACGTCAGGCGTTCGGAGGGCTTCGAGCGATACCTAACTAACCGGTAAAGTTCAAAACTGGTGATAAAATTCGAATCAGCGAATTCAAAAACGTCTTCGAGAAAGGTTACACTCCCAATTGGACGGCGGAGATATTCGCGATAAGCCAAGTAGGCAACACCCATCTTGTGACGTACAAGCTCCAAGACTATCGAAATCAACCCATCGCTGGCGGTGTCTACGAACAGGAGCTTCTCAAGGTTGAACATTTGGACATCTATCTCGTGGAGAAGGTTCTCAAGAAACGTGGGAAAAAATTATATGTAAAATGGTTAGATTTTGACAGTACACACAACAGTTGGATAAATGAATCTGACATGTAACAATATAAATTGAATAAATGAAATTTTTCTTATTGTAATAAGTATATCTTTATTTTACACCCTATATATTGAGTATGCGTTGTTATTTGAGGCTATACATATATATTATATTATATACATTACTGTACAATTTCGAATCATACCCTATACGCTAGGATGCAGTAATTATAAAGCTAAAGCATATCTCATAACTTGAGGTCCAGTTTATTTACATGGCCTATAGCCTCACGGAAGCGTGTCGGTCGTGTTGTGGAACACGATTCGCTTACCGTCATTCCAGCTCAGTGCTACCTTCTTTTGTTCCACAGTATAAACTTCATGTTTTTGACTCAATATCGAATTCTGATTTTTTCTTACATTTTTATGTTGTAAAGCACATTCCTTATAATCATTTAAAGTTATTGTTTTCAATGCTGATCCTTTTACACCCTTGGCTCGCTTTTGATCTTTCTTACCTCCTAACACTCGGAATGAACATAATTTAGCTCTTAATCCAACAAATTCGAACATTATCTTTTCATTATTCTTGTCTTTCAGTAAGCCGAGGCCTTTTTTATTTTTTTAAAGGCATTCCATAGACGTTATCGTGTGGGTAATCGGACGTGTCGAATTTGTGCAAGTCCTCTTTCATACATTGGTATACGTCAGGAACAGTGAATTGATAAATTGAACTATCTATAAGGGTGTACATTAATTTTGCATGGTTTCCAAATTTCTTTTTAACATAATTATAGTGGAAATCGTGAATGTAAGATTTCGAAAGATCTAGAATGGAGAATCCTACATAAAATGGCTTCTTCAATTTGACTTTCATTTTATTTAATTCAACTATTATCATATCTTTCTCGAAAATCATGCAGCTATGGAAATGCAGTTTGGCAATAGCAGCTCTAGCAACATATCTTCCATCCCATCTCGTGATTGGCCTGACATCTCTGTGCTTCCTAACATTTCCCATCGTTTTACCGAAAACTGCGTTATTCATTAGGTTATAAAAGTTTTTTCGAATTTGTTGATGGATTTTTTCCGTAAATCGGTATTCAAAACTATATAATTTTTAAGCCATGGTGTTTGCCGGAATTTAATAACTTTGTGAATTTTAACAAACTTTGAGCCTAATTGCAAACATTTTTTCAAAACGCAATAATGAATAGCATAGTTTTGTTTGGAAAGTAGCGTAGTCGTCAATTTCGGCTGTTTACTATTCGAAATCGGAGGTATGTAATGCTCAGGACACAGTGGTAAATCTTAATGCATTTCATGCAATTCGTTACGATATTCCAAATCTACTTCTAATATGTAACCGAACTCCGCTTCGTCCGAGGTGGAAAGAACGTCGCATTGTCTGAAATCTGATAACTTGTTAATCGTGATAAATTTCGAATCCATACAAAATGATGTGTTACTTTCTGTTCATAATTTTCCATATCATCATCATCATCATCATCATCATCATCATCATCATCATCATCATCGTCATCATCATCATCATCATCATCATCATCATCGTCATCATCATCATCATCATCATCATCCATAATTTCAGTCTTTAACACTGAAAGATAAATTACATGTTTATCAGACTTGTTTCGGCTTAAATAAACGGGTACACTTTCATTGTGCTTTTTTTTCAGTACATTCGATACCATAGACGTTAATCGAAATTTCGTGAAGTTTTTCAATTTTTGGAATTTTATTTAAAGATATTGGAAAATTCAAACCATAGTACCGTAGCACTGAGCTGAACTGTGGGTAAGAGCTGACTTCGTTGGGATTCTTGTTGTTGGTTGGAAAGACGGCTGCGGTGATCGACCAAAGAAAGCAATATGAGTCGTGGTTACGAATGCTGACGACAGCCTTCTTATCTTGAATATCCTTAGATAGTGGTGTGTATGTGAACACACCTCCTCGTAATGGCACGTACTTGTTAATATTTACAGTCAAATTAATTATTTCGGTCAACGAACAGCCAGAGTCTTTTCCTTGGAAATCCTCTATTTTGGCCAACACTTTTTGTTTCACGTTCTCTTCAAACCACCCGTGTATATCCGTTGGTTTGAGGATGACGTGATTTTTAGTATTAAGAAATTTTATTTCTTCTGTAATTTCAGCGTTTTTCGTTACACTGAATTTACAGGACAGGGCACTGTTCGCTTTTAAACTTCCTGTTTTTTGCAGTATCTTCTTCTGTCTTGCAATGACGAGGTGTTTTGCATCTTCCAAGAACCGGCTGAAATCTTTATGCCGCAGATTGATTACGGCTCCCGTTCAAACAGGGCTCTCGAAAGCTGTCTTCAAATCTTCCCACCGTACTCGATCGCTTCTTCGTCGGCTTTGTAATCCGTTACCCACTTTTTGAAACTGTTTAAATTTAGCTGCCAACGATTTCAAGATTCCAATTGTGGTCGAAATTCGTGTCTGCTGTCCGATCGTTGAGGCACTGTTTAGTAAAATTTTATTCAAAAGTCGGGTATTTTGGGTTCCAAATCCGAATCCACTTTTGAATATCTGTCGGTGAAGATTTCTCAGATAAAATCTTAAACACTGTCTCTATGATTTTTATTAATTTCAAGCACTTTTCGAAATCCATGTACAAACATGTTGTTTCTTCTTCTTTCGATCACACACTTGACAAAGCTATAGTTGCAAGGCTTGCTTCAGAATGACTGCTCTACGCTGGCACGGTCCCTTTTATGGGTAAAAAACAACGTGACTCACACATTGTCGAAAATTCGTGAACAACCGTATGCAATATTCTTTAACGAAAATTTCAAGATATTTCTCGAACGAACCTGCAGCGCGTGTAAGATGGTAGGACAGTTCTTGGAACTTGGCGAAGAAGTTTCGCGCCCTCACGTACGAGAGAGAGCTGTGGTAGTGAACTAATCGCCAGAGTGATACATGGAAGTGTGTAGCTTAGTAGATGGGGATGTTTTACTTTGCAATATAATACCTCAACGGTTGATCCTACGACTAAAAACGGTCAATACAAACTTGAAGGGAATAAAATTTTACACATTTTTTGTTTCAACATTTTTTTTGTAAGTCTCACACGTATCGAGTTATAGCAGCGTAAGATGAAAATTTGTGTACAAGATCGCCAAATTAATTTTTTCATGGTAAATTTCGAAAGAACAAATAACATTATATTATTTTTACCACTTTCCCACACCAAAATAAGATTATATGGCAAAATGTGTTCCAAATAAAAAGCAAATTCAATCTTGCAGCTTTACCCCTAACGAAGGATGCTACACGACATCATGCGTTTAGAACGTATCACCAGGTTCAGAAATAATATGGAATCCAAAAAACTTGGCATCAACGGGCTTACTCTATTAACAATGACAAAGTCACCAGCACCCGAGACCATATTGAATTTCATTTCATGCAAATGCAAAAAAGGATGCGGTGGAGCATGTGGCTGCAGGAAAGCTGGGTTGAAGTGCTCTATTATGTGCGGATTTTGTAATGGTGAATTATGCGAGAATGCACCAGAAGTTATCATCGAGAACGAGAACGAAGATGGCACAATATCAATGGAAGCCCAATTTATTCTGGGTACAGACAACGAGTTAAAAGATGACATTGAGGACGAAAACTATACCGAAGACATCAACATCAACCAACCCGGACCGTCAGAAATGAGAAAAAAATAATGATATTGAAAATACAGACAGTGAGTTGAAAGATGAAATTGAGGACGAAAACTATAACGAAGACATCAATATCAACCAACCCGGGCAGTCAAAAATGAGAAGAAAATGATATAATAATAATGATAATGACAAATGATATAAATGCGAACATAGATTAAACTTTCGGCTCAGGCGCTAATTTCGTTTTAAAAATCGCGCAACTGGGAATTTGGTGGATTAGGCCTACTGGGGAAACCACAATAAAAAAATCGCGCCATTTACTCTACCTCATGGTGGTGTGGAAATGAGTTTTCAAAGTTATCATAATAAACTAAGGAATAGCTACAAGTAATAAAAATAAATCCAGAAAATTGGAACGATTTTGTAAACAAATTTTCATCTTTACGCTACTATAACTCGATACATGTGAGACTTACAAAAAAAAAATGTTGAAACAAAAAATGTGTGAAATTTTGTTCTCTGCAAGTTTTCATGGGACGTTTTTAATCGTAGGTTCAATCGTTGAGGTATTATATTGAAAAAAAAACAGATTTTAGCACCTTTCATCTAAGATGGCAGCCCGGGCAACCACTCCTCGAAGTCACAAACTTAGATTTTTCATCAGAGTACAAACCTAACCAACATATTTCAAAATTGTAACTACATCACCTTTTGTAGGGCAAAAATCCTCACTGACTGGACTATCGGTCGAACGTACGAGGATTCACGGGATACACACGAACGCCTGAGAATTCACGGTGTGCGCTCGGTAATGCAGTAACTAGATCCCGTGCGATGAGCATGGTAACCGAGAGAGCTATTTATCTGGTAAGAGTAAGACCTCCGGTAACTGATATCTAATTTGAAGCACTTCTTAACGACGAAGAACGCACGAGGGATAAAAACTACGGCGATTGTGAGAATTTTTTATCAACGATCATGGTCATTTGGGAGATTTTTTCACCGACGGTCGATCGGCAGAGCACATTTTATCTTAAGAGGGGCGGGGTAGCCTTCAAAGGTTTGCGTCTGTGGTGCGTGCCATTAAAGTAGGTGTTTCTACGCAGAACCGGCATAGCTATACTACTCTTCAGTCTTTCAGCTTGTGAATGAAAAAACAAAACCTACTACAAACAGTCCGTTAGCAGCTTTGATTTGAAAACCTCTCTCAAGCTGGAATAACCACTTCAGCAAAATCAAAAATGACCTACCCGAGGATATAGTGCTATTTAGTTGCTAATTTGTTACCCAAATTTTTATTTTGTTGCTCCAGTAGTTTTACCGGAATTGAGAGCGATGTCAAGTTCAAAAAAAGTTGGCAAAGCCAAGCCAACGGAAAACGGAATATTGAAAATAGAATTATTAGTATTTGTTGCTAATTTGTCGCACTTATTTCCGACCGGAATACTCCATCCCTGGTCCAAAAACCACACCTGAGTCGATAACGTACAAGCAATCTGCTTGGAATATTATAATACATACAGCATATTTTGTTTTCAATAAATGAATCAATGAATTAAGTTAGTGCAACGGATTTTGTTACTCAACCCCCAATACGCGAAACCCACCCCCATGTCAACGACGTCACAGAGATATGACAGAACACGTGTTTTCAAAAAATTCATTCCTCGAGGTATCGATTAAACGTCGCAAACGCGAACATGTTCGTTTACCAAAAAGTTAAACAAATTTATATACCTGACCGGATTTCGACTAAACCTTCTTCATTCTTCGGTATCGATTAAGTTCAGATTTGCTCTAGAATTTTCTTGTATGAAAATATTGGTTGAAAAATACGGCTCCATGTTTATGGAAAAAATTTCAATCATCCTATCTGTAGTATAATTCAATTTAATATTTCCAAAGTACCTGCATTGTCTGAAATCTGAAAAAAATCAGAATAACGTAGCAACTTGTAATATTACTATGTAATACGAATATGATTTACGCTCCTTTTTTTGGCCCATTTTACGTACGTAAAATAATCGTCTAGCGACGGTTCAAAAAAAAAAACCTCGAAGTACGTCAAAGTGCTATTCCACGTTCTAGTATTCAAAATTGTTTTTTTTTTCAGTACTTGACTTTAAAAGAGAATTGTAAACCACACTTTTGTTACATAAAGTATCATGTTCCGACATGGAGTGAAAGTCCTTTCAGCCTCTTGTATTTGCAATACTCATCTTTCGCTCACACACGCGCTCTCCTCTAACGACTCATCGTGCAAACTTACGCTCAGCGTGAAAAACCTACTTTGCCTGCTTGGTGCACAATCTTCTATTGTTTCCGTGTTGAAAATGAAATTTCCATTACAGCAATAGATATGTAATTTCGCAAAATCATTAATATTTATAATAATGAATATCTGATGTTACAACCTGTTCGATATTTTTGTAATTCCTCAATATGCTGTTTTTGCCTTACAATGTTGGACTTTTTCATTGCCTATTTTGAAATCGGAAATTCATCTCGTCTATTTTATATTATTATTATTTTTTAAATTTACGTATCTTTCGCTGTAGTAGAAACTTAATTAGCAACAAAGGCTCAATATTTTCTTTTTTAAATATTTTATCAAATAGTGTAGTTTTCTTTCGAAATTCAGAAATTGAATGTCTGGCCAATGACAAATCAGAACATATCTCAGATAAGGATGGTGAGGGATGTATTGGCTATGCATTCTCAACGAAAAGTGAGTCTTGTTGATAATATTGAATACTTTATGATGAGATAAAAATTGGAAAAAAATCTACCACAATAAAGACGATACGAAAATTAAATTTGAATGATAATAATGCTCAAAGTTATTAATAAATTGTTTAAGCAAAACATTGTTCAACAAATTTTCAGGCGATGCTTCCTTTTTGTTATGTGAAATGAATTCATTAATTTTGTTGAATGCACATGAATTTTCAAACAATTTGTTCTTAATTTTGAAATTTCTGTTCTAGAAAATTTGTAAATGCTGTATTTATGAAACTATTCGTTCAATGCTCCGGAAACTTCTTAATTATAATATACAACGTTTTTATGAAAACGTATTCAAAATTTACAATTTTTCCTACATTTTCTAAAATCGAAAATTTTCGAAAACGGAAATTTCAAAATTACGAGAAAATTCTTTCAAAATTCATGTGTATTCAGAAAAAACAACGAATTCATTTCACTTATCAAGAAAAAGCATGCCCTGAAAATTTGTTAAACAATGTTTTGTTCAATCAATTTATTGATAACTTTTGGACATTATTACTATTCAAGTTTAATCTTCTTATCGTCTGTATTGTGGTTGACTTTTTTCCATTTTTATCTTATTATAAAGTATTCAATATTGTCAACGAGGCTCATTTTTGGTTGAGAATGTATAGCCAATACATCCTTAAGCAAATTTTGTTAAACCTGTAGCTCCAGTTTTTGACCAGTGCTTCTATGTGAAACATTTTGTGGTGAATCTGAGATCTTAACTTTTGATTTTGATCGATACCGCGAGGAATGCCGTCGGCATATCGAGCCATGAGTTTCGATTCCATGTACACAAATGGTAATGTTTTGCACTCTCCTTTCGTTAAATATCTGAGTTGTTTTGACTGCGATATTCAATACGCTAATTTTGACAGATTCGAGTGTGGCGATGTTATAATGTATTCCATTGCATCCTTGATTTTCGCCTTCCACGTTTAGTCAATCACACCGCCGTCTTTTCACCGCGATTCCCCCACCTAATTTTTTATGGGTCTTCCATTGTACCTCCGATTGTTCGTCACATTTTACATCCACGAAGATTCAGTCTTCGAAAATTTAACGTGGTGAACACATTGTTTCAAGCAATGGATCTGGGGCGTGGGAGACTTTTAAAAGTCAATCAGTTAATAATTATTGATGTGATTTTGAGCCACAGGGAAACAATGTTACTACCGAATAACAAAATAATTAAGAAATCTCATCCTATATGGAATGTGATGTGTAAGGATCTGGATAGCAAGATATCTCAGAGTTTTTTACACGTGTTTGTCACAAGTAACAGGTACAAACTGTGTGACAAGCTTTTACAGAGCAATACGAAAATGTTTAGTATGCATATATCAGCGAGTGATAGGGTTGAGCAACAAAATCGGAGTTTGGGTATATCAAGAGCAACTAATTCAGAGATCCGAAATCAATTTTTAGTGAATTTTTTAAAACAAGCGTTCTGTCATTCCTTTGTAACGTTGTTGACAAGAGGGTGAGTTTCGGGCATTGGGGGTTGAGCAACAAAATCTGAGATACGTCGCATTGACTTAATTCATTGATTCATTTATTGAAAACAAAGTATGCTGTATGTTTTATAATATTCCAAGCGGATTGCTTGTACGTTGTCGACACGGGGGTGGTTTTGGGACCAGGGGTGGATTATTCCGGTTTGAAGTGAGTGTGTTAATCGAAAAACTACTTAGCAACAAATTCTTATAATTTTATTTTCAATATTCCGTTATCCGTTTGCCCGGCCTTGCCAACTTTTTTAAACTTGACATCGCCTTAAATTCCGGTGAAACTACTGGAGCAACAAAATCAAAATTTGGGGAACAAATGAGCAACTAAATAGCATTAATTCTTCACGTAGGTCAGTTTTGATTTTACTGAAGTGGTTATTCCAGCTTACGAGACGTGATTTGAAGTGCTGGGGTGCACGTAATCCCCATGTAGGTTATTTGTTTCGTACAAATAGTGTAGGGTCCTAAAGTTAGAGGGCCTTCTCTTATGGTCAAAATCGATGGCGATGCCAGGATGAGGCTGAGCTGAGATTGCCACAAAAATTAATGAAACTGAAAAATTGAAAGTTGAGAATTTAGAGTTAATCAGGTGTTTATTATCTGCTGTAACGCTGATTCCAGAGCCTTATTTCCTGCTAACTTGATAACTAATTTAGTGAAAATTTCAAAAATTCGTAAATGTTCTTTCTGATCCGACAGAATGCGGTTTTCAAAAAAACGAAGCAAATTAAACATTTATACTTGAAATTTTAACAGGTACGCCACAGTTTGGCAACTTTTTCTCAGAACGAGTATAAATTTTAAGGTCCGTATGATGAATTTCGTTATGGCTAAGCCACGTGTCAGATTTGTCTGCAAATATTTCATTATTACACCATTTTCCCATAACAGAAATTATAATAGGAAAAAGGTGTTTTTCGAGAATATACAGCGACCAACATTTAGATATAGCTTTCCGGAGAATTATTTTCAATTCAGATAAAAATTGTAGTGTGTTTCGTTTGCTTCAGTCATTAGAATTTCATTATGCTTGCCAGAAAAAGCATTCGTTATTTTTCTCAAATTTTTATCTCAATTTGTTCTCAAGTTATAATCGGATGACAGGGTAGGAATAACCCAACCACCCAGATTTTTTTTAGGGTTTTTCTCAATTCTAAAGCACTTATCATTGATTTCCATTAGAAAAATTACTCTAATATATAAATGTAATATCATAGCTGAATATCGGAAAAAGTAAATCAAAATTGGTTATCCTATAAACCACATAATGGTTTTTTAAATAGTTTCATACAACACTCTGCGATATATCTCGTCACATTTGAGATTGAGTGTATTTTGATTAATCTCAATAGTATATATATAATAACCTCTATCAAGCTGGCACCTCCACATGAGCAAAATGAAGTTTACCATATAAAATAATTAAGCGCTAATTGGATGGTAACGAAATCCTGTGCCACATCGAAATATCTACTGAACGGGGTGACAAATTCGTGAAAATAATCACACAGTAATCAAATGCTAATTAGATGATCTAAGAATATCCGAGGCCTGAAATTGATACTCGTCATTTTCAATTTTTTTTCCGTTTTATTTCTACATTCTGGAGGTGCTGACGCTGTCAGTGGGCGAATCCACACTAGGGGTGTCAAATTCGAGAAAGTAATCACACAGTAATTAACTGCTAATTAGACGACTCAAGAATATGCAGAGCCCAAATTTGATAGTTATCGTTTTCGATATTTGTAATACTTTGTGTGGAGCTGTTGACGCAGTCAGAGAGCGAATCTACACTACGGGCAGCAGATTTCAAAAAGAGGTTAAGTAGTAATTAAATGCCAATTAAATACTCCAGTAATAGGTAGAGTAGAGTGACGCAGTAGAAAATCCATGAATATTCCGAAAATATTATGTTGATTAAATTGACGTAAACTTAACTGAAGGAAGCTAAAGCAGACCATCTATACAAGTAGGCATGACTTATTACACATTAAACAGGAAACGGTTCAATTGTTGCGCGACTTAGAAGGGCCTTGAACGTGCTGATAGCTAGAGCGGAAGTAGTGAAGTGATCAAGCCTATTCCAGAGTCTCTTCAACTTAGAGATATGTAGGACAGTAAAAGCCCAGATTGGATTCAGAAAGATTTTCACACAAAGTACGTGGTTGTCCAATCGAATAACAAATGTTTTTGGAAGAAAATAAAATGACGAGATCATTACAGGGACTGTGGCTATTAATTATTTTATAGACAAAGACTATTGATTGGAAATGCTGAATGAGTTCAACAGGTCTAAGATTATATTTCAGCATTAGACCTACGTTATCGTAGTCATCCACAGCTATTGGAGAACCACTCTTATTGTTAGAGGCTAAGATTCGAATAAATTTGTAAGACACACTTTCCGATTGAGCCGTGAGATAACCGAAGTGCGGGAATCAGACAATAGCGCCGTACAATAAAATTGGAATAACTAAAGTATTATACAGATATATTAGAGACGTAGTGTCCCTAAAATCGACAGTAGATCGCCTTACGTAAAGAATGCGGTTCGATTCTACAGAAATCATTTCTATAGAGCAAATGTTCCACAGAATATGTCTTACAGACTCGTTTCTACAGAAATATTATTCTATAGAAAGGAATTCGAAATTCGGATCAGAAATAATCTTGCATAATTTATTCTACAGGAAAATTGTTCTATTCTAGAATATTCTGTAGAATATTTTCCGTGTAGAACATTTAAACCATCAGCAGTAGCAGGAAATTAGACAGCCAGAAAAACAAAAACATTGTGGAAGATAACTTATGAACAAAATAAAGAGAATAAGATCGATGTATGATACCCGTCGAAGGCCCCATCCGATTATGAAAGGAGAAAAAACATTGGTCTTCATTCCCACATACTGCCTACTGTTTGTTAAATAAGTAGCGATCCAGCTAAATAAGCTGGCCCTAACACCGGAGTTTCACACCTTCTGCTGTAACCTGATCAGACTTACCGAGACGAAAGCTTTGTAGAAGTTAATGTAAACTGAATCGATTTGCATTGAGTTTTCCAGCGATTTGGAAATCCGATCAGAGTATAATGGAAGCTTGGTTTATATACTCATTAATTAAAAACGTGATTAATGAGCACTAATATGAAAGTTCCTACAGTGTATTTAGGTCTCGTTTCCGCCAGGAAACATATTAAAAAGAAATATTCTATAATTTTTTCTCTAGGGTTTTTTAGGATTTTTCATGTTTCTTTTTTTATGGCAAGTAAGCTCAGTAGATTAGATTGGATAGGGGAAATTCTGTCCACCTTGGAGGATGAAGATCTAAAATTGATGTTACAGCACTTTAATCATCACTTAATTAGTTTTTGATTTTGGGCTACCTCATACTTAGGTTCTTTATTGTGGCAGTGCTGGCTTTAGAGACGTCACTAACCGAAATTCTCATTTTTGCCAGACTGTCAAGACGTCAAGGCCACTCAAACTTTTCAAAGAATTTTTATGTCCCGCTCGGAATTTCTTGAATAGTTTATATTATTCAATTGTATCAATAATGTTGTAATCGAAAATGTCAGTAAGACTTCTTACCCATTCCCTAGTTTTACTGAGTGAAATTTCTTTATCTCTTCTCTTTCTTCTGCTACTGTTAGTCCGCGTTTTCTTCTCTGCTCTGAGGAATTTTAGTAGAGGCATTGTAGATCCACCAAATATCAAGGTGGTGAATAAAACTATGATCAGCGTCGTTGTTATGATTACGTGACGAGTTTCGTCACTGAAATCTAAATGAAGGGACAAAGCATACGAAATTGCCCCTCGTAGACCGCTGAACCACATTATGAACATCATTTTCTTTGTTATTTGATGTTCTCTGAAGCGGTTGACCAGAAGTGCAAGTGGGAAGATATTCGCAGCTCTCCCAATCAGACACAGAATTACAGACCAAACTACTAATGCCGGCTCTACCTGTAAAAAACGGTGAAAAGTTTTTTATCGTACAAAGTGAGATTTCAGAAGAGCTAGGAATTTGGAAATTGCTTCGTCTTTTTTGTACATCGTAAAAAGAACGAGATTAAAGTTGGTAACGTTATTGTAACGAAAGTTTGGGGAAAAAATCAATATTTGTTATATTTACAATGACTTTAACGAAATGAAAATTTCAAAATATCAGTAGATTTTGTTTTATTACGGTTTACTGCATTTCAAACAATTCCAAATCACAAAGTAACGGTTTTACCTCAGCGTGAATCGCTGACTTCAATACTAACTTCAATATGGTAAAAAAAAAAAAAAAAAAATGAAAACGCAACTTAATAAACTCGTAGTACATGATATATTTAATTTGAAATAGATTATTGAGGTTACAGATCTTTTCAAAACTTTTTACGGAAGTAGACCTCAACGTCAGACTAAATTTCTAAGTTGACGGATTTTTCTTATAAGGTTGAAGTTCATAGCGTTAGAAAAGAAAGTTATTTCACAACGTTTGCATCGTCTGAAATTCAGTCCACTGTAATTAAGTAAATTTACAAGTCATCGAGGTAGGTCATAAGTGAAATGTCTTTATTATAACGACGTTTCGAATAGACAGCTACGAGTCATATTCAGGATATAAACAATAAATTACATTTGTCTGTAAATCTATTTGATGACAAGTAGTAAATTTTAACAATATAATGATGACTGTGTGAATCTTGGATCTTGATTTGGATAGTACATGTTCATTTCAACTTTTAGGTTATGTACATCAACTTTTTTAAATTAGACAAATGTTGTAAGACATTACAAAATTTATAACGGTTTTTAGGAAATTATAAGATGAATATCAATCTAAAACAGTTAACATCTTGATACCAGTTTATTATTATTGATTACTCACTATTTTTTCACATCTTTTAGGCTAGGGTATTCACGCTTGCGCCATTTGGGAGGAAGTGAAAATTATCGGCAATGTTAAAGATAATCAAGTGGATTCGAAAATTCACGCCTCATCATATCATTTGGCTTCACGACCTACACGTGAAATTATAAATTAATTACCTTTAACATTACCGATAATCTTCACTTCCTTCTAAATGGCGCAAGCGTGAACACCCTAGCCTGAAGGATGTCAAAGAATAATGAGTAATCCGTAATAATAAACTGGTATGAAGAAGTAAACTGTTTTAGATTGATATTCAGCTTATAATATCCTAAAAACCGATGTAAATTTTGTAATATCTTATAACATGTGTCTAATTTAAAAAGAAGTTGTTGTAGATAACGTAAAAGTCGAAATGAACTGTGTAATCCGATTGAAGGTCCGAGATTCACAGAGTAATCATTACATTATTAAAATTTATTACTTCTAATCAAATGACAGATTCAAAATAAAATGTAATTTATTGTTTATAGCCTGGAGGTGGCTGACAACTGCCTAGCCGCAAACTCGTTATAATAAAGATGTTTCACTTATGACCTACCTCGACGATTTGGAAGTGAATTAACAAACCTGGTCACAAACTTATCAACAATGTAATAAAGTAAAACATAGTCATACTTTGCAATCCCCGTCATGTTTAAGTTATACTCAATTTACAAAATACTAATTGTTTCAATGTTCTATTCCGCTACAGTTACTAGTTTCATTTGTAGAGAATTAAATTCGGACATTTCGACGACTTGAAAAGTTAACGACGGAGCCGGGAATCGAACCCGGCATCTGAGAATGTTTGACGAAGTCTCGCTCCACTAAACCACCTAGCTACCCTGACTACATTGTCGTCAACTTTTCTTATCACCTTGTATCCGAACTTTTAATATCAATTTCGTCGCTTATAGCACATTAAAGACCATACTGTTTGTAGGCAGATGAAGTACAGCTATATCACATAGAGATATTATATTTGCAGGAAGAGTGCAGCTACAGTACAGTACTTTAACTAAGGAACGTACTCGGACGTCCATGCAATGATATATACAGACGATATATCAATTGTTCGTGAGAGTAAATTTGTAGAGTTATATTCGAACATTTTGGTGACTTGAAAAATTAACGATAAATTCGGGAATCTAACAATGTTTCTATAGAATATAGCTGTACTCCATCTGCCTACAAACAGCATAATCTTCAATGTGCTATATGCGACGAACTCGACACTAAAAAAAAAGTTACTAACTTCGACATCGTTGTTTCTTAAAGTAAAAGTTCACACTGTGATTGCCGAAGATTGGAGTCAAATAGACTATTTGTTCGCACTATAAATACATCATTTTTTATTTTGACCAGGTACTACTTTTTAGGTTTCGTGAATACTTTAATCTTATTATTAGTTGTGTAGGACAAATTGTATAAGTAACATATTATTACAGATCCTAAACGGCGTGTAATAGAATACTATTCTCAATAGAGAAGACATAAGTTGCCAAACGATCAAAATGATCTCTTTCGCTGACGGAGGTATACTAATCCTGCTGGCAGTTCATTTGTAGGAGGAAAGAAAATTGCATTCAATTCTTATTGCGAAAACTTGCGAAAAATGAAACGCTCCCAAAATAATTTCAAAAATAAACTTGAGTCTCTGACCACGTATACTGTATAATAAAAGTATTAAAAAATTCCTGAACTAGCTGATTCGTTTCACATGATGTGATCTTTAAATGAACTGCAACCAATATTTCGTTTCTTGTTAACCAAGTTTCGATCATACTGGATCTTGTACGTACCCGATGTCTAAAGCTGAACAAGGCCAAGCCTAAGTATGCAAAGACACATGTCTCAGCAATGAAGGCCAATGTTCGCATCGTTTGTTGCATCGTTATCTGCGTTACAGTTGACAAATTGAAGTGAGTGTAGTGCGACATCACGATCCCATTGAATAAGATGGCCATGATACCTGCAATGCAATGTAATGGAATAACGTTGAAAGAATGTAAAATTCGAAAATTTGGTGATTTTGAAAAATTAACGACGGAGCCAGGAATCGAACCTGGCGTCTAGAGATGCTTTACCGGAGACTTACTCCACTAGACCACCTAGCCGCCCTGACTCTGTTGTCGTTAATTTCTCTCATCACCAGTGAGTTTCGAATTTTGTTTTCATGTGCCCGGGTATGTATATGTTAAGAAATTTTCGTCTCTTCAAGCACCAGTAAGAATATAATGTGTAGGTGAAATGTTTAAATCTGAAATTCTTGCTTCTTGATGGGAAGCCACGTAAGACAAGCAAAGCCGTCTAATGAATGATATGCGGATGTGCAAATCATTTTTTTACGAGAAGAATATGGTTGAAAGAATGTAAAATTCGAAAATTTGGTGATTTTGAAAAATTAACTCTAGACGCCAGGTTCGATTCCTGGTTCCGTCGTCGAAGAGACGAAAATTTCTTGACACATAATGGAATAACCTTTGAATTTTGGAGAATGCAATATTTGATAACGTACTTCAAGTTTTCATTAATAAAACTTGATCAGAAACTCTTAGAAAATACTGAAATTGAGTACTGATAATCATCCAACAAATGATTCAGTGCCTCAGTATTACTATTTCACGTTCCTGCAAAGCGAACCAGTTCACCGTTATCTCTCCAGAATCAAGTGTTGGTGTTAGCTTGTGTTTTTAATTAAAGTTAATCGATCGAAACTTCAAATAGGTGTCCCATACGCGGATACACAAGAGATAGGGTAACCGTAGGTGAATCGAGTCATTTACGTGAAAATGCGGCGTCATTAATTTTAATGCAAATCTAATGTGATTATATCAATGTATCAAATGAATAACATGCTATCTGAAAATGCGACACAAAAAGACGTCATCCCAAACGATAACCAAGAAATACGCTAGTTCCAAACGGGACCGAAGAAAAAACGTTATCATAAATTGTGGACGGAAAATATGCTATCTTGAGATATACATTTATTTTCTTCGAAATTAGGTTGGCAACACTATTGCGGGCTAGATATTGATTAAAAAACTTGCATAATATCCAGTAAAATTTTGAATAAATTGTAACGGTCAGCTAAATACATGAGCTGAACTGACACCTGAGGGTCAAATGCATAGATAACCGCAAAGTCTTTCGAAACGCTTTGAAAATGCCCAAACGATGAGAGACAGAGACGATTGGACAACGGACCGTAGACATATAAGAATAGACCCCGGGTGGCCGCGAATGCACGAGGCACGTATTTGCGTGTCCGTTGAGTTTATTATATCCATGTTGCCACCAAATGTTGTTTAATGTGCTTATGACTTAATGAAATACCAATCAATATGACAAAAAAATGCCTTATATAGGGTGTCAATAAAGTAACGGGACGGCTGAATATTTCCGCAGGTAAGACAATTTCCCAAAATGTTAAGGTCGTTCTTGAAGTGACTTTTTCCAAAGAATTCAATGGTGGCCTTCATTTTGACCTTGGCGATATTCTTCAAGGTTATTTCAAGGTCAACTTTTGTTTTTCGAATAGGAACCCCCTTTATTGACATCGGCAATCGATAGAGCGAGAAATTTTATGTACAGAAATGTAATCAATTCACTGGCCCTCATTGACCTTGAAGATCACTGCAGGGTTCTTTAAACTTAAACATAGTATGGATACTTCGGACAAGAATAGAAGCTTCTTAAATTCTATCGTTAAGACCAAAGTTATGAATTTTAACAAGGCGTATCTAGTGGTGACCTCGATCATGACCTTCAAGGTGATTTCGAGGCTTGAAAAGTTCAAATTTCGAAAATTTTCGCATATCCAGAAATCCGCAGCTTGTGCTAAGTTGTGCTGGGCGAGTACATCAATGTCTCTTTCTAACAAATCGCGATTCGACCAACCCTTGCACTTGTACAATGATTTTCTGACCTGACCAAAGTTCAAATTTCGAAAATTTTCGCAAATCCAGAAATCTGCAACTTGTGCCAAGTTATGCTGGGCGAGTATATCAACTTCTCTGTCTAACAAATCGCGATTCGACCAACCCTCGCACTTGTAACAATGATTTTCCGGCCGAACTGAAACTGGAATTTCGAAAATTTTTTAAATTTCTAAAATCCCCGATTTGTTCTGAGTTGTGCCTTTCAAAATTCCCGAGCCATAGGCCTATGCCCCCCCCCCCCCAATAGCCTACGCGCACGCACGCTGGCTGGCAGTCACGCATTGCGTCCTCACCGGTCACGGCAACCCACGCTAGTCTCTCGCGTCGTGCAATATACTTATGCTTACCGTACTAAGTAACCAATAATAAATACTACTCGTATATGACACACCATATCTGTGCTTCTTTACCACCACCGGTCCCAACAACTGGCGCTGCGGAAATAAATTCGATCGACCTATGTGCGGGAAATCAAACAGAAAAATTGTGTGCGTGAGACAACATGGCGAACACCGAAGAAATCAAGGCTCTCACAGCGGCCGTCACCTCGCTTCTTCAACTACAGCTTCAGAACCAGAACGACGGGGCTAGACCGAATCAACCTAGCACGTCACACTCCGATCTCTTCAATCAGCTCAGTGCTCGTGTCAAAAAATATTCATATGGCTCCGGGGACGAAATCAAACCGTTCTCAAAATGGCTGCTGCGTCATGAATACACCGTCGTCACGGAATCAGCGTCGCTACCTCCAGAAACGCGAACTCGTCTCGTGCTAGACAAGCTCGGCCAAATCGAGTTGGACAGGCTAGTGAATCACGTTGCCCCTGAAAACCCGACAGCCATGCCGCAAGACGGAGTCATCACCACGTTGAAAGACTTATTTCGCGACAAAGTTCCTATAACACGCTGGCGAATCGAGATCCTCAACTATCGATACGGCAAAGCGACCCCTATAACGGAACACATCGATCGTATAAATCGACACGCCTCAGACTTTGATCGCGCGAAACTCACGGAAGACAACCTACGGATTTCACTACTGCTACAATCCTTCTGCTACTCAAGCGAAAACGACGAGTTGAAACGAATAGCTCTCGCGTAGTGGAAAAAAACGCAGATACATCGCTTGAGTACATAGTTGCAGAGTTAGAAGCTGATATGAACGTGTCAACTAGCCTCAAAATGCTGGAAAATCCGGTCGCAAATTCGCCTACCACAGCGATAAACGCCGTTTACGCGAAGTCTAAGGGATAATTCGAGAAAGGTGGTCCGAAGCAAAAACCGGTGCAGCCACCATCGGATCAAAAGTGCAACGGTGGCGGAGGTGATCATCAACGGTCAAAGTGCCCTTTCAATGAAGCTGTGTGTCATCAGTGTTCGCGTAAAGGACACATCGCCAAAGTGTGCCGTTCGAAACAGAAAGACGTAAAACCCAGTGTCAAAAGTGCGAGTCTCGTGACGCAATCACTTACCTCGGTCGGTAAGCGTCGTCGAAAATACGTAGCAGTGACTATCCTCGGTAAAGTCACGAATCTGCAATACGACTCGGGTTCAGACATTACGTTAATCGGTAAAGACGAATGGGAGCAATGCGGCTCTCCAGACCTCGTCGCGAGTGAAATCGTCGAACACGCGAGCGGGGGTGAGTTCAAAATGATCGGCAAGTTCAAGTGTGCGGTACAAGCTCTCGATCGTAAAGCCGAACTGGAAATTCACGTCGCAAACCGTGCGGGAGTAATCTTGTTCGGACTAAACGCGATCGACAGTCTCGACTCTCGACCTATGGTCCGTGCCACTGAGTGAATACGAAAACCCGGAAATCGTATTTCGCGTCCAAAGTTCGGAAACTCCTAAACCCAAGTTCGCGGTACAACCGACTGTACACCCGGTTGTACACTCGGCTAACGGACAATCATCGCACGCGGAGCCGACTCAACATAGCGAAGGCAACCGGTCTGTCGCGACGTGGAAGGTATCATCACCAAACTAAACGGAAATCGCTTTTTCAGCGTACTCGACTTGAGCGATGCTTTCTACCAACTGGAAATCGCTGAAGACCATCGAGAAATAACTACTATTACTACACCCAAGAGACTGTTCAGGTTCAGACGACTACCCTTTGGCATCAAGACAGCACCTGCTATGTTCCAACAAGCCATGGATAGTACGCTGGCAGGATTGCAAGGAGCTCACGCGTACATCGAAGATGTAATTGTCACTGGCTCCAACCGCCAGGAACACGATGTACACTTACGCCAAACTCTCCAACGTCTGGAAGACAGAGGCTGGAAGCTCAGACCTGAAAAGTCCTGTCTTGCAGTAGAGGAAATAAAGTTCCTCGGCTTGATCATAAGCGCTAAAGGTATAGCAGCTGACCCGGAAGCTACTCGCGCTATAGCTAACATGCCCAAGCCTACGAACGTCTCGGAAACGCAAAGCTACCTAGGAAGGGTGAACCACTACGGAAAGTTCATCCCTCACCTACACCAGCTGAAACAACCCCTAGAAGTACTTACCCGAAAGGATCATCCATGGGACTGGAACCAACAGCACGACCTGGCTGTCGAACAAATCAGGAAGGTTATGCTCAGTTCACTCTTTTTGGAGTACTACGGTCCATCGAAAACTAGTCGCCGCAGCAGACGCCTATTCTACGGGACTAGGAGGCGTTTTACTGCAACGAGACGACTCAGGACAAGAACGCGCTGTGTACCACATGGCATAAAGCTTTACGGACACTCAACGAGGCTTTTCACAAATAGAAAAGGAGGCTCTAGCCCTGGTTACGGCAGTCGAGCGTTTTCACAAATTTCTGTGGGGACGAAAATTTATACTGCAAACCAACCACAAACCCCTTGTTGCGATGCTCCAACCTGACGATACGAAGGTCTCAAACTCACTATAGCCGCACGTCTCAAAAGATGGGCGATGAGACTCCTAGGATACGACTTTCGCATCGAACACATCCGAACGCAGGACTTCGGCCAAGCGGACGCGCTATCACGCTTGATAGAAAAATTCCGTTGCGACAACAGCGAAGAACTTCAAGTGGCTAGCATCCGGACTGTAGAAGAAGAGGTCCAGCAAGTCAGAAACCTGTGTATCGACACCTTCGGAAAAAATCTACGAGACAAATTCAGATCAGCAACATTAGAAGATGAAGACCTTGCATCTGTAATGAAAGCTATCGCAAACGGATGGACTTCAAACCCTACGACGGAAGTCATCGAACACTTCAGGAAACGTCAAGACAACCTCAGTACCGTCGACAACACATTGTTGATGGGAGACACAGTAGTCATCCCAAAAACGATGCAACCTGAAATCCTAACGGCCCTACACAAAGGCCACCCAGGTATAAGAAGAATGAAGCAACTCGCCAGAGAATATGTTTATTGGCCTAAAATATCCGAAAACATCGAGCGACTTGTTTAACAATGCGATGCTTGTGCTCTGACACGAAGAATGCCAACCAAGGTACCACTCAGCCTTTGGCCGGAAGCCACACGTTCATTGGAGCGGGTACACGTAGATATTGGTTACCCTCCAGACGGCCAGTATCTATACATCTTCGTGGACGCATACTCCAAGTAAGGTACCACTCAGCCCTTGGCCGGAAGCCACACGTCCATTGGAGCGGGTACACGTAGATATTGGTTACCCTCCAGACGGCAAGTATCTATAAATCTTCGTGGACGCATACTCCAAGTTCCTGGAGGTGGCGATAGCCTCGTCAATAACAGCACCACGCACAGTAGAACTGTGCCACGAAGTCTTCTCAAGATATGGACCCCTAGAAATCCTCATCAGTGATCACGGAACTCAATTTACTTCCGGACTTTTCGCGAATCTCTCCGAAAACCACCAGATCACCCACCTAATGTCACCGGTAAACCACCCTCAATCAAACGGACAAGCCGAACGTGTGGTTGATACTGTAAAAAGAGCCATCGCCAAAGTTGCGACCAACTGGAAGACTCTCTTCGACTTCCTCCACAGCTATCGTTACACGCCATGTGCGGCAGCTCCAGGTGGTAAGTCACCAGTGGAACTCTTGTTCGAACGACAAATGAACACCCCGTTCTCCAAGCTGTTTCCGAAACCGAAGGAAGAGGAAAGCGGGCCAAACAACCTCGAAGAAAAACAAACAAACGTGGAAAAACAGTTTAACCGACATCATGGCGCACGACCACGCCAACTCGCAATCGGCGACCGCGTCGTAGTCCTTACCCAGTTCAAAAAACGGAAACAAGGGAATGTCTCCAAAATCATTTCCAACGTCCGTTACGCCATCCTCTTGGACAGCGGCAAAGAGGTCGAGCGACACATTACCCACATCTGGAAAGATGGTTCCAACGCCTCGAACCCTGACCAAGACGTGGAGGATGATTGGACCCCCACCGAATCTAACGACATCCTGGTTCCAGCGATCAACAACCCGGACGCTGACGAACCGCCAGCTCAGCCTAGGGCCCCTAGCCCTAACCGAGATGCTGGAAACCCGGCAGGAGTAGAAATCCTCCCCTGGAGATCGGTACGCGAACGAGCCCCACCCCGACGACTGGAATCGGACCCGAACGCCAAGTCGTACACCAGGAGGTGGCTCTCTAGAGAAGGGAGATGTTGGGTACTCCACGGTACCGCCAAATGGTGCCGCCGCCCGAGCTACGGGCCTATGCCCCCCCCCCCAATAGCCTACGCGCACGCACGCTGGCAGGCAGTCACGCATGGCGTCCTCACCGGTCACGGTAACCCACGCTACTCTCTCGCGTCGTGCAATATACTTATGCTTACCGTACTAAGTAACCAATAATAAATACTACTCGTATATCACACACCATATGTGCGCTTCTTAACCACCACCGGTCCCAACAGAAATAGAAAAAGACAAGTTCAAATTAATCGGGATAAGGGTTGCATTGCTGTTTGACATGATAAGTATTAACAGTATTAAAACAAAACATGGAATAAAAAAATAAATAAAAAAAAGAGTTACAGAATGGAGGAAACAAAACTGAGAATTTTGTTTCTTGAATTGGAATTCAATTGAAATAAAACAAGGGAAAAAATGAGATGGACAAGGATTGAGGTTCCATTGCTGTTCTAAAGAAAAAAATTAAATTGAAAAAAAAATCGGAAAAAATTATTAATAAAAAAAAAAAATAAAAAATGAAAAAAGAATGAAAGAAAAACCTTTTCGACAACTGACATCTTGACGCGGTAAAAAGGCTTGAGTGGTACTATATCATTTGATCGAGAGTTAGCCAGACGAAGTTCAGTCAATATAATTCGCTGCCGTGAATCTCGATCTTAGGGAAATCGGGATTCACGGCACATACTACCAAAAGTTCAGCACAATTCAGCACAACTTTCATAACTTTACATTGTACAAAGTGCTGGGCTAAGTTAACACACATGTGGTACCGACCTCCGTAAGGCTGCCCCCTCCCCCTCGATCAAAAAAATTTGCAAAAATTATATAATAAAGAGCTATTTATGAGCTCTGTACTGCCGCGAACCGGGATTTTTGAGCCCGTTTCTATTAGGAGAAAATCAATTTTGAATAGTGGGGGGGAGGGGGCAACTTACTGAAAAGCTAACCCCCTGAAGAGAAAAATTTTTTTTTTAATTATTTTCACCACGTGAGAATTTGAAGCTAATTATGAAGACCTGATATACCTTAAAAACAATGTCGAAAGGACAACCCCTATGGATATATCCACGCCCAATCGCGATGAGATGGGTGAAAAAATATATTTATATGATGAGTACTGGCGTGTTGTGTGTATTGTCGTAAAAAAGAATTCGCTGCGATAAGTTTTAAGGGTAGGCAGGGGTTAGTTTGGGAGGAGTAGCTCAAAAATCCAATTATGCATATCCTGTTAGCTCTTAATTCACTGAGAATTTGGCCGTAAAAAAAAAGTGATTCTGTTTTTGTTATTTACTAAGAATTGAAAATCAAAAATTGTCACCGCTGATATTTAAAAGCTCTTATATCATGCAATCAGCACCTAAAGAGCACCCAATTTCTGAATCAACCAATTTTTTTCTACCGCCATTATTTGACGATTTTTCGAAGTGGAAATACATTTTTTAAGATAATAAATTCGAGCACTTCATTTTTGAATAGAGCACCTATTTAGCACCTAAAGAGCACCTAATTCTTGCGTAAAGTAATTTTTTCCACAGCCAATATTCCGCGTTTTTAGACTATGCAGTGCCAGCATGACATTGCGTCAGCAGTGCAGAGTGAAAATTCTTTTTTATCGGTAATAGTATCGAGCACTTAATTTTTGAACAGGGCAACTAATTAGTACCTGAAGAGCACCTGATTATGGTATCGGTAATGATCGATTTTCCAACATGGTTCTGCTAACATTACAGACGCCCTGCTTTTTCGCAGGTAAAATCCTAGCTAGCCGAGAAGCAGAAGACTGACGAGGCTTGTGCCTCAACATGTGCTGTCAAAAAGCAGTCCAAACTTTCATAGAAAAATCACAGAACGTATGATGCCCTTTTACAAAGTAAGTTAACCAAAATTCTGATTATAAGAAACTGTCACAGTTCCAAAGGTCACGTATATAGAATTTCATTTTCGAGATGACTCAACAGTCATGCACTTTCTACAAATTTAAATTCAAAAAAATGTAAAAAATTTCATATATGTACCTACGTCTAGTCCACAGTCTATCTGTTCTAGTACTAACAAGGGGAGTGTCAAACTTGGGAATCACAGATTTCCATCACTTTTATATATATTGTAGGGCAGGGTCCCCTCAATAAATATATAACGCGGCAAGACGCCATTCGTTTTTATTATTGAGAAATTTCAACTCAAAGTTCTATATGTAACTTAAGTAGAAGGAACCTTTTTACCGGTTGCAGCAATAGTTCCGTGGCGTAGCGGTAACGCTCTTGCTTACTGAGGGACCGAACGGCTGTTTAAGTTCCGTTAGAGTTACTTTTTTTTTTTTTTTTTTATAAATTATTTAATACAAAAATAAATAATTAATAATTAATATTTCTATAAATTATTTTTTTATTTTTAAGTTAGGAAAAAATACAAAAAATGATAAAAATAGGATTTGTAATAATTATAATAACAAAGTAATCAATATTATCAAAAATAAAGTCGTTCAGTAAGCAAGAGCGTTACTGCTACGCCACGGAACTATTGCTGCAACCGGTAAAAAGGTTCCTTCTACTTAAGGGGGCTTTCCAGTGTGACAGCCCGAAAAATCGCTGTTTTTCGCGATTTTTTTTTTTAAAGAAAAAATAATCTAATCGGTCTGGTTTTTTTTTTGTATATTAATTGGGTATTGAAGAATACAAAACAATTTTTTAAAGATCGATTTATTTATTAATTAGTATCTATAAAAATGATGAAACAATTGTTGCAGAAAATGCACTTGGATGTGGTGGCCACATTGGGGGTCACAATTTTGATCTGAGACAAAAAACACAAAAAGATTATTGATCGGTATATAATTGGCTTTCGTGCTATGGAAGCTTTTTTCTTTTTTTTTTTTTTTGCAAAAATGGCGCCGGTTTGAACAAAAAGTATGGATTTTAGCATTTTTTTTTGGCAGTTTTTTTTACAAAAAAATAGGAAGATGTCAAAAAAAAAAAAAAAGCTTCCATAGCACGATAAACAATGACGTTAAGAATATTGTGTAAAAAATTCAACTCGATAGCTTTAAAACTCTGCCCTCCAAGTTGGCCACCGTTTTGAAAAATGCTGTTTCGAGAAAAACGCGTTCAAAGTTTCAAGTGAGGAAATTTTAGGTAAATCGTTTACTTACGGTCAATCAGCGATGCCAGGTCCATACAATATCCCTTCTGCTTCTTCGAAAAGATCGTGCTCAATGGATTGTTCAATCCGACGAGCTGTCCTCGCCTCTTTGCTATCCAGGGACGCCCGGCGGTTTGCTTGGGTGATGCGCGTATTCTTGTATTTAGCGGCGAAATCTGCGGCGCTCGGCCCTATCGTGCATCCCATCGTCTCCAAAATTTTTAAAATTGGGTCGTAACCTTCATTGAAGGTGCACACAGCACACTGCGTAGCGATTTCTACTATCTGCTTGCCGCAGAATACGTGCTTTGGGGCTAGTTGCCACACACAGTGATTGAAGCTCTCGTTATTATTTTGAGTGTTCGCGCCCGTACATCGTTCTAAGAGATCCTCCGTTGTTAGATCATCGTAAATCGGTTTTAAAACTTGTTGTACGTCTTCGTCGAGTGCTGGTGGATGGGTGTACTCCTCTCCTGTGGCCTCGGCCTTGCGCCATTCGCACCACGAATCTTCTCCCGGAGGGCAATACTCATGCTGAGGATTTTCATCAGTTGAGCTTTTGTGATGAAATGTAGCCCATATGGCTTTCCTCATATTTTCCACGGAATTGGAATTTCGACGAACTGCCAAGCCATAATATTCCGAGAGATTTGTCAATAATTTTAACGTCAATTGCGCTCTTTTCGGTTCAACAGCAGTGTTTTTTGTTTGATTTTTTTTAGTTTTCGGAGAACTCGAACGAGATCCTTTTTTTTTCGGTTCACTCTCCATTGCCTTGTCTTCGATTTGATTTTTGGCCTTTTTTAGTTGAACTAACCTTTTTCTTGCTTCGTTTCCCCTTTTATATACTCGCTTTTTCACGTGCAAAACGCATTCCTTTTTTTTTACCGTCAAATCGTCACCGTACGGCTTGGCTTCTAATAACATCTTGAATGTTTTTGTATCGCCGTCTCCTATATAGAAACCGTATTTCGCGTTGTGCAATTCTTCTGATCTCTTGAATACTTCGATTATACCGTCGACTTCCATTTTTCCCGCGCTGCCTTCGTGATTGACGTTGCATTCGGATTCATGCGTCTCAGACCACGCCTCGTACTCGGTTGTTCCCTCTTGTCCTTTCCAGAATACACAAGCCTTGCAGAAGCTTGATTTGACAGCAACATCCAAAACTTTGTTGGTATATTTTCCAATCACGGACACGATACCCATGCGCGACGTGAAACCGCGTTTCGACCACGATCCATCACCGGACACCGTCAGAATATCGCCCCGATTTTCTGCTTCCAAAGTTTTTTCCTTCTCTTCGGTACCTGCTTTTTTCACGACGGCCTCGTATATTGATTTCGCTGCAATCTGCAGGATTTTTACGATTCCATAATAGGTGTTATTATTGAAGTTTGCAGTTAAATCCATCAAGGCGATAAAATTTCTAATGCCATTTATGCCGATGCCGACCAATCGCATGACAAAGCAGAAACGACGATTGATTTCATAAGCATTTTTTATCAAAGGACAAGAATCTATCTCGGCCGGATCTGGACACGAACACTGAACACAAATTTTAAAGCCCAATCCGCGAATCGATTTTTTAAAAAACTTCACGTCGCTATTACACTTTTTGCACTTCAACAGTTCCTGAAGAGCGCCGAAAACCAAAAAGAACTCCAAAATCACGTAGCTAAACGTTTGATCGATTCGGACTTCAAACTCTGGACTCTTTTTCAAGATTTTTGCTGCCGAAGTGCTCGCAAACGTTAGATTCGTTTCGATATCGTGTCGATTTGTTCCCTTGAAACCACCGGATCTTTTTCGTCTATTTCGCGGATGTCCGCTTCTCGAGCCTTTTCTATCCTGCCACGCACATTCCTCTTTCGTACATCTATCCATTTTGAATGTCGAAATCGAACTGAACGACGAGCAGGTAGGACGTACATGAACTTGGCTCGCTAATTATCGAAAATATGAAATCGGACTATTGCATAATTTGCCGTCAATTAGCCGGAAATTAGTCACGCCTTATTATTTTGTCGCACCCAATTAAAAAAAAAAAAGCGGATGGCGTGCTAAATTCTAAAGACATCCGGTTTTGTATTTGAAAATTGAGTGCGACAAAAACAAAAATTCGACGACTAATTTGCGGCTTATTTGCGGCAAATTATCAACCTAATCAGAATCACTCATGGTGCTCGCTGTGCGTTATTTTGGTAGTTGGCGGGCTAAATTCTTGAAAAATCAGAACGCCATCCGCTTTTGTTTTTGAAAATTGAGTGCGACAAAAACAAAAGTTCGACGACTAATTTGCGGCTTATTTCTGGCAAATTATCAACCAAGTCAGAATTACGAATGATGCTCGCTGTGCGTTATTTTGGTGGATGGCGCGCTAAGTTTTTGAAAAGTTAGCACGCCATCCGTTTTTTTTTTTTCAAAATTGAGTGCGACAAAAAAATAAATTGCGCGACTAATTTACGACTAATTAACGGCAAATTATGCAATAGTCCGAATTCACATTTTCGACAATTGGCGAGCCAAGTTCATGTACGTGCAGGTAGGAACGAGACAATAGAAATAACAGTCGCACGGGCAGACGGCCGACGCGGCAGCTGTAGCGCTCCGTTGCCTTCTACCAAGAAATACTGTACAGTAACCGAAATAATCTGAATTTCGGCATGAAAATTTCAGGGAATATTCGGAAGAGTGTATACTATTCGATAAAGCAAAAAAAAAAAAATCGATTTTTTGAAAATTTCACACTGGAAAGCTCCCTTAAGTTACATATAGAACTTTGAGTTGAAATTTCTCAATAATAAAAACGAATGGCGTCTTGCCGCTTTATATATTTATTGAGGGGACCCTGCCCTACAATATATATAAAAGTGATGGAAATCTGTGATTCCCAAGTTTGACACTCCCCTTGTAAGATAAATTTCGTTCGTAAGGTGACTGGAAAATTGTAATCAAATGGGCACCGTTACAGTAGCCGTTTAAATATTATGGGAATTAGAATAAACAATACGAGTAACGATTTGGTAAGGTGATCATACTTGTCGATACTATATTTTGTGGTTATTGCCATGTTAAACGTATTTCACCAGTTAACTACAATTTTTCAATTATATAAGGCCTAAACCTTAATTTGCGCAAAGATCAAATAACTGAAAAGATCAAAAAAAAATATATAATAACACATAAACCGGGCACAGGAAAACAAATTCGAACTCACTGGTGATGAGAGAAATTAACGACAACAGAGTCAGGGCGGCTAGGTGGACTAGTGGAGTAAGGCTCCGGTCAAGCATCTCTAGACGCCAGGTTCGATTCCTGGCTCCGTCGTTAGTTTTTCGAAATCACCAATTTTTCGAATTTACATTCTTTCAACAATATTCTTCTCGTAGAAAAATGATTTGCACATCCACATATCACTCATTAGATGGCATTGCTTGTCTTACGTGGCTTCTCATCGGAAGCAAGGATTTAAAAGGGTAAACACAACATCTACACATTATAGTCCTCCTTATACACAGTGCTTGAAGAGAAGAAACTTCCTATTCATCAAATAATTGCATTTGTCATGAGAAAATAAAGTACGGATAACCATCACAAGGAAGTACTCGATCTTTTGGGTGCGGCTATAAGTCTTGTTTGCATTTTGTACGCAGAACTATTTTTTTTGGTTACGCTAAAAGATTAAAATATTTGAAGACAGTAACTACGATTAGTCATTTGTTGAGGTGTAGACTACAATATGCACCATGGTTGACAATAATCAAACGTATCGACTAATTAATTATCTTCACCTGTAACTGTATTGCAGGCCGTAAAACTCGGAGATGAATATTCGTTTTCGAATACTTGCGGTTTTGACAGCATCGTACCCATCGTACCCATCATATTGGCATGTGACTAGTCGGAAGTGGAGAAAAGCATGATTAGTGCGAAGGATGACGTTCCTTTATTTGGCCTGATTTTATTGATCATGCAAAAAGGCTCAAGATCACATGCATACCGCCAAAGGACTTTGATTTTGCAAGATAATTATCGACATGAAATAAAACAGATATTCGAGCGCAGTTATCACGTCGATTGTCGCGTTTATGTATGGGCTATTCCGCGTCAACCGGATCAGTCATCTCTCAGATATTTTTTTAATTTGGCATGTGGATTGTGTAAGGGGAGTTAGATTTTTGTGCCAAAGCGCGAATCTCATAATGCAAAATTCGATTTTTTATTAACAATAACAAATTAGACTCCCATTTTTTTCAAAAATTCATAACTTCGGCAACAAATTAGATACAATTTTTTTTTTTTTTTCAAATTACGCGGAAAGCTCCATAGAATTTAAAAAAAAATACGAAATGGTAAAAAAAAGTTGTTATCAATTGTTTATTTAACAATTAATTTTTCAAAGATTTTTAAAACAGTGACCGACACGATCAAAAAATTTTTTTAAAATTCTGACATGTTCCTTGAACTGTACTACAACCTGTGAATTAATTCCAGAGGGGTGTTTTTCTTCGTTTTCGAGTAAAAAATCATTAAAGGTGTCGATGCGCATGAAATTGCGGCGCGTCGAGTCTCTACGTAATGGCGGGCGGCCGGTTGCCGTCCACCGCTACCCCGCGGCGGCGTCGCGGCGTTATTTTAGAGTCATTTTCACGATGTAGGACATGATTGAAAAATCTGAAAAAAATACTGTACCTTCACAAGGCCTGCTCAAAGCGATAAGTGAAGTTTCAAGAATGTGTTTTTCACCGTTTTTTTATTACAGAGATTCGAAATTTGTTATGACGCATTATGATTCAAACATGAATTACGAACACAGGTCAAGTGTTGTTCCAGGATATGGAATACCTGCACCTGTGCATGCGTCACCTAAATCCTTCACTATCCAGGTAGTCCAGGTAGGGTCACCACCTCGATTCCGCGAAGGGGTCATTTGGCTAAAGTCAGGTACATTGAATTGCACCTGCATTATGTTAGCCCCATTGGTGGAATTCAAGCAATTAGAAGAGTCGTTGGGTGGGTGAAGCACTATATTCCAGGATATGGAATACGTCCACCTGTGCATGCGTCACCTAAATCCTTCATTATCCAGGTAGTCCGGGTCACCACCTCGATTCCGCGAAGGGGTCATTTGGCTAAAGTCAGGTACATTGAAATGCACCTTCATTATGTTAGCCCCATTGGTGGAATTCAACCAATCAGAAGAGTTGTTGGGTGGGTGAAGCACTATTCTGAACGAGTATAAATTTCGAGCATTTCAAAATGCATAACATTCAATCGAATACCAGTGTAGCGATCAGTGCAATACATCGTCTCATTCTTCACACAAGTAATTCATTTCTGAAAGCAATGTCTACAACAGATGTGAAACGGTGCTGTAATCCTTTCCAAAGAGTTGGCCATAATTGGGTGCGAAATTTGGTAAAGCCAGTGACACCAGCATTACGGAAAAAGTTTCCGGACCTAGGAGAATATGTGTGCATGGATTGTCGAATAAAATTGTACAAATGCAACACAATTACTCCATCTGATAAAAACGAGGTAAGTGATATGAATCATAATTATGCGAGTGGTGACGATCTTGTTTCACCTTCACCAATTAGTGAACAGAGCAGTGTGGAAATGTTTCTTGAGAATGATATCGGGCAAGAATTGTTGTGTGATGTGAAAGAATTGTTTATCAACGCGAAGTGTGTCGCGGACAAAATTAAATATCTCACAATGACTCCTCGTAGTTGGTCCATCAGAGAATTGGAGTTACAATTTGATTGTTCATATAGAATGGCTCGTAAAGCTAAAATATTGCAAAGTGAGCGTGGATTTGGATCCTCCCCAGATCCAAGACCATCTCGCACTCTTTGTGATGATGTTGTCTCTCATGTAGTGGAATTTTACTGTTCTGATGAAATAAGTCGGATCATGCCTGGTCAGAAAGATTTTGTCACTCTTCGCGATGTGGATGGTTCAAAACATCAAGTCCAAAAACGACTTGTTTTGTGTGATCTGAAGGAAGCTTACGCCGCGTTCAAGCAACAGCATCCGAATGATAAAATTGGATTTACAAAATTCGCGGAACTCCGCCCAAAGCAGTGTATTTTAGCTGGACCAACAGGAACACATACAGTTTGTGTTTGCAAAATTCACCAGAATGTGAAACTTATGTTGGTGGCGGTTAGCTCAATTTGTCAGACATTCAAAAGAACGTACCACGATTTGATAAAACAGATATCGTGTGACTCTCCAAATCCTTTGTGCTATCTCGGTGATTGTAGTAGTTGTCCAAGTTTTGATATGGTTACACACGAAATGGAAAGTTTATTCGACGATAATTTCGTAGAAAGTATTAGCTACAAACGGTGGACTCATACGGATCGATCTGTTTTAGAAACGATCACGCAAGAAACGGAAACGTTCCTCGAGACGCTAAAGGAACAGACGATAGCCCTCAAGAAACATGATTTCATTGCTAAACAGCAAAGTGCATATTTGAAAGACAGAAAACATCGTCTACAACCAGGGGAGTTCTTAGTTTTGGGTGACTTTGCTGAAAACTATGCATTTGTTGTTCAAGATGAAATTCAAAGCTTCCACTGGAATAACAATCAAGCTACCATCCATCCTTTTGTTGTGTATTATGTTGAAAATGAGGACTTAAAGCATAAAAGCTTCGTTATCATATCAGAAAATCTACAACATAATACAGTCGCGGTCCATCTGTTTCAGAAGAAACTAATCGGTAAGCTTTTTGAGTTCTTCGGTAGTGAAGTTATCAAGAAAATGATTTATTTTACTGACGGTGCTAGTGCACAATATAAAAATAAAAGCAACTTCATTAATTTGACTCATCATTTTGACGACTTCAATGTCGAGGCTGAATGGCATTTCTTTGCAACGTCACATGGAAAAAGTCCATGTGATGGCATTGGTGGAACTGTGAAAAGATTTGCTGCACGTGCAAGCCTACAGCGGCCCAATGAAAATCTTATTTTGACTCCAAGGCAATTATTCGAATGGAGTGTGAGTGCATTAAAAAATATCGCATTTGACTTCTGCAGCAACAGCGAACACGAAGAACATGAAAAATTATTGAAGCCGCGATTGAACCAAGCAATAACGGTTGAAGGCACTCGACGATTCCATTCATTTTTACCTCTATCTATAAAAACTGTAGAATGTAGGGTTTACTCTTCCTCTGATGAGTCATTTACCCGTAAATCTATGCGCTAAGATAGCCATGTAAGTTATGACGAAAACCTTTGCTCACATTTCTAAGTTTAATGCCCAGTTTGATCAAAGATTAATAGATTGTATCCATAGAATAAGCGATTTATTTGTATGAAATATATAATTGTAAGTGCGTTCATTTCGCAGCTTCCACATATCTTCGGGGGTGATTATAAGTACTAAAATAAGTAGCAAGTTATGTAATTATTATCATTTATGTGCACTCTCATGGTGCGTAACTGTTATTTTGAATCTCTGTAATAAAAAAACGGTGAAAAACACATTCTTGAAACTTCACTTATCGCTTTGAGCAGGCCTTGTGAAGGTACAGTATTTTTTTCAGATTTTTCAATCATGTCCTACATCGTGAAAATGACTCTAAAATAACGCCGCGACGCCGCCGCGGGGTAGCGGTGGACGGCAACCGGCCGCCCGCCATTACGTAGAGACTCGACGCGCCGCAATTTCATGCGCATCGACACCTTTAATGATTTTTTACTCGAAAACGAAGAAAAACACCCCTCTGGAATTAATTCACAGGTTGTAGTACAGTTCAAGGAACATGTCAGAATTTTAAAAAAATTTTTTGATCGTGTCGGTCACTGTTTTAAAAATCTTTGAAAAATTAATTGTTAAATAAACAATTGATAACAACTTTTTTTTACCATTTCGTATTTTTTTTTAAATTCTATGGAGCTTTCCGCGTAATTTGAAAAAAAAAAAAAAATTGTATCTAATTTGTTGCCGAAGTTATGAATTTTTGAAAAAAATGGGAGTCTAATTTGTTATTGTTAATAAAAAATCGAATTTTGCATTATGAGATTCGCGCTTTGGCACAAAAATCTAACTCCCCTTACACAATCCACATGCCAAATTAAAAAAATATCTGAGAGATGACTGATCCGGTTGACGCGGAATAGCCCATACTCCTGCCGGGTACAGGGTATGCATGCTGTATAATAAATACATATAGCAGCATTTATTGTATCGATACAACGTACCCAAACAGCAATCTAACCATCAACTTTTAGTGTTTTGATTTTAAAGTTTTCTTGTACTTCTAGCATTGATACGTGTATTTTTATGTACTATTAAACAATCATCAAGTGATTAAAGTTAAAATAATCCGAACGATTACAGATATATGTTTGTTTCTCTTATCATTTTGGAAAATGCGTTCATTTACCCTCTTTTTCTATTCGACATATATCATAATTATCGTTCGTAAGGAGTAAACTCCAGTCGTGCATCGGAGCTGACACACACACTTTTTTTTTATATTTTAATCGATTGTACTCGGTGTGTACCTGATGAAAAGGTTACAAATTGGGTGTGACAAGAATAAATAAAACATAATAAAATAAAAATAAAAGAAAAATACAAATAATAAAATTTGGCAGTCAAATTGGTAAGTATGTAAATAAAAGTGTATAATATAAGATTGTATAAATGTAAAAACCTGTTGCAGTGTACATATTTTGTATACTATAAAAGACAATAATTATATTCTATAAATGATTGTTAGTAGACTGGCATCTTCAACAATTCTAAGAATTCATAAATAAGATGCTCTTCAAAATAGCGGGAACGTAAATCTGTAGATGATTTAAATTAGATCCTTAAATTTCGTTTGTACCTTTAAGGGGTTATATACAGTTAGAAGGCCGAAAAAAAGCGAATTTTCCAGAATTTTTTCTGAGAAAACTTATAAATTTATTGATCTAAAAATTTGTACACATACTATGGTATCTTTTAACTGTATTTTAAGACTTAGTATTAGTAAAAATATTTATTTGGAAAGGAGCTACAGCTGAACTCCGGGAGCTCCTCTCAAAAAAGACGTTTTGCGGTAACCACTATATCTTTGAACTGGATCCTCTGAAATTAAAAAACCAAACAGATTTCGTTGAAGTAAGTTAAATCTAGTAATTAATCGAAGGAATAAGCAAAATAAATTTTTTTGTCAAAATGGCGGTTTCTCAAAAAAAAAAAAAAAAATCGATTTTTGACCAAAATTTCGGCCTTAAATTGTTTATAAAAAAAATATTTATCGTTGAGAAAAAATCTTCGATTAATTACTAAAAAATATATTTAAGAAGCTCGTGCTAACATTTGAGACTAATCGGTTTAGCCGTTTTCGAGTAATGTTGGTCACCGACTTTGTAAACACCATTTTGAGAAAAACGCGTTTAAAGTTTGAAATGCACTTTACATAGGATAAAATTTTTTTTTTTCAACTTACATGGAGTCGTCTATTCCAGGACCATGTAATACACCCTCCGCCGCTTCGGCAGCTTCTAATAACTCGAGCTGATATTGTCTGCGGGCCATTTTTCCATCTCGGGTGCTCTCACGCGCTACTGAGATCGGAAATGTTCACGCGCTGCTCATCTTCTTTTTCGGCATATGAATACGCATTGGGCCCAAGTTTAATTCCTATTGCCTTCATATAATACAATAGTGATGCCATTCATTCATTAAATATGCCGGCAGCTATTTATGCAGCGATTTCCACAGTTTTCGAAACGGCCGGAACAATTTTGGGAGAGATTTTCCAAATCAGGTGATTATAGCTTGCGTTGTTGTTTTGGTTAAAACCACCTACACATCTTTCCAATAAATTCTCACTGCTGAGATCTGTATAAATCGGAAGTATAGCCTCAGCAACATCTTCTGGTAATGGCTCACAATCATGTTCGAAATTGGATAATTGATTGGCAGCTGCAGCCCTCTGCCAGCTGCACCATGAGTCTGGTCTGTCCGGGCACTTATCGTGTTGAGGTTTTTCGTCAGTTGAACAATAATGACAATATGTGGCCCAGATAGCATTATACATTTTTTCAACGGAATCACAATTTCTCCTTATTGCTAAGCCATAATAAACTGTCAACTTATCGATCATCTTTCCAGTAAGTTTGCCTTTTCCACCGAGAGTTTTTTTTTTGTATTTTTTTTCCTTTTTGTTTTCAACTGTTTCAACATTTTTTTTGACACAATCTCGGAGTCGCGTGCCCATTCGTTTTTGTACGTGTCCAATACATTCTTTTTTCACAACTTCTTGATCACCGTAAGGTGCAGCATTTAAAATTCCCGAGTACGTTTTGGAGTCACCGTCTCCGATGTCATTTTTGTACATGACTCCAAGTTTTTCCAATGAACGTTGGAACATTTCGACGACTGAGTCTACTTCCATTTTACCAGAAGAACCAGAATGATTTGCAGTGCAAGTATTTTTATGTTCTGCATACCATTCATTATATTCTTCGGTATCGAGCTTCTTCCTCTAAGTTTCACACAGTTTGTAGTAGGCACTTTTTACAAAAATATCAATGATTTTACCAGAATAGTATCCGATCAATGATGTCACACTGTACAAGGAAGTAAACCCTCGCTTTTTCCATGTGCCATCGCCAGATACAGTTAATTCTGTCGAATGTTCATCACCTTGATGTTCGGAAGTCAAATTTTTTTCTTCAGTACAAACCTGTTGAAAAAGTTTTTCGGTGGCTGTTTTTACACTGGAGTGAATATTATTCGTTATTAAATCGTAAGTGGGCTGTGATATAAAAGCTCGCATGTCCATTAATCCACAAAATTTTGCTGCACCTTTTAACCTTAATCCGAGGACTCTCATGACAAATAAAAGTCGACGATTTATTTCATAAGAGTGCGCGACAAAAAGGACTAGAATTTATGTTACTGCACACTTATCACACAGCAAAAAAATTTTAAAACCAAGTCATCGTTCAGAAGCAGTTTGAAACTTAACATTTCCGTCACAGATCTTACATTTCACATATTCAGAAATTGCTGCAAACACTGTTGTAAAATTTAAAATGCGATACTCAACAGACGGATCACGCGGAACTGAGATTTCCTCTTGTTCTTTAAATTTTGTCGCCGAGGTACTGAAACTACTTTCATCCGTTTCAGTTGTTTTTGGATTAAAAACATTTTTGCGCTTTTTTGTTCTCGACTTACGTATATTAAGAGATTTTCTCATTTCTCTAGAAGACTTCATTTTCACGAAAAAATTACAGAAAAATATATGAACGAACTCACAAGTTTACTGCTTGGCTTAGCTGCTTATACTGACTACCACTCTTAAATATTTTCCAGTTTAGGGAGAGAAAAATAAAAATTTACTTTTCAGGTATTAAAAAAACAAGAACACACTGTTGCTTTATGCATCTAAATACCTTAGAAGGGAACATTTACAATAGGCAGGTGCATAAAAGGGACAGCGTTCCAGGTAAGCGCTTCCGCTCCGGCCTTATACTTTCAAGCACTCTGAAACGCCTTTTCAAATTTGCGTGTAACTTCGAAAATATTCACCGGAATGATATGAAATTTTCTGTGTGTATTCTTAAATATATGTATATTAAGAAAATAAAATAAAAAAAAATCGATTTTTTGAAAATTCTAACTGTATATAACCCCTTAGGGGGAAAAAAATATAAGGGGAAGAAAAATTGGTCCGCAACTCATGTTGAGTTAAATATTTTGCGTTGATGCTATTGTAAAAAGCATCTTTTGTACTCGTTGGTACCGATGTTATTTTGAAAAAAAAAAAAATCGATTTTTTTAGATTTTTTTTCCTCAGTTTCCCTAATTTATTTAAATTTTTTTTTCCTCAATTTATTTCCTTAATAAATAAATAGATAGATATAATCGTTGGTACAAATGGGTACACACGATTTTTCGGAGGTACAAACGATATAAAATCGGTACCAATGGGTACAAACGATTTCTTGGTAGTACAATGAGGTACAAACGATATAATCGTCCGTACCTATGGGTACAAACGATTTCTTGATAGTACAATGAGGTACAAACGATATAATCGTCGGTACCAATGGGTACAAACGATTTCTCGGTGGTACAATGAGGTATAAACGATATAATCGTTGGTACAAACGGGTACAAACGATGCTTTTTACAATAGCATTAACGCAAAATATTTAGCTCAACATGAGTTGCGGACCAATTTTTCTTCCTCTTATATTTTTTCCCCCTTAAGGTACAAACGAAATTTAACGTGGTACAATCAGGTACACACTTAGTACCGAGGGGCTGCACACTTAGGAAATCATTGAACCATTTTCCAAAAAATCAGATAGGCAATCGCTAGGAATCGCTGGAAATCTCATTGATTCAGGCGTTTCGAAAATCGCGAAATCACAATAAATCGATTCCTTTCGGAAATCGATGAACCACGGAATAAGCGAGTGAGCAGCCCCTCGCCTAGTACAATCGATTAAAATATTTAAAAAAATGCCTTTTCGTTTAGTGGGTTGCCCAACTTCACATAGGTCGATAATAGCATTAAATAGTTCGTGGAAAAGAGGAACTCAGATGTACCTAATTCACCTTTCTCGGTGAAATCTTTTTTCTACTCGGCAAGAATGTCGAGTTCCTCAATGCCAATTTTTGTTATACGTCCCCAGTACACTGCCAAATACGCTGTAAAATTTACGGCAAAATTAAAGGTGTCATATTCAGAGAAAGAAAATAATTTCCATTTCTTTTTGTGCTGATTATAGCCCTTCCGGTGCCATAAAAAATATAGCATATGTTGCATTTAATTATAGTTTATGTAACAACAAAACTTTTTTGTATCAAACTTTTTTTGTCCAACTTTTATCTTCCATGATATACGGGTTGAAAAAAAAACCATTCCTGAAACGAATAAGTTTAAAAATCTAAAAAAAAATCACAGAGAGTACCTTTAAGTAGTACTATTATATAACCAGATGGAACAGATATGGAACAGATCCGAGTGGATGAAAAAACAGTGGCTAAATTGGCGGAGACCGCCCGAAATACTAAACAAATTGGTACGAATTGACGGATTTGCGTGCTTTCAGGATACTTGAATACTTGCAAAGCCGACGGGGTAATTTTGGCTCCAAGTGAAGTACCCCTAATTTTCGAGCAATTAAATTGAAATAATTTGGTGCTGTCTCGGAAAATTTGGTGCTCTTAAAATATCGTATCATCGATTTTTATTTTTAACCTCTCGCAGCGGAAATTCGATAAGGATGATTCGGCTCACGAAAAAAGTACCCCTAATTTTTTAGCAATCGAACTAAAATAGTTTGGTATGCTCTGAGTAAAATATCGAGTCGATTATTTTTATTTTCAAACCCTCGCAACTGAAAATCGAGAGGGATTATTTGGCTCACGAGTAAATTACCCTCAATTTTCGAGCAACCGAATTCACATAGTTTGGTATGCTCCGAAAATATCCGGTTGTCGAATTTCATTTGTGAAAATGCTTCCACCAATTAATCCAATTAATACTATTATTACAGCAAGTCACAGTTACTGGTTTGTGTAAATTTCGAGTACAACAAATAAAACCTGGCCTCTTTCTTATTCATTTGTGTTCTAATCAAAACACAGGGTCGAATCTATAGGTAGTGAAACGTCATTCCCGCAGATTTCATGGAACTATCAGATATGTAATTTTTTTTTTGAGGCTTCACCAAATTATTACAATTCGAATGCTCGAAAATAAGGGGTACTTCATGCCGCAGCTGAACCATCCCTGCCCAGTTTCAGCTGCTAGGAGGTGAAACTAAAAACTAATGATTTGATATTTTGAGAAAATTAATTTTGTCGATACAATACCAAACTATTTGAATTCGATTGGTGGAGAATTAGAGGTACTTCACTCATGAGCCGAACCATACCTCGCGAGTTTCAGTTGCGAAGGGTTGAAAATAAAAATCGACGGCTTGATATTCTAAGTGCACCAAATTATATCAATTCGGTTCCTCGGAAATTAGGGTGACTTTACTCGTGAAGCGAATCATGCCTCTCGAATTTCAGTTGCGAGGGGTTCAAACTAAAAATCGATGATTCGATATTTTAAGAGCACTAAATTATTTCAATTTGACTGCACGAAAATTAGAGGCACTTTACTCGTAAGCCAAACGATCCCTCTCGAGATTTAGCTGCTCGGAGTTGAAAATCAAAATCAACGACTTGATATTTTAAGAGGACCAAAATTACCAAAACAGTTCCAAATTATTTGAGTTTAATTGCTCGAACATTAGGGGTTCTTCAGTCGTGACCCAAAACATCTCCGTCGGGTTTTCGCCCTGAGGGAGTGCGGATAAATATGCAAGTATCCTGAGAGCAGGGAAATGGTGAATTCGTACCAGTTTATTCAACTTTCATCCCTCCGAAAATTGGGGCTCTCTTATTGCAACAAAAACAACCTTAAATAATGTCAATTTTCAAGGTTTGTGACAGTCTGATTCGAATATTTTCATTGATTTTTTTCTGGCGTTCTACTTTGTTGCTGACTAATATTACATTAAATGTCATTTGCCCATATTCATCTTCGTATCTAAGGGGTGGATTTTTATATTGAGGGTTGGTCGAATTATGTTGCTTGAACATATTGTATTAAACATGTATCAACAAAGAATGTTTTTTGTCCAATATTTGTAGTGGTACGAAGTGTGCTTATTTTGTATTTGAGGCTTGAGCGTGCTTTTTTCTCTCGAGCGATAGTTGGTTCAAATTCGCACTTATGTATTCTCGAAACACCAAAAAACCATCAAATTTCCATCGCATCCTCGTTCCGATATTTAATCGCATTCGGGAAAAAATATTGCGATCGGTCGTGCTTTACATAAGGTTAGGTTAATCACGGATGTCTCGGAAAGGGTTGGAGCACTAAAATGGTGGTTGGAGTACAATAATAGCACCAAATTAGAGTGTTGGTCTCATTTCGAAAAAATGATGAGGTCAGTGCAGGCTTAGAGACATATGAAAGCGGCGAAACGGCCCTATTGAGAGATTGCACTGAATAGTATATTGTGTTATAAGTGCGAATAGCGGATGGTTTCTGGTGAGTGTGAGCGGCAAAATCGAGTGCCTCATTTATACGAATACGAGATCTGTAATCGCACGAGTCTAGTGTAAACACAGCATGCGCCAAGACCTTAGAGCATAGGGACATGGAGGAACCCTGGGTGTATTCCGCCAGGGAACTGTGGCAGTCCAGTAATAGTATATTTTGAATTTTCTAACTAGTGGTTGGTACTATTTACTGCCAAAGTGTTCCACCGTGCTGGACAGTAAACAAGTGTTATTGTCGTTAGAATAGCCTCTCGAACAAATCCGAAATAAATATAATTTATTGTGATCTTTTACAATTCAAATATAATCATTATCTTTATAGACAATTTTTTGTGAGAATGTTTCAGTGTTCCGTTTTAATAATTTACAAAAATAAATCAAGTAACCTAATTCTTACTTAACAAACTTAACCTAATTTATAATTATTGCTGCACGTCAAAATATTGAGGAATTCCACTTCATTTTTATACTCAGGAAATTATTATGGATAACGCAGAAGTATTCACAATCGTAGATCATTTTTTCACCTCATCTAGTAGTAGTGATAGTGACGATATAAATGATATATTTTATTTTAATCTTCACCCGAAATTGAAGATCAAATCCGTCACTGTTACTGCCCAGCACGGTGGAACACTTTGGCAGTAAATGACCAGTAAATAGTACCAACCACTAGTTAGAAAATTCAAAATATACTATTACTGGACTGCCATAGTTCCCTGGCGGAATACATCCCCTTTCGTGTAAGTGAAAACGGCATAGAGAGGGAAGTAATAAGACTAGTTTCTTACGGTGTCTAACTATCTAATTTTACTACGTCCCTCTCTCTCTCTTCAGCTCGAACACTTTTTCGGCATCGATTCTTCTTCCATGTTTATAGGTATGCTGTCAGCCCTAAGCAAAGATGAGTGTGGTAAACACATGAGTTTAACATCGCCCATCCACACGTGTGACACCACTTTGCTAACACCTGCGTAGGAAAGTTTGATTTCAGAAGCAAACGAATGTAATATAATAATTTACAAAAAATAGATCAAGGGCACTTGAGAGAACCAGAGCCATAGACCCGTCTTACTGAATCCCAAACTAATCGCGCTAACTTCAGGTTGAACCCATGAATCATTTTAGGTGCGTAAAGGCCATGCGTAATATTAAGTTATTGCAAAATGCGCATGCGTCAAGAAAGCCTTAGTGTGTAAAATTCAGTAATTACTTCAATGCCGCTGGGAGCGTGTTAGTGAGAAAAATTAAAGCAGATTGGATGTTTATTGAATGGCATATGAGGAGCCGGTGAAAATCCAGAATTGTAAATACAGCACGAAGTATATGGATATATAAATATTATGGAATCTAAAATGTAGAATAATAGTAATGAACAGAGCCACAAAATGGACGAGTACATAAATATTATAAAATAGAGAGACGTAAAACATGCGTGATGAACCGAGCCACGAAGTGGACGTATACATGTACAAAAACATTATAAAATATAGAAACGAAGGTTGATCTTTACAGTAATCGAAATGCAATATCTGGCTTACGCCACGTAAGGCGTAAGAGTTTTATATTTTAAATATGAAAAGCACTTTAGTCTCTTCGAAGTAGATTACATATTGGTAGGGTTAGAGGAAATCGGAATTTCAATTTATCGTCAAGCTAGTTAAATTTTATTATATATGTTTTGGCGTCTATAATCAGATGAGCGTATGCTTGGGCGGACGAGGCGATGTTTCTTTTTGGCACGTATCATCGTATTCTATACAAGAGCGTGGTGGTCGTAAGCTCATTGTTGCGTAATGCCCTACTGGAGATTTTTATCGTCGTCACCTGACAAACGAGTTCGTGGTGCCTGTGCTCGAAAATGAGAAAGCTCAACTAGCAAATAGCGGGTGATACCAGATCCCAATGGTTTATGAAACCGCAGTGGAATTTTGCGCAATAGAAGCTGGCTACTATCGTCAAGTTTGATGAATATGAAGGGTCCTGTGAATTTATTAATATTTTTTCATTTTGTTGGATAATAGTATATTGGGTTGCAACTGTTACAAGTGCGAACATTAGTCGATTTTTGCGCGTGTGAAGTTTGCGGCTCAAGCCGAAAACGAGAGTAATATACCATTGGGTAACAAGTGTGGAAAGTAGGCGATTTCTGACGAATGTGAAATTTGCAGCGTGAGTTGAAAGCAAGTATTGCGTCCACACAAAGCGAGTCCGGAATTAGTGGCACAAACAGAAGACGAGTGCTGTAATCACATCAGTCAAACACATGCTATTTCTCGCAACATTTATCAGGAAAGTTTGAGTTGAGAAGCATCGAAGGCATAACTGACGGCACCTAAAATTGGGATTAGGTAACTTACTCTCAATGACACAGCGCGTGAAATTGATTCGCTCAAAATTGCGCGTGTACTAAAGAAAATCTTGCCTTACTGAAAATGTCCATTTGAGCAAACATCAAATGTTATGAATGAATTCAGCCTGTAATTTTTTACACGATTTGTCTTGTAAATTCCATAAAATATATAAGGAATCACATAATAAAATACATACGGGTGATGTGAGGAAATTAACAAATTTTTATATCCAAGGTAGAATTATAACTAAAAACTCCGATGTATCCACCCTTCAATTTTTAAACCTTTGTAATCATGCGAAATTCACCAGTTTTTAAAAATGTTTTCACGAAGCCAGAGCAGTTTTTCCTATATTTTCGTTTTCCTTTCAGCGGAACTTGGAAGGTTAGGAAATCTTCAAAATCCGATTGATTCAATACGTTGCATTGAAGAGGGATAACGCGCAACTTTTTTTTATCGCGGTGAGCACCCACAGTCAAATGTAGAAATCTCTTCAATACTTGGGCATTTGTCGAACAGTTTTGTGACGATGCCGTATACTACATACAAGTTGCGGCAGAACTTCGTAATACGTAGGCACACAACACACAATTGCAAACATACGCACACATTCAACTCTCAGACCAGAGGTAGTTATCTATACAGTGAGACTACGAAGCATCGCACAAAGAGGAGGCCCCGAGGATAGGATACGGTGTGTAATGTATTCCATCTCATTCTTTTGCAGGTTCAATACTACAGATATATATGTTTGTCTCTTTCTACTTAACGCCTCAAGTTTCCGTGTTACACTTGATTTTACTCCTCATAAAATTTCCGTACCGGGCCTTATAACTCAAATCGTTTCTCAAGGAATAAACTCCAAAAATGCCTTTCCGTTTAGTGGGTTGCCAACTTCACATAGGTCTATTATCGCATTAACTCATTCACATCACATTCTAGCCGATTATCGCTTTAATTCATTCACATCACATTCTTATCGAATATCGCATTAAATAGTTCATGGAAAATAGGAACTCAGATGTACCTCAACTAACCTGTTGTAGTTCCTGTTTTTTTCACTAGAGCGATGGTTGGTTGAAATTCGCACATATGTATTCTTGACGCAGTAAAAAAGCATCAATTTTCTATCGCATCCCCGTTCTGATAATTTAATCGGATTCGGGAAAAAATATTGTGGTCGGTCCAGCTTTACGTAAGGCTAGGTTAACCACGGATGTCTTGGAAAGGGTTGGAGCGCCAAAATGGGGGTTGAAGTACAAAAATAGCATCAAATTTTGATTTTTGTGTCATTGTGATTCCTGTATTCCGTCAATGTAAAAGTTTTTTGTGGTCGGTCCAGCTTTTCGTAAACCTAGGTTGACCACACGTATCTCGAAAGGGGTTAGAGCACCAAAATCGGGGTTAGGACACAAAATTAGCATTAAATGAGTTTTGATATCATTTCGAAAAAATTATGTGGTTGGTCCGGGTTTAGAGACATCTGTTTCATACTCGGTTGTTGTCCCCCATTCCCTGGCCCAAGCTATTCCTTAAAGCACAAGTCTCAATAGGGCCGCGCAAAAAAAATGAAATTTACAAGCTCAAGGATGACTGGCGGTGGGCCTCCGATTCGTGGAAAATCAATTTCCCTCTTGTCCCGTAGCGGCCCTATTCAGAGAAGGCACTATACCTTAAAAAAACAGTGGAATATAAAGATAGTCACAGGTAGCCAGAAACCACAAATTTTTCAATAAGTGTGCACCTAGAAATTACCTTCCGCATACTCTGCAATAAAAAAACCGTTGAAATTCTGGTAAACTTTGTTCAGGTGATTAAAGAATGAACGATAACAATAGCATGACTCGGTCGGTAAGGATATACAACTGCTACACAATTTTAAATCGATTTAAGGATTCAAAGATATTGTAGTTTTTTGTTCTTGATTTATTTAATTCCTTCCCAATTTTTTCGGTAATAAAAAGATTATTACGTACAACATCAAGAATACCTTTCATGATACTATTTAATTAGGTGCATTAAGCTTCGAACAATAACCCCAATTTTCTTGCTTGTCCAGAAAACCTTGAAATTTCGAGTTCAATTCTAATAAAATGGTCTTCTAAATTAACCGCCATTTTGTCAGCAATGAAAACTTTTTTCAGAAAGCTCAGATTTTTTTACATGGTGAAACATGTAATTTTTCTTCTGTAAATTTTATCTCATGAGAGTGCATCGATTTGTGACGTGCTTCAGAAGGATCAATTCAGCAACAAAGTATATCGAAATTTCTTTTCCGCGATTCCTTTTGTAGACAGATTTTCATTGCAAGGACTTTTTTTTGAAGGCTTTTACTTCATATAAGTCGTAATATATACCACACATAATAATCAAATGCAGAGAAGGGGGTGGAGACACACCGATTCCAATCCAGCTGCAGCCATTTAATGAAATCCCACGACTTAGTTACTAAATTTTTAAAAACCCCACTACTTTTAACATTGAGATGGCAAATACCTAAATCTCGAAAAATTTTCATCTTCAACAAGTATCGGTGACATTTATATTCTAAAGTTTAGATTGTGTGTCTTCTGCTTCAATATTCTCATATCACCAGAGTCAATGTAAAGTAGTTGGAACCGATTTTTGCAATGACTTTATTAATGACAGTAGTTTGCAAAGAATTAAGATTTAGTTTTTCGTTTAACTCTCACCTGATAAATGTATTCCTTCTGCAAGTACGTATGGTGCGTAGGTGAAGACCAGCATTAACCCAAATTCAAGGGATGGATTTCTTCTCAAATCAACATGCTTTAGGAGGAGGGCACTAATGAGGGCAAAAACGACGCCAATACCAGCGGAGGCGAAAAACATTAAGCAGAACCTGTTTATTCCCAATATAATTGCTTCGCTAGTGGTAGCTGCGTTATTAGACTCAAGTACAGAAGTTGTTAAAACAATTGAAATAGCGTCATTGAGAATCGACTCGCCAAAAACCAACATGTTGAGAACTGGATCCACATCAAGTGCATGAAAAATGGCAACTGTTGCAACTGGGTCGACAGCAGATATCAGAGAACCAAATGCAAAGCTCTCAACAAAGCTCAGCTTGTAAGCAACTTCAGCAAGGCCAAGAAGATAAATACCGGCACCAATAACGAATGCCGATATGGCAGTACCAACAATGGCAAATACCAAAATGCTACCAATATTTTGGAAGAAGTTTCCCTTGTGCAAATTGTAGCCAGACTCAAATATAATAGGAGGTAAAAGCACAAGGAAAAATGCAGTAGGAGAGAATGCTTCCTCTTTACGCCAATTAGCTATATTTTGATTTGACATTAGATTGATTATCATTCCAATTGCACCACCAAGAAAAACTATAACCACAGATTCTGGCAAGTACTGGAAATTAGTCTGGAGCATTAAATGGATAAGTAAAATTCCAAGAGCTAAGACGCAGAGTACAAAAAATATGGACATTGAACTATTGTGCTCTTCTTCCGCAGAGCCTTTATCTGGTAAAACTGGTTCAACTGATGCGGCAGTTGTTGTACTGGTATTAGTCATATTTGCTGTTTCTGAACTTTGAGCAACCGTCGTGAGGTCCGAGGTTATGTTTATCGAATTTTTATCTGTTCTCGAATTATGTAGCACGGTCGATATAATTGAATTATCTGTGGTGAGAATTCCTGAACGATTATCCAAGGTCTTAGCAATGTCAGAGGCAACGCTCATCTGTACTGTCTTTGTACCAGTTGTTGACAGCTCGGTTGATATGCTGACACGATTGCTGGCTGAGCCAAGTTCGATATCCTGATTACGTGAATCATTTATCTGAGTGTTTGAAGCATGGAGTTTGGGAACATTCAGATTTGGCAGAATACTTTTATCTTCGAGCTTGGGAATGACCGTTGAAGAAAATATATCATCAGTAGTATTCTGCACATTCACATCTTTGAGGTTAAGGTTGTCATCTTCAGGTGATACAAAGTGTGACTTGTGAAATAACAGTAATATTATGAACAGAGTACAACCCATACGGGAAACTCTAATAAATCTAGGATTTCTGTACATTATTTTCTCGTCACACATCACACGAAACCGTAGAAAGTAAAGATTTCCTCTATTAAACTTGAATTTGACATATGCACGACCACCGGTTATATAATATCGCTTTTCACTGGTTGCACTAGAACTACTAGAAATGCTGTGACGACGCAACAGACAACCTCAGGAAGTGAGACACCGAATTTTATCGCGAAGATATAGGGTGTATTCTGAAATATAAGGCTGTGTTCCCATGGGTCAGAATTCACGGATCCGGAACGGAGTCGGAATCTAGGGAGTTTTCCGAGACCCAATCATAGACGTTCTGGTCATTACGTTCCGCGTGCATTGCGGGCATTTGTCACATGTCAATAATGGGTGTGTTCCGATATACACTGCGAGCACTGTAAGGTGTGACGTCAATTTAGTATACTGCAAAGCCGTTCCTTTATAGTTAGCCATGCTGATTACTGTTTAAAACGGAACGCAGTACAGTATACTGTGATCGACATTTTTTGGCGTTACTTTTATTTCATACATAATATTTGTTTCACACTGCAATAAACACAATTTCTTCAAATTTTCCATTTTTGTTCTTAACGGCCGGTATTTTTAAATGACAATATTCAATAATAATAATTATCAATAGTGGAAGCTGTTAAATTTGTGAACGCTATTGATCACGTGATTAAAGCACTGAGAGCACCTTACCTCGAAAACACCAGTGTTCACAGTAGAAAAATGGCGACAATTTATGACGTCATATATTTCCCTAGGATACAGCGACTGTATACTGTCAGTCTATAACGGAACGAATTTCTCCCCAGTAAGAGCACTGATCGCTGTGAGCCGCTGCTTGGAGGGGAGCTGCGAAACGATCGCAGCGCGCGGGGTGGCGAGTAGTGAGTTGAGCCAGCGTGTGTTGTGATAGCATTTTGTATGAGAAACAATATACGGTATGTGGAATTACACTTGTTATGCTGTTAACTGCAAAAATAACGGTAAAACTAGTGATTGTATATTTTACAAGTTTTCAACTGCATCACATAAAATAGTTCAAAATAGGAAACAGCGTAGTTTCTGTGGTTTTCCATCTATTAAGACCGATGAAGATTTATTAGATATTGCTGGAGTGAACTTCCAGAACTTTAATTTTTTATTATCTAAAACTGAAAACCCATCGGAAAGATCTACAATAACAAGAAAACAGAGGCTTTCAATTTTTTTAGTGAAAATAAAAACTGGCCTCACATTTTCAGCCATAGCAATTTTCTTTGGTTTACATCGGTCAACTATCTCCAAGATATTCTTTTCAACTTTACAATATTTGAGTTCGTCAACTGCAAATTTAGTGTTTTGGCCAAGTAGAGCTGCCGTACAGAAGACTATGCCGGAATGTTTTAAACCTCAGTACTCTAATACTCAGGTTATCATAGACTGCACTGAATTCAAGATAGATGTTCCGTCAAGTGTTGACGACCGTATTTACTGTTACTCTCATTATAAGAAAGGTTTTACAGCAAAAGTACTGATTGGAATCACACCATCTGGGTTCATCTGTTTCAAATCGAAAGTTGCTGGCGGTAGAAAAGGTGATTCCCAATTAACTATTGAATCGAATTTCGTAGATTTATTGGAAGATGGTGATGTGGTTTTAGCAGATAAAGGTTTTTCTCAAATCAGATCTATCATTGATGCAAGTGGTAAACGAGTATTTTTTATTATGCCACCATTTTTGGAAAAAAAATCAGAATTTTCGAAAGAAGAAACAGATCTGACTTACAACATCGCAAGAGTTCGAATTCATGTAGAAAGAATTATGCAACGACTTAAAATATATCAAATTTTGTATAAAATTCCAGAAAATTTGTTCTTTTGCATCGATAATATTATTCATGTTATCTGCGTATTAGTAAATTTACAGCCACCAATTTTTTCTAATAAAACAACAACTATCAAGTAGCATAATAAAAACCTTTATTCGTAAAAGGTAGTGGTTTTCATTGTGTATTTATTAATATTATATTGCTACATACTACTGGAGTTTCAACTCGTTATTATTTTCAACTTTTCACTTCACTGTTACAATGGAAATATCACTTATTTGATAATGTTTTGCTGATTTCGATATTTATCAGTATGTCTCTAATGTAAATTAACACGCCGGCTGTTTAGCTTTTGAAACTGCTAGGTGGCGGCACGAGCGAGGCTCACAGCGAATATCGGAACATACCCAATACCAACGGACTACCTTATTTGTGAATCTGTGTGTAAAACCAAGCAAGTACAGTACTGATGAGTATTATCGAGTATTATTAACAATTTGTAGCGGACAATGAATCGTCCTGTTGATCCCGTAAATACATATTTAACAATTGAATAAATTAATAATATTCACAGATTCACTGGGTATTGAGGCGATCCTTTATCGGACCATCAATTTTTCTGTTTTTATCTACACAATTAAATGTAATTAATTGTATTTGTATACAACTGATAACCTATATTCATCCTGTTCTTTTCCATTTCATAAATAATATGGAGATGAATATTAAAGCCGTTTGAGAATCCATTATTACCACTAAATATTATCGAATACAAGAATATTTTATGAGGCAGAAGCTAGCAGCCAAGCGTGCTGACGTTGATGAAAATGAGACATTAAAGCCCAAAAATCGATAAAATTGATTAATGTCATAGAAAAAGCTTTTTACTACTGCACTTTTATACAATTATGGATATGAATTTGTACTGCATAGTCCTATTCGACAGAAATTTGGCATGTTTGACTGCTAATTCTGGCTGCTAGCTTCAGCTTTATGAATATTTTATCCTCCGGCACTAATGAAATATTTGTTTGCCAAGTGTTTATACGTTAATTGCACGGTTGTGTAAGTAAGCGGATTCCGTTGCTGTCAAGTCCTTCCTTCCCATGGACCGGAATTATTAAGAGCGTGTGACTTTGGTACTGTACCTGGTGGAAATTATCAGATGTTAGAGCCTGGAATCGTTCACACAGCTACAGTTAGACTCACATCAGTAGTTTGGGTCACCAATTACCGATAAAGTATTAAAATACACCTGATAATGGTTATTCTATGGCTCTGATCGAACGAACCGAGGAAGGAGTAATTGTTAGATGAAAGATTTAGTTAATTGGCTTACCTTTTGAGAATAATCTGGATATGATGACTTGCAGCGTAGATTAGTGAGAGGATTTAACGGAATGATTGATTGTAATATATTTGGATACTTTGATGAACTTGGATTTATTTTGTAAGTTCAATATTTCAAGTGACAAACAACAGGGTTACTTAGTTGTTAGATCTTGAATTAGTATGACAAAAATGGAGTTGAAAGCTCGCTGGAGTTTTGGACAGAGTAACTTCGTAGGAAAGGTTTAAATGCAAAAGACAAAAGGATTTTACCGCGAGACTGTACCGGGACAAGATAACGAATCTAATGGTAGAAACCAAGAGGACGATTCGATGATCGGTCGCCATTTTTATGGGTATCGATCGTTGCGCAGAACGATCCCCTTCTTTAGCTTTTGTCAACTTCTGCGCACCCTCCCCTTTTTCTAGGAATTAAAATTAGGGCACGACATCTTCGCCGCATGTTCGCCCGTGCTCTTAGCTCTTTAGCTATTACTATATTGCAAGCTTTTTACATATGGTATAATGCTGTGTTGGTGCGGTAGTGTAGGCGTAGGGTCGTTGCGCTGTAATTTTCCACTCTGCGTAGGCTTTGGTGTTGGTGCAGCAAGCCCCCTTGGCCCCTTGGCTACCGTGCTTCTTCCCCCCTTTTCGTGGGCGTTAGGACCTGGGCCAATTTTAGCAGCTATTTCCTAATATGGTGATCGCAGTGCACGTGCGCTAGAGGTGACCCATGTTTCGTGGTGGACGTTAGTGCCGTGTGCACTTTCGGCGTCACGATGCGATGGGTTCTAGTCGTAGTTTACTTCTTAAATATTCTTCCTACCCTGTTCGTAACAAAGTCTATATATTAAGATTACCATATCGGTTACTTGTTGTTTTGTTAGTTTTATAGCGTATAAATATGTAGAATTGCATATGTATTATAATTGATTACTATCGTTATTCACCTGGAGTACAATAGCGATTATTTATGAGACATAGTTTCTATTTGCTCAATATTATTAGGATTGGGCTGCTGCGAGTATTCTTAGGTGTTTGTGTTATAACAATCTTAACAGATTTAGGGTATTTAACAATTTGATAATTCGTAGTTTTAGAGCTGGTTTACATATGTGCTATCGTATATAATTCTCTTCCGTAATTAATAATTCGTATACTGATATAGATCGGCTTGGAAGGTATCAGAACGTTGTTCTTATGTTTGTTGGTTGCCTGTTACTGGGCGTTACCACGTATACATCCTTGAGTTTATTCCTTGGTGTCGTACAATACCTGTAAGAAGCTAGGCATGTGTTTTCTTATGTTTTACCTCAAAACTGGTATAAGCTTTGTTCACTTAAGGGGGGAGCCTGCTGTAGAGGCTTCACAAAATCGATTTTTTCAAGGATTTTTTTGGGAAGGAAAAAAATATCCGGTTGAAACGAAACTTTCAGGTTTTATTGTTATATATTTCAGCAGTCTTTCTGAATTTTTTCATTAAGATATATGTCATATTATGCCTGGTACAAGCATTTCACCGAGGCGTCTCGAGTGTGCATTTGTCGTGCGGCGGGAAAGGTGCAGGTCGCAATTTCCATCTGAAACAAAGAACCCAAAAAAATTTTTACTTCTCAATAGTATAGCTTCTAGTTAAACCAAGAAAATTCAACAAAGAGTGAAAAATTCAACGATTTTTGGCAAATTAAAAAAAAAAATTGTTTTTAAAAAATTAAAAAAAACATCCGTCGTTAATTTTTCAAATTCACCAGTTGTTCAAATTTACGTATTTTCAACAAAACTCTCTCGTAGATTAATGATTTGCACACCCGCATCTCATTTATTAGACGGCATTGCCGTCTTACGGGCTTCTCATCGGAAGCAAAGGATTGAAAGGGTAAACATAACATCTACACACTACAGTCTCCTTACATCGTGCATACAGAGATGAAAATCTCACTCAACACATAAAGTTGGCACATGAAAACAAATTTGAACTCACTGGTTATGAGAGAAATTAATGTCAACAGAGTCAGGGCGGCTAGGTGGTCTAGTGAAGTAAGTCTCCGGTAAAGCATCTCTAGATACCAGGTTCGATTCCTGGCTCCGTCGTTAATTTTTCAAATTCACCAGTTGTTCAAATTTACATATTTTCTAAAAAAAAATTCACTTTAGATTGTTTAAAAAGTGGGTTAATCTTAACTTTCTTAAGGTTTTTTAGGTTCAACTAGAAGAGAATTTAATCCCGAGTACAATGCAATTTGTCTCGTTTCGATAGGACGTTTACTTTTTTCCCTATCTTTCCCGCCAATTAAGAAAAATCGTAAAAATGAAAAACCGAGAAATCGTGCGTCAAAGTTTTCGTCTATAAAAAATCGTAATTTTCTTGAACTTACCGCATTAATATGCTAATCTGCGCTTCCGTGGCTTTCCAGTACGTTCACTTGAAGATTTGCGCACTTTTGGATAGCTCTGCATGATTTCAAGATGTTCACGTGCCGAAAGACAAATCGAAACTGAACCTAAATGCTATGGTAGCTTTGCTCAAACCGACGCAGCCAGTTCATATACCTTGTTGAATAGAAAAGAACAATATGTATTGTATACATTTGAAATTTCGCGCCATAAGATGGCAACAGCAGAATGTGCGTATATACGAGAGTTGTCGCCCTCTCGGAAAAGCGGCATTGTCGCACACTACTTTCTTCTCCTCTGTGCAAGCAAGCATCGTTACGAGACATGCTGTTTTCTATTAAATAAATATCTATATTATTATCACCAATCAGTCCACGCTGTCATATAATATCACCTTTCCCTAACAACAATATTCATTATTATATTCATTGTATTCATTGTTATATCCATTATATTCATTATTATGCGAAAACTGTATTCATTATGCATTGTATTCATGCGAAAATAAATGAATATTTTCACTCTTACATAAGGATGTTTTTTTTCGTCTATGTGAGTCCCTTATTACATACCTAGTACCTATTTTCTACGTCAACTTAGAATATTCTCATTTGTTGAAGGACTATTGCTGAATATTTAAAATTGATAATGCTAAGCTGAACAATTCAAATTATAATTCAAATTCATTATGCGCGCAAATAATGGTTTTCATGAAGTTATCTACAATATTTTCATTATTCTCTACATGAGAAGTTCTTACAGAACAGCTAGCACCACAGTGCGACAAGCACATTTCGCGTGCCACTTTTACCTACCAGTGTCAGGGGGCTGTTCCAAATCCAAGCTACGTAAGTCTAACCTAACCAAGCCACTCCCATGAGTGGAGAAACGGCGTTCTGGAATAACCGCAACCTCAAATATCTGGACGAAGACAACTCAGGTTTGAAACTCCTGGAGATGCCAGAAGTAATCAAAGAGTACTTTGGCACATCGTCGATTGAGGAATAGCCATTGGGCAGCAGAAGAAGAAGAAGCCGAGCTCCCAGGCCTGTATGTGAGACCGTATTTTACAGACAAGAGAAATGGCTGGAATTTGCAAACACCACCGACGCAGGAACACATTTTCAAATCTGTTTGGATCATTTCGACCGGAAGTGCATTTGGAATACTTGATGGAAAAGTTGATATGTGAAATCTATTTTTGACACTGATATCCTATAATGTATCTTGTACACAGGGTGTTGACTGAAGATATATAAAAACTGATAGCCTTATGGGACTTTGCGTGATGGAAAATTGACGAGATAAATTCATCCTCCAACGGCGCCCTCTGCATCCTTTCTTGCACGCGCAACCCAATCCAACAAGCGGTCGTTATGTAGAGGCAACAAGAACTGATCTTACCACCGCTCACCGCGTGTTCCCAGACAATGCAGAATCGAATAATGGGGATAGGGCAGCCGGACCACCTATTATTCTTACACCGTGTGTAAAATAGATAGAGCATGCCGGCTATTTTCCCTTGTCCCCTGTAGCCGGATTCTGCAACTTGTTATCGAGTACTATCGATAACGTTAAGTAGCGACGGTTGTCGCTTGAGGTTCATAAATTTAGCACCCGATGTTAATATAATCGACTGAAAGTAGTTTAGATCGTTTGCGCGTGGCTTGAATATGACGAACTCGCTCTCGTTTGCACGTTTACTCGTTTTTGAGAAAAATGCAAATAAAGTTAGCGTGCTGAATTTCAGCACCCAGTTTTTGAAAATGGCATTATGCGAAAGACTCGTAGAATTTCGGATGCATTGTCCTGTCAATCCTTTGCGCACGTTTGCGCAACCAGCACCGCGAAGTAATTAGGCAGAAAATATCAAAATTACCAGTAAAATTATTATTTCTTATAATTTACAATATTAGACACCAGAATGATTTATTGCGCATGCGCCGGGAGCGGTTCATTTCCGTGCGTTCCAGATTCCAACCGGATAGACCGTAACTATTGTCGTAAATAGCTGAAATAATGCGTCTCAATCAATTTAAATCGTTCACGCGGTTTGCGCGTCACCAAAAACAGAAAAATATCACAATAATTCGTTTGCGCATTAGCGCGGCGTTCAGAAAAAGTGAAATGAACACGGGGTGACGAATTTCAGCACCCGCGCTCTTCAAATATCGATACTGTATATGCTCTAAGACATGAACCCAGTTTGGAAAATTCTAGGCATCTCGTCACTAGAATCGCTTGCGCGTTGTTTGCGCAAATACTATCTGTAACAATTATCCAGCCAATGACAAAGTTGGTCTTATAATGCAGAGCAAAGATAAATTACATAGAGGGGCCAAAAAATTCAGCACATGTTCAGCACCCGTTAATATTATTGACACGTGTTCGTCAGAATTGCGTATGTGTCAACAGAAAGCAGCGCGCTGAATACTGACCACAGTATTACTTCGTGGTACTGACCAAATGGAAGAGTGTGGGCCTAACCCATAAGTATCGTGACAAAAATTTCATTTTATTGTGAAACGGGTTCATTAACAATACAACTACACTCAGCAACAAAATTAACGGTGCACCCGTCACTCGGCGAAATAATACCGATTTTCAAACTGCTGTAACTCTATGAAAAAATGGCGTGTGTGTGCAGGCAACAATCAGGACCCATGGCTCGTCACTTCCACGGTATTATGCAGGCGGTATTAAAAAGTAGAGGTGGCCGAGTAATACCCGATTTTAAACTCTCAATATCGTGAACACACACACACGCAGTAAAGCGAGGGTTTGAAGTCGTGAAATACCGTGGAAGTGACGAGCCATGGGTTGTAAGTGTTGATGCGGAATTCGAATATTCGCGGCCTTATTAGGCCACTAAAATGTCAGATGAGATGAGACAGGTGACGCGGCGCCCAGTGGCGCTAATTGCCGATACGGTCACGGTACTCGCTCGGCCAGCGAAAGGGGGAAGATCTTCGGTGACAACGGGATCTCTTTCTCTTTCTCTCCGGGGACGGTGAAGAGACCAGTTGAGTGACAATCCATAACAACCTGAGAAGGAGGAAGGGAGGGGAACGTGGACTGGATACCGTCGGCATATCCCGATCGATTTGACCACCTAAGAGTCCAAAAATTAATTCTCCGTCAATTCACCACCCGAGAGTCCCTAGAGTTTAAAAGAAAGAGCCAACAATCTATAAAGCACCTGGTCAAGATAAGTTGCCAAGACTATTGTAATTTCGCCCTGGAGGGATTGTACTGCTAGGGAGCTGACTATAGGTCGGAAAAACGTTCGAACGAAAATAGCTTTTAACCATTTGGTGTAGTAATGCGCCTGGTGTTTCTGTTTTGTTAATATAGATGTATGTAGGTAGCTGTACACAGATCGTTCGGTGATTTTTGTTATTTACTCTCTTTTTTAGAGACGAGACCGATAGTATATTATTTAGTTATTTTATTAAGGGAAAATTAGACGTCGGTTTAGTGAATCTATATCCCTAGAATTTAATATCCTTTTTGTTTTTGTATAATCTCACAGGGTTCTGATCGCTGCCTGCACATACACGCAAACACACACATACACGGGATGCATGGAAGACTGTACCTCCTCCCGATGCATTCTGGATCACGCCAAATCAATCTACTCTTGCTTGTCGATCCTGCCCTTATTGACATTGCGTCACTAAAAGTTGAATAAGTCAGCGAAAAAAAATTGTGAGACAAATGTCCAGCAACCATTTTGAAGAGGAGATTCCAGGCTACAAAATGGTCGCCTAGAAAGTTCTCTGTGATTTTTTAAACACCTTGTAGAGAACTTTGAAGAACTAGTTTTTTCTGGCGTTTCGCAACTCGGCACTCAAACCTACGCCACGAGGTCAAAAATGACCGTAGAAAAAGAATTCAAAAACCATCTTGAAGATGAAGTTTCAACCTTCAAAATGCCCTCTTGAATGATTATTTTCACCATTTTTTCATTGAGTTACAGCAGTTTGAAAATCGGTATTATTTCGCCGAGTGACGGGTGCACCGTTAATTTTGTTGCTGAGTGTAGTTGTATTGATAATGAACCCGTTTCACAATAAAATGAAATTTTTGTCACGATACTTATGGGTTAGGCCCACACTCTTCCATTTGGTCAGTACCACGAAGTAATACTGTGGTCAGTATTCAGCGCGCTGCTTTCTGTTGACACATACGCAATTCTGACGCACACGTGTCAATAATATTAACGGGTGCTGAACATGTGCTGAATTTTTTGGCCCCTCTATGTAATTTATCTTTGCTCTGCATTATAAGACCAACTTTGTCATTGGCTGGATAATTGTTGCAGATAGTATTTGCGCAAACAACGCGCAAGCGATTCTTGTGACGAGATGCCTAGAATTTTCCAAACTGGGTTCATGTCTTAGAGCATATACAGTATCGATATTTGAAGAGCGCGGGTGCTGAAATTCGGCACCCCGTGTTCATTCCACTTTTTCTGAACGCCGCGCTAATGCGCAAACGAATTATTGTGATATTTTTCTGTTTTTGGTGACGCGCAAACCGCGTGAACGATTTAAATTGATTGAGACGCATTATTTCAGCTATTTACGACAATAGTTACGGTCTATCCGGTTGGAATCTGGAACGCACGGAAATGAACCGCTCCCGGCGCATGCGCAATAAATCATTCTGGTGTCTAATATTGTAAATTATAAGAAATAATAATTTTACTGGTAATTTTGATATTTTCTGCCTAATTACTTCGCGGTGCTGGTTGCGCAAACGTGCGCAAAGGATTGACAGGACAATGCATCCGAAATTCTACGAGTCTTTCGCATAATGCCATTTTCAAAAACTGGGTGCTGAAATTCAGCACGCTAACTTTATTTGCATTTTTCTCAAAAACGAGTAAACGTGCAAACGAGAGCGAGTTCGTCATATTCAAGCCACGCGCAAACGATCTAAACTACTTTCAGTCGATTATATTGACATCGGGTGCTAACGAACCTGCGAAAACGCCGTTAGGGCAAAAAATATACACAACTCATTATTATCATATAATTTATTAGAGTATGCATCATTTTTCCAATTCACTTGCATTGAAAATTAGTACATTCATCATGCAGTCAAACGCCTGATCCAAGTTTGAGAAGTAGTAACTTGGTATTCCAATGCTAACGACAACTATTGAACGATTTATATACGCCTATTGCTTCAACTTTCTTCCAAAAGATACGTTTTGAAGTATTAACATAGAATGTCTTGTCAAAAAATTGAAACTGAGTCACAGTTGTGTTAGTCAGCTTGATGCACTCACACCCAACATGCACAGTAACATGATTTTATGATTTTAAAAGCATTCAAAAAATATGTTTGAAGTGGATGATCTACAGCTGAAAACAGATTGAAAAAACAAAAGCTATTAGTAGTAGATAATACCAATAGATGCAATTAGCTGGCATTAGTGGAATAATCTGAAATTATTAATTGATATTTTTTTTATAGCTGTGTTTCATTCTTGAAATAATTTTAACTTGTGAAACAAAATATTTGCGAAAAACCATAAACTAACCATATAACAACCATTTTAAATAGCATCTGATTACTAAGAGTTTCCAAAGAACATATTACTGGAACCATCAAGAATTGGCAACCATCCAAAAATGTGTAGTAAAATGCACTACATTCTCCTGACGAAAAGTACAAGCCATAAAACGCAAGAAACCATTACTTATAAGATATAAAAGAAATATCCTTGCTATCTTAAATCACCCCCACTGTATTCCGCAATATCGCAATTTTTCTGCCATCAGCCCCGTGTGTATGTATAAATTTGCAAATTTTACTGTTAAATCAATGCTTATTTAATTAGCAACAACAAGAACCATAGCAAATTGTTTGGGGTAAACATTGTACCTAAAGGAAATTAATAAAAGATTGATTGGTCGCCTAAGTGGAATGCGTGATCGTCGATGATATAATTTCCTAGCAAAAGCTTTGTGGCGAGACTTGTTATGATTGCTTACTGAAGTACTTTGGGACGTGTCTTGTCTTTTTGGATTCTAACCATCTCTCGAATGAAAAAATGCCAAGTTGAAATGGTAAAAATCCAGCAACCCAAATTCGCTATGAGAATTTCTTAGAGCAGACGTCTCAACCACCGTCGCACCTTGTATTAAGATCGATGGTCGCCGATCGCGCCAAGTTCATTAACTGTAAGATACCCGCTAAAACAGATCCTCTCTGTGCACATGTATTTGGGGCATTCCATACCAAATCACTCAGGCTGTGACCCTGAACAATTCCGATGTTTTTTCGGATGCGCACAGTATTCATAGCATTGAAACTCAGATGCGAAATGGAGAAAATTTACACAAATTGTATTATGTGAGATGTTGGTTTTAACATCAAATTTACAGTGGAACTTTTCTTTTCTTTTGCAACAGAGGGTTTTAATTTCTTTATTTGGATAATTTCAATAGAATTAGTTATGCAATTTTTTAGGGTCAATTTAATTATATTGAGAATTCCTCAAAATTAAATAATCATAAGTCATAAACAAATATGTATTGCAACGTGGCATTTTTGATGCCCGTTACAAGGGGTTCCTTGAACCCTGGATGGAACCAAAATTTAGGAATTTTCGAAATTGAGTCGCGAAGTCTTTGCAAAAGAGCGCCAGGACTAGAGTCACGCATCCGAAACTACGAGAGGGGACACCTTAGCGAATAGCGTAAGATATTTGAGGTTTTTTTTATTTTTTTTATTTTTCGAGTTACACCGGCATCAGGCAGAAGTCGGCACCGAATTCGAGGAAATTGCGGAGTGGCGGACTAGCGACAATTGCGAAGGAAGGATGTCGAGGCTGCGGAAGGGGAGCCGACGCAGATCCCCGCATCGTGGAAAGCCAAGGTGGACGCGATTCCCGCTGGTGGCCGGCGCGCCGCGCCGCAGCCTCTCCCCCTTCGCCCCGCCAGCAATTGACTAGCGAACTAGCGACGGACCGACTAGCGACGAGGGAGCACCACGCTCACCACCAAGACGTCATGGAGCTGCGCGGAGGACGAGATTGCGATCTAGCGTTAAGTTCTGCGCAGCGATGCTATTCAAGGTGCGCGTCGAGTTGCGCAATCGACGAAATCGATGACGGATCGATTATTGCGTATTCTTGTGGCGTATCGAGATCCGTGTTGCGGCAGGTCGTAGGTTTTTGAAACCACTCTAGTTCTGGCGGTCGTGGTAAGTAGTCACGTTTTGGGGAGTTTCGCGAAGTAATGGAGTCGCCCAAAAATCGGGAGGGGAATGGAAAGCGGTTGCAAGGATGCAGAAGGTAAACGCTGCTTCTATCCCTGCGATTGAATTTCGAGCATAATTACGAAAAGGCTTGCCGCGTAACGGATAGCCGTTTTGGATTTGCGTTGTAGAAAAGTACTCGAAATTCTTTTGCTTGATGGCCGTAGCCTGAGTACGCGTGTTAAAGTAGAGTAAAGTTTGAGTTCCTGAGAAAGTTGAGTAGCGTCACGGGTTTTAGTTGAGTCTCTTGTTTTTGAAATTCAGTATAGCCGAATTCCGCTGTACCGGGTAGAGCCGCGTTATCGGGTTTTTCAGTGTCGCCTCTCGAGTAGGTCGGGAAGTGCCGAATCGGAGTGCTCGGATTAGCGGATAACGTTTTGGAGGATTTTGAGAAGATTTGATTTCGGATGTTCAATCAACAATATATAATAGCTTTAAGAGTATTACATCTACAATATTTAAGTCTGATCACTTCTAGTACTATTATTTGTTTTATAAAAAATCTTTTTGTTATTCTTGACAGTTAAAAAATAAATCGTTCTGAGGAGGGCCCATATCCGGGTCGAAACGTTAACTAAAAAGACGTTTTCTTAATTGACCGATCACCAAGATCCTATAATAGGTTAAGTAATGTTGTTACGTTTAGATTTAGGACAGCTCGCGGTAGCGTTGAAGCTCCGAGTCGGGTGAGATTGAGGACGCCGTCTGTTCGGTAGCCCGACGGTGCACCGTCGAGAAAGTAGTTTTAGTTTCGGTTTTGAACAATCATCGCTGTGGAGAAGAAATAACGAATTTGCAAATTGAGAATAGCGTATGGCGATTTTGTGATGGTTGAGTGACATTTTAGTTAGGGAGCCGCGAGCTCAGTAGAGTAAGAAATAGAGTAGGTTACGTGTAATTTTCTGTTTATTTTTAGAATCGCGATGAGCGACATTTGGATTATTTTTTTTTGTTTTTGTATCACCGCTATTGGGAAATATAAGATTTTATTTTACTTCTTTTGTTAAGTAGCGTGTGGTTTTCGAGTGTCTCTCTCTCTCTCTCTCCAAAAATTACCCCTCCCCTCTCCGCGGTACTGAGCTACCGAGCATATTGCCGAGGTATAGCGCATTAACGATTTCGAGACGTGACAATCACGCCAGGCACCCAACAAAACTTCGCGATAATGTTTTTAGATCCAGGGTACATCGTGGACGCCAAATTATTGTGCACGCGGTAAGTTCTCGGTCATTTTCTCCGAGTGACCGAGGAGCGGGAAAAATCCACGTCACAGTATGTATAACTCATTATGGTGAAATTGTGGGGAAAATTTTTTTAATATCTCTGAAGAAATAGAAGAAAGTGGTGTCCGATTCTTGTTTTTGCGACAGATTTGTCAAAAATTAAATCAGTATTATTTCAATATATCAGTACTATTATTTCGTTTATGGTATAGCTAGAACGATTTTGAAACAAACGTAGATCAAAAGTTTTTTATAATCACATTCGTAAATATATGCATACAGATTGTCTTCTTGTAGAAAAAAAAATCCAAAATGGTCAAGATTAAAAGCCGGGTTATTTGGTCCCGTCGAAACGTCGCTAAATAAAAATATGTATAAACATGCAACCACGCATGGTCAAATTTCTCTGACCCTCTCTGATGAATCCCTCCACATTTTTAAGAAAACTCAAGGGTCACGAAATCTTCACGTTATTTGGTATGGGAGGCCAATTATGGGCACATCCATCAATTATCAACGGCGAACATTTTTGTATAATTTTGATATCTTTTAGTATGTGCTGAAATGCATAAATCTCGAAAGTTATACTTCTCTAGCTCTTACGGTTTGAGAGAAACATGCTGATCTATTTCTTCATTTTGAAGCGTTCCAATTCTTGTCGCGGAAAAAATGATAGGAGTAAAACATGTTTTCCATGTAGAAAAGTCTGATCTTCTTGATTATGAAAATTGCTCTAGATCTTCACGAACCGTAAAAAAACATGTTTTTTCACCGAAAATTTTTTATCCCCAATGTTCCTCAACTTCGTTTTCTTCAACTGCGGCATTTTTATACGAGAGCAACCAGTTTTTCACATGAAAAACACAGAGTAATAATTTATTTTATGAGCATAGAAATTTTAGGTTTCGTCAAAACATTTTCACCGTTTTTACATTTGTAGTAAAATATCTTCATCATATTTACATTAGTAGAAATATATTGCACTAAAAATTAGAGCTGTGCGATTAACCGATGATTTCCACTAATTGTTTTTTCAATCAATCGATTAATTGCACAGCTTTGATTTTATAGTGAAATATATTAATAAAAATGTAGATAAGATGAAAGTATGCTGCTAGAAATATAAATACAGTAAAAATGTTTCGCTGGAATCGAAAAAATTTTACTCACTATGAAATAATTTGTAGCTCGCCATGATCCCATTTTCAGCATATTCGATAAATATGAGTTATTCGTGTAAAAAACTAAGAGTTTTCAGATGAAAATGTCAAGTTTAAGACAAAAGTTGGGGAACTTCAGAAAACAAAGTTTTTTCGCCAGAAAATAACTTTTTTTACACCTCGAAGAACTTAGCCTGAAACAGATTCCATAATAGAAAATATCAGACTTTTCGACATTGAAAACGTTTTGGATCATACTGTTTCTTCCTTGGCGAGGATATAATAAAATCTCGAATATGAAAATCGATCTCGTCAAACTTGAATAATTGATCAGCTAGAGCTAATCTCAGCTCCTAGTCAATTGCCAATAATTATTTATGAATTTGTCCATATAAATGTACGTACGTCATCTGGTTTACCTGAGAATTATTTTTTCTTGAATTCGTAGTTTCCTAATCAACTAATTCACTGACTTTAATCTTATTGCCAGTCGGGTTGAAAACTAGCGGCAAACAGCATATTGTAAGAGCACTTTTGTCTTCTGTCTGAGCACCTTTTACAAATTTCCAGAAAACAATGTTCATCAAGGATAATGAAACAATTTACAATCTATAGTTTAATTACTCACAGCAGTTTTGTGAATCACTTGTAAACGCGAAATAAAATTCAATATCTTCTCCCTAGCGATAGCTCTTGGCGAAAAGCTGTATTTTGTACAATTTCAATGAGGAAGAGTCGAACACTGCGCAATTTTACACATTATACAATACAACAATATCCAATTCACTTTAGTCAACACCAAATTAAGAATGTAGTTTGAAAAGTTGTAATTATTAGCATGTAATTACTTAGTAAAATCTGACAATTTCCCTCTAATTCTGTTGAATATCTCTACGAAAATCTGTAGTATACTTTATAAATTATCCAATGCGAGGGCAAAAGTTGATAAAGTATTTTGCTTGTTGATGTATAAAAAAAACCTGTAATTTGGGTAACAGATGTTTCTAACTTTCATCGTGTCTATAATATGGGCTGAGCCGGATATTCAAGCTGGAAGGTTAATTTAGAAGTTTTATGAACTTTCACACAATTGGAATCTGAAATGTCGCACTTGGACATATGCCGACAGGACATATGCAATCAAAGCAGAAGTAAAAGAATGACAACACCAAAACAGATTCATCATCAAGATTAAAAAAAAAGTAATCAGATGATGTGAAAATCAATTCGAATTTATCGTTCAATTGATTTGCAAATGGGTTAACGGGTTCGGTTTCTTTCAATTTTTTACGTTTGAATTGTAATGCAATTTCAATCCGATCTAATCTGCAATACACGATTCTGCCTCTATACATTCCTATTCGATTCTTTTGTACAAATTATTAGACACTTTAATTAAATATGTACAATATGAATTGAAATATTCCAAGTGCGTTTATCGCAATTCAAACATAAAGGAATGGAAAAAACTACGTTTCAAGCGTGAACAAAGCCCACAAGAATGCTTGCATATTTATATTTACATTTTGCTATCAATGGTGTAACTATACATATAATAAACTGAATCAAGTCTCATAACACTAAGGCTCAGAAAAAGGAGTGAATCTTTATAAAAACAGTGGGGGAAGGGTAGGAGAGCAAAATATTTGCACTTATTCAAAAAGTATAAAAAGAAATCAATGATATGCCATGCACTTGGTTTAGTAAACTTGTTTCGACACTGATCTTTCACAATATCATAATATCATTAATGATAATAATAACTATACCAATGGCTATATGTTTCCTGAGCGATTTTAGTTGGCTGAGTTATATTTTCAGATTCACAGACGTTATTTTATATATATGCAATATTTTCCCAATTATCCTAAATAGGTAAACAATGTTATTCGATGGGAAAAGGAAAACGCTGATATTACAAGACTTATTGGATATACTTGCACTCTTCAAGAGACTTTTGAAACTGTTGGATGTATAAATATATAATGTAAGTTCACCAAGGGTTATCATGAAGCAGAATTGATTTTAGCCTGGGACCTTCTGCTCACTATTCACATTTATTATCGCCCTATCAGAGATCCCTCGCGCTATTCTCTTGTCATTGAAACCCGTTTATTTATTCATTCTTGGATGTATCATACCACTTGGAAAATTCATCCAACATATTGCAAGTTATTTCCTTAAAACGAAACACAATATTATCCACTTACATGTTCCCTATTTCGTATTTCAAGAAAAATGCTTCTGCGCATTTTAAAGTTTCAACATGAAATTACTGAACTTTAAGTACAGGTACAGAGTTCCTTGAAATATTGTTATATAATAAAATAATCTATGAGAAATGGTAAAACAGATGAAATAAAATATTGAAGAGAATGATATCCAGTCAATCTCTACTGTACCACGTGTTGAGAAACATTTAACAAAGTAAAGAATTCTGGCAATGCATATTAATAAAACCGATTAACTGTTTTGTTCAAATCCCTTCGTATTTAAAATTATTACTAGATAATTTAGTTCAAGTTGAAGGTCTATAGAATCTGAAAACCGTAAGCAATGACTCACAAACACTGAGTTTCAGCCTAAGCTCTGATTCACTCACTTAACCTGTATACAACTGAATAACATTTCGCTGTAAAATCTTTGTACCATGCTAAGTCAATATTTTGTCAAAGTTCACTCCAACATTTACGGATCATTTACGTTTCATACAGTGCCTGAGAATTAAGGAAAGAGTAGCGATGCACTAGTACGCATATTTTCACATGCTTTTTACCTACGCTGCCAATGATCGCGAGAATGATTATGATATTTGTAATGCGGAGGTCGGTAGTTGCTCCCATGTCTGGGTCTATTACTAGACACATTATAATAAGCTCTTCTATGATAACCGCTAGATCGATTCCAACTTTTGCTCATTTGATATTCCTGGAATGGATTGTAGCCAGGATTCGCTCTATCCTTGTACTCTCTATGCCCTTTCACTTTTTTCATGCGACCTCGGTCGATTTCCTCTTCTTCAGAGTCCAGATGACGCTTGCGTTCTTCTCGGCGTTCTGTGCCAATCTCTCTTTCGAGGTGCGCTCGTCCTCCGTTCCAATTTGACACTGCGGGCATTTTTTGTTTTTAGCAACAAGTTTCTTAGGAAAAATAAGAATGTCAAATTAAATAGATATTACATTTATAAATCATTATTGGATGATTCAAAATTTGGATTATAAGCTTTTCTTCGTAAAGAATCTCTAAATCCTTTTAGGCACACACATTTATGTTTTTCTTTCTTCGGATAGTCAGATCTGGCTTACATTCTTGCAGCATGTGGAGTGGTTCATTACAGACATGAATCACCTAGGATCAAGCTCAGATTAGAAGAACAGGGATTTCATGTAGACTATTCCGGCTATCCTAAGTATCATAAGCAACTATTAAATGTTCCATGCTAAATGTTTCGTCGTATGGAGACCAATAACTATTCTTTTCAGTGTCGTTAGTGTTCCTTCATACATGGAAAACTGTTGGTAATATCTATTCTAAAACTAGGATGGTTGCTCAGTTTGTTAAAATAGCATAAAATCTAGTTTTGCTCTTGTATTTTCACTAATTTTGTTTCCATCTATTTTAACTAAATAAATCTTTTCTAATGTACCAACGTCTGTCATACAATGAAAAAAAAAAGTGGGAATAAAACTCGGAAATTAAAGTTAGTTTTAAATCTGTTTCCTAATCCTATTCTTATTTTTTTTTTCAAATGTATAACGTGCTTGACCTGTCTAATAATGAATGCTATTGTGTTTGGTAATTGAAGCATGATGCAATTTAAGTAATTCTAATTTGAAGGGAGGAGGGTGACTCATGTCCTTGAATTAATATGTATACCATGTATAATCAACTATTGAACACCACAAACTCAGAAATATCAATACAAATGTATTTCGACAATACAAATTGGTGGAAGAAATTGTTAAGGACATTACCGAAGCTAGCTATCGGCTGCTAAATATCTGTATCTGAAAGCCACTGGGTCCATCCATAATACTTTTGAGTCATTCTTAGAAACAGCAATAACATTTTTTAGATGAACCTTTCTACCAGAACGAATTGCTTGTCATTTCAAAACTTGAAGTATTTCTAATGAAGTAAAACTTTTAAAAACTTTTTGCCTCAAAATTAATAATCGTAAATATTGTTACGAGTTGTCTGATAATAAAGGTGAAAGTTATCAACGAACCAAACATTCCTGGGATTTTATAATATGATAGTCGTGCTTTTACTATGTACAAGGATTATCTCATAATTCAACTATTGATTGTTTGAAAACGTAATGGTGGAATAGTATATTGTTTTACAAGTGCGGAAAGTGGCCAATTTCCGACAAGTATGAATTTTGCAATATGTGCCAAAAGCGAGTGCTGTAATTGCACGAGTCAGATATTGACCACCTGAATGTGTAATACATGCTACTTTCTGCACCACCTGCAAAAGAAAGTTTGATTTAAGAAGCATCGAAGTTGCCATTGACAGCACTTAAACTCAAGGTTGAGTAACTTACACTGAAACAAAGCGCATATAATTGAGTTGTCCGAAAGTGCATATGCACCAAATAAAACCCTAATGTGTAAAATATGGCATTTCAATTTTGCACGTTTACCAAATCAATTTTACGCACGATGTCATTGTGCATAGATTACCCAACCCCAGTCTCACGCGCTGTCAGTGGCAGCTTTGGTGTTTCGTAAATCGAAGTTTCCGCATAGGTGTCGTAAAAATTATAGTATGTGACACGTGCAAATAGGCGAAATCTGACTTGTGTGATTACAGTGCTCGCCTTGCCTCATGCTGCTAGTAGTTCTGCGATTACAGCACTTTCCTTCTGCTCATGCTATGAAATTCGCATCCGTATTTTTCCCAATGCGGGAATTGCTTTTAGCGTTCACTGTAAATTTCACACTCGTCGGAGAACGCTTACTTTCCACAGTTGTACTACAATATACGATTCTGGTATGGTGGGCCAGTTGACACAAAATGCTATGGGACAGAAAGTACATGAAACAGGATGAGTTTTGAAATACGTGAAAAATATTTGCTTTTTTAGGTTCAAATGCCATGGACATGATCAGTGAATCAGCAAAAGCACTCACTTTCCTAAATAGGATAAAATGAGACGTACTCTATTTTTAAAAAAGATCGACATAATAAAACTTACAAGAGGATCAACTTAAACAGACTCATAGTTTATAAGAAAATATCGTTACTTGGGGTTTCTGGCTTCCAGATACAGAATCGCAATGTATGTAAATATAATTTAAATTAATCATTTGTTATAAATCAAATGATTTGAAGATATGGCATTGTTGTAATTTCCATTTTTTCATTTATTTTTTTTTTTTTTTTACCACCATGAAATATTCCTATATTGTATAATTCTTTTATCTTTATCTACCATACACGGTACACTTGTAATGTGTACTATGAATTTTCGCTGACTTTGGATACTCAACATCCTGTAGTAGGCCCAACACAGGCGGATACGCGTACCTGAGCTGCCTGTGGCGCTCCTACTGCACCGTATCTTCTCTAAACCAAGCCTCACGTATGTCGTTTACACTTATGTTCGACCAGCTACAGAACGGAGAGTTTCTGAATACATATAAAACTCACGGTGTAAAGACAGCGATTAACATTTTTCCCAAAAATGAGTTAATTGAATATAACGTAATTTGGACTTGACAAGAAATTTTCCAACACCAGAGAAAAATTTTTTTTGATAATTAGAAGTTGAAAATTTTTTTGCACGAGCTGATACAATAGTTGTAGATTTGGGCTTGGGCTTGACTTTTACAAGGATCTTGATTTGAATCCAGCCCACATGGCGTCTTTACTTCAGAATACTCGAACTCATGGATTTTCGAGTCGATTTTATTTGGTTTTGAACCATGAACGTCTCCTCTTTTTTGTACAAATGGTACATTTTTCTTCTTCTTGACTCATTACAGTGGACTTGTCTATTGAGGCTTGAATTCGATGTGAAAAGGATAGGTAGAGAATTCGGGAGGGATGCCTTTTTGTGGGTATACTGACCAGAAGAACTGCCATAACCTCGGTGGGACATTTTCAGCAGGTGTGATACTGTGTCTGAACGATTCGTTCCGCCAAAGTTTCGTAGTGCTGCGGCACTTGGTGGTGCTGTATGGTAGTTCGCTGATTTAACTGCATCTTCCCTGAAAGAAGCAATTTTTTCAATTTGATAGACTTCACCGTTGAAAATTACGAAATATAACTACGGAAGAGAAAGAAACTCTCTGTCATTTCCTAGTTTGGAGATTTTTTCTTAGTTTCAGTTTCAAGAATGGGCCATACCGTCCCACCCAAAATGTAGAAGATGAAAAACTTTTTAGAAAATTTCCAGCAACCAGTATTATTTGTTCCAATGATGGTGAATTAGAATGATACAACATGCTTACTATATGATAGAAATGATTCTGAATAAATTCAAATAACATAGATGAAAAAATTAAAAATTCTTTGTCGACTGAAAAAAGCAAACAAAATTTCCGGTTATTGCCGAGTATCATAAAATTAGACACTCGGATGTTCTGGAAACATGATTTTACAAACTTTTCCTTATGCATATTCAGAACATGTTTCTTTGCATAACTTTTTTTATGTATCGCATGTATGGATGGCTACTTCAAACAATTGATTCCGCTAGATTCTCGATATGTAATTATTAGTAAACGATCAGGTGCCAAGATTTTGATTTAACTGGAATTTTCGTATTTCATTATGTTGACTGAGGTATGGAAATCCTCTAATTCATAGACTTTTAGAACTAATCATGTACGATAAACACGTTGGAAAAAAAAGAACTGAACCCGACTGTGAAGTCCATTTTTGGACATGTCTACAGCATCGCCATATAAAAAGATTTTGCGTAGTTGCCATATCTCATATTATACGTATAGCTTTGAAAAAAAATTGCTGCCAGATAAAAATTTTTGCACCAGCGAATCCTTCATTTAGAAATTCGCTGAGTATTACAGGAGTTTCCAGACTGTTTTTTGAAAATTCTCAGGGTACTTACAATAACATTTGTAATTAGATTTTTACAACGGAATTTATGCATATGGGGCTTTCCATGCCAACTTCGTAAGACCTTGAAAGTTGACATTTATGGTGTGACTAAAATTTGTCTATCTTTTTGCATTCTGTGAAAAAATATTTCTTCATTTTGTTCACGCTTTTATTCATGACGGTTTGTGGTAATAATGTTTTGAATAATTTACACAAACTAGGTAGTAATATTGTTTGCGAGGAAGCTAACTGTCTAGGTAACATTTCAGAGGTGCTATGGGTTCGTCTCCACAGTTAATTCTCAATTTGAAATCCAAAAATTGAATTTTCGGGCGGTATGCCCCTTTGGAAAATTACGGAAAAGTTTTCCAAAACTTTTGCTTCGAAAACGAAACTTTTATACCCGATCAGATCGTGGTCGATGAGTCCTTCCTATTTGTTTTGAATTTTTAAAATTTCGCGCAATGTGATTTTCCTTTTTGATCAGACTGAGATCTACTATTTACTGTCCCCACTCTATCTGATCTACTGATCTCAAATGTTTACCACAGAATTGAATGATGTATATTTTGACAGTCATCTATTTTTCTTTGTCTTGTCGCGTTCGACTGGCCTAAATAGCCACGATTGACTGGTTGACCATGCCTACTGTAAACAATACCCTGTAAACTGTAAACACTGTGTTAGGGTGTTGTTATACATTGTTTCGAGAGTACGGATACCGATTTTCTGATTTGTGTATGCTATGTTTCTATCCTTATATAATCGTGAGATTATCAACAAAACAAAAAAAAAAATAGAAATTCAACATATATTCATTTCGGTCAAATAAAAATAAAATCCATTTTTTTAAACTTAGTGGGCATACCAAATATTCCAGGAAAAATCTGAAAATTTCCTGGGTTTCAAAGAGTTTCCACGGTGAAAGAAAAATCCATAGTAATTCAAGGAGTTCAATGATCTTCCAAGCTAATAAACACCCTGGCGTTATTCCATCATTTCAAACATATTTGTCAACCGTAAATATGAATATACTCAAATTTTGCAAACTGAATTGCTTTAAAAAATTAACTGTGATAGGTCGTAAACGGATTTTTGCAACCTAGATCGTTAGTCTGCCAAAAATGTTTTTTATTCCCACTTTTCATACACAATGACGATTTTCAAGAGCAACTGTCAATTATTGTATTGGTTGATTCTGTGGATTGTTTAAGATACGCAGATTTGTAAATGTCATCCGATGGCTCTCTAAAGTGTTTCTGAAGGTAAAGAAAATCAAGATAAATGTAGAGAAGGTTTAAGGGGTTAGGTGGATTTCAAAATTTCAAAAAATCGAATTTTTTTTTTTTGCTTATCTTATAATTGAATATGTTGAGAATATTCCTTTAAAATTTTAAAACGATCCGAGTCATATTCTAAGAGACATAGCCTTTGGATGTTTCACCCATCAGGCTATAACCGAGCGTGACGCAGGTATATGGAGGCAGGTATATCGAGGCAGCTGCTTAGCTATTGTTCGTTTGTCGTCTTTGTCCCTTGCTTTTCGCTTACCTTTTCTCTTTTCTTTCCCTTTCTATGGTCACATTGAATTAGTTATTTAACCTATTTTAGTACTGGAATTTAGTTGAATGTTGTCAGTCGAACTCCAAGGTTGCTTGAAGTTATAAGTATTCGTTGTGAATTTTATCGAGGTTATTAGAAATTTTGTGAAAAATGCATAAAGTTACAAGATCTGATCAAGCATCGGGTGCTCAGAGAAAAGATAGACCCAAAAAAAAAAGACAATCTTTCAACCCTAAGACTGCAGAGGTAGACGAGAAATCTTTCACCAGCACGTCAGCGAAAAAACTGAGGAGTCAAGACGAAATACACGTGCCAGAAGACGGTACTCTTGAGTATGCCATTACAGACTTTTTGTTAGTATTTTCAACACTATCAACTTTAGTGAAGTGCGGTAATATAATAAATGAAAATGGACAGGACAGAGTGTGTAATGGTAAAGTTGATTTTAAATAGTGTGTGAACGAAAGCGTAAACCAATTAATTTGGAAAATCACGCCAAAAATTCTTCCTGCTGGATCAAAAATAGTCGACATTGCTGCATATGTCGCTGCCGATACTTATAATGAAGGAATCGCAGCATTATTACTGTTTATGCACGGGATGGATTTAAAACTTGGCCGAAATAGCCACGAGTACGCACGAAAAGAGGATGAAAGCCGCATACTTGCAGCAGAAAAAAAAGCTGACGCTGAGACTCGAGAAGCAAGAGTTCGTCGCAGACAAGAGCAAAAAGATGTTCTGGATATTGCCACTGCAGCAGGCACTTTATTATATAGTGCTGGAATCGATGACGTTATGTAAGTTAAAAAAAAAAACTTTTTTTTTACATGTTATTTGAATGTAAATCTTCAATCGCGTTTTTCTCGAAACTACATTTTTGAAATCGGTAGTCACGATTTCTCGAAAACTTATGAACCGATCTCTTTCAAATTTTGCACACTTCTTCAAAATAACATTATCTCGTGCTTGAACGAAGGAATTTTTTTTTTTTTCCATTCCAAGTAATTTTTCAAGGCCATGAAGGGTGCAAATTTTACTCAAAATAAGGGTTTTTTGTTTTCAACGCCGCCAAAAATGTAATTTTTGTTTTGTTTTTTTTTTCCTTCGTCCAAGCACGAGTTTTAAACATCTACTAACAGAAAATTTTTGGTTTTTGCATTTCAGATGAATCTGTCATGAGTTATCCTGACTACGCCGAGAGAACTTTTTTTTGAGGGGTCATAGGAGACGACGTGTCCACGCCTTAATTTTCAATATTTTTCAATGAAAATTTCACAAACTACCTATAAAATATATATCTTTGATGTGTTAAATTGATGAAATGAAATATTCTGTTGATTAAATAAAAAAAAATTCATAAAAATGTACCTATTTTGAGCTTTTGAAACCCACCTAACCTCTTAAGAGATTGAAATTGTGGACGTTTGAATCAATCTGATAAAACACAGAGATTCGTGAACATTGCGTAACAGTTTACTGTGTGTGATTTAAAAAATATCAGTCAAGTTGTAAACAATTTGCACTCACTTGTTGTCAGTAACAGACCAGCCACTGGGTGTAGTAGATGCTGTGGGAGAAGGTGTATCCTTAGATATCTGCCAACCCTTAATACTGCTTGCACCAGCTTTTGTAGGCACTCGTTCCTCTTGATCAGTCTTAATTCTTGCAGAATTGTGTAACTTCTCTTTTCCATTTATCTCTGGCCTAACATTCATCTCTCCTTTGACGATTTGGGACTTGAACGAATTTTGTACTCCGTTATTCGTCGTACCAATCTGGTACTTGTTACCTTGCAATGTTATATTTTGGCTGACTGACTTCGAATTTGTATTTACAATTGCGTTGTCACTTCCATCAACAGTTTTCTGCACATCTTTTAACTTTGCTACAAACTTAGAGGAATTCTCTTTTAATAAAGATCCCGTCCTGTACGAAGCATTTGTAGCATTTTTTGTTGAGGTTACTAGTTTTGAAACAAGGTTGCTATTTGGAAGCGTTAGATTTTTGATACTGTTTGTACCAGTTTCGTCTTCTTCACTTGATCCGTCATACGGTACTAAGCTACTGCCGTTTGAAATTTTGCCATTCTTGAGGTGCATGACTAGCCTAGGATGAGATTTATCTAGCAGCTTTTGGGGAAGTTGAGGGCCAATGAAATTGGTGCTCTTCTGCAGTGGAAGCTGAGGACCAATAATTTTTTGTGGAGGCAATTGTGGCCCAATCATCACTCTGTCCTTCGGTTCCTGACAATTTGCAGATGAGTTTATTATGCCGTTGAGTGGAATTATACAAGAGGTCGATGATTTCAAATTAACTGTTTTGCTTGCACAACCATTAGACAGTAGGGGTAAATTTCTCGTCGGCACCAATCCGTTCAATTTTGCTGGCTGTTGATTTTGCAACTTCGGTTGGAACTGAGACTCCATTTCAAATATCATTATATAAGCATTTGTACTTAGTACATTGCTCAGACTCGTCGGACGCACCTGTGTGAAACGATAAGGAGGGATAAGTGTTTCTATTCTTTAAAACTTCAACAGCTATTGAATTGTTGTTAAAAATTAGTTCATAGTGTACGGAAATTCAAAAAAAAATGTAGTTCAAGGGGATATGTGAACTCTTGCTTAGAAATACTAATAAAATGACTTTTGTCAGAATTCTGATGAATTTGAGTGTTTTGCCGCTAATTTTTACACTTTTCAACAATACTAGCTTTGAAATATTGAATGTTTCCAAATTTTTATGCACAAAATGAGGCCAAACTATGGCAGCTTCGTTTCTTTTTTTCAATAGTGAACACGATAACTATTGACCCAACACAATTGAAAAGGGGAGGCTGGGTTGTACCCGTGGAGACTTCTGTTTATGGATGCTGAAATCTACAACATATCAAAAATCCAGACGATTTCACTAGAACCCAATTCCCATGACATTATTGCGGGGTTCTTTTAAGTGTAAATCACATCGATCACCATAAAAAAATTTGACCCATCAAAACACATTGAAGCTTGAAAGAATAGAAAGCTCATACATTTGTTTTTCATCCGATTTCTTGTTTAACGGTAGCGTGTCAAATATTTCCTCATGTGCTTCGTATGTTTTGAAAAGTTAAATTTTTTTTGAAACGGCTGTTGTGAAGTACACCAAGAATTGTATAAATACAGAAAATTAGGCTTTTTTGTAATAATCTTGATGAAAATAGAGACAGGTCACTGAAATTCCGCACGAAGTAATCTTTTGCCAATACAAGAGAGCAATTCCATCAAAAGATCGGTTTCCAGCAGCGTTACTTTTACAATGGGTACCTGGCTGTAGCCTTTTTCAATTTCCCTCCATACCCCAAGGACAAATGTTAGTCGTGGAATGAAAATCTTGAATGACTACAGGGGCTCAATGAAAGCTTAGTCAAAAGATCTTTTTGTGCAGAATACGCTTGCCAAACTGTGGCTTGATTGATGTATCCAATCTGAAATGGTGCTCTAGCAATAAATGAAATTATTTAAATATAGCGTCTCCCCCCTCAGTGTCATTATACTTTGAATGAGTTGGAACTGTTAAATGCCATCTTTCGGTTTGTAACATCTACTCTAATTATGAAGCATGTAAAAACAAACATTTTGCAGGTAAAATATCCATCGACAATTTTAATTTACCTGAAATTTTCTTGATGCATTTTGTGGTTGAAAAAAAGAGATACATGTTCGACGAAAAAATGTAGTATCCATATTGTCGACATTAGAATATAATTTCTAGTTTTAAATTTGGTATCCGAATCCTTCTTCTACTGCTGTATCATCAAAAGTAATTAAGAAAATTGAACGAACAAGAAGGCATCGGAAAGGCTGTCAATTTTACGAGTCATTGGCTATTGATTTTAAAATTCTAAGTAAATGTGGTTGTATTCGTTCATTAATTATACATGAACCTGTCAATTTTAAAAATGGGTGAAGAATATGATATTTTTGAAAGAATTCGATCTTCTTGCGTTATGACAGTATTGCACCAAGGTATAGGTTCTTTTTTGAATTGCCGCTCAGCCAATATTAAAATTTATGCTTCATATTTAATGTGATTATTAGATATCTTGAAGTAGAAATTTGTCCTGTGATAGAAAAAAAATGTTCGCAAAAATCTACGTTTCAAAAATAAGTAGAAATGAATAATATGACTGATCGTGAGTACCGGTAACAGTCTTATCATTGACTTTCTCAAATCTATCATTAAGGGTAGGTGAGTTTTTAATCATCAGCCAAGCCAGCTAATCCTTTTATTTAATTATTATTAATAATGGATCTTGTTCAAATTTCGACGAGGTTTTGCTTTTTGGTGGTACAATTCATTATTATCATTATCTTATATGGTTATAGACCCATAACGAATACATTCGCACGTTTCACTATGTAAAATGTGTAATGCCGAACTTTTAAAACCGGTATTGCTACGTCGGCTATAGTAAAACCGGAATAACAGCGCTGTGTAAACGTACTCAATGATGGTCACTAAATCTATCCTGTCTCTTGCCCTGCACAAGTCTAACAGCTCATGGGGACATGCCCTATCTGGCATGGCGGGTGTTGGTAGTGTTTATTATTATTATTGATAGTATTATTGCTGTTGTTATTATTATCTAAAAAATTTGTTTTTTTTTTTACCAAGTATTACTATTTCCGTCTATAACGGATTTTGGGGACGAAAATGTACGCGGGGGAGGTACTTTCCACAATTCTCAGAGTAATCAGGAATAATATGAGACATCGCAGCACTATTTTCATGAAAAATTGCTGAAGTATAAAATATGACTTTGAATATTTGCAGAAATGCAATTTAAAAGAAAACCCTACACCATGGTACGTACCATGATAAGACGAGATCGAATTTTTTTAAAAGAGCCTATTATAGGTCTATTTTGACAATAGGTGGGTTAACGTATAATCAGTAGATAAATAGCCATAGTTATTTTAGTATTATATAATTAGTATACGATAGCAAAAAGTAAGATGAAAGAATTTAACCATCGTGATACACGGCCAAATGATTATATTTAAAAAATCATATTACATCCATTAGTTTTGAAGATATAGCGACTAGAAGAAAAGCGTGTGTGCAAATTTAAGATTCGAAATTGCATTCTAATATTAAAAATATGGATAAGCATATATTTCTTCTTTCATTTTTAAAAAAAATTTCGAATAAATTAAAAATGGCGATGTTTCACGAGTGACATGTACAGATTCATCTACACCCGTTCAGAAGTTATTCAGGGGTCCCGAAACTTTTGACAAAACCTCTATACAGGGTAAGCCAACTTAAAGTGTTACACAACAGCTTCTTGGAGATGACTTGAGGCGCCGATAACTTAGGCTGAACAAAAAGTGGTTTGACAAAGGCTGTATAATGATTGAAATCGATTTCTTTTAAAACAATATCAACTTAGAAGTTCCAACTTTATCGTAATTACTTTAAATGTGAACCATCTTTTCATTATCCGTTATATTACAGTACAGATTGTAACAAATCGAAAGACAATCTAATGTAATTTTTTCACGTGATGCGGAAAAAATTAGCTTGCATTTGATTAGAGTATTTTGCTGCAATGAATTTATCCGCCGCATTAGTTAACAACCTTTCCTTTCTAATTTACGTAGGCCAATCTCCAAATTATCGTTCAACAATCAGGTCCCAAAAATTTGATTTTGTTACAATTTAGACATATTATTGTGTATACTAAAATATGAAAGTCATCCAATTTTGAGGCTATCAGACTTTACCGTTCATTAAAAACCTGTCGATTGATTTCACCACTGTTTAGATTTTTTTAGACGTTCCTGTCCTCGGAAGAATTTTTGACCCGATACGTTCGCTGTGCAAAAAATTCTCATCTTTCCAAATATTCAATCAATTTCGGGTACATCGTCAACAACAACGAAAGGGTTTTTTCCGAAAAACTCGTTTTTTTGGCGGTTCCACACACGAATGAAAGTATTTTTATGATTCCATTGAAATGCTGAGAATTTTGCCGTAGCGACCCTAGTTTTTCAAGGTTGTATGACCATGGGATCGTTATTAAACTGAATTTATGTAAATAGTGCACACGTCGCGTCGTTTTGCTGATGGAACGACTTAATAAAAAAATGCCTGTAATAGAATGTGATTTTCTTCTTCGAATATTTGTTACGTACATACGTTGTCTTATTAAGTTTAGTCTAGTGTTATCGATCAAAAAATCTATATCGTTCAAAGAATCTTCCATACTTTAACCGCACTCAATTCGCAGCCGTATGCACGTCGCGTTTTATCCGTTAACCTTTAGAGGGCCAGCATTTTTCCCTGTAAATTCCATATTTTTTAGAGGTATGCTTTACGTATATAGTCACACATCCGGTAAAGTTTCCAAGTTATCTGCCGACTTCTAAAAGAGCCAGATTGGCCCTCGAAGGTTAAACGATGAGATGTATGCACCGTTTAGATAAACTTAGCTCAACAACGATTCTATAGTCATCTCACTTTGATAATCTACGGTCTACGCGGAAAAACTTTCAGCTTTTCAATTGAATCATCAATAGTATATTGCGTAACAAGGAGGCAAACTGGGTCCTTTCGAGCTGAGCGTAAGTTTGAAATATGAGTCGTAGGTGAGCACGCATGCCAGCCGAAGACGAATATTGCAAATACGCGAAGTGAAAAGACCGTGCCACCTTGTTGCACATGATTCTTTAGATATCAAGACTATGTAAGGCGTTTTTTCACGATGCACGAAATTGAGTTTAGGATTGCGTAATGTCAGCTTTCTGTACGCCGCGCATGCGCATTTCGCACACTCACTCTACCGTCATAGAAGCGGGTACTTCGTGTACGGAAAACACGCATGAATAAACCCGTAAATCATGCTCACGTTATATAAAATAAATTTTTCCCATATCTGCTTGAAAAGTTTGTTTTTCGAAGTCTGTGGAGCGTGCGTAGAATGCCACATTTCCGAACAGTGCCGTAAAACGACGGTGGCACGTACAGTGCTTATTCCACGTCAAACCGAACACTAAATTATAACCAATGATTGCAATTTTCTTCTAAGAAGATATGAACGGTTGAAAGTTTCAAAAAATCACAAAAATCGTCGGGCGTGCGAACATTCAAACTACTGTATCATCGAACCCATTAGCCGTGCAAAAAAAGCAAGAGGTCGATTTTGAAGATCTTGAGTCACTCTATGTAGTGGTATATTGCAAATTCACGTTTGACATTAATCAGTTATTATTCATTTGTTTATAAATTTCATTAGCATTTTTCATCAACTCACCAATTTAAGATTTTGAAAAAAATATCAGCGTGTTCCCACTTCAATTCTAGATAAATAGTGAAATTTGAAAATGGAAGAGCAAAATTGTGGAGGTATTTGTCATAAATCATGCGTACCAGACACATTTTGTGAATTCTACTCTTTTGCAGACACACGGACTTTATAAAAGTGATACCGAAAAGCAAAGTTCATTGAAGTTCGAAAATAAACACGAATAAAACTTCCACGATCGAATTTTGTATTGTAACTTTTGCCCTGTAATAATTTGTTCCAACGTCAGCGCAAATATATGTTTATTATCAAATATCACTTTTTATTGATACTTTAAAAAAACAAAGAACAGCGACGAGACTTGAACAGGGACCCCCAGCGTGCCAGCCAACGACCTGACCCATATTACGCAAAGCAGTGAGCAAACGATGCTCGCCAAGCAACAAAAGAGAGCGCCGAAACGAAATTTCGCCGAATAAGTATTGTCCAGTAGAATATTTGTTCGACTTGCTCAAAACTCAATTTGAAAAAATAGGCTCGCTAGAGAATTTTATTCCGCATCTTTTTTCGAAATAAACTATATTGATAATTTTTAAAGTTTATAAAATATTTAAAGAAGTCATTCTTGAGGAAAAAAAAATTTAATGCTTCTTTCACTTCAACTCGTCATAACTTTTTTAAATATTCATATTTCTTCTTGAAACCTGCACACGATAAACTTGCATGTATTTCGCGTCTTTCAAGCCCAATCACAATTTTTTATATGAAATACAAACAATATGGCGATTTTTTAAAACAATTCCGTCAAAATCTTCTGCCGATGTTTTCAGTTGAAAAAGTTTTGTGGGAATTTTTAGCTTCTTAGTATTTGTTTAGTTTAGTTTACTTAGTGCTCTTATTGTTTAACAGCATTGTTAATTTTTCTACGAGCGCACGTCGCGGTCGCGTCTGCGGTGCCTGCCACTCACATTCTCAAACGGCGGAACCGTACCGAAGAAACATGTAGGTATGTTTGTGGAATAATAATATCATTCACAATATTCTTGTAAATGATGTTACAGTTTTTAATATGGTTAAATGAATATTATAAGTATCAAAATTATCGATGCGTAATGTTTATTTGCGAAAGGCAGAAAAATTCGTAGAAAAATTAACAATGCTCTTAAACAATAAGAGCTACTAGGAAGCTAAAAATTCCCACAAAAGTTTTTCAAAGCATTGTGAAAATGTTGGTATGTTTGAAAAATGATAACTTAAACTTTCGTCACAAAACTTTTTAAGCTGAACACATCCGCAGAAGATTTTGACGAATTTTTTTAAAAAAATCGCCATAGTATTTGTATTTGACATAAAGAATTGTGATTGGGCTTGAAAGATGCGGAATACATGCAAGTTTATCGTGTGCAAGTTTGAAGAAGAAATATGAATATTTAGAAAAGTTATGACGAGTTGAAGTGAAAAAAGCATTAGATTTTTGATTCCTCGAGAATGGCTTCTTCTTTAAATATTTTGTAAACTATAAAAATTATCAATATAGTTTGTTTGGAAAAAAGATGCGGAATAAAATTCTCTAGCGAGCCTATTTTTTCAAATTGAGTTTTGAGCAAGTTGAAAAAATATTCTACTGGACAATACTTAATCGGCGAAATTTCGCTTCGTCCCCTTTTCGTTTCGGCGCTCTCATTAATGACAGTCAGTAGTATATGTAGTGCGAAAGAGAGTCTCTCAAAAATTTTCTCCTAAACTAACAAATAATAAGGTTCATTGAACAAAATGCTGTTAGCCTAGTACTCGAGAAGGGTCGGTCCCCCTTCAACATACCTGAGACTCATCGAAATTCGTTATTAACAGTTTCGGGGGTCTGTTTGTTAATTTCACGTACAGCGTCATACTTTCCTTCACAGGTATTGGAAAAAATAACGCGTGTCACATGCGGATATACGATATCTGATTCGTGTAATTACCACATTATAGAGATAAACTGCTATACGGAATAAATTTTGTCAACAGTTCCAATACCTATTTGCAAAAATAAATATTTATTGAAGATTTTCCTTTAACTTAAGTACGCTTTCTAGTGGAAAACGTGCAGCTAAAATAGTCAAACAAAGATGCTTGCAATTTTCGCTCTCATTTCAAACCTTAAGTTTAAAAAAAAAAGTATTCATGTTTTTAGAACAGTCTCCAACGTCATGAAGAATAGATAAGCTTGGTACCTACTAATGCAAAGTCGTATACTTCAAGAACATCACGTGTCCGTTGTAAAGGACATCCATTGTATGTACTAACTTATTATCAAGTATACATGAAATGAAGCAGTTGTGAATCTCATTCTCCCCTGTACTTTAATATGCTACATGGATTCACTATGATTCTGTAGGTCATTTACGTGAATTTGACAATGAAACAGAAGCTCTACGATACAAAAACTACAAGGAGAAAAATATCCAAGTTTGTCGTGTAAAAATTAATGTTCATTTGTGTTTGGCAAAAGAAAGAAATTGCTTTTCTATTTTCCACACTGTATAGTTTAGACACTTCTTTTTCATGATTTTTTCGAAAACTTTATTCGAAATTTATCATGTTGTGAAGAATAAAATACTTTCATTTCTTTGTAAGAAATACAAGTAGTATTATTACACAGGGTCATAATACGTACATGCATATATTATATATATATATATTTATATGTATATATATGGGCAGATCCATTACTTTTCGCCGAAACGTTGCGGGGGTGAGTCACCAATTTGGCTGCCGTTTTCTTTTTCTCGAAAGCAGGTCAGAAAAAAAGGTGATCCTGAAAATTTCAGCTCGATGCGCCCAAATCCGGCCGCTGGAGAATTTTGTGAAATTTGAAAAAAAGTCGAGTTTTCAGACATTTTCAAAAATTTATATTTCAGCTTCTATATTACTCAGAGATTCCAAACAAACGACATCCTTCTCTGTCAGCCTTATATTTTCAAGAAAAAAATAGTTAATTAGTTCAAACTCACATCCGGCTTAGCTGGGAGCTCCTGGACTGGACTGCTATTTTCATAAAATTTTCCTTATTTTCAACAGGCTCTCAAATCTACATTTTTGATCGCTTCTATGTCACTGAGTTGTCGCCATATAAAGTAGATCGATTTTTGAAAAAAACGCTGTTTTTGAATAGTTAAAACTTTTTTCTGTCAACTCGAAATCCTTTCAAATTTTCATTGTATCCCTAAACAACCCTGAAAATTTCAAGTTTGGCTTGGAACTGGTTTCCGAGCTATGAATTTTTAAAAATGTCAAATTTTCGATTCAATATGACATTTTTTGTGGTTTATTGTAAGATTCGCTAATTTTACGCACTTAATTAATACTTACTCGAAATTCGATTGTAGAGTAGGGGGCAAAATGAGCCAGCTGAAAAAAAAGAAGACCAAGGGAAATAATTATTCCATCTGACTTCTCGTTGAGAATTTTAAATATGTAATTTTTCTGCATTTATTTAAACTGCTTAAATACTTTATAAACTTTTTCAAAATATGTAATTTGAATAAATGTAGAAAAATTACATATTTAAAATTCTCAACGAGAAGTCAGATGGAATAATTATTTCCCTTGGTTTTTTTTTTTTTTTTTAGCTGGTTCATTTTGCCCCTTACTCTACAATCGAATTTCGAGTAAGTATTAATTAAGTGCGTAAAATTATCGAAACTTATAATAAACCACAAAAAATGTCATATTGAATCGAAAATTTGACATTCTTAAAAATTCATAGCTCGGAAACCAATTCTAAGCCAAACTTGAAATTTTCAGGGTTGTTTAGGGATACAATGAAGTATAATCCGGGAAAATTTCAAGGGATTTCGAGTTGACAGAAAAAAGTTCTAGCTATTCAAAAACAGCGTTTTTTCAAAAATCGACCTACTTTATGTGACAACATCTCAGTGAAATGGAAGCGATCAAGCAAAAATAGGGCAGATATTATGAGAATATACCTTAACGAAAAATATAAGCCGTCAACCAACCTTCGATTTTCAAAAAATGTAGACTTGAGAGCCTTTTGAAAATAAGGAAAATTTTATTAAAATAGCAGTCCAATTGGGAGTTCCCAGCTAAGCCGGATATGAGTTTGAACTGACTATTTTTTTCTTGAAAATATAAGGTCGACAGAGAAGGATGCCATTTGGTTTGAATCTCTGAGTCATGTAGAAGGTGAGATATAAATTTTTGAAAATGACTGAAGAATCGACTTTTTTCAAATTTCAAAAAATTCTGCAGCGGCCGGATTTGGGCGCATCGAGCTCAAATTTTCAGGATCACCTTTTTTTCTGACCTGCTTTTGAGAAAACACACGACAGCTAAATCGGTGACCCACCCCCGCAACTTTTCGGCGATAAATAATGGATCTGCCCATATACATGTATATATATTATATATATATATATATATATATATATATATATATATATATATATATATATATATACGATATATACAGTGTGGAGCATTTAAAGTGTGACAGAGCAATAGTACTCAACTATTAATGATAATCAAAAAAGTTTCACATGAAAGTTACATTGTTCGAGAAGGCCGTCGTACCGGACCATCTTATTTCTTTTTCGGTGGAGGCGCCAAAGCTACGTCAAAGTCAACGCTACTTTTTTAAATGGAACAATGTATTTTTTTTCTACGACATTATTACTAACTTTGAGGCAAATTCAGTGATCTACAACACAAGGTCATTGTAGGCACGCGAAGTATGAAAATAGTCGAAACATCGAATTAAATGAAAAGAAAACATTTGCGTCATTCACAACAGTTGACACGGTAACTTGGTAACAAATGTCTCTCGCCATACAGTGGTGGATACCTCGCAACCAGCGAGCATTTAGCAGTCTTACCCTTACCGATCGAGCAAACTCGCCTTTTTTCTTCCTACATTAAGTAAACCAACGAACGGAAAGGGTTCATATTTCCATGGTGCATCGCTCTGTCGTGGCGGAATGCAGGAAAATTATTCATAATCCGAAAATCCCAATAATAATCGTAATTTCCCGAAAATCATAATCCCGAATTCCAGGGGCCAAAAAGTGCAGAGTTGAGATACTTTCCGCAATTCCGGAAAGAGTGAGGAGTAAAATGAGCTATCGTGAGACTGTTTTCATGCAATATTGAGGTCGCTAGACGAAAAATAGGAATTAAAAAAATAAAACACGTAAATAAGGGATGCTCTCACGATCACCTGGGCGTACGGCCGAGCGTTCCAACCAAGGTACAGTTGTAAAAAGTATCTCAACTGTGCACTTTTTGGCCCCTGAAATGCGAGAAATGTCGGAATAGTGACACGTTCCAAAAACCACCCATTTTTTTGACGATTTTCGTATTATGAATAATTTTCCCGAATTCTGCTACGAAGGAGCAATGCACCGTCGAAATTTGAACCCTTTCCATTCGTTTGTTTATTCAATATAGGCATGAAAAGTTTATAAAAATATAGAAAGTGAGTTTGCTCGGTCAGTAAAGGTAGGACTGCTTCATGCGCTTGATACATTACCCTGTAATCGAGAAAAAGTTATATGTATATGAGTGGGTCCACGTCACTTCACTCAAAAAAAAACCGTCAAGTCACGAATGTTTGCGCCATTCGAAATATTCGTAGTACTACGTAAAAAAAAAAATACCATTTCAAGGATTTTGAAATTTTTTCAAGTATGGTGGAGTCAGAGCTATGTGAATTCTTTTAAACCATTGTTGCACCGCTATGTTCGACAATTCACATCTCCGAAAGTATTCATCGGAGCGGACTGATCCTGCTATCATTCTGTTGGTAAAAGAATGCGCTTCCATACAAAAAATTATATTTTGAAAAAAAAAAAAAATTTCTTTCAATTCTATTTTGCGGTTTCTTTTTTTGATTTCGCTGCCATTTCCGCGCGACTAACAACAATTCATGGAGATAATGTTTTTCAGATACCTGTATCTTTCCCCTTCAATCCTAAAAAAAATCTATGGAGAAAATACCTGGGCCGGAGAAAAAAAAAGAAATGTCTCGTCGTGCGTCACCGCGTAAATTTCATTTGATGCTCTTCTACTTACCCGGGCTATCCATTCTACGAAAATAGTTATTTAACGTAGCGGTGCAACAGTGGGTTACAAAAATTCACATAGCTCTAACTCCGCCATTTTTGAAAAAATTTCAAAATCCTTGAAATGGTATTTTTTTTTCACATAGTACTACGCATATTTTGAATGGCGCAAAGATCCGTGACTTGACGGTTTTTTTTTTTTTTTTTAATGAAGTGACGTGGACCCGCTCATATACTTAAATATATTAGAGGAATCAACCCCAATGAACCAGGCTGACTAGCTGTTACCATACTGGATGTGGGATTGATAAAAAAACGCACTTAAAAAAAGGATAAATTTTGTTGTTTGTGTACAAAAGGTGTGTATAAACTCCAATCACTATTTTTGATGGTGGAAAACTTTCAAAAATATGTTAGCGCAATCTGAAAATAACTAAGAACCCTAATCAATGAACGAGTCTTTATTTCTCTCTGAGTAAAACGGTAAGTTCATTGAGGGATAACTTCTGTAATCATACATTAGTAACTCATCAAATTATTTAGAATAGAATATAATTGGACATTTGTACTTTGTATTGCATTTTGCATTTCACAGCTGAACTCATAATGATTAATAACTTTTCTAGTCCTCAATTTCCGTAAAACTTTTGAGGGAAATATGAACCATTTTTATGGGTTTGGGCTGGGTTTACAATGTTTTGACAATTTTTTTGTGACCAAACGTAGAGTTAAACTTTCACTAGGGATCCACATTAATAACTATAGTCGCGCTGCCGACTATTTTAGCAATATTTAAGAAGTTAATATCAATTTTTTACCCTTCTTTCTGACGAACAAAATTTTTACAAGCAGTAATAAAATTTATAACTCAAAACTCAATGAGACGACACTTTTTTCAATTTTCCGTGTCGATAGTGAAAGTAACAAAAAATGTAGAATAATCGACATTGGTACTTGCACAGTGATCGGAATCAGATACACAGACCAAATTTTTTTCAAACCACTTCTGACCAGGAATCGTTAACATCGAATTCGTTTAACCAAACTACTTTGGTGCTAAAGTAGAGTAAGTAAAGAATTAATATTCAATTCTATGGAAGGCTTATGATTCACATATTTTTCACAAAATCTCATTACATTTTCTCGTAGGTTAGGGGCTGTACTTAAATTACGTAACACATTTAGAGTTACTTTTTTAACCCTACCTTCCTCATGTAACAGACCGCACCAAAATAAGAAACTCCTCCCTACCTCCTATATTGTGCGGAATTTTTCAATTCGTGAAAATATCTAGTCATCTTTGAGCATTAACTTCCATATTAAGTGGGCTAGTCTTGTGCTAAGATTTGCCGCATAAAACGACTTTCAGGTTTGCTAAAGGCAAACTCTGGCGCGCCAAATTGAAGAAAAAATTTTTTTGCAATCACCGTGAAGTTTGATTTCAACTCATTTTGATAAATTAAATACAATCGTTAAAAATGCCGTCCCCTGTACCATAATAAATAGTACAAAACTAGTTTGACTCCCCCCGTGCCCCTAAATTTGTTACGTAATTTAAGTACGCCCCCTGATTGTCCTCAAATAGATAGTTTCTGTTTGAACGGGTGTTCCATTGTCATAAATACTAAGAATTTCTCTTTGTTGAGAAATTGATTTGGCGTTACTGTAATTTGAAGAGAAGACACTACATTTGATGAGTGGTACACTTGACTCATTAGATTCTCAAGAAAATCCCAAATCAACTTTGAGTGAAATAGGCGCATATTTATAATTGGAAGGTTATTACGATATTCCGTGAGTTTATGTGTTTTGTTATGTTACTATCAGTGTGTCAAACAATTTATCGTTAGACTATGGATGACGGAGAATGTTCGTTATAAAATAATTGATGTCAAAATAACCATCCTGAATTCGAGACACGAGATTAAAAACTTCTGCTGGGGGGGAGGGGGGGGTATTTTTTCACGCGAAAATTGTCATCTGGTTGCATGCAAAAAGGAATTGACAATATGCGGTGCCTGTCAATGATATATCGGTTCCGTCGAGAGAAATACAAAAATATGAAGCATAGAAAAGAATTTTGCAAAAGGTAGAAGCCATAAATTACCATACTTGAACAATAACCCAAATTTTAAATATCGACATGCTATTGCACAGTGTGTGATCTGTGTAATAAGTAATGCCTGTTTGAGCGCTATAAAAAAAGAACTTATTGAATTGGTGAAACTATTCAATAATTAATAGTGGATTATTCGCGTGAAAAGAACATATGAGTTTTGTTGATGAAAAGGTTCTTGCCTTCATTTATTTCAACAATTATTATATCGTGACCTTGAAAAATTATAAAAATTACTTTTCTGTACTACGAAAAAAAAAAAAATCACAAGAGACCGCTATTCCATTTGCTATGAGAAAATAATAAGGAATTCCAATTTCCAGTACTTGTTTTTGCCGATGGAAAAAAGTGAATAATAGATATTTTAAAAACTACTGATGATGTTTCCGATTTTACTCTCATTTGCTTAATTTAGTTAAATTTAGTTTAGTTTGGCTTAGTAGCCATGCTCTATTCTACAGATACCTGTACCAGAGCAAATGATAACTCCCGATATTCTCAATAAGTAGTCGATTCGATAGAACAATCTATGGACGAAAGTGTTCCGAACAAAAACTAATCGACTGCATAAAATAGATTGCACATGATTTTTGTATTGTTCATATCTGTTGTAAAAATGAGTTTAAATATTTTTTTATAATTTTTCCATGAAAAAAACAATTATATTTTAGAAATTTTTTTAAAATAGTTTCACCATACGCATTCTAGAAGTTGCAAATTACAATCGTTTGTAATTTCATTACAGTACGTAGGATGCAAAAAAGAGCTATATTGCTGTATTTAAATCCACTTTTCTCATAACTTAAGTTGTTTGAACAATCGATGTTTAAATTAGGCGTTAAAAATGTCGTTTCAGAAATTGCTGTTTTCATGTTCCATGTTGAAGATGTTTTATTGCCTTTTCTGGCAAAATCGATAGTATATTGGGTTAGATGGATCATAGTGACAGTGTATCGAGTTCAAAATACTATATGCCATTGACATCAAAATAAAAATTCCGAAGTACGTGAACTATGGTATTGAAATAAAGAAAGAATTTTAGTGCTACACGCTCAGTCTCTCGTCACAATCACAACTCATTTTTTGTCTCTCTGATCTGGAAGCCTCTTTATTTCATTAGTCTAAAGAATCTCGTGCACATCCTGTGCACACCTGACTTTTTCTTCTCATTTCCAGAACCCTGATTTTGCAGTCTGCTTTCTGGACCCACTTACGCTTTGTTGCTTCACATCTATCTTCTACACTGTATATTTCGACTCCATCTTTTAAACCAATCGCCTCAAAATAAACGTCAAACTGATATTCTAATCATACCTACATTTAATCACCCCTTCCCGGTTAGTTCCATAATGTAGAAACGAATAAACGAATCAAAGATCGGTACAATGATAATTAGGAATAGTATTATACCATTCAGGTTACATGTTTACACAACTTGCTCAAGCATGACATACGTAACTCTGTAATTTTGGAAAATGTTGCCATACTGAAAGGAAAAACGATTGTAAGTTTACGTTTCTCCAACTTTAGCTAATAGCATATAAGAGAGATAAATCATCTCTACCCCTTTTTCGGATCAAAAAAATTGGAAACATTTTAGATAATAACATTGTTTCTGATCTTGAAGTTGGAGTTTTTTCTGAGGCTGAATACCGACACTAGTGTTTTAACTTGATGGATTTTCTGCAACCGGACCGTGCAAAAACACTATCATAATTATATTTCAACCAAACACTTATTTTATGATATATCGCATCAGGGCAACAAATGCCTGGCTTTTTTGAGTTTGGACCATGTTTGGATTTGCAATTTTCGAATCTATAATATTGAAAAGTGACTTTTCTACAGTTAAAAAATAGGCTGACACAGAGCAGAGAACAGTAACTCCCATAAGAATGCGAGGCTTTTACTCGTAATTATTTGCTTCTACTGAAAAATGCCAATTTTTTAGTCGTGTCACCTTTGTCGCCGGGGTGTGATTCGTTATACTTTACTAGAACGGTTAGAAAATCAAGAGATTCAACTAAAATGCAGTTCCAACAATAAAGCTTGTGTAAGATCTTACATTATAAACTGGAAAATGGCACTATTCGAACTTTTATCAACGATTTTCAATGCATCTTTAATATCTAGAAACGATGATCAGTCTGGAAGTAGTTTGAATGACGTCTACCGACAAGCAGGGCTGGGTAATATTGAAAAACAGTTTCATTTTAAATATGTAATTGAAACATAAAATGCTATTTTGCATTTTCTAATTCAAACAAATTAAAAAATTCGTAATCTTTTTTTAATGTAAAAACGTTAGCAACGCGTCAATTCTTTCCCTCGAATAGAGCAGTGATTTGATAAATATCTTGAATATACCTATTGAATACACGAATGTCAAATATGTCTACTTGTAAGTTCTCATTCCATAGAGACCAGAGCATATCAAATGATATTCTACGAATAAACAGTCTGATGGTGTGTTTACAATACTTTTTCAATTACTGTACAACGATAAGCTGCATCAAGCAAGAATTTTTAAGACCCTAGTCTTTTAAAATTGTAAAACGGTTTTTCAAATACAATACTTGTCCACCATCATTTACACCATTTGCACGATTATTTGCACATACAGTGGAATGCTAATATGTCCAATGGGAGACACGTCAACGACATAACGTAATACAAATAAACTACATTTGCTGCTCAAAGTAATAATGCATGTAGAAAATAAGATGACAAGCAAAAGATGGTATACCTCAATTATTGGAAAAAAAAAAATGATTTACAGTACATTATATATCATTTGATATTTTGGAACTCACATTAAATATCTATGCAATACTTTTCATTTTAAATCAAATTTCGCAAAGCATTTCCATTTCTCTTTGAACATGATTTTTGTAAGCATTTGCCATTTTCTATTCTAAATGCATTTATGAATGCATTTTACCCAGCGCTGCCTACAAAAAAGGTAAGCCACATATCATTCCCAATCTGAAATTTGATTTCGCATATGTTACATGTTAAATTACTGTTATAAGTCTTCAATTCCAATTTAAAATCGATTTGTTGACTTGTGATACACTGCAGTAAATACATCACTTATTACCACCTTTATGACAAATGGTTTTAAAAACGTAAGCAAGATGATGCAGTCTAGAGTCGTTACTGTAAAACATTTTGTTCAGTTAGATCAAGATAGACTAGTTCAAAAAACTTATGAATATATACATAAAAAGCCATTTGAGAATAGAAGTAAACAATTTGGTAAGAGCATCAAACAAAACTGAAACAAATTAGTATTAAATTCGCAGGAATATTGCTCAAGTAATTAGTGAATTGCTTAGACTACAAGTATAGCACAAGTTTTCAGTGCTTCAACATATTTATGCTACTGTCCTTAAAGGGTTTGCCATATGCCCTAGTTGGAGTACGCCTTTTGTAAACTTTACTACAATTCACCCGCATAGCAATCATATGAAACTCGCCAAAAACACCACAAAATCAATCCAGGGTGTCCAGCGATATCAGAATTCAAAATTCCCGTATAATTCCCGTATATTCCCACTGATTTCTTTCCACAACTCCCGTATATTCGTATATAATGATTTCTATGGCGTTTGTGTATTATGATGATATAATCACGATGATATATTCGATGATGTGTAGAACTGATGAATCCGGGTGGAGGCAAAAATACAGAAAAATCAAAAATTAAAAGCGTCACAATATCGAGTTTTCAAATGCGCGAAAATGTATTTCATAGAATTTCAAAATATACCTAGCTGAATTACAGAAAAGGCAAAACGAAAGGTAAATATAGTATAGAAAATCATGACATGGAACCATCGCAATGCTGATGTATTCTTATTCGTTGTGACAATTTTATATTACAGCTCTCTATACTCTAACTTTTCTACATAAGGACTTGTCTATGTTTCGACTTTCTAAGTATTTTAAAAATTTTGAAATTGCAGTGATATTTCAACGAAATATTGATTTTTAAAAATTCATTAGTTAGCGGGTGAATGGAAAAATGGCAACTTCATTGCGAATTCCCGGTTGCTCTAACAACTTCCGGTATAATTTGCATATGATTCCCGGTTGCTGGACACCCTGCAACCACAGTTTGTGTTCAATAATACCCTAGGGTTATGCCAGTCGGAAAAAAGTGACACAGTGATTGCAGACTACAGACTACATCAAAAATTTTACGATTGCAAAAGATTTCCCCTTTTAAATATGATAATTTGACTACATATGACTAGAGGAAAATTTCATTACTACCGTGATTACAAAAAAAAAAAAAAAGGGACGCCTGTTATTTAGATTACTTTATCTCGAAGTTTACAGTCTTGGAAAGTGAGCCGGAGGGTTGACCGCATAGTGAATAACCTCGAGCATAACACTGGATAAGGCACACAAAACTCAAACTCACAGACTACAAACTGTAGATAGGTCAAATTCCCACCCGCGCATACGCATGACGCAGAGTGCCTACATGCCACCTGACAAACAACAAATAAAACCATCTTACTGGCGCGGTTTTAAAATTTCATGTCATTAAGGGGAGAGACCCATGTGACGCGCTGAAAGGAAGGTCATTTGTAGGAATTTTTTCTTCAGCATCATACAATTGATCCTTACAAAATTTTTAGGGTATTTTATTGTAAGTGTGAATGAACAAAATCAAATTATGTTGGTATAATATCAAAAAAAGGTTATCAAAGTAAATATAAATTGATTTTCTTTGCGCGAAACCGTGCCCGCGATGATTTCATAGACAGTCTAACGCCTGTTCTATTCATCTGAAATAAAATATTCAAAACAAATACTTTTCTCAAAAAGTATACGCATGATTTGAACCTAATTCGAGCCAGACAATATCATTATAAATGTTGATTCAAATTATGCGTATATTCTTTGAGAAGTCATTGTTTTGAAATTTGATTTCAGATGAATACAACAGGCGCTAGACTGCCTGCCAAATCATTGCACAAACGGCTTCGTGACAAACAACTCAATTAATAATTACTGTGATAATCTTTTTTTTTTTTTTGATACCAAAAAAATTAGATTTTGTTGGCTTAAATTTCCAGTAAAATACCCTAAAAATTTTGAAAGGATCAATTGTACGGTTTCTTTGCGTGGCCGCAACATATGTCCGATTATTTTGAGGCACAACTAATTAGCTTTACTTGAGAAAATTCTTTTACATGACTACTTGATTAGATACTTAATCAAATCTAAGAGTTATGCCGACGTTCACACCTGTACTTCGATTTTATTTGACCACAACTGAAGGCTTCTGCTCGTGACCATTACAAACAAGTGAATGAATAACTTATTACTTATTTTTAATCCACTTGATTTACCTGGGTAGTTTCGTTCTTCAATGGCGAGATTGTCGTGAAATGGTCTGATTTATCAGTAATATCGTTTCAAGTTTCTTTGTATTGCAACTTTTTCAGAAGATTTTCAAGTTCACTAATTTTGAATCTGTCAACAAGATATGGATGTCAAAAAAGCTGCATTAGTTTATCTCCGTTGACGTGCTATTTATGTGAAAAATTGTCACATTTTGTAATAATGAAACACCCTGACAACTCGAAATCATCGTTTTCGGGGTGATTATCTGTAAGAAAATTCTGAGTTACGAGATTTTGTTTAAATATATGAGAATTATAAAATTTTGGAAGAATTGACTTTCAGTTTAGAGTACTATGTTGCACCAATATGATTTAGGCGAAAGGCGTAGAAGCTGATAAATCATGGTTACATATGTTTTGAAAAACTTTTGGTAAGTATATTTCGAAAGGGGGCTATTGAAATAAAAATTTGAAAAACTTTACAATTTGTCACACTTCACCATAGGGACGAAAAATTCGAAGAAAGATTATTATTCTTTAGTTTAAACGACAAATGTGATGTAATTTTTAGGTCGGGGTAAAAATGTAAATAGATTAGAAAATACTGGGATCACAATTCTAGAAGATCTGCTTTATTGCGATCTTCTGGCAGAAACGTGGCTTAAAAAATTGTACCTAGCGGTAAAAATATGCACTACAGTGAGTAGGTCACGCTGTACATACACAAATGTGGACAAGTGCATTTTTATAAAAACATATTTTGTTTTTGTAATTTTATAATATAAAACGAAACTTTCATGACAAGATATTTATAAATTTGCACATAAACAAATATATAGTCCAAGTCAGCTGATGCGATTCGACCTACTTGCTCAGATGTTGCATATCGCCACCAGATAGCGTATCCGAGTGCTAGAGTTCTCAATAGAATTTTAAAAAGTAGAAATTCGTCAGAATGAACAAAAATATAGCAAGCTAAAACATAAAATCTTCAGAATTCTACCAATTCTATGTTCTGGGTAATTATATTTTTGTTCATTCTGACGATTCTGTGAGTTCTAGACGTTGACCTCGCCATATCTTGTCTTTTCTACATTTCGAATTTTTACATTTTGAAACTCTATGAAATAGAGTTTGGCATCTTTGACAAGTCGATATTCCGGCCATTCTATTTTTTGACCGTTCTAAAATTTCAACTCCATCCGTAATTTTTGCTTCAAATCTGCTGTATCAGAAAAACAGGAACATGAAAAAGTGAACTACGTTTTTTTCTCAATTATGTCTACAACATATGCAAGCAAGACTTTAATAATCGATATAAATTATTGTTTCAATATATCAAAACTTTAAGCCAATTTTTAGGACATTTTGTAAACAAAGTAAAAAAAAAGACATGCGCAATATAAAGATGCAACTCTGAACGGTCGCAATTTTCGCGAAGAATAAAACATCTACTATAACATTAAGTTTTATTTATTACCTATATACCACGTTTTAAAAATTCTTTCGAATTTTATGTCTTAGATCGTCTGACTTTGAGGAATGTTGGTGTCGCTGTGAATCATGTCAGCAACAGATACAATTGATAACGACTATAATAAACACTGCGTGCATAAATTTGCATTCAGAAAATTTCTAACTGTGCCTCGATACACCTACTTATGAATACCAAAAGCCCAATCGAATTAAATGAATTTTTAATGAGATAATATTTTTTAAATATTAAAAGGATTCCAAGTAGTCAATACGATATCAAATCAAGGTCTATTTGATTCTGTCAAAGCCCATGCCTAATCCAGAGGACACCAGCATTATGGAAATACAGCAATTTCCACTTTCTTGTTTACCATAAAAAAAATAATCTCACGAATATAACATATTTTGACTAGATTGCAGCGTTACAATCACCTTGTGAGTATTTAGAGTATTCAATATCTTCTATGTGATAGTCATATCATTGGCCATAGTGTAAGGAACAGTAATGTTATAAAGTTGAGGTAATAAAAACTTACACATGAATCATCGAACGTGTAATATTGTCCAGTAGAAACTTGGGCAACGGCGGTGTAATGGCCACAGTTGACAGAAGGTCCCATATGAGTGACGATAGAGGTAAGCTTGTACGTTAACGTACGCGGCGACTCTCCTGGCTCCCGCCGTAGATAAGGGCCTATATCGACAATCTGTTTGAAACCGATATGCCTGGAAATTTTTCCACCCAAAACACTGAACCGTTTTAGCTGGACACATAGGACTTTTGGGGGACGTTCAAGTGTGAACTGCTTTGTTGCTGGTACACGTCGTTTGCAAGCCTCGCATTTGTAATCATTATTGTCAAGCTGCTCCCGACTGAAGTAACTCGAGAGTGCCTCATCCAAAGTACTCGCTTTTCGAATATCCACCAGGAGATCCTAATGAGTCACAAAAACATAGATCAAGCAAAACAAGAGACGATTAATTATGGAAGCAGGAACCTGTTTACTTAAAAATTTTAGCCCCCACCCATTATGATGTTCCCACAAGGGAATATGATAATCGATACTGGAGAAATTGGATTCGAACCTGACTGTAATGGAAACTTGAGACTTGAGACTTTTAAATTTAACATTTCTCAGTATGTTTCAAATTTTCTGTATGAAATACTAAAAAATCTGTCTATTAACGTTTTCAGTCACAGTGGGATGCTTAGCGTCCCACCACAAAAAATTCCATGTCTTAACCTTATTACACTTTATTTACAGCTTCAAATAATCTTTGTTACTTTATATAACCCAAAAATCCCTCGAGTAACAAATTTCAGCTAGAATCATTGCATTTTCGTAGTTTTTGTGAGTTTACATCAGCCAGATTGGATCCACCATCTTGAATTCAGAAATTGTCAAATTCAGGCCAAAATATTGAGTTGAAAAATATATGACTGAAAGGGTTAAACTAAAAAAAAACCTAGTATTTTCAAGATGTTTGCACTAAAGTAACAGTGTCTAACCGTTTCAAACAGGCCATTACTTTTTATCAAAGTTCTGGATACTTTGTATAGGTTAAGAAAGCTGCTCACTGATTTTGGTAAACTTCATCCATAGACAAGCCATCACAGGCCATCAAACTTTTCCAGAAGTTTTCAAGTTATGCCCAAAATTTCTCTATCAAATTACCGGACTTGGACATTTAGCCTACTACTCGAAATTTTATAATATCAATCTTAGATGCTAAATTAACTATCCCAACAAATTCCAAAAATCAAGTTCAACAAAATTCGGAACTTTCTGAATTATTTTCTACCATTATGAATCCCAAAAGTTTAAAGGGTGATTCGAAATCAGGTGAAAAATCGCGATAACAATTTCTTTTTCAGTAAAATTAATGCCTATATAACAATGGAGTACTACAGAGGAGAGAAATGTCTAACGGATATCCAATGAAAATATGGTTCCCAAAAATCAAATATTTAGGGGCACTGTTATAGACGAGACCTCTCAACTTCCGCTGGTTTAGTATGATATGAGCTACATACTGACACATACCAGGACATTGTGTGGATATAGTTCATAAGGACCCCTAATTATACGCAATCTTAGGTACACATACATTCATAACATTAATGCAACAAGAAAATATTCAGCTTATTTCAATTAGTGTAAGTCTGAGGGGTGTTGACAAAAAGTGAATAATTACACAAATAACAAATTGCATGATCTTGTTTTTTCTCAGCTTGTAAACGGTCTATGGTTTTGATGACTACTTTTTTTTGCCTATGTACTTAGACTTTAATAGACTTTGTGTCGTATCATCATCAAAATGCCTTGATATCTCTGAGGTACATTAACATAAAGGAATATTATTCAATGTAATTATACGTATATCCCTGTCTAAAATAAACAACCTGTTCTTGTATCTCTGTTATCCTCGGTAACATGCAAACGAATTGATCAAAATGGGCACCCCGATTGTCATTCCTTCGATTTTTTTTTTTTTTTTGAGCTTTTAGCATCACGTTGCGTAGACTTTTTGTTCATCCCGGCAAAAATAAACCTATCAATAACAATCAGCATAGCTATCAGCTACCACATTTCAAAAAAATCAATTACTAAGAGATTCACCTCACCAAAAGATAAACGTGGTGTAAGCATATAATCTCTCTTCAGAGAAAACAGCTTGAAACAGAATTCAAGACAAGTTGGCTAACTGATCAGTCAAAAATGTGACATGCTATAAAACACGCTGCTAATATACAAGACTTAAACTTAAACCTATATGGCCATATTGCATCCAACTATACAGTTCTGCCTATACCCCTAATATCGAAATCCTTCAAAGATTTCAAACTGAAGCGTTAAGAGCCGTACTTGTTGTACTAAATTACATCTCTAACTTCGTAATTCAAAGAGATATAGAGCTACCTTCAGTGCAGAAAGAAATAATACGCTACAGTATTGAATAATAAAATAAATTAAACACCGATCGAGTTAGTTAGAATCAGTACCCAAACAATACTAAAAAGATTCAAGACCTCGGACTTGATCTCAAGGTTTAACTGCGTGTGGTACCTGGGTGTGCCTAAACTCTAGTGTCAAAACAACGATTACTCTTAAGACAAAAATAACCCTCATTGGACTGTTTCTAAAAGCCAGTACCACCAATAAAATTATTGAATGATCATTACCTGGAAATGTTGGAACGTAGTAGATATATGACGGCACTGCAGGCATTTAACTTCAGTGCGTATATACCCGCCGAATATCTGATTTACAGGTGTCGTTTCTTTAGAATAATTGTCCAACTTGGATGCTCTATGCCTGGACAAATATGCCCTCTCCATGCCTTCCAACAGATAGCGTAAGAATTCGTGAGCATCTTCTTGTTGCCCAGGCACCATCGTTCTGCAAATAACTGTAATGAAGATGTGATATTAGAAAAATAATATTGATTGGGTGTTAGAAAGAATGATCGACTAAATAGTTTTACTCGCTAAACAATAATCCTTACTAGTAGGTAAGTTTATTAAAACAGCTACACTCACCAAGTGACTTTTACTTATTAGATTTTCAATTTTTCGGATTTTGTTGAAAGTAAAACTGTAATTACACTAATCTCACTGTCAGGGCTCTGAGGAATTTATAATATTTGGGCAAATATAAGAGGAAGACTTCAAAGTTTTGGAGAACGTTAGTTTAAGTCAGTCATGGTGAAGTTAGTAACGTTAACGTCATATAACATGAATGAAAAAAAATAACTATTTTGCAAACATAGATTGAGTTTTGAAGGAGTTAAGTTTGCAGTATATAAGTATGTTCTGTTTCATTATGGTTCACGAAGTTCCAATCAATCCTAACATTGCGATATAACGATTCTTCCGTACGTGACATTGTCACATTAACATTACGAACTTCAACCTCATCTGTATCATGAGAGTTGCCACTATTGTCGAAATGATTAACTACCAAATGACATCAATTCACTAAATTCTAAATTAAAACCAAACTTATCAAAACCAATAAAGAATTCATTTAAAACATTTGAAATTATGTGGTGGTGACCTATATAATAGTAATTTTATTGATAAAACAGAACGACCATCCACATCAACTAGAAATTTAATGACTTTAGACTATTGCAACAATTGAAAAGTATAAGGCAAATAATTGCTTATTTTATTTGTTTTATTTAATTAATTATGCATCCGGAGTTGAAGTCCCAAAAGATCCAATATTAGATATCAAAAACAGTTGCGTTCAACTACCTATTCAATGTAAGTCAAGAAAAATCTCAAGCAATAAGCAGAGCTTACAGAAATATGAATTTTTTCACAGAAAATCATCATGCTTCCTGGAGAATCAATATTCTATTACGCAATCATCATTCGACTTTGTTCCAATAGGGATACATGCTTGATGTATAAAGACCCAAACTGCGACTTATGACATAAAAAAATGCCTTCACCAGCAGCCCTTCTTCGTTACTCTTGATTAAACATTTCATAGATACTTTTTTACAAATGTAGTTGAGTTTGTGTTACTACATGCATCAATAGACTTCAATATGTTTTTGAAAAACATTTAAAGTAATTCACACGTGCAAGCACACTCGAGTTTGACTCAACATTGGCCCAGGCATCTAACAATTGAATAATCTGGAGGAAAAACAATAGTACAAAAATGACATAAACTGGGCACTAATTGTAAGTTATCTTATATTCATTATGACTTTGATGAACCGAACAGAAACGTTTAATGGAAGCGGCTGATGAAATCGCCAAGTTTGGCATTTTTAAATAGAACTAAATGCGCATCAGACTACTCATTTTCGGGGCTTAGAAACCACGAGCAACCATCTCAAAAAGTTTTGAGAGATTCACCAATTTTTTTTCCGAGACATAGGGTCGTGAAAAAAATTACCGTTGCTAGGCATTTTTCAGATAAATCCTGGAAACACGACGAAAAATCGAAAGAAGTTATGAATACTTGATTCGAAGGAAATAACACAAACATTGCTAGAGAAAGGACAAAATATGGCTTTCAGTTGTTTTTCTCAGCTTCAAAGCCATAAAAAAATAAAAGCAATTCTAAGCAATCTTTACATGGATGCTCCTACGAATCCTAAAAAAATTAATGTGACAGCTCGACATCTTGCTCAAAAGAAAGAGAGCGGGTAGTTTGGAACCTATCAAAGATCGAAACATGCATTACCAAAAACATTCTTTCAGTTTTGAGATGGTTGTTCGTGATTTTTAAGGCCCGAAACAAGTAGTCTGATGCGCATTTAGTTCTAGTGAAAAATACCAGACTTAGCAATTGCATCAAGTGTTCCGCTTAAGTGAGATTGGATTGTGATTATTCAAATGGTAGATAAGGCTTATTAGATCGATTAAATGCATCGCATTTGAATTGTACTTACGCTTCAACTTATTATAAATGTAGAAAGGCTTGATAGCATATCCAGATTTCTGGTGGCTGAACTGCAACGTTTTCGCCATTGCACAGGTAAGACATTCTCCAGCTCCATCTAAAACTAACCTATTATCAAAATACCATACAAAACAATCTCATACAAATTTTATGTTTGGTCTAATCAATCTTATGTGGAACTTAATAATATATAACTGGGGTGATGTGTTGCTAGGTTGATTTCTCCAATTACCAGCCTTTTGTCTCACTATAAAAATGAATGAAGTTGAAACGAAATAACGGATTAAAGGATATACTTATAGGTATCTTGTGGGTATTATTGTCACGTCAGTATATGTAGTTCGTAATAGTTGAAATATAAACAAGTTACATTTATCTTCTACTTCCTACAGGTGTCATATCTCCTTCACATTATTTTTCGTGAATCGATCAAACTGCACATTTCTTTATTTATTTTTCATTTGACAGACTCGTAATAGGGATAGCTAAAAGGCATTGCGTATTATGCATAAAGCAAAATATGTGGAGTTGAGAATTTGATAGAAAACTTGATGACACATTTTAGATTTTAAATTTTAATGCCATATTTAATTAGAGTGTCTACTTGTGAGAGTTCATGACTCTACGTTTCATAACCACATCCCTAAATTAGAGTAATCTCGAGACAATATGGTAGAGTGCAGTAATTAGAATAAGTAGTAGCAATCAGCTTGTATCATTTTGTAGAATAACGCAACTCAAATGTAAACTGGAATTTGACTTTCACTGACAGTTAGAACATTTCAATGGCCTTCAAATACATTTTTAAATGTAATGGCAAAACCGATTCACATCGAAAATTCGTCAAAGCTTATTTTAAAGACCAATCCAATGGCTATGCTATATTTTTTTCCATAACTTCATTGGGGGGAGACTGATTTAGACAGCAGTGTCTTCGAGAATTGTTTGTAGAGAAGAGGTGACATTTTGGAAATTGAAATGAAGTACATACATCATAATATAAACAATTGGAGGTAACGGAGGGAAAAAAAAAGGGCTGCGCAACCGCTGCTTGAAGTTGAGCACATCAATTTCAAAAAAATTGTGCATCCTTTGCATGATTGATTCAGTATGATTACCGTTTTCTCTTTATCAAGAAAGCATAGCGATTAAATTTTATTTAATCTTTGGTCTTTCGATTCATCGTGCATTTCATTTTCACTAATATATTGTCGCTATAGTCACATACATTCATCATACAATTATTTTATTTTGTTAAATATTAATGTATTCATGTGATCTTCAGCAGCAGATTTGATTTTCCACGTTCAAACGTCAAACTTTCGTGAATACTGTCTGCTGGATCGTCGCCAGTATTGTTTACCTCATCCTCACCGACGCATGAGGTCCCTGGCGGATTTCCGTCGTACTAAGACATAATAATCACAGAGCTCAACACAGGAAGTATAGAGCAGTCGGACCATGGTCTTACATACAGGTCTTGCAACGAACTGAAATTTGAGTGGTAGGGCTAGCCGCGTTATTGTCCAAATTTTTTTTGCCACTACCGGCCACTACGTGGCGCTGTCAGTTATTCATAACATATGAGTGACATTACACTAGGACCTCAATAATTGCAACTGCGATAACTGCAACAATCCCCACTATGCGACCCATATCGATCGGTATGGCACGTGGGAGAGTAACACGATTTTTTAAAATAAGGGCGCATTCCGGGGCTCCTCAGAGGTTATATGTATGTAGAACTCGTTGTTATTTTCGGTTTTTTCGAAGGGCAAAGATGCAATTTGCAAAGGTGCAATTTCATCGCACCAATTTTCGCTAATATTTTCCTATATATATATATATACATATATACACATGCAAGAAGGCGCTAATCAGGACACCCGAACTTAGCACGACACTGTTAGCGACTATGTGCGCATTGTAAGCATGGGCGGGGCTTGCACACCTTCGATTTCTGCAAGTGTGACGCGTTTCCGGTCCCATGCAGTTGCAATTATCGAGGTCCTAGTGTACAACCATTGCAACGTAAGGTTATCTGGGAATGAGTATCAAAAAGATTGATAGAGTTCCGCCAAATAATAATAATAAGCTTATGAATAACTCGTAGCGCCGCTTTTGTGGCCATAAGTTGTACTTTTGTTTCGGACGTGAACTGACCACCCCCCACCACGTTCGTTGCAAGACCTGTATGTAAGACCGTGAGTCGGACCAGCTCTTATTCTTATGCCGTGGCAGGTTAGCAATCGTACGCTAATTTCATACCAACGTATGATGTACGGTAGCGATACATTATCGTATGCAAATGTACGATAATATTCAAATATCCAGAATATTTTCCTAAATGAACGAATAGTCATTAGTTTGTAATGGACAAAAATTTCGCTGAATAATCGTTCACTACTATACATATATATATATGTTTAACAGCATTTATATTTGTTACTTTATTAACTCTCCACCCCTGGTCTATGTTGTAGAATCTATAATGTAACAGTATTTGCTCTTCCCTTCTAACATTAGTTTTTTTTAACAAACATTCCGGGCAACGCGAGAAAACTTTTGGCGGCAGACAGACGGAGTATTATACAGAAGATGTGTTTAATAGCTCACCGAGGTACGTATGAACTAATATTCTGAATAATTGGATGGATACGAGTTTTGAAGTTTTGCAAGAGAATTTTCAAAATGGGCTTTCCAAGACCTGAGGTCCAAGAGTTCTGACGTGTGTTTTCACTAGCCCTTGAAGAGTTCTCACGATTTCTGAATGATTTTTCTCCATACAAGCAAAAAGTAAAAGGTTCCTTCCGATTTTAAGGTGCCGATAAAAAAGTCTTCAATGACTTCAACCCTTCAGCCAATGGCACTATTGTTATAACTATAAAGAACTATAGAAGTATATCACGAGAATTACGATTTACGATAGTTTTTTTTCTTACAATGTAAACGAGGTCTCGCTAAGAAAAACTTTCCAGGGGTTTATCCTCTAAACTACCGGAAATATTGTTATAAACTATCAAGAAGTATAGAACTATGTTATTAAATTTTCCTCTGTTTCACGAAAATGAGGTGCCACAGGAAGTTGGCTTAAAACGGGAAATTAAGACCTCATTTTTTTCAGCTCTTGTTTTTTTGTTCCTATCAACAGAACAATTTTTTTCACTTCTCAAAAACTGTAGAACTATCATGGGTACCATAAGGACTATCGTTAATTTTACGATTTTCGAAAATTCGAAAAAAATGTTAAATTGCTTTCAACCCATCCAAGGCCATCGGTGCAGTCTACTCCCACTTATTTAACATTGGAAACCAATGCCATCAGTGGCCTCGAACATATCAAAATCAATCTAAGGGTCCGTATCAGAATTGTTCTTGATGAAATTAAAAAATTTTAATTTCTTATGTGAAGTCCCTAACCCCTGAATGCTGGTCGTTATATCGACCAGGCCTGCCGACAAGGTAAAATTCAATGTAAAAAATTTGGCGCGAAAGTTTGAGAGTATTTTCGTATGCAATTTTATATGCTGAATACGAGGAAAATCATGAAAAAAAATCCTGATGGCATCTTTGACCTTGAAAATCGCCTTTTCAAGGTGAATTTTTTTTCTGCTATTTTGGCCTCAAAGGCGGTATGCCCATGTAAAAAAGTAGGCATGCCAATTTTCAGGCCGTATCTGCCAAAAAAATAATGAAATAAAAAATTTACCTTGAAATAGCGATATTCAAGGTCAAGGATGCTTCCAGGAATTTTTACACAATTTTTCCCATATTCAAGGCATAAAATTTTCTTTGAAAAACCGTAAAATATTTTGAATCCCCTGTTTCGTCTATGTATCGACCACTCCCGCCGTTAACCGGTTCACCGGTAAGGATTCATATATATGTAAAGAAAGAGAAGTGCCACAACTGGTAAGGACTTATATATGAGATCCGTGAATATCTCAATCAGTTTCGAACGGATTTGCATCAAACTTGGTATGCCTTGTTTTTCGGGCCGCTGTTTATGAATTTCAACTTGAAATTCTAAAATTCACTCAATTCTGATGAAACTTGGTACACGGAGGTTTTTGAGGTCATTGATACCAATCTCAACTCGAAATTCAAAAATTCAAAATGGCGTATCCAATATGGTGGCATCGACTAACTAACGATATTCCATTATGTCTGTCACCTCCATTATTAGAGGATCATACATTTTTTTTTTTGATCCTTCACTAACTTATTTATCAGCGACAACTATAAACGAAAAGTCTTGTGGTTGGTGCAGTTCCTTGCTATTTCAATAACATCGGTGTATATCACTACAGAAGGTAAAATGTACATGATATCATTCTGACAATAAAAAATACTTATCATACGCCAAATCCAGTAAATAATTACCGAGTGATATACTTATTTTCTGACACACCACATCTGATAAAATGTATTAGGAACCGCATGTTGAACCACAATTTAACGATAAATGGGCATTTTTATCATTGGATAAGATAATTCTCACCCTGAATCAATTCGTTCAATTAAGACTTGCAGATAAATAGCCAGTTAATAAAATGGGACTATTACGCTTTGTACGAAGAAGATGTAAAGAATGAAGCGAACCGGAGATTTTGCCCAAAATTGACGAGAGAACATATAAGCCCTTCCCAGCAAATAAAGATGAGAGTGTATTTAGCTACCCAAGTAGGGTCTGTTGCTCTAATTATTCTCATCTATGAAATTCCAATTCAGTGAAAAATATGCTAATAGAATTATATCTATTTGTTTTAATTCACTTTACAGATATTCAGCCACAGTGTTGCTAGTGATCTGCGTGATGTTTCAAAAAAAAAACAACCGATATTATTCGCCTATCCTCAACCAACCATAAGATTCACAAAATGGATAAGAGATATCTTCGATGCTCTAAATGGAGTCCGTCCACGGGAAGGTGTAATGCCTGACGGAAAAAATCTCGGAGTAAGTTATAAAAGAAATGTTCTTGTGCCAACAAATGTCAAGTTTTGTGCATGCTAAATGAAATATATCTGGAGTAAAAAACTCACAGATGCTTATTAATATTTTAGATATTAAAAGAGGCTCTAAATAAATTAAATCAGTGGCAATCAACTATGAAAAATTGAGATGTTTAGGCGGTCGAATTTCTGACAATGAATACTGCAAGTGGCTTACGTGTAACCATCTGCTTCACCCATGCTCTGATTAATCACTTCTTCAAACATGGTTTCAAATATGTCCTCCGTGCAAAATTAAACGAGGATAAACTTGAGGTACATACCTATAGATTAATGAATATTAGAAATAAATATTTTTCGATGTGAATTAAACTGAGCTCACTTTTGATTGCAGCAAATTTTCGGGACAATAAGGCAGGCGGGAGGCTCCAACGATCACCCTACAGTGATGAATTTCTTATAGCTGTATAAACTGTTGTCAATTTATAAATTAATAAAGCCACCAAAACGAGGGAATTGTACAATAATAGAGGACCAGTCACTCATAAGTAGATACACTCACGAAAATTTCAAAATGATTGTTAAAAAATCATCAAGCAAGTCATTTAAGAGAGCTCATGTGGATAGACTCGATGGAAGAACTGAAAACCATGCTACCCAGAGAAATGAATGAAGATGAACTGGAAAATATTTTTACTAACATATTGAAAATGTATTTGACAAAGATTTGCTGCCGACAGGGAATGATAATAATGGTTCTACAGAAAATATTAACTGCAGTTTTTTATATGTGTGGATTTGTCTGTCACAAAATGAAAAAACAATTTAAATATAATCATTGCGCGAAAATTTTTGAATTGTCAGATAACAGCATGTTTTTCCTGACACAGAGTTTGTTTACATAAAAAACTTTGGTGGTTTGATCTACGCAAAGAAAACACTTTTTGAGTGTTTTTTTAGCAATGGAACATCGTTTTACAGAATGTATAGAAAGGCGTGAAAATAATAGTGTTTATGAAACTGCAATCAAAGCTATCCGGGCCGATTCACGACTACCAAATTCTTAATTATCAAGTTTCTCAAGTAGTTTTTGTTCTTTTCATAAAAACACCATAATGGCAGAATCTATACACTATTACGTAACCATGCGTATGAAGCAATGGGCAAAAATTAAAACCAGGGACACTGAAAAACTTAGTAGAAAGAAAAGAAAATTAGCAAAATTTTGTTCAATGTAACATTATTCATTCATTATTATTATTATTATTATTATTAAATTACTATTTTTATTATGAGTTAAAATATTTTATAATTTATAACCTTTCTCATCCGAATTTTAAATTACGACCGTACAACGACGAATGCGCCACCTGTTGGAACTCTTGCGAAGGAAGACAAAATAAACACAGACCGGGTGGGGCTCTGGTTTCTCTTATTCTTTCTATCTCCATGAGTGAACCAGTTAAAAGGTTAAAGCTTACAGTGATAAAGTCTTTTTGACGCATCCCCGCTGAAGCACTCTCCTCCTTTACCGGTTCCCCCCCCCCTCGTAACTAGTTATTCCCCTCATGTAGTCTTGATTTTAGTTACGCTTGAAAATTGTTGCCCCGTCAGCAAAGAAGTTTGACTTCAAAAATATTGGGGATTAAAGGTATTTCATGAAATTTTGAATTTTGGACTTCGTTACCTTATTCGACTGAACATTAGAATGTTTGGCTGCTAATTCTGAATGCTAGTTTCAGCCTCGATAATATCATTACTAACATATATCAAATACCATAATAATTTGTTTTAACAGCAATAATAGAGCTCTTTGTGAATAGATTTATTTCATGAAATCAGTCAAGCTTTTCAATCTGTAGTCTTTGAATAGTAGCCGCAAAATTTATCGACCGTTTAGTTTTCAGAAAACGTTATCGGTTTTTATCAATATTTCCATACGATGGAAGAAATAATTGAGAAATGAATACTTAGAATTGGTATAAGTTTTTCAATTTTCACCAACCCTGTTATATACCATGGTTCAAACATACACACAAATAGGAAGAACAATACTCACTATTCTGTTCACATTTCGACATGTGATGTTGATCTGCCAATAGCCAATTCACAAGTGCAGGTACATGGAACAACGCTTGCAGTGTGCTATTCAGGTAGCAAGTATTACCAACATTGTACATTCCAGCTCCAACCGGCAAGGTGCCCTTCCAGCCAAGAATGATTTTTTGTGCAGGATAGAGTGTCACCGTTGGCTCTGGCAAACTGGGTCCCATTATCTTGTCCTCTCCGTTTTTCGATAAGTTATTGAATGAATCGTTTTTGTTTTGACCAGATTGTGATGGATCGAGCTTCTGCTGTGGCAAACTCAAGACTATATATTTTGCTTTGAGCTGCTCCAAGACTGTTGTTTGATAACTGGCGACCTCTTCGTATTCTATCTGTGACTCAAGGATCCGCGATGCATTTACCCCAACTGTTGCTGACAGATCGTCGCTCGCTTTAGAATGGCTAGACTCCAGGGAATGACGGAGTGCAGCCGCTACTGGATCGCATACACTGACTGCAGGCATCACTGTATCCCCTTGCTACCCTTTTGGTTCAATTAGTTTCTTCAGTCTGTCAAATAAGTAAAAGAACTGGTTACAGCAGTATCACGTCGAAAATAAAATTAAAAACGCGAATTTTGAGATTTTTTTCATTATAAGAATTGATGAAATTGCTAAGCCAATGGCAAAAAATTTCTTAATATATATTATAACAAACAAAATTGAAAACAATTTAATCCTGAATAAGAAATTCATAACGTATAAACTAACAATCTGAGAGGAGGACATATAACGGATCAATATTTGATAATTTCAATGAATGAGATCTACTTATAATATTACAAACGTAGCAAAACATACATCTCACGATACAATCAGAAAATATTGAAAGAATATATTCTCATATACTATTACTCTATGAGGGATTGTAAAGATGAATCAAATTGTGTTTAACTAGTACTTATTTCATCAAGTGAAGAACCTTTTCGTTTAAAAATTTATCATTGTTTCATTCTAAGTTCGCACCGCGCATAAGCAGACTACCTAGGCCAAACCATGTAATAAGACAGTTACAATACACATCCAACAAAACAAAATATTTCAAGTGTACCTGGAACAAAGGTCGATGTAAACAAATTACAATTACAACAAATCGAGGGATGAATTGAAAAACTCTATGAGGTTGCAGACACGTTATTGAGTTGGATTGTGTCTTATTTAGTTGAAAAATATGTGCCGTGAGGTGTGCTTCCGAGTTCCCATTTTGGACCGTATATCTCAGTCCAAGATTGTACTATTTGCTGACAACCTTAAAATGTATGCAACTGTCGGTACGCAAGAAGATGCATCTCTATTTCTGAGTCATATCACCAATGTCCATTGTTGGTACTAGTCTAATGGTCTGATTGTGAGTTTTTATGTTAATAAGTGCTTGTTCATACCTTTATTCAGATTAAACGGATTGGATAATAACTATGTTTTCAATAACTCGCCACTAACTCGTCTTGCTGCTATCAAAGATTTCGGTATCACTTATGACAGTCGCTTAAGTTTTACGGCTCATGTACAACTTGTTAAAAAGGTAGGGCATTGAAGAAGTTGTACTGCATCAGTTGAAGATCAAAGATTTGAAGCAATTGGACATCATTAAGATTCTCATTTCACCTGAGTTCTCCAACTACTGACATATGCGTTCAACAATTGGACTCCTCACTACGAGAGATATAACGTAATGCTCGAGTATGTCGAGCACACATTTTGGAGGTCATTTTATTCATTTCATCTTTTCATTTCGTCATTTAGGTTATGGAGACCTATGTACGTCCTGGACCATGAATACGAGGTACCTAAGTCAGCTAATACATGCACCTTTAAATACTGTGTAAAATACTCAGATGCTTTCCTACTTTTCAAAGTTTTGAACAACTTAATAGACTGTAATGATCTAATTGATAGATTTAATTTCCATGTTTCGGACACAATTCTTAAAGGTATCTACAAGCAGTTTTCCATGCTAATATTCTCTCGTGATCTCAGCCATAGGCCATAGGCTTAGTATTTTGGTGAACATAAACTCTGCATGTCTGGAATTATTTAGCTGTATTATCTTTACCTTTGAATCTGCTTCCAAGCAAAAGTTGCTTGTTTATAGTCAATGTAGGCTTGCATTATATGTTTCATAATTTTCATTGATTATTATTTGGACCTTTTCACCTTCATTAGTTATATACTGTTGTGTCTGTTTTAACTGTAGTATTATTCTATGCTCTAACATTGTTATCGCTTAAGTTCTTAAAATAAAAAAAAATAATTAATTATTTCCCTTGCTCACTGGTTTTGAAACCTCAGCGGTGAGGAAATGCACTTTAAAGTAAAACCCAACACACATAGTAACAAGTTATTTATTATCTGATTTTTTTGTTTTTTAAGCATGGAATTGATTTAAGGTAGTGCATAGGTTCAATCGGAATTTATAAAGGTTAGCTTTACATCTCAAATATGTGTACGATGAAATTTTCCTCCAAGATATACGTTCGTTGAGTCCAACAGTAGAGTGTTTCGGTCCAAAAAGAGATAAAATCAATAAACAAAGTCCCAAAACATGGTAATTATTCACAGATGTTTATCATTTTTAGAGCAGAGCACTTTTCCATTACATTAAGCGAACACAATATATGCAAAAGGAAAATACAATCAGACCCATATCTTAGAGTTGAAGCTAGCCCTTCTGAATCCCGACTGGACGGATGCACCGCTTTAAGAGTATTTACAGGATTACGTCTAATACTTACTGAAAATTTTAAATTGATTTGGTAATTCATGTAAAATGATCGTGCCATTGTTGCAGAGTAGACTAGTCTATGGTCAGCTAGAGCTGAATAAATATCGTACAGATTTTTAATCTATTTATTTTGCTTTGAGGTTATGTTTCGGAAATTATTCAATTATTAATTCATATGATAATTTATTAGCTATAGCTGACCAGCGCACACTCCCTAATATCTGAAAGATCATATTATCATAAAAAATTTCAAATCGAACTAATGTTTTACGAAAGAATGGAATCGAATCTCGTAAATACATTTAAAACCGTCACGGGACTCCGTGCTTAAAAACGTTCATAATTATTCTAAATGATTAATTGAAAGTTTACCAATGGCACTTGGCAACGAAATTGGCGGGATTAGGGAGAAACGATGTAACCAACAAGCAAAGCTGACAGCTAAATGGCTTCAATGCACAATGTCAGTCTGAAGCTTACGACTCTATCAGTTTCCGCTACTGGTTCCACCGGCGTATGGCAGACGTCTGCCCAAAGATTCGTGAGGCCAGATTCGAGAATATGATATCAAGATATGTACACAGAAATAATTAAAATTTCGATCAGCCGCGTCTGCAATAAAATCGCGGCGCGGCCATGTGCCATTGAAAACACGATCGTTCCCCTGTCAACATAAAAAAAATTATGATTAATGTCTCGGATAGTACAGCAGAATAGAATAATTTTGCGCTAAAATAAGAGGGAAGAAATAAATTCTCAGCTAAGTGGCAAGGACATACGGTGAAAGCGTGTGGAAATTGAACGAATTATCGATTTGGAGTTATCGCGCTGGCCGTACCGCCGAACCTCCCGGGTGGCGCGTGCTCGTGAATCGGTAAGTATTACATTAGGTTGTAGTACGTTGACTTATATAAATTTACCTTGGATATTATCCATGCGCGGCGAAGAACTCTGTGGTCCTGCCAGCGATTCACTCGTATAACAAAACCTGAACAACGCACGCTCATTCCGTGTTGATAAGCAGAAACGACGTCTGTTCTACACCGTGACTGCAGCCATTTGCAAAGTAAGTCGGAAGCGGCGAATAACAACTGACAACTAAATTTATCACATCTTTTTCAACTAGAAATCATTTTAGCAAAAGTTAAGTCACAAACTATCATATTTTTCGATTATGAAATATAACTTGGTGTAATATGTGGGATGAGCTATTTTTTTCCAATCACCAAGTTGTTTTTTTAACTTCATGGATACGTTCAGCAACGCTTCATGCAGTCAACATCTGGCTCAATCCTACGGATATGCTTGTGTATACGCGTGCATGAGATGGAAATTGATTGAAAGGTTATTTTGCCGTTTCTTGTTGACCTAATAGAAAGAAGATACCTGTTGAGAAGAAAAATAAATGTCAATCGCATAAATCTTATTTGATCATTTCCATTTCAATAGTACCGTAAAATCATTTATATAATTGTCTACTCACCTGCATTCGATTTAAATTGTTGCGCCAGCGTGTATATACACACACTCACATAATTTGTATCATAAATGCATATGTGTATGGATGTTTGTACATATAGACGGACGGGTATCTTTCCATACAGTGGACGATGTAACGTAACGAGTGCCTCCTGTATTATCGTAGTAAAGAGTATTGCCAAATTAAGTCAACGTATGTTTATGATTCATATCATACCATATACTAGGAAATGGTTTATGAATATTGCAAGTGTATAAAAACACATCGTCCAAGAGGTCCCATGGTGTAATGGTTAGCACTCTGGACTTTGAATCCAGCGATCCGAGTTCAAATCTCGGTGGGACCTACGACAACGTGTATTTTGAAAATTTTTTGAAATAATTAATTAGGTTTTGTTTTTTTTTTATGGCAAAGAAATATGGGTCGTGTATGGATATGTTTCTGCAATTCAATTTTTCATGTCCACGCTATTGTGAAATTAATTTAAGATCATGCATATAAGAGTGGGAAGTTGGAATGGAACATAAATCGTAAAACTGGCTATGCTTACATCGAGTAATTGCATAACAGTACCAAATTTCTAATATAACATGGCATTTCACCTATAAAGCTATCGTATGATTGGTTCATTGCTAAAATAATCTATACTGGAGTGGATTTGCAGTCATGTAGGCGCTCTATGCGTGCTCGGAAAGTTTCATCATTGAGTTACCACATCTTATTGAATATGTTTCCTCCAAGAGTTCGAATTTGGTCTGAGTTAAAGAGGATTAGGTAGAGTGGAAGGTTCGCGCATAGACTTATGGTTCGCGTAGCCAAGGTCCCTAGATTATACAAGTCAAGACACGCGTGTTCTAGTTTTTCTCAGTATAACGTGAGCAAAAATTTCTATGCACATTCGCCCAAAAAATATCAAACAATTTTTTGAGGTTAAGCATTAACGAGTTGTGCCCTTAATGTTCTGACGTTCACGAAATAAATAGAAGCACGTATATATTCTGAGGTTAACACCGGATGCTTTCCATTTAGTGCACAGTGTGACACAGTGTACAAATTTCTATTGTAAGCTGCCAATCCGGGCAAAGGAATAGACCAGAAATGCTTACACCGTGTCATAGGTTTGTTCGTGCTAGCTACACTCTACACTCGCGAGTGTAAAAAGAACTAGGGTAGTGTACTAGGGATTGCTGGGGAGTGTACGTCGGCTTCTCGAGCGTAGCTAAGATAGCGCGAACGCAATAGTGTAGAAGGTGCAAAAAAGTGGAGTCAAGAAAATGGCGCACTTTACATATAGTCCTTTTTTTTTCCTCGAAACACTTATTAATACAACAAATTAGTATATAAGATGAAGCATTTTTGGAATTTGTTAACAAAATGTTTCATACCTTATGTTTTAAGTTCACCGTTATCAAATTAAACGTTGTTTTTGAGGTGAAATACTGTACTGCTTTGTTCTGATTTGTAGTGAGGTTATGGGTTTGTTGTCACTCGTGAGTTTTAAGGTATATATCGCATCACAGTTCACTAACGTGGTGGAAAAACCTGTAGCATTCATGCGAATTGAACCATTTACACTTTTTACACTTGCTCTAAACCGAGTGTAAAAAGTGTACACAAAGACCGTGTACGGGTATGTTCCGATATACACTGCGAGCACTGTTCAGTGCTCCTACTGGGGAGAAATTCGTTCCGTTATAGACGGACAGTATACAGTCGCAGTATCCTAGGGAAATATATGACGTCATAAATCGTCGCCATTTTGCTACTGTGAACACTGGTGCTTTCGAGGTAAGGTGCTCTCAGTGCTTTGATCACGTGATCAACAGCGTTCAGAAATTTAACAGCTTCCACTATTGATAATTATTATTATTGAATATTGTCATTTAAAAATACCGGCCGTTAAAAACAAAAATGGAAAATTTGAATAAATTGTGTTTATTGCAATGTGAAACAAATATTATGTATGAAATGAAAGTAACGCCAAAAAATATCGATCACAGTATACTGTACTGCGTTTCGTTTTAAGCAGTAACCAGTATAGCTAACTATAAAGGAACGGCTTCGCAGTATACTAAATTGACGACACACCTTACAGTGCTCGCAGTGTATTTCGGAACATACCCTTCGTAAATTGACTGCCAGTACTAAAAATTCCCTGGGACAGAGACAGAGCTGTCCATGAACTTGGCAGCGCAAAAGAGATGAAAGATTGCTGACAGTAATGTCAGTCAATTTTCGAACACGGCCAAAGTGTAACGAAAGTCTAGTGACATTTGTGAAACGAACAGCGCCGTCCGACGTCATGTCCGCTAAAACAAACGCGCTAGTGTACACTCCACTGATATATACATATATACACTGGATTGGATATTACCGTATACTCTACGGCCGTGTTCGAAAATTGACTGACAATACTGTCAGCAATCCTTCATCTCTTTTGCGCTTCCAAGTTTGTGGATAGCTCTGACTCTGTCCTAGGGAATTTTCCGTACTGTCAGTCTATTTACGAACACGGCCTACGTGTAAGCTCGTGCGTCCAATTGAACAATTGAATTTCCGCCATCTTGTACAGAAAGTTGTCACAAAATGCGCGCTAGATTTGAACTGCGTAATATATGCTATCCAGATCTAACGATATATTCGTCACACAAAAAAGTATTTGATGAGTAAAATATTGTTTGATACATTAAATGAAGAACAAATCATTTTTTCGAAAGTATATTATTATTTACAATTATATGATGTAAAAGATCATTAAATAATATGACGAAAAACTTGTATTTAAGCGTGATTTTTCTTTATGTTCAAAAGAAGTCCTCAATTCTAAGAAGTTTCCGTCCATTATCCTTCATCCTATGGTGGGCTGAATTCTATACGGATTATTCAAAAATTTATATAACACTAATTCAACCGTTAGGGAAACCATTTACCATCCATTGATCATCAAAGTGGAGCTTAAGACATGTAAAAAAAGTTTTGAATTAAGTCATATCGAATTAGGTGAATGAAAACTTTATTCCAAAAATATGAAGAATAAAACATTCCTTGCAAAAGTTAAGGCATTTTTATAGAGTTGCGTGCGATAAACCACAACCGTAATATAATTAGTAGTATCAATCCACAATCCATTCACATGAAGAAAAAGTTACAAGCACAATCAAAAGAAAATAAAAAAGATGTACATATCTGAGCATGCCAATCAGGTACAAATGTGTAGGTGACATATTGGCACCTGTCAAGATATATACTACATACATGGTTATACAGATTAGATGTCATAATAATAATCCATAAATAATATTTATTACAAATGAGTTAGAAGTGAAAATTAAAAATTTTGCATATTCAACGTCTCAGTCTAAGGATGCAAAATAAACTAGAAACCATAAAGCACATATTGGATCTCGTCAGGGGATATAAATGGTTATTGATTGGCCCATACGAGTTACCGATTTGTGTAATGCCGTATATTCAATCCTGTTCGTCGCAAAGTAGCAATCTTGGTGAAAGCAAACATTCGTAATTCGATATACTCTTTGATGACAGATTTTGTGAGTTGATATACGTGATTAGAAAGCTCATCCGGCGCGTCGTCGAAAAAGTGAACATCTAGCTCACTAAATATTACATTTTTCAACGGATTCTGTGAAAGACTTTTTAAAATCTGCGAACAGAAAATACCTGGAAACTGAGGCTCTGCTGGAGGGAGACCTTGATTGCAATTTACAGCATGCCTGAACATTTTTTCGGTAACAGAGGCAATGTTGATCACTGATTCGCTCGGTACGGCAAGGCCTCCCTTATTATTAATGATCAGAAGTTTCAAGCTTTTGGACACAGTTTGATTGGCATCTTCGGTTATATCATATAGGAGAGCTCATCGACAATCATCACACTTTAGGCGCTTCAGTATTTTCCTAACCACATAACCGCAAGTATATGAAATTGCATTTGCCGAGAAGTCGCTCAAGTTTTCCGGCAGCATGTGCTGAGAATATAAAAAATTATCGTCAAAGTTCTCATCAGCCCTAAACTATCATGTAAGTCGTACTTTTTGCATATCCTTATGACATCCATCTCATCGTATAATCGTGAATCGTACCGATCGACAATTTTTTTTTTATGACCCGAAGAAACTGTTAGAATTCCAGTATTATCCATAGATGCGGAATTACCATTTGAAGCCTCGATCTCGTGTCGGGTCAATATGCGTTTACGTGCCGATACAAACTGCGAGCAGATTGGATTTGGGCACCAACCACCACATGCCCTAATCGCGCTAAAGAAAAGTTCCAAATGGTCCTGACTAAGCTTGTAAGTGAGGAGGTAGTTTATCTGTGCATCTTTGGGAGATACATATGTATCAAAGATATTAATAACAGAATGAGCTGCTGTATACATTTTTACAAACCCTGTTTTCCTCCGACTATCTTGCATCAGTTTACCCTCTGGATCTCTCACCTTTGAAATGTAATGAAGAATTTCCAGAATTCGTGGACGCCATAAATGTTCATTGCTTCTCTTAACTGGAGCTTTATAGCCTTTGGCAAAAGGATTTCTAGAATTCAAAAAGTCGAACAGTATGTCCACACACCGTATAAACTGTATAGTAACCTCACAATCTTCAAATTCGGGTAACCCGAGATGTAAACAAAATTCCAAAGAATCAGCTACACCTTGACTTGGCGTTTGAGCAGCTAATTTTACTTTCATTTTCATTTCAAAGTACTGTATATGACTGAGTCGCAATTTGTTACCTGCTCTCAAGCCCTCAATCTCTTATAAATGCGCAAGCTCTGCGATAAGTCTCCACTCGATTTTATTCCCAGCTTCATCGTATAGAATTTTAAAGTCACCCAAGCAATTTCTGATTAACTTAAGCATATGACAAGCGTCAAAAATTACGTGTATCCGATGTTCAGTTATGGGGTGTGGAAAGGAAGGCTGTGGATCAGGCATTTTGAGATTAGCACCTAACAATCGCACCAAGGCAAAGTGTTTACTAGGCCCATCTAAAGTTAGGGATACAACGTGAACGTTAATTTCATGCAATTTTATCAATGCATCAGTGACCAAAGTGTACAATGCTTCTGATCCGATACCATTCAGGAGAAAATATCCAATTGGTAATTTCCAACGATTATTAATAGCAACTACCAACAAAACAAGGACATTTTTGGCTTCTTTTATCAGATCATCATTCGACTGCAAAGAAGTACCAAAATCAACATGACCTCTAATAGTCCCATCTCTGTTTCTCTGAATTCCTTTTTTTTATTCCCATTTCATCAAGTATCAGATCACAAAATACGTCTTTGTTATTAGTTCTTTTACTCTCTACTCTTATTTTTAAAGTAGCAAAACTTTCTGCCGTAAAGCCAGGTTCACAGTCAATGCTTTGATACCAGTATCGTAACACACGAGGATCAGGCAGAGCTAAATTAAATTTTTTTCTCACAAAATTATAAGCCTCTGCCGAATAGAGATGGAGTGTCAAATCAAAAGAACGAAGTGCAGGCTGCTGCTGCGTAAAATTACCAGACTGATGCTAGTGACAACTAGTAAGTTACTAAACGACTGCTGCTTAATACTGCTCATGAAATAGCACCCTAAATGGAAAGCTTCCATTGGGTGCATTCGCGGAACACGCTTTAAGCGCTTAAAGCATTTTTTGCCGTTCGACTCGTCGCTTACAGCGATCGTAAGCGTGGATACTCTTACGCGAGGCAGTGTGACCGTTACGGTCAATTTACAACGCCAAATCGAACGGCGTGAGCGTTAGCGAACGTAAGCGCGCTAGACCCAAATCGAACGGGTCCGTAACCGTTGGCGCTCAAAGCGCGCAGGCGTGCTGCGCGAACGCACCCATTGTCATACGAAACTTTTGGCGCATTCTCACTAATTTTTTTGCCCACGCATGTCTTGACCTGTATAATCTAGGGACCTTGTGCGTAGCCACTGTCGTGAGCGTCATCTAGTGAGTCGGGGGTCACAACATCCTAGTTGTAATCAATTGCCTGCTGCATCTAGCTTTTCGCTGCACGTCAAAATCCAGCCAAAAGCATTGAGTGTCATCCCGCTGGGCACAGCGAATAAAACCATGATCAAAGATCACGTGGCGACGTGAATGGACGTAATGGCGGCCTGTAGAATGGCTAAGTGTTTTCCAAAGGTACTGAACGTCAATCGAACGCCAAGCCGACCCAAGAAACGGAAAACTGTTAATCTAGTGTTCGACGAGGAAAAAAGACGGTAAGATGATTGCTGTAAATAGTTTAGCGTGAGCTTACCACGTTCGCGAAGCGAAACGTCGCCCAACTTACCCTAATCTTACCTAACCTAATTCAAGCCAGTTGGCATAATTTGAAATGCTTTCAGCGAATTCTTAGGCGGGTTTCACAAGCGAAAATTACAGAGAAAGAAAAAAGCCCAAGAAGAGTTGGAAAAACAGCTTAAGGAAGAAAGGAAAAGAATCAAACAAGATGTAAGTACATACAAAGTTTGTACTACCTATTCAGTGTTAATTTTTCTGTAACTCAATCCACACTAAGTACGTGATGACTGAGTACAACATTGTATCTCGAGATTCGATTGAGTTATAATTCAACAACATCGTATTTAAAGATTCGGTTTAAGACCATGTCTTAGGATGTTGTCCGAAAAAATCATATCCCATTATTGGATTCATAGATATTGTGTCTTAGAATTTTGTTTGGAATGATTGTATGTCAGAATATATTTAACAATACTGTATCTCCGAATTTTCCTTAAATACATTGTACATTAGAATTTTGGACAAAGACATCGTAGTCAGAATTTCAATCAAAACCATTGTACCCCAGAATTCGGTTCAGTCTCCTTATATTTGAAGTGATTACTGTGAACAGAATTGTTGAAAGAATGAAGGTGCTAGTCACCTTATAAACTGAGATCAAAATTTAACATTTCTTTATTTAATTATGACTCAGTTCTAGAGCATATACTTGCTGTTATCTTCACGTTAAATATTTATTTCACTTTATGAATTACTGATAAAATATAGTTTTAAATAATTAAAGCATCAATTCATAGGTAGCAGTTCAGTTATAAAATAACTGGAGTGATTACATTGAAAACTTATCTCAAGGAATAACAATTTCTCTAATTGGTCTTTATTGAATAATCATCATCCGTTATTCAATATAATAATGCATAAGCTTCAGGGTTACCACTAAGGTTTATGTATTATGTTGTATACTCATAGAGAAGACTAGGCTTAGCCTACAAGGCAAATTTGAGCATAGTATGAAAATACCATCACTTAATCCTTAACTAAACTAAAAAATGCTGCGATAAAAGCCTTCTACATTTTTGGCAGTCAGTTGTTCTTTGTAAAAATATACTAAATCAGCTTCTTTGCACTATATAATCGGGTATTCTCAATTTATAAAACAGTTAATATTTATCAAAGAATAATCATTTTTTCTCGATGTATCGTTTATTTTATTTTTAACTATATCCTTATGTTATAGCTAAAAATTTGATCTTGTTGGTTATTAGTATGTTCATTTCAATTATGAAATATTAGTTTGAATGTCCTGCTACAGTATGTGTTGCTGAAACTTTCAGTCAAACCGACCGAGCACACAAGTATAATTCAATTGTACTCCATTCAGGTTTCAGCATTGATTTATCCCATCTGTATCATATTATACCAACACCACTATTTCTATGTTGTCTGTTAATCCGATTTTGAAACCAAAATTCAAATTGAAAACCCTTCACAGTAATTGCAGCTAAAGCATGATACCATTCTGTAGATAAATCATGAACTTTGATGGCAAATGACATATCAGCTCCTCAGAAGCCCCTAATATTTTGAAAAGAACAACTAAAAAATCTTTTTCAACATCACAACCACAACCATAATGTAAAAAAAGTAAATAATAGATATTTCATAAAGGTTCTTTTATTTTCCAGGCACGTGAGAGTTACAAGAAGATGCTGGTATCTCGGAGAAGTATTCCTGAGCTAGATGAACTGCTTTCTAAGGAAGAATATGAGGTGGAAGGACATACCATTAGTGTTTTGGAGTTGAATGCAGCGGATTTGGTTGAGAAAAGCAATTGGATTGGCGAAAATAGAGTGTCACATCGTAACGAGAAAATGTGTAGTGACAGCGAAACTGAGAAGAATTCTACTGATGCAGAAGATGAAGTCATAGGTATGGAATTGCGAACCAAGAAAACGGTCCCTAAAAAACAAGATCAGTCCAGTGAAGCAGATGTTGAAAAAACTGATCTGCATATGAAAAAGGCAGTGAAGCGGGTGATCAGACATCAAGCAACGAAGCAAGTACAGAAAAGCAAAGTCTTCCGATTAAAACAAAAAATAGAACGGCAAAAAAATAAAAAGATTTCGTTGCAAAGAAAAATGTTGCGTGACAAAGTTGATAAAAAGCAAAAACATGGAGGGAAGGTCAAACGGAAAACACATCGTTAGACAACATTTTCTGTTTCATATTTAACAATAAATCATTATAAGGATTTGCATCTTCCGATGTAAGATCTTAAAAAACTATTGAATAAACTAAGATTTTAATGATGTAATGTTTTATTGTCTAATATTCGTACTGATGATTACATTTTATTTCTTTAGTATCACGTATTGGATATTTAAATTCTGGCAGGCCAAATTTTAAACGCATAGTCACAGAATTTAGCATCCACCTCGGATTCACTTCCCAGCTATCATTGCAAAATGAACTCCTAATTGTAGCTTTTTATACAAAGTAGTTCAAGAGACACAGGAATTCAAAACTTTAGAAAAAAAATTTTTTGGCACTTCAAACCAACATATCTCAGGTTCTAATTACTCTAAATCGAAAGACAAACACTGCTTTTCTTAATCGCAATCTATGTATTGTAACGCCTGAAATGTATCGAGCATTACGATATTCGCTGAAACTATTCAACAAACAAACGACAACTGGAACGATATCGGCAGATTCCTTCTAGCTGTCTTTCTGCCCAGTCATAATATAATAACAAGCCTCTAAGCAAAACTAGCGTCTGACTTAGTCTACCGAAGTACTGATATATTAGCTATTAAGTATATTTAAGCGTGTAAAAACCATTCAAATAAGCATATAGCTGAAATCACCAAATAGGATTAAAATCAGAAAGCATAAGAAAGTTGGGAATACAAGAGGAGGCTCGACAATAGGCATAGCCAGATTGGCGTAAACAAGTCAGAAAAATCATAGCTACAGCACACCTAGAGCTAAATTTAGCATGCCGATAAAGAAGGCAAAGCCGCCGAATCTGTATACCTATAACAGGTGCCGGAACGTTAGTAGCACACTCATTCCGAACTCTCTTTGGGGCGTATTAATTCATCGAACCAAACCATCAGCTGAGCCTTCTCAGCTGATTTTGTCGCGCCTTTATATTAATTTATCGACACTTGCTTTTATTATTCAATTTTTTTATTCTCATTCGAGATTTCTATTATTTCCTAGTGCTTTTCACGCAAACATGAATCAGCAGATTAATTCATTACCTATTGCTGAACTACTATAACATTACAACAGATCTATTAATTATTTATCCTTCAATTACCACATATTATTTATATTTATGATCTATTAAAATTAATTTACCTTGGAAGTTGGTACCGATATTAGGTTATCTTTATTTATTTTTGTTTGCATCATTTACATGATCATTGCTTTATTTATTTGATTTCGGTTTTTCTCTTATTATTTTTGTATCGCATTCCTACAACCACGGTATGGCAATAAAACAAACTTTGTGTTATATTCTTATATAACCTGCGATAGACCTCCGTTAAGCTGACACCATCACAACGGAAAATCGAAAGACTAACTATATAACAATTTTACTGTCACTAGTCCCGAATTTCGTGCTTTCGGAAAAAGCGAAAAAAAATAGTATAGGTGCTACAGTAACGTTGAGCCAGCACCACCGCACCTATAAATTCAAGATCAGTGGCAAAAGATGGCCGAGATTAAAAAAAAAAAACATCTCGATACGTTCATTTCTTGGAGAGATATTCCAAGTTCGTGGAATTTGAACCCGCGAATGCACTTTCAGCGCGAGCGCTTCCCAGGCGGAGATGGATTTCCCCCACTCCGTCGCCATACGCGGCCTCACATCTTGTCCGTGAATTGACCGCAAAAATGAACAGTTCATTCATGAGTAATGTCTTCGAAAATTTTATACCGGTTAGTAAGAGCCTTTGTCTATACTGTACCCAAATTTTAGCTCTCTATGTTTAAACGAGCAGCTGCAATACTTGTTAAAAAAGAAAAAAAATTATTCCCCCCCCCCCTAATTAACTTTGAACATCTTTTTTAATTCTAAATTCGTGTAAAAATAACAGCTTTTAAATAATGCTAATCCCGATTCTGTAACATGAAAATTGGCGGAGTAATTCCATTTGTTTGCGAGTAAAAAACGTACCCCCTTTTTGGAGTCATTTTGCACCCAGTTAATTGTAAAAAATTGTTTTGCCTCGTAGTGTAAATGATAGTGGGACTCTTCGGCATTAATATTTTTCCAGTTTTGTTGCTCTTCGATAATATTCCAGCCCGGAAATTTCGTGCAAAAAAACCGGTTTTTTAACAACAAATATCTTTTCTCAAAAAGTAATGATCCGATCGAACTCCGGTTTCGCACACTTTTTTAGTATACCATGTGACAAATATTATGAGACTTTCAAAGATGTACATACATTATTGGTTAAATTATTCGTTATTATAGAAATGGCCGTTTCAGCAGGTTTTTATTAATTTTCAAGAGAAAAAATTAATCAATTTCAATTTGCGATCAGCCAAATTGTTCGTCTTTTTAATACCTATAAATTCTTATAAAACTTTTTTTCTCCCAGATCAATACTTTCCTTGCTATCGCTCAAAAACATCGTTTCGCCAACTTTGAACGCTGCGCATTTTTTTTTTTTGCCAACAAAATCGTTGTTGGAAACACATAGGCTTTCATCACGGACATTAGCTCTTTAAGAATATATCGGTTTCATCCGTCCTAAATTTTTGTCATAAAAAGACAATTTTTCGGCTTTATTTCCTGGACTATACATATAGACTGGATAGCGTATAGGCCGAATTTCTTCTTCTTTTTCTTCTTCCCTGTGGCTATTCCTCAATCGAGGATGTGCCAAAGTACTCTTTAATTACTCGTGGTATCTCCAGGAGTTTCAAACGTGGGTTGACTTCATCCAGATAATTCCGGTTATGGTTGTTTCAAAGTGCCGTCTCTCCACTCATGGGTGTGACTTGGTTAGGTTAGACTTGTGTGGCTGGGTTCGGAGTAAGTTCAACGAAACAAACAAAAAAAAAACGCGGGGTAGGACACTGAAACAGGCACATGGTTACATTAATTATTTGACAGACATTGGTTGATTACAGATTTAAATTGTTTTTGACAATAAAGTCGGCCAAAACTAAGATAACGTGTGTTGGATGTTTTAAGAATACCATTTGCAGATCAGAGCCATAAATGATGTTGTTTTTCCGGAAGAATTCTTTGAGTTTAACTCTAGGAAGATTAAAGTAGGGACATTCCCAAAATAGGTGGTTCGGTGATACGACAGGGTGCCCGCATCGGCACGTCTGCGTTGCCACCAAGCCCCTTCTGGCTAGGTGCTCATTAGCATTAGTATAATATGGTCTGCTTTTATCCGATTTATTGTGCAATCTTCCTTCTGGCGAGTATTAAGCCATTGAACCATGGCTGATTAGTAAATGGGCCCGCCATTGCACAGTAATTAACACCTTTATGGCGGTCTACGTCGAGGATGCTAGTTTGTGTTTTTGACATCGTGGAGCTTCTTGAAAGATGTTTAAGGTCAGCCCAAAATATTTAATTATTAAATTCGGTTGGCTGATCCCCTACCGACCGAGTGACACGATCAGCTGATTCATTTCCTGGTAGACCTATATGGGAAGGGATCCATACCAGAATGCACTGACCCCCGAATTCCTGTATTTCGAATAGTTTTTGATTTATGTTAATGAAGATTGAGTTAGTTCTATTTTTCGTCAGGGGGTGTGCCAGAGCTGAGATGACACTTACAAGGAAGGTGTCCCAGGTCGAACTCTCCGATTTGATTTCTTTTGTAATATGTTATAGTAGACTAAAAACTAAGCGACACGTATTTTTTTTTATCGGCCATGAAACACTTCAAGGGGATGAAACCACCCTTCAAAGTGAGGCATGTCAACCCTGGTTAAAATTCCATCAGAAACCAATAGAATATGTAACTGAAATGTATAAGAACTTGACGGGATTCTGTCAGCTTTATCCGCACAAGTGATCCAACATTGAATTTCTGTCTGCATCTATCAGTTTCATGTACGCATGACTATGAATTTCAGACGGTATTTATTGGACTTCTAACTGCTTGACGGCGTCTATCCGCAATTTCATATACAAATTCTATCGGCCTCTATCCTCATTCGCTCTTTACAACAAGCCATCCGCTTCTGTTGGCAATTACAGACAGCCCGTCTGTCCGAATGTGTACGCAGCGCTGAGCAGCGTGCGAATTCATCTGGATCTATCCGCAATCGCGTATACAAATTCTATCGGCTTCTATCCGCATTCGCTACCGACAACGAATAACCCTCTTCTGTCCGCAATCGCGTATACAAATTCTATCGGCCTCTATCTGCATCCGATAGATAGCCTGTCTGTCCGGTTTTCATGTATTATCGACACGATGCGTTTTTAATTGCAGCATTTCAATTTCGTAATTTTCACTCTAAAATATAATACCGGTAAACGGGGAATTTGAGTCTGGGTTTTACATGTCGGATTTCGGTTTCTTTCACCCAACTATAGTCAAGGAAAAATAGTTTTGTTAGCCAAAGTTTTCTTCTGTAGAAACCAGAACGATATTTCAGAATTTAAGAAAAATTACTTTTCTTGATAACTTCAGTTTCGCATTCCGGTCACTTGTATAAAAAAATAAATCATTATTAAATGATATAATTTTAAGCAAAGCGGATATACAGTATTTTTTTACATTTATTTTGTCCTTCGTCAATTCAGTCTTTATTATAATTGTATTGTACTATAATAATCAGTGTACACAAATTTTAACTTATGGTAGGATTTTAAACATCTTGAACAAATTTTAACATCAGCCCTGCAAAGAGTAAATATTGTCTGACAAGTTTATAAACCCTGTCTATGCTATATAGCTGTAAATTTTTTTTGTACATAGTTTATCTTAATCTATGATGCAAGGAGATTTGCAAATATATGTCAAATTGTTGACGCTCAGAAATAGCAGTTTCTCTTGGATATCGTCCATGGGGATTCTTCGATATTCATCGCTTCGCCTTACTCTCACAATGTGCGGTACGTGCAATTCTACAACCACATCAATATTCTGTGCATCGATATAGGTCCGACCATCAACGAGTACAAATCCAGTTATTTGAACTATATCCGTTGTGACCAATTGCACTACGGAATCGTTAGTTTTTTTGTTCGGCCGATATCGTGCGCTGTGAAAAGGGGTATTTTTGAATATACACCGAGCGTATATGACTTCCCCGTTATCATGTACGACAGGTTTGCCAAGCAAAACTACATTGTCAGGTGTTATTGTGCAATTCGAAGTGTGAGGACGGCCGGCAAAGAGACGCTTGCAGTAATTCTGGCTTTCTTCCGAGAGTTCCATGTTTTCCCCCAATTTCCATTGGAACATATTTTTATTGAGGTATCCCATTGCGATTTGATCGTCAACCCCTTTCGGTCCATTGACTTGTTGTTTTAGTCTGTAATTGGTACTCTCAAAACTGAAAGCAGAAGTCGTCCACAACGGTCCTGACGATTTCACGGATTTCACCACATGCAGTAAGCTATGTACATTGAATGTCACATATTCTTTTCCGTATAAAATTTCAAATTCAGCTACGAATTTCGTGAGATTCAGTTCGCACTTATTTAAATCTGCTTCGGAAATTTTGTTTTGCAGAAGTATGAACGAACTGTCTACTAAAAGTGATAGGTGTTCCAAAGCAGCGTCTGGTATGAGACCGTCTAAACAAGGGAGGCTGTAGAATAATAACCATGACTGCCATTCAGAAGCTTTCCACTTGCCTCTTTTCGATAATTTTCTCGGCAATCGATGAATTTCGTGTGTAGGAGTCATTCGCATCAATCTATCGTTGATTTGATTTTGAATGGCTGGGGCCAGATAAATTGGACTCCCGGGAGTTGTCCAAATATCCCACAGAAGTTTTATTACACCGAGTAATATGGCGTGCATGTATTCAAAGGGAAATCCCCACACCATATTAAATAGGAGCAACTGTAACAAAATGCTAGCTCCTTTGACGCCATTCACAGGTTTCCGAAGTCGTGTGGCATTTTCTACATCCTCTTTATGAGACTCGTGTGTTCTCCCGTCTGCGTCTACTTCGCCGAATAAATAGCGCACAGCTCCACGTACATAATTCCCATGAGCATAGCACCAACTACAGCTGCGATATCCGTTATATTGTAACCTGCACTGGACAATAGGTCTTGCCACGGAGTCACAAACGCAACACAGTGGTATTATTTTGAAAGTTGTCTTTCGGCCCATGTCATTTTTCAATTTGAGGCCTCGTTCGGTTAGGTGATTTGCCTGTGAAACGAACTGTTGGAGAAAAGTGTTCATCATGGTAGGACTGGGTTCCTTATTTCCAACCCATAATCCAGCTAGAAGGACGTGCTTAAATCGCAGATGGGGAGGTAATTCATTCACAATTAATAGCAATGGCCAACTGCTTCTATTGGAGCTATTAAAAATCGGCATTCCATCTGTATTGAAGTTGTACGTGAGGACATGATCAGCATTCTGAAAATATTCCCCAATTGCCGCTCTATACAGCTCGCTGTCATAAATGTCTGTCATTACGGTCGGTGGTGCACGAGCGAGCGCAGCGTCTCGTGTTATTAAGTTTTCCATTAGGCTCTCACGGATCTTTCGACTACTCAAGAGTTGCTTAAATTGGTACTTCAAATCAATGTAAATGAACCTATTCGGCGATTGCATCGTCAGATTTTGTAGCTGAAGGCACTCTTCGCAAGTAACTGAATTATTTTCAAATTCCCTTTTTGTGATTGGTCCCAAAATAGGTATTTTGCATGAAGAGCAAAAAAAAGTGTAAGTCATAACATCTTCAGGCGGCTCGTACTTCTTTTTGATTTGGAATTTGCTAATTGACCAATTCTCATACCTTGGTCCGGCCAAACATTGTATCATATCCACCAGTGCTTTTCGGGCCTCATGGGATACAGAAAAACGCATACAATATGCCATGACCATTTCCATAACATCCGACACGGACAGAACAGATTGATCAAACATAATATCGTCGTCATTCACACCGTCTTCTCGCCCGACTCGTTCGTGAGGTTCATCTTCTTCCGAAGTTTCAGAATCGTCAAAATTTTGTAAATTGTCGTGCGAATCGTGGGAATCGTCTGATTGTGAGTCATCAGAATTTTCTACATCGGGATCTGTCAAGTGCTCTTCATCCGACACACAGACATCATCATTCTCCTCATGTGACATATTTCCACAGCAGTCATTGCTTAGATCAGGCTCCATCGAAGATGCAGCAGATGATTGATTAGAATCGGAAACACAATGTGACGTATCATCCTCGGTATTTAACAACATATTCTCGCCCGATCCCACAGAATTTTGATCTGAAAACATTAATTGACTAACAATAACTTTGGCACAAGTAATATAATAACGTACAAAGATTGACGTCCCTGTACTCAGCAGAGCAATGTTGGAGAAACCGAATATAATTGGTACCATAATTAGGTGCTTTTTAGGTGCTAATTAGGTGCCCGATTCAAGAATTTGGTGCTTGATTTTTTAATGAGAAAAAATCGATTATTGCCGCGCGCTGCTAGCGGGACGTCATGCTAGCAAAGCACCCCACGTAACTCGACAAGTACCGGGGTTAGGGAGAAGTACACTTCGTACGAATTAAGTGCTTTTTAAGTGCTACTCGGGTACACTATCCAGAATTTCCGGGATTGATTTTTTAATTAGGAATAATCGATTTTTGCCGCGCGCTGCCAGCGGGCCGTCAGGATAGCAGAGCACCCCACGTAACTCGACAAATACCGGGGTAAGGGAGAAGTACTCTCCGTAGGAATTGAGTGCTCTTTAAGTGCTACTCGGGCATGCTATACGGAACTTCCGGGAACGACGTCTTGATGTACTTTCATACATCGTAAACGTTGTTTATTAACACATACATTCTAAAATCACGAGGTACGCTGTATGTATGTATATCAAAATACCAGCAATATTTTTCAATTCTTTCCACATCTCGTTTTTACCACGGCAAAAGTTATTCGATTCCAACCAAGTAAATAACCTTCCGTCTGCACACCTCCGCCACGACCCTCCGACTGCATATAGGGTCAATCTGACCCCAACCGTTTTCCAACCAATTGTATCGTACTAAATGAACCGACTGCGTATTTTGGTGACGGGATGCCATTAGAACAGAGTAGGAATCGGACAATTTGATGACTATGCGTTAATTTTGGTGACTGTCACGAATGTGTATTTGTATGAATCGGTTATTTTGATGACTGGGATTTTTTGGCGTGATCCTGAAAATTCGAAAATTTTGTTGCCAATTTCTGCCCAAGGCGAAACCACAATTGCATAGCTGTGGCTGTTGTGATAGTTTTCCTTTCCCCTGGACTCGCGCGCGAAGCGCGCGACGCCAGTTGCTCAGCAAATTTACAACAAACCTCGTACCTAGGCACCCAAAAAGGTCCGTCATCAGTATATACGATACATGTAAATATATAAATACGCATTATTATTTTTTTTTTTGCACATACAATTGTATTTTACCTATTTTTGGGCACTTCGATTTTAGTATTCTCAAAAATCAACGCTTGGGCCATAAATAAGAACAATTTATTACAAAAAGTGTATGTGCAAAAAAAAATTAATAATGCGTATTTATATATTTACATGTATCATATATACTGATGACGGACCTTTTTGGGTGCCTAGTTACGAGGTTTGTTGTAAATTTGATGAGCAACTGGCCTCGCGCGCTTCGCGCGCGAGTCCATGGGAAAGGAAGGCTATCACAACAGCCACAGCTATGCAATTGTGGTTTCGCCTTGGGCAGAAATTGGCAACAAAATTTTCGAATTTTTGAATTTTCAGGATCACGCCAAAAAATCCCAGTCATCAAAATATCCGATTCATACAAATACACATTCGTGACAGTCACCAAAATGACCGCATAGTCATCAAAGTGTCCGATTCCTACTCTGTTCTAATGGCGTCCCGTCATCAAAATACGCAGTCGGTTCATTTAGTACGATACAATCGGTTGAAAAACGGTTAGAGTCAGATTGACCCTATATGCAGTCGAAAGGTCGTGGCGGAGGGTCGTGGCGGGTGTGTGCAGACGAAGGGTTATTTACTTGGTTGGAATCGAATAACTTTTGCCGTCGTAAAAACGAGATGCGGAAAGAATTGAAAAATTTTGCTGGTATTTTGATATAATACGTATACAGCGTATCTCGTGATTTTAGAATGTATGTGTTGATATACAACGTTTACCATGTATCAAAGTACATCGAGACGTCGATGCCGGAAGTTCCGTATAGCATGCCCGAGTAGCACTTGAAAAGTTCCTAATTCCTACGGAGAATACTTCTCCCTAATCCCGGTACTTGTCGAGTTACATGCGGCGCTCTGCTAGCCTCACGTCCGGCTGGCAGCGCGCGGCAAAAATCGATTTTTCCTAATTAAAAAATCAAGCACCAAATTTTGAATCGGGCACCTAATTAGCACCTAAAAAGCACCTAATTATGGTACCAATTATATTCGGTTTCTCCAACATTGCTCTGCTAAGTACAGGGACGTCAAAGATTGAGAACCGAAGAAAATATGAAACAATTACAAGCTGACCCTAAAACGTGTCCTATGTCCCATATTCTAACTTGAATTTTATTTCCAAGAATTTAAAAACCGATATATCGTGATTTTTTTCTCACATAAAACAAAAATGTTTCAAGCATTCTAGGCGAGCTGGATATACAGTAATATCCTTCAAATTCTAAGCAATATACTTTTCGAACTCACGAGTTCATAAATTATTAACTGTAATAATAAAAATCCCTAAGGTGAAGTAGTATAAACTCATATGCATCATCCAAGACAAATGTACGAATTTCGACGTTAATAAATTTTTACGGCTCATTGTAACTATAATTATAGCGTGAGCATAGATGACGCAAAAAAAAGATCTTCCACCTTTTCCAACAGAAATAGCCTATAGATGTTCCGCTTGCAACCTGGTATAGGATAAATTATAGGCGCGTGGTATTGGCGTGTGTTAAAAAAAAAATTGCATACTCCACATTTGTACCAATTAAACGGTCTTTGGTTGGACCAATACCTGATGCGTCGACGTCGGTTTCTGGTGGCGGAACAGTTGCATCAGCAACCCAAAATGAATGAGTCCTCGTAGAAACCCAATGTGGTTGGTACTCTGGATCCAAGAACAGTTTGTAACGTTTACGTGGCTTAGGATCTGCTGCTCTTTCATTTTCCATGTTGGAAATAAATATCCTTTAATTTTATCTCGATGATTCACTGGTATTTATTCCAGATTATCGGAGTTAATTACTGTCACACTGAAAATACATGATAATCAAAGGATATTCACGCAGTCATTCACTAATCCGCACGGAAAATTCCGCGATAGGAAATGATAAATCATAATTTAAGTGTGTTATACAAATTTATAGTTGCAGATCGAAATCATATTCATAATAATTCACTTGATAAATCTTTTAATGCAATTGATACTATTTGATACACTAGTTTTTCTATTCTCGATAATTCAATTCCATTTATGAGTGAATGGGACATTCCACCGCAATCATCAACCAATTTTTCGGCCCGAAAAATTAATGCGATTTGCCTCATAATTATTTTCCTCTTATTCTGTGACCCATCAAGTAAATTAGTAGATTCAACAAGCTTCAGTCCAATAGGACGTACCTTTCACGAGGAATGCGATATCCAATTTTTTTGGACAAAATTTGTATGCGCATTCTTATCGCAGATTTCGAGTCACAATGAAAATTGAAAAAAAAAACTTATGTGTGAAAAACTCTCCGCTTTTCGGATCCATTTTTTAGTTCACATTGACTCTGCCATAACCAATCAAGAATCACGATTTTTGACAAAACAGAAACAGCGATTTCTTTTGCGCCGCAATGTCTTGTCATTGTTTCGAATTTTTATTCTGACAGTTGAGATTTTTCCAGTCATAAAAGAAACAAATTTTCAGAGTGGGAAGGCTGTATAATATAGTAGTCGCGCGTGAGCTACGATTAATTAATAAAGAACGGTAAATAAAATTCTCTTTATTACAATTGTCTTTATAAATCAATCGTACCTAACGCGCGCGACCGCGTAGCCTTTCCATTCTGAAAATTTGTGTTCATGAGTAAAAAAATCTCAGCTGTTAGAATAAAAATTCAAAAGAATGATACAACATTGCGGGGCAATAGAAATCGTTATTCTTTGACAAAAAACGTGTTTTGGAGGTCGTTTGAGCAGAGTAAATGAAAGATAGAAAATAGTTCCGGAAAGCTGAGAGTTTTTCACACAGAAAATATATTTCTTCAAATTTTTATTGTCACGCTAAATATACGATAAAAATACGCATAGCAATTTTGTCTAAAGAACTGGTTAGCATATTCCTCGCCTGAACATGCAGCATACGACGTCCTATATCGGATTGAAACTTGTTGAATTTACTAATTTACTCGAGTCACAGAAAGTAAGGAAAAAAATTTACGCAAATCGAATTTTTCGAGCCCAGACAATGGTTGATAATTCGTGAAGCGCCCAAATAATATCTGAATATTTCAATCATTCGTTATTGTTTTTCATCCTTATTACATTTACATCCCTGCTATTTAGCATCCGAACCTTAGAATAATCACTTGTTATTACCTGTATATAGTAGTCACGCCAGTTCCACTCACGCCAACCACTGTGTACGCGATAGCTCGCTAGTTAGCGAGTTGACGCGTTCTCGTTGTAGCACGCGTGGATGGGCCTGAACGCCGGCATACCCCCTCCTCGCCTCATAAGGCTCACGGGCTGTGTGCAGTTGCGCGCGCGGTAGTTCACACGAGCTTCACGACCACGTGTATATTTTGAACTGACGGGTGAATATAATAACACGAGACAATTTCTAAGTTATTACACCGGCATACAGTGTTTGTTCAATATCAACACGTAGCGCGGAGCTACTGGGGATAATGTTCGCGTTGGTGAAGTTCAAAGTGCAATGTTCACGTCACGATATGAAAAACATTGTTCCCGTGACAAAAATTAATCACTTTGATGCCGATAACATCGATCATCGAAAGTATTATAATATCAAGTGTGGACCTGCAGGCTCATACTGCCAGGCTATCATACTCTGTGTTGACGGTAAGTGTATAATAAATAACACCATTATTTATCAGCTATCGGGTTATATATTCTAATACGCGAGCCATATCATCGGTCTGAGAATAATACTACATATGCCGAACGGATGTTTTGTAGTGAGATTTTTTAATTGAATTACCAATTAGACCTATATATATTAAATAATTATACACAAAGAAAACCGAAATTCATTCATTTTTTTTATATTCCGGACGTTTGATAATTCATACATTCCGTTACTTATTATGCAAGTATTTACAATTATGGTATATTTTTTTTTATCGCTATAAAATGAGAAAAATACAACTTCGAGTGAAGTTAAAAAAATGTTAATATAATCGATAAATCCTCACTGTTCGCAGAACTATACGACAGGCCCTCAAATGTTTATATGAGCGATATATTATCCTAATTCCCATCATATATACGCGTATATTAACATTTGAAAGAAAGTATCAAAGGACACCGCCGCCCTGAGCGTCAAAGACGGCGGTGCGCATGAATTGTCTATTTATTTTCGACAGTAAATATTCGTGTTTGATGATAAAATTCATACCGCCGATTTGGGGATGAGCTAGGAGCATTGACACAATTTTTCAGACTTTTGACACCTCTCTAAAAGGGGGAAATAACTTATGATTCGACATGCACCAGTCAGCTGAACATGTTTTTTTTTCAATGCTGAAATAATAGAAATTAATTCATGTATTTCAAATCATTCTTGTTTTATTCTAACTTTCCTTTGTCATTTCACATTATATGTCATGAAATTATACTTTTTTTCATCAATTTTTTATTGTAAATTAGATTTTTCACTTCGAAGGTTTGTTATTCTGGTTATTCCGTCGGTTATTTCAGTTGATCCCTTGATTCAGGATTTCGATGTACTCGAAAACTGACCAACGAAATCATTACATACTTTCGCAATGAATTATCAAGAAATTATTAGACAGTGGAAAGTCATTTTTTTTGTCATAAAAATCAAGTTTATTTTTTTCAAAAGCAATATTTAGCGGGCTTGCTCAATGCTTAACAAGTTCGCATTTTTTCGACATCCGAACAATGATCCAACGTTACATGGAACAAATTTGGATTGCCAGTAGTTATTTATGATCGTCACTTGAAGAATTCACGATAATTCATGTTTAAATCATTATCACAAACCAGAGTGAAAATATAATGTATAGGATGGTGTGCTATTTTGAACACGTTTGATTATTCTGTTTTCAGACACTATTGAAAAATTACGAGCGAAAAGTGGAGAGAAAAGGCAAGTTGCACCTCCTTCGAATTTGATTTTGTCAGCTTCGGAAATATCTTCAGAAGACTCCGACGCATTAGCTAAACGTGCGAAAAAGGTATATAGGTACATATAGATACGAAGCTGACGATGTTGTTGTTGTTTACTACCAGATGTTGCAGCACCTACACAAAGGTGTATATGGGGCATTCCAGCCATAATCACCCAAGATTGGACTGAACGTTTTTTTTAATAATTTTTGTATAGTTTTACACGATGGAGGTCTATATTGTGTATGTCAAAGGAGTGTCATGGCAGGAGTTGTGTATGTCATGGCATCTATGAATTAATTCTTTTAGATTTTTACTTTGAACCGTTTTCTCAGTATAAATATTACAAACGTCGACTAGTATACATCCTTCGATCTTCTTGCAACGAAGCACGGGTATTCCACGTCGAAAATAGTATATTTCGATACAAGAGGGCAAACAAGCGTTTTGCGCAGTACGAGTCTGAAGGCAGCACGAAGCCGAGGCTTCGTGCGCCCTTCAGACGAGTAGTGCGCAAGAAGCGAGTTTGGCCTCGCGTATCGAACACTATTTTTCTTTGTGAATGTATGCGAAAGTCCGCGCTGTGCAGTGCTTGGGGGCAGCGAAAGCCGGCTTCAGCTCACCGCGCGTGAGAATAAAATTTTGCCTACCGCTAGGCGGTACGCAAAACATTTTGCCCACCGCTTGCGGTGGGCAAAGTATTTTGCGCATCGCCTGATGGTAGGAAAAATTATTCTCACGCGCGGTGCGCGAAGGCCGGGCTTTGGGTGCCTCCTAGCGGTGGGCAAACGAGGATTTCGCATGCATGTGTAAAGAAAACTCAATTTTTGACGCCTAGACCATTTACTCTTTCTATGACTTTACCTACAATTCAGATTAAAAAATCGTTTTTCAGTGCCCATAAATATTGGTGTTAGTGATCATAGTCTATATTATGGCTTTTCCTGTTCGGAAATATCATATCTCATCCCATTAGGTTCAGAAAATTACTGATAAAAAGTTTATTATTAGAAATATACTGATTTAAAAAGTTTATTATTAAAAAAATTAAAATTTATGAATTTTTGCAACCCAGTAGGATGAGATATGATATTTTCGAACAGAAAAAGCCATAGTGTAGACTCTGATCACTAACACCAATATTTATGGGCACTGGAAAACGATTTTTTGATCTGAATTGTAGGTAAAGTCGTAGAAAGAGTGAATATATGGTCCACGATGGTCTAGGCGTCAAAGGTTGAGTTTTTCGACGTAGAATACCTGTGCTTCGTTGCAGGAAGATCGAAGGTTGTATATTAATCGACGTCTGTAATATTTATCCTGAAAAACCGGTTCCAACTAAGAATCTGAAAAAATTCATAGATGCTTCTTTGATGTACACGATATAGAACTACATCGTGTAAAATTATAAAAAAAGAATAATAAAAAAACGTCGAGTCAAATCTTGGATGATTATGGCTGGAGTACCCCATATAGATAATGATTTCATGATTGTACGCTTATTTCATAAAGGCACCATCGCGTCATGAATCTCAGAAGATAAAACTAAAGTTGAATGAAAAATTAGAAGCACTTCGACAAAAACACGTTGCAGAAGATACGATGACACCTGTAGGAAATGAAGTGAACACTATTGAAGATGATCAGGAGAATATCGAACCTGGTGAAGTCCACAATGATAAAAAGAATATGAAAAAAAGTGGCCCGATTAAACGAAAAGCTACGGTAGGTTACTTTGAAGATTTGTTTTTTTTTTTTTGCAGTTTTGAATATATCTCTGAGCACGAATGTTACAAGTCATCACACTATGCTTTATCAGTGGAACTTATTGCAATTGAGATTCTTAGATGAGATATGAAATTCAATCTCGATCAATAATTGTTTCTATTGTAAATTTTTTGAAAGTAGCTTCATGGATTTAATGATCAAGTTCGGCCCACTGGCCTGTCCCCAATTTTTGTCTTTGATAGACAAGGTTAGGCTGTATCAAATATAGGTACGTCTTTCAATATTTCAACCCACTAATGATGCAGAACTAACGTTACATATTTTTTGCAACATCTGCTTCTAAAGTATGATTTTCGAAGTACGTGTAGCGTGCGTAAAGTGCCTTATTCCTACCCTCAGGCGAAAATGAGGCACTTGCATTACGCGCGCCACACAGGTTACTAAAATCCTATTTTCCCCTATTGCAGGAATGATGAAAAATAGCATGTACAACACGTGTAGATTGGCCGATAGCCAGCTCGTGTGAAAGCAGCACTCGCCTTCGGCGCGCACTACCAACCTCACACACTAGACGGAAATCGACCCTACTCCACACTGTCACACGATGCACTATTCCGTTCAGCCGTTGTATATTTGTATGTTTTACAGGATGCAGACGGCTGCGGTTCAGGGAAAAAATCTACAAGATCTCACGAATCCTTCGGTGAACCAGTGGCTGAGAAAATGACCAAACCACAGAAGCCCAATTCATCGGTAAATATTATAGAGTAACCCATACGCACTTTATGATGATAAATGACATGCTCGTTTTCACATTTACGATATGTAGGCTGATAAAGTGAGAGAGGCTCAAAGCTCTATTCTGACGGAGCCTAATGCGATGACACCAGACGATGTAGAACTTAGCAAAAACAAGCAGTCGGTGAGTGCTTCAAATGAAAGCCATGTTTGATTATGTAATTGTATATGCTATGTACATTATTTGCAGCCGGATAGTGGTCTTGATGTAGGTAAAAAATCCGCTCAGTCTCCCAAAGCCTTAGATAAACCAATGGTCGAAAAAATAGTTAAACCTGCAAAGAAGCCCGATTCGTCTGTAAATATAGAGTAACTCATACACACTTATTGTTACGGTGAATCAATGCTCATTTTCATAATTATAAAATGCAGGCTGTTAAAAAGAAGGGAAATCGAAGCAGTAGTATGACGGCGAAGGACAGTAATACATCAGCGGCACGAAAGACGACCGATAATACCCTGGACAGCAAAAACATGAATTCGGTAATTGGTTCAATCGCATATTTCGAACTGAAATTCTATTAGGTACCCGTTATATTCCCGATGAGCAGTTTGGGCTCCATTGCGGACTGCGTAATGATATGAAAGAAGCCCAGAATAATGATTCCGTCTGTATAGTGATTTCAAATTAGTTATTTTCACAGACATCACTGACATTCAATACTGTGTGTTAAATTGCTAAACTTTATTTGGAACTTGCATCTTTTTCACAAAATTGTTCGAGAATTATTGCGATGTATGAAAAATTTTCCAATCCTAAAATTGTACAGCAGAAATTCGCTCAAGAAAGATCCAAGACAAATTCTTTTACAAATCTGTACGTCGTTTTGTCCATGTGTAGACTATACATTGATATTGAAAAAAAACTATCATACATACGTATACCTCGCAGTAGTTAATCAAGTTGGTGAATCTTTTCCAATGTAGTTACGTGACTGATGCAACGAACAAATGACGTATCAAAAAAATATATATATATATATATATATATATATTTTGTTGAATTGTGTTATGCATACGAAATTGATGGTTGGATTGGACCTGAATGACATATGTGATGATAGTAATTGAATTGGTAATTTTACAGGGATGTGATGACCTTAGTCATGCAGACCTCTTGCAACAGATTAAAAATCTAAAGGCGAAATGTTCCAAAGATGAAACTACGATTGCCAGTCAAAATTTAATGATGAAGGAACTTACAACACTGAACATGGAACTGCAGCGCGATGTCATCCAGTATTTCAAAGAATTCAAAGGTACGCATACATTATTCATTGACAATTGATTTGACAGATATGCAGACCAAGGTAGGCAGTGTAAATCGATTGTAGATTATGTAATTGATCGTTCAAAATGTTCTTAAGCCTACACAGCACTACGATTATTATTGACTGTTTGAAAAACCTTCTTTACTGAAGGTGGGGGGCTGGGGTGGGGGGCGTCACGTGTAACGCCACGCCAGGCGCGTTACGCTGCGTCCGTCACGCTGGGCCCGTTACGCTCAGAGGGGCGGGGAGGGTAGGAGGTTTTACGCTGGGCCATGACAATTGTTACTATAGAGATTGGTTGCCATGGTAACCGTTACCATGGTGGCAACCGATTTCCATGGTAACGGTTACCATGGCAATCGTTACTATAATGATTGGGTACCATGGTAATCGTTACTATGATGATTGGTTACCAGAGTAATCGTTACTATAGAGATCGGTGGGGGTTTCCGGAAATTCCTGGGGTATTTTGGGTTATGCTCCATTTCCCAGTGAAGGGGAGGTGGGAGGGGATCCTGACACGGTGGCAAAACAAATTTGCGAAACTACGAAAATTGCTCGAAATATACAATAACCTTACGTTTTCTGATTGAGAATTTTGTTAAAGGGGTTTTTCAAACCAGCTTTTAGCTATGTTGGTGGGAGGAAAGCTAAAAGCGGTTCAATTTGAACTGTCTCGAAGAGGCAGGTTTTCATTATTTTTCGACTATAAATTGGTACATATGCGGCCGCACATGGTCAGTCCTGCCGAAATCATTACCTTTTATATGGCGGGTTGTAGAAGCATCAGCTAACTGTCGATCGTCTATTGCACAAGTATCTAACAATCGAGAACAAGAATCACTTTCATTTTCCTACTTTTCACGACGGCTTATCAGTTTTTATTGTGCTCAAAGTTTATGAAGCGTTGAAAAAAAAGAAAGTAGATTTCTATACAATTTTGGAAGTATAGTATCTTTAGCTCGGCTATTTCTCGGGAAATAATTGTTTGAAACATGATGATACCATCGCATTCATAGCTGTCAATATTCAAGATACCACAGATCAGATTTCATGTAATCCAAAGAATGCCCTCCACCGGCTGCTTGGTTTGAACGCGAGGGGGAAGTGACTCGTTGATTCGAATTACGAATAGGTCCATAAATTGACGAGAATTTACAGCGGCTTGATTAAATAATAAAAATTAACACAGAAAAAAAATTAAACAAGATCAAAAAACTGTACGTGAATTATCGAACCTCCGAAAGAAAATTGAAATTGAATTGAAAAAAATAAGGTCAACTCATTTGAAGACACAGAAAGTACCAAAGAAAGATTGAAATATTCAGATATTCACCCCAATGAGTATATTATCGATAATTATTCTCGAAGAAATAAATCAAATAAGAAAAAACAAAATCACACAAACAATTGGATTAAATGAAACGAACTCATTTGACTGATCAGAAATACGAATAAAAATCACAAAAACAATAAGATATTTACTCTAGTTGAAGTGAATTATCGAGAATCGTTCGAAAACAAGTGAATGATTGGAATTATTCAAAATTAGGTTACAATTGCAATAAATAAATTCGAGTTTGATTCATTAATTTCAACTATTTCATCCCAAATAATCAATTTGTCACTGGAATCTTGAGGTATTTTCCCCTTAGCGTGAAACAAAACCTGAAATGAATTATCATAAGTATCAGTCACTGAGTAGTATATACGTGTCCACAGTTATGTCGGAACAATATGACGGAGTCATACGTAACTTGGAAGGTTGTAATGCACCACCACCTGGACATATTTCAAACGACAAGGTAAGTTTGCACACTGACGAGGCAATGGTAATGTATTTACATGAATTAATTGTCGACCATATACCATTTCACAGATTCATTTGGGACATAACGTATGGATCCCCTATAGTACGTACAATGGTGCCGTCAACAGGGCAAAGTCGAATCAGATGTTCGTGAAGGAAATCGCCGTAGCAGTATTTGGATACGACGTTCTGAAAAATAGCAGTATCACTGGTACACAATCAAATAAATTCAAAGACAAACCGGCAAAAGCAAAATTGGATGAAACAAAGATGCTCGCTATAAGTGGTACGTCTTTCATCATCTGGACTACATTATCAAGCCTATACATACACATCCCCAGAGATAAACCCGAGTAGGAAAAGTAACTGTGTTAGTATGCAGTAAGGAATACCTGTATTCCACAACGGAGATAATACCCTATTGGCATAATAGCGCATACGTATTCAATCTAAGTATCTGTTACCCAAAACCATTGTTTGTGATCCTTTTTCGCAATTCAAGCGCGATGATGATGAGTCTGATTATACGCCAGCTCGCGTATTCGTAATATCGTCATTCTTGGCCCGCAGACAGGCATATATACTGAATCGCCTCCGAATCGTTTTCCGAACTTACGCACAATATAACCAATTCTTACAGATATCTACCGTCACCGCTTACTGGCCATACAGAAGGCTTCTGAATTCAATACGCAAATGGAATTATCAAAAGTAAACCTTTACGTCACTAGGAAGATATCCGACCTAAACAAACTGAAAAAGACTGATAAGCCATCGACATCATCGATGACATCAAGTGTACCCGGTAAATTAAAACTTGATCATGATAGAGTGCACGTAATTAAATACATTTAACCATAGCGCTACATATCGCCTTAGCATGTATAATCATGAGATTTCATCGGTGTTGTACATTTGTACGAACCATCTCCACTTTCCTACAGTTGACATTTGAGTTTACCACTAACCATATTCTTATTATACATATATAGACATATATTGGCGCTTCTGTGATATTGATTATTTATATCTGTCTCTAGAAGAGGATGATCAGAAATCAGACGCGGGGGATGATATAGGCACCAACTCCAACATTACTGACGATGTCGGAAACTCCCCTATTAGGATACTTGAAGATCATGACAATAAAGAAGAAAATACAGGTTTGTCAGTTTATAACGTCAGATTAACATATGTAAACTTCGTAGGAAACGAAAACCGTGCCACTTATGAAGACTTCTGCTTTTCAACATACTTGTTAGATGCGGAACACACGCCGAATGAGGAACTCAGCGAGTAAGAGCGAGAGTCAGTCACGTAGAGACAGTCACGGGATGATTTTGTCATATTTGTATTCTCGCAATAAAAACAATTCAAAGAAAAATTATCTCTGCGACGTATGGCTCATTCTAGGTGTATATACTTCACTCCCGCTTATTATGTACATGTATGTTATTTCAGTGCATAGGTGGATGTTAATATATTGCAGGCTTGAAACAAATGAAAGACGTCATCGGGTGATCGATCTTGCTCCTGCCGTGGGACCTATATTCAGCTTTCTCGCGATCACGACAAGGTCACACGTTTGATTTCACATCGATTTGCAGTTTGTTTTTGGTATATGTATAATAGCGCATATTAGTATAAATGCTGGGCAGTAGTGTTCAGATATGCCTACCCACATCCCTACAAAAAATGTCGGATGAAGATATAAGGTACTATCCGAATTCAATATGGTTTTTGTATCCTCATTGTATGTGAACCTATCGGAATGTATAGGTTTACGATAGGTCCAGATACAAATCGCTACGAACCGGATACATTCGGATAGGTTCGCATACAATACGGATACGAAAACCATACTAAATTGGGATAGTACCGTATATCTTCATACGACATTTTTTGTAGGGATTGGATTAACCCATTCCTGCGCAAAGACCAAAAACGACTCAGTTTTTTGTCTCTGCGCAGTAACAAGTCAGCCGGACGTGGGCAGTAGGCATATATGAACATTACTGTATGAAAACAATAAATCACATTTTGTCCATGATCTGAATACTGACGGGATGAAAACTTTGATTTTCAACCAAAAAAGTAATTCAGGGTTGATTTGTCATTCCAAAGGTACTGCTATTTTCTCAATACGTACGTGATCATGGGCAACACCAGGGTAGATACATTGATAGAAATAGACGGAATGAAATAGTTCATCAGCAGCGCATAGATGCGGACAGAATGCATCTGTGGACCGTATTTAAACCAGTGCTGATAGAGGTACATTAGAAACCGATAGAATCCATCTGCGCGTTATTCCAGGTGGACAACGTCTGCGTATAGAAAACCGGTAGATGCGGATAAAAATTCTGTCCATTTAATAGCAAAATGCGTATAGAATCGGACACGAGTGGATAGGAATTCTGTCTGCTGTTGCACATAGATGCGTATAAGAACGGGCATATCCAACTGCTTCTGTCTGAAATTACCGTGACAAAAACACACTCGATTCAGACAGGATTCGTCTTCTGTCTGTTTCTGATGGAATTTTAACCAGGGAAGGGGCGATTTGGCAGTTTCACCTACAAGAACATAATATTTTTTAACCAATCCAACTGGAAAAGTTTTCTCACGAAGAGAAGTGGAAAAAGTATTTTTCTCAAAAAAAAAAAAATTAAGGGGGTGAGCCAGCCCTAAATATAATCACATTTATGCAAAAAATTGTCAAATTCAAGTCTAAAAATGTGAAAAAATATATATTGCGTATAAATACAAAAGAAAATTTCCGTCTTTTTGGATTTTATCGAAAAAAATATTGGCCGGGGTAACTACCCCCTAACGCTATTTATCTTGCGCGTATACACAAAATCGTCAAATTCAAGTCTAAAAATCTGAAAAAATGTACAATGCGTACGAACACGAAGGAAATATGACATATGATTGGATTTTATCGAAAAAAAAATATTGAAGGGGTAACTACCCTTGAAAGCTGTTTATCTTGCGTTTACGCGAGAAAATGGTCAAATTGAAGTGTAAAAATTTGAAAAAAATATATATAGCGTATGTACACAAAAGAAAATTTTCGTGTTTTTGGATTTTATCGAAAAAAAAATATTGGACGGGGTAACTACCCCTGAACGCTGTTTATCTTGCATTTATTGAATTGAAACAGAAAATCGAAGATATTTTATTGGCCGCGATGAACGAATTTAATGGCGTGAAAAGGACGATTGAAGAATCCCTAGATTTTCAAGAACCATACAAAGATACTATTGCTCAAATAATAGAAGATGACATTATGCATACTTTACCTATCTAGCCTGTGCCACCTACAAATGAGTGTACGAAAGACGAAGAAGATGTATCGTATATTAATCAAGAGCCGTAGATTTCTGGAGAAGCGGAAAAAAAGAAATTTACACATTGACACTGTACGAAAAAATTTTAAAAGAGTAAAATCTATAAATCAACTGTGACGATGGGCTCATTCATCGAATAAAGATGGCACTTACAGAAAAAATATCGCTAGGACTTGCGACATTACGATTAATAATTTTAAATCAGCAGTCAACGCCGCTTTCATCGTTCGTGATAATGATTTACGCAAATGGGCCTTACAATCCCAGAAAGAAATTGGCCATGAAGATTTCCGATTTACAGCTTCAAAAAAATGGTCGAATCGATTTAAACACGCACACAGAATAGTATCCAGGAAAATCAATAAATTTATCACTTGAAAAACTTCCGAAGATGCTGAACGGTTAAAAGTGAAGGCAGATGAATTTGTGGCTCGTGTTAAACACAGTATAGCAAATTTTGGAATTCAAAATGTGTACACTTCCGATCAAAGCGAATTCCAACTGGAGATGCATTCAGGAAGACCTTTGGCTGTCGAAGGAGAAAAGCAAGTTCAGTGCCTTGTCCGGTGAGTTGCATCTACAACGCATAATTACACAATACAACCGCTGATATCAACTGAAGGAAAACTTTTATCACCTCTCTTTTTGGTGTTAAAAGATCAAAGTCGAAAGTTCAGGTCAGTTGTAGAAGCGAATTTATTCAGACCCCTTATTATTTATATAGTGGCATCAAAATCTGGAAAACTTACTTCAGGTATAAATATAACATAATTTTTATTTAACATTCTTACTCACAAAAATATACCTTAAGCCGCATTCACACCTTTTTATTTATTTCAGATCACTTTAAAACTTGGTTGACGGAAATATGTTTTCCAAATGTAGGACAAAGCAGCGTATTACTAATTGATTCATGGAGTGGTCATTGTCTCGCAGTAGTAGCAGAAAGTACACCCCGGAACCAAAAATATTATTCTAAACTTAATAACAACAAGGACGACAGGAAAAATCTAACCTCTAGATGTATACGGTTTCAGAATTTGGAAAAATTTCGTGCGACACTTTTCAGGCAGCGTCATTCTGATGAAGTATGAAATCAGTCTACATTTAAGAAATAACATTGTAAAACTGCAATCTTTGGTCCACAATCAATAAATTATCCTCTCTGCGATAAATTAATCTTTTCAAATACTCTTGGTATAAATCTGGATACATTGATGAAAAACTAGAAAAATTCGAAAATCCAGTTGATTTCAGTTTCGGGGATCCTTGTAAGACCGATTGCAAAATCGAAGGCTGCATAGGCATTGCTGTTATTCAATGTTCATGGTGTAAAAAATCCTTGTGCTTTGAACACTTTTTCGACGACTATCATTATTGTTCAAGATTCGAAAATTAATAATGTTTTGTTTATAATTTTCGTAATGACAAGTTATACCAATAAAACGTATCAAAATTTATTTGAAACATTAGATTGTCTTTGTTGCAGATGATTTATTTTTGAGCCTTTGATGATACAGTGAGAAAATAGAAAAAACCTTAACAATTCAAAGCATTTTAAGGGTAGTTCCGTTCAATATTTATTTTCAAGAAAATCGAGATACGTCATATTTCTTTCATGTTCATACGCAATATATATTTTTTCAGATTCTTAGACTTGAATTTGACTATTTTTCGCGTACACGCAAGATATACAGCGTTCAGGGGTAGTTCCCCCCTCCAATATTTTTTGTCGAGAAAATCCAATTATATGTAATTTCCTTCGTGTTTGTACGCATTGTATATTTTTTTAGATTTTTAGACTTGAATTTGACGATTTTTTGCATACGCGCAAGATGAACAGCGTTCGGGGGCAGTTACCCCGGCCAATATTTTTTTTCGGGAAATCCAAAAACACGGAAATTTTCTTTTCTATTCATACGCAATATATATTTTTTCACATTTTTAGACTTGAATTTGACAATTTTTTGCATAAATGTGATTATATTTGGGGCTGGCTCACCCACTTAATTTTTTTTATTTTTGAGAAAAATACTTTTTCCATTTCTCTTCATGAGAAAACTTTTCCAGTTGGATTGGTTAAAAAATATTATGTTCTTGTGGGTGAAACTGCCAAATCGCCCCTTGACATGCCTCACTTTGAAGGGTGATTTCACCCCATTGAAGTGTTTCATGGCCGATAAAAAAAAATACGTGTCGCTTAGTTTTTAGTTTACTATAACATATTACAAAAGAAATCGGATCGGAAAGTTCGAGCTGGGATACCTTCCTTGTTAGAGAGTCTGTGAGAATTAGCGTTTTGAAGTCACTCCTGACATTAATTAGGTCCAGAGCTTTGGAGATGTCTAAAGCCTCTGCAGAGAAAATTGAAGAGTTACCATTGGGACTATAAAGGAGAGGCCGTCCCTCGTCCGGGGGGACCACCTCTGCCGAAACTTTAGGTGGTGAAGAGATTTTGGAGCCGTCACAGTAAATTTGAAAAACGTCTGGGAAGTCGGATGAATATCAACTTTAAACTTATGGAAGGAGATGAAGCCTTTTTTAATGCTAAATCCAATGGAGGTATTCGTGTCGGTTCGATTAAAAATAGCCGGATATTCCAAGTCATAACAGGTGGGAATCTTGGAGGATCTGATCCAAGACGCAGTGCTCCTTATCGAGGACCATATCTTGTAGACATAGGATCCCGGGTAGATGAGATTCTGACCTTGCATATCAAGCAAAATCTCCATTAGTTGGAATTTGGGAATGACTAAATTGCCCTGACAAGAGTAGGTTCTGAAAATATAATTAGTCAGCTCTTTTCTCCTTACGTAGAGAGGGGAATAAGGTGTAGTGCCTCGTTATTTGCGCTAGTTTTAATGCATCCCAAACAAATTTTGACCGCTGAGGCCTGTACCGATTCTAGTCGAGACAGATGGCATTTGGAGTTGTTACCAAAAAATTGGGCCCCCGAATCCAGGAGAGCTCTCATAAATCCCTTGAATACTATTAAAATTGTTGCGGGATGGCCTCCCCATGTTAGACTCGAGATAGCCTTTAAAACTGAAACAGCTTGGATCGCTTTGGCCCTATTATATTCCATCTGAGTTGCTCAAAGGAGCTTCCCGTCCATGTGAACGACTAAGAATTTCACTGAAGGCTGATAGTGAATCGTGGAGTTGTTCAGTCGAATGCTGATAGGTAAGTTAACAAGAAGTCTCCTAGAAGAAACGCAGAGCTGAGTCTTTTTTGTGCTAACCGTTAGGCCCTTGTGTAGGAGCGAAGAGTTTACGGAATCTAGGGAAGCTGAAATGTCATTTAGGGCGACCTGACGTTCTCGGTGGGAGGAGTAAATTGCCACATGGTCAGCATATGTGTGAACTTTAGTATTGAAGCCTATATTATTAAGGATGGATCTGATGTAAATATTGAATAGGATGGAGCTAAAAACAGAGCCCTGAGGGAGGCCAAGGCTAGTCAGCCTAACACCCAGATTTGCCCCCCGGGCCCTGCTATGGAGCACGCTTCGCCAGATAACATGCCTTATAAATCTCAAGATACGGTCGGAGATGCCGAGTTCAGCTAGATCTCGGATAAGGATTTTGGGAATCACTTTATCAAAAGCTCCCTCGATATCCAGAAAAATACCCACATGATATTCCGTTTTTATGAAGCTATTGTGAGTAGTATGGCTATGAGAGTTCTACACGCAGAATCCGGTTACCGACACTTACCGACCGAGCCGCTCCCCGCAGCCCGCCAAGCCGCTCCGCGCAGCTCAGACTCAAACCCTTTTCCGCGATGACGTCACAGTCTGCCGTACCGAAGGTCAAAGTCTGTAGTGCTCGCCTGCCGACGGTAGAGGGCGCAGCAGGGGGGGAGGCGAGAACTTTTTTACCGTCCCGCATTCTTTTCCCACGATAGGACTGCTGATGTGTAACATCAACCATCCCCACATTCCTTTCCCACCTTATCAACCACGTGACATTCCAAAATTAATAGTTCCGAGAATTGTTTTTTATCCACTCGGATATCGCTGACGTGTAACATCAACCACCTCACATTCCTTTCCCACGTCATCAACCACGTGACATTCCAAAATTAATGGTTCCGAGAATTGTTTTTCATTTACTCGGATGTCGGTTTGATATCCAAGGTCGACCGATAGTTGCGGTACATTCAAAGCCACGGATCTGCGGTGTTGGGTTACCATCGCTGTTGGAATGCTAAAAGGTGCGCGCGCATACACAAACATACGTATTTGATATCAGCCCCGTGACATTCCTTACCCTCCACCAAATTTCAAATTATGTGGTGGGGGAACGTTATATAAACGAAAAGTGAAAACTTCATCGCCAGTCTGAAGCTGTTCTTCTTGCAAATGAGAAGTGCTCTGGAACATCAACGTGAGTTGAAGAAACGACTAGAACTGCTCCTCAAGAATATTGGAGAAGTAAAACATCTGCTGAAAATCAGATCTGACCTCAATCAACTCACAAGAGATTTCGAGCACATACAACTCGACCGTAACGATCATGGACTTTTCAAAATTGAACGAAGTCGCTCGCCTGGAGACATTTCTGCCCTTGAAAAAGCTTTCGGACCTCGAAGTATACTTCGAATACCGGGTCAGTGGCGTTCGTCGGGTTAAAACGAAATTTGGAGACAAAATCGTTTTGGACTTGGATGACTCTTTCACGATTTTTCTGCCCAACCGACTGACCAAGGCCCTCCACGAAAATGAAGATTTGTTCCAGAAGGTGACGACAGCCAGTAAGGAGATACGGTTGCATCTACGCTATCTTGGCGGACCGTACGGTCAACTTGAATTCGTATACGTATAATCTGAGTATCGCATTCGAATATCCAATGTTCTGTGTAAGTCTTACGTTCAATAAAAAAAAAAAGATTGAAATTATGAATATTTTTTCATTTATCCATCTTGTATACCTTTAATCCTACGTACGTTTTGGACCTTGTAATTGTATCTAGAATTAAATCTCAAAATCTAAGAAAATGCTACTCCGAACACCACTAAGCAACGATGGAGGGTTTCAAGCTGCGTCATGTGATGTGAACTCTACGATGAGTATTTGGACGGGTTCAGACAAGACCAGAGTGCAAGGTCGGCCGATAGCTGCGGTACATTCAGAGCCAAGGATCTGCGGTGTTGGGTTACTATCGCTCTAGGAATGCAAAACATAACTCGGTTTGAGTACAGCTCGGTCAAGGATGGAGAGCAAGGTCGAATCTTACATAAGCTTCGTATTGAAAAAAATTCTCTCTTAAGAGCTAAGGTGAAGGTATAAAATTATTTCATGAATATTCTTTGAAAAAAAACAGTTTTATTGATTGTAATTTTTAGAGTACGGTTGACAATTACTTCACAAAAATATTACAATAATTCTATTCAACAGTATCATGACCAGGGTGATATATTCGCCAGGAATGCGGGACCGTTGTTGTAGACGCTTCTGCGCAGTAACACAAATCGTACAGTCTCGCCATCCGGACAGTACGATGATTTTGTAGCCAATTCTGAAGTATGCAAACGTTTCGTGCTGCACAGATTGCGTTGGGAATTGTGTGAAGGTCGCATCTCAGAGACACAGCTGAAGTTTTTTGCAGGGTTTCAAGCGACGGGCAGTCAAAGTCCAGCATATCGATGATTTGAACTTTCGGAACGATTTTGAGCAACCAATCTCGTTTTTCTTCTTCTTTTACGTACACGGTTTGAGCTTTGCACAGCCTGTCTTCAATGGTCCGCTCAACTTCCTCAAAAGGTATGGTTCCACAGCTCCAAGGTAAACCGTGAAAATCGCGTTCTAACCAAGAATTTTGGCTTTTGTATTTGACGTCCAGTAAATTCCATTTGTAAGGTGGCTTGAAGAAAAACACTGATGAAGATGCTTCCGAGTAGATTGAAATTATAGCCAATTCTTTCAATGTGAAGGTATTGTTGAAAGGTCTACGAAAGCCTTGTATGTCAACGATAAGCTCCATCTGTGAACTGTGCGAGATGGTGGGAACGGGTCAGCTTTTACACCAACTTTTTCACCCCACCACTGAGCGGGTTGTATTCCACAATACGATCGTGAACGATCAAGCAGTACGCCGATGTTTCAGCGGGAAAGTTGGCTTTAGCTTCAAATTCAAGACGGATGTCGACAGGTCCGTACTTCAAAGATTCGTTTTATTTCGAACAGTCGATAACGAATAAGGGGACGTCTTGAAGGAATTCACTCTTTGTCAGCAACGGCTCGGGGTTCTTGTCGTAGTAGGTAGCTTGGAAGTTTGCGTACATCTCGTACAGGAGCGCGTACAGATTACGACTCATGTTGAGGTTCAGGTTACCGTACGGATAAGATTGAGAGTTTAAAAATAGCTTGACGTCCGTGATATTGCAATGATCGAAATGACTTGCGTTCTTGCCGGTCTTGTACTTTCTACTTGTTTGGAAACTCAAAATGACGTACCGAGGTTTTTCAAGCTGAGTGGAAGTTTTCACAGTCCAAACGTGTTTCGATGTTGTGGGAAGTAAGGGATATTCGTACAATTCCCAACTGCGGAAGCTCATCGAAATAGGCGGATCTCTCTGAATGAAATTTAGCAGGTCAACCTTTTTCTGATCCGCGAGTTTCAAATACGGTACTAGCCATTCCACTGCATTGATCGTGATTTTGAATTCCTCCTCTTGAGTCTGCATGATTGCGTTGACGTCAGTTTTTGATCTCGTCAAAATTAACTCATGTTTAGCGTTGACAACGATCTTGCGGTAGTCTTCGGCGAAACCCAATATTATGCTGAGCGGTATCAGTACGTCAAAGTTACCATCGGCATCGGTTAATTTTTTCTTCTCTTCTACATCGAGCCATCCAGCGTTCTCCATCAGCCAAGTCTGACCAGGGTGCAGGGAAGCGTAACCCTTCATGAGACTTGTCAAGCCAACGTTCTTGCTTCTATCAACCTCAACTGCGTTAATTTCGTAGCGAATTTCTTCAAACAGATGACAGATGGCGTTGTTTACGAGCTGTGTGTTCACAGTAGCTGTACCATCAGGTTTGAGGAGTCGTCCGTGGATATGTACCGAACTTTTGCTGGGTAATATGCATAAATCCTGATGCTGAACGGTGATTCGAATTTCATCGCTGTTGTTGGAAGTTGACGAGGCGTAAGGTTTGTGAGCGTGAATCTCGTAATGTGCAACGGATTCGTCAAAGACGACTGGTGTTTGAATGCGCAAGATTTCCTCCTCCATGGTACGTAGCAGATGATAAAAAAGCAAAATCGGATTTTTATTTGTCGGAAATTCCTCTTCCAAAAGGTGTCAGTTTCAGACCCAGAGCTATCAGGAACTCCACGTTTCGAGGTGTTAGCGGTTCGGGAATCGATCGACGACTGACTTGATCGGGGCATGTCGACTTACTGATATACCTACTCTTTGACAGTCTGTTATATACAATTCCCATCGTTTATTGCGATTTGATGTGTAGTCTCACAGTAATAACTTCTCCACGAAAATTAACCAGGTCTCCGTCTTGATCCACTAACCGGAGCTGAACGTGATCTATGGTCTTGACGGTGATCGGAAGGTAAATGACGTGCGACGGTACTTCCACGGTCTTATATCCTGGTAGGACGGTCGGGAAAAACTCGTGAATAGTGTGTACTTTGTGTCCATTGACGTAGGCGCCCGTTGTAATGCTACACTCGACTCGCAACGCGTTGACCTTGAGTATAGTTACAGGCACGTCTGATTCGTGAGTTTTATCAACCTCCAATACACGTGGTGTAAATCCCAAAAGTTGAGCAATGGAATCATTCGGCTCAAAATTAATCGTGTGGTTGCATGTGATTTCGCTGCGTAATGTATTATTGTTGGGTTTGATGGCGAGCCTGATATCTGTATTTCTTAGCACGTTTTGAAGATACTTTTCTATGTCCTCGATCTCGTAGCTGCCGGTAGGTATGGTGATCACTTTGTCAGCTACGTAAATTTTATTGTGACCGACATCAACGTTGGGAATCGAATTAAAGGTTAACAATTCTACCAAGAGCATAACTTTTATCACGAGCAAGTTCGATCGGTGGGAAATAATGTGTCTCGAGTATCGAAGAGGTTCCCGAAATCGTTAACGTTAACGAATCATCCATGACTGCGAGTGGTAGACTGACTTTGACGAATCACGCACCATGTTTATATAGCTCACCACTTAGAAATTTCAGACACAAGTGTCCGCATTCAAATGTATCATAATCCTGGTACCTCTCATGATTGTATTTGACGCTACCAACGCCGAGGTATTTTATGAGGTCCGAGGGTGGTTGAAGATTGCCGAAACTGTCAAAATAATCGATATTATTGTCGCGTTTCTTGTATGCAACCCAGTGTGTTCCCGGACCGTCTTTGTCGTCAAGGTTGATTATAGCTGACTCGTTTTTTCGTGGGCCGTTTTCGGGCATTTCGTTTCGCATGAAAACACCGCGGAAATGCGGAACCCTCAAGATTTTTGCATATTTCAACAAGTCCCAATCAGTCAACGTTCGACGTGGTAGCATCGCATCTAGTTTTTTGAAAGATGAAGACCAAGACCTGTTTTGTACGGTTTCATATGAAGCCCTTTGCCCAACGCGATAGCTTCCATAGTTTTGTTGTGTCGTTTGCTTTCCTCCAATTCTCGTTTAGCCGCGCTCGCATCGTTTACAGCTTTTGCTATACCTGCCGCACCACCGGCTAACGCACCCGTAGCGCTGAGACCGGCAAAAATAGGAATCAGAAACGGTAGAAAACCACCGACTTTCGAAGGTACCGGTAGGACGCGAGGTGTTCGCACTTTACATTTACCACCCGCTTTTTTAACGGCGTTCTCGGCTCCCTTCAGCGCAGATTCGATAGCTACTTTTGCATCGTTGCTTGGAACCATAGAACGTTTTGCAGCATTTACAATTTTTCTCAAGGTCACATTTTTTGACTTTCGCATTCCCATTCCGAGTTTTGATTTTACTTTCATTGTATTAGCTATTGCCCAAGCGGCTGCCTTCTCACCCAAATTTGCGTCCTTTGCGAGAACCCGTTTCCAAGCTTTCTCAGCCAACACCCTATCAGCCTCGTTTCTAACCTCAAGGTTCTCACGATTTTTCGAATACGCTATATCGTGTTCCTTACACGCTGCATCGAGAGGATTGATACCGGAATCGCCTCTCGCTAGTCTTTCCGTCAACTTCGTACCAGGACCGCAGTATTGGTAACCGGGAACATGCAACTCGATCGGAAGTTTGTTGATGATTCTATTCACCAGACCCTTGCCACGATGTTGCCGCCTGCTGCTGCTTCGTTTACCTCTGTACGCGATCATGTTCGTGCGTTGACTAAAGAAAAGTGCTTTAAAACGGGGTATTTATAGCAAATCCGATCAGTCATGTCCGAGATGCGGTTTGAGAAACAACCTACCAAGCTTCCCGTGATGAATTTTGACAAACTTTCGGAGCAAAATGTCAAAAGGCACAAACGGCACGGTGAATTACTCCCGAACAGTGTACGTGCGATATTCTGTGGACCGTCGAATTGTGGTAAAACTAATGCGTTGCTCATACTTATAACCCATCCCAACGGACTCAGATTTACGCAACCTCTCAAACGGACTAATGATTGGTGATTCGTTGATATCTTTTGAGAGTGACTACGTTCGTATTGGCGACACGCGTTACCCGAAAACGAAGGGTTTGCTGGAACTTTTTTTCAAAAAGAAGCCTGACGGTTCTTCTGTGAGCGCCGGAGATCGGGAAAATTTTAAATACATAATCCTCGCAACGAACGCGCATAAGAAGTATTACTCATCCGATGGAGCTGTTCGAAACGATAACAGTTACAAATTTAGAAATGTCATTGCCGAATTAATGGATTATTCCCCATCACCTCGCCGAAAGGGTAAAGGTCTACTTCCGCAAGCTATGATCACTAGACAAGGTGTTGAAACGGAATACGTCTTCTGGGATGATCCAAACGAGTTAGTGGAGCGTCTTCGTTTACTCCTGGCATCTCAGGCAGCGGGAAATCCGAGTCACAATAACGAAATAATCTCCATTATCGAAGAGCTACGCGAAGCAGGAATCATTTATTAAGCAGCTCCCGTCATTTTTGCATTCATTACCGAGATGAGCGTCGACGTGTTTGGACGTCAGCTGAATAAAAATACGACCGCGAGCACTCGCGGTCCTCCGGGTGTCGGGTTTCAAATAACAGCGGACGGGCATTACGATATACGGAACAAGAGACTGTGCAACGTCGCAGATCCCGCAGAGCCGAACAATGCTGTAACTTTAAAAACCTTGAGACGAAAATTCAGCGTGCCGCAAAAACAAATCGACAACCTCGATCAAATGATCAAAGCTTTGGAGATCACCACGAAGAAAGCCTTGGATACCTTCTACACAGACTTTAAAACAGACAGAGACTTGTTGATTCGAAACGCGGAAATCATTTCCAAATTGGACACCAGACTAATAGCGTTGGAATATGAACGAGAAAAAGCAAGAACTGGTGACGGAACTGCATAAGCCTGCACGCCGGAATTACCCACGTCGACGTGTAGACGTGCGCGGCATCGACGAGACCTGGCAGGCGGATCTTGTTGATATGACGTCGTACGCTGGACAAAACAAAGGTTACAAGTACATGCTCACAGTCATTGATATCTTTTCAAAGTATGCGTGGGCTATACCGATAAAGAGCAAGTCTGGAGATGATGTTACGAAGGCAATGGAATCTGTGCTTGTTCAAGGACGGGTACCGAAAAATTTACACGTCGACAGAGGAACGGAATTTTACAACTCGAAATTTGAATCGCTTATGACACGTTACGGAATCAAACTTTACTCCACGTACAGTAATTTGAAGGCTTCGATCTGTGAACGTTTCAATCGCACGCTGAAAGGTAAAATGTGGACACGGTTCAGCATGCAAGGAAGCTACAAGTGGCTCGATATCTTATCTGATTTGGTTTCGGCTTACAACAACACCAAACACCGAACCATAAGAATGAAACCGTCGGATGTCACCGTTGCGAACGAGAGGCTGTTATTACGTCAGGCGTACGGAGGGCTTCGAGCGATACCTACCGTATCGGCAAAATTCAAATCCTCATCCTGTGACGTACAGGCTCAAAGACTACCGAGATCAACCCATCGCTGGTGGTTTCTACGAACAAGAGATCCTCAAGGTTAAACATCCGAATATCTATCTGGTGGAGAAGGCGCTCAAGAATCGCGGAAGAAAAATATACGTTAAATGGTTAGGTTTTGACAATACACACAACAGTTGGATAAACGAATCGGATATGTAACATTTGAATAAATGAATTTTTTGGTAAAAACGCATGTCCCTCTTTATTTTATATCCGACACACAACAAGTATGCGTCTTTATTTTTTAGACAATCGACAGACATATGCATCGTTGTACAATTTCTTATATTTTGGAGCGTTCTTATTCACTATCCTACATAATAATAATATTTTATACATCATGGTACAGTTATAAATTAAGGGATCGTCTCAGTGTGAAATTTTCAAAAAATTGGTTTTTTTTTGCATTATCGTATAGTATACACTGTTCTAAACATTCTCTCAAATTCTTAAATCGAAATTCAAATTATTACGGTCGCTACAGCGTTTCTTGTAGAAAGGGAACGGTTTTTCTACCTGCGCGTGTACTAAGGTGCTTAGGTTCTATAACCTTGCAGAATAAACTGTCCAAGCATTTCAGTTCGTTTTTGACATCCACCACGGATAGACGTACGAGAGAAACCCCCGAGAAAAAAATTAAGACCTGGCATCGCCGATTGATCGTAAGTAAACGATTTATATAAACTTTTCCAACTTCAATCTTTAAACGCGTTTTTCTCAGAATGGTGTTTTTCAAAACGGTTTCCACTCTCAAAGGAAGAGTTTTAAAGATATCTAGTTCTAATTTCGGGAGAACATTTTAAACGTCATTCTTTATCGCGCTATGGAAGCTTTTTTTTTTTTTTTGAAAACTTCCTATTTTTTTTTACGAAAAACTGTCGAAAAAAAGGGCCACATTCGACACTTTTTGTTCAAACCGCCGCCATTTTGTCAAATTTGAAAAAAATAAAAAACCCCTCCATAGCGCGATAGCGACGTTTCTACAGATCAATAATCTTTTTGAAATTTTTTTTTCAGATCAAAATTGCGGCCGTCGTCGTGGAAACCGTGCAGCACCTTTTTTTTCACGTGAAATTACAACAATTTATACAACAATGATGCACTCAATAAATAAACTTTAAAAAAATCATTTTGTATTCTTCATAAACGTATTTATTTATAAAAAAAACCGGACCGATTAGTTTATTTGAACATTAAAAAAAAAATTCGCGAAAATCAGTGATTTTTCGGAGGGTCACACTGAGACGATCCCTTAAAAAGCTAAGGTGTAGGCTTGTAGCCCCACGGAAGCGTGTCGGTTGTATTTTGAAACACGATCCGCTTGTCGTCATTCCAGCTCAGTGCTACTTTCTGCTGTTTTACGGTGTATACCTCGTGCTTTCGACTCAATATCAAATGCTGATTTGAGGATAGATTTTCACGGTTCAAAACACATTCCGAATAATCGTTGAAAGTTATTTTTCTCAACGCTGATCCTTTGACACCTTTGGCACGTTTATTGTCTTTCTCATCTCCCAAGACTCGGAATGCGTACAGTTTAGCTCTTAATCCTACAAATTCCAGCATTATTTTTCCATTATTCTCATCTTTCATCAAGCCGAGAACTTTTTTGTTTGCTCGAGGTATTCCGTAAACGTTGTCAAGCGGATAATCAGAAGTATCGAATTTGTGCAAGTCCTCCTTCATGTGTTCGTATATGTCGGGGACGGTAAAATTGTAAATCAAACTGTCGGTATCCGTGTACATTAATTTTGCTCGGTTGCCGAATTTCTGCTTAATGTAATTGTAAAGAAAATCGTAGATATATGTTTTAGCCAGATCCATGATGGAGAAACCTGCATACAATGGTTTATTCAACTTGACTTTCGTCTTACTCATTTCAACGATAATTATATCTTTGCCGAAAACGGTGCAGCTGTGAAAATTGGGTTTGGCTATAGTAGCTCTAGCACCGTATCTTCCGTCCCATTTCGTGACCAGTCTGACATCTCTATACTTCCTAACATTTTCCATTGTTTTGCCAAAAACTGCGTTGTTCATCAGTTTGTAAAAATTTTTCTCGAATTCGTTTTGAGATTTTTTGCGCAAATCGGTATTCAAATCTATGTATTTTTGAGCCACGGGGTTTGTCTGAATTTGAGAACTCTGTGTATTTTGAGTAATTTTAAGCCTAATTGTAAGCATTGTTTCAAAACGCGGTAGTGAACAACGTAGTTTTTCTTGGAAAATAGCGTGGGCGTCAATTTCGGTTGCTTACTATTGGAGATCGGAGGTATGTAGTGCTCCGGACACAGTGGTAATTCCTTATGAATTTCATGCAGTTCCTCAGGATATTCCAAATCCACCTCCAGTATGTAACCAAACTCCGCATCGTCCGAGATGGTAAAAACGTCGCATTGTCCGAAGTCTGATAACCATTCGAAGGAACTGTATGGCAGAGCAAAGCTCATAGCAGCACCGTACAAATTATTAACGTCAAAGTACATAAGATAAGATTCTTCGACCTCAGGATCGAATTCCTCTCCCATATATCTATTGTTGGCCTTTGCGTATCTGTTCGAACACTGTGACACACCACCTCGAATACCCTTTTCGATAAACATAACCATGTCTATGTCGGTGAGAAGCTCGAGTTCGATGCCTGTACATTTTAACATTGCATCAAACGACAGACCGGGCGCTGTGTAGTAATGTAACGGGTCCAGTTTGTATGTTGTCCAACAGCTCTGTCGAAAGTTTTGAAAAACGTCGGCTAGTAAAAACACGTCCGTCTGTAAATACAAGTCCGAATACTCTCCCAAAGTTTGAACGTTAAAAGTTTGCCAAACTTTACATTCATGTGCATAGTCGTCGTCTGATACATCCCGATCATTCAATTTTGAGTAAAATTGTTGTTTGGATGGTAGCCGTGTGTCCTCGAGCTTCTCCCAACTGTCTATGTATTCGTACGGCAACACTCCTTTTCTGGTCAATAACTGAAATTTATCTGAGCTATGATAAAATTTTCGTGTGATTGATTTCTGATCATCACCGAGATACGTTGCTAATTTCTCAAGACTACTGGGCATGAAGCGGTACGAATCTACGAATCTAAACTTTATATCTGTCCCCTCGACATATTTTGTAAAAGAAATGTACTTTTCTTTGTTTACGGGTAGAAGCTCAATTCTGCCCTCGAACGATGTAGCCAGTGCTTCGATCAGAAAATGTGAATCGTAACCCGACAGATTGTGGAATATCACTGGGATAGTGTGCGAATTTTGGTAATTTAGATTGCAACCTCGGTGAGCAGCACCACGGTACTTTCCCGTGAAATGGCAGTGATCACGATGTTTCACGTCTGTGAGTGTAAACGGTTTTTCACAAATGTGACACACTGTTGTTGAGTGAAATTCGTTGATTTGATTGAAATTGAGCGGTTCCATCGGTACAACAGTCTTGTAGTATCCCTCTAACGAATGTGCCAATTCCGCTAACTCGTTCACAAACCATTGAACGCAAGTCTCTCCGCGATTAATTTTGAATTTTGAAAGCGAATCGTCAAACGCGCAATGTAGATAGTAAGCTATACTATACGGGAGATGCTTCTGATAAATTGTTCTATTTTCCCCAAAACTTTCATGTGTGGGTTGCAGTAAACATTCGAGATCCGCGTAAATGCAGAACGGAACGGTTTCTTTGTGCTTGAAATTTTTAAATTTTAGAATTTTTTCCTCATCTGTAGGTAGAATAACTTTGGTTTTGTTTAAATTCATGCAATCTACATTGTGCTTTGTTAAACACTCTTCAGAATGAAAGTAAGTCAAACATCTATCGCACAACCAAGTACGACCATTGCGTTTAGAAATTTGAGAACTTGTTAATCGAGACAGATTTCGAATACAAGTAAAATGAAAGATTCTATTTTTTTCATAATTTTCCATATCTACATCATCATCATCATCATCGTCAGTGATTTCAGTTTCTATCGCCAAAAGATGAATCACAGGTTTATCAGACTCATTCTGACTCAGGTGAATCGGTACTATTTCACTTTTTTTCCGATCACCTTGGTCTATACCATAAACGTTAATTGAAAGGCCGTTAAGCTTCTCAAATTTTGAAATGGTGTTTTTGTCTAGAGACATAGGAAACTTTATACCATCATACCGTAGCACTGAGCTGAAATGCGGGTACGATCTGGTCGCGTTAGGATGGTTGTTGTCGGCTGGGAACAGAGCTGCGGTGACCGACCAAAGAAAGCAGTAAGAGTCGTTGTTTCTGATGTTTACTACAGCCTTCTTATCACTGATATGCTTAGGTAACGGAGTGTATGTGAAGACACCACCTCGTAGTGGCACGTACTTGTTGATATTCACAGTCAAATTGATTATTTCAGTCAGCGACCAGCCCGAATCCTTTTCCTGGAAATCTTCCACCTTTTGCAACAAACGCTCCGTCGCGTTTTCGATGAACCATTCGTTTATATCCGTTGTCTGGAGGATGATTTCATTTCTTGTATTAAAAAATTTGATCTCTTCCACCATGCGATCATCTTTTCTAACTTCAAATTTACAAGCCAGGATAACGTTGGCTTTCAAGCTCCTGTCTTTCTTCAGAGCGTTTTTTAGCCTCGTCACAGCTAGTACCTTTGCGTCTTCTAGAAATCTCTCCACATCTTTATGCTTTAAATTGACGATGGATCCAGTTCGAATTCTCCTCTCGAAAGCTGATTCCAAATCCTCCCACCGTACTCGATCGCTTCTTCGTCGGCTTCGTAATCCGTCACCCACTTTTTGCAATTGTTCAAATTTGACTGTCAACGATTACAGAATTCCGATTGTAGTCAAAATTCTTGTCTTCTCCTCGATCGTTAAGGCGTTGATGCGTAAGATTTTATTCAAAAGCCTGATATTTTGGGTTCCGAATCGAATCCATTTTGCAATTTCTGCCGGCGACGATTTTTCAGATAAAATCTTGAACGCCGTTTCCATAACATCGATCAATCTCAAACACTTCGCGGATTCCATCTTGAGCTCTTTCCTCACGTATACTTGACAAGTTGTGACGTAATGATCGTTTGCAGTGATGAGCGTCCTTTTTATAGGGCAGCTGTACGGATGCGCGCGCACTTTTTAGCATTCCCTGAGCGATAGTAACCCAACACCGCAGATCCTTGGCTCTGAATGTACAGCGGCTATCGGCCGACCTTGCACTCCGGTCTTGTCTGAACCCGTTCAAAATTCGTCGTTGAGTTCACACGGTAGTTACAAGCCAAAAAATGTCACGTGGTTGATATCAAACCGACATCCGAATAAGTGAAAGACGATTCTCGGAACCATTAATTTTGGAATGTCACGTGGTTGATAACGTGGGAAAGGAATGTGGGGGTGGTTGATGTTACACATCAGTGATATTGGGAAAGGAATTCGGAGTGGTTAATGTTACACATCAGCAGTCATATCGTGGGAAAAGAATGCGGGACGCTAAAAAAGTTCTCGCCCCCCGAGGAGAGTGGGGGTAACCTTCAAGGGTTTGCGTCTGGGCTGCGCGGTGCGGAAAAGGGTTTGAGTCTGGGGAGAATGTATAGGCGGACTGGTCGGCTTGGTCGGTAAAGAAGGTGTTTCTACGCAGAACCCGCCTTGCTATACTACTATTGTGTATGTCAGTTGTGAGAATGGTGATGCCCTCACGGAAAAAAACCCCCTCTTGCGTGTAAATTCGTACCCCCAATTCATAGATAATGCTAATTTCCCATAGGAAAAAAGTTAGGGGTACGAATTTACACCCAATTTGAGGTTTTTTTCCGTGAGGGTGTTGTCATTAACTGAGTTTTTTTTCTAAAGCCGAAAAAGCACTTCGACAGTATATGACGGTTTTCAGTAGACCAAAGTAATCTGAAATTGACTATTCTCTCTAGAGTTTTAAGAATGGTTGAGGAGAGGGAGGCTGGTCTATATCCCTTAGATCCAGGTTCAGGCAAGAAACATACTACATAGTGAGACCAATCCTCTGGAAATTCGCCCAACTGAAGAATGAGGTTGAAGAGGTAGAGCAGATAACTCGGCCCTTCGGGGGGAAGTCGTCTGAGAATCACGCTTGTGATTCAATCTGTTCTCGGAGACGATCCAATTTTGGCAGCCTGCACCGACCAAGACAGCTCCTCTCGAATAATGGCTGCGTCTAGTGTGTGATCTTCGTTTCCGAACTTTGTAAGAAGGTAGTCTTTGGACGCAAAAGGGACGGAGACTTTGCTGAATGCCTTTATCCTCTGGATCCTAAGTCAGAACCGTCTTGGGAAGGTCGAACCTTCTTTTAAAGGTGTTGATTGACCCCCAGACCCTATCAAGGCCAGTCTGCGGGCCAATCGAGGAACAAAATTCTCTAAAACTGTTTTTTTTAGTTTCCCTAAGAAAATTTTTGACCTCTTTATCTATTTTATTGTATGTTTCTGGATTCTCCACAGAGGAGTAGTTCCTGAAGCGCTTGGCCGCCAATCTTCTAGATGCCACCTTATTGGAGCACTCCTGAGTGCACCAGGGGGCATCAGGAGGTGATCCTTTCCTCAAAGAAAGATCATCCGGGTACCTACCTCCGGATACCCGGAGGGAGTCCTATATAGATTCAGGAAATTGCCTATATAGTGAGTCTAAGTTGTTTGTCTTCTTGGATATACCCTTAAGCTTAAGGATGATGGAGTTGCTGAAGGTAGTCTATTCGACTGTGTTGAGGTCAACTTTTTTCCTTCCTTGAAATCTATGAAGACTGATTCCGCCCAAGCAGATGTGGATAGGGAAATAGTCACTGCATAATGAGTCTTCGGTTACTTGCCAGGAGGTGCCCGTAAAAAGCGATACTGAGACAAAACTCAGGTCCGGGACACTCAGTTTGTTGGGTTCTGCGTGGATTCTAGTAGGTGATCCACCATTCGAGATGATGAGATCGCTGTTCTGTAACGCGTCCAGTAAGATTTTCCCGTCTTGGTGCAGGAGTTGACTCCCCCATGCAGAATGATCTGTGTTAAAGTCTGCGCAAACAAGGAGGTTTTCGAATTGAGTAAGGGCTTGGAGAAGTTTCTTTCATTCGGCGCGCATAAGGAATTTGTTAAGAGGTTTGCATATGTTTAGGATATGCAAGTGTGTACCTGAAAGTTTAATTCGGACCATGTCCTACTCCAGTTTTTGGGGCAGAGAGAGATGGTCCAGTCTTTGGTACAATATTTGTTTTGAGTTGAGGAAGGCCACACCACTAGTCGGAGTGGGGGGCGGCCTGTCCCTCCTCAGGGTGTTGAAGCCTTTATATACTAGTCGTTGGTTATCCGTCAGCCAAGTTTCTGTAAGGCAGATAATGTCAAAATCATAAATAAAACCTTCAAACTCATTGATCTTGCTGGAGATACTACGGCAATTCCACTGTAATATGCGTAGTTTGTTATTGATGTTGGCTGTGGCTTTGTCGCCTAAATAGCTCCTGCGAAGTTTTGATATTTGCTATAATTTGGTCGGAGTTTGGGAATTCGTCTGCGATTCTTTTACACAGGAAATTGCTGAAATCGCCCAGGGAGTTTCGAATCTCGGTTTTCACCCAATCCCTCATTCTTATTTCGGATTCTGAGATAGAGGGGTTGTCCTGAGATATGTCTGTTAAAGATAACAATGTGGTATTATAATTAAATATGTACTCTATTACTCTGTTCAAATATATGCGCCAAAAATATATATTGTTACAAAGGGTGAAATCACCCGTTTTGCCCCCTTTTTAATGATCTAGTAGTCATCATAGATAAAAGACGTTTATAAACCTCTTATGTCTTTCAAAAGAATAAGGTTGCTGCGTCAACCAACATTATTGAAAAAACAGTCTTGTTTCAGACTTAAAACGAGAAACACATATCTTGCAATTGAAGCTTTTTCACGACATTTTATTTACGCCTTTGATTTTGGCTTGATAATCAAACTCACGGATCCATATTTATTTCCGTAACGTCTAAGAACTTTACAATATGTACGTTAACAGGCGACACCTGTGTGCTAAGATAGAATTTTTCTTTCATGTATATTTCTCGGGTTCCCGGACTCTCTCGTACTGTGTTCCTACTTGAACTGTCTAACAAGAAGAATGTAGACATTCATTACGTCAAACGATTAAATCATTTATTATTTGTAACATCACGAGTTTTATTGATAAATATAACCTACCATCCGCTACAATGTCGAGTGGATACTCCGTCTTCATGGGGGAGTCAAATTCGTCACTTATCTGAACAGGAGTTAGCGTGGTGGAAATTTCACCTAACCTTTCAAAAATTGCTAGACCTATTAATAATTTGCTAAAGAAGAATAGCCCTTTTCTATGGACAGAAGAACATCAATTTGCATTCAAAACTCTACGCGATAACTGTGTCGGGAACCAATACTGCAGTATCTCGACTTTGAAAAACCCTTCGTCCTAACGACCGACGCTCAAATTATGCAATAGGAGCAATACTCAGTCAAGATGAAGATGCCAATCGCGTATGCATCAAGGGTGTTACAAAAGGCTGACATCGATTACTCGGTGTCAGAGAAGGAATTCTTAGCGGTCGTCTATGCCGTCAAACATTTTTGCCCTTACCTCTACGGTAGAACCTTCACCTTGGTAACAGACCACGAACCACTAAAGTGGATCAAAAATGTGAGAGACCCGACTTCTCGTTTAATGCACTGGAGATTGAAATTGAAAGAATATTCGTACGTTACAAAACATAAAAAAGGAATAGCAAACTTCAACGCGGACGCACTTTCCAGAAATCCACGTGTCGATTCTTTCCGAATTCTGCCTATTACCTCAAAACAGGCACGACCAGATACGCTATCTTCGTCTATCGGTGTTCACAAACGCGCCAAAATATCTCATCAACAGCCAACACGTGCTCGCGAATCAGATACGCTATCTTCGTCCACCAGCGCTCACAAACGCATGAAACATATGATCCAGTACCCGACACGAGCGCGTGGGTTTGCACACGCATCCACTAACCCTTCCACACGGAGACGAACCACAACATTACAAGACACCTCCAATTCTGCGGTTACCTCCGACTCAAGTGCCCGTATGACTGACAATAGCAGCGCAATGGAGCCAACGATTGTAAGAGGTGAAACGATCGAGCAAACTACGGAACGAGTTCAACCACTTACCTCATCCAGACCAAACCAAAACTCCGGTAAAGCCCAGAGCCGTAGTATTAAAATACGTGAAAAACAGTCCGACACACTGAATCAGCCTACATTCGAAGCCGTTACCAGCAAAGAACGAAATTATGCCCCTCGATTCACGGAATTCCTGACAGACCTTAACCACCTACCATTAACACATAGTAAATTTATTCGAGAAAGACGCACCATTCTCCTCGACGGACAAGATAATCTAGCCTATTGCATCTCAGCAGACTGCAAAACATGACGAGGAGTCGCGAGACAACTAATCAATAGGAAAATAATCACCAGAGATTAACTACAACAGCTAGATCCTGAAGTAATGAGCGCATTGACACTACCACATGGTGATCGCCTCATTTACAATCTAGTAACCAAGAAGTACCACTACCAAAAATCAACTGAAGAAACACTGTTCAACGCCCTAATAAACCTAGAGAACTGCTTAGAACAAGATAAAGTCAAATCGCTCTCGATTCCAAGACTAGGCTGGGGCTTAGACAAGTTGAACTGGAACCTTGTTAATCGGATGATCCATTACATATTTAAAGACTCCGACATAACGATCACCATTTGTAATTATCAAAACCCGGCTTATGACTCGACATCTTCTGAATCTGAAGCGATCCCTGCTCTTCCTCCGACTCGTCGGCCGACGCGTCGGACCGGCCCTAGGTCGGCTCTAAGACATGCGCCCGTTTCTGCTCCCTCGCGCTACCCAACTGATATCTCAGAGAGTGACTCCGTGACACATGATCCGGAGTCAGCTGTTGAAGACACGGATAGCGATGCCTCCGTTGTACCAATGGCAACGTTACCACCTTCACGCTCACAACGTCGCGACACTCCCGAAGAGCGAAATCCGGACCGCCTTCATATTGATAATGATAACTTTTTTTGCTTAGATTACTTCGTACAAAATCAAAACGAGATACTACCAACACCTAACGTAGCCGAAACTAATGACGGACTTCTCATGTTGTGCGACAATTACGCTCATTTCGTATCAGCTGATTGTCACTGGACAGAAGGACTAGAAAAACAGTTGATAGACGAAAATCTGATAAACATGGAATCCCTTGAAAACCAGAATCCAGAAAAATCTTATGTGATTAAAACCAAGTTGAAAAACAACAAATACATTTTTACCCTTGTATTGAAATCACGCCAATCAGACCCGAGCAGACTTGACGACATTTTCTACACGTTAGTTAACTTGAGAATTATCTTGTCCAGACTAGACATTCGATCCATATCTTTCCCTATGTCAAAACCAGGAGTAGATGATATTCTACGATCTATCTTCAAAAAACTCATTTATCACATTTTTGCGGATTCAGACATTCGCGTAACACTTTGTCGAGATATACAATCATACCAGATGAACGATTACGCGAAGACATGATCGAGGAGTACTACGAGTCAATGATTGGAGGAGGACACCAAGGAGTTACAAAAATTTCCAATAAAAGAAGAGAAAAATATTGTTGGCCAAATATGAAAAAGCAAATTTAAAATTTCATCAGATCTTGCGGTAGTCGCCAAAGGAAACAACTAGTTAGGATCAAAATGAAATTACTCATGGCAATTAATGACACGCCCGCAGAGGCCTTTGACAAAGTAGCCCTAAATTTAGTCAGTCCACTCCCTGTTACGAAATCGAGTAACCGCTACCTTTTGACGATCCAGTGCAATCCGACCAAGTTCTTAGATGCCATTCCAATTCCTGATGTTACTGCAAAGACGATAGGGACAGTATTTGCTAAAGAATACATCACGCACTGTGGATCTCCGCGAACTATACTCACTGACCAGGGACGAAACATCATGATCACCGCTTTAAAAAAAATATGTAGGCTCTTCAAGACCAAACAACTATGAACAACCGCCTATAGACCGCAATCAAATGGCTCGTTAGAAAGAAGTCACCTTGTAATTACCGAATACATCAAACATTACACCAATGCAGGCAAAGATTCGGACTAATTCATAGGTTTGCCATTTTCTGCTATAATACAGCGAAACACGAGAGTACGCATTATTTACCTCACCAGCTAATCTTCGGCTCGGAAGCTAAACTACCGACAGATGCGACACTAGGCAACACATCCACGCATACATACGATACATTTCTCTTCGATGTAATAGCGAATCTCACAGAAATCCGCAAACGCGCCGCGTTGAACTTGAACCAAGCTAAACAGAAAAGTAATGTACACTATGACAGAACGATTAACCCACAACGATTTGAAGTAGGACAAGCTGTCTACCTATTGAACAAAACAAGGTCAAAATTCCAAGATCACTATAAAGGCTCATATCTAATCAAGCGCATAATAGACGACATTAACGCTGAAATATACCTAACGCTAAACAAAAGTAAAATAGTACATCTCAATAAATTCAAAATCGCACACAAATACTAAAATCCCACCCATTTCCGGCGAGGTAAAAATAAAATAAAAATACGCAAGTAAGATGAGAGCTAACCGCAATAAGCACAAGTCATGCACGCTTCGCGCCTCACGATCAACCGCTTTTCAACCCCTTATTGTCTAAATTTCTAAAAACGCAGAACGTACTTTTTAGGTATTTATATTATGAACTGTTTGAATCGAAAACCAAGTCGATGTCTCATCTGTGTGCGGAGATATCGTCGAATCCGTAAAAATCACGTTTAACCACTTTTCACCCCCTTAGGGTTCGAATTTCTAAAAATCGCTTCTCAGTGGGTGCTTACGTTCCGAGGGGAATATGCATCCTAAATTTCAAGTTTCTAGGTCAAGGGGTTTGGGCTGTGCGTTGATCGTACTCGTTCCTTTATATATAGAGATATGTCCAATAAACTCAACGTTATTCCATCCTCAATCTAAATTCCGGTTGTCTTAGTACATAAAAGTGAAGTCAAACCAGGTTATTCCTACTGCTCGGGAGTAAACCACATTCACGGATGTAACATCTTCTTCATCGAGTATGGTACCGAGTTATCAGTGCCGTTAACAGCTATTAAGGACCTGTAATAATACATTATGAAAATAAGGTCTGATTAGGATCCGGTCATCCAATCAATTGTGGAGCTGTTAATTACTTCATTATCGACGTTTGGTTGTTCATGATGTAGTGGTATCATGACATTATATTTTGGGAGTAGGATGTGAGTGGCGCGGGAGAGGATTTCAGAAACGAGAGTCGGGCTTGATTTATAGTAACGTCAGTGTGCTGTATTAAGTTTAATCACGTGGACTACTTTTGTATTTTTATTCGGGAGATATATTTCGGCACTGATGTGGTTTATGGTACGTTTTATCTAGTACGGCCCTTTGTAATTTTCTCCGAGTTTTGTTTTGATCTCATTGAGTAGGTAAACTTGTCGACCAGGGACGAAGGCGCGAGGGCGGGAATTCCTGTCACAGTACGTGTCAGATTTGTGTTTTGCTACTGCAGGGTTTGCTGTAGCTCGTCTGCGGAGCTGACATAGGAAACTACCGGCGGAGGTGACGAGGGGGGGGCGGGGGGGGGGGGGGGGGGGGGGCAGAAGGCGTGATTGGAAGGTGAGAAGGATGAAGTGTAAGTTGTAACAGCGTCTCTGGGCAGGGATAGAGGGTGGCGGAGGGAGGCTGAAAGCGTGTGAGGTGCGCTTATGGCGCAGGAGAAGATGTGGGGGGTTTAATGTGTCGCGAACAGGTGAGGAGGGAAATCGAGGTCAAGGCTGAGGTGGCTACGGTGCAACGGGCGAAAGAGTAGCTGAAACAATGACCTGCACAGCTGTTGGATCGGGTTGATTCCGAGTGCAGGATGAACTCTCGTTTTTATAGATCTTCGTGTTAATGTCAGAATTTTTGAATATATAATGAATCATGCGGCGCGGCGTACGGATCTCCAATCTAGTTTATCCAATCCGCAGCCTGGTCTTGGAATTGATATGGATTTTATCTTGTTTTCGAGCAAAGTATTTTTTAAATTCGTCAGGGTTTGGAAGAAGTCTTTTGGGTTTGTCATAATGCTTTGCTTTAGTCACCAAGTTGTACATGAACTTAACACCGTGTGGGGTCGGAATAACGTCGGTAACTGCCGGAGAAAATTCGTTGAATTGGGTTCGGTCTACGATTTTTCGTTGCACCAATTTTATGGCAACACCTTGCGATAATTCTCAATCGGCTTATATGCAGTGGGCTAAGTTGTCGTTCTGGTCGAATAAATCGACATTTGTTTCTTTGATATTGACGTTGCGTCTTAACGGCTGGTACCGTTCGTCTAGCAAGAAATCGGCGTATGTTGGTGTATTATAGTATTTTGATTTAGAACACCTGGACAGTCGTTCGTCTGAGTCTGGGTCATAGCCCTCCGAGTCGAAGTCGGATGTCATCACGTCATCAGAACTGTCAGATATGTCAGCCTGGTGTGCTAAGTCGGTCTTTTATGCGATTTCGAGTTACTGGAGATATAGATTTCTCGACTACGTTTAGCTATTTGACGGTGGAGGAGTGACAACATGAGTGCATCGTCGTCAGCAGATTCGCTGCCTGAAGAATAGGAAGATTTCGCAATAACCGTAGGTTGTAGGTTGTTCCATTTCTTACGACGGGTCGGATTGCCTGATTCATCGATATTTGATCGAGTTCGTCGAGGGTATTGGTGTGCGTCTTTGTCTTTTGGAAGTCTTGTCGGTTGCAGTGTTTGACGTTTGGCATTTTGCTTTTACAGGAACGACTTGAACTTGGTCTGGTTTCGTGTTTAATTGCGTGATATCGGTGTGGTCAAGCGTTGGTACTTTGAAAATTTGCTGAGATGTGTTGTGAAAGGCTTTAAAGTTACTTGATGTAAGGTGTGCAACTACGTCAGAGTCAGCAAAATCGTAGTCGCGTACGTGTAATATGTTAGCTGATCCGGTAGCGTCAGAGGTATAGTCGTGAAGGAGATGTTCGAACGTGAGGGGTTTTGTTTCGCGACAGGCGTTTAAAGGTGTGACCCCCTTGAGGGATCCATCTTGTTGAGTAGGGGAGTTATCTGGGATCATAAAAGGCTGTTGACGGCCACAGAGGAGGAAGATTGGCTGAACAGGGCTGACCAGCACTTGGTAGTCGTTGCCTCATCAATTCACACTCTTCACCGAAAGCAATTTCTATCGCGTCTCTGAATGTGGTTGGTCTATGACTGACTACCCTTAATTCTAGCTCATCGTGAAGACCTCTGATGAAAGTCAGTAGGGTCTGTTGGTTAATGTAGTCCAACCAACCATCGAATCTGTGGCGGGGATATTTGGCTATAATCGTAATTAACAATTTCGTTGTTAACCGATCTACTCCCCGTCAAAAACTAGAACACTCTCGTATAAGCCTTGCTTTATGCTGCCACCCGTAAGTGTAATATACATGTTGCTTATATCGTTAGGAGTCTGGAAAGCTCGTTCGAGAATTTTAATAATATCATGTATTGTGATGAACTCTTTGCCATGTAATATTGTTAGTACATATCCAGTCATTCTGAGCAAGATCATCTTCGTGAATATTGGTTTTTCGTTCGGTCTTACGGGTGAGTTGGCGTGTTTTATTGTGAAGACGAAGTTGTCTACTGGGATGTTATGCCTATTGAAGGGCTAAGCCCATTGCATAGCGTCTTTGGCTGATACGTATGACATGTTATCATTTTTGGTGTCAGGCATCGTACTTTGGTGTACGAGCTTTTACTGTAATGAAAAGTGTAGGTTAACTTAGCAAGATAGTTTATAACAAACTTACAGGTAGATGCAAAACGAAATCACGAGGAAACGCATGGTCGACTGGTTGTGAGGCTTGTAGATTACTGGTGTAGTTGTCCTGGGGTTAGTGCGTAGCGATGTCTCAGGTATCCTATGTTGAATTGTCGGTGAAGCAGAGGTAGACATCGTGAGCGAGTTCGTGGAAGATGAGTGTCCGAATGGGTCTCGTACTTGGTGCTTGATTGATTCTTATTTTATCGTGGTTGTCTAGCGACAATATGTTGAGTATGCATCAAGCTGCGATGATGACGTGATAATGTTCTTAGTTTTTTTTTTTTTTGTTTTTTTTTAATTCCACTAGTTTGGTGTTCACGTAGTTACTCCGGGAGATTTCGTGCTGTTGCTGTTGCTGATGTTGTTCGTTTTGATATCGCTTTCGAATATCTTAACTGCTTGTTGGACTGTTGTCTGCCACTTGACGTGTGATTGGTAATATGTCCCTTACGATTTGATTACGGCGGCCTAGGTTCCAGAAAGCGAAGACCACCGCTGGCCACCAATGTTACGTCCGTGGACGTCGTTTAGTCCCAAGCGGTAAGGAACACATGGATTCGCCTTCAACTTTACGTCCGGAGACAACCGGAACCTGGGTAAAGGTTGAATAATGTTTGGGTGTTTTAGGTATGAACTGTATATTTGGTTGAATAATTTGTGGAGTAGTTTTGAGCAGAGCGTGTAGTTCACAATTGATGAGTAAAGTTATACCTAAAGTTGTTGAGTGTTGGAAAGAAAGACTTGTTCGTGTCGAACGTTGGAATCGGAATACCTGAGGTAAAAAGGATTAGACGTAAGGTGTTCAAAATAGTGGGGAATAGAAGTAGCAGAGTCAGCAAAAAGCGAGTGGCGTGAGCCAGAATGGAAATAGGAGGATAGGAATGAAATGATAAGGATACGTGGGAGAGCGGCAAGATGAGGGAGACGTGTGGCAATATGCCGGACGTAACAATTCCAAAAAGATGTTAAATTTAGGCCGCAAAATGTAATTTAAAGTTGAAACGTTCACCGTTATATATTATCAGTCAACGTCGTGGGTTTCACCGCGAAAACTAGGACACTTCGATTTTTACCGCGAAAATTAACATGTTTCGATATTCACCGCGAAAACTAGCACGTTTTGATATTCACTGCAAAAACTAACACGTTCTAATACAGATTAGTAAGAGTGTATGATTGCTCGGTATGAAAATCCAAAAAGACTGATTTATTCATCACCAATAAGATACAATAGTTGTTACACTCTTATAGAAAGATTACGCATAGTTTAGGTAAGGACTACTTGATATAAATATAATAAGACGAATTGATATTTGTATTGACAAAAAATCTGTAACCAATTTAAAACATCTTTAAAGAACCTGTAATTCAAACATTAATTTTTCTAAGATCTTCATCGATAACACAATTTCGAGGCTATTTATAAGTTTATTTTGACGCGAAAAAACGGACGTCTGCATCCGGAAATTGACTTTCATTTCGACTACCGTACACCGCACAAATCCTCAAAAAATTCTTATTGCATTAATCGCGATATGATAGTTTTGGTGGGGATAACCGAAACGTGCTACTATTCGTCGCAATACTTGGATCGTGCTAGTTTTCGCGCAGCCATAACTGAAACACGCTAGTTTTCGTGGAAGGCCGAAACGTGCTAGTTTTCGTAAGAAATCCGAAACATGCTACTTTTCTTAAGAGGCTTCGACTGATTTAAGACTAACCGTAACTGTAGTACAATATGCAATGTATCGGACCGTATACGAGTAAACATGGTCTCACCTTCTTCGAGTATAGTACAAAAATGTTGTGCGGTGTTGAATATGATGTATTTCGACATTTGGGCACAAAATAATATTCGTAGAACCTTCTTTGAGGGGGATTTGTTCCGATGTTTCCTAATTTGAGAACTTCAAGTTTCGGAAAACTTTTTTTCACTGCTATCAGAGTTTCCACAGCAATAATCATTATAGCTTCTCTGGTTGCATTTACAAGTTCTATTTAATGTTGATATACTAGGACAATTTTGTTTTATTGTTTTCTGAAAAGATTATCTATCACACGAATATTTTATGTGTGAGGAAAATGACGAAGTCAAGATGATTGTGAAGAATTCTTCGAATTCGGCTATTTACTTAGGATTAATTGCGATAATCTGAAACTCTGACTAGTTAATTGGTATGAATTTTTGTATGGAAGCCGGCCTGTATTACATAAATTCTACATAAATAAAATATAAAAAGTTAATCGTTAACTTTATACATAATATATATTTTGAAGTGGCATTTCGTGTTAGGCAAGACGCTCTTTTGACCGAAAATCACCGATTATTATCTCCACAAGGTATTTTGTACTTCGGATATCAGTCTACCAATGTATGCAAGTCTGTGAGCCAAGCCAAATACCATTGCGTAATTCGGTTGGCTAACTAGCGAAGGTAATACAGATGCTGTTTTCACGTGCAGTTTCTTTCACGGCTCATGCCTGAGTTATTTTTAAAGCAAAAAATTCACCCATTCAAAACTTTTGTCTTGATTTGCAAAGTAAGAAAAAAAAACTAAATATCAACAAATAGTTTTGGAAAATCTTTAAAAAAATGTATCTATATTTGTAGAAGGGCTAAACGTGTTCCTTATAGTCATTTCGTGTTATAAATTAGGATGTTTTTTTCATCATAGATTCCTTGTTTTTATTTTAATAGACACTAACTAGTAGATAATTCACTTCGACATTCAGGGTATAAGTTGGATACATTTTTAGCCTATTATATAGGTAAATCAGAAATGTTCAATATGGGCGGAGTACTTGAGAAACGAATATTTAACTTGAGAAAGCGTGTTTAGTATCGCACTTATTTTTTAGTACTACCTTATAGTCGCGTAAAAATGTGAGAGTAATTGTTCGAAGGTTCGCGAATAGTTACAAGAATCACTCACTGACAATTAAGCTTTCCTCCTAAGATATGAGCCGAGTAAGACATGACTGCGCACGAAAACAGCAATTCGATTACCTCAGGTAGGTAGCCAATCGTATCGCGTCCTGGCCTTTGGCTTGACTCATTGTAAGAGACTTACATTGATTAGTCGTAGAAAATATTTGGTGGAGAAAAATCATCGATGGCCGTTCAAATACGTGACTTGCTTGACGTAAAAATGTCACAGTATGTATTCCCACTTTTTATTATCCACCTGCGGTAAATGGGACTTAACTAATTTTTTTTACTGCAATAACATATTAGAACAATAGGTATAACTGAAGAATATTTCATCAGGCATACTGGGTAATAGAATTAAGTCTCATCAGCGTGAGTCAATTGGAATCACTATTAGGTAGCAGTTTGTTGGAGGAACGAATCACGTGATGGAAATTTATACTCTGGCTCTTGTCGACATTCCTTTTGCTTCGTTTATGGATACTTATTATTTTCTCTGGCCTGCATGTGCGTTTCAAAGATGCGAAGTTCAATTTAGTCTGAAAATAAAAGATATTGATTAGCTAAAATGTCGACAAATGAATCTCTGAGGCAGTTAAGTGAGTATAGAATATTTATTTTAGCTCAGGCTTTATTGGGAATAATTTGCGTCAAATATCACTTCTGGCTGGCATTTTAATAATGCCGCTTTTCTAGTTTTATGAGCTAAATGCTTCTCCCACTATTCAGAGGATGTGCTGCGAGCTCGGGTTTCGTGAACCTACTTCTCAATAGATCTGTCAGTCGATACTTTCTTTCATTTGTATTTCGGAGCATAGAAGCGATCAGAACTGTTGAGAGGTAAATGCATAAGTCTCGCTGGCGAATGCGGAGTGGTGGACATGAATTTAGAAACGGCTATTTTTTCGGCCGAGTCGATTACGTGGGTAACGCCGATTCAGCCCGTAGCGGCCGGCCAGCAGAATCTGAGTTACCAACGTAATCGACTCGGCCGAAAAACTAGCCGTCTTTGAATTATTGTCCATATATACTGTAACATGTTGGGCCGTTTCACTCCAGTCGAACAACATTAAAATACAGCCAGACACCGACGAACGCTCATGATGGTGTAACATCCGATCGGAACCCTCGTATATTTTATTCCTAATTACTATTCTATACCACTAATACCAACTAACCCAACTCCAAGTGTGAGATCTTGTAACCAGATCGATGAAAGGACCGCCCAACTATCCAAAATGTGGCTAGATGGTATATAACAACAAAAATCATTATTCCGAATGTAAAACCATATTACGAGATCCTCGCACTATTCAAAACTATAATATTATCATTTTGGTACTATAATTGACTACCACCATTGCATCCAACCATTATATAGCACTTGACAATGCCATTCGTGAACACGCAGTTGAGAGTTGCATTAAAGGCAACCTAAGCTACACCATACAGCTTTGAAAATATGTAAGACTCTAATACAATAGATATACAATCGATACAATATATGTACAGCTAAGCGCATTGCTGCAATAATCTCTCTATCTAATAAAAAAGTCCTGAACAAATGAAAAAGAAGTAGCAACAGGTGAAAAACATTATAATAACAATAGTATGAAAAAGATTATAATAGCAATAATATACGCATGAAGTTAGCGGTGGAGTGAGAAGTAGATATACAAGGCGGGATCTGCGTAGAAACACCTTCCTTACCGACCAAGCCGACCAATCCGCCTATCCGTGCATTGCAGGTGCAAACCCTTGAAGGTTACCCTCACTCTCGGAAGATAAAATTTGCTCTGCCGACCGCTCGTCGGTAAGAAAATCTCCCAAATGACCATGATCGTCGGTAAAAAATCCTCCAAATGACCATGATTGTCGGTAAAAAATCCGCCAAATGACCATGATCGTCGGTAAAAAATGCCTGAAATTGTTTTCAGTACAGTGGGGTTAAGTTGGTGTTTCTATTTTATTTTTTGCTACTTTTTAGGCATTGTGGTATGGACCAACTCTTTGTAAGTCCCCCCATGCGGTTCTTATAATCGTTAAACGTGGTGGTGTTCAACGTTGCACTTTCGGCATCTTTGGCACGTTCGCTTACTTTGGTGGTAAATGTGCCGAGTTTTTCTTGTATCCCCGATGAATTCGGTCATAATTTTTCCATTGTTCCCATCCTTCATCAGACCCCGAGGTGTGAAATGCTCGAGACAAAAGAGGTAAAATCTTTATGATCCTTGTGAAGCTCTATAGGATATTCGGATATCCTTCGGTTCAGGATGTTACCGATCGGTGAATCGTTTGAGTGAGTTGATATATCGAAAGAATTATGCCTCCACTCGAACGAACCGTATAGATTGTTTACGTCAAAAATATATGAGATACGAGAATTAATCGAGAATTAATCGAGAAATTATATCAATTTATTAAGCCTTATTACTCGGAAACGGCTTGTCTGACAAAAATCTATAATCAGACCTTTTTTGTGGGGAATTTAATTTTATAAAGGGATAAGTGAACATAAATTTGTTCACTTCTATATTTCGACAGTTCTGACGTAAAACATCAAATTATTACTAAAAATCAAAAATAGCGATGATGGACCTCTTAAAGTTAATATTAAGGGCTTAAAATTTCATGAAATTTTTTTTTGCCATACTCAATGATTTTCTCAATATATTTTTCAAAAAAAAAATAGTCAATTTTTTTGGCCCAGTCTATTGTTCATTGTTCGTGATAGTGTTTTGTGTAGCATTTTAATTTGAATTTGGTTGTTTATCCTTGTTTACAGTACCTGTTGAGGACTCTAGGGTGACTTGAAATTAACGAATTTAAGAAACGACGCCAAGATAGCGCGGAAATTCGAAGCGAAATTGCATATTTTCGAGGACTAGTTGACGACTGCCAATGGCACGGTGACGATTGCATTGATTTTTTCGGGATCAGATGGTTGATCGAGGAGCGGTGGGGGCACCACTGCCCCTTTGTGGATTGGGCTCACCCGGCGTGGCAGGCGACGGAGAGGCTCTGGGCGGCTTACAGCCCCAATTACTAAACCATCCACAACGACTCTTTTTTAAATGTGAATAAAATAAAACAAAGGGTTATATGTCAACACGTTATATATCATATTTGATGATGTCTATGTATTAAAACTCATTTCCCCTCCAAATAGTTTGTAAGTTAGTTATAGATTATTTTCAGGTTTAGCTGTGAATTTTCTTTTCTGAATATAGCGACGTTTATCCTGGTTACACAATGCTGGTAAAATTTGTTTCGATGTTGTGTTTTGATCCTTTTGTTTGGGGATTCTTCTGAGAAATTTTTAATGGCATTTTTCCGGGGATCGTTTCTTTGTGCAGTTTGGAATCACAGATTTTTTTGGTACGTGATATTTGATTATTGCTGTTATTATTGTTGTTGTTGTTGTCGTTGTTGTAATTGTCATTGTCATTGTCATTGTCGTCGTTGTCTTCGTTGTCGGCGTTGTTGATGTCGTTGTTATTATTATTATTATTATTATATCGAGTAATTATTCATATTTATTCGTTTACCACGAGAAAATTTTTAGGAAAATGGAAAAAAGTTTTCAGAAAACTTTTTTCCCATTTGATTAACACGTAAAAAAAGTTTTCAGAAAATGAAAAAAGTTTTCCGAAAATGAAAAAAAGTTTTCCAAAAAATAAAATGAACATTAATCGTATGGATAAATTGTAGATTATTATTGTTATTGTTATTATTATTGTTATTGTTATTATTATTATCATCATTTTTATTGTTGTTATTATTATTATTACTGATGATGCGTTATACCTGTATGCATAAGGGAAGAGAATGTGGAGATATTTTGTATAATTGAATATTTCATTGTAATTCTCAGACGATTCACTGTTTCCGTGTAAAAATGTGCATGCAGCGGGGTGCAAGCCGGTGTGTTTACCGATCCAAGGATTGTGAGTGCGGTGAGGTTGCAAAATTGATCAATATGGCTGCTCATCTGACTAGGCAAAAATCAAAAACCTGCAGACCCCAACCAACGTGGGGCATGTGATGGGAAAAAATCGGTCAACGAAAAAGCAGGTAGTGAGCAGCGTTTGACGGGGGAAAAATCAAAATGGGTGCGAGAGCCCCTCTAAAAAATCAAAAACCTGCACACCCCCACCAACGTGTGGCATGTGATGGGGAAAAAACCGGTCAACGAAAAAGCAGGTAGTGAACACCGATTGACGGGGGAAAAATCAAAATGGCTGCTCATCTGACCAAGCAAAAATCAAAGACCTGCACACCCCAACCAACGTGGGGTATGCGATGGGGAAAAATCGGACAACGAAAAACCAGGTAAAGGCTTACCCGACTATAAGATTGCGTGAAAGGAGGGTCAAGAGTTTAACAGTCGGATACAATGCGGGTTCTGAACCATTCTATGGTAACATACTGACTGTCGGTAAGGTAGGATTCAGGATACAATGCCGTTTTGGGATCATTCTGTGGTCCAGAACCGGCATATCCCTACTACTCACAACTCAATCAGCGGCTTCAGAATACTCATACATATAAATTAGATATTATAAAAAGTGTATCATCAATTTCAATGCGGCTTTTTTTCCTGAAATTCATCCTTCATATGTGTGCAATATTGAAAATGTCATCTGCATAAGATCTATGATAATGTTCGACTGTAGTGATAGGGTTTATGCAACAATATATAATGAGTGTTACGGGCAACATGAGTAGGCAGCCAGTAAATAGTAAATATTTCTAGCGTAGAACAATGCCACGAGAAAAAAAAATCCGATTAATATATCAAAAATACCACAAACTATTTCCAATATTTGAAAAAATTTGTACGTGCTGCAAATTCGATTTCGAAAAATTAGTCATATGAATTTTGCGATACCTCATTTGTTTGGATGAAAAAAAATTAAACAGACCTTACCACATTTGGTTAATTTTTTATTTTTTGATAGTTAAATTTCATGCAACAAATTCCCGATATTAAAAAAGTTTCAGCTCTGGGACATTGTTGCTTCATATAGGTAGAAATGAAGGTTGGGGATCCTCTTAAAATTGGAGGAAAATTGTACATTACCAGTAGAATTGCGTGAGATGAAGCTTATCCTGATATAATGAATCAAGACTATTTCGCTGCATCTAATAATAAGCTGCAAGCCAGAAACGTTATGACGAGTCATGATTTCAAGTTTGGAGATATAACATTTTGTCATCGAATCGACGATAATATCGAAATTGGCATGCCTGATTTAGAAAACGTGTTAATGGATTTATTTACGAATTTCACTTGGAATATACTAACGATTCACGAAGTATCAGTAGCAGTATTGCCTATTCAATAATAAATTTTGAATGTTTGATTCTCATTCTAGAGATAATTTTGTCAAGTCGTGTTGTGACGGGGACATTTGTATTGCAGTCGTTGATTCTGTACGATCATTGAACTTATTATCGATTAACAGTCTTCTGAAATCAATCAAAATTTGGGTGATCAATAAGATTATAGTATTCGATAAATCAACAGAAACAGCTCGAATAATCTTAAAATGATCGCTCAACCAGAGCCTAGCGAAATAATTTGATCAGAAGGTACTACTACGAATTCCAATACAATGTAATGATTCAAATATAACCGTGCAATGAACACGCCACGAGCGGACGAGGTTAGACCCAGGGAGTGGGGCACCTGGTCACAAATTTAAGAAAAAGAAGGTGCTTGGTCTACGTCTCTCTAAGAGGAAGGAGGTGTGGAGGTTCCCCTCTCTGAAATTGAGGCTCAACAGATCGAAAATCGGCGAACTAATAATAGAAAAGTAAATTCAAACCACGAGGACGACCATTTCAAATTAATTATTATACACTCCAAAAGTCAAGCCAAATTTAAAGATAAACGACGTAAAACGAAGAAACAGCAAAAGTGATATCCAAGAATATAGTGCCTCGACCAAAGACAGTTATTTACAATTATTTATAATTTTAACAATATACACTAATTTTAACAATACACACTATTTTAAACAACATATACATGGAATGAATGAATTGAGGAATGGATGAATGAATAAATTTTAAACCAAATAACGGCTCGTGTTTTAATATATTTATAAATAAATTAAATTGCACTCTGTTATTCTTGCCTTATGAAATAGGTTAATAGTGGTTACGCATAATTTTAAATTTTCAAGAAAGTCTTATAAAAAATAGAAAAATTAGCTAATACAAGTAACAAAAAGTAATCAAACTTCAAAAAAGAAATGCCATTTGCTAGGGAAAAGAAAACAATTTCAACAAAGATATCGTTAAAATATGAAAGCTAAGCCTATAATTATAGAAAAGAATTATACCGGGACAATCTCTTGAAACTTGAAAAGCAACTGCACATGCGCGAGTTTTATCGGCTGTTCGTGAGGACTGACCATCTCGACTTTCAGCTGTCAAACTATTTCTGGCGGTGATGTAGTTGATACGAATTTTTAAGGTTGGAATCTCGAATAATTGAGGTAGTAACTCGGAAAGGTTTGGGAAGCATTTGTTATTAGGTCGGAACGTTAATTCTTCAAAGAACGGTCGGAATTTAATGCCTATGCTCTTTGAAAATTCAAACATACACATTTTGTTGGCCTCCTGCATCACAGACAAAAACATCTAACAAATCAAAATGGTTTGTTAACTTAACGAACGTCACTATACCCCCAAAAGTTATTGAAACTGTAAGTTTGGGACCAAAACATGGAATTTCCATAAAAAACAAGGCAATACCTACATCCAATCTCATAGCTGATTTTGAATCTTGCGCTCATAAAATTCCTCTCTAGTCACGCAATCGAGCTAGAATTGATTTTTCTAATAAAATTAACAACTTTAAACACAATCCACGAATAACAGGTGAATTCAACATAAGAGCACTCAACACTATTAAAGACTTCCGGGCTTCTCACCCTGGGTTGTTGTTCTTAAAAGCTGACGAAGGTAATGCAACCGTTTGTATTACTCTCAATGACTATCGAATGAAAATGTCACAGCAACTATCAGAGCAAAACACGTATAAAATCGTCAAACATGATCTTACTTACACCATACAACAACGTGTTAATACACTAATTAATGGTTGGCACCAAAAAAACTTCATTACCAGACAATTCAAACGTAGCATCTACACTAATAATAGTGTGCCACTTAGAACTTGTGGCTTATCCAAGATTCATAAAATTGATGTCCCTGTGAGAGTATTGTGTCATTTTTAGATAGTCCAACTTATAAATTAGCCAAAATCTTAAATTCATGAATAAAATTGGGTTTGACAAGATCAGCTTCATACGTAAAAGACAGTTCCAATCTAGTCAACTCCATCAATGGGTTCAAATTGCCACCGGATTACATTTTAGTTTCCTTAGTTGTAGTATCACTCTACACTAATATACTGTTCAACTTGGCTATAGATTCGATAAAAAATCGTTGACGTGAACTATCACCGAACATCCCCGTACCACTCGAACAATTTTTAGTAGCTTCAAACATCTGCTTTGATGCTTCTATATTCAAATTCGATGATTAGATATTTTCCCAAATATTTGGATTACCAATGGGCTCTTCCTTATCTCCAATGTAGCAGACATGATTATGGATGACCTTGAAGACCATTGCAGAAAAAACTGCCTTTCTTGTTACCTTTTTATTTTAGATATGTGGATGACATATTAACAGCCATTCCTAAGGATTACATCCCACAACTATTAAAAAATTTCAATAGCTTTCACCCAAGATTGCAATTCACCATAGAAATTGAACTTAATAACAAAATTAACTTCTTGGATGTAACAATCATCAATAACTCATATATCATCGAAACTGATTGGTTCCAAAAAACCATGTGATCTGAACGATATTTGCACCTTCATTCACATCATCCTAGATCCTATAAAATTGGTAGAATAATTAACTTAGTTGATAGGGGGATAAGATCAGCTAACAGTTGTTATCACGAAAAAAATCTCAAAATAATTAGAGATGTTTTAATTAAGAATGATTACCCGCGGGGCCTATTATATAGAATCATCAATCAAAGGTACAAAAAAATCCAAGAACAAGACAACAATAACTTCTTGATCCCAACAAATAAAGACAACTTAACCTTTATTTCTATTCCATACGCTAATGGTTTGTTTGAATCACTAAACATAACGTTTAAAAAATACAACGTACAATTTGTGGGTAAAAATGTCAATGACTTACACTTGTTTTTTGATACAGGGAAAGATAGACTACCATTTGAAAAACAATCAAACTTAGTATATAAAATCTGTTATAAGGATTGCAACAAGCCGTAAATTGGACAAACTAGCCGTTGCTTAAATGTACGAATTAATGAGCATAAAGTTAGATTAACAAAGTATACATAAATATGAATTATACTGTTGGTATATTTCGATTTTTAAGTTCAACAATTTGTGAGTGATGCACAGCCCTTTGAATGGCGCCCAGGGTGGGTGCCCTTCTTGCCCCGCCCTAGGTACGCTACTCCGTCACAGCGATCGACCCCTGCTGTACTGAGCCGAAGGTCAAAATCACGCTGCCTCACCAACAATTTGATCTACCAAAGGGCAAGACTGCGCTGTTTTACCAGCAATTTCATCAAATGAGGGTCAAAATCACTCTGCTTTACTAACAATCTCGCTGTCATCCCTCTTACTGATGGTCGAACTATAACGGAGACGCAAGCCCTTCTTTTTCCCGTGCGATCAACCTGCCAATCTCAGGAATGTTCTGGTTAACCTTGGGCAGCTTCGGACATAATATCAACCACCAACTACATTACACAATTAATAGTTCCGAGAATTGTTTTCACCATCCCGGATGCCGGCGTGATATCAACCGCCTCACATGTTTCTTACCATCATGACATGAATCACGTGACACTCTTCACCTCATGATTAGTTCTAAAAACTGTTTGTTATCTCTGATGTGATATTAACCACGTGACATTCATACCCCTCACCAAATTTTAAATTTTCAAATTCATGTGGTGAGTTTGAAGGAATCGTCTCACAAGAGAATTTTTTAATGAATAAGAAGTTTCTTCTCTTCAAGCACTGTGTATATGGAGGACTATAATGTGTAGATGTTGTGCGAATCCTTGCTTCAAAAGGGTAAACACAACATCTACACATTATAGTCCTCCATATACACAGTGCTTGAAGAGAAGAAACTTCTTATTCACACATAAACCGGGCACAGGAAAACAAATTCGAACTCACTGGTGATGAGAGAAATTAACGACAACAGAATCAGGGTGGCTAGGTGGTCTAGTGGAGTAAGGCTCCGGTCAAGCATCTCTAGACGCCAGGTTCGATTCCTAGCTCCGTCGTTAATTTTTCGAAATCACCAATTTTTCGAATTTACATTCTTTCGGTATTTTTTAATATACGTATTGACCATTACAATTATGGATTTCTCTAGACTGAATGAACTTGCACAGTTAGAGACATTTCTCCCTTTGAGGAAGCTAGTCGATCTCGAAGCATATCTAGATAATCGAGGGAGTAGAATACGTCGAGTCAAGACGAAATTTGAAGCCAAAATAGTAATGAATCTGAAGGACGCGTTTACGGTTTGCATCCCAAAGCAACTAGTAAAAACCTTACACGAAGACGAAGAGCTCTTCCGAAGGATGATGACGGGTAGCAATGAGAGTCGGTAGCATCCATGCAAGATCTGAGAAATGAAAACCGTTGTACGATTGTCTTGGAAAAAATACATTTGAGTGGAATGAAAAGTGCAAGAGACCATTTGAGCAAGCAAAGAAAGAATTTAGGTCGAACCAATTATTAATTAATTATGACCCCAATAGGAAAATAGTTTTAACCAGTGACGCGTCGAATTACCGAATCTCAGCTGTACTAGCACATGAAACGCCAAAAGGCAAGAAACCCATTGCGTACGCGGTAAAGGCATTAAATAAAAGGGCGTAAGTGCATGCAATAATTGATAAGGAAGCAAAAGCTATTATCTTTGGAATCATGAAATTCTACGACTATTTGTACGGCCAAAAATTCATTCTGAAAACATCATGAATTACTACTGCAAATTTTCACGCTCAACAACGGTATCCCAATAATGGCCACTAGAAGATTGCAACGATATTCACATTTTCTAAATGCGTTTCGTTATAATATCAACTATGTTGGTGAATCCAGCAAAAATTAAAAATTTATAAAAAGAATAATCGTATGTAAATTAATTAATTGATTAAAATTTCATGTCTGTACATTGGCAAGTGGTAAGCCAATAGTCGAGGAAGATTGAAGAACTCGCATCGATTATATGCTACGTTAAAATTGGATGGTCATACAAAAAAAAAAAAAAAATTATTGATGAATACACAGCCTATGACATCCGGAAAAATGATCTAGTAATTCAATAAAACACTGTATAATGTGGGGGTAGAAGGTGGTGAAACCCATGAAATTAACCCTTAACCCTGAAAGGTTTGTTCGCTACCCTTATCCTGGAAACCTGGGTTTCTTTTGTCCGGCGTTTTTTTCACCAAGTTAATCTATTATGAAAAATCTAGCAAAATTTACATACCTTCTTCCAACGTTCCACTATAACCATCACTCGTTCCATGTCAAACCGTACACTAAATTTTAATCAATGACTTCAAGTTTTTTAAAATTTTACAGACAAATTCTACTAATGAAATAATGGAACGTGTTTCGCGAAAAAAATTTGCTATTTTTTTTTAAGAAAATATGCAAGGTTGAAAATTGCAGGAAATCACAAAAAACGTTGAGCATGCGAACATTCAAACTACTGTATTTTCGAATCCATTAGACGTACGAAAAAATGCAACAGATCGATTTTCAAGATTTTGAGTCATTCTATGCAGTTGCATATTACAAATTTGCGTTTGATATGATTAAATAATTATTATTTTGCTTATAAATTTCATTTGCTATTTTCATCATCAACTCATCAACTCCAAATTTTGAAAAAAATATCCTATTCCTACTTCAATTCTGAAGACACGGTAAAAATTTGAAAATCGAGTTCGAATGGGGTCTATCTTTTCTTAACACTCCAAAAAAGTGGGACCGCGCGGCAGTTTCTCCGACCAAACATCGCAGATAAAGTTAATACAAAATTAGACCGGCAAATTTCAAATAAAAAAGGGAAGAGATAAAAAAAAAAATATAGCTGATACAAAGATCTGTGAAAGGAGCGAAAGTAATATAATAATTACAGGACCAGTAACATATAGAGTGGGCTGAGAGTCAAGAGGATGAACGGCACACGGATGAAATAATCGAGCGACGCCGAAACGAGGCGGCAAAGAAAATTGTGGACGATGCAAGAAAATCATCACGATTAATTGCGATAAATTCCTTTCCTATGTTTCCTGTATTACTATTCTTAGCCCTCAGTTTTTACCCTCCATATTTAAAGGTTCGACATCGAAATTGGCGAACGAGTAGTCACAGTTTGCAGGGTTGAAAACGTTTGCCGCGTGCGTGGCGCAGACATCAATATTGAAAACCAATCAAAACAAATTAAAAAAGCCCAAATTAAACAAAAAATTATAGAGCAATAGAGGATCGAGGAAGATGCTGCACTAGAAACTTCGTATTATAGCGCAGGCAACTTTTAATCGTCGTAAACACTAATCGTTACGAAAAGGCATTCAAAACTTTGAGAGCGTTTTTTTGCTATTTAATTTTTTGGTCACTTTTGCACGATTTCTCGAAACCGGAGTTTTCGATTGACTTGAAATTTCAACATCTTCATTGCTTGCGCAATTTTTGGGCCAAACTCGGAAGTTGGCAGAAAAGCTTAAGTTTCTTAATTATTAATTAACAAAGTTTCAAATTCTAATGGAAAATCGATGTTTTACCGAAAATGGTCGAATTTTAATGATCTTATTTTTTCTCCGAGCATTGCCCAAAAACTACAAGTCCTAGGAGCATTTCAGTAAAACTTGACTGAAATCGGTCCAATAGAACTCGAAATATCGCTGCAAAACGAGCATATGTAAAAAAAATTAGCTAACCATTGACTCTACATTAGACTGGGCCAAAAAAATTGACTATTTTTTTTTTTTTGAAAAATATATTGAGAATATCATTCAGTATGGCAAAAAAAAAAAATTTCATGAAATTTTAAGCCCTTAATATTAACTTTAAGAGGTCTATCATCGCTATTTTTGATTTTTAGTAATAATTTAATGTTTTACGTCAGAACTGTCGAAATATTGAAGTGAAAAAATTTATGAAACTTGAAATTTCAATTTTTTCTTCAATTTTAATTGAGAATAACTTTTGAAAAATTAAATTGAGGCAAAAATATTAAGAGATCTTTTTTGTAGAACATTAAATTTCCTTTAAGAATCTGTCATGATCTTTTTTATACATTCATTGATTCGTTAGTCACAAAATTCCAAATTAAAAAAGTCAAATCGAGAAATTATATCAATTTATTAAGCTTAATTACTCGGAAACGGCTTGTCTGACAAAAATCTATAATCAGACCTTTTTTGTAGGGAATTTAATTTTATAAAGGGATAAGTGAACATAAATTTTTTCACTTCAATATTTCGACAGTTCTGACGTAAAACATCAAATTATTACTAAAAATCAAAAATAGCGATGATAGACCTCTTAAAGTTAATATTAAGGGCTTAAAATTGCATGAAATTTTTTTTTTGCCATACTGAATGATATTCTCAATATATTTTTCAAAAAAAAAAAAATAGTCAATTTTTTTGGCCCAGTCTACTCTACATCCCGTCAACATTATCAAATTTATGTGATTAAAAAATGTGTTTTATACTATTCAAACCTATTAATAAACATTTTGCGAAAGGAAATTTTCTTACTGGCATTCATTTGTTCCTACTTAATTCCTGAAAAAGTGCTAGGATAATGCTTTTATTTGAACTGTTAATGGAAAATCTTTAACAATAATTGAATCTGTAAAATTAAAATACTCAAACGACGAGACGTTTCTCAGTTAAATAATCACGAATTAAACTTGTACGAGAAGACAGAAGAAGACCCACGTCCCACCACGTCCGGTTGGCGCTAATTCGGGACGTTACAAACTATTTGATTCGTTTAAACGCATGTTTTTGATTTGATTTTGATCCATCTCAAATTATGCAGGCCAGAAGAGGTCATATTCTAGAATTGGTCGTAACTGAAGTATGTTTTACCTTGGCCAAAATTACGAGCAATTCTGGAACTTAACCTCTGCTCGTCTGCATGGTTTGAGATGGATTTAGCCGTGTATTCTTCTGGCAAATATGTTTAAACCGTATCTAGTTCAAAGCCTAAAACGTCATGTCAAACGCATATCGGAAAAGCAATGATGGAAGTGCGCGACATGTAATCGTGGCAACGGAGTTTTCACCTACAGATAACCCCATTTTTCCCGCTTGTCTTCCTCGTATCCCCAAATCTTTTTTCACTTCGTTGTATAAAGTTTTTTCGATAAAGGTGAGAAAAGAAAATAACACGATCAACGTTTTGGTATTGAAATTTTGAGGGTTGCAAATTTGGGTCAACCTCCTCTCAAACTGGTCGTAACAATTGAAATTAAATCAGTTCCAACAAATAAATGAAAAACACCTATCAGTTATATCAATAAAATATTATTTCTTCAACATATTAAACGAGTATTTAAAGAAAACCATTCAAACAACTGCTAACTTATTATTTAAACAAAAGTCTTTAGCTCATAAATAATTCAGTTGCTTCTAGCCGTCACGATGTTTCGATATTTCCTCTGAAAGCAACTAGCTCTATTTTCAAAATATCAATTTATAATTAACAATAAAATTATCTTGAAGAAATCTTAAGTTTGCAGTAACAATTCTCTGATGATATTATTTCTATCATATCATATAACTTTTGAAAAATTACACGAAATAAAGATGTCATGTCATAATATCAGCTACTTGATTTTCTCCTTTCACACTATAAGGACCACAATAACATGATGGGAGGTAGCAGAAAAGACGGCTAATGGCAGTCTGGCAGGATGACAGAGGAAAAGTGAGTGGGGAAAACATCCGCCGGTTTTATTTTTGCTTCGTCTGGCAGCTCCGCTAAACTGAAAATTCAACCGTCAACCCACGAATATAAAGAGTAGAAATTGGAAACCCAGGTGTAGAGAACAGTGCATCAGTGAATTCCGGAAACTCTCAAGGAATAACCAACAAAATGGCAACAAGAGTCCTGAGAAAGGGAATTATAAGTATTTCAGGGCCAGACCCGTCTTTCAAACCAATCTGTAAAAAAAAGATGTTTCAGCAAATGTTCAAATCAACTGTAACGGAATGCCCGTTTTCCATCACAATAGAATAAATAAATTAAAAGAATAAATAATTTGGTGTATATAATAAAATTGTCGTTATTTTTATAAAAATGATAGAATGTGAGGAAAAGGAATATAAATAGATGTATGTTAAACTCATCAACAGCAATGCACGTCTGATTTTATCCTCGTTTTTTGTCCAGTTTCGTCCGTTAATTTATTCGACTGTGCTGTGTTGTATTTCCGTATGTTCCTTTAAAGATACACATTTTTCCTTTTTTTTCCTCTTTATGTGTAATTTAAGTGAATGTTCAACTTTAAAATTTAGTGAATTTGCGAATACACAATTAGTTTTTCTTTTACAAGCTCACCCCATTTTGATAAGTATATTTATGTGTTGGCCCATGTTAATCGTTTGGTCGCCGTCGAGGGAGTGAGAGCGAGAAACGGCGAGGACGAGGTTTATAGGCTACGACGGTCAAGCCTTTACATCTGTATTAAAATCTTATTGTGATTTAGGCGGGCTTATTCGACTGTTACACAACGGACTGCCTAGCGCCTGTGCAATCGACTCTGGTGAAATAAATGAACACCAGAATTCCAGATTACATAAATGTGAATGGATGGTGAATGAGCGCCTATGATTGAGCCTGAGTTGTAGGAATGCTAAACTAACGAAGATAGAGTCATATATTATAGAAACGTAGGACTTACGGGCAGCTTGAAGCAAAGCTTTTCGCGACTCGTAAATCGGTAGGATGGCTCTACCGTCGGCCGACATTACAGTGGGTCTAGGAATAGTGTGGCTCGAACGCGTACCCCGTACTGATTGGCTTCTTCATTTTTAGGAAAACAATCCCGCGAATTTCAAAATATTAAGTAAATTACATACCAGCTTCAGAACTGTTTAGATTGTGATACTTGAAACTCACTCGGAAACTCGCAGAAAAAAACTTAGTTTTTTTTGAATAATTATTTTTGAAATAAATTATTTCTGATCAACATTTATTCAATGTCACTGTGTCGACTATTTTACAACATTCTTCATAGTTGTGATTTATACAAAAACAAGTTTTTATACACGTAAATAATCGTATATTTATAGTTCAAATTTTTTATCTTAATTTTACACAACTTTATTTCTATACATTTTTTTACAATGTATGCAAATTTTTATTGTCTTTTGATATTTTTACATTCATATTATATATCCCTCTATAGCCCAAACTCCAGGTATTGCGAAATTATTATTATTGCTGAATTCAGAAAATAAAAAATTTGAAAAAAAGAGTAGGTCGAAAAATTAACTTTTCCTTCAGAGAATCGCCATTTTTCTATTAAAATTGTGTTTTTCTTTGGATCCGGCCGTAATAACATTCTTATCGATCAGGAAAACTGGTTTTGTCTTCGATTCGGATGGATGGGAGCACTGGACTCATATCAACCGCGTCAACCCGTTCTTATTCACGGTGATATTTAGAGGCCCATATCTTATTAAATTTTTATTTTTTTTTACACAAAATGTTTTTGTTAACATTCTTGTAAGATGGAAGAGAAGACTTTAAAAAATAGATGGTGAAATTATTTCCTTCTTCTTTCTTCATCAGTCCCGAAAAACGCCCAAAATTTAGGCCTCTAGACTGTAATACCCCCTTAGATGTCCTATGGTTCGCGTTTTCAAAATAATCCAGTATAATAAGTAGCAATTAATAGTTCCTTTGATGTATCTGAAAATTTTCTTTAATGCAATCTAATCTGAATGTTTAAGTGTTGAATGTTTAGCAGCTATACCTACTGCATAAACTATATCTGGACAAGTTGCTGTCAGTAATTTATGTATTAAAATTCGCATAGCTTGTCTGTTTGGAACATCATTAATAACTATTGCAACTTCGCTTTCTTTTATCATGATTTCTTTCGATAAGAGTTGTGAATGAATTTGACTCCAACATTGCAAACTTATCTAAGATTATTTTGGCATTAGTACTTTAATTAAAAAAACTAAAACCACTATCGAAACGAGTTACTTCAATTCCACTATAAAAATTCAAATTTATAAGATAATACATAATAGCGGCACATTAAATATTGAACAAAATTGGCACATTGTGGGGCTTTGGACACTGGTAAAGTTAGCATCAAAGCTAATCGTCAATTTTCTTCTGACATACCTAATACTCTTTCACAATCAGGCCATTCTTAAAAGATTCCGAAATCACGAAAATCGCCAGAAAATAAAATTTGATCAATTTCCATCTCCGAAACTAAACTCAATTCGAATAATCTGAACTCAACTCTTTTGGTGTCTCTTGGATAGCCCACCAATGCGCGTAAACGAGTATATGGCTTCTAAAAATTTTTGGATTGCAGTTAGAAAGAAACACTGTTGGAATAATCTGTAAATGCGTACTCAAATAAAGGTTAAATTGAAAAAATACATTTTGAGAAGTGGCATTTTTTTTTAAAAGTAGGTTACTGTTTCTGTATTGCAGAGACCGGTATTGAATGATAATTAAGCCTGTTCTTCCTTTTTAAATAAGCCGGATATTAAAAATTGATTTTCAAATCATTGAATGATACATGATGATTCAGAGGTGATAATTTTGTTAACAGGTTATTCAATGTACGTAGTATAAGGTGATGTGATTTTTTTATAATCTTCACTACTGTGGCATGGCAGTTATGACACCTACCATCAGTCTGATCGTCAACTACGTTTTATTGTGGCATGAACTATCCAGTTACCCCCTCTTCACGTTAACCATTCCTGTTTGCTTTGTAGAAGCCTTGCAGTGAGCATCAATTGGAAAGAGAAAGCCTACATTCGAGTCAGTTTACGTTGATGGTTGCTCGAGGTAACTACGGTACACAGTTGTCTGCTGTGTGATTGAAAAAGAACGGTTGTTAATACGTCAAGTGTGAAGTGGTGGGAAACCATTGAAGTTATAACAATAGCAATGAAGCGTAATAAGTTGTTCCTTGTCATGATCATCGGTATCATTATCTGTGGTAAGTAAAATGAAATATTGAATACAATTATTTCTGTTCTCAATAACCACAGAACTTGAAAATTTCAAGACCAAAGAAATGAAAGATTTCTGATTATTATAAATTATTATTTATATATAGTTTGCGGTATTAGGTCACTCAGGACTTTAAAGTTAGCAGTGCGTGCAGCTAATGTCAACTCTACCAATCGCTGTCAAGTTGTGTCTTATACTTTCACCTATACTCTCATACTTTTCTCAGAAAGATTTCTAGAAACATGGTTCCATAATCTGTGAATCATTCATTATATTCTGTTTAAGCCAATGCCTTGCGGGCGATGCGATGTTGCCACGTTTGATACTAGGGTATAAGATATCTTCAACATTCGCAATATGTTTTTTTTTAGTAAGAATGTGATACTGAGGCCAGTAATTCTTCAGCCATAAGATTAATCGAATTAGTTCACTTAACTTCTCTGAAGGCAGAGACAAAATCGTCACCTCATATTGTATCGAGTTGAGATTTGTGCAGTAATTACAATTGTAGGGGCTTGTTATTATTGCAGGAAAAACTTATTCGTATTGTCACCTACAAAGCACACTTATATCGTGAGTAGTAGCGGATGTTATGCCGATAAAGTATTGTACGGATAAAATGGTTTTCTCAGCCAATAAAAAAAATCTCTGGAAACGAATCGAAAATCAGCAGTAGGTGGAAAACGGGGGATAAGTAAAACTGGTTTAATATAATTGAACCGAGATCATTTTCATTTCTGACATTAATCCCAATTCATTTATTGACTTAATCATACACTAGAACATAAATTTTGATGGATTTGTTTAAAACAAATATACTTCTTTGGATCATGAACTTATCAAATAACTTACTTGGCGTAAGCGAGAAAGTTTTATTTCATTTGATAATAATTTATTTCAATCCATTACATTTCTTTGCACAAAGAATAAAAATCTACCATTTCCTTTTCAATTTGTTTGAAAAACTTTTGTACTGTTAATCACCATCAACGTTTTGTGATTCATTAGTGAACGTAGCGGCCCAATCGTGGTCCGTCTTATAAAAATGTGCGCAATACACCTTGAATTGATAGTTCAAAGGATTACGGATTGTAGAAGCTTTTTGGCTTGGGTAGTGTACAAGTCTCCTTGGCAACCAGATCGGTATTTGCGTCAGATGAGTAATACCTGCATCGTAATGCCAATTTCTATTACGACAGAATCAATCGATTTAAATTTGAAAGTCGCTGGACTTGTTTGAGCGAACTTAACAAGAGTATTCACGACAATCAATTACATTATCCTACTGGAGAAATAAGAAGAAGTACGAATACGATGTTAGCACAAACGTTGCGGTCGTAATAAAAATTGACATTACGAAGCAAGCTTTTAATGCGTTAGTGTCTACTAACATCATATTCGTACTTGTTCTTATTTCTCCAGGAGGATAATGTAATTGACTATCGTGAATACTCTTGTCATGTTCGTTCAAGCAAGTCCGGCGACTTTCAAATTTCAGGATGTGGAGTTGCTGAGAGGATGGGGGGGGGGGGGGGGGGGGGGGGGCATTCACAATATTTCTGCTCAAAGTTTTATTAACTAGTTCTTCCGAAGTGCGATAGCCGAGTATTATTTTTGAGGATACACGTATTTACATGCTTGTTTAGGTCTAAGTGTTGGGCTACATCCTGATGGACGTGTTAAATAGCAATGTTATTCAAGCGTGATTGTGCCATTGTCGTTTTCAGGTAAGTTTTAAGCCTACCGAACGCGGAAAATGATTCGCGGTACACGAAGACGCTGGCCTAGTCAAGAGTAAGCGAAATAGCTTTGATTACTCTGACAACAGCTTTGCCAGACGTTCATTGTTTTTTAAAACTGTCACAACGTCTCTCAAGTGTTTTACCTGTGGATTTCTTTGGTGAATTACATCAACAAACATATCTCTATGCAATTGCAAAGTAATTGGATTAAATCATCTCTGTAAAAATTTGCTATTATTGCTGCTCCAGTTTCTTTACCAAGAATGTAATTTTCACAGAAATTCAAGAATTGAATCGTTTCAGATGGAAATCGATTATTCAAAGAAGAAATCGCATGATCTACTATTTAAAAATATATTTTCCGTTAGTAGACTTCCAGTACATTAAAATTGTAAATGATCGCATTTTCCAATCGCTTAGGAGCTCTCCAAATACAAGGTATATCTTCGAGGTTCAGATCCTTCGTGTCCACCGTCGCTTTTTCCAATAATGTTTCACAAACAAATTCCCTTATTTCTAGCATAACATCCAAAACCAGCTTTACTTGTTCATGCGATTCGTTGATACTTAGATCACTCCTTTGAAGTTCTGTATTTAAATCTTCGATCCTGTCTAATACTTTAATCGTACATAAAGCCAGATAATAGAATTCGAAACCTTCCCGATATTTTAAAAAACCATCAGCTTGGCTACTGTCATTGGTTTTTCAGTCTTCATCTCTTCCAGAAATGATAGAATAGTCTCGTAATTGGAACTTATTCTTTTCAGAGACTTCACTCTCATGCACCACCTCGAAACAAATTGATATCTTGAATATATTATCAAATAGCGATCGATGTAAAAGACGTTAAGAAATGCAATTCCAAGAATATGCGGTACAGATAATTACTATTGAATATATTCCGGTATTAGCTTCGATTCATTGATTTATATGAATCAAATCAAAATAATTTTTGGTTTCTCTTAGTTCTTACATAACGAGTAGGACAAAACGGTGAGAGATTCAGTATGAGAGATACTTTTAGAACACTGCAGCTGTATACCTTTGAACGCTTCCATTCTTTTAAGAGAATCTCATACAAAATTTATCAAATCTTTTGATACTCCAACAAAGTTGTTGACAACGCTAATGTTTATCATTGCATCTTGTGCGAGTTGATTGAGCGAATGTGCAGTGCAATGAACGTGTAGCGCTCATAGTTCGACTTCTCTTACTCTTTTTGTAGGCCGAATATTTTTCTGCTCACGGCAGCGGCTCTGTCATAAAATTGTCCTCTCAGATTACAAAATTTCAAATTGTACCTCAACAGCACATCTTCGATAATTTTTAAATAACGTGGCTGATTTAGTATTTGGGGTATCGTAAAGGCCTGTACGTATTTCTTTAATTTCAAAGTCAAGTGTTGTGATTCTGAAACTTATGGACACCTGTACCGTTCTGGAGATATCAGCACTCTCGTCCATTATTGCAGAGAAACGTTGAGTTGCTTTTATTTAATCGAGCAGTTCATTCAATACTGCAGCGGATAAAATTTACAATATTTCGTTCATTGAATCGTGGTGTAATGACTTGTTACTCACTTCTTAAAAGCCACAGATCTAATTGTGGAACATCTTGAACTCTCATTCTCAAAATTTTCATGAGACAGGAATTTCCGTTGTCACCACTACGAAATGCAGAGCCTTGTTGAGCTGATATGTTCAGTGTATCGAATATTTTCTCTAAAGCCACTCTAGAATTTTCCATTTCTCTTCGTTTAGCATCCGATATATACGCTGCAATAGTTTACTCTTAAATTTTGTAAAACTGAAAATGTTTGGTGATGTAATTCGCAGTTTTCGTGATTTTAAAAACGTTTAGACGCGTTCTGCCAACAACTATATCCATCAAAAACAAAAGCAGAAATAGAAGATTTGACGCGTCCATCGGAAATAGGGAATAATTTTTTTTCTACTGCTTCTGTGCAAATGTTATGTATCGCTTTTCCGTCTTTCAATCCAAACCATTCATGCATTTTTTGCCGTGTCTTGCAGGAACTGAGCAATTTAGCATCTGAAAAAATAATGCGATATGTACTGAAAGTATGGTTTGATATTCTTGTCGTGAGAAAGGCTACTCACGCACTGAAAAATCCATTATCCTTTTGATTGACTAAACAATCATTCTTTTACGTGTGCAAAAATACCGCAACACATGTATGCTTACATAATTTTTCGCTATTAGCGTGATTTGAATTATTTTCTTTCATCGATATACTAGGTTCTGCCTCCACCGTGTCTGATTTTGAAGTGATCTGAGTTGTGAGGTTAGATGTTGGTAGGTTAAAGGTTCCTGCTGGCACAACAGCTGCAGCCTCTACGTCTTTTTTCTTTCTCCCTCTCAAGAAGTATTTATCCATTGTACGATAAGGTTTTCACACACAACGATAAGAAACTATGAAATGCTCAACCACCATTCAATGGTGAGCTTAGGGTAAACTTGTAGTGTGTGACTGTGAGCTGCTGAGAACGTACAGTCCGGGCACAACGCATGAACGAAAATTTGACGAAATGACACCGAACATGGCGGCGTGCCATGTGCAAGCTAGAAGTAGCGAAGTGTCTAGCCTCTTGACTGTACCGTGGGCTGCAGCAGACGGACCAGATTCGCGAGGTAGGAAACGCTGTCTGCCAATCACGTGCTACGCGACGAAATAGCGCCAAAGCGCATCAGTTTGGTCGAGATTCAAATCTACTCAGAAGCTCACAAGAGTTAATTACAGGGAAATATAATATGGTTATGTTTGGAAAATTTTGGATATTTGCTTTCATTACAGACTTTGGAAATCCGTTCAGAAACTTCAGTTATGAAACAAGGCTTTCAGAGTATGAAATATCCACACGGTGGGTATTCAGGGTATCGAGTACTCCACACCCTGCATGCAAAAGTCACCGGACCTACGCTCAAGTGTTTGGTGTTTCGTTTATGCCCGCGTTGTGACATTGCGTGTCCTAGGACGTCGGATCTTGACAGAATTACATTAAAGAATAAAAGACTACGGCTCTACGCTAGTTTAATGCGGAAAGGAAAACTCACAAGAACAGTATCAAACCTCTGGATCACGGATTCTACTAAAACTTCTAGGGGTGTTGCTTTATCTCAAAATATAGAGCTCCTGATGCATAGATTAATCCTTTGTACCTTCCATCGTTCAATTTACAATATATTACATTGTCAAATATTTGCAGTTAGTACTTTACTAAGGCTTTGAGATAATAATATATTTATTGAAATTTCACTACATAAGATTTTGCTATCGGAGACAATTAATACTGAAGACAAAAATATACAATAGGTTCATCCATTATCATTTCACTCGTAAAACTGCTAATATAAACAATTTTATCCAGTGTAAAGAGAGGCCTATAAAACAACCTTGAAAGTTTGACCAGAATTCACGAACTAAAGGTCTGGTACTCATTTTGATAGTTTCAGGAACAACACGGACGGGATGAATTAATTAGTACTGAATATAATAGATGGAATACACCTTAAGGATCTATTGCCTATACATTCTCATCCAAAAATGTGTTTCGTTGACAATATTGAACACTTTATGATGATATGAAAATTGAATTTGAATAATAATAATAATGTCCAAAACTTGTCAATATATTGTTTAAACAATACGTTCTTTAACAAATTTTCAGCGAATATTTTATTGTCATTTGAAACGAATTCAATGATTGTTTTGAATACTCATGACTGTTTATAGAATTTCCTCATTATCTTGAAATTTCAATTTTAGAAAATTTACAGTTTTGAAAAATGGTAGAAAAATAGTGAGTTTTGAATACGTTTTCGTAAAAACGTTGTATATTACAATTAAAAAGTTTCCGGGCATTGTACGAATAGTTTCATAAGTACAGCTTTTACAAATTTTCAAAAACGAGAATTTCAAAACAATAAGAAAATTCTTTAGAAATTCATGTATACTCAGAAAATCAAGAAATTCATTTCATACGACAAATAGAAATATTCCCTGTAAATTCTTTACACAATATTTTGTTCAATCTTTATTTGGCATCTTTATTTGGTATAAGATTGCTGGCATCTTGGGTTTGCAGACGACGTCCGTCTACTTTGCAACACTGCTACAGCAGGACTGATGTATTTAGATTTACCTGAATGATGGACGAGGAAAGCGATACATGTCATGTATCAACAAATGACGCTATAAGTCACATTTTCAAACTTTGAAGTTACAAAAATCGAGATTATAAACCCTCTGGTCACGTACGACTCCGTGATGCCAGCCAAGGGTTAAACAATTTATTGTTATTTTTTGGCCATTATTATTATTCAAAATAAATTTTCTTATCGTCTTTATTGTGGTTGATTTTTTTTTTTTTTTGAATTTCATCTCATAATTCAATATTGTTGACGAGATTCACTTTTGGTTGAGAATGTATAACCAGTATATCCTTAAAACTCGAAAGCCAACTTTTGAGTCATCGTGGCCGGTAACGCATAATTTTAAACGCATCTTATCAGTGTGTAGCAAGAGTCTCAATCGGGGCAGCATACGCTTGTGCTTCTTTGAAAAAACTGAGTAAAGTTGTTTGTAAATAAAAAAGCTAGGCATAAGATAAAGATAAAAGTCTACTTTCTGCCCCTTTGAGAACAATAGGACGTTCCCTTGGCGCAAAACACGTCTTTATCGATATCAAATATCATTTAATCTCGTAATTGTTCAAGGGCATCGAAATTCAAGAATTGAAGTATTTTTTGTGTTTACTACCTTAAATACCTACACAGTCGAATGATTCTTTCCTGATCGTCAAGGTGTGAATTCTAATAAGAGTCAATCACATTGGTAATGTATTCCACTTCTAGAACGGAAAGACTTGACTTTTGGTGTTTGAAAAAAATGTACAGGTTTTGATAGCATAAATGCAGTAGTAATACGCTCCACGGTCGTATAGCAGGCGATTTAATCATTGTGACTTGCGTTATTGCTAGATCCTATTTTAGTTTCAATCAAAAATCGTTTAAATCACACATTTTGCTATCTTTTCATAATTATACAATTTTCAACTACTTCGAAACCATCTACTTGCATTTGAGAGTACAAAATGCATCTGCACTTACTGGTGTATAATGTCATCACCCTGATGCATATAGGACACTTTAAACATTTTGAAAATCTTTTAACCTAAAGAATTTAGTAAACCTGTGAAAATTCATCCATTATTTAGTCAATGAAAATAGTTACAGCTCCAGACCGTGATTTATCTAGACATAACAGTTAGAACGGTATGAAAATGTTGAGCAGGCGCGATGATTATATGCTATTGAGTAACGGATATGTGCTTGGACAAAGGTATAAATAATTCATTCGCAAGTAAAAATGAAGTCATCCTCCCGTGTGAATTTCTATGCTTTTGTTGTTTCACGTGAAAATACATATAATTGAAAATCAGTAGCGTGCCCATTTGTATGTAGCACGTATACATTTCAAAGGGACGTACAATCAAAAGAATCACTGAACGAAATCGTACTTCCTCTGTGGTTCGCTGCGTACACGTCCTATGACTGCTATGACATTATTCACTTAGGCTTATTCAGCACAGTTTATATAATCTGTAACCGCGTCAGTGTTAATCCGTAATTGACCCTACAGGGTCGTGCTCAAAATTGCTGTATACGTCATTACTGTATCAGTTGATACCCTTTATAAGCGTCTCCATTTTATCAAATTGTATTACATTTATGACTAAACTTTGTTACTTTCTGAAACTGAAGTCATACGATGGAAACTTACAATTAAAAAACTTTTGGTTGTGAAGTGGTTGGAACAGTCCGAGGAATTCAACAATAAAAAATTATAAAAATGAGGGAAAATCGAAATATTATTTTAAATTTGGTATGTTATAATTATACATCTTTAATTAGTTTCCCTTGCAGCATAGTAACATTTTCATACCTGTAAATAAACGAGAGTGCACTGTTACTACGTATTCGATACAACAAAATTATACTATATGACATTGTACCACAAAAAATCATACCACACAAAACTACACTACACAAAATGATACCACTTCTAGTGATACTTACTTACGTTATACTACTTTATCTATAATTTTGTGCAGTGTTATATTGTGTAGTATAATTTTGCCCATCATACTTTTAGTGTACAATAAGTTTTCATATGATCGATGCAAAAATGTTGGACTAATTTTAGAATGAGCATCACAATTGATGATTATGATAATTGATCATCTGTAAATAATTTAAATCACACCAGTCTTCAGAATCCAGGACATACGAAAGTACGGTAACAAGTGGCAGAAAACGACACATTGTTTAATAATTCAAAGGATAGAACCAACTTTCACGAATTTTCCTGTACAATAGCAATGCGGGGTCCAAATTCGAGCCATCCCAATTCATTGGTTTATTTTAACGACAAATAAGAATGAACTTAATTGATCAGCAAAGATAGGAGTGTTACGTAACCGATGACCCTAATTTTCAGAAAAGATGATTACTTTGTACTGAATTAATGATCCAAATATTTCTTAATCACTTTAATTACTGTGGAACATTGCAAAATTGGTTAAATCCAGCACTGCGAAATGTATGCACGATGATATCAGTAATTTCCATTTGGATGGGTTTTGTCAAACAGAGCTTTAAGACGCATTTCACTGAGTAAACAGTCGAGTCAGGTCAAACTGCGTCAATTTGATTCAACTGATTCTATTGGAAGTGGCAAATTAACAATTCTGGACACCAGAAGCGCCTACCTCTAATTTCGAGGAGCTCCGGCATGGCAAACGAAGATTTGTTCACGCGTCCGTAAACTAGCGTTTTTTACAATGTTGTTAAAGAAAAGAGGTAATACGGATTATTTTATTACCCAAAGGTAATATAGTACACGGTTGATAATATCGATAGAAGCACGGACGAGAAAAATCTAGAGTAAAATCAGACAGAAAGGGGGTACAAACACGTACTAGACACAGAGGAAGTATATAAGAGAGCAGGGAGCTAGCTGACAGAGTCAGTGTTTGAATCGAGTTTTCCGTCAGTAAAGAATGTATTGTAAGTTAAAAAATGAAGTGCTTCATTAAAGAATCTAAACGACGCTTCATTAATCAAACGATACCCTTAACCTTTTAACAAATGTGAACTCCTGCAAATTGTAATTAAAGTATTATAGGTACTTCGAGGGTTAGATAATTGATTAACTCACAGAATATTTTTGACAAAAATGTAATTTAGAATTAATCGATTTGGTTACTACATTTTTGGTCTACAAATTTGTTTCGAATTAATTTTGTAAAGTTGCTTAATTTTCAGGTAGATAGTTGTTGAAGAAAATATAAGTTTAAAAAGCGTTGGATATTCTCGTAGCTAAAAATCTTTAGTTTAAGTTTCAGGACGATGGCACTAGTGTGTACCACCGAGAAGATCGTGGTAGACCGAAGAAATGGTTTTCGAATATTTTGGTTGTTAGCGATGGAACGAGAGAAAGTGGGAGAATTGTTTAATGAATCGGATTGATGAAAAAACTGTAGGAGGGATATTAGGGGCAGTGGTTAGTTTTTTATAATTTTTGGGTTGGGTGAAGAGATAGATAAAGGGTAGTGTTTATGGTAACCGTCGAACGTGATAAAAACAATAGATAGAATAACACCGGTAAATCATGCACGGAGTGTAATATAATGATCGAGAGGGTTTGAGTTTATGGCCAATCATATAGTCGTCAAAGGTTCGATTCTACGGTACGAAAGTAGAAGGTTTTTTTTTATGACTATGTTAGCCCTTAGGGTTCATAAACGGCTTAGTTATAAGTGCTTACGGGAGTTTCATGATTAAATTAATCGGATGAATCTACCTATTTTAATTTAAACTTATACGTTGCAACAAGGTTAATTTTTTGATTTTTGCGTTTGTAATCGTACGAAAGACGTGGAAAGTGACTGTCGCAACTCAAAGGTTAAAATAAGTTAGGCCTCTGTATCGCAGTGGCGTAACCCAAACCGCAACACATCATCCCGTTTGTAAAACGCGGAAGGTGACTGTTGCCACTCAAAGAATGAATTCGGCTTCTGTATAATGCCAAAAAGCAGAAAAATAAAATATAATTCAGGAAAGAAAAAAAAAAGATGCAATTCAAAGGCCAAACTCCTACCTTACCGCGGTAAAGTGCGTAAGTAAACAATATCGAAACTAATAGAGTGTTGGCAAAACGTACTTCCAGTATTATTCCATTTTTCTCGAAAAAAATGACTTCAAACAACAACTGCATGCAACACAAAAGATAAGTGTTTTTATAGGCTCAAACTCTCATAAAGTTTTTTTTTTCTAATTGTAAGATCAACGCTTATTGGAAGAAAATTAAAAGACTTTAAAAATCAGTTTTCATGAGATTTGGCCTTGAAAATCAAATTTGCCGGTATTTTCACCATCATATTCGTGATCAGTGAGTCAAATTACATGGATATACGAAATTTCACATTAATGAAAAGGAGTTTCCTGTGAAAATTCGTGAGTGACACCCGAAAGGAACATATTTAAATAAGCCAACAAAGCCTTTATTTCATTTTTTTTTAAAGGGTGGTTAAAAACTTACAACCACCGACCACCGGCTCGAGGCGTTTTTTTTTTTTTTTTTTCTCACCCAAATATAAATTATGTCGATTATGATTCAGAGCAGCAAACGATTTATGAGTTGGCTGATTCGTTAGACATGGCTGGTCTCATTGCAGATTTTGCCCACGTTAAAGCGAGGCGAGTGAATTTTCATTAGGGTCATCAGTTTGAAAATTTCGGTTGAAAAACGGGAAGAGCGAGGGGATATCCTTGTTTGTCCGGGCCGGCAAATGTCTTAGAGCCGGCGCTAGTACTCTTTATACAGTTGATTCTCCATAGGTCCAGTCATGGGGGTGTAGGGAAGGATATTCCTAAGAATTAGCATACCCTTACTAACAAGATTGACATATACCTATATTATGGCGCTTTGAACTGAGTCTCTCGCAATAGGGCCGGCAAAAGTCCATAACAGCTACGTTATTTTCTTCCAACCCAGTAAATCCTTTGAATAGGGCATCTCGAAGGCTATGAGGGAAGTATGATTCTTGAATCTGACTTTCCCTCACCAACATCTCGCGAGCAAGACTCGACTTGGACATCGGCTTAACCTCAGAATAGGGTACCCGTGTCTGTGTTGGCTGATGGATGATCAGGTGATACTTAATTTTTTTCACTTGATTTTTGGTAAGCATAAAATATAATCTTATCCTACAAATGTTAATTGTTACGACAAGTTGACCGAATTATTTTTATCTTGAGTGTCCTGTGTTTGAAAGAGGATATATTTTTTATTGAACTCGGGAAAAGATATAAACTCAATGTGATGCTACTTGTATTTACTTGTATTCATATGATAAAAATTACTTGTATTGAATCAAAAAAAAAAAAAAAATATATAATATCACAACACGCATACTTACATTTCCTGGTGTGCAAGTTTCACCGCCAAGGTTTTCACAATTACATATTTGTCAGTTAAATAATTCAAGTTATGCAGTGTGATTCTGAATGAATGCAGATGAGTACAAGAATATTTTCCAAAATAAAAAATTGCATGATGGATTTGAAGTAAATAAGAGATGTGAACCGTTTCCCAATAACCGCCCTATTCAAAAGTAAGTGTCCAAAGACTCGCGAAAAAATTGGAGTGGGAGAAGCGCTCGAGCGAGGATTACGAGAGAAATAAAAAAAAATAAAAAATTATAGAAATAACATTTGAAAGCAATCAAATAAAGAAATAATCGTAAGTATGATTTAAACAAAAATAAATAAAGATGGCCTTATATCGGTGTCAACTACCGAGATAATTAATCGTAAACAATATTTGCTTATTCAATGATAACTAATTATTAAATTGGTTATTGGTATTTGCGAGGGATGCGCTAGGCAAAAGGATATATCAGAAATCTCTAGCGAGAGTAAAAAATTTTTAAACTAATAGTAAGAGCGTCTTGTATTTACAAAAGTATTGTAATTCCTATAGTCTAAATTGATTCAATTTGTCTTTATTACTAGCATTCCGTCAAAAGCATTGAATGCCTAGGCAGATGATATTATTGCTGCTCTTTTCGTTTATTTTTATTAGTTTTTTCTGTTTTAAGCAATGTGATAAATGTGTTATATCTACAACTCAAATTAACATAATGTTATTAGAAGAATTTAATACAGTGAATGGAAAAATTTTGAACTGTTCAGTTATAGTACTGAAGCTTTAAGCTTGTACTGTCATTATCTAATTTGCAGATTTGTCATTAAAATATTTAATAGCTACATCTTTATTTTATTTGTAGACTATACTATTTCACAATTAGTTATAAAATAGGATAACTGCACGGTACTTCATACTGTACAAGTGTTGCACAATTTACTTAACATATAAGACTAGCAAGATCTGGCCGATGGGTTTTGTTAGTTTTACCAAGGATCGTAGGAAAATTTGTTGTTAAACGTGTACTTTCTCTAGAGCAGCAAAGTAGCAAGTACTATTTCCTCTTATAAATTTTACTATGGAGCAGTAGTAAAACTGCCATCGTATTTTGTTTCGCAGAAACGTGAATAGTACACAAGTGGCTACAAGTGAATTTTTACTATGGAGGATAGTACAATTCACTAAAAACCCTCATGTGTCCCTCTTCTGTTGCACTAGCATAGTGAGTTTCACAAGATATACCAGCAAAATGTACTCTTTTCTCCGTGTAGCAGTTCGTCCATCCATCGCTTTTCTTCTTTGTTCTTATTTGTACGAATAATTTCAGTTTATTTTTTCCCATTACTTCAGTTTTTCTAATGAGCCCCCCCCCCCCCCCCCCCCCCCCAACAAGGTGCGAAACGTTCCAAATATTTAACTACTTCGTTTGATCTTTGACACCGAGAACGCAGTTTTCCCTTTATCGATAAAGCGTTATGGTAGATTACGTTTGGCTGATAGTATGATTGATAGAGCATACGGGATAAAAATGGGCTACATTTCTTCAATGACATTTGAAATGAATAAAATTGCAACAGCACGTGTGGATTTTCGTGACCCGAGAAGATACATAAGTTAGAAGTTCGTCGGAGAAGGTAAATTTTTGATGGGAGTAAAACCGTTAGGATTCTTTTGGCGACATTTCGGCTATGCCCAGCCAGTTGAAAGATACTCCTCAGCGCTTAGATCTTCATCATACGGCTACTATGGAGGAAGTCTTTTGAATATTGAATAGGAATGAAAGGAAATTGCAATAGAAATATTACTGCCATTGGAAAATCTCTCAAGGTCTAAGGTCGTTCAATGGGATACTATGGCTTATTTTTCATATCTTTATCCTTACACAGAGATTTTATTCAAATCTACGATGGCAGGCCAACCTTTTATGGAATTATGCTATACCTACTTCTTGGTGCACAAATTATAGTAAACAGAGGTTTCAGGAAATGCAACGATATTGAACTAAGCCGTCCGTTACAATAAAATAATAAAAATATTTTTTCTGAATGACACAGGTGACGTGGCGTCTGGGAAGAAGTCACGAACTCGCCTATCTCGACCTTCGTCTCGGACAACACCAAGGCCACGAACAACAACCACCCACCGTAATAATCATGGTAAGTTGACTAATTATAGGTCATTATCTGCCCAAACACTGACGATTTTTAATTATTGTTACGTGACAATCCTCGTCCCAAAAATTGAAAAAGGATGTTGAAATTTATTTTAACACTATTGCTTTTAAAAATTACTTAAACTATGAAAAAACGATTGTGATTCAAATTTTGAGAAAGTTCACGCAAATTCCATGATGTCAGATGATGATTCGAATACCTGAACTGGAGTGGGGTTTCATTTTTTCACTTTAACTTGTTTACAGGGGTTTAAATTTTCAGTGTCAATAAATTCGGCATAATATAAAGTTATTACATATTTTTTCGGCTATCTTTTCATAAGATGTCTCAAAATTATATTTAATACGCCAGGAAAAAGAAACTGCAAAATCTGTTTTACCGTGATACTTTTGTCTGTCAAACTGTCCGACGAATTTCCGCGATAATCTCGAAAACAGCTGAGTGAAGAATTTGAAACTGATAAGATTTGGCAGCCAAATGAAAAAGATTAGAAAGAAAAATTATAAAAGAGAAAATCCCTAAAAAACAAAAAATTTGTAAACTTTGTTCAAAATAAATATATAAACTGGAAAAAAACATAATCGTTTGCTTAGACAATCGAAGGATAAATGAAACGGGATATGGCAATTATTCGTGCCCATGATTTCCCTACAAAATCATCTAAGATTTAGATTTTTTCATTAAGTCGTTTTCGAGATCATTGCGGGAGTTTGTCGGACAGACTGACATTTTTACACATACCTGTTTTTCGGATTCTAGAGGTTCGAAAACGAAAAGATTCGTTAAAATTAAAAAATAGTATATTATGTAACGAGTGGGGAAAAGTGACGATTCTGAGTGATTGCGAATTAGCTGCACGAGCCGAAGCCTTGTGCGGATATCATACGAACTCAGAATCCTCATTGCCCAAGAGTTGTACACGATATTTTTCACAATTGAAATGTATAAATAGGCAATTTCAGCCGCTTGTTGGAACAAACAAAACACACTATTTCTCAATAAATTACGAGCGCATTCGAAAATGGCAAATCGTTTTTCCACTAGCGGCGAAATATTTTTCTGTTAGTGGGCAAAAACTGTTTGCCTACTAGTGGAGAAATGGGTCGCTATTTCCCAATGCGCAAGTCATTCGTTGAAAATAGTGTCTGTTGTTCATGTTCAGCTAGTAGTCAAAATCGCCGAATTTTACGTATGAGTTGTGAAAAGTGATTTTCTACTGAAACCAATACTTTTCTTGCATCACCAAAAGTGATGAAAAGTGACCAGGAATCCCACTACCATCTCATTATCGTTTTTATACCATAGAATTCGTGTGAATATTTTTTAATTATTTCTTGAGCTTGAGATGGGTAAAACATTTTTTTTTAATCTTGGTTCCACAGATAATTTTTTTTCAATATTTTCGTAGCTTCTGGGCTGAGGAGTATCATATAAAATTGAAAAAAATCTGCAATGATCAGGTTTAGGTACACAATGATCTATTCGTAAAGAAAACGATATATTTAAAATGCAAAGTGGTCATGCAATGTTCATAATGTAATTATTCATAAACGTTTTTGAGTTCAACATTTAATAAAGCTTTTTATGTAAGACTCTGACAATCTCCAAGAAGTCAAGGATATTAGAATACACTAATGGAAACTTTATAGCAAAAGACTTGTTATTTCTTTAGCAGTGACGTTTCTATCATATACGATAACTTCTTTTAAACCAAAAAATTAGTTTGATCAGTTACAAATAAACTTGAGTGCTGGAGAGTTCGGTTTATTATATGTAAAGTTTATGCGAAATAAGATGCCTACCTCTTGAAACGTACGCATACACCGCGTTGATTGTTGATACACGCCTGCGGTTTTTTTTTCTTGTTCGAGAGAAGCGGCAATAACAGGAACCAAATATAAACTAGAAATGGCAGGAATTACGTCTTTCTGTTCAATACCTCACAATTATAACATCGTTCCGTATGAAAATCTAACTCTTCGAAGACTACCTACCTGAAAAATTGAAAGAATGCGCGAGATGCTGTCTGTTTTCATAATCCTTGAACAAGAAACAATATTTTGAAATGTTCTTGTATATTTGGAAATAATAAAAACTAATTGTTTTTATAGTGAACTTGAAATCCACACAAAATGCGATGTATAAGTTTGACGAGATCATTATTCAATATTTTATTTACAATTTCCAGATGTAGATCCGAACAGAATTGGCTGGGCAATCCCAGAAGCAAATTCTCGCAATAAACAAAACAGTGGTAATCTACCGCCAAAACCATCGGCCCCACTACCAGATCAAAATGTTGCTATGAAATCCAACGCACCATCCTTACAGTCAGGTAATTACGTCTTTGTTAAATGTGCGAAGAAAGAACTTTGTCTTCGAAACTATTGGAATCAATAGTGAAAGGCTTAAAAGTTCAACGTAAGCTTATTGAACGTAAGAACATAAAAGCATAGCCAGGACCGAGTTGTTCTATCCGAAAATTTCGGCTAACAATTACGTATTTGCATAATATTCTTTCTAATATGAATTACTTTTGTTTTCTTGTGCTCAAAACTTATGGTGCAGAAATTCAATTAAATTAGTATTCCGAGAATTCTGTTATTATGAAAGTTGGGGTGTATCTCTAAATATGTGTCCAGTATGATATATTTTTCTCAAATAAACTATATTCATTTGCCTAATGTTGCCATACACAGTATGGGAGTGTTTCAATAACTAAATGCGACAACCCACGTTTTACTGACAATGAATACGCGCTGGAAACACATCGAATATACTGTGTGTCCATGGGGAAAGTGCGCACCTTATGTGCGTGCGTCAAGTCGTTGAATTTTATTGGCTGACAGTTACCGCCTGATTGAGCAGCCGACGCAATACCAATAGCAACTGTCAGAAAATGTCCCTAGGAGCCCACCGCTACCTGTGGGCTCTGACCATTTTCTGACAGTTGCGATTGGTATTGCGTCGGCTGCTCAATCAGGCGGTAACTGTCAGCCAATAAAATTCGAACGATTTGACGCACGCGCATAAGGTGCGCACTTTCCTCATAGACACACGGTATAAAGTAGAAAGGCTAAGGATGGCTGAACGAGGTTGTCGCCAATGCATCGACGCATATAACTGTAGCGAAATAGGTATTATAATCATGCAAAATCTTTTTTTTACCAATTAATTAAATTGCAGGTTATCCTGGGCAATCTCAACAAAATTCATATCACGGGCAGCACCAGCCAGTCGGTCAAGGTTATAATCCAGCAGTTGGGCAACAGTATAATCACCCATTCAATACGCCTGCTGGAGCAACATACCAGCAACCTCCTAGCCAGTCGTACAATCCATCAGTTGGGCAACCTTACCATCAAACTGCTGGTCAGCCTTATAATCCTTCATTCGGTCAGAATTACCATCAACCCGTCGGCCAACCGTATAACCCATCAGTTGGTCAACCCTACCATCAACCTGTTGGTCAACCATACAACCCACCAGTTGGACAAACTGTGATTTTAGCACCAGCTCAAGTACCATCGTCAAATCGCGGATTAGGCCAAATCGCTAAAGAGGCTGTAGTGTTTGCCGGGGTGAGCGCAGGTGTAAATGCTGCAGTAAACAGATTGCTTCCAGGCGGCTCTCGTGGCGGAGGAACCAATACTCAAATAACATATAATAATTATTATAATAATCAAACTGACAGTCAAGGAAACCCTGTGCCACCACCGACTACAGGAGATTCTAGTAGTACGGCTAAGCCAGCAGAAGGCTCAAGCTCTGCTCCTGGAAATGCTATGGGGCTGCAAGTTGCAGGAAACCCGGAAAGCAAGAGCGTTCAAACCAATCCTGTTCCCGATGCACCGCTGGGTGTTGTACCATTAAATATGAACGCCTCAGGGACTGATTTAGGATCCAGTGCCTCCTTAGCTCCAGCTTCAGGAAATCCTATCGCTCCACCAACGCAGACAAATTTAGTGTCTAACGAGGAGCTAATGCGGTTATCAGAAGAACTTTTTGAAGCTGACGCCAATAACGCATTCAAATATATTACTTTAAAGCTGCAAGGTCAAAAAACTGATGATAGCATAACAGACAGCGCAATGGAATCGTAAGTACACCGCACAAAGTTGTTTTACTTGCACGAAAAAACAAATGCACACAGTGAAATTACGAGTTCACAATGGAATTTAAGACAATAGTATAAGACCGTGGCCCGTGCTTCACGTAGAATTGAGGATACATTCATTTTTCAAAGTTGAATTTCAAATTTCATCGATGTGCTGTAAACATTTCCCATTTCTGTCGAAATGGCCATCATTCAATACTTTTTAGATGAATTCGCATGATTTCGTATGATTTCAAATTTTTCCTACGGATGTTGAATGGGGTTGTGAATGTTTCCAGCTTCTCACAAGTGAGTTTATGTACTATAAAAAAAAATGTCACCAATTTTATTATGTCAGATTATTGCAATCATCTGTTTGACAGATAAATTTGTCTTTGTGAATGTTTTTTTCTGAAAAGAATCACATACTTGAGTTTTTTGCGGGACAAACGCAAACGTGAAATAAATCGATCTGTCAAGTACGGTAGAACCTTGAGTAACCGAACATCCAGTTCCCCAACTCTCCGGTAATTTCGGAACCACAGTTTCTGCCTCGCAAAGTTGCATTATATGAACGAAAACACGAAAGTTTGAAATAAATAAATACGCCGTTATAAAAAGAGATATCCGAGAAGGTCCATAGTCCTATGTTGAAATTTATGATATTGACTTTATACGTAAATTGAATGAGAATAATGTTACAGTTATTAAAGCAACATATTATGTATGTAAGGATAACATAAAAATACGTGCGTCATATTTCTAATATTTTTTACTTTTCTAACAACTGTTTCACTATCCAAACTTTCGTTAGTTCGAACTGTCCCAATTGATTCAAATAACTCAGGTTCCCAGTGTGATGTGATCAATATGGGCATCAAATTCGAACGAGCTAGCTGGCCGAAAGTGCATGCCCCCTTTACGCTTTTATACATTAAGTTTCATTTCGATAATTCGGATACTTGTTACATCTTGAATTTTTTATCTGAAGTTCTTTAGAAAGCACTAAAAATTGCGCGGGGTAAAAAATAGAAGGCGACACAATAGGACGGCATAATAATCAAATTGTCCAAAAACCCAACATCTCATTTATAGAATTTCAAAGTATAGGAAGCCAAACGAAATATCGAAAAGTCAAAATGTGTAAACGTAGAAGCATAGAATGGTAATACATAGTATCCTCAAAATTGAAAAGAATATAATAAGCTAAAAATATAGAGTTGTCGGAATTTTGACGTTTCAATACTTCAGCTTTCTATACTTTATGCTATATTCTATACTCTTCTATATTAAAAAATTCTATGAAACAGATATTTGTATCTTTGAAAATTCGGTATTCGGAACCGTCTATTGTGTAGCCATTCATCTCTTTAACACTCACCCACAATATGACTCAGAATTTCATACGACAAACGTTTAATCGTTTTTTTGCGAATACGTAGGTATAGTATAGTATAGTATAGCATCGTTTTCGATGCAAGCGAACCCGTTATAAGCCAATTTCCCATCCGTTCATCAGAGAAGCGCTTTCTCTCCCTAATTCTAAGCTCTATTCATCGGATAAACAACTTTGGCTTGAGTGCTTCCATTTAAATGAACGAGGGACTGTACAAAATTACATACTTCGTCTAATATGTGTTGCAACTTACACTCCAGCTTGAGTGCGGTATCTGCGGTTTGCTTATATCGAAACTAAAATGATGCTCACGGACATAGTTCACATGCCGGAAAAAATGGGAAGCGCTCAACCAACAAATTTCTCCGAGTTCTATTTCGCTGATTGCCTCAACGTTCGCTTATAGCAGGATAGTACTGTATTTAAATATGCGGAGTTCAGTTTTTTAACTAGGGTAACGATTCCTTTCGAATAAATAAAAAATCGAACTGTAGAACGAGAAATCGAGGCCAATCTTATCAAATCTTAGTAAATGTCAATACTTTGCGTTACTGAAGCCAACTTGTGCTTATCTATTCATTAATAAATTCCAATGCTTAAGATCACTGGCCATCGTTAGTAATTGTATCAGTGTACTACTTCGCAGATGTAACCTCGATATATCAGTTAAGCAACGATTTTTCTGATTCCAGTTTGCTGACGGTCCAGCCTGAGGGATTACAAATTCCGACGATTGCTTTGCTGCGCTCTGTTTACGACAAATACGAATTGGATTCCGGAGTACCTGAAAAAATAACCCCAGAAAGACGAGATGGAGAAATGAATGTGATAAATGAGTTTCTGAAAACACAAGTAATGTCAAAGGCCATGAAATTTATCGCGAGTAAAGGTTTGATACCCAATGATGAGTACGAATTTAAAGATGCGTTAAAAAGGATTTGGTTTTCTCAATATGCTCGTGAAAATAACATAATATCAACCAGCGGTTTTGAAAACGTATTCTTGGCCGAAAAATTTCAAACGGAAATCACTGGGTTACACAATTGGATTTACTTCAACGAGCAGGAGTCTGCTGGCAAAGCAAATTATTTGGGATACATTAGAGAAGCTAAACTTGGAAACGTGAGTATTCAGAATTACGGATTTGTATTTTAATACATACTTATGTTTTCTGACTAGAAGTTACAGCCTAGTTGATTAATTGTTCAAAAGACATATTCGCATCCTTAATCCTTTCCTAAAAAAGCAATGATTAGGTAATTAACGTGAAGAAATTGGTAATAAGGCATGAAGATTCCTGGTATCTCCTCTCTTAAAAAATGTTCATCACACACAAGTATTTTGGTCTGATTGAGTACGGATATTTTATTCATTTATTAAACAATTAATTCAAGTATTCTACCAATAAATTATATTACTAGGTTCAGCTAACGATAAAATTAAAAATAAAACATCAGAGAGCATTTTTTTCACGTTACCATTCACAGTTGAAGAACGTTTTATACTATTTTATGGTTAACATTATAATCGAGGGTACAATAACTATAACATTTGTTTTACAGAATGCTGTAATCATCAAATTACGGGCAACTCTAAACGACATCGTAAGACCGGTCACAACGATTTTCGTTGGCACTTCACCTGAATTAGAAATGGCTCTGTATACGATTTGCTTTTTTGTTCGCCCAAATGGTGCGTGCCCCGTATCACTAGGATCTACACCGTTTACAATATTCACGAACAAAATAAGTTACTTCGGCAAAGAAACTCTTTTTTCGGCTTATCCAGAAATATAAGTTTTGCAGCAACTACTTGGGAAGTTCGATTTTCGAAACCCGTGCAGCGTGTAGTGCCCTAATGCCAAACAGTGCGGAAGGGGACTGTTAGTGCATGTGCACAACTAAAATGCTCTACTTCCCACACTGAGCTTTCTTTAGTTCATGCGTACATTCCAATCACTCAATTTTACGCACTGTGTTATTGAGTGTAAGTTACCTAATCTCAATTGTACGCATTGTCAGTGGCACACTCAATGCGTTTTGAAATCAAACTTTCCGCGCGGGTGCTGCAAAAATATCGTATGTGACACGTGGGGATAGGCGATATCTGACAGGTGTGATCACAGCATTTGCCTGTAGGTTATGTCGCAGGCTACACTTGTTCAGATGTTACCCATTTTCTGCATTTGTCACACAATATACTATTTTATAGCTATTTTTTAAATTTATTAATTTCCAAGAGTGTACCACCGTGTAAGTGTACACGGTATATTTGCTCTAGGCAAATATAGCTGAGGCAAAAATAAATGCAAGAACAAATGTTTTACAAAACTTGAAGGGTTTCAAGGTGTTATAAGTGAGTTGTACTCAGTTTATATATTTGTTATCTCTGTTTATTGTATTTGGTAGAAAGAAACGGTTATCAGGCTATACATTTTACATCTATTGTCCTATCTCTACATTTATATCCTCGCGCCCAGGTTGCCGCGGTAAAACTAGCTTTTTAACCTAGTGCCGGCATCTGCCTTTAAGAAAGATGGTGCTGACATGGGTTGTCTTATGGATTGTGCCATTTTGGAGATTTTGCAGGCAACGTCTTATTTTAGATATGGAACACGTATTTTGGATATCAGCAGTTATTAGTAAGATCAATGCTTTCACCTAAGCCTCCATACTTATTCGTTGTCCCTTATTCTAATGGAAAAGTTTGTTATCGTAACTTATGCTCTGAAGCGAGTTTTTGAAGAACTAACGTCAAAGCTAAACTCGCTAAAGACCGTTCGGGCTCACGATAGCCGTGGAACACGTGGATCATTGTAGTACTCTAGACGTAGAAACGATTATTAGATATTTCATTTACGATTCTATTATTCGTACTCCACCTCTTCGTCTCCTGTTTGTTCAATCAGGCTCTTATTTTTGAAGGCGCGGTCTCGTCTACGAAATTTCACTGTGCGGACATTTTACCGTCTGGAATTTCTTCATTTTACAGAAAATCTCGTCCGGTGACTTCTGCGTTTTGAAAATGTTTTTCCAAAATAGGTGACACCTACGGCTTAATTCATTCAGGCCTTTGGAGGACCACAGATAACTTGTAGCTTCATTTATTCTAACCTTCAGAGTACTACAATTATCTTTTGCGTTCCAATTCGGGGCTTGAGTGTTATGGTTTCGAAAATGCCACTCCCCACTTGAAGCTTGAGTTATTTTAACCTTATGAGAGCCACAAATTCTTCGTTATGATAGTAGTAATAACAAAAACAAAAGCATCAATTTCGAATCCTGGGTAACGTAATCCACGCCTAAGACAATCGTAGTTATGCTCGGAGAAATTGTGGAAATTTTGGAAACTTTCCAGATAAACGGACGAACGGATAAACACTCACGGAGTTTGCTGTTATAATTATGTTATATCGTTTCAAAGTTGCCAATTTTGTATCCACAAGAAGTTTTTAGCGCGGGCAATGAATACGTGTAGAAATTGAGGTGAACAAGTATTAAAAAAGTACATTCAAAAACAATTCTTTTTTACGTGTTTGAATACGTCTTTGCTATCGCTATGAGCTGCTGATGCCCAAAAACCGTGTTCCCTATCTAAAATCAAATGTTACTTATAAGATCTGTAAAATGGCAGAATCCTCAAGTAGACGCATTAAGTTTAGTGAAAAACGTTTTTTACATCTATTTCCGTTTCTACGGATATTTACTTGAGACGGTTAAAATCGACCACCCCGTGTAATTCATTCTTAAGATAATGTTTGTTCAGATTATGTAAAATGTATCCATTTATTGAAAAAAGCCTTGCTGTATTGGACATGTTTTAAAAGAATATAAGAATCCACACTTTTGGTGACTTTGTCCTAACAGAATTTTTCTAACGCTTGGAACAGACTAAATAAATTCTATGATTTTCTAACTTCCTTTACTTTAGTAGAAAAAATCTACTGCATGACCGAAGCCTTTATGTTAGTTATACCAATATGAATGTGAATAATAAACTACAACTGCTTTCGTCAACTTTTATCGTTTTGATTTTGTATTTTATCGAATTTTGTCGATTCGCATGATAATTAAGTGGTGGTCAGATGTGTTTTTTTTTTTTGAAATACATATGTTACAGACGTACAAGTAATTTTCATAGGCTAAATGCTTGGAAATTATAAGATATTAAACGAATAAAAAAATTTCATTCGATTTGAATATTTGGCATCCAATAACTTCTCATGACTTCAGATTGTCATTATCAAGGAAAATATTGTTTCTTACAATATGTATGTGCCAGATTAGATTTTAGACGCGAAATCAGAATGGCTGTTCTTGAATACACTAAGAATTCTATTCTGACTCCAACCGGTTTTTGGAGCCAGATGGATATTAAATGTAATTATACTTTAAATAAATTCTAGAGCTGCTGATTGTGAAGTATGAATACATCATCAACTAAATTCTAATAGCGGAAAATTTTGTCCGCGGAAATCATTTATACGTGTAAAGGCGAAAGTAGAGAAAACTGTTCCGCTCACCTACCTCCTCAAGAAAAGTGGGTAGCTACCATTACTGTATTGAGCCGAGTAAGAGAAAACTGCATGCAGTGTAGCTTCGCTGAAAAGGAGAAGAAAGCGAGAGGGCAGGACAAAGCCGACTGAAAAAAATTACATTTCTACACAGAGAAAGAGGATTTGTTGGATTGAGTGAATATTGTTTCACTCACAAGTAAGTAAAACGTTTCGGATAAATGTTCGTGACTCAAGTATATTTGTCGGGATTCATCAAAGTGCATACACGCAGAAGATAATTGAAAAATTTCGAATGACAGACGCGAAAGCTGTAAGTATACCGGCAGACCTGCATGTTATACTAGTGCCGTACGAGGAAAGGAAAGAAAAATTGATCAGTATGCTGTATCGCGAGGGCTCATTTATCTTTCCAGCAACAGTAACGCGTCCAGATATAACTTTTCGCGGTAAACACAATCAGTAAGTATTTAAATAAGAACTCGCGTGATCTTTAAAGGGCTGCAAAAAGAATATTTGCACATTTACGTGGAACTGTTAATCTTATCATCGAATATAGAATTACAGAGACCGAATCACAGCCAATATTGCGATTATGCGGGCAATATAGAGACAAGGAGATCAACAACAGGGTACGTTTTCTGTCTGGCAAATGGGGTGATCACGTGGTCTTCTCAAAGGCATAAAATAGTAACACTTAGGACAACAGAAGCGGAGAATGTAGCCGCATTAACTACGACACGAGAATTGGTATGTTTGCTTGAACTTCTGTTAGGTATTGAATATTCATGTAAAAACGAGACAACTCTGTTTGTAGACAACGAAAACTCAATAAAATAAGTCTAAAATCCTGTCTTTCATAAAGATTGATTGAAGAGAGATTGATTCAGAAGTCTGTACGAAAGATTAAACGCGAAACTTGGTGTAACGAAACGCACTAACGGCGATAGTATTAAGAAAAGTTGGACACATCTCACCGGCTACCTAGTTCCCTGCGAAAAGGGAATTCATGTTCGGGCGGCCATTTTTTTCAGTAAGCCGCCAACACAACGCTCTTGTACATGGTCTTTCATACAGGTCTGGTAGCTCCAGTGAAAAAGGTATATCACTTATTGGAAACACATCAGTAGTTCACAAGTCACCATTAGGTTCGTTGCAAAGTTCATACTTTCAGTGGCACGAGCACGCACGAGTGAGGGGTTCGAATGTGGGATCGTGGATCAGACAGAGACAGCACTAGTCACCAAACACGGTTCAAATCAAGGTGTGTCATTTCAGATATTAATTTTGAAACCAGTCAGGATATAATATGCGAAGAAAAAACGAAAGAAATTATTGATGAGAAAAATTAACGGACAACACGGGAATCCAATCCGGAACCAGCGGAAGCCTATCCGTGATCGCGAGTAAGTCGATCAATCACGGATAAAAATTCTATAATACTGGCTAAAAACCATAATAATATCGATGCAAATTGTGTAGAAATTATTTGTTATTATGCATGATAGTTGTAATAAATACACGAGGGGTCGGTAATATTCTATACCTCTTTACTTTTCACGTGCTTCATACAAAGTCAGGAGCGACCCTGGCCGGCGTGCTCCTCGTCGTGTACATGTATAGAGGGCGTAGGCACACTTGAGTGTCTGTTTACAATCATCGCCACAATAGTAGTAATAAAAGAAGTACAAGCAATGAGTAAGATTCATATATTTATTTCTGTATTGAAATGAAATAAGATAACAGTATAACTCGGCGCGCAACTCGTGCGCGTTTGTACAAGTTCCTTCATTATCGGGGGCTGATAGAAAATTTCGGCTTCGGCCAAACCTTTGGCTGCTTTTTGAAGATGCGATCGAAGGTGGCTGAAGCCGAAGTCAAAGGTGCGGTCGGACATTAGTAGTTACACAATATTTAATTTATCTTTATTTTGTTACTGTAACCTGAAGATCGAAACGTCGACATAAATAAATAATCTTATGATCAATTCTGACGAATCATCGTTCAGTCAGTAAGAATGATAAAATGTCGTTCGAATAACTGTTATCAAGTGTTTTCCATAAGTGCCCTCTTTGTACCAGCCTTTTATACTCTTTACACTGGAAAGTTAACAATCAAATTCGAACAACATGGTAGTTCGTTAAATTTTTTTTCACTGCGTAATTTGTTAATACTTCGTAGAAGTTCATGTAAGTTCAGTATTGCTTACGGAACTTGAATATGAAAGGTCATTAATCAGTGAAGTGAGTCAACTTTATCACTTCAGTAGAGTTGAGTATTACCGTCACTGTTGATTTAAAAGATGCCAAAAAGTTGAGTTCCTGCTCTCATTGGGAAAAAAAAAAAATTACGGATTTCTGGAAATTGCAGAGAATGATTGTAACATGTAGTGAAATAGTCAGTGAAAATTTGTTTTAAAACATTAAGCCGCTGCAATAAAACGTCATGAAAACGAGGTATTTTCGGGAAAGTGGTTTTCATGTGATATTTATAGAAAATTGTAACGCTGTTAGAATTATGGAATTTCAAAATGCAGAAAGTGCAAATTTAGAAAAGCAAAATGCGAAAGCGTCAAACAAAAGAATGTGCATACTCAAAAAGTGGTAATTCATGCAGTTCAAGGTGTCACAACAGTACATCATGCTGTAATTAGTGAGTGAATAAATTATCGTAAGAAATATTATAAATTTGTATTGTTACAAGAAAATTTTCAATACCCCTGGCATGAATTCACAATCACCAATAGGAATAATCATTCAATTTCATTTGTCAATAACAAGAAAAAAAAGTGAAACATGGCAAAAATCGCTACGGAGTTGTACCTGAGGGATTCTCCGTCAACTCGGCCACTTTTTTTTCGACCATCTCAGATCTGCCCTATAATTAGTTATATCAAAGTACTATTAAAAGGTACGCTATGTGAGTTTTTTCAGATTTTTTAATTCATTATTAGAGAAATTGCCGTTTTTTTTTTCAAATGAATATATCTCGGAAACTTGAAGTAACTGAAAAAAAAATGACTCTACATAAAAGTTGTAGTTTTTTGTTAGCTTTCGAGAGGAATTTGTGAAAAAAATTTTACGTTTCGGTAACGCTCATTTTTTACCAAAAATGGAAGAAATTATTTTTTTTGTTCAAAAAGGACCCTTTTTTTTGCTGACAAAAATTACAGTCTTCCAATATGTGTGACAATATCGCCAAAAAAATCGCCAGAGTGGCACGGATCGAGGTTCTAGGGTAAAAAAAATGAAGAAGTTACAAATCAATTTTTTTATACCGGAACCTCAACCGAATTTGTGAGAATTCATTTTGTTTATCCTAAAACCTCGATCCGTGCCACTCTGGCGTTTTTTCGGCGATATTGTCACACATATTGGAAGACTCTGTAATTTTTTCAGCCAAAAAAAAGGGTCCTTTTTGAATAAAAAAAATAATTTCTTCCTTTTTTGGTAAAAAATCAGCGATACCGGAACGTAAAATTTTTTTCAAAAATTCCTCTCGAAAGCTAACAAGAAACTACAACTTTTGTGTGGAGTCATTTTTTTTTCAATTACTTCAAGTTTCCGAGATATATTCATTTGAAAAAAAACGGCAATTTCTCAAATAATGAATTAAAAAATCTGAAAAAATTCACACAGAGTACCTTTTAGTAGTACTTTGATATACCCAATTATGGGGCAGATCTGAGATGGTCGAAAAAAAAGTAGCCGAGTTGACGGAGAATCCCTCACCTGTTGAATAAAGGTTGTCAAACTTTTTTTTAAAGAAGTGCGCTCTTACGCGAGCACACACATGATTGGGCGAAATATGTGCGAACTAATGTCACGGATAGAAGCGTGAGAGTAGCCGAGAGATGTGTGATCTCCCGTCTACTCGTTAGTCTTATGAAGAACGTTGTTCAGAGCAATCAAAGAATAAACGAATATTACATTACTATATTTTCCACTGATAAATACGTGTGCATTTTTATTATTCCCGAATATTCAATCCTCCTACAGCACTGAGCAAATTTAACAGTACCTAGGTGAGGAAATCGTTTTATGCAATAATTAATTCTTTACCTTTAAAATTGGCATTTGGATCTCTGATTGCTTGAGCTTCAACAGTAAAATCACACACGGACGACCGTGGGCACATCGACTTGGTGCCTTTGTATGTATCCAGGATTGAAGAAGTTTGGTGCATTGGTCGATGTCCAGCTTTTCTCCGAACTTTATTGCTCCTGAAAACATTTTTAGATTATTCCGAACCGACTTATGGGGCTACGCAGAAAGGTAAAGATATTCAACATAAACCAACACGGATTAAGATATTACATTCGATGATCTCTATAGACAAAGTAGTCCGGCTACAAATAAACTAATGAGAAAAAACTGAAAAATCATGATTTTAGTCATTAGAAGGCGCCTGCATTGAAAAGCTAGGAATGAACGATTATGGAGAATATTAAACCATGCGGAATTTTTCGCATAATTAGCCGGATCTCAGGGACCGGTAAAATAAATTTGAAATGACGTATATCTATCAGGTATGATTTTCAAAATTAGGACACTGATCGTCCCGAAAATATCTGATTATTATATATCTAACTTTCAAAATGGTCGGCAAGAAGGTAACATGATATGGATTTGAATAAACTATAAATAGAATAAGTTACCGTACCGTGACAAGCTTCCGTTGCAATGGCTTGGTGAATAATCATTGGTAGATTAGCATTTGGCATATAGTTGCAGTCCAAATTATCCAATATCTCGAACAGAAGCTTTCGAACTGTATGCTCCAATTCAGTACGACTATGATTCAACATTATTCTGTCAAAGCATGTTGGTATACTTGTTACAACTAAACGATCCCTGTTTTCTAAATTCAGCCCAATGCCAAATGCTTCTATTTTTTTTAGATGTGTTGCAATTTGCTCCGAAAAATGGCTTGGCAGGTCATCAATAATCATTGGTATGGTCAGTTTGGTGGATGTAAACAATCTCTGGTTTTCGACGGTGTAACCTGAAAGTCATATCATTTTATGAAAAAGTTGAAAAAGTGCGGACAACATTCCAATCATGAGAAGAACAATACTAAATGTATGAATTCAAATGGTTATGTGTTGAGTCGGACAATCTAACTTGTTATTAAGTAGACCCTAAAATAAGTTGTGAGTTCTCTGTCCATTTATATTATATATACGAGTATCTAGTCTATGTTCTTCACAATATATCTGTACGCTCGGAAGACTGGTCACGTGTCTTAAATAATAAAACACATTTTAATACTCTTTCCTTGACACCGGACCTCTACATTATGTACGTATTAAAGTGAAACTTCCTTGCTGAGGGGGCAATACTTTTCTGGCGTTATGAAAATTAAGACCGCGTAAGGGGAATGACTAGGTGCGAGTTGGGGTGACCGGGAGCGGAGTAGAGTGCCTCCGCGGTGACGCCATTCCGATGCATGCGTGAGCGATTGAACGGGAAGGGGAAAGGCAAGGGAGGGGTAGAAATGACGCAGCAGTGATGCTACTGAATTTTCGTAATGCTGCCTATGTTTGTGTATTCCTCAGTTTTCGTAACGGCTAATCATTGGTGCTACCACATTTTTCATTTCAGATCATACCCGCATTCTCACTATTACCAATTATTATTTCTTGCCGAATAAAAAAATACTAATAATGCATCTCTATTTACAATCAATCAGCAATAAGTTTCACTTCTGTCGTGCGTGGACTCCATGCATACAATTTTTTATTACTATCATGTGTATTATTATTATTATTATCATTATCATTTTGTGTGCGATGTCAAAGATCTGTGAACATATTGTGCTTGACCAGATCATTAAATATCTAAATGACTACGATGTGCTGGATCAACGTCAGACTGGTTTCCGGCCCGAAATGGGTACGCAAACTGCTGTTTTAAAGTTTGTTGATGATATTAGGTTTGGTATTGATGAGCAGTTGGTCACTATAGCAGTGTATTTGGACTTAACGAAAGCATTTGATTCTGTTAATCACTTGCTGTTGCTGACTAAACTTTGTAATCTTGGATTCTCGATTGAAGTTATTCACTGGGTATATTGGTATTTGACTGGAAGAAGACATGCTGTAAGAGATGGTGCAGAGCTGTCTACATGGAGTAATTGCCTTGCAGGAGTGAGTCAGGGAAGTGTTCTTGGCCCGCTATTATTCTCACTGTTTATCAATGATCTTCTTACGTGTCTACGATATTGCAGTTATATCTTTTTTGCAGATGATGGTGTTATCTATTTAACATGTAAAATTACTGACTTAGATAATGCAATTGGAAGGATGAATGAAGATCTTGCTGCGGTGGCGGAGTGGTGTCGATTAAATGAGCTCAAGATTAATGCCACCAAGACAACGGCTACGATATTAGGCAGTCCGTTCAATGTTAACTTGGTCAAGCTGGATCAGATACCGAGTATTGTTTTGGGTAATGAAAATATTGAGTACGTTGTTAGTTTCAAATACCTCGGGGTTTTAATTGACCAGAGACTATCGTGGGTTGATCAGGTTGGTAAGACTTGTAAATCAGTGTCGAAAGTGCTATATCGTCTTCGTCAGTCGGTTAATGACTTGAACGTTAAAGCGTCAATTAGTAACTGGTTTGGTGCTCCCTATTTTCGATTACTGGGCGGTGGCTCTTACCAACGTAAATCAAAGTCTTGAGAAGAAGTTGAAGGTTACTCTGAATAACTGTGTGCATCTTGTGTTGCGAAAGCCGCTTGGAGAACACGTCAATGGACCGCGGCTTGATCTTGGGTGGCTTTCGCCATTTAATCGTTGGCTTTACTTGATGGGTTGCATTTATTATGGGATGCTGGTCTTAACCCTTAGTGGCATAGTGGCATTCCAGAATGCCACCTGTTTTAAAACCCGTTTTTACGATTTTAGAGTAGTTTTATTCGATTTAACCGGGTTATTTTTTTGTGATCTTGATATGTTAGAGGATAAAAGTTTATGTTCAAATTGTTTTTATGTTTCGTTAATTTGTTTATATAAATTAACAAATTCTGAAAAATAGCACTTTTTTTTAGAAAAAATGTATTGTTGAAGATAGTTTTAAGAGTATCCTTACGATTTTTGGTAGGCGGGGGTTTTTAGGGTCGCTGATTACGAATCCGTTTTCAGATTTTGCAAAATTCAAATTGGCGGACACAATATGGCGGCTGTACACTTTAAATGACCGATTCTACGACAACAAAACGATTTTGATTGATTTAAAAGTATGGGAAGAGGGTTTTCGGGGTCGGTGATTACATATCCGTTTTCAGATTTGCAAAATAAGAAATGGCGGACACAATATGGCGGCTGTACACTTCAAATGACGGATTTTATGACCGCAGAACGATTGCAATTGATTTGAAAGTACGGAAAAAATCTTGGGTTTTATGATTTGCGAAGGTCAAACGATAGAAGAAAAAACTAAAAAAGAGAACCGCTCTTAGTCGAACCCGGAGACACGAACGAGGACGTGGCGGTTATTATCTCCATTTTTTTTTTGGTTTTTCAATATTTTTTTAATGGTTTTTATGTTTTAACTTTTTTTTGTATTTTTTATATTTTTAAAATTTTTAGGGTTTTTATTTTTAATTTTCGTTGTTTTTCATATTTTAAAATTTTCTTGTGGTTTTTGTTTTTAATTTTTTAAAATGTTTTTTATATTTTTCCAGTTCATTCAATCCAGTACGATTAAAATATACAGTTCCACATGCAAATAATTTTTTTTTTTTTTTAGTGAAAGCAACAGATCAACACCGGTAAAAAGGTTGTCAAAGTATACGTGATGATTCTTACCAAGAAGTTCACGTATCAGATCCTTGACAACTCGTAATCCTAACTGTTTCTCAGAACTTTCCGCTTTACCTGTATAAATTTGGAATTTACATCGTAACTAGATTCATCTGCGCGAACCCAACATTTGTATCCACGTTTTATCGGTTTAGCTGGCATGTATTGCTTTAGGCTGCCTTTGAATTTGATCATAGATTCATCAATCGACTGATATTTGTTTGGTTTCCAGTATGTTTTGAAAGTTTCTTGGAGTTTATCGACTAGTGGCCTCAACTTATATAATTTATCGTTATGTGGCTCACCTCTTTTAGGTTCTTTGCTATTGTCAGAAAGATGTAAATTTCCGAGAATGAATCCAAATCGAATGAGAGGCATCAATGAACTAATAAATGGATCGTTCAATTTCGGGTCGACTGACCAATAATCACGGTAAAAAGGTAATTTTTTTATCCTCGTCAGAATATTAATTCCCAAAAAAATTTGTAATTCTTCTTTGGTTTTGCTCATCCCGTGATTTATTCTGTATGTAAATATTTGTTTGTTGAACGATCAAATTCAAAATGTCTCCAGGAAAAAGACATAAAAATATATCCAATGGAGATTTTATATTATCTGGGATATTTGGCCCAAAATCAGCATTAAATGGTCTGTCTGTTCTCTGTTTTCTCTTTTTCGTCCATACTATACCGCCAGAACATTCTCCTTCATCCTCATCATCATTATCACTTGCATTCTCTTCTATATTCTCATTTTCTACCTGCATATCATCCACCCCATCCTCATCGGAATCTGAATCAACAAGCTCATCCATAGACTCCGCGTCACTGGGAATATCAGCGACTTCCATTTCGCAAAACACAGATAATGATGATTTATAAATATTTGAAGCGTTCTCCGCTAGATAGTGAACAGTATTCCAGATGCTACAGGATAAATATAATTTTTTTTCAATTTTAATTAGTTGGAAGACTTCGTAGCATATCCTTATAATGATTTTTAAGAATTTATTTTTCGGGTCACTGCTTTATATCAGGTTAGTCTTCAGGGAATAATTAACAATATTTTATATGTTACTGAATGATGACAACGTTTTTAGTCAATTTCATTATTTGCATAACTTCTAAGTATATCTTTATACGGTATAATTTGTACTTTTTTCATAGGCATTGATTACGAATTCGTCGTTTGAATTACGAAATTCAAAATTACAGATCTAGTATAGCAAACCAGTCTAGCACCCAGATATAAAATATAACAAAATCCACCAATTTTTCGAGAAAATTTGTTTTCACTGATTGAGTGATAAGAGGCCACACAGAACCATTGGACTAATGAAAACTCTTTTCTAAATAATATATATATGTACTTCTCATGATAGTGTAGAACCTAAAAAGGCTACGCCTAATTATTATAAATCATACGAAGTGTGACCTCTACTGGACCAACTCAGTGAATCCTTCAAAAATTGCTGGAAACCGAGCAATAATTATCCCACAACTATTAACTTTTTCTCTCGTCAAATGACATCCGTATTTGTAGCCAGCCGTATTAGATTCGCCATGTGAAATTTCCAAAATTTGAGTGCATATTCGTAATAAGTGAACACAAAAACCCCTGAGTACCAACCCTGAGTACCTGAGTACTTTCGTTCCCGTCAAACGACTTTTTACATTTTCGGTACACCATATTGGATCCGCCATCTTGAATTTCTAACTTTTGAGTGCGGATTCGTAATCAGCGACCCTGAAAACCCCTGAGTACCAACTTTCGCTCTCGTCAAACGAGTTTTTGCACGTTTGGTCCGCCGTATTGAATCCGCCATCTTGAATTTTCAAATTTTGAGTGCAGATTCGTAATCAGCGACCCCAAAAACCCTCGAGTAAAAAATTTCAAGTCGATAGTAAGTAAGGAAAAATGTGTGACGCTAAGGGTTAAATAAGAATGCTCTCTTGACGGATCAAATTAGGACAAACCACAACATCGCGAGGCATAGGCACAATAATCGAACTGACACACTTATTGCGCCGATTCCACGGACCTCAATCCTTCAGCACTCCTTCTTGGTTTTTGGCACTTCCTTTTGGAATTCTTTGCCACCATCGATAACAGCAGCTGAATCACTAGCAATATTTAAGACAAGTTGCTATAACTACTTACTGGCTATTGAGCGTGCTGAACTTTAAGCATGTGTTGTGCGTTGTGTTGACCAAGTGCAATTGGATTTTGTTTGCATTATTATTATTATTTTGAATTGTATTCTTTTTATTTTCAAAATATTGTGTACACTCTGTATGTTTGTATTTGCTTTTGGCCGTTAGAGGATTACGTCCTACGGCCTTTTCAATAAATTACATTACATTACATTACATTATCATTATCATTGTCATAGCCATTATCAATATTATTATTGTGGATTATCCTAAGAAGAAACGGTAAAATATCAAATATTTTTTCAGAAAGTTGTGCGCTGGTTGTAATGAGGTACAGAATGATGGAAAAATAGTTCCAATTCTGAAAATTGCGGCGAGGTATTCAGAACATGAGACTTATGCGTCTTTTTTCAGAATTACCAAATACAATTCTGTTATATGTTGTTATAATTATAACATATTGTGATAACGATTTAGAAAAGTTTCCATTCTCCAATATTGCAAATGTTTGACATTTCATGGGACAACTGTAATTCACTTTAATGCGAATCAATATGGATACGAATCGTCTTGACATGATTGATACCAAATCGCACACTGAAACGAATAGTCGCATTCGTTCAAACAATAAATCTATCGAACCCGTGTCGTTACATTTTATTCGTATCGTTATTTTCATAATAAAATTAAAAATTAAAGATTCCAAAATTAATTTTTCTTTTTAATTTCTATGTTTTTTCTACAAATGACCTTTTTTGATTTACTATTAACTATTCCAGCAGAACCCGAAATGAAATAAAACGAACTATTTCCTATAGGACTTCCAATATGAAATAGGAATGCCAGTGAAATTCATTTTTGACGGCTATAATTGTAACTTCTATTCCAATTCTCATCAATAATTATTGTACTTCGACTTTTATCAAGTATATTCGTAGAAGACATTTTGACAAGTCAACTTCTATTCCATGTTTCAAGAGATATAATATTCCAAGTCCTTTTCTCAAACGAGCAAAACATCAATTTTCATATTCATTATCAAAATCTCAAAATCTACTACGTACTGATATACAATTCCACGTGCCTTATCACTTCTTGAACATTTATCATAATAAACTTAGGAACCGTTTATAAACCACGTCGTTCATTTAGGAGACACGGGTGGGGGGTGCTACGAAGCTATTTAGGGACCACATGAGGGCGAGGCGGGTACTAAGCGGCGGCCACGTAGCTTTCATATCCCTTCAGGCTCTTGCAAATAAAGCAATACGATTGGTCATATTCAATTTGAAATTTCGAATAACATACCGAAATGCAATGTTGATCGACTGATAACGCATGAACAGCGAACTAGATATTTTATACCTTCCCCCGCTCCTGCCTGACGTTTGCTGTAGTGTTTTGTTCTCTGAATTGTTAGGCCAAGCAATAGAGAATTTTTTGTATTACTATATTCCAGGACAATATACACTCTTTGAAAATTCATTTCTTCGACTGAAATAAGAAATCTGTTTGAATGTAGGGTGTTTGGAAGAAACGAAGCAGGTAGGTGGGCTGACTTTATTCAATCATTTCTATGATTTCATACATTAGAAATAACAATTAAATTTTTTACTATTGACAGGAAATAAAGCTAATATAATTGCATCTCTGCTATTCACTGATATGTTCTCCTATCCAATTCATCACACGCACAGAGATCATCGCCACTTTAGTTGGTTGGCGAAAAAAGTTGTAGGATTTAGGGTTTATTTCAATTTAGAATCGCTTGAAACGTATCTTCTAAGTAACTTTCTCGCTCTCTCGTAATTTCAGGACGTAACATTAAATTTTACGACTTTTGAAAATGAAAGACATCAAACCAATCTTTCAAGAAATTGGAATATCTTGCTATCTGTAACAAAATTGTGAATCTCTTTTTTCTCGAATTTAGTTCAACCAAATTTAGTAATAGTTTATAGTCAATGTATTTGTTCCGATTAATAAATTATTGTTAATAATACTAGAAATGTTCCAATAATTATCAGAGTTTATTTTACAACTTTACGACAATGTCCGATTCAATAAGCGAAGGGGACCCAATACTAAAATTGAATATTCTGTGATATTTGATTTATTAACCCTTAAATGATACACGTCTTGAATCAGATGCAAGATGTGTCCCTTGTTCCTTTAAAACAGATGAATATCTAATTTTCAACACAGTCATGAAAACATATTCTCAAATAATCTCCTAGTTGCTGTTATTCAGGAACAATAGATTCAATCCAATTCGATACAATATTTACGTCATAGTGCTTCGAACATCAACTTGTAATATGGATATTTAAAAATAATCCCTGTTTCGCAGGAATCATTTAAAAATTTCTGATTTTCGCCACTTGCCACTGGATAACTTCTGTGTTTCAGGTTCTATTTCTAACATCCGGATGAGATTTATTCTGTTCAGACAGTGCTAACCTGAAATGCAGAAGTAATTGCAATTAACATTCTTGGACTTTCAGTCTCAGCGTAGGACCCCTTCAAGAGTGTAAAATTGAATCTGGTTTTAAAATTTCGATAAGTTGCAAAATAACTCCCTGATCCAGATTCATAATAAAAAACTTAGCAAGCAAGTAAATTCTATTGTAGACCAAGCGATTAATTGCAACGCTACGTGTACTGGTAAGTAAATACATTCTTTAGACTTTGCTGGGGTTGAACGAGACTCAAGCATGTATGATGGCTGCGACTAACTACTCAGATAACACCGTCAACTAAGATCAACTGTAAAGACATCTCCAACTGAAATTATTCAACGTTTTTAGGTTTAGATTGGTTCAGTTATTTGGAAAAATTTATCTTTCAATCTAATACAAGACTTGAAACACTATTCATCTGAATTTAATACCAAAGAGAGTAAAAGCAAGCTTCAAAATAAGATACCAAATTGAATGGTGTAAAATTTGGAAAATAATGCTGGTCAATAATAATGCTTGAATTACAATGGTGCACAAAGTGATTCCTCGGTAGCATGAATTGGCAGCATCAATTAAATAACAAACTTATTGCTATTGGCTCGATAAAAGTACAATGATCAAATATTCGGAAACCGTGATCTGTAGTGTATCAACAAACCATTTATTTTTAAGTTTACGTGAATGAAGAATCTTTTTACAATGAACGTTGTTTTTACTAACCTGCCTCAGTTTTTACAGACTCCTACTTGTTAATGACGTTCCACATGTAACTTCAGATTTCTTCTTTCATTAAATAACTAACCCAATTTCTGTAGCATTTAATATTTGTTTTTCCATTAAAACCCTTATCGCGTCTGTTATCACAGAATGTAGGAATTGATGAGTTTTTGTTTAGGAACAGGTTAATTTTGTGTATAACAGAAACTGTATTTGTTCAAGTATATGTCGCTTCCAATGGTTTGTACTGATACACACAGGCAACAAACTCGTTACACCAACTTACATCTAGTTACTCAAAAGAGGTGCTGAGCGCACCTATGTCTCTGTTATCTCTCACTCATCCACACAAGCCAAACCTATTGCCTTAAGAGCGTCGATTAAATATCTTCTGATATCGACCACGGTATTGCTCAACGATACTATTCTTCTTAGACAATTCAAGCTAATTGAAAATAAATAATAACATAACGTCTATCCGCTTCTTTACGCGCGAGAGATTCACAAATCTTGTCACATTTTGTGTACGTTGACTTTCAGCTTCGTAAACCAAAATATCGTTGCGGGAAGATTTCGCCGACCAATGAGCCCGAATTATTCGGCGCATCCGCAGTTGATTTCTAAATTTCAAGAGATTCCTGGTATACGCGCTTCTAAACGTCTGCCGTTCTACCCCCACTACTCAACCGCTTTCGCGTGCTAGTCCGTTTTCAGTCACGTTTGCAAGTATTTTTTACCTATTTCGCAGCATTTCAACGCAAAATTCGAATATACGTTTTGATGTATTATACTTCTACTTTCAAACTCTGTTAGGAAATTCAAAATCCGACCGTTAATTATGTATCCAGACACACTGCAAGATGGGGCATTCAAAAATTGAAATCGCATTTGCGCAACAACTATTCATGTGACAGCGCCTGACTTGTGCACAAATAAAGAACATGCCAATCACTACTTTCATCTGAAGGGATTGCGCTACAAGCTACAAACATGACAGAGCAGTAATTTTTGAAAAAACAAAGATTTCGTATGTATTTTTTTTTTACACAAAATACAATTGGAAATTGCCTTTCGTGTGATGGCACAGCCGGAATTCTGTTAATATTTTTATTACACAATCACTTATTTACTGCTCTATTGCTTGGCCTGTGCCTGACAAGCACTAGTACGTCGCGGTTGGCAGTATCGACTACAATCTGCAACACGTTTTAAACGTGCAACATTGTGTCGAAAGTCATTCAATTTTAGTTCAGGTTTTGGTATTGAAAATTGGTATTTTATTTTTATAATGTATAATAGTACGTGTAAGTAAAGAAACTAACGTCTCCTGTGGGTATAGGGCTAGTTCTGATTGCTGCTTGTTAATAATAAATCTCTTTTCCACAACAGATTCAGAATAGAAAACCTCGTTAGAAGGTTAGAACCATTGAAAATGAATTTCACTGACACATTTCGAAATTTTGTATACATCTCTCAGTTTCATTTCAAATGATCCTAAAAAACAAATGAATAATAAGTGAATAAAAATTCAACCCACATTGAATCAAGGTTGAAAACTTTGTAAGAGTCATATAGTTAAGGTAGTACGGTGATAAGCCAGATGTGACGTTTGGGGCGACGATGATGTGGGGGACGGGTTTCGCGGTAACGCGGGAAGCATTCGACGATAAGACGCCGTACGAATAGCAGAGTGTCTGGTAGTCATGGTTTCTCTTTCTCTTTTCCTGGTCAAATAACATGAATTGAAAAATACATCTACGAAAATGAACATTATGAAACGAGCTTCGACGACGACAGACAGAACAAAAGTTGCATGAACGTAAAGCATTAGCACGCAATGGAATGGGAAGAAAACCAAGACATTTTTATATGAATATTTTGTGTGTGGGGAGTGTATTTTAAATCTTGCAAATGAATGGATGGATGAATGAATAATTTTTTAATGATTTCTATTTACCATTTTATTTATACACCTTTGATTTATTTATTCGTTATTTTAATCTTGAGAGCGAATAGATGGATGAATGAGTGTTTTTTTTTTAATAATTTATTTTTTCATCTTATTTCTTTTCTTTACCATTATACATCCCTAATTCATTTATTTATTTGGTACGAGAACGAATGTGTCTTGTAGTTGAACGTGTTCATGATTTGCATTGAGATTGACTATTTGCTATTGAGAATACACAAGTCGATAGTTCATCCAATGTAGCTGTAAATTGTAATAATAAAAAAACAGATCGTCACAATTTTCAGACTTTTATGTATTGCTTACATCTAAAAAAAAAGCGTAAAATGGCGTTGTATATCAATCTTTAATTTTGTGTTTTAATTCGAAAATCCGCCGTGATTGTTTGCAATGGAGGTTCGAAACTTTAAGCGGAAATCGATAAATTACGCCGCGGAAATTTTTATCTGAGAGTGGGTTGGTTTGAGTTAAAAATGTTTGAAGTTATTAACCGATAATTATTCAAACATTTATGACAATTGAGCAGTAAGAAACGGTGAATACAAAAAAAGAAAAAATCCAACGCTTTGATGTATAGCTTTAAGGAATACAGCGTGACTTGGTTTTTCTCGCACACGTCTGCATTTATCATAATTGATAATGAAATAGAAGTTGGTGATTCATATGTTTTAGATGATTTGATTTATGAGAATAAAACAACACTTGGAGATTTATTGGAGTATGGAAATATATTGAAACGTAATGATAGATTGATTTCAAATTGTGGTGGATGAAATGTATCAGAGAACCGAAGTTAGGTAGGCAGTTCAAAGCGTGTACGAAAGCAGAGTGAAAAAGAATCCTTGCAGAAAATTGTATGTTCCAGGCTCAACTAGCCCCAACCTATTCAGTGCAAAACTTTTATCATTGTATGAGGGTCAACTTGAGCGTTCATCTTTATTTTAAACAACGTTGATAATATACGCTTTAACGAAAGCCGAATTTACCAATACCTTTCAGCAAATCTTCATAACGAATCCTTTCATGAATCGCATGCTGATCAATCAATAGCAAGGCGATGTCATCTTGGTTCAGGGCAACTGCAACTATGAAATTATCGTTGATTTGCTTCACAACCTGTAGATTTTAGGGAAATATGAATATTTTATTTTCACCACGCAAATTTGTGGATCAAAACCACTATCATTATTTCTTACCTCTATTACGTTGAACAACTCTCTTTTAAACTTAAATTCGCAAACATTGGATCCAGGTAAGCATGGCCTCACTTCCATATCTTGGCATCGGGGTAACGAACGGATATCATTGTTCACCGTAAGTCGTCCTGTGTGAGTTAGGAAATAGTATGTTCAACGCAGCGGAAGTAAAAGGTAAATGAATTTATAAACCAGTCCTATGCAAAGGAGGCTTCACAAATATATTTCCTGAAGTGTTACACAAATGTGATGTAGTGCTGTAAGATCGTGTTATAAATATTGTTACAAGCAATATGATACTTTGTATAATGTATGCATGTGTGCGTGTGAGTGTGTCATAGAGGTGTAAGAATGAGCTGATGAATTAGGAGGTCAGTCGTGATGTGAGTATTGTCAGAGTAGTTACTCTGCTTCCACAACAACTCTGTTTATAGTTTAATATTTCTATGACACCTTGAATACATCCAAGTCAGTTCTAGTTCTGTGTATTCATTTTCTAATCCTCCACCCTTGGTCGTCAATGCATTAGTTGCAACAGGTTATGGGCCTTTACCAAGGAAAACAATAATTGAGTAGTGCACAAGCAAAGTTAATGGAACTCTTATTTCTTGCTCAGAGACGCGTGTGATGACCAGCGACCGTTGAAGGACAATATGGCATCCCGATCACATAATTCGTTATTTCAGTCGATTGAGAAACTGACTGGACAGGATAATTATCATGATTGGGCTATGTCCATGGAGGCATATTTGCACCTTGAAAGACTCTGGAATGTTATTGAACAATCAACTACGGGAGATCTAGATACCGATGAAGATCATAACATTGAAGTAAGATCGCGGTTGATCATGGCAGTTGAGCCGAATGTTCGAGTACATTTCGACAAGACAGATTCAGCAAAACAAATATGGGAAAAACTGAAACTTGTATATGATGATCAAGCGATTTTCAGTGTCTGTAATATGTTAACTGATCTGTGCATCACGAAATTAGAAGACTGTGAAACAGTACAAGAGTATATTGCCAAGGAACTAAATGCAGCGAACAGGCTAAAAACTCAAATATGGCAGTTCCAGACAAAATTGTTGCTATGCTGTTGCTGATGGGGTTACCCGAGTATTATCGTCCAATGATGATGGCACTGAAGAATTCAGAGCCATATCAAGCTGGAACCGCCACATTCGAAAATCGAAAAATTTCCTATAGAATAATTAAGGGCTAATTAGAGGCTAATTAAATGCTCTATTCTCGAATTAAATGCTCCGCGTTTTTTAAAAGAAGCCTGTGGCGGTGCCAGCTTGACATAAACCTGGAACCGCCACACCGAAAAAAAACGGAAAACAAGTGAAATTTCGGAAAAGTGTTAGGGTCATAATTAAAGGCTAATCAAAGGCTCTTGGAATTGCTCATCTTTAAATTAATTGCTCGGCGTTTTTTAGAAGAAACCTGTGGCGGTGCCAGCTCGAGATAAACCAGACTTAAAAAAAAACGGGAACGAGGTCGAATTTTGGAAAAGTGTTAGGGCCATAATTGAAGGCTAATTAAAGGCTCCCGCAAAACCACCCGCTCGAATTAACTGCTCCACCCCCGGGGGTGAAAACCACCAAAAAACTCGAAAAATCGGTGTAACTCTCGGACGCAACAACTTACAGAGTTCGTAAGCACGTCAAAATTACTCCAGAATTAAAGGCTCCCGGAAAACCACCCGCTTGAATTAAATGCTCCACCCCTGAGGGGTGGAAACCACCCAAAAACTAGAAAAATCCGTGTAACTCTCGGACACAACAACTTACAGAGTTCGTACGCACGTCAAAATTACTCCAGAATTAAAGGCTCTTGGAATTCCTCATCTTTAAATTAATTGCTCGGCGTTTTTTAAAAAAAAAACTGTGGCGGTGCCAGCTCGAGATAAACCAGACTTAAAAAAACACGGAACGAGGTCAAATTTCGAAAAAGTGTGAGGGTCATAATCAAAGGCTTCCAGAAAACCACCCGCTCGAATTAAGTGCTTCACCCCCGAGGGGTGGAAACCACCCAAAAACCAGAAAAATCGGTGTTACTCTTGGACGGATTAAGTTAGATGGTCTTTGGAGGCGTTACATTAATCTCTCAATCATAGGCTCTCCGCTGCACAGTCCAAAAGTTTGTGTTTCAGAAAATCCATACAAGTTGACGTAATCCGTTTTAATTTCCAGATTTCGGTCACTTCAAAACAATGCATTATTGAATCGTCTCTGACAACAGAAGAATTTTCAACAACACAAGCCCCACAAAAATCAGCAGAGAAATTTGAGTGAATTTCAGGGTACACAAAATTCTCAAGTGTTCAGTTGATGTCTTGTTCTGTCAACGATCAAACCGATCATTCTGTGCTGTTAGTAGTATAAAAGAATTCAAGTTTCACGGGACCGTTTTGCAGTAAAGTTCACTACTTCGTCGCTATCAGGAATCATGATACCCCGTTTCAATCCATGATTCCCGAGACAATTTTAAATAGAGTAATTTCTGGTTTTGCTCGTAACTTCGCGCTGGTGTATAAATGTGGAGTGCTATTGGATCAGGTATCAACATTGTTGAAAATTGTTCTTCGTTCACAACTTTGCTACGATAATGTGTTCTGCCCGTATAAGCCATTCACCGTCATCCAAAACATATTTCACTCTACGTTGACTTGGTTCATTTCCGACGTTATCGCCCCTGATCCATTGAATTAAATCCACCCATGAATCAGAATAGTAAATCAGTAATAATTAATAATAAAAATATCAGTAATAAAATATGAATTAATCATGATCATAAAAGTGCAGGAGAACAGAGGGTATTTCGACAATTAGCAAAAAAAACTTGTCAATGCGCAAGCGCTTCGAGTAAATTTATTTAATTGACCTGTGTTAAATTCCATTATGTATCAAAAACTCATCAATTTTATTCGCCGGTAATTGGTTATAAGTACACATTGTTAATATTAAATCTCATCGGTAGGCAAAAATCATTTTTACTCAACAAAATAGCTATTGGTACTCACAGCATGTATGATTTCAGTAGAATGTGGATTGTGTGTAGGCGACCGTGATGTTAGCCATCATGGCATCGCACATCTCGGAAAATATTTCAATTGCAAGAGTTTTTGAAATAATCAAAACTGCCATTTTTAACTTTTCTTCTGTGTTGGGAACATCAATCGACAATATATCGACATATTGGCATTCACATCATGTGCTGTAAAGCTATGTAAGCGCTCATCCTGAAACCATACTCCGTTTTTTCGTACCTCACTGAAGGTAAACATGAGCCGTTTGCATTCGCGGCACATTAAACCACTTAAAACTTTATAATACCCAAAATACTGGAAAAATATCTTCTTGTTTCTTGAGGTCTTAACTATAAGTCAAATTCATAATAATATCGAATAATCAATTTTACAACCATTTTGAATGAAACTAGATAGTTTAAAAAAAGTAATTTTTTATACTTCCAAAAAATTTGAGAACTTCCATTTCAGCACGAAAATACGTCTTTCAAAATTTCAGCTCTCAATCTTAACATTAAGAGGTTGCGCATCGCACTTTTCCATTTTTCATAAGGATTACATGGGAGAAAATTGTTTGTGGCTCATTCTGATTTTCATCACTAGCTAACGATGCGCCGTACAGAAAATTCATAGACATATTTTTGTAGAGAATGGAAAATAAGAAACTTAGAAAAATATCATCTTCCGCCTGGATTCCATGACACGCTTGTCGTCCACCCGCATAAGTGGTGGAATTTTGCGAATTTTACCAGTATATTTGAGTCTCGATTCTTACGGTAAAAGATCTATTACAACTATCCGCCAGAGTTTGAATTTATTCACTGAGTAAACGTATAACATGGAAAAAACAGCTTCACGATGGTCTTCCAATCATTCAGAACACCAACGATCGTCTTTAAGGCAGGTAGAGATACAGCGTTCTAACCTCGTCGCTCATGTGCCGCATGCCCAACGCAGTTTCACAGTCCTGGACGACCGTCGTTGTATCTTATAGGTGAAACACTATTCTTTTCATGTTTGTTATTATAAAAAAAAGCATCGCAATTAATTTCATCCTTGATAATACAAATTTTCTTAGATTTTTTTACGCCTGCTTATATGGGTGAAAGACGAGTTCAGTCGTGAAATTCAGGCGGAAAACGATATTTTGTGAAATTCTTATATTCCAATCAATGTGTAAGAACACTTTCGCTTATGCGTCTGTGAATTTTTTTTTGTTGATTTTTAATCGTCAATAAAACTCTCCCGTTCACGTCCCGGTGGTGCGTTGGAGAATGTTCATATTACTATTATACGTTACACGGATGATTCATTAAATAAATTGATGTTGCCAAAATGACCCGGCTATCGTTGACTCCCAGGCCTTAAACAAAATTGGCAGCTTCTGAAGATTTGAAATTTGGAGTAGGAGTTTTCTTTATATAACGCACTCTCTTTCTCAAGCCTGTAGCACAATTTAGACCATTGTGTCTATCTTTCTAGATAGCGTCTGAAAAGAGAAGAAAGGGCTAAGTTCCTGTGATGGTGACGTCGGTGGCGGTGACGAGTAATGTTTATAGTGTGGAGAAAGGTACATAGAAAATAATCTCCATCACTCACCTGCAATCCACACAAGTGAAATCAATAACTGCAAAAACAACGCCTCATTTGCGCTGGAATGACGTTCGTTGGTGACGATGCTGAAATCAAAGTAGAAGACACAAAAATTGTAACGAATTCATGCGACACGGGAATTTTTTCGCATCGAAAATCCTGGTTCCTGTTTCATCCACCTGCTACGTTGATTCGTAAAGTTCGTGTCTCAATCACACTCTTGTGGGTGGACTGTGAAGCATTTGATTTGTAGGGGCAGTGTATCGAGAGTCGTTGACTAAAGAGTGATTTTGACGCCTCTAGAAACCCTGTAACTTGTTCCGTCCAAGCGTGACACGGATTTTTCTAGTTTTTGGGTGGTTTCCACCCCTCGGGGGTGGAGCACTTAATTCGAGCGGGTGGTTTTCCGGGAGCCTTTGATTCTGGAGTAATTTTGACGTGCGTACGAACTCTGTAAGTTGTTGCGTCCGAGAGTTACACCGATTTTTCTGGTTTTTGGGTGGTTTCCACCCCTCGGGGGTGGAGCACTTAATTCGAGCGGGTGGTTTTCCGGGAGCCTTTGATTCTGGAGTAATTTTGACGTGCGTACGAACTCTGTAAGTTGTTGCGTCCGAGAGTTACACCGATTTTTCTGGTTTTTGGGTGGTTTCCACCCCTCGGGGGTGGAGCACTTAATTCGAGCGGGTGGTTTTCCGGGAGCCTTTGATTCTGGAGTAATTTTGACGTGCGTACGAACTCTGTAAGTTGTTGCGTCCGAGAGTTACACCGATTTTTCGAGTTTTTTGGTGGTTTCCACCCCCGGGGGTGGAGCAGTTAATTCGAGCGGGTGGTTTTCCGCAAGCCTTTAATTCTGGAGTAATTTTGACGTGCGTACGAAGTCTGTAAGTTGTTGCGTCCGAGAGTTACACCGATTTTTCTGGTTTTTGGGTGGTTTCCACCCCTCGGGGGTGGAGCACTTAATTCGAGCGGGTGGTTTTCCGGGAGCCTTTGATTCTGGAGTAATTTTGACGTGCGTACGAACTCTGTAAGTTGTTGCGTCCGAGAGTTACACCGATTTTTCTGGTTTTTGGGTGGTTTCCACCCCTCGGGGGTGGAGCACTTAATTCGAGCGGGTGGTTTTCTGGAAGCCTTTAATTAGCCTTTAATTATGACCCTCACACTTTTTCGAAATTTGACCTCGTTCCCGTTTTTTTTTAAGTCTGGTTTATCTCGAGCTGGCACCGCCACAGGTTTTTTTTAAAAAACGCCGAGCAATTAATTTAAAGATGAGGAATTCCAAGAGCCTTTAACTCTGGAGTAATCTAGACGTGCGTACGAACTCTGTAAGTTGTTGCGTCCGAGAGTTACACGGATTTTTCTAGTTTTTGGGTGGTTTCCACCCCTCGGGGGTGGAGCACTTCATTCAAGCGGGTGGTTTTCCGGGAGCCTTTAATTCTGGAGTAATTTTAACACTCGTACGAACTTTGTAAGTTGCTGCGTCCAAGAGTTACACGGATTTTTCTAGTTTTTTGGTGGTTTCCACCCCTCGGGGGTGGAGCACTTAATTCGAGCGGGTGGTTTTCTGGGAGCCTTTAATTAGCCTTTAATTATGACCCTCACACTTTTTCGAAATTTGACCTCGTTCCCGTTTTTTTTTAAGTCTGGTTTATTTCTAGCTGGCACCGTCACAGGTTTTTTTTAAAAAACGCCGAGCAATTAATTTAAAGATGAGGAATTTCAAGAGCCTTTAATTCTGGAGTAATCTAGACGTGCGTACGAACTCTGTAAGTTGTTGCGTCCGAGAGTTACACGGATTTTTCTAGTTTTTGGGTGGTTTCCACCCCTCGGGGGTGGAGCACTTAATTCAAGCGGGTGGTTTTCCGGGAGCCTTTAATTCTGGAGTAATTTTAACACTCGTACGAACTCTGTAAGTTGCTGCGTCCAAAGGTTACACGGATTTTTCTAGTTTTTTGGTGGTTTCCACCCCTCAGGGGTGAAGCATTTAATTCGAGCAGTTGGTTTTCCGGGAGCCTTTAATTCTGGAGTAATTTTGACGTGCGTACGAACTCTGTAAGTTGTTGCGTCCGAGAGTTACACCGATTTTTCGAGTTTTTTGGTGGTTTCCACCCCCGGGGGTGGAGCAGTTAATTCGAGCGGGTGGTTTTCCGGGAGCCTTTAATTAGCCTTCAATTATGGCCCTCACACTTTTTCGAAATTCGACCTCGTTCCCGTTTTTTTTAAGTCTGGTTCATCTCGAGCTGGCACCGCCACAGGTTTTTTTTAAAAAACGCCGAGCAATTAATTTAAAGTTGAGCAATTCCAAGAGCCTTTAATTAGCCTTTAATTATAACCCTAACACTTCTCCGAAATTTCACTTGTTTTCCGTTTTTTTTCGGTGTGGCGGTTCCAGGTTTATGTCAAGCTGGCACCGCCACAGGTTTCTTTCAAAAAACGTGGAGCATTTAATTCGAAAATAGAGCAATTAATCAGCCTCTAATTAGCCCTTAATTATTCTATAGGAAATTTTTCGATTTTCGAATGTGGCGGTTCCAGTTTGATATGGCTAGAATTCAGGAGCGGATATCACGTCTGATAAAGTAAAAGAAAGCATACTTGAAGAAATAGCTCAGCGTGAAGCTACCGAATGACTTGATATACGAGGTATGTATTCACGTACGTCCCCCAAAAATTCCTGGCGGGCAAAAAGTGGTCAGTCAAGGTCAAAAACGGCACTTAGAAAAATAATGTGTCATATTTGTCGACACGGCCATTGTGCGAAAGATTGTCCAGTGAAGTCGAAAGGGACAAAGGCAGCGTCTGCTACCAAATACGAGGATCAAGAAGATGACAACCAGGATGAAGATGATGATGATGAGTCCGACAGTGAAGCTTTGTCGGTTAATTTAACCTTCTGTACACTTCTCAGTTTTTTAACTATTAATAACAAGCAAGCTGATGTGTCAAAATTGTGGATATTAGATTCAGGCGCATCAAGGTAAATGTGTACTGTGAAATCGAAATTTATTAATTTGCGTCACTCCAAAATTGAACAAATTTCCATGGCAGACTCAAACCAAGTAAAAGTATTTGGCGAGGTGATGTCATGATTAATTGTAAAACACCAAATGGAATTTGTAAGGTAATGTTAAAAAATGTCTTGTATGTACCGAAACTTGTCCTAAACTTAATATCAATAAGTTGCCTAGTAAACAAAGGTTCTATTGTGTTATTTGAACATGAACAATGTACAGTAAAACATTCCAACGAAATTATTATGACTGCAAATCAAATCACAGATGGAATTTACAGACTAAATGTATCAAATGCTCCTAGTAATAGGAAAGACCAGAAAAATATAACAACTCATCATGAAAACAAGAACCAAGTTCTGTTATCAACATCCACCAGCAAAGCTGACTTGTCGACCTGGCATAGAAGACTGGCTCATCTCAACTACAAATACCTGTCTCAACTGAAAAATGTTTTTGAGGGAGTAAACTTCAGTAATGCAACAAGGAAGTTCTGCAAGACATGCATCCATGGCAAGCAAGTAAAAAATCCTTTCTCACAAAATTATCAGAAAGCGCAAGCTATCTTAGATCTCGTTCATACGGATCTCTGTGAAATAAAACCTAACTTTATAGAAGGTCACCGTTATCTCATGACAATTTATGATGACTATTCCAGAATGATTTTTATCTATCTACTCAAACTAAAAAGTGATACAGTCAACTGTCTTGAGCATTTTATCAATTATACTAAAAATGAAACTGGAAAAACTGGCAGAGCTATCAGAAGTGATAATGGCAGAGAATATATTAATGCTAAATTCATGCAAATATTAAAGACTAACGGAATTGATCATCAGACTAACGGAATTGATCATCAGACTTCAATACCCGGCAACTAATAATCAAATGGAAGAGCTGATAGAATCAAGAGAGTATTATAAGATAAAGCTCGTTGTATGCTTGCTGATGCACATGTACAAACAAAATTCTAGTCAGAAGCAGTGGCCACAGCATCCTACCTATCTAACAGATCTCCAAAAGAAGTACTAGATGGAAAAACTCCATATGAAATGTGGTATGGTATGAAACCAAATTTATCTAAGTTAAGAATATTTGGATGCAAAGCATTTGCACATGTTCCCTCTAAGACTTTCAACAAATTCGACAGTAGATCTGTTGATTGTCTATTTATGGGACACTGTAAAAATTCAAACACCTATAAATTATGGAATATTAAAGAGAAGAAATTCATACTCAGCAGAGATGTTGTTTTTGATGGAAAATCCAGCCTAATAAACTCAAAATCAGTTGTTATGCTACCCATTCACGATGAAGAGGTAATTCATGATCAACAAAACTCTGATGACAACGATGAATTTCAAGATGCAAGCACTGAAGAACCTATACCACAAGATGTACAAGATTCTCATCAAACGGGAGAAAAGAATTCAGATATTTCACCCAGCCCAACAACATCTATGAGACCGGTATCAAGCGAAAATAAAACTCTAAACCTTTAACTGCGAAGATCTGGAAGGGAAAGAAGTACTCCTATATGGCACAGAGATTATAACACTGCTTTCAACACAAGAACAGAATCAAATGAAATTCCTAAGACCTATAAACAGGCAATTAATAGTGAAACAGCTGATCTTTGGATACAAGCGATGGAAAAGGAGTATAACTCCATACTCTCACATGACACCTGGATGATAACAGATTTACCAGCTGGAGCGAATCTAATTAACACAAGATGGGTCTTTACTCAAAAGAAAACTATGAAAGGAGAGACAATATACAAAGCCAGACTAGTTGCTCAAGGCTTCAAACAAAAAGAAGGCATAGATAATGAAGAAATATTTTCACCACTTGTACGATGTTCATCTCTGAAGATGCTGTTTGCAAATGCAGCAAGATATGATTTAGAGATTAAACATTTAGACGTAACAATAGCGTTTCTTAATGGTGAAATTGATAGAGACATTTATGTAACCCAGCCGTTAGGATATATAGCACCAGGAAATGAATCTAAAGTTTGCAAGTTAAAAAAGGCCATCTATGGTCTTAAACAGGCTAATAGGGTATGGAATAACAAACCAGACCTCATTTTTAGGTCAATGAAACTAACGAAATCCATGAATGACTTATGTATATATTATTCAAACACTGAAAACGGTATCAATTTTATGGTAAGTATTTTTGTAGATGATATGGTTGTTTTCTACAAAGATGAAAGACTCTTCAAGGGATTCTATGATAGTTTAACACAACATTTCAAAGTAAAGAATCTTGGAAATGTAAAAAAACTGCTAGGCATCAACATAACCATGAATAGAAAAAATAAAATTATAAAATTAGACCAAATTGATTACATAGAAGATATGTTAAAACAATATGGTTTAGACGATTGCGTTGGAAAAGTAAACCAATAGATCCAGGAGTGATTCGAAGACCTAATATAGGGCAGAAAACGCCAGAAGAAATATTAAGACTTCGAATGATACCTTATCAGAATGCTATTGGATCACTAATGTACTTATTTCAAGCTACCCGGTCTGATATTGCCTATGCAATAAGCCTGTTAAGTAGATTCAATACCTGCTATGGTCAAGAACATTGGCAGGCAGTAAAAAACCTAATGAAATATATCAAAAGTACATCAGATATAAGTCTAACATTCAACGCTGAAAGCAAATCTGAAATATTTGGCTATTGTGATGCCAGCTATGCATCAGATAAATTTGATTATAAGTCAATTACAGGGTACATTTACCTGATGCAAGGGAGTGCTATTAGCTGGCGAGCCAAAAAACAATCTACTATTGCAAAATCATCTACAGAAGCTGAACTACAATCATTATCAGATGCTGTTGATGCACTTTGGCCAAGGAAAATTGTTACAAGATTCAAGTCCTACATTGATTTTCTGTGATAATAAAAGCACCATTGACATTGGAAAGAATGCCAAGTTTAGTCATGTCCTAAAACCTGTAAATATAAAATACTATTCTATAAAAGAAAAAATTGATAGAAAATTAATTGAACTAAAATTTGTTGAAACGAATAAAATGGTAGCAGATGTGTTAACCAAGGCCGTAGGTCCGACTAAAGTAGAGTACTTTTTAACAAACATTGGTATGTACAAAGATCAGGATCTTACACAGAGCTATACATGTAATATGAATGATAAGACTTTACTGTAAAAATAAACTGTCTAATATCTCTATATCAAACTTGTACAGTTGGCTGGAAGTGTAAGTCAAGTCGCGACTCAGTCTTTTTTGAGATTTATTTTCGGTTGACTGTATAATAACTATTATGTTTTGAACAATAGTTGAAAATGTACAATTGATTTCAAGAACTTGAAATGATGCTAGAATATATTATAATAAGTTACCAATGCATGCATTAAGGGAGTGTGTTACAAGCAATATGATACTTTGTATAATATATGCATAAGGGTGGGCCAAAAAAATCGACTATTTTTTTTTACTTTGTACTCCGAAAACTTGGTTGGTAGAGACCTCAAAAACATTCTCTCCAAGTATGAGCTCTTAATTTTAATAGGAAGGTCCTCCGCCTCGCAGTTTTCTATTTTTTTCTTATGGTGAGGAAGAAAAATACATATCTCGGTATCTACTAATTATAAAAAAAAATGTATATCATATTTTCGTAGGAAATTGAATTCTCTACAAAAAAAGGGCTCCTACAATTTTTTTGTATACCTCACTGTTCAGAAGTTATTGAAGGTTAAAGTTTGATCATTTTATAGTAGATGTTTTTATTTTTATGAATTTTATAACTCTTCAACAAAAAGTCATTATAATACGCGCAACTCATATTAGCATAGGAAATTCAATTCTCTGCACAAAAGATCTCTTACAATTTTTTTGTATACCTCACTGTTCAGAAAATATTCACCGTCAAAATTGAATGCACACTATTTTGAACAGTGGCGTTAATTTCAATTTATCGTTTGAAGTTATGAAATCTTCATCTTTTAATAAGCGTTAAAATTTTTTTTATATTTTATAAGATTTTTCAGAATTTTTTCAGATTTTAGAAAGTGGAGTTTTTTTGGAGTTTTTAAATCATAACTCAGATCCGCTGGGTCGAAAAATTCTGAAAAAATTGCCGAATGAGTTTTTTGTCATGTACTTTCATACAAAAAATAATTTCAAAAATCTGTGACCTCACGGTAGAATCTTGTTCGTTTTGGTATGGAATGCCCCATATAATATACCCGGGAAAATCTCTAGAAATTATACAGTCAATGCGCATGCGAGAGTTTTATCGGCTGCTCGGTCAGGCTGGCCACTCCGAGTTTTAGCTGTCAAACTGTGTTTCTGGCGGCGATGTAGTTCATACGAATTTTTGAGGTTAGAATCTCAAACAGTCGAGGTAGTGACTCGGAGAGCATTTGCTATTGAGTCGGAAAGTTAATTCTTCAAAGAAGGGTCGAAACTTGATGCTAATGCTCTTTGAAAATTGGTTTTATTCGACTGAAATGAGAAATCTGTTTAAATGTTGGGTGCTTGGAAGAAACGCAGCGGGTAGGTGGGAATACTTTATTTGATCACTTTTATTATTTCGTACATTAGAAATAACTAGAAAAGAGTACAATTTCTAAATTTTCAGGCGAGTTGAAAAATTAACGACGGAGTCAGGAATCGAACCTGGTATCTCGAGATGCTATTCCGGAGACTTACTCCACTAGACCACCTAGCCGCCCTGACTACAGTGTCATTAATTTCTCTCATCACCTGTATTTCGAAAATTGTTTTGTTTTCGTGTGCCATTGAATATATTTACATTTGAAATTCGTCGCGAAGAGACACTTTTTTGACTTGTGTGTGAAGCTTGTTGATATGTGCACACATATGCTGTATGTGGCTATTAATGTGAATTACATTCACCTAGCCATTTTTGAACGGCGGGCCGTTCATTTTTGCTGATATAAACTACGCATGTCATATTTATAGCGAGAAAAATTTGCTAGAGAAGAGTACAATTTCGAAATTTTCAGGTGAGTTGAAAAATTAACGACGGAGCCAGGAATCGAACCTGGTATCTAGAGATGTTTTACCGGAGACTTACTCCACTAGACCACCTAGCCGCCCTAACTACAGTGTCATTAATTTCTCTCATCACCTGTATTTCGAAAATTGTTTTGTTTAAATTAAAAATTGTTTAAATTTTCTCGCTATAAATATGATATACGTAGTTCATATCGTCAAAAATGAACGGCCCGCCGTTCAAAAATGGCTAAGTGAATGTAACTCACATTAATAGCCACATACAGCACATGTGTGCACATATTAACAAGCTTCACACACAAGTCAAAAATGTGTCTCTTCGCGACGAATTTCAAATTCAAATTAAAAATAACAATGAAATTTTGTTCTATCAACAGGTGATATGGCCAAAATAGTTACATCTCTAATATTCACTGTTATCTGCCTATTCAATTTATCACTCGTACAAAGATCGTCGCCACTTTCAAGCAACTAAGTAAGTTTCTCACTCTTTTGTGATTTCAGGCGGTAATATTGAATTTTATCACTTGAAAATGAGACATTAAACCGAGCGTTCAAGAAATTTAAATATCTATCTATCTGTAATAGAACTGTGAATCGTTTTTTTTCGAAAATAGTTCAACAAAATTTACCAATAGTCGATAGTCAATGTATTTTTTCCGATCAATTAAATTATTGCTACTACTATTAAAAATTTTCCAATGATTATCAGAGTTCATTTCGCAAATTTTCAATGATGTTCGATTAAATAAATGAAGGGAACCCAATACTCAAATTGAAAATTCAAGTAATATCAGATTTATTAAAATGATTTCTGTATTTCATGTTGGTGCGGTTCGAAACAAAGAAACTCTAATCAGAAGCGTAGAACTCAGGAACGTAGATCACATCCTGTGACACAAGTTGAAAATCAACTTTCTAAAACCGCGCCTTAACGTCACAATTAGCTTCAAGGACAATCATGTTTTAGAGTAATGTCAGAAAATTATTACGAGGATATTGACTTATCGGATTCAAGATTGTGTCCCTTGTTTCATCAAAATAAATAGATATCTAATTTTTAACGAAGTTCATGAAGATTTTTTTCCAAATAATGTAATCCGATACAATATCTTGTTCATAGTCCTCCGAACATCACCTTGTAACAAGGATATTTGGAAAGAGTCCCTTTGTTGCAGGAACCATTATAAAATTCTTGGTTTTCAATTCGTGCTACTGAATAACTTCTGCGTTTTGGGTTCCATTTCCAATCTCAAAATGAGATTTTTTTTGCTCCAGACAATGCTAACATGAAATGCAGAAGTAATTCCGGTAAATGGAGATTCACAAGCTTTCAGTCTTCAGCTTTCAGTCCGTAAAAAGTGTAAAATTGAATTTGGTTTTACGCTATCGATAAAGTGCAGGATAACTCTCTGATCCAGATTCATAATAAAAAAGTTAGCGAGTGAGTAATCCTATAGAAGACAAAGTGATTATTTGCAAGGCAATGTGTATTAGTAAGTGAATGCATTCTTTACACTTTACTGGGGTTCCACGAGACCGAAGCACGTGTGATAACTGCAACTAGATAGCAGTTAGTAGTACACGTTGTCCTGCAAATAATCACTTGGTCTAAAATAGGGTTTACTTGCATGCTAACTTTTTTTCATTATGAATCTGGATCACAGAGTTATCCTGCAACTTATCGAAAGTTTAGAACCAGATTCAATTTTACCCTCCTCAAGGGATCCTATGCTGAGACTGAAAATTTGTGAACCTATTTATTGCAATTATTCCTGCACTTCATGTTAGCACTGTCTGAAACAGAAAACATCTCATCCGGATGTTGGAAATGGAACCTGGAATACAGAAGTTATCCATCGGCGCAAGGTAAAAATCAAGAATTTTGTAATAGGACTTGTGACACGGGGATTCTTTTTGAATATTCATGTTTTGAGGTGATGTTCGGAGCACTAAGAAATAGATATTGTATTGGATTGGATTGAGTCTGTTGTTCCTAAATAACAGCAACTAAGAGATTATTCAAGAACATTTTTCCATGACTTTGTTGAAAATTAGATATTCATTCGTTTTATAGGAACAAGGAGATCTAGAATCCGATTAGTCAATATCCAATTAGTCATTCCTAAAACTTGTATCATTCAAGGGTTATAAATTAAATATTATTGAGTATTCAATTTTAGTATTGGATCCCCTTCACTTGCTCACTTATTGACTTAATTTTAAATTATTGGAAAATTTTTAATATTGGTAACAATAAATTATTGATAGGAACAAATACATTGACTATAAATTATCGGTAAATTTTGTTGAACTAAATTCGAGAAAAAAAGAGATTCACGGTTTTGTTACAAATAGTAAAATATTCCAATTTCTTAAAAGGTCGATTGGATGTCTTTCATTTTCAAAGGTCCTAAAATTTTTCATGTTACCTCTTAAAATTGGGAGAGAGCAAGAAAGTTGCTTAGAAGATACGTTTCACGCGATTTCAAATTGAAAGAAACCCTAAAACCTACAACTTTGTTCGCCAACCAACAAAAGTGTCGTAATCTCTGTACGTGTGGTGATTTGAATATCAGAAGCAGATCCCTACTGAAAATTGGGGCATGAGATCTGATGTAAGATGTCATGTGAGAAATTACGTGAGAGAATATGAGATCTGATATCACATCTGATATCACCTCATATGAGTTTCCGCACGTGTTTACATCAGATCTCAGTAACGAATTTCGAACTGAGCCATTATATGAGATAGTAACGAGTTCTCATGTCAGATCTTTTCTATGATTTTTGTCAGGTCTCAATTGTAATTTCATTTGAGATCCTAGATCGTATTTCATTCGAGATCTCGTCCTAGATCTCTTGGTCACAAATTTTACTTGAAATTTGAATAAAACTAGTAGGTAAGTCAGAAAATGTCCCTAGGAACCCACCACTACATATGGGCTCTGACCGTTTTCTGACAGTTGCGATTGGTATTGCGTCGGCTACTCAATTAGGCGGTAACTGTCAGCCAATAAAATTTGAATGACTTGACGCACGCGCATAAGGTACGCACTTTCCTCATGGACACACGGTATATTTATATGTAAAGACAGACATCAAAACTTTGTCATTTCTTCGTATCGCAAGCATCAGTTATGGAGAACGCAGAACGCGAGCCTCCTGACAAAATATTTTATAAATGCCACAAAAAAAGCCAACAAGAGTGCAGTACATATGTATGTATAGTGTGTGGAATAGCACTCCACCGGAGTTGCTTCGAAAGAAAAAAAGGAACCTGGCTTACAGGTTCACTCATCCTATGCAGTGAACACTTCGAAAACGACATAACCTCAAAAACAACTGAAGAGGATATAGATAAACTGACTATTGAAGCAGCAAGGACACTTCTATCATCTATCTCACGCAAAACATGGGATTATGAACACTTAAAAACACAAAACAAACTACTCCAAGAATTTAATGATGTTCTGAAATATAAAAACAAATTCCTTGAAGAAAAAATGGAATACTAGAAGAAAAAACTAAATACACAGACATACCGTCGTACTCCAGTATTGTTAGCAACCAACACTCAACCAAAACAAATATAGCAAAAGTTCCAACCTTAATAATTAAACCCAATACACATCAAAACATAGACGAGACTATCCAAGACATAAACAAAAGTATTAAATGCCTAAAGGTAGGCGTAAACAAAACAACTAAGCTGAAACATGGAACTATTAGAATGAGGTTTAGAAAGAAAGACGAAAACACTGAAGTTACTGAAAAAATTAAAGAGATATTCCGAAATAAATATACATGCGAACAAGAGGAACTTTGGAAAGCAGTTATTAAAGTTGTCGATATGTTTGAAAAATACAGCAACGAAGAGCTTACAAACACAATCACACAACAAAACGAATTGAAAGAACTAGAAGAAAAAGACACTGAGATAACATACCAGAAACACATCGAAAAGAAAAACACATACACTGCTTACATACGAGTCAGCCCGAAAGTTTATGCGCCGATCATGAAAAAAAAGAAATTATATATTGGGATGCAAATCTGCCGAGTTTACAACCAATTGAACACAGGAAGGTGCTGGAAATGCCATGGGTATGGGCACACGGGTAACAAATGTGAACAAGTACATTGCAAATATTGCGCTGACGACCACTTGTCTGAAAAATGCCAAAATAAAAACCAGAAAAAATGCATAAACTGCATAAAATCGAATGAAAAATACAAAACGACAAGAGACACACGACATCTTCCCTCAGAAAAAGATAAATGTGAATCTTTCAAGGACAGAAAACGGTACATAATATCGAGGACTGATTTCCCCGCGGGGAAAATCATCGAATAATGAAACAACCACAATGGATTATCACAACGTAGAAGAAACTCTGAAAGCCACAACCGTTGAATATAAAAAAATACTAAAAAAAGGCCCTGAAGGACTCATAATTATTCATATGAACATCTGCAGTTTAAACTAGCACTACGAAGAACTACTAATCATGATAAACGAAATGGATGAGCTTCCAGATGTCATAATTTGCACGCAAACATGGCAAGTAAATGAAAATCTTTACAAAATCCCAGGATACCAGTTGTCATATAATCATGGACAATCCAACAAAAATGATGGAATAATAACATACGTAAAAAATGAATTATATAATGAACACTCAATTGAAACCATGAGCCAGGCAACAATAAACATAAACAAAATATATAAACATAATATACAATATGAGATCTATGCTGTGTACAAATCACCTTCCTTAAACACTAACGATTTTAACGAGCACCTGGAAAACTTTTTGCATGCCAGAACTGCAAACAATCAATCAGAACAAATCTTGATTAGAGATCTCCAATATTGACCTAAAGGATAACTCTCAAACTACAACTGAATATCTAAATACACTTGCAGCCTATGGGTTCTTTCCTACCATTGAAATTCCAACCAGAATAACAAGTACATCTGCAACCTGCATCGACCATTGCTTTGTAAAGCCCCACAAGGCTATTGAAAAGCTAACCCCAATTGTCATTGAAACATCAATTACCGACCATTATCCGATTGTTATTAAAATTGTACAATCAAATAAACAAAGAAGTGAAGATCTGCCAAAAAAACGAAAGAAAATGAACTTCAAAAAATTTCGAAATATTGTATCCGATAAAGACCTCTCTGAACTGTATGCCAGCTATGAACCTGATCACTGCGCCGAAATACTTACGGAAATTATAAAAAACGCGATCGAAAGGAGCCAATATGACACAAAATTAAGTAACAGAAACAAACAGCCTTGGATTACCTCAGCCATAATAAGATCCATAAAAAAACGAGACAAACTTCACAAAAAAGCAAAACTCTCGGCTAGTCCAGCCGATATTGAAAATTACAGACAGTACAGAAATAAACTGACAGAATCAATTAACAAAGCGAGATATGAGCACTTCATCAAGAAAACTGAGAAAAACAAAACAGACCAAAAAAATATCTGGAACGTAGTTAATGAGTTCATGCAAAGGAAAAACAACAAAAAAAAAACGAAAACTTAGAATTACTCAAAGAAGATGGAACTAAAACTCAAGATGGAAAAGACAGAGCGAATCTTTTCAATGACTACTTTGCAAATGTAGGGAAAAATCTAGCATCAAAATTGAAAAAAAAAAGGAATTTTCGAGTCACGGCATCAAAAAAATCGCAGACACTTTTTACCTACACCCTGTATCTGAAATTGAAATTTACAAGGAAATCATGAAACTAAAAGACTCCAAATATCCAGGGCATGACAACATAAGCTCAAAATGCCTAAAAACTGTCGGGGATTTAATTGCCGATATCCACTTTGCCCTGTAACTCATATATAAGATTATCACTTTTTTTTTGGTTTTTTGTCCGTTTTCGGCTCAATTTGTCAAAAAACAGGTTAAGCTGTTATTTTGAGGGAATCATACACTATTAGCAACTAATCGATAATCCACAAAACATACGAGATATTTCACCTTGATTTGTTTTTAATACATTCTGAGTAATTTTGTTTTTCTGTCGTTTTAGATGGTATAAAAATACAAAAGGAAGACGAATCACGCTCAATGGAGTGAAGATAGTATGGTGTTTGCAATAGCAGACTGCAACTCTGGTATTCCCGTGAAAACGACGGCAAAAAAGTATGGTTTACCTTATGTTACTCTCTATAGGCATTGGAAAAAAGGCAGTTCAACTGCTTAGCTTGGACGTTTTCGTAAAATTTTCAACGATCAACAGGAAGGCGATCTTCAAACATATTTGCAAGAAATGGACAGTATGTTTTATGGGTTAACCCGAGAAGATTTCAAAGCGATGGTTTTCGCTTACGCAAAAAAGAATAATCTCACATACCCGCCAAGTTGGGACAAAAGTGAAAAGGCTGGTGATGATTGGCTAGCAGGATTTATGAGCCGAAATCCACAAATTACTCTCAGAGTTCCTGAAGCAACGTCAATTGGCAGAATTAAAGGATTCAATCGTCCTCAAGCTTATTTTAGTCCAAAAGAAGTAAGACCGCTTCCAACTGCACACGTTCCTTTAGGTACCCGCAAAAGAATGATTAATAAGTCTGAGGTGCAAGTACGCCTGTGAAGGAATAGAAAAGTCAAATTTGTCAAAGTAAACACTAAAGTAAAAGTAGACATAAAAAAATTAAATACCAAACAAAAGACAAAGAAAAAGGCAACAACGACCAAAGATATTAAAAATAAAAAACGTAAGGTTCATGATAAAGAAAATGAAGCAGATTGTGTGTGCTATTTTTGAGGAGAACATTACATAGAAGTAAACAAAAAACCTGTTGATGACTGGATTCAGTGCAATTCCTGTAAACAATGGAGTCACGAAAAATGCACAGCATATGAAGGACAGGGCCAATATGTTTGTGACGTCTGCGCTGATAAATAAAAGCTTTGACGGGTTGGGGAGGCTGTTTAGTGATCTTATATTGATGTCTGTATGCCTTAGTCGCCTCGTACGACATCCACGAGAAGAGATGGAGTGATCCTCATGTATTTTACTCTGCCGGAACCACACGGCTACTTGTATTCACTTTGCCCTAATGCCCTATCCACTTTACCCGGTGCTCTGGGCAAAGTGCATAGCAGCATACCTTCCAATATTATTTATAATTATAATTAAAATACTGATGTTGGCATATTTTTGTTGATTATATTAAAAACTTTAATAAAGACTAATTCATATAGATTATTTGTTTTATTTTTATATCTGTTGGAATTTTTTTCTGTAACTCATCAAACGTTAAGGTGTTCACTTTGCCCGGACTTCCCCTATTCATTGACCTGGCAAAGGCCTTTGACACTCTAGGCCATGAAATTTTACTCAAGAAATTAGAACTAATAGGAATTAGAGGCGTGCCTCACGCTCTAATAAAAAGCTATCTTGAAGGAAGAGAGCAAGTAGTTAAAATTGTAAACACTCTAAGCGAACATAAAATCATGGAATATGGGGTACCGCAGGGAACCGTAATTGGACCACTGCTCTTCATACTTTACTTGAATGACTTCTACAATCTCAACTGCTCTGGTAAAATCTACTCTTTTGCTGATGATACCTCCATTATTTTTGAAGATCAAACATGGGATAAACTAAGAGAAAATGTAGAAAAAGAGGTGCCAAAAATCTATGAATGGTCTGCAAATAACTCCTTAACAGTGAATGTAACAAAAACTCAAGCTACGCTATACGGTTCTCACAAATCATCTATACCAACCTGGGAAAAGATATCTTTCAAACATGAGCTAAACAACCTTGACATACAAGTCACTGAAAAAACTAAATACTTAGGAGTGATAATCGATAGCCATCTCCGTTGGGACCATCATGTCGACGGTTTATGTAAAACATTAAGATATTTACCATTTATATTCGCTAAAATGAGAAATGTTTTCCACGAAAAAATACTTGCTACATGCTTATACCATGCGCTTTTCATTTCGATACTGAGATATGGAATCTTACTGTGGGGAGGAATGAACAAAACCACGATAAAACAAGTAGAAGTCATTGAGAAAAGGGTTCTAAAAATAATCTCCAACAAGCCAAGAAGATACTCCTCTGAACAACTACTCAAGGAATCAAAATACTTGACAATTAAAGAAACTTTTGCCTTGAAAACAATCCTGTACCTGAGTACTGAGGGAATCGAAGAAGAACCTGCAAATGAATCCAAAAGAACTACAAAACGAACTACAGCTCAACAATTGAGAATTCCATTAAGGCGTAAAACCATAGGACAAAAAGCTATGAATACATAGGTCTAAAAATTATCAACTCCATGCCAACCGCACTCTGAATCAAACTGCTCAACTGTGAAACCAGATTGAAGAAGAAAGTGACAACGGAAATCGTAAATTGGTTCAAAACTACAGACGTTGAAGCATTACTCAAAAATGAAATTTAAGTAATCTAAAATCCTAGTATTATTGTTAACTATTAAAACTTACGCACATTTTTGTTATTATCCTTGTGTTAAATCTTGTTAGATTTCTACTTTTTTCATATTATATTATTTATTTTTTTCTTTTCTATTTTTATTTTCTATTTTTATATATACTTGATGTATATTCGTTTTTATATATATATATATAAAATATCAATCCTCGTATGCTCCTGAACATAAATAGATATATATCAGCGCTGAAGGGGACAGGATTTGACAGTGCAGAAGCGGTTAAAGCAAAAGTGACGGAGGTTTTCAACCAGCTGACAGAAGAGGACTTCCAGCACTGCTTTCAATACTGCAAGCGTTGTATGGAGCGGTGTAAGGATCGCCAAAGGGAGTACATTGAAGGCAATAAAACTTCTGTTGTAATTGGTGACGAATAAAAAGTGTTATAACTTCAGTCTGGTTATTTAATAGCCACACCTGGTACTTCACTTCAATAAAATACAAATTACAATTACAATCCTAGTTACCTCAGAAATGCAAACAATAATTTGTAATAATAAAGAAATTGCAATGTGGATCATCTAAATTTATTGTTACCAAAATAATGTTTATGTAACTTTACTATGTGATAAATAAAAAAAAAATTGATTGCACAATGTTTTGCGATCCAAATATACAACAATTTCTGACTTACCTATTATTTTTCTTCAAATTTTAAGTACAATTTGTGACCAGGATATCTAGGACGAGATCTCAAATAAAATTACAATTGAGATCTAACAAAAATCATGGAAAATATCTGACATGAGAACTCGTAAAAGATCTCATATAAAGGCTCAGTTCGAAATTCGTTACTGAGATCTGATGTAAACACGTGCGGAAACTCATATGAGGTAATATCAGATGTGATATCAGATCTCATATTCTCTCACGTAACTTCTCACATGACATCTTACATCAGATCTCATGCCTCGATTTTTAGTAGGGATATCAGTGAATAGCAGAGATGTAATTATCTTGACTGTATTTCCTGTTAGTAGAAAAAAATTTCATTGTCATTTCTAATATATGAAATCATAGAAATGATTGAATAAACAGTTCCCACATACCTGCTTCGTTTTTTCCAAGCACCCAACATTTAAACCGATTTCTTATTTTCATCGAATAAAACGAATTTTCAAAGCGCATAAGCATTAAATTCCGACCGTTCTTTGTAGAATTGACTTTCCGACCCAATAACAAATGCTTCCTGAACCTTTCCGCGTCATTATATCAATTATTTGAGATTTTAACCTCAAAAATTCGTATCAACTACAGGCTGCAAGAACAGCCGATGAATTGATTTCCAAGTTTTAAGAGATTGTCCTGGTATGTGTACGTAAAGCATTTTTACTACCCGCCTAGAAAAGTCAGTTTGCCCCAAGGTAATAACGCTCATGTCCCTATATTTCCTGGACTATTAATTCGTACTGAGTCTGCGCCTTCTGTCCCCCCTCCCCTGCCCCTCTGGTGGTGCAGATGATTTGGTATCAGCACGAAAAAAAGTGCGATAAAAACATCGACAGACGATACTCCACCGAAATTTATCATTTCTATCGCACGTCCCACGACGCACACCTTTTTTTTAGATATTACGAGGTAATACGTGAGTAACGCAACGAACTTGATAATTACATGTACAGAGTGCAGTTAAGTATCAACTTTAAGTAGGCTTACTTGTGCGGTTGCCAACATATTTGAGGACACCAGCATTTTGATATAAATTGGGGACGGCTGCAGCCATTCTCTGGAAACGTCGATAATCCATATAGATCTTGAGATGCTTAAAAAATAAAAAATGTGTTGAATATTTTCCCTTATTTTATCCAAATTAGGTAAATCTATCACTTCACACTTCGTACCTGGTTGATGTCACCTACAGTTACCTATGATAGCAATGGCTGGACTTGAACAGTATTGCCAATAGGGAGATTAGAGTATAGTAGTGTTACGTTCTGAGAGGAACGTTTCGAGTCGATTCTGCTTCGCTGCGTGATTTAAATTATTTTCCTGACTTACGTAGTTGGTATATGTAAATCTCGGCAATCCGCAGATCAGCTCCTCAGATCTTCTCGTTCAATTCGGCTACAATTCTAAGAGTTTGTTAGGTAAGGCTCGTGCCAACCATCACTACGCGTGATTGAAATAATTATTTATAACAAAACTTGGGTTAACTACACATTTATTAACAATCTCCCTCTAGTTCTCAATGGTACCCAGGTAGCATCTCATGCGCCGTCAGATTATGCAAGATCTTGATCGGCAGCGCCATGCGGCAGAATAATGCATGATTGCTGTATGGCGACGCAAAACAAGCGAGCATTTGCTTTTCTTAAACACCAGGGCGCGCTACTTTCGGCTAAAGTGCTGCCTCTATATTTAGTGCACGGTCCCTATGGGACTGTCAAACAGAGCTTGCTGCAGCATTCATGCGACGTCTGCCGCAATTATGTTCTTCGTACTTCGCAAGCTTCCCGCACGTGCACGCAGGATGCTTATACCCTATATATTACATACAATAACAGCGGGAACCGGGGAAGCTTGGGCTTCCCAGGAAAACGTGTAAATATATAGTCGACGATATTTTATCAGCCGTAAGACATACACGTGCTGGAAGGAAAACATAAAGAAATACATTACCTCATTTCACAGGGTAAGTGTTGTTTCAAATTATCTTTCAAAATTAATGCACATATGGAGACCTGTATGTCGTGTCCAAATGTTGTCATATAATACAACATTACCTATATTAGCTCACTTTTTAAGCTAAATTTTTGGCCATTGCTATTACTTTTACGTACAAAAGTGATATTTCGTCTAATTTAAAGTCACGTAATTCTCAGAGATTCATATTTGTTGCCTCTACTATAACTATATGCAATATTATTAATAATTTCTGTAGCTTGTCTATATACATGCCTGAATCATGATTAGGCTGAAACGAAACCCCTGTAGTCAACTCACACAAAGGCAACGGCGTAATCGTTTGAATGACTAGAATGGCGAGGCATGCCGATGCTAATCCTTATTTACGTTGCAATATCGTCAATAATGATAGTTCTGAGGAAATATCTTTGAATAATGGAAACGTTGTAGCATCTATTTTACCAAATGACAGTCCTCCTTACGAACCGCAAAGTTCAGTTACGTGGAATAACTTAGCTCGCGAGGCGAAAGATAATTCTTCCGAATATGGGTGTTCAAATTCAGATGCTATCTGTGAAGACGATAGTAACAGTCAGTCTATGGGTGAAGAAGGCAGTACTCGATTAAAAAATTGCTTTCGAACACAGTTAGCTGATTGTTTTATTGAGAATAACATGGACAATGTTCAGGCGAACTCAATACTTACAGTTCTCAGATCACATTGCTGTTTGGCTTCTCGTCCAGAAGATGTAAGAATATTGATTGGGACTTGCAATCGTCGCGTTGAATTGATTGATGTTGAACCCGGAAAATATTGGCATGTAAGTTTTGTTGCTGAAATTTTAAAAGAACTTTCCAAACACACATATGCCATACCTAATATCTTAGAAATCGATGTTAGTACTGGTGGAGCTGCTGGCGCAAAAGACTGTTCAACTCAGTATTGGCCTATCCAGTTCTGAATAATAAATATTCCTGATAGCTCTATACTTATCGCAGGTGTCTATTATGGGAAGGGTAAGCCGAAAGATCTTAACAATTTCTTTAAAATGTTCACAAATGAAGTCCAAGAGGTTTTCGCCAGCGGTGGTATCCACTTCAAGAATCATTTAGTAAAAATAAAGTTCAGATGCTTCATAGCTGATGCTCCGGATTGATTCCTTGGAGGTATTCCAAGAGTTTGAAGATCCTGAAAGACAACGATTTCTAGTAAGCATTGTAGTTTTATCATAGCACCCGATAGTGTATTTTTTCTCGGGTGGTAACTAATTTCAGTGACGTTTATTGCAAGTTTAAAAACGAGTGATATGGATTTCAGAGATACTATCTTATTAACGTTGGTGGTGTCACAGCTAGAGATGCTCTCAACCAATTTCTGAAGGAAGCCATGACGGATAGCCTGACACAAAAATTCTCTTGGACTGGAAAGTCTGTTTCAGATAAAGAGAATCTCCGACTGTTATTTAATACCTGTGTTGGAAAGGTATTTTTTGGTGTGTATGACTAAGATTATCGTTATTGACTAATAATACGTTACCCTATATTCAATGCAAGGTTTCGATGATTGTTTGCGCAGATCCCTTACGTGAGTGTCGAACAATACCACAGCCACATGATTGTACAGAATTTGCGAGACTGATGCAAGAGGCAATTCGGGGCGCACAAAAAAGATTGCCGGATGCAAAACGACGGGCGAATCGCTCTGTCCATGTGGAGGGTCGCAGACAAAAATATATGACTGAAATGGCTCATCGTTACAAGGTTGAACACCCAGGACAATGACTCTGCGGTATAAGAGACCCACAATTTGCCTATTAAAGATCCTACGCATATTCAAACATACGTACCTACGTACTTTGTTTGACTAAGAAATATTTTAGTACACATAGCTGTGATGTTAGTTTTTATGTTTATGCTCAAGCATAGTATTTATAATTGGTACTGCAGCTGTGATATCCACAAGTGATATGTAACTATATGTTTTCCAATGAAACATTATACCTATATCAACAAATGTGGCGGGTTTGTACTAACATAGCTATAAAATAGCTAACATTTAGGTACTGTAGACGCTTTTGGTATCTGGTATAAATTTTAGTCTTCTAACATTTATATAAAGTATTAATTTTTATTTTTTGATTTCAAATACTTCATTATTATCTACTATTCTACTCATTTGATATCAGTTTATCAATACTATTATAAACTGTAGTTAATAATTTTAAGCTACAACGTATAAAAAAGTAACTAAAGACATATTACATTAATAACTGTACAACGGTAGAAGAGACCCTCTCTTCTAGTCTTGTTGCAGACATAGATTTGTAAGTCAGTGTTTTTCTTGTTCATTTTTGCTCGCGAGTAACTGTAACACTTTTGTAACTAATTATCTTTAAGTAAAAGTAAAATATATGCAAACTTATATTATACCTATAGATGTATATGGGTGTAATATATCATATATTTTACTATAGCCGCATATTAATAATATAAAATATAAATATTATTATAATTATATAGTATAACGATTACAGTCAACGAATGACCTGCCATGTTCTGTGATTTTGAACATTATATTTGAAATAAATGAGAAAATCTTACAATATATAGTTTTTTTTTTTTTGCCAATGAGAACCTGTGCATTCTGCTCTTCGTGAATACCGACAGACCCTTCGAGAATCATGCATGATCTGCAGCAAGCTGCTGTCGAAAGCACACATGCGCACGTCATCCTACAACTGCGGAAACAGGCAGATAGTGGTCTGCCGCCAGAGCCATGCACGCGCCACGTGACGACCATAACGTGAACTTGCGACAGAATGCTACCTGGGTAGATTTACAATTGTGGTACCAACTGATGTTAATCACTATCGCAATGACAAACTATTAATGAGTGTCGGAGGTTCTGAATTACTTATAATGTGATTTGATTCTAGGATTTCGGTGAGGTTCTGATCTGTTGTCTATGATGTCTGAAGTTCTTCTGTACTTTTCTGTTCTCTGAAAGGGTTGACTTGGAGGGAAAGTAGGAGGAGTTCAAAAGGAGTCGCGGTTTCTCGCGGGTCTCGGATGATTGGTTAAGGATGATCAAATAATTGGGGTAAGGTTTTTGATTAGTACATGAGATCTCGGTGGGGGATTAGCGCGAGGTGGTTGGTTTAGGGAAGCAAGCGGTGAAGCGCTAATTGGTCTTATCGTCATTAAAATGAAGGCGCTATCCTGAATTCCAAGAATAAGGGTTTCTTTCTCTGTGAGCTATCCATGATTTCTCTTCCCACATTTCCGGTGTTTAGTCTAGTCGATTATCTTAACTATTGCAGGTGTTTATTACTTTGGGTTATTGCGGTTGAGATCGTGAATCAAAGATTTTATGTGAAAGCTAATGTTGAAAGGTATAACGGTTAAATGGGAAAAAATATATATACTATATATACTTCTCGCAAAAATTAAGGGAACAACAAAATTTTCGAAATTTTTAGGTGATTTTCAACAGGCTGTATTTCAGTGAAAAATGGTCGTACAAGAAATAAAAAAACAAAGCTTTCGAAGCTTGAAGACTCTAGTTTTTGAATTTTTTGGTTAAAAATTTTTCAAAGCACTATTAGCCATGCAATCCTCGGATAAAGCGCGAAGAAAAAATTTTCAAAATTTTTTACATTTTTTTTTTCGCTCTACGGGCATGGAAAAATTTTTCCGAGCTAAACCAATGCATAGGTCGCATAGCCTGTTTATTCAGCTTCAAGATGCTTTTTTTTAAACCTCGATACGACCATTTGTCTTCGAGATATCGAATTTTGAATGCTAAAGGATCCTTTTTCACTCAACTGCCGATATCTCTGGAACTACTGGTCGCACAGCAAGCCGAAGGGCAGTTTCTTTTTCTGCAGAAAATTTCCTACAAAAATCTGTCAAGGTTGATGTCAAAAAAAATTTTTTTTCCACCTGTAGCGTTAACGTGAAAAAAGAGCAAAAAAATGCCATTTTGCCTTTTTTTGGATAATCGACTGTATCTTCGTCAATATTGGGGGGAAAGCATAGGTTAGAAGAAAATTTTACAGCCTAATGTACCCCAAAGGTCCCTCTAAATCGGTAGATCGATCGGTTCAGCGGTTTTCCTGGACCGATTGATTGAAATTTTGAAAAAATTAAGAGAACAAGGTCCCTTAAGAAACAAAAACCTTGTTCCCTTGATTTTTTCAAAATTTCAATCAATCGGTCCAGGAAAACCGCTGAACCGATCGATCTACCGATTAAGGGGGACCTTTGGGGTACATTAGGCTGTAAAATTTTCTTCTAACCTAAGCTTTCCCCCCAATATTGACGAAGATACAGTCGATTATCCAAAAAAAGGCAAAATGGCATTTTTTTGCTGTTTTTTCACGTTAACGTTACCGGTGGAAAAAAAATTTTTTTGACATCAACCTTGACAGATTTTTGTAGGAAATTTTCTGCAGAAAAAGAAACTGCCCTTCGGCTTGCTGTGCGACCAGTAGTTCCAGAGATATCGGCAGTTGAGTGAAAAAGGATCCTTTAGCATTCAAAATTCGATATCTCGAAGACAAATGGTCGTATCGAGGTTTAAAAAAAAGCATCTTGAAGCTGAATAAACAGGCTATGCGACCTATGCATTAGTTTAGCTCGGAAAAATTTTTCCATGCCCGTAGAGCGAAAAGAAAAATGTCAAAAATTTTGAAAATTTTTTCTTCGTGCTTTATCCAAGGATTGCATGGCTAATAGTGCTTTGAAAAATTTTTAACCAATAAATTCAAAAACTAGAGTCTTCAAGCTTCAAAAGCTTGGTTTTTTTATTTCTTGTACGACCATTTTTCACTGAAATACAGCCTGTTGAAAATCACCAAAAAATTTCGAAAATTTTGTTGTTCCCTTAATTTTTGCGAGAAGTGTATGTCATGAACTTGACTGATGAAATAACGGTTAATCTCGCGTATGAGAACTATCGATATAAGAATTTGTACGTTACGATGGTAAATATGTGTGTTGGTATTAATCTACGACTATTGGTAAGAGTACGTAAGGCTCTCTTATGGTAACTGCACGCTGGTCAGGTAGGGCGCAGAGAGGGTGCCGCCGTGGATACCGGCTGGCACGTAACAGTACCAATATCAGGCAGGTGTCGCAGAAAAACCAAAACGGATAAGGAAGTTAGTAAAGTTTTTACCCACCAAGCAGCGTGGCGGTCACGGTTTTACTGTCTAATGCCAGGCTCTTCAAATTAATATTAAATTTTTTTCAGTTTTTTATCACAATCTCGTCCACTGTTACAGTATCCTTAAATTACACAACACCGAACCATTACCAGGTAGCATTTCATGTAGCATCCGATTATGCAAGACCGTGTTCGGCAGCACTTTGCGGCAGAATTATGCATTGTTGATGCATGTTTCGACAGAACAGATGATCTTACAGATAAATCATACGGGTCTGTCCAGCCCCCTGACACACGCTGCTAAAAGTGGTTCGCAAAATGTCCCTCGATTCTGCCGCCAATTTCCACCACCAGTGACGCTAGTAGTTACCTGACGAGCTTGCGCGCGGTCAGTGAGGGCAGCGAGCGTGTCAGAAGTCTACTAGCGCCACGTAGAGGAACTCAAAAACGGGGACAAGACGCGTACAATTTTTTAGTATACGAGCACTCTTGAGTGTCAGGGGACTGGGTTTGTCGAATGTCACTCGCTACAACATATGTATATACGTATATTGGAGTGGTTTTTTTTTAAAAAAAATGAGCCGTCACGGGACGCCTGGCAGATGTGAAACATCGACATTATTTTGTAAAATTAAAATTAATTATAATTAATAATCAATTTAAAAAAATTAAAATTAATTAAAATTAATAATCAATTAAAATATAAAAATATAATTAACTTACTGATGACTTGATAGTGTGTCATCGGGTGATTTTGCTTTTTTTGCAGGAGGCTGATCACTTTCACTCTCTAAATTATTACTGTCAGACATTTTATTATCAGAATAATTTGTTTTCAAGTAAAACACAGGTTATGTGTACTGTAGTAAACAAAAACAAAACACTGTATACACTCCGGGAGTATACAATGCACAGTCGATTGCGCACGGCGACGCGTCGCCACACCGTACTACCATCATATAGCGTGGCGACGCGTCGCCACGGCTTGCGTCGCCACGCCAGAAATCTGTTTTACGTGCGGCTATAGATGTTTCACATCAAAAAATTTTTTTCTTACGTAATTTCGAAAAAGTTAGTTTTGAGCCTCAAACGAAGCCTCGTGAAACCGGAGCACGGTGGCTTAATTCTAAAAGGTGACGCATCCGGTATGAATTTTTCCCATTTGATTAACACAGGATGAGGGCTATGCAAACACTCTGATCGGGATATCTCGGAAACTATCCAAGTTACGGAGTCGTTTTTTTTTTCATTTTGTAGGTAATAAAATTTTCTATAACAAAGTTATACGCCCTTTTACCACCAAAATCGCCGTTTTGCCGAACGGTAACAAGCATCTTTATTCATTCATTCGATGAACTTAACTTTGAGTGTGTGTGTGTGTGTGTGTGTGTGTGTGTGTGTGTGTGTTTTTATAAAGAGGTACGAAAAAAGATCTTCAGAAGACACCGCCATCATTAATACTCCGCCGCCCATCCTACGGCGGATAACTATAGTCGGTAGTGTGGAGATTTTTACCCACTAAAAAAAACACTCCTCTTCCCCTCTCCCCGCAGATGTTACGGGGAGGACTGGATTGGAACCGCGTTAGCATTACATCAATCCAGTCCGTGCTGCGTCTTGCGACGCCTACTCCTGGCTACTGGTCCCTTTCTGCAATCTTGTCTTTCAGAAGGTGCTGTGCGTAAGTTGCAACAGCTGACCAGTTTCCTTCTTGTTTGAGCATATAGGTAACCAGGCTTGGGGGGTAGAGCCTGGTGCCTATACTCTCTTCGATGCTGCTCCTGTAGTCCTTCCACCGAACACACTCGAAGAACGTGTGTTCGGCGTCGTCAATTTTGTCCGGGCAATACTTGCATGTCGGCCTGTCATGTAGTCTCATCCTGAAGAGGTAGTCGTTGAATTGGCCATGGCCCGTCAAGAACTGGGTCAGGAAGAAGTCCGTTTCTCCATGCTTCCGAGAGAGCCAGAAGTTGATGTTCGGGATCAGGCGTGCCGTCCATCTACCCGTCTCTCCCGTCGTCCATCGGTCCTGCCACTCCTGTAGCGTCTCTTTCTTTATTTTCGTTATTGCCTCTTTGGAGTTGTCGCCGTTCTTTTTAGCGTCGTAGAGCTTGGCTCTTTCGAACGCTAATAAATCGATAGGTGCTGCTCCCGCAATGACTAATACAGCCGCTTCAGAAACCGTGCGGTATGCGCAGGTAACCCTGAGTGCGCCTCGGCGCTGCACTGCTGCCATCTTGCGTCCGTATGTCTTCTGTTTTAAAATGTCTGCCCATATTTCTGCTCCGTAGAGCAATACTGAGTGGACTGTTTCCAAGAGGACCCTTCTCTTTTTGGTCCGTGGTCCTGTTGTATTCATCATGATCCTTGATAAACTGGATACCGTCTTGTTGGCCTTCGTGCATACGTTTTCGAGGTGTTCGCGAAAAGATAGTTTCTCGTCGATCACTATTCCTAGGTAACGCAGTGTCCTGGTAGACCTCAATGTTGTCTCGCCCGTGTCGACAATGAAAGGTTTAGGAAACCATTTTTGTCGAGTCAGGACGACCATTTCAGTTTTTTGCTTGGCGAGTTTCAGGTGGTGCTTCTCAAGCCAAGTTTCAACGGCATCAATGGTTGCTCGAACTAGGATTTCTGCCTCCTCGGCGCTGTCCACCACTAATGTGGCTGCGACGTCGTCTGCAAAGCCCGTGAGTTCCACTTGCTTCGGTAACGGGATTTCCAGGAGCTCGTCGTAATCTGCGTTCCACAGATCGGGTCCCATAATTGAACCTTGCGGCACGCCGGCTGTGATGTCATGCTCTTGTGGGCCTTCTGTCGTTTCCGCTATCAGCGTCCGTTCGTCGAGATAGTCGTTTACTATTGCCAGATTTTCTGGCTCGGCTTCAAATTTGTATTCCAATGCATCCAAAATGTCGCCCCAATTAGCACTGTTGAAGGCGTTTTTAATGTCTAGTGTGAGGATAAGACACACCTTGCGAGCTTTGAGGCTACCAGACCATGCTTCTCTCGCCGTCCCTATGACCTTCTGGATCGCGCCGATTGTCGATCGGCCCTTTCGAAAGCCGTGTTGGTTAATAGCAAAACCTCCGGCACGGTCAATGTCGTTTCGAAGCCTTCCCTGGATGAGCTTCTCGAGTAGTTTTCCGGCAATGTCCAGCATGCAAAGTGGTCTAAACGACGAAGGTGTTATAGGAGTTCCCTTCCCTTTGTCTAAAAGGACCAATCTTTGCCGCTTCCAGGTCGTGGGGAATGTGCCGGTTGCCAAACATGCATTGTACGAGCTCAGGAGTATTCCTGGGAATTCCAGGGCTACCGTCTTGATCACCGATGCCGGAATGCCATCGGAGCCAGGTGCTTTTCCTGTCTTGATGGTCTTAGCCGCATCTTGCAACTCCTTGGTTGTGAAAGGTGTTGTGCCGTTTTTTGCATAGTGCCTCTTCTTCCGCGGCTGGTGTTTTGGGAATAACTCCGCTATGATACTGTTCATTAGAGCAGGCGGCTTCGGCGGTTCTGGTGAGGCTTTTCCAAGTTGTTTGACGACAATTTGGTAGGCTTTACCCCAGATGTCTCTGTCAAGGTCATTGCAGATCTCCTGCCACAGTTTCGCTTTGCTTGCTTTAATAGCCCGGTTTAAGTTCTTTTTAGCCTGCTTGTACTCGGTCGAATGTAGGTTTTGGTCCCGAGAGCGTTTCGCAGCTATCGTCGCTTGTCGACGTAGCTTGTGGCATGTTTTCTGAAGCTCTGCTATCTCTAGTGACCACCAATATGCCGGCCTATGAGAGCCTTGTTTTTTCAATCGTGGCATAGAAGCATCACATGCGGCAACAATCAATCCCATTGTTTTTGACACTAATGTTTCCGTCTCATTACGGGTATTCGGATTCGTGTTGTTCTGGAAAGACGACGAGCTTCGTGTCAGAGAAGTTCGCAGTGCGTCTAAATCGAGCTTCTTGGCATTCCACCTCCGCGGTTGATGATCACGACGAGGTACCGAAATAGCTGCCATTCGAATGCTGAATGTTACGTATTGATGATCACTGCCACTGTATTCCTCTGATACTGTCCAATCCTCGATCATATTCGCGATCCTTGGAGTCGCCAACGTGATGTCGAGGATGGATTCCTGATATCCTGGTCTTCTGAAAGTCGTAGTATTTCCGGTGTTCAGCACTATGAGGTCAAGTCTTGCTGCAAAGTCTGCTACTTCGTTGCCTCTAGTGTCGGAGAAATCAGCACCCCATTCAGCCGATTTTGCCTTGAAATCACCAGCTACGATGACTTCCTGGTTGAACTTATCGATGATGTCTTCTATGTTTGCCATTTTCTGGCGAAACACACTAATCCCTTCATTGGGTGAAAGGTAGACGCTCATAATATAGGCTGTTGGGGTTTTGATCCAGACGTATTCTGGTCCGCATCCGCTGCTGTCGACGGTGACGTTCTTCGTGTTTGCGATCCAGATCGCTGCCGTGCCGGATTTATCAGCGAACCATGTTCTGTCCTGGATGTTCAGATGTTGCTCGCAGATGAGGCAGATATCGATCTTGTCTTCAAAGATACGCTGGTGCAGTAAATTTTGCGCCAAAGCGCACCTGTTCAGGTTGCCCTGTAATAAGCGCGTCATTTCGGCCCTCTCGCAGCTTCGGCAAGTGCGGTGCGAAATGCCTTACAAGCTCCGGAGCCGGCGATATGACATAAGCCATCATGGACTTCTTTGTCCGGCGTACAAAGAAAGCACTTTGGCTTCACCGCGCAGTCTTGCAACTTGTGGTTTTCGCCGCCACACTTGTAGCAACAATTGCTCCTGTCAGGTCCCGTACAGCTACGTGTTTGGTGCCCATACCCAAGGCATTTGAAGCATCGGGTCACTTTTACGACTGGGCGAATGCGGCAGTTCACCCATCCAATTTTTATGCGAGCTTTATCGAGGGCCTGGGTTGCACTGGCCTCGTCTATCTCACAGAAGGCCGCACGTTGTCCTCTTGGTGTAACCTTGGTCAAGTTGACCCGTTTAATCTCCAGGTTTGTCGTGAAGTCCCGCTTGAGTGCTTCACGAACGTCAGTTTCGGTAGAGACTCCATCCAGATCAAGAATCTCTATCGTCGTCAGTGGTGTCAGTGTTTTCACCGTGCCGATGTTTGTGGTTGCTGTCTTTATCGCGGCAGCAAAAGCTGCGCTGTCTTCAGACTTGCGGCTCATCTCCAGCAGGACGCCTCCGCGCCTTGTTTGTGTGATAGACTTAATGTTTACGCCAGTCTTGCCCGGGTCTACCTTGGCCTTGATCTCTTTAAGGAGTTCGGCGTACGTTCGCCCCTCTGCTGGTTGGACAAGAACAGCCTTTGTTCTTGGTTTCCTTCTGTTCGCCTTACGATGGCTGTTTGCCAAAGGGCCATCTTTAACGTTTGGCTTTTGGGGCGCTTTCGCTGTTACTGTCGAGTCTTGTGGCACTTTTTCCTTCGTTTTTTTTCGCCGAGTCACTACCGCCCAGATGTTGTCGTTGGCCGGTTTTTTAGATGCTCGCGAATCTTGATCAGAAGCGGGGCTAGGTGTGGGTAGCGGCCTTTTTTTGGAGTTTGAATTCTTCAAGGTGGCTTCCGGTGTCTGCTGTGCATTTGGTTGGGGCTCGATCTGAGGAGATGTTTGCGTTGTTTGCGCCGTCCCGCTTGGTACCGTTTTCGGAGCACCAGTGTAGTCTTTTAGTGCCAGGTGATATGCTGTGTCGATCGACCTGACTAACTTCTTTATTTCTCCGTGAACGTTGTTCCTATCCTTGATGTACCACGCTAGCTCTTCAATTTTGGAGCCTAGTATCTCCATCGGTGTTTGGCGACATCCACTGGTCGGTGCAGAGTTTACTCTGTCCCGGTGGGATGCGACCAAAACATTTTTCCCTCGTGTAGCTGGTGGGGCAATGTTCGTGCCCTGCTCGACGTCCATGAAGACGTCCTCTGCAGTCTCTTGGTTGTTGTTGTTTGTGTTATTTGTAGTCTCCATAAGTTTATGTAATACTCCAGAACAAAAGGTCGTCTCCGAACGCGATGCCTCCGGAAGTTAGGGGGTGATCACTCTAACAGCTACCCCATGACTGAGAGAGCTTGTGGCTATTGGAGCAGGGAAAGGCATCTGCTCCAGCCGTGCACCATATTCCATCACAGGCTTCCTCTTGCTCCCGTGGGTGCGGCACGTAGATGCCGGGAGTTTCCACGTACGCCGCGCTATAGGGATCATATCGCACATCTCTTTCGAGCAGCGTCACCAAATCCGCTTGCGTACGTAACCCTTGGTCAGTTGTTGTGACCAAACCTTCCATCGCTGAAGGGGAGTTGGTATTTTTTGCCGCGGGAACTATTTTATTTCTTCTCCGACCCACCCGGATACACGGCGGGCGGCTGTTTCCTCTTCAGCTCCCGTGTTGCTCATTTGGCACCACCCAGGGAGCACGTATGGATTGAGGATTCCACGGACGCGAGCAACTTTACTCCCTGTGTGTGTGTGTGTGTGTGTGTGTGTGTGTGTGTGTGTATCCTTATTTTTCCATTGGTAAGCCTTAGGTTATATTTTTCTGACGATATTATTCTTCCCACGCACTTTATAAGAACATATGTGTTACGGCCGATTTGAATATCACGTCCATTTGTCCACCTTAATTTCGTTTGGCGTTGCAAGAGGTGTAGGACCTTTGCCGCTCCGCGAACTAGACCCTGTTTTTGTATTCAAGTGTTGTTAGCCAATAAAATCACCTTTAATGTCAAAAAAGTGTTGAGAACATCACTGTGCCAACAGAAATCACTCCCCTCCCAATCTGCGGATACGCGTCCGATAGTTTAACCTAACGAGAGCGGTTATTCCTGGCTGAAATCTTCAGCAGGCGGCCGCGCATACAATATATATTCATTTCGATTTATGATTTACGGAAATTTTTGACCGTACTATCAATAGTCTATTAACAGTTATGCTATCAGTCTTATATTATTGAATTCCTTCATATCATCTGTGTAATTTGGATATTTTTTTTCATTTATTATTTCGAAGTGCTTCAAGATGACCGATAGGGTCTAGTCTGGAATTATTTTAGTGCTCAAATTAGATTGTGCGATCAATCTGGTGCGATCACCTCTTGGGCATTTTTCAGGATCTACAACTGCCTATACCCTCTGAAGTCTTTGTGAACATTCTTTTCACCCACTCTACTTATCCACGCGCATCTACGCAGTGAAAATGATCAGCTGGCGTTTCAAGCAGGTGGCGGCTCCTGGCTCGCTCATCCTCGATATTTCGACAACTTGTACTTCGAAAACTTCGTTTGCATCAACTCGAGTGGAACGAATACCTTCGAACTGCGGCTATTAACAGATATTGGTCTCAGTTGGAGTTGGAAAGCGATACGAGAGGCAGGCTACTCCTCTCCTGACTCCCTGTTTTGATCTCCGCAAGGTTTGTCCTGTCTTGTTGATTGTTGTAAATCCTCTGGTTTCTTCCCTTCCAGTTTGTTTGTTTCGGCGCTCTGCTTTTCCTTCTCTTTCTTCTCTTTCCTATCGTTATGCCTGACAAGTTATCAACACCGGTCTCGAAAAGAGGCAGGGATCTCTCTGACGAGGCCCCTGGCGATTCTAATTCCCCTCTGAACAAAATTAGAGGGGCTGATCAACTGACCCCCTGGGTGCCCTCATTGAGGGCCCACAGTAATAGGTACATACAGGGTGACCTCCCGCCATACCTGTTGCAGGCTTGTGATAAAAACGGGTGAAGTGCGGGCAAGATTCATGCTATAAGTTTTGCCAAGTTGCTAAAGAATAATAGACTCCTTAAGGGTATTTCTAATATCAAGGCGTCAGGCACGAACCGTTATAACCTTTTTTTTGACAATGTTGAGGACGCAGATTTTTTCGTTGGGCAAGGAACTGCAACATGTAATCCGGCTTGAGGAGCTTATGTTTCCGATGGGTGCATCTACAAAATAGGTCTAATTAAAGGTGTAGACCCTTCTCTCTCTGAGGAGGAGATTCGGGAGACCATCACCGTACTAGGTCAATCCAGTTCTGAAGTCTCATCGAGAGAATCCCGTGGGTATTTCGCTCCTCGGATGGAAGTCTTGAACAGGAGAACTCGACGCCCATTAAATGTTTTTTTCACAGCTCGGCTCTCCCGGACAACGTTGCCATATATTTCAACACCAGGGACATAATACCATATTTACTATCTGTGAAAATGTGCCGAAATTGTCTTCGATTTGGTCACGTACAATCGCAATGTCAGGGCAAGACTAAATGCAATAACTGTGGCGGATTGCACCACGAATCATCCTGCCAGAAGCCAAGTTCAACTTATAACTTTTACTGTACAAACTATCAGGGCAATCATAAAGCGTCAGATAGGGACTGCCCGGCTTATTGCAAGGAAAAAGAACTCATTCGAGCCAAGTTTTCTATAGAAGCGGCAGCTTCCAAGGCCAATCGTCCCTTCACCGTTCAGATTCCCTTATTGAACAGAAACGATTTTCCGCCGTTATCCCCCGCCAGGAATAACGACTCGTGGTGTATGCCATCTACATCCTCACCGGCAATTACTTCCTATATCAATCGGAGCTCCAGACTAACGATGTCTAACTTCTCTGGACAGGCTACCTCCCTTCCGATCTCAGACTCTCACCTATCAGATCCTACTCTCTTCTTGGGTAATACAGATTACTCGACTACTTTGATCTCGGATTTTAATAGTGAGGGCCTAGACTCCTCAATGGATGTAGAGCATTACCTGGATACTCCCCGAACCCCACTCTCTTCATCGGAATCTGACATGAGAATGATGGATTGGGTGAGGACTGAAATCTGGAAATCTCTTACGGACTTCACAAAATTTTTGTGCAACCGCATAGTCGAAGAATTCGCCAACTCCGACAAGATCATTGCAAACATCAAAGCTTCGGAGGAGCTATATAGACGGCAATGCTACCGATAATATGGTCTATTCCTCAAATATATTCCAATGGAACTGTCGTAGTATTTTCAGTAAATGGAACGAGTTTGCAGGCCTTGGCAATAGACATGACGATATATGTTTGACAGAGACTTGGCTGACTTCGAATCAACTTTTACATCACTGATGCTTCAACACGGTCAGGAGGGACAGGGCAGCCACCACCCCCGGGGGCGGGGGGGGGGGGGGGGGGAGGGGGCGTGGCCTTCCTGATCTTAAGAAACCTTTTCTTCCATAGAATTGACCATCTCCCCTTTTCGAATAAGTTGGAGTTGCAACCTTCATATTCTCAATGCTTACTACCCTCCGAACAAATTTCTTGACTGTCTCGAGCGGAGGGAGTTCTTCCAGGCTTCATCCCAATACGACAGCCTATTCATCTACGGAGACTTTAATGCACACCATGCCCTTTGAGGCAGTCAACTTTTGAATCAAGATGGCAGATTTCTTTCCGAGGCATTTCGAGAAAGTCATCTATTCTCACTTAACAATGGATCAGCTACCAAAATTCATATAGATTCAAACAGACAGAGCGTGCCCGACCTAACTTTTGTTTCAACTTCGCTTTTGTTGGGTATTTCGTGGTCTACCCTTGATGACCCCCCCAGGCAGCGATAACTACCCAATTCTAATCAGGCTGGGGGAAGTAAATTTCCATAGGCTGCAGAACAAGCAAAGGCTTTCACTTGACCAGGTAAACTGGGTTCTTTTCAATAACACCTTGAAATCTAATCTTCCTGCCATTCCCAAAGAGGCTGAGATCAATCGTAAGTATAACTCATTCCTCGAGATACTGTATGACTCCCTCCTTACAGCAGGTGGTAAAATCCCGGAACTTTCCTGAAACAAAGGCACCCCCCGCTGCCGCCCCATGGTGGAGCCAGGAATGTACCAGCAAGGTTGTCGCCAGAAGGGCGGCAGTCAAACGGTTCCGGGACAACCCCTTCGAATTTAACTGGGAAGACTACATTAAACTTGAAAAAGAGGTGAAGAACTTCCTCAGGCAGGCCAAGCGCAACAGCTTTAAAGAATTTTGCTCCTCAATCTGCCCCCGAACGAGTATCGATAGAGTTTGGTCATCAATTAAAAGCTTCAAAAAAAGGTTCCATCTACCTAATTCGGTGGACTCCTACTCCCCCAATAATCCTGTCATAGTGCCTGCTTTTGGAAAGATTGCTGTCCCATATGTCGTTGAAGAACCCGTTTTTGCCATGCTAGGTAAATCTGGCCCAATTCTAGACTGTGATATCACTAGAGAAGAACTTGAATGGTCCACATGGGTCTCTAAGAGCAAATCCTCGCCGGGGATAGATCTCATTTCTAACGAGGTGCTGAAACGTCTTCTGCCTGAAGGTCTGGAGTTTTTACCCGACTTGTGCAACTCAATTTTAACATCGCACAAGTTTCCTTCAGAGTGGTCACTTTATGTTGTTTGCTTTATTCCAAAGCCAGGCTCTAAGGGATTGTGACCAATATCCCTTTTCTCCGTCCTTCTTAAGGGGGTAGTCTGCTTTAAAAGCCGAAAAAAAGCGTTTTTTCAGCAATTTTTTTGAAAGGGAAGGAAATGATTGCGGTAAAACGAAATTTTGAGATGATAGTGTATGATATTTAAGCTTTAAAGAACAATTTTTATTATTAAAAAATATTGAAATTTTTAAAAGTTATAACAATTTTTCTGGGCGCCTGAAGTCTGCACTTTTAAATCGGTGCCGGTGGTGGAGGTCGTGCGATGCATCTGAAACAGTCGAACCAAATTTTTTTTTAGTTTTTTTAAGTTCCTTTTCTATATGAACTAAAAAAATACCGAAGAAATGATGAAATTCCAAATTTTTTCGAAGCTTGAAAAAAAAATTCACTTTCTTGAAAAAAAAAATTCACTTCAAGTTGCAAGACAAGTAATTAAAATAGTACTTTTGTCCAACTTTTTTAGTTCAAATAGAAGATAATTTAATACTGAAGCTAGATCACTTTGATTTTTTTCAATCGGACATATATTTTTTTTGCTATCGCCGGCACCGTTTCCTAAAACTTGTGAAAATGAAAACTCGAGAAAATGGGCTTTAAAGTTTTCGTACATAAAAAATCGTAATTTTCTTGAACTTACCGCATTAATATGCTAATCAGCGATTCCTGGTCCATAGAGTTGCCCTTCAGACTCTTCAAAAAACTGGTTCAAAACTTCAAAAAACCGCTCGTATACCTGCTCGACGCTTGCTCACTATTTCTTCTGTAACTCCGAAAATATTTCGAATTTGCTTCTGAAATTTTAGGGACACATCCTTGGATAGTTTAGCAAGACATTTATGCAAAAAAAAAAAATCGATTTTTTGAAGCCTCTAAAGCAGACTACCCCCTTAAAACCATGGAGCGTATAATCAATTTCAGGCTTCATTGGTGGATCGAAAACCAGTTGGCCTTGCTAAAATGGTTTTTTGATTTTAGGAAAAGCAAATCGGTGATGGACAATGTGGCTGTCCTTACAATGGACATCAATATAGCCTTTCTCTGCAAGGAATTCTTCATCGGAGTCTTTATGGATACAGAGGAGGCCTTCGACAATGTCATTCCTAAAATCCTAATTCAAGACCTTGTTGCACTTGGCTTTCCCGCCGAATAATTGTCTTCATCTGGAAATTTCGTTTTGCTTAGAGTGATCCACGGGAGAGTCCTGGGGGCCAGTTTATGTATCAGAACCACCAGCCTCGGACTTCCCCAGGGGTCCATCCTGAGCCCCCTTCTCTTTAATGTCTATTTAAGATCCATCACCCAATTTACAGGTCCTAACACTAAGACTCTTACTTATGCCGACGATGTAGTAATCTATTCATCCCATGGAACCCTACAAACTTCCCTTGATGAGGTGTCTGCCTCTTTGGGCTCCCTCTCTATCGAGCTTCTTAATAGGGGTTTGTCAGTCAGTACTAGTAAGACACAATTATGCATTTTCACTAAAAGGTCTCTTGGGATTAGCCCGATCCAGATCCAATTTAACGGCACACCGATTTATAACCTCCCCAATGTGAGATTCTTGGGGATCTACTTGGACAGGAATCTGCTATGGAAAGTCCATATACAACCGGCTCAAGGCCTTTAAGGCAGTTGCAGTACTAAAATCTACCTCCAGCCTCACCTGGGGCGGACATCCTACCACTTTGCTTTTTGTTTACAAGGATTACGTCAGGGCCATCCTTGATTGGGGCTACCAATTTTTTGGGGATGCAGCTAGATCCCACCTCTCTAGAGTGGACGTTATCCACTCACTTTCGCTAAAAGTTTGTATCGGTTGTTTAAGAACCACATGGGTTAATAAGGAACTTTTTATACAGAACTTGCTCTGATCAACGAAATATGATTATCCCCAAAGCTGCAACTAATTAAAGACATTATCGAAAGGCGTGGCCGGGGCTCGGGTGCCATTGATTTTTAAGGTCTGGACTTGTATCCGAACGTTGGCATCCTGGATTATGTCCTCTTAGATTTCCCCTTGCTTCGGACTGGATTATTTTGCTATTTTCTCCGATTCAAATATTAACACAGAAATAGGGTTTATTGTTAGGAAGGATTCTTCCCATACTGTAAAGCTGAGATCCATTTGCGGTACGAGGTTTCCTAATCATTCACAATTCTTCACAGACGGTTCCAACAGCTCCGCCCCTTCGACTGTCTCTGCTTCGGTGATTCCACTAAGCGATAGGGAGCCAGCCTGCTTTGGACTGAACTGTAATTCATGCATTTTTTCAGCAGAAGCGCTCGGTATTCTCAAGGCCGTCAAGCTAATCATCAAAATGAGAGTTTACAGATCCTCAATCCTCACCGACTCCCTTAGCGTCTTCACGACCCTGGCGCTTCCACTGACCTACAATAGGGTGAATTCTATTTTAATCTCGATGAAATAGAAGTTATTCAACCTTCGCAAGCTAGGCTATCAATGTTTTCTTATCTGGACCCCAGCGCATGTTGGAATCCCAGATAATGAGTTCGCAGACCTTACCGCTCGCTCCACCGGAGACCCTTCTCTGGCGCTTAACAATCGGGTATTCTGGTCCGATCTAAGGCACTTATCAAGAAGCTTCTCCTTAACTTCAAGTCAGTCTAGTATCCTCGAATCAGGCCGCCTTAAAGGAATCACCTATTGCTCTTTAGCGGCCAAATTCACAGGCCGCCCTTGGTTTGCTAATTTGTCCCTTAGCAGAAAAGAATTGCTCTTATCAATCGGATTAAATCTAATCATACCAATTCCAACGAGCACCTAGCTAGGATGAGCCTGGTCGCTCCATAGGTTTGTACGTGTGGTCACCCTGTTCCATTGGGTAACCACTTTTTTTCGGAGTGCCCATATTTTAGCCACTCCCGAGTCAAACTTAAGAACTTTTTTCTAAAGCATAAAATACAAGAGGCACCGATTTGCAAGAAATATTCCTTAAGGGGCCTACCCATGTTATTACGGTCCTGGCAGATTTTATAATCAGGAATAATCTTAATTTATGAACATGAGTATTTATTTTGGAACACTAATACATTAATTGTCTCTGTTTCAGTGTTTTCTTTATTGTTTTTTTTCCTGTCGTGCTGTCGTATATATCCTTTTTGCCTAAAGCCTTGGAAACGTAACAGGAAACATCCCAGAAGGGGACAGAGAAGAAAGAAGCAAAAAAAAAAAAAAATAAATAATAAAAAAAATTTTTTTTTAATATATCATTGAATTACTGTAAAGTGAGATATAATAAGGAATATAAATTAAAGCAAGAATAAGTGCAACTCAATATAAAAGAGTCAAACATAGTTCTTCAAATTCCTGGGATATCCCAGGAATAAGGGAAGAGTACGTTGGCACTTTCTTTTCGGGGGCACAGCCATTAAGAAGAAGAAGGTTTATTATTACATATAATCCTCCACAAATCCGATCCTGGCGAAGCATGCATGAATCATGCATGTTCTGCAGTATGACAGGTAGTTGCTGGAAGGTATTCGCAAGTCTTCCTACAATGCGGAAACAGACAGATAGTTGTCTGCCGGCAGGGTCATGTATGCGCGCATGTGACGGTCACATCACGAACTTGCGACAGAATGCTACCTGGAATTGTAATTCAATAATGTACGCGGATTGATAAATAGAAATTCACACTTGTAACATAGTCTATATTACCGCTGCTCTTTAAAGCGAAAACCGTTAAAGTCAAACTTGGCAACGCTGCTCAAGCGCTAAGCGTGATCTTCGAGCGTGTTTCTTCGAGAGCTAGTCGTATCTCGCCCTCTGCTATGATTAGTCTTGCATACCTATCTACAGTGTGTCCATGACGAAAGTGCGTAACTTATGCACGTGCATCAAGTGGTTTGAATTTTATTGGCTGACAGTTACCGCCTGATTGAGCAGTCGACGCAATACCAATCGCAACTGTCAGAAAATGTCCCTAGGAGCCCAAACTACCATAGACATATGGGCCGTGTTCGAAAATTGACTGACAGTACTGTCAGCAATCTTTTATCTCTTTTGCGCTGCCGAGTTCATGGACAGCTCTGTCTCTGTCCTAGGGAATTTTTAGTACTGGCAGTCATTTTACGAACATGGCCATAGAGATAGACTGCGCGGTCCGTGCACCGAGGTAAAGCCCTAATTGAAAAGAAAAAGCAGCAGCAGGAATCCGACCTCTCTGCTGCACGGCCGAAAGAGTGGGGAGCAGCCGCCAGGCGGGGAAGCAATGAGGCAAGCTAGGAGGTATTGGCAGGGAGCGGAGTATATGGTGGGGATAACCGAATCGATTACAGCGCTCATAGTGGACAAAATTTCGTCAAATCATGCTTTTATTGTAAATAAACACGTGAAAATTGAATATAAAAATGGTTCACAATGGTTGTTGTGTTGTTAATTGCTAAAATACAGGCAAAAATAGTCAGTGCAAATTTTACACACTTCAAAGAGCTAGTTGGAAAGTAGAGCAGTGAAAAAAGTGGATAAACGCAATTAAGAGAATAAAGTAAGTAATGTATAAACTATTTCTGTACCATGCTCACTCAGACTAGAGTGTGTTTCACTCTACAAGTAATAAGTATTTTGTAAATATAAATACATTTAAAAAAAACATATATACACTTATATATATAAGTCCTGAAAACTGCCCGGAATATATATATATTTTTATATAAGCTTAAATAAATTTTTTATAAAAAAAAAAAAAAATTTCATATAAGTTTGAATAAAAAAATATAAATATATATGCAATAATAAATTAAGTGAAAATGTAAGTTCCATTTCTAATATAAAAATATTTTTGTAGTGTTGATGGATCACCGTGGACTCCAAAACCAACAGATACCATCTGTAGTGACCATTTTATCGAGGGTCAAAAGTCAGAAGCTGAGGTAAACCCAAGCTACATCCCAACAATATTTCCTTCCGTTTATAGAAAACCAAAAATCAATGAAAGATCATCAATAAGCAGGTACTAAGTTTAAGCTAATGAATTGCCATTAAAATTCTAATAATAAATAACATTGACTCAGTTAATACATGTCTTTATAATTTGTTTGCAGGCATACACGTCTTTTATACCGAAGGAAAGCTAAAAACTATATTACAGTTCCGACAAGCACAACTGGTACTAAAGTGACTTCACAAAGTAAGGATATTGCAATGGATTCTATGATTGGTATTGTTATGGATCGAAATGAACAGGTTGACAAGGATTGCCAAGTGGATTTTGTCCCCAACCCAAATGAAGCCGGAAAAACGTTTATTTGTAACGAGTATATGTACGTAGGTGCTGATAAATGTGATGCAGAGATTCAAACTGAAATAATTGATGTGAAAAGTCGAATAATTGCTAATCGGAAGAAGTACAAGGACAAAGAATGTAATACGCCAATGAAAGATGTTGTTACCCGATCAACTGAAACATCAGAAACATTTTTTCTTGGGTTTCAATTTCAAAAGATGAGCAGCTAATCGACTTGGCTGGTGTCACTTTCAATTATTTTAAATTTTTCTTGAAAAGAACAAATCCTTCGCATAAATTTACCGTTGGAAAAGAAGACAGACTATTAATTTTCTTAATGAAAATTAAGACTGGATTAACATTTTCTGCTTTAGGTGTTTTATTTAGTATTCATAGGACAACAGTTTCTAGAATTTTCCACTCGACTTTACAGGCTTTAGCAGCAGCAACAGCAAATTTAGTTTTTTGGCCGAGGATTGATGCTATCAAAGCAACAATGCCAAAATGTTTTTTCCGAAGTACTCGAATACAAGAGTAATCATCGATTGTACAGAATTCGAAATAGAAATTCCGTCAATGGTTTATAATCGAGTTTATTGTTATTCTCATTATAAAAGACTTTTAAGTCGAATTTGCAAAATTCAAAATGGCGGATCCAATATGGCCGACCGATATCACAAAATTTCATTGGATTTGAGTAAAACTTCGTATACTCATGTTTCCGAGATTGCTGATCATAAATCTGAAGTCAAATTTGCAAAATTCAAAATGGCGGATCCAATATGGCCGACTGATATCACAAAATGTCATTAGATTTGAGTAAAACCTCTCGTACTTATGTTTTCCAGGTTTTAGAAAACGAATTTCATGTTGACATTTTAAATTCCTGAGTTAAAATGGTTTCTCAAAGTTACACTTAATATATCCAGGTTTTACTTGTTGGTTTGTCATGAATAGTAACAAAAAAAAGAGTACAAAGCATGGCTTAGTGAAATATGAGACATGTATTTCAAACATTTTTATGTATTTCAAACGGTACAAGTCATTGTCAATATATTGTAACAACGGGGGAAAAGGACAAAAGGATTGAGAGAATCAAAGGGTTCTCCGTGCGAATTAAGCGAACGCCGAGTCAAAGAAGTCTCACAAAACGAGGAATATTAAAGAAAGAAAGTGGTTGTATTTAGTCACGAAGTTCTCTTTTTAAAGTCTAGAGACTGACTGTTTTTACAATAATATTTGTTGACGCAGCAACCCTATTCATTTTATGACATATGAAAGCTTACAGCTTAAGATGACTACTAAATCATTAGAAAGACGATAACACGGGTGATTGATGATTTCACCCTTTATAACAATATACTAAAATACCTACATCTAAACTATTTGCATTCATCGTCATCCTCTACGACGTCGACAGAACTATCAGAACAAATCCAATGAAATTTTGTGATATCGGTTGGCCATATTGGATCCGTCATTTTGAATTTTGCAAATTCGACTTCATATTCGTGATCAGCGATCTCGAAAACGTGTGGACGCAAAATTTCGTCACAATCACAACATTGGTGTACTTTTGCTGACTTTTTCGGCGATTCAGCCCACTGTGCTACTGTGGGAACTCGGCCGTGCCGGGCCGTGCGGACCAATATGAAGGAATATGAAACATTTTTTCAAAAATTACGAAACTAAACACTATTCTGCATATACTCAAACTTCAAACTACACAGGATCTCTTGGGATCACAACTTTTTCGCTAGTTTTCGATCAAGATGTTCAAACATCGATGCAAGTTGCAGGGGATTTTTCGTCTCTAGGTTTCGGACATGCAATTATCGAGGAAATAGGTAGTCAATGTATAAATATATTCTACGTACCTCTAGGAACACCCTCGATGTCGCACATAACAAACAACACTTTAATAAAAATTTACCGGCACTTTCAATACAGCGTTTCTTTTGAGCAGCCTCAGGTCGCAATGGTTACTGTCGCAACGGTGCACTTTGAACAACTTTTGTAGTCCAAATACCTGAGTCAGCACTCTGCCCTTCCGAAAACTAGCTAAGGACCTCCTTCCTTTGAATATATTTCAAAACCAACTCTAACCGCCAACTTTCAAATTTCGACTTTTGCCGACAATTTCGGCGATTCAGTCCACTGTGCAATGTGTTGCTTCTTCTTTTTCTACTTCGACATCGACAGTAATAGGACCCGCCATATCCAAAACAAAAATAGATGAACTCTGCGATGCTAATGAATGTAGATCACCAGACCTGGCTACTAGTGCTACTGGTGATCCTACTATTATATCCGAGCTTCCTCACAATCCCAATGACCCATCCTCCGAACTGAATACTACTAATATTAGTAATACACCACGGACACCACTAGAGCTTGATTCAGTAAGTTCCGTCGGTTCATCTGATATAGGTACTCGGCCGGGTAATCTAAATAACAAAGCTATTGGCCACATCATAACTTGTTGTAGCTAATTTTTGCTGCAAGAGGATTACGTGGAGAGACAAGGTGCAACACAAATATAAGACAATATATTTCTCTCAATATAGCAGTAATACTATTTATTTAGATTATGAGTGTCTTCATGGACGACTAGCGACGAACAGAACGCTCGCAGGCGCTCGATCATTCTCTGATACAATCTCACGCATGTGCACACCTACTCTCTCTTGTACACCAGTGGCGACACACGTTAAACTTCTACAATATAACTATAGGTCCAACGCAGATTCATCGAGTTAACTTTCCGAAAGATGATACCGGTCGTCACTCTGCAAACTCTCAAGACGAACGAAAATTAATTAGTCGCGAAACATTGCGTTGGTAAAATGTTTTAATTCGTTTAATGAATATTGTTCTCTACCTGGCGGAAACATAGTATGGCGTTTAGAGGGATCTCGGACAAACTGTACAGACCGAACAATGGAAAATTTTTGGGATCGATACATATTAATGCAAGTTTGTCACACTTCTCTTACTTATCGACTAAGCACATGCTGCGAGCAAGCGAGACAGTTCGAGCGAAGTCGGAGATGCTCGGGTGCATCCGAAGTCGAGCCGCGCTGGCCTAGCGACAGCTACGAATAGCCGACCAATGTGTCTTGTGACGCGATATAATTAAGGGGAGGTTCTAGTCAAAATCGACCAAAAAAAATTATTTTTTTGGAATGCTTTATTTTCATCCTTAAGGTCCTAAAAATATTAAAAACCATGCAGACATTGGGGATTGTCATAGGAATAAATAGTAAAAACTTTGCTGCGAAGACGGACGATAAACGCATCACAACAGCGGAGGCGAATCTATCAGTGTTGGTGAAAAAGGCCAGAATTGACAAAATCAGCAACAAAGTTCAGCAAAACATGCTTTTTGAACATGAGGAAGAAATCCTGTATGGTGCGGGAATAGCTGGTTAGATGTAAGTGTCAAAAAAAAAAAAAACAGTATATACGATTTTTTCTTCGTCAAACTTTAAACGCGTTTTTCTCGAAACACCTTTTTTTTGCGCGCGGGGCGCGATTCCGCTTCAACGACTACACCGACTTCGACGTTTGGCGGCTCAAATTGAAGCTTATTCAATTTAGGGGGCCTTCAGGAAGCGTTTTTTGTCAAAAAAAAATGTTTAGTATTGTTTTTTTTAACGTTAAAACAAATAAAAAGAGGCAAAAAAGGTGTTTTTTTTTCAAAGGGTCCCCATTTTTTCTAAAAAGGGTTTTTTGAAAATCGGAAATTCATAAGGCCCCCCAAATTTCATCTACTTTAAGATTTTTTTTGGTTTTTTCGTTTCGGATCACTTGACAGGGCTGTAGAGTGCCCCGCGCACACTGTCCACCGCCGCGCACGACCGTCGTCAGTGAGGGCTGGAGCTGCCATTTTGTATTATTTTTACTCGAAAAAATTTTGTAAACTTTTTAAAATATAGACAAATAAACGCCACAAAAGTTTTTTTAAAAAAATACCTATGTACTCTGAAAAAAAAATCATGAAATTACGCACATTTTCGAGCCTCTGGACTAGAACCTCCTCTTAAGCCATTTCAAAGTTTAATAAACCTGTCAAATCTATCTACATTATTTCGAACCCCTACTTCCCCGCCTCACAATCTCCGCCGATACATTCTGACTGCTTTATCAGTACAGTTGTTAGGTAAATTCAATCCGATCATGGAGGAGCATTTGAAGTTAGCAACGGCGAAAAATGTTTCGGACCACTATTGTTCTAAGGATATTTAATATGAGTTAATAGATCTGATGGGCGAAAAAATCACATCTGCCATTGTTTCACGATACACTCCGAATGCTTTATCAGGTTATGGGCCCAGGCCACCTGTACTGTGCAGAGGTATCCTGGTGAGGAACGAAGTCAGGTTCGAAACGACAGTCGCGGCGTGGGTCGGCCATGACGAGCGACCACGTATTGAATCTTAATTTCGCGAATTCGGTGCAAGTGATTTGTATCGACTATGTCTGACGACATCTCGGCGAGACACCTCAACGAATTCGATGTGACTAATTTCCAGCACTGGAAATCTTAGCGGAACCAGTTATTTTTCGCATATGGCCTAAGCGATGTCATCACCGGCACGAGGGAAATGCCGGTGGATCGTACGACAACAGCAGCACAAGCATGGGTGAAGGACAATGCGAAAGCTATGTATCAAATCTGATCGTCAATGGAACCAGCGCGGAAGGTGAGACGGAATCGAACAGCGATCGGGAGCGGACGTACTCCGCTAACGCTCCGGTCGAGTAAGCTCACACCCCACAGCACGTAACTCTCGGGCAGTAAAAGTATAAACCATCAGCGAACATAACACTATCCAAACAGGCACTAGTGGCAAGTGGCAAGTGGCAACGATAACCACAAAGGGGAAGGGGCAGACGGCGGATCCACCATGGACCCCGTAAGCGCAACTCCTCCCCCAACACAAAAACGAACAGCAGACCCCGCACTCAGCCCAATCATAATAAACACCAAAACGAACACAATCCATAGAAAAAGAAAAGGTGAAACAACCGACGCAAACACAATGGACTTCGAAGACTTCGGATCCATCAACATCAAAGCTTCGGAGGAGCTATATAGACGGCAATGCTACCGATAATATGGTCTATTCCTCAAATATATTCCAATGGAACTGTCGTAGTATTTTCAGTAAATGGAACGAGTTTGCAGGCCTTGGCAATAGACATGACGATATATGTTTGACAGAGACTTGGCTGACTTCGAATCAACTTTTACATCACTGATGCTTCAACACGGTCAGGAGGGACAGGGCAGCCACCACCCCCGGGGGCGGGGGGGGGGGGGGGGGGAGGGGGCGTGGCCTTCCTGATCTTAAGAAACCTTTTCTTCCATAGAATTGACCATCTCCCCTTTTCGAATAAGTTGGAGTTGCAACCTTCATATTCTCAATGCTTACTACCCTCCGAACAAATTTCTTGACTGTCTCGAGCGGAGGGAGTTCTTCCAGGCTTCATCCCAATACGACAGCCTATTCATCTACGGAGACTTTAATGCACACCATGCCCTTTGAGGCAGTCAACTTTTGAATCAAGATGGCAGATTTCTTTCCGAGGCATTTCGAGAAAGTCATCTATTCTCACTTAACAATGGATCAGCTACCAAAATTCATATAGATTCAAACAGACAGAGCGTGCCCGACCTAACTTTTGTTTCAACTTCGCTTTTGTTGGGTATTTCGTGGTCTACCCTTGATGACCCCCCCAGGCAGCGATAACTACCCAATTCTAATCAGGCTGGGGGAAGTAAATTTCCATAGGCTGCAGAACAAGCAAAGGCTTTCACTTGACCAGGTAAACTGGGTTCTTTTCAATAACACCTTGAAATCTAATCTTCCTGCCATTCCCAAAGAGGCTGAGATCAATCGTAAGTATAACTCATTCCTCGAGATACTGTATGACTCCCTCCTTACAGCAGGTGGTAAAATCCCGGAACTTTCCTGAAACAAAGGCACCCCCCGCTGCCGCCCCATGGTGGAGCCAGGAATGTACCAGCAAGGTTGTCGCCAGAAGGGCGGCAGTCAAACGGTTCCGGGACAACCCCTTCGAATTTAACTGGGAAGACTACATTAAACTTGAAAAAGAGGTGAAGAACTTCCTCAGGCAGGCCAAGCGCAACAGCTTTAAAGAATTTTGCTCCTCAATCTGCCCCCGAACGAGTATCGATAGAGTTTGGTCATCAATTAAAAGCTTCAAAAAAAGGTTCCATCTACCTAATTCGGTGGACTCCTACTCCCCCAATAATCCTGTCATAGTGCCTGCTTTTGGAAAGATTGCTGTCCCATATGTCGTTGAAGAACCCGTTTTTGCCATGCTAGGTAAATCTGGCCCAATTCTAGACTGTGATATCACTAGAGAAGAACTTGAATGGTCCACATGGGTCTCTAAGAGCAAATCCTCGCCGGGGATAGATCTCATTTCTAACGAGGTGCTGAAACGTCTTCTGCCTGAAGGTCTGGAGTTTTTACCCGACTTGTGCAACTCAATTTTAACATCGCACAAGTTTCCTTCAGAGTGGTCACTTTATGTTGTTTGCTTTATTCCAAAGCCAGGCTCTAAGGGATTGTGACCAATATCCCTTTTCTCCGTCCTTCTTAAGGGGGTAGTCTGCTTTAAAAGCCGAAAAAAAGCGTTTTTTCAGCAATTTTTTTGAAAGGGAAGGAAATGATTGCGGTAAAACGAAATTTTGAGATGATAGTGTATGATATTTAAGCTTTAAAGAACAATTTTTATTATTAAAAAATATTGAAATTTTTAAAAGTTATAACAATTTTTCTGGGCGCCTGAAGTCTGCACTTTTAAATCGGTGCCGGTGGTGGAGGTCGTGCGATGCATCTGAAACAGTCGAACCAAATTTTTTTTTAGTTTTTTTAAGTTCCTTTTCTATATGAACTAAAAAAATACCGAAGAAATGATGAAATTCCAAATTTTTTCGAAGCTTGAAAAAAAAATTCACTTTCTTGAAAAAAAAAATTCACTTCAAGTTGCAAGACAAGTAATTAAAATAGTACTTTTGTCCAACTTTTTTAGTTCAAATAGAAGATAATTTAATACTGAAGCTAGATCACTTTGATTTTTTTCAATCGGACATATATTTTTTTTGCTATCGCCGGCACCGTTTCCTAAAACTTGTGAAAATGAAAACTCGAGAAAATGGGCTTTAAAGTTTTCGTACATAAAAAATCGTAATTTTCTTGAACTTACCGCATTAATATGCTAATCAGCGATTCCTGGTCCATAGAGTTGCCCTTCAGACTCTTCAAAAAACTGGTTCAAAACTTCAAAAAACCGCTCGTATACCTGCTCGACGCTTGCTCACTATTTCTTCTGTAACTCCGAAAATATTTCGAATTTGCTTCTGAAATTTTAGGGACACATCCTTGGATAGTTTAGCAAGACATTTATGCAAAAAAAAAAAATCGATTTTTTGAAGCCTCTAAAGCAGACTACCCCCTTAAAACCATGGAGCGTATAATCAATTTCAGGCTTCATTGGTGGATCGAAAACCAGTTGGCCTTGCTAAAATGGTTTTTTGATTTTAGGAAAAGCAAATCGGTGATGGACAATGTGGCTGTCCTTACAATGGACATCAATATAGCCTTTCTCTGCAAGGAATTCTTCATCGGAGTCTTTATGGATACAGAGGAGGCCTTCGACAATGTCATTCCTAAAATCCTAATTCAAGACCTTGTTGCACTTGGCTTTCCCGCCGAATAATTGTCTTCATCTGGAAATTTCGTTTTGCTTAGAGTGATCCACGGGAGAGTCCTGGGGGCCAGTTTATGTATCAGAACCACCAGCCTCGGACTTCCCCAGGGGTCCATCCTGAGCCCCCTTCTCTTTAATGTCTATTTAAGATCCATCACCCAATTTACAGGTCCTAACACTAAGACTCTTACTTATGCCGACGATGTAGTAATCTATTCATCCCATGGAACCCTACAAACTTCCCTTGATGAGGTGTCTGCCTCTTTGGGCTCCCTCTCTATCGAGCTTCTTAATAGGGGTTTGTCAGTCAGTACTAGTAAGACACAATTATGCATTTTCACTAAAAGGTCTCTTGGGATTAGCCCGATCCAGATCCAATTTAACGGCACACCGATTTATAACCTCCCCAATGTGAGATTCTTGGGGATCTACTTGGACAGGAATCTGCTATGGAAAGTCCATATACAACCGGCTCAAGGCCTTTAAGGCAGTTGCAGTACTAAAATCTACCTCCAGCCTCACCTGGGGCGGACATCCTACCACTTTGCTTTTTGTTTACAAGGATTACGTCAGGGCCATCCTTGATTGGGGCTACCAATTTTTTGGGGATGCAGCTAGATCCCACCTCTCTAGAGTGGACGTTATCCACTCACTTTCGCTAAAAGTTTGTATCGGTTGTTTAAGAACCACATGGGTTAATAAGGAACTTTTTATACAGAACTTGCTCTGATCAACGAAATATGATTATCCCCAAAGCTGCAACTAATTAAAGACATTATCGAAAGGCGTGGCCGGGGCTCGGGTGCCATTGATTTTTAAGGTCTGGACTTGTATCCGAACGTTGGCATCCTGGATTATGTCCTCTTAGATTTCCCCTTGCTTCGGACTGGATTATTTTGCTATTTTCTCCGATTCAAATATTAACACAGAAATAGGGTTTATTGTTAGGAAGGATTCTTCCCATACTGTAAAGCTGAGATCCATTTGCGGTACGAGGTTTCCTAATCATTCACAATTCTTCACAGACGGTTCCAACAGCTCCGCCCCTTCGACTGTCTCTGCTTCGGTGATTCCACTAAGCGATAGGGAGCCAGCCTGCTTTGGACTGAACTGTAATTCATGCATTTTTTCAGCAGAAGCGCTCGGTATTCTCAAGGCCGTCAAGCTAATCATCAAAATGAGAGTTTACAGATCCTCAATCCTCACCGACTCCCTTAGCGTCTTCACGACCCTGGCGCTTCCACTGACCTACAATAGGGTGAATTCTATTTTAATCTCGATGAAATAGAAGTTATTCAACCTTCGCAAGCTAGGCTATCAATGTTTTCTTATCTGGACCCCAGCGCATGTTGGAATCCCAGATAATGAGTTCGCAGACCTTACCGCTCGCTCCACCGGAGACCCTTCTCTGGCGCTTAACAATCGGGTATTCTGGTCCGATCTAAGGCACTTATCAAGAAGCTTCTCCTTAACTTCAAGTCAGTCTAGTATCCTCGAATCAGGCCGCCTTAAAGGAATCACCTATTGCTCTTTAGCGGCCAAATTCACAGGCCGCCCTTGGTTTGCTAATTTGTCCCTTAGCAGAAAAGAATTGCTCTTATCAATCGGATTAAATCTAATCATACCAATTCCAACGAGCACCTAGCTAGGATGAGCCTGGTCGCTCCATAGGTTTGTACGTGTGGTCACCCTGTTCCATTGGGTAACCACTTTTTTTCGGAGTGCCCATATTTTAGCCACTCCCGAGTCAAACTTAAGAACTTTTTTCTAAAGCATAAAATACAAGAGGCACCGATTTGCAAGAAATATTCCTTAAGGGGCCTACCCATGTTATTACGGTCCTGGCAGATTTTATAATCAGGAATAATCTTAATTTATGAACATGAGTATTTATTTTGGAACACTAATACATTAATTGTCTCTGTTTCAGTGTTTTCTTTATTGTTTTTTTTCCTGTCGTGCTGTCGTATATATCCTTTTTGCCTAAAGCCTTGGAAACGTAACAGGAAACATCCCAGAAGGGGACAGAGAAGAAAGAAGCAAAAAAAAAAAAAAATAAATAATAAAAAAAATTTTTTTTTAATATATCATTGAATTACTGTAAAGTGAGATATAATAAGGAATATAAATTAAAGCAAGAATAAGTGCAACTCAATATAAAAGAGTCAAACATAGTTCTTCAAATTCCTGGGATATCCCAGGAATAAGGGAAGAGTACGTTGGCACTTTCTTTTCGGGGGCACAGCCATTAAGAAGAAGAAGGTTTATTATTACATATAATCCTCCACAAATCCGATCCTGGCGAAGCATGCATGAATCATGCATGTTCTGCAGTATGACAGGTAGTTGCTGGAAGGTATTCGCAAGTCTTCCTACAATGCGGAAACAGACAGATAGTTGTCTGCCGGCAGGGTCATGTATGCGCGCATGTGACGGTCACATCACGAACTTGCGACAGAATGCTACCTGGAATTGTAATTCAATAATGTACGCGGATTGATAAATAGAAATTCACACTTGTAACATAGTCTATATTACCGCTGCTCTTTAAAGCGAAAACCGTTAAAGTCAAACTTGGCAACGCTGCTCAAGCGCTAAGCGTGATCTTCGAGCGTGTTTCTTCGAGAGCTAGTCGTATCTCGCCCTCTGCTATGATTAGTCTTGCATACCTATCTACAGTGTGTCCATGACGAAAGTGCGTAACTTATGCACGTGCATCAAGTGGTTTGAATTTTATTGGCTGACAGTTACCGCCTGATTGAGCAGTCGACGCAATACCAATCGCAACTGTCAGAAAATGTCCCTAGGAGCCCAAACTACCATAGACATATGGGCCGTGTTCGAAAATTGACTGACAGTACTGTCAGCAATCTTTTATCTCTTTTGCGCTGCCGAGTTCATGGACAGCTCTGTCTCTGTCCTAGGGAATTTTTAGTACTGGCAGTCATTTTACGAACATGGCCATAGAGATAGACTGCGCGGTCCGTGCACCGAGGTAAAGCCCTAATTGAAAAGAAAAAGCAGCAGCAGGAATCCGACCTCTCTGCTGCACGGCCGAAAGAGTGGGGAGCAGCCGCCAGGCGGGGAAGCAATGAGGCAAGCTAGGAGGTATTGGCAGGGAGCGGAGTATATGGTGGGGATAACCGAATCGATTACAGCGCTCATAGTGGACAAAATTTCGTCAAATCATGCTTTTATTGTAAATAAACACGTGAAAATTGAATATAAAAATGGTTCACAATGGTTGTTGTGTTGTTAATTGCTAAAATACAGGCAAAAATAGTCAGTGCAAATTTTACACACTTCAAAGAGCTAGTTGGAAAGTAGAGCAGTGAAAAAAGTGGATAAACGCAATTAAGAGAATAAAGTAAGTAATGTATAAACTATTTCTGTACCATGCTCACTCAGACTAGAGTGTGTTTCACTCTACAAGTAATAAGTATTTTGTAAATATAAATACATTTAAAAAAAACATATATACACTTATATATATAAGTCCTGAAAACTGCCCGGAATATATATATATTTTTATATAAGCTTAAATAAATTTTTTATAAAAAAAAAAAAAAATTTCATATAAGTTTGAATAAAAAAATATAAATATATATGCAATAATAAATTAAGTGAAAATGTAAGTTCCATTTCTAATATAAAAATATTTTTGTAGTGTTGATGGATCACCGTGGACTCCAAAACCAACAGATACCATCTGTAGTGACCATTTTATCGAGGGTCAAAAGTCAGAAGCTGAGGTAAACCCAAGCTACATCCCAACAATATTTCCTTCCGTTTATAGAAAACCAAAAATCAATGAAAGATCATCAATAAGCAGGTACTAAGTTTAAGCTAATGAATTGCCATTAAAATTCTAATAATAAATAACATTGACTCAGTTAATACATGTCTTTATAATTTGTTTGCAGGCATACACGTCTTTTATACCGAAGGAAAGCTAAAAACTATATTACAGTTCCGACAAGCACAACTGGTACTAAAGTGACTTCACAAAGTAAGGATATTGCAATGGATTCTATGATTGGTATTGTTATGGATCGAAATGAACAGGTTGACAAGGATTGCCAAGTGGATTTTGTCCCCAACCCAAATGAAGCCGGAAAAACGTTTATTTGTAACGAGTATATGTACGTAGGTGCTGATAAATGTGATGCAGAGATTCAAACTGAAATAATTGATGTGAAAAGTCGAATAATTGCTAATCGGAAGAAGTACAAGGACAAAGAATGTAATACGCCAATGAAAGATGTTGTTACCCGATCAACTGAAACATCAGAAACATTTTTTCTTGGGTTTCAATTTCAAAAGATGAGCAGCTAATCGACTTGGCTGGTGTCACTTTCAATTATTTTAAATTTTTCTTGAAAAGAACAAATCCTTCGCATAAATTTACCGTTGGAAAAGAAGACAGACTATTAATTTTCTTAATGAAAATTAAGACTGGATTAACATTTTCTGCTTTAGGTGTTTTATTTAGTATTCATAGGACAACAGTTTCTAGAATTTTCCACTCGACTTTACAGGCTTTAGCAGCAGCAACAGCAAATTTAGTTTTTTGGCCGAGGATTGATGCTATCAAAGCAACAATGCCAAAATGTTTTTTCCGAAGTACTCGAATACAAGAGTAATCATCGATTGTACAGAATTCGAAATAGAAATTCCGTCAATGGTTTATAATCGAGTTTATTGTTATTCTCATTATAAAAGACTTTTAAGTCGAATTTGCAAAATTCAAAATGGCGGATCCAATATGGCCGACCGATATCACAAAATTTCATTGGATTTGAGTAAAACTTCGTATACTCATGTTTCCGAGATTGCTGATCATAAATCTGAAGTCAAATTTGCAAAATTCAAAATGGCGGATCCAATATGGCCGACTGATATCACAAAATGTCATTAGATTTGAGTAAAACCTCTCGTACTTATGTTTTCCAGGTTTTAGAAAACGAATTTCATGTTGACATTTTAAATTCCTGAGTTAAAATGGTTTCTCAAAGTTACACTTAATATATCCAGGTTTTACTTGTTGGTTTGTCATGAATAGTAACAAAAAAAAGAGTACAAAGCATGGCTTAGTGAAATATGAGACATGTATTTCAAACATTTTTATGTATTTCAAACGGTACAAGTCATTGTCAATATATTGTAACAACGGGGGAAAAGGACAAAAGGATTGAGAGAATCAAAGGGTTCTCCGTGCGAATTAAGCGAACGCCGAGTCAAAGAAGTCTCACAAAACGAGGAATATTAAAGAAAGAAAGTGGTTGTATTTAGTCACGAAGTTCTCTTTTTAAAGTCTAGAGACTGACTGTTTTTACAATAATATTTGTTGACGCAGCAACCCTATTCATTTTATGACATATGAAAGCTTACAGCTTAAGATGACTACTAAATCATTAGAAAGACGATAACACGGGTGATTGATGATTTCACCCTTTATAACAATATACTAAAATACCTACATCTAAACTATTTGCATTCATCGTCATCCTCTACGACGTCGACAGAACTATCAGAACAAATCCAATGAAATTTTGTGATATCGGTTGGCCATATTGGATCCGTCATTTTGAATTTTGCAAATTCGACTTCATATTCGTGATCAGCGATCTCGAAAACGTGTGGACGCAAAATTTCGTCACAATCACAACATTGGTGTACTTTTGCTGACTTTTTCGGCGATTCAGCCCACTGTGCTACTGTGGGAACTCGGCCGTGCCGGGCCGTGCGGACCAATATGAAGGAATATGAAACATTTTTTCAAAAATTACGAAACTAAACACTATTCTGCATATACTCAAACTTCAAACTACACAGGATCTCTTGGGATCACAACTTTTTCGCTAGTTTTCGATCAAGATGTTCAAACATCGATGCAAGTTGCAGGGGATTTTTCGTCTCTAGGTTTCGGACATGCAATTATCGAGGAAATAGGTAGTCAATGTATAAATATATTCTACGTACCTCTAGGAACACCCTCGATGTCGCACATAACAAACAACACTTTAATAAAAATTTACCGGCACTTTCAATACAGCGTTTCTTTTGAGCAGCCTCAGGTCGCAATGGTTACTGTCGCAACGGTGCACTTTGAACAACTTTTGTAGTCCAAATACCTGAGTCAGCACTCTGCCCTTCCGAAAACTAGCTAAGGACCTCCTTCCTTTGAATATATTTCAAAACCAACTCTAACCGCCAACTTTCAAATTTCGACTTTTGCCGACAATTTCGGCGATTCAGTCCACTGTGCAATGTGTTGCTTCTTCTTTTTCTACTTCGACATCGACAGTAATAGGACCCGCCATATCCAAAACAAAAATAGATGAACTCTGCGATGCTAATGAATGTAGATCACCAGACCTGGCTACTAGTGCTACTGGTGATCCTACTATTATATCCGAGCTTCCTCACAATCCCAATGACCCATCCTCCGAACTGAATACTACTAATATTAGTAATACACCACGGACACCACTAGAGCTTGATTCAGTAAGTTCCGTCGGTTCATCTGATATAGGTACTCGGCCGGGTAATCTAAATAACAAAGCTATTGGCCACATCATAACTTGTTGTAGCTAATTTTTGCTGCAAGAGGATTACGTGGAGAGACAAGGTGCAACACAAATATAAGACAATATATTTCTCTCAATATAGCAGTAATACTATTTATTTAGATTATGAGTGTCTTCATGGACGACTAGCGACGAACAGAACGCTCGCAGGCGCTCGATCATTCTCTGATACAATCTCACGCATGTGCACACCTACTCTCTCTTGTACACCAGTGGCGACACACGTTAAACTTCTACAATATAACTATAGGTCCAACGCAGATTCATCGAGTTAACTTTCCGAAAGATGATACCGGTCGTCACTCTGCAAACTCTCAAGACGAACGAAAATTAATTAGTCGCGAAACATTGCGTTGGTAAAATGTTTTAATTCGTTTAATGAATATTGTTCTCTACCTGGCGGAAACATAGTATGGCGTTTAGAGGGATCTCGGACAAACTGTACAGACCGAACAATGGAAAATTTTTGGGATCGATACATATTAATGCAAGTTTGTCACACTTCTCTTACTTATCGACTAAGCACATGCTGCGAGCAAGCGAGACAGTTCGAGCGAAGTCGGAGATGCTCGGGTGCATCCGAAGTCGAGCCGCGCTGGCCTAGCGACAGCTACGAATAGCCGACCAATGTGTCTTGTGACGCGATATAATTAAGGGGAGGTTCTAGTCAAAATCGACCAAAAAAAATTATTTTTTTGGAATGCTTTATTTTCATCCTTAAGGTCCTAAAAATATTAAAAACCATGCAGACATTGGGGATTGTCATAGGAATAAATAGTAAAAACTTTGCTGCGAAGACGGACGATAAACGCATCACAACAGCGGAGGCGAATCTATCAGTGTTGGTGAAAAAGGCCAGAATTGACAAAATCAGCAACAAAGTTCAGCAAAACATGCTTTTTGAACATGAGGAAGAAATCCTGTATGGTGCGGGAATAGCTGGTTAGATGTAAGTGTCAAAAAAAAAAAAAACAGTATATACGATTTTTTCTTCGTCAAACTTTAAACGCGTTTTTCTCGAAACACCTTTTTTTTGCGCGCGGGGCGCGATTCCGCTTCAACGACTACACCGACTTCGACGTTTGGCGGCTCAAATTGAAGCTTATTCAATTTAGGGGGCCTTCAGGAAGCGTTTTTTGTCAAAAAAAAATGTTTAGTATTGTTTTTTTTAACGTTAAAACAAATAAAAAGAGGCAAAAAAGGTGTTTTTTTTTCAAAGGGTCCCCATTTTTTCTAAAAAGGGTTTTTTGAAAATCGGAAATTCATAAGGCCCCCCAAATTTCATCTACTTTAAGATTTTTTTTGGTTTTTTCGTTTCGGATCACTTGACAGGGCTGTAGAGTGCCCCGCGCACACTGTCCACCGCCGCGCACGACCGTCGTCAGTGAGGGCTGGAGCTGCCATTTTGTATTATTTTTACTCGAAAAAATTTTGTAAACTTTTTAAAATATAGACAAATAAACGCCACAAAAGTTTTTTTAAAAAAATACCTATGTACTCTGAAAAAAAAATCATGAAATTACGCACATTTTCGAGCCTCTGGACTAGAACCTCCTCTTAAGCCATTTCAAAGTTTAATAAACCTGTCAAATCTATCTACATTATTTCGAACCCCTACTTCCCCGCCTCACAATCTCCGCCGATACATTCTGACTGCTTTATCAGTACAGTTGTTAGGTAAATTCAATCCGATCATGGAGGAGCATTTGAAGTTAGCAACGGCGAAAAATGTTTCGGACCACTATTGTTCTAAGGATATTTAATATGAGTTAATAGATCTGATGGGCGAAAAAATCACATCTGCCATTGTTTCACGATACACTCCGAATGCTTTATCAGGTTATGGGCCCAGGCCACCTGTACTGTGCAGAGGTATCCTGGTGAGGAACGAAGTCAGGTTCGAAACGACAGTCGCGGCGTGGGTCGGCCATGACGAGCGACCACGTATTGAATCTTAATTTCGCGAATTCGGTGCAAGTGATTTGTATCGACTATGTCTGACGACATCTCGGCGAGACACCTCAACGAATTCGATGTGACTAATTTCCAGCACTGGAAATCTTAGCGGAACCAGTTATTTTTCGCATATGGCCTAAGCGATGTCATCACCGGCACGAGGGAAATGCCGGTGGATCGTACGACAACAGCAGCACAAGCATGGGTGAAGGACAATGCGAAAGCTATGTATCAAATCTGATCGTCAATGGAACCAGCGCGGAAGGTGAGACGGAATCGAACAGCGATCGGGAGCGGACGTACTCCGCTAACGCTCCGGTCGAGTAAGCTCACACCCCACAGCACGTAACTCTCGGGCAGTAAAAGTATAAACCATCAGCGAACATAACACTATCCAAACAGGCACTAGTGGCAAGTGGCAAGTGGCAACGATAACCACAAAGGGGAAGGGGCAGACGGCGGATCCACCATGGACCCCGTAAGCGCAACTCCTCCCCCAACACAAAAACGAACAGCAGACCCCGCACTCAGCCCAATCATAATAAACACCAAAACGAACACAATCCATAGAAAAAGAAAAGGTGAAACAACCGACGCAAACACAATGGACTTCGAAGACTTCGGATCCCATACCTCACTGGCCTCGTCGGCACAACCAGAAAACCTGGAGCCGATCCCAACGAAAAAACGCAACGTAGCCAACAACAAAAACCATAAGGGTCGCCCACCCCCAATCATAATTCAAAAACCCGACCTGTAAAAGGACAAAATCAGACGCATGGCTCTCCACGAACAAGTGAAGAAGATAAACGCCAAATTTCGCACCGATGGAAAGGGCAACTGGCGAATTGACTGCGAGACGCAGCGACAATGGATATCCATGGACAACTGGCTCGACGCAGAGAAAATCGGACACCACGTGTACGGCCAAAAAGAAGACCCTACTAAAAAAGTAATCGTAAAAGGATTCCCCAACACGGACTACGACGAAGAAGAGCTGAAAACGATGATTGAAGAACACTGGCAAGCACAACCAATTAAAGTCATAAAGTTCACCTCCGGCATGTCAACACTCGTCATACTGCCAAAAGAAGTCGACCTGAAAAACATCTACGAACATAAATACCTAGAAGCATGTAAGGTACACATCGAAAAATACAAGGAACAAGAAGACAACAGACGACCCCTGGTGTGCAACAAGTGCCTCCGCATCGGCCACCGAGCCGCCTACTGCAAATACGAACCAATCAAAACATCCGAAATAACGCAAGACGGACTAACCTGCACCGCATGCAACAAAACCGGACACGCAGCGCACTCAAACCAGTGCGAGGTGCTGCAAAAGAGAATCATCAAAAAAGCAGGAATGTCAAACGATCCCGGAAAGTCCTACGCCGATGCCGCGAAAGCAATCACCAAACCCAGACAACCAAGAACCAAGAGCAACATTAACAAAAAGAGACAACACATCGGCTCACAACACCCGACGCGAACCCCCCAAACGACCGAACAGAGCGAGCCTCACACACAAACACAAGCAGAACCAAACAAGTCAACACCGTCAACACAGGACCAACAACAGCCTAATCCCACAACAACACGACCGAGAATGGACACGGCACACCGAGCACAAATCGACACATGGAAAAAAAACGTGGATTAAATCACCGCAGCAACGTTTCGCCTACTGGAAACCACAGGTATCACCAACGACGACATCACGACAGTCCTGAAAGTAATGGACATTATTACTCTAGCGTTGAAAAACACCCAAACAAGTGGCGCACGAAGCACGATCACAATAATAGTAACCGCAATAGCCCAAGTATGGTAAGAAGACTCAAAATATTGCAAATTAATGCACGAGGTCTCAGCAATAAAATGCATGAAATCATAGACCTAACAAACAAATACACACCCGATATAATAATAATAAACGAGGTAAAACAGTCCACTAAAATAAAAGCAAACATCCCGAACTACTGCAAAATCTCAGACAAAAAAGACAAAAACTGGGGCACAAACATGTACATACATGAATCCCTGCACTGGACTCAAACAGCGTCGATGAAATATCTTGAGTCATGTATTATCACACTTGAACTCGAAAATAATAGAAGAATAACAGTAATGGGAATGCACGCAGCCCCGTACAAACCTTCCAACTCGGAGCTCTACAATAAGATAACAAAAGACCTAGAAACGCTTCTCAGAAAAACAGAAATAGTCATATGCGGTGACTGGAACGCCAGACACAGATACTTCGGCCACTCAACAGACACAAACAGAGGGAGAGCGGTACTAAACGCTATCAACAACAGTGGATTTTATTACCTAGGCCCCATAGACGGCAGCAGACCTGACATCCAGACCCACAACACAATACTCGACTACACACTCACAGACATGTGCACAGAAGGCAAGGGCGATTTCGAACATTGACAGACATCGGAAGCGACCACCGACCAACACTCACAACAATGAACATTGAGACCCTACGAACCCAACCGGCGAGACGAACACTCAAAAATGTCAACTGGACCGAATTCCGCGAAAAAACTAAAATACTCCCACTAGAAGCTAACAACACAGCAGAGCTAAGCATCGCCATTAAGTCAATCACAGAAAAAATCCAAAGAACCACCTCCGAACTGAGCGAAAAAATAACAGCAGGCACCAATAATCCCCTTCCCCCGGAAATCAAAGACCTGATCCGCAGCAGAAACAGAGCCAGACAAGCCATGAAAACTAGATACGCAAACACTGAAAACTTCCTCATAGCCCGCAACACCTATCACGAACTTAGGACAGAATGCGTGACGAGACTGACAGAACACAATAATAAAAAATGGTCGAATATCATCGAGTCAAAAGACGACCACCACAAAAAACTCTGGAGAATCCAAAAAGCCATGAAGAGACCGCCCACAATAGCCCCAATTTTCCCTGACTGCAACTCGCAAAAAGACGTAGCAACAAAACTCCTCGACACTGCCATGGTCATGCATACGAACGTCAAGGACGAGCTGAAAACCGACACTAAATACTGGCCTAGCAAACCCCTGGAACGAACGAACACAACCGAAATAAGAAAAGCAATATCCAAACTCAAGAACGGCAAAGCCCCAGGCCCGGACGACATCACAGCTAAACCACTAAAAAATGCACACTCCACCATTTACACAACACTCGAAAACATCTATAACTACTGTCTCGAAACAAATCACTTCCCACGCGAATGGAAAACAGGGACATGCATACCGGGACAATCTCTTGAAACTATACATATAACGCGCATGCGCCAAATAATTTAATCTCATTGGTCGGTGAAATCGCGCCACGGTGATGTTTTCATCTGCTGAGCAAGGCGCCAACGTACCCAAAATGAAACAAAAGCTGTAATTCTCTCGCGCGTAAAGCCGTGGATTGAGGTTATGCTGCCGTTTATTTTTACGTAGCGTGAATCGTCTACAAAGAATAGTATCGTTCAGCAATACCGTGGTTGATTTCGGAAGATATTCAACCGACGCGGCGACGCAATAAAGAATTTAACGGAAAAGCAAATATCAAATGATACAGAAATTGGGTGTTATTTATTGAAAGAAGAAATCTGAAATTCAACGTGAAATGTCATTAACAAGTGGGAGTCTGGACAAACAGAGGTAGGTAAGTAAAAACAATGTTTATTGTGAACAGATTCTTTATTTACATAAAATTAAAAATAAATGAATGGTTGAGACCCAGTAGAAGGTATTTCCAGAGTAGATTCGTTACGGTGCAGTGCTCCAGAAGTCAGTAATTAGTGCCGATGAAAATGAAATTAATAAAAGAAATGAGTAACAAGGAATAAAGAAATTATTCATCTTAAACACGAAGCTTAGGAGGACAAAGAGCAGCAATTAACAGAAAACGTACCCGACACAATGCTCACAAAAACCCTCGCCGACATCATTGATTAGTTGACAAAGTTTTTGCAGCTCCATTGTACAACAATCAATGTTCCGTTAACAAAGAGGGTTCACCAGATATCCAAGAATAAAAAGAGAAAAAGAACAACAGTTAATATTACAGTGTAAATCATGCTATTAATGAAAAATTCGGAAACAAAACAATAACTTACAAGACAATCGTCCGATAACACTGGGAGACCAATCTCCACTCTTCTGATCACCCCTCGTCTGGCCATTGGTTGCCTTTCAAAAAGTGCTGCCTTTTTTTTTGCCTTCAAAAATACCGAAAGATCCTGTTTGATAATAATAGCTTCTAATATTTTCAGGTACGAAATAATTCATTGTCAAAGCGGGACTAAATTTGTCAGGCATGGAAGCATATAAGTAAATTTCCAATTACGTGATCTTTGACAATGACAATATTTTAACATGGATTCAATGATAAAATTCGTTTTTTTTTTCAGCAGGCTCGAAGTTTAAACTTTAATTAACACAAGGAAAATTATGCCTTACCTGATGGTCAAAACGTTTAGGTGGCAAGGATCCTGGTTTCTCGAGCGGTGCAATCATTAGAACCATCGAACCTGGTTGTTTCGTCAGACATCAGGTGCCAGAGTGAATTTTATCAGGCCATCGCCACCTTCTTAACATCAGTTGAGGCAAAATTGAAGAGCGGGATATACTACAGATCATAATGGCTGAATATCCCATCATTTTACTTTGATCGAGCCAATAGCGATAAGTTTGTTACTTAACCGTTGCTGCCAATTCATTCTACCGAGGAATCATTCTGTGCTCCATTGTAATTTAAGCATTATTATTGACCAGCATTGTTTTTCAAACTTTATACCATTTGATTTGGTATCTTATTTTGAAGCTTACTTTTACTCTCTTTGGCATTGAATTCAGATAAATAGTTTTTCAAGTCCTCAATTAGATTGAAGGGTTGAATTTTGCTAGGCAAACTGAATCAATCTAAATCTAGAACTATTGAATAAGTTCAGTTAAAAATGTCTTTAAATTTAATCTTAGTTGACGGTGTCATCTGGCTAGCTAGTTGCACGATAACTTGAAACCAAATTCAATTTTACACTCTTTGTAGGGTCCTACGCTAAGACTGAAAGCTTGTGAATCTCCATGTACCGCAATTATTTCTGCATTTCATGTTAGCATTATCTGGAGCAAAAAAAATCCCATTTTGAGATTGAAAATGGAACCTGAAACACAGAGTTATTCAATAGCACGAATTGAAGACCAAGAATTTTATAATGGTTTCTGCAACAAAGGGACTCTTTCCAAATATCCTTGTTAGAAGGTGATGTTCGGAGGACTATGAACAAGATATTGTATCGGATTACATTACTTGGAAAAAAATTTTCATAAACTTCGTTAAAAATTAGATATTCATTTATTTTGATGGAACAAGGGACACAATCTTTACATTACTTTAAAATTGACATTACTCTAAAACATGATTGTCCTTGAAGCTAATTGTGACATCGAGGCGCATTTTGAGAAACTTGATTTTCAACTTGTGTCACAGGATGTGATTTACGTTCCTGAGTTCTACGCTTTCGATTAGATTTTCTTTGTTTCGAACCGCACTAACATGAAATACAGAAATCATTTTAATAAATCTAATATCACTTGAATTTTCAATTTGAGTATTAGGTTCCCTTCATTTATTTAATCGAACATCATTGAAAATTTGCGAAATAAATTCTGATAATCATTCGGAAATTTTAAATAGTAGTAGCAATAATTTGTTAATCGGAAAAAATACATTGACTATCGAATATTCGTAAATTTTGTTGAACTATTTTCAAGAAAAAAAAGATTCACAGTCCCGTTACAGATAGTGAGATATTTAAATTTCTTGAATGCTCAGTTTAATGTCTCATTTTCGAAAGTGATAAAATTCAATATTACCGCCTGAAATCACAAAAGAGTGAGAAAGTTGCGTAGTTGCTTGAAAGTGGCGATGATCTTTGTACGTCTGACAAATTGAATGGGCAGATAACAGTGAATATCAGAGATGTAATTATTTTAGCCGTATCATCTGTTGATAGATAAAAATTCCATTGTTATTTCTAATGTACGAAATAATAAAAATGATTAAATAAAGTGTTCGCACCTACCTGCTGCGTTTCTTCCAAGCACCCAACATTTAAACAGATTTCTCATTTCAGTCGAATAAAGCCAATTTTCAAAGAGCATTAGCATCAACTTTCCGAGTCACTACCTCGACTGTTTGAGATTCTAACCTCAAAAATTCGTATGAACTACAACGCCGCCAGAAACAGAGTTTGACAGCTGAAACTTGGAGTGGCTAACCTGCCCGAGCAGCCGATAAAACTCGCGCATGCGCATTATATGTATAGTTTCAAGAGATTGTCCCGGTATTCCTGCATAAGCACGGGAAACCGCCCGAAAACCCATCTTCCTACAGGCCAATAACACTAATCAAACTGTTGGGCAAAACACTCGAGCGCATCATCCTCAACAGAATGGAAGCAATAAAATCCCTAACGCCAAACTCCCAGCATGGCTTCCGCGAAAAACTAGGTACGGCAACCCAATTAACCAGAACAGTCAACTTCATACAAAATGTAAAGTCCCGTGGCAGAACCGCCTGCGTAGTGTCGCTAGACTTGTCAAAAGCGTTCGACAGCATAGACCACCTTGCCCTAAACACAAAATTAACAAGAAAAGAAATAGACTCCGGACTAATCAAAATGCTACAGAGCTACCTGCAAGACAGAACAATCCGCGGCAAATACCTGAATGAACTTAGCGACCCAAAGACACAAAAATGCGGAGTACCCCAAGGCTCGGTCCTAGGCCCGGTAATCTTCAACGCGTACATCGCAGACATCCCCGAAGAATGCAGCTTACTAGCCCAATACGCCGACGACGCTTGTATAATGTCAGAATCCACGAACGCGAGACTAGCAAAATCAGAAACCGAAAAAGCGACACGAACCCTCACGAAGTACTACGAGTCCTGGGGACTCCAGTGCAACGCTAGCAAAACACAAGCGATGATAATAGGACACAAACAAAACCAGCGCACAATAAAAATAGGCAACGTACACATCCCGATACGCGACAGCATCTGCTACCTAGGCATCGAACTCCGCTGCACACTGCATATGGCACGCCACACAAAAACTATCACAGACAAAGCACGCAAAACAACACACATGCTATCCGGGATCCTAAGCTGGAACAGCAAAATAGACGAACACATAAAACACAAACTCATAAGGGCCTGCATACTGCCCATACAAGACTACGGCCTAGGCTGCCTCTATCCACTGTACAGCGAAAACAACCTAAAAAAGTTAGAAATAACCCACAAAAAAGTAATCAAAATAGCAGGAAACCTACCAAGGAGTTTCCCAACCGCTGACCTATACGAAATGCTTGACGAAGTAAGCTTCCGCGAAAGAGCCAAAACAAACTTTAAATCGCACCTGGAAAGAATAGCAACCCTACCCAACAACCTAACCGGGATAGACAACGGGGTCCCACGATTGCGTAACTCCGTACTCACCCCACCGCGTCACTAGCAACGCCCACCATCACATCATTTGTGTAACGATATTACATGCGAGTCACATAGAATATAAAGTAATTCGTATGTACGCGCCTTAAGCACATACAACGTTTCAAAATAAAGGGCAAACGCTTAACTCTAGGTGTCACGTCGGTCAAGATCACCTATCCGGTGAAATAAGTGTAACTCTCTCTCTGCGAGCCGGGGTCGAAGCGAACGGTCGATATAAAGTCTAGTCCTGTCATATTCACATTCTTATAATTTCGTTAACATTTGGGAAAACAAAACAAGTAAAAAAAAAAAAAAAAAAAAAAAAAAAAAAAAAAAAAAATTGAGACGACGATTCATACAAGAAGTGTAACCCAACGCAATCCCAATCTTTCGGAGCCTGTGAGCCTAAAGAACAAATCCAAATATCTGATCGACGAACGACCACGCAGTATAATCGGTGAAGACCGATTCTATAAAAGGAATATCAAAGAACTTCAACATCCATGATCATCTACGGAGCCGTTAGGCCACCTCTCTTCATCAGAGATATTCCGAGCTAAGTCATCTTTTCATTACTGATTTGTAGGTGGATTGTGCCACAAATCTGTAATAGCCTTCTTAAGTCAGTATTTTATATCTTCGTCTGTTAACTTTATTGTAATCTCACCATAATTTAGAGTCCTTTGTCAGTAGATTCATTCTTTCACTAGAATCATTTTTAAATTTGAAGCATAAAGGAAAAGAGAGCCAGTCTTTCGTTAATATGGTACAAAAATTTTACCAGAATAATTATATACAAAACGTCGGTAATCGCGTTGAGTAATTTTAACGTGTGAATGAAAGAGTGAATGAGATTTTCTATGATTGCCTGTTCTTTTAAAAGGTTATACCAAAACTCAATAAATCTGTGTTCTACATTGTTTCCTCCTGATTTAATGTATTTTGTTTATTGAATATATCTAGATTTCTAATATAACATAAAATCAAAACGTATCGGTTGAACCTTAAAAAAAAAAAAAAAAAAAAAAAACCGTTACAAAATGGCGCCCGAACATAAAGTTTAGACATAAAGAAAGTAAACATAGGATTAAATTTGAAACTTCGTCGTTGAATGTTTGTATGATTGACCTTAGGTAGTAATTGTAAGAAACATATATTACGCGATAAATAGAAATATAAGAATTTCAAAAGTACATGGCACCAACGATTAAAAGAACACCTGTTAAAACTAGGTCAAGGATCACAAATAAACCAAGGAGGTCAGAACCTGACATATCAAAAGCAGGCAATAGTCAAATACGAAATAATACAAGCGAGATGGAGGGAGAACTGGAGCGTTTGAAGGAGGAAATGGCGAGTTTCGCGGGTTTACGAAATGCGATTGAACAGCTACAGGCACAACAAGCAACTAACGCACAGCTGGCAAACGAAGTCGCATTGTTGAAGCTCCAGAACGAACAACAAAGACAGGCTCTTCAACAGATACAGAATCCAGTTCAACAACCAGTTACCAATAACGATCAAATATCGGTGAGTGAGTTAATAGTAAGTTTGCAACGAAGTCACATTGATGCCAAAGCTCCCGAGTTTACAGATGAAGAAGTTATAAATCCTATTGAATATTTGGAAAATTTGGAAAATTATTTCAGGTTAAAATGTGTGAAGGAAGAGTGTAAATTGTCGATAGTCGAAAGTAAATTATCAGGTAGAGCAAAAATATGGTGGGAAGCGAGTAAAGAAACTATCAACACGTATAATGATTTTAAAGAAGCCTTTAAAAATAAATTTTATTCCATTCCAATCCAAGTTAAAGTCAAAACAAAGTGGAGTTCAAGAAGGTATAATCAACAGGATGGTTCACTTCAAACATATTTTTTTAAACAGCTTAAGGAAGCAAAATACCTATTACCGAAACTAGACCAGTTCGAAATAAACTATACCATTATCCAACAATTACCATATAAAATTCGTGATACTCTAGCAACTGTGAATATGGCGGATACAAAAATAATAGAACAAGCTTTATCGCAATTAGATGTAAATTATGAAGAAAGAAACAATAATAAACACAAATATCAAAATCAAAGTAACAACAATCAAGTGAATAATGTAAACAACATGCAAATTCAACATAAACAACAGCAACAGATAAATAATACAAGTAGGCAACAAAATTATCCAAATGCTGCAAACAACTTTTATCAAAATCCTCAATTTGGTACAAACTTATCACCATGGCAATATCAACCGCAAGTTCAAGCATCAACAAGCAACCAAATGAATTTACCAAACGTCAATTATCCACCACCTTATTTCTCAGGAACCAATAATCAGATACAGTCATTACAAACTCAAATGCAAACTAACACCAATAATTTACAAACCAGTCCAAATAGAAATTTAAACTAATAAACAGCTCGATGTGTATAAGTCCGACATCGAGTTGGGATTATGCAAATTTAGTTGAGGACTTAATGCACGAAATTGGTAATGCTGAAGAAAAAATTGAAAGAGTAAAACAAAACTTATCGAAGGGTCCAAATGTAGTAATAAATGTGTTAAATTATCGAATGGTAGCTTTATTTGATTCAGGAAGCCAAGTAACATGTATGTCTGAAAAAGTATATAAATCTCTCAAAGGTAATCATAGTTTAAATGAACTACCAGTTACAAATGTAGTAGTTTTACCAGCAATTGGGAAAAAGCCCACAGCGGTTAAGCGACAAATTTTGGTTGATGTTCATATGGGATCGCAGAAAATCACAACAGCTTTTTTAATTATACCGCATCTGTCTAGTAGTGTGATTTTTGGTAACGATTGGCTTGATATTAATAAAGTAGTTTTAGATTACGGTCAGAAAACAATTAGTATTAAAGGTAAAGTAATAGCTCCACCACTTTTCTCATACGACCGGGAACCTGCGGAAAGGTTGAGCTCATTTGCACAAAACGCGAAAATATATATCAAAATTTTAAGAACTGAAGATTCAGAAAAAGAACATGAAAAAATAGGTAAAGAAATATTTAAAAAGAATTCAAAGAAAGAGAATAATAATGAAGAAAATAAAAATGATGATGAAGATATAAAAACAGTTTTTGAAAATATCACAACTAAAGATCCTGAATGTGATAATGATGATAAAATGTCAGAAACACATGAAAATGTGATGCAAATTGACAATGAATCTGATTGTGTAGAAGAGAATAAAATTGATGAAGAAACAGAAATAAATTTAAAATATATCTTTGTAGAAAATGATGAAATTGATAAAAATATTTTAGTAGATAAGGAAAATATATGTGTAGCAATAAATGAATTTGATAAAATTGCATCGGTAGATCAAAGAGATAATCCGAGAAATAATGAATTAGAAAATCTAAATTTGATGTGTGTAAAAAATAATATAAAATGTAATGAATCTGTATTTCAAAATGTAAACGAACATGAACAAAATAACGCAGAAACAATAGAATCACAAGACCATAATTTTTACAAAAAGAATTTAGTTTGCCAGAAAACAGTAGAATCGGAAGATCACAATTTTTTTAAAGATAAATTGGATGAAAATATCGAATCAATTTTAATAGAACAAATTCAAGTAACAAGATCTCAAACAAATGATCAAAACTTTTTCGAATCTGTCCGGTCGATCGCGAATAATCTTATGGGTACAAGTGAAGAGCAAAAAGTTGAGCTGGAAAAATTGCTAATTAAATATGAAAAACTATTTTCAGAGAAAGCCGGATGTACAAACATTTATGAACACTCTATCAAATTACTAAAAGACAAGCCAATCGTTAAAAAATCATACCCGGTACCATTTAAACTTAGAGAAGCAGTAGATGCAGAGATAAAGAAAATGCTTCAAGCAGGAATTATAGAAAGATCAAATAGTCAATACTGCAATCCATTGCGAATAGTACAAAAGAGGGAGAATGGAGTGAGGTTATGTTTAGATGCCAGATATATAAATGACATAATTGAGTCTGATAACGAATGTCCACCACCAATAAATGAATTATTAAGAAAATATCATGGTGTAAAATACATGACATCTACTGATCTAACACATGGATATTGGCAAATCCCGCTAGAGAGAAATTCACGTCAATATACAGCTTTTTTACACGGTGGCACTTTATACCACTTTTGCAGAATTCCATTTGGTCTCAAGACGGCAGGAAGTGGATTCATACGTGCCCTAAATATGGCATTAGGTAATGAATTTACCTCCTTTCTGACTTGTTATATAGATGATCTTTTAATAACCTCAACTGATTTTGATTCTCATATGAAACACCTAAGCCTAATATTTGATCGTTTAATGAAACACAATTTTACACTTCGTCTAAATAAGTCACTTTTTTGTAAGAAGTCAATCGCATTTCTCGGATACGTTATAACACCTGAGGGAGTTAGTCCCAACCCAGACAAAATCAAGGTGATTAGAGAATTTCCAGTACCAACAAGTAAATTGATTTTACAACGATTTTTAGGAGCGTGTAACTTTTACCGGCAGTTTAGCATAAAATATTCGAACTATGTCACGCCCTTGAGAGATTTATTAACAGACAATACACCGTTTAGATGGACAGAGAAACATACGAAAGCATTTAAAGAGATAAAGGAAAGTTTTATAAACTGTGTAACCCTTAATCACTATTTACCTGGCGTCATATGTAGAGTACAAACAGACGCAAGCGATCTTGGAATAAGTGCGATTTTGTACCAAATTGATGAGGAAGATAACCATAAAATTATTTCACTTATAAGTAAATGTTTGTCGAAAGCAGAATTAAATTACACAACTACGGAAAAGGAATTACTGGCAATAATGTATGCATTAGATAAATTTAGAATTTGGTTAATTGGAAGTCCATTTGAAATAATAACAGATCATAAAGCATTAACTTTTATAAATACAGCACCGTTTTTAAGTCCACGATTATCACGATGGGTTGTAATCTTACAACAGTACACATTCACAGTCAAGCATTGCAAAGGAAAAGATAATGTGGTGGCAGATTTTTTCAGCCGAAATATCAACGGGAAACAAAGTACAAACGAACGTAACAAGTTACTAATAGCAAAAATAAACCAACTGCTAGTAGATAATGTAGAACTCGAACTAAACAAAATCGCATCTCAAACTATTAAAATGAATCCAACGTTGATAAGAAACCTGAAAAATTTAAAACAATTGCAAATAAAAGATGAGGAATTGAAAAATATCATAAATAAATGCAATACAGATTCATCTGATGGTTGTTACAAAGTACATGAAGACTTGTTGTTTTATAAAAGTAAATTCGATCAAAATTGGCGAGTAGTAATCCCACAAAGTATAGTAGATTTACTCGTAATTTCTGTACATGAAAAAATAGGTCATATGGGTGTATATAAAACATACCAATATATTAACAGATATTATTACTGGCGAAAAATGAGAGAAGGTATCAAAAAACGTATTCAAGCATGTGACACATGTCAAAGAACAAAGGCATTATCCTACAGCATGCAAGGAAAGTACAAGCAGGTAACAGCTGATCACCCGAACGAATTGACTACAATTGACTTCTATGGCCCTCTGCCGAGATCTATTGGGGGAGTCCAATATTTGTTAGTTGCAATAGATGCATTTTAAAAACTAGTTACGTTATACCCCATAAAACGAGCTACTACAACAATAGCATTAAATAAAATAATCAACGAGTACTTTAAAAACGTAGGAAAACCAAAAAGATTGCTATCCGACAATGGAACTCAATTCACAGCTGCTAGATGGAAAGTCGAATTAGAAAAACAAGGAGTAGAAGTTTGCTATTCATCAATTAGACACCCACAATCCAATCCTACTGAACGAGTGATGAGAGAACTGGGGAGATTTTTCCGTACCTTCTGCAATGATAAGCATACTAGATGGGCAAAATATGTCAAAGAAATCGAAAAATTATTAAATTTAACAACACACCATAGCACCGGTTTTATTCCATACGAACTTCATTTTAATAAAACAGCGCATGATGAATTAACAAAAATTGTAAAATTTCCAGACAGAATTGAAAATAGTCACGATATTAAAATATTGTTAGCCAAAGAAAACTTGAAGAAAAATTTTGAATATAGAAGCCGGAATCAAAAATCAATTTCAACTGTAATTTTAAATGAAGGAGATCTAGTTTTACTACGTGTACCATATCCATCCTCCGCTATCGATAAATTAACACACAAATTCTTCCATTTGTTTAAAGGTCCGTACAAAATAAACAAAAAAGTTAATGAAAATGCATATAATTTAATAGATACAAAAAATAAAAACAAAAACTTGGGAACTTTCAATCGTGTGAGTTTACGCAAATATTATCAGCCCACAAATCCAAGTGCTAAATAACAGATAATTTTTTGTAATGAAAATTCACGAAAAACTCGTCATGAATCCTTCAAATGTTCTAATAAGTCCAACATGCATAGATTATAGAATTTTTTAGATGTAAGTCCAGTTAAACAAAATGTTTGCTAAAAGAAAATGTGATTAGATTTTAAAATGATAATTTTAATGATGAATGATGAAGGATGAATGGATTGAATGATTGATAAGTAAGAAGTAATTTAAAGAGAGGTTTTTAGATTTTACTGCAAATATAGGATAACGAGTAATTTTCGATATTTTCGTTCTCACAACAATCTCGAAAATGGGGGGGGTGATGTAACGATATTACATGCGAGTCACATAGAATATAAAGTAATTCGTATGTACGCGCCTTAAGCACATACAACGTTTCAAAATAAAGGGCAAACGCTTAACTCTAGGTGTCACGTCGGTCAAGATCACCTATCCGGTGAAATAAGTGTAACTCTCTCTCTGCGAGCCGGGGTCGAAGCGAACGGTCGATATAAAGTCTAGTCCTGTCATATTCACATTCTTATAATTTCGTTAACATTTGGGAAAACAAAACAAGTAAAAAAAAAAAAAAAAAAAAAAAAAAAAAAAAAAAAAAATTGAGACGACGATTCATACAAGAAGTGTAACCCAACGCAATCCCAATCTTTCGGAGCCTGTGAGCCTAAAGAACAAATCCAAATATCTGATCGACGAACGACCACGCAGTATAATCGGTGAAGACCGATTCTATAAAAGGAATATCAAAGAACTTCAACATCCATGATCATCTACGGAGCCGTTAGGCCACCTCTCTTCATCAGAGATATTCCGAGCTAAGTCATCTTTTCATTACTGATTTGTAGGTGGATTGTGCCACAAATCTGTAATAGCCTTCTTAAGTCAGTATTTTATATCTTCGTCTGTTAACTTTATTGTAATCTCACCATAATTTAGAGTCCTTTGTCAGTAGATTCATTCTTTCACTAGAATCATTTTTAAATTTGAAGCATAAAGGAAAAGAGAGCCAGTCTTTCGTTAATATGGTACAAAAATTTTACCAGAATAATTATATACAAAACGTCGGTAATCGCGTTGAGTAATTTTAACGTGTGAATGAAAGAGTGAATGAGATTTTCTATGATTGCCTGTTCTTTTAAAAGGTTATACCAAAACTCAATAAATCTGTGTTCTACATTGTTTCCTCCTGATTTAATGTATTTTGTTTATTGAATATATCTAGATTTCTAATATAACATAAAATCAAAACGTATCGGTTGAACCTTAAAAAAAAAAAAAAAAAAAAAAAACCGTTACATTTGTAAATAAATCTCACCTCAATCATCATCACCTTCACCCTCAGTCGCGAAACACCGAACCAAAATCACCAGCCACCAAAACAACAAACAACGAAGCAGCGTCGCAAGACAAACCCAACACAATCACCAGGATATGACCACACATGTTTTATCAACAAAAGCTAAAACGGCATCATGTATTAATGTAGCCACGAGAAACTGTGAATAAAATTACATGAATAAATTAAAAAAAAAACCAGCGCTGATGGACCCACTGCTAACGTGTACAATGGCGAAAATGATATGGGAGAAGTTACAGTTACTTCACGAGCAAAAATCCAAGGCGAACAAAGGAGCTCTTCTAACAGAATTTCATGGCTATAAGATGGCTGTCGGAGACTCGATGGAGCAGCATATTGTCGAGGTGCAAATTATGGCGGCTTATTTAATTGATCTTGGCGAGGCTTTGTCGAAGCGATATCGGCGAAGTAGCTAGCGAGCGTAACGTCAAAGTATGGAACGCTATGGACCGCATGGGAAAAGCTGGACCCTGTGAGACAAACGCTAGAAAATCTTAAGCAAGGTTAATTCGTGAGGAGGCACGCCTCAAAACAGAAGCTGATGAGGGTGCGAGTGCACTTGTCGCATCGAAGAAAGTTCTAGACAAAAAAAAAGGAGGCGCTCAAAGAAAACAGTGGAGTGCTACATGTGTTACGAACTTCGATATTTCGCTCGCGAGTGCAAGAAAGGAAAAAGTGATCTCAACAATAAAGACGAATGCGACTGTGCGTTTGTAGGTGTCCCGAAGCCAAAGGTTACGGTGAGCTCTGCAAAATCGTGCGAGTCGGTAACAGAGCTGAGACAAGCCAACCAAAAGGATACCTGGATGACCGACAGCGGGGCGTCCGCGCACATGACTTTCATAAGAGAGTGGTTCACAGAGTATCGACCGGATACACAAGGTGGCACGGTGGTACTCGGTAACAATAATGAGTGCGTCGTACGCGCTAGTGGAGCTGTAAACATGAGAAAGCTTTTGAACGCTGTATGGGTAAAATCCACTATCAAAAATGTTCTTCACGTACCGGGACTGAAGAAAAACCTGTTCTCAGTAGGTGTTTGCGTGGAGAACGGACTTACGACGATCTTTGAAGACGGTCGAGTGAAAATAATGCGTAAAAACGAACTTGCTGCCTCAGGAATCAGGCAAAATAACCGAATTTACAAGAAGAAAGAGTAGGAGCAAACGTGTCTGTAACAAATTTCCGCACGTGGCATGAGCACATCGGATACATCGGAAAGCGTGCGATACGTGAGTTAGTGAACAAAAGGCTGGTCAAAGGCGTAAAAATGACGGACCCAGCTGTGTTCTTCTGTGAGGCATGTCAGCTCAGTAAAACTCATAGATTCAAAGACGACGCGACCGGTTTCCGTTGTGTGTATTTCATAAAACACAAGTCAGAGGTGTACCCGAAGTTTTTAAAATACGAGCAGCTGATTAAAAACAAATTCGGTCGAAAGATAAGAATTCTTCGATCAGATAACGGTCGTGAATTTTGCATCAAAGAGATGGACAGATATTTAATCGCAAACGGTATCGCGAACGAAAACACAGCTCCGTACTCGCGGAGCAGAACGGTCGAGCCGAAAGAGACAATAGAACAATTATTGAAAGTGCGCGATCAATGATGCATTCGGAAGGATTGCCAACTCATTTGCGGGCAGAAGCTGTCAATACTCCTGTCTACATGTTAAATCTAACAGTAACGGCAAATAACACAGCTACGTCGTATGAGTTGTCGCATGGCAAAAAACCGAACTTTGAACACTTACGAATATTCGGGTTTCAAGCTTTTGTGCACATACCAAAACAATTCCCCACAAAGTTCGACGCTCGCGCAAAACAAGCAGTGTTTGTCAGATACCAAGGCGATTCAGAAAGTTATCGTGTTTTCGACCTAATAAGGAAGAAAGTCAGTGTGTCCAGGAACGTAACTGTTGAAGAATTTGGGATAGGTAGTATTAATTAATAATCACAGTATTTCACTTTCTTTCTTTAATTTATTTTCTTTTTCTTATACATTCAATTTGAACGCGTCGCTGGTTACCTCTCATCTGAGCCCCTCGCTCGTTCCTACGATCCTTTTATATAGTTCCATCTATTCTAGTATCCTTCTGTATCTTTCCACATCTTTCCATACATTCATGCCAGATCTTTCCTTTCTACATTACTTACTCACTCACTCCAGATCTTTCTTCCCTACCTTACCTACTATTGCTTTACTACTTATCTACAAATAAAAAGTCGATATTGCGTCCCTCAACAGTAACGTTTCACGAGGTAACTGGACAGACCAAGAAGGTCAACAAAACGACAGGAGAAAAAGTAGGCATACGTCTCCCTAGAAACGCTCCTGTTAGAAAAACGCATCTGCATCGTCATTCCAGCTGTCACTTCGATGTTTATCTCGAACGTTCAAGTTCGATAATAGATGAGCAAACTCGCTTTTTTGAACGTTCCGTAATCTTCCACACCAACGGACAAGCCGAAACTACGATACTTACCCATCAAGTATATAAGGAGCGCCACTCGGCCGGACAGTTCAGTTCTCATCGAGTTTCAGCTACGCATAGTTAAAAGCGAGCGATTCAAACCGCAAAACGATATTAACTACAAACATTGAGAGTTTGTCTGTCTTATTTTTTCCATTTTGTTCTCTAGTATAGAGCACGTTATAATTGGTGTCTTGTGAAGAAATTACGCCACTTTTTACTTATTTCCTTCTTTTAATAATTGTGCTTGGGTTTGTTCCTGTGTTGTTAGTGCACCCTAGTTGTAATGTTTCCTTTTCAGCTTTGCTTCTGGACGAGCAGTTCAACTCGTTCTTGAGACCACGAGAACGTTACGTTTTGTTGGGCTTTGCTGAGTCTCATTTATACACCACAAAATACCGGTCTCTTGAATATTCCAGAAGCCCCCAAAGCTGTACCTCTGGGCTGAGAATGATACGTACACAAGGTGTTAAGAGAATAATTACAACTTGATATACCGTTCAAGTTTGATCTTGTGTACACCACAGAGGTTTTCAGGTTTAAGAAGGAGATTGTTAAGTGTAGTGTATGGGTTGGCGGCATTATCCCAGTGACGTGCATGTAAAAGGGGATTGCAACATGGCGACTCGGACTGAGCGCGTGTAAAACAACAAGTGATAATAAATAACTGTTTTAATACGAGTATTATTTATTTACGTGATAAATCTATCTACATCATTTCGAACCCCTACCTCGCTGCCTCACAATCTCCGATACATTCTGAATGATTTATCAGTACAGTTGTTAGGTAAATTCAATCCGATCATGGAGGAGCATTTGAAGTTAGCAAAGGCGAGAAATGTTTCGGACCACTATTGTTCTAAGGATATTGAAAATGAGTTAATAGATCTGATGGGCGAAAAAATCACATCTGACATTGTTTCGCGCGCCAAAGACTCTAAATATTATTCAATTATAGCTGACTGACAGAGTCGTATCCAGGTTTGGCCGCGCCCTTGGCTGGACTTTTGCGGAAACATTTACGCCCCACCACACCGGGGGGTTTGGTGGTTATGGAACACCACCCAACGAAAACGGGGGATCCGAGGGTCCTTCCCCGGAAATTTTACAAAATTAAAGTGCAAGGTTGTAGGTTTAAAGTTTTTTGATTCGAGAATTCCGTTTCTTTGAAATACCAATTTTTTGGTGGAATTTGTGTCAAATTCTATATTTTCCTTATATCAAAATATTAGCCTACTATTTGTGAGAGATATTATTTTCATAAAGCAACTGTTTGTATCTGACTGAGGGAAGTGGAATATAAATTGACTATACATCCTTATTTGCAGACGATTATACTTACAATGAATTTTCTCAACAATAAAATGGTAGTTACAAAAATACTGTGCATAGAAGGCCTACGAGAACGTAACATTTATACTTGATTAAATTGAACGAAATGCGAAAAAATATTCGATTAAAAACCTATATTACATGTATTTATATAAACTATTTGAAAGCTTTGCTATGAAACATGGAGAAGTCCAGGCACCGCGGGAGGGTTATAATCAGTTATGATATTGTTCAAGTTACGACTTGCTTGCTTAAATTGTGTATTTTTTTCAACTATAAGGCGGCAAGGGAGGGGCGGAGATAAAGGTAATGTCACTTTGTAACCAGCCAACTAGACTGTTCACAGTATTACTGTAAAAGTAATAGACATACAGTAGAACCTCGATTATCCAAACCTCAATCATCCGAACGCTCAATTATCCGAATGTGCACAGTGGTTCCAAATCCCGAATCGCTGGCCAAATATAGAAGATATTATCGAATCGCTATCAGATTTATTACTCGGGGGTTTTCGAGATCGCTGGAAACGAATCTGAAGTCAAATTTCCAAAAAACAAAATGGCAGCACGAAAATGGTGGATAAGTTTATTTAAACTTGAATCAATCTCTATGGAATTAGGTACCAAGGGGTTTTGAATAGAAATAATTTATTATTACGTACATGTGTAGGATGTAGTAGATTGGGAAAGTATGTGAATGTAAATACGAATTTGAATACAAATACTTATTTATTAAGAAATTACATTAAATATTACATTCATATAGTAAAATGACGTAAAGGCACTCAAACTTAAAGGCTCCAATTGCTATCCGAATCGCTATCGTTATTGTCGCTAGAGTCGCTGCAGTCAGACTTTGCAACTACTCTTGGTTTGTTTGCAGTTGGCGATTCCAACAAAGCCATGGCTTCACGCGATAATGATTTGCTTGACTTAGCTGGTAGTTTACGCAAACTTGAGATAACAGGGTCAGATGCAATCAAAAGCCGCGCAAAAACATCCTTCATATTTTGTTTCCTACTAAATTTTCTAGCAAAGTCTGGTCTAAATGATTTTATATATTTATTGCAAGATTCCTGGGCTTCCTCGGACATCTGTCCTATCGGCAACATGGAAACCCCTCCTGTTTTTGCGCCGTGAATTAAAAGTTTGTGCACAGTAGTCGGCTTGTAATACCAAGGATATAGTAGCACCTATCTACGGGCTGTTTCTACAGCGTATTTTTCAAATTCATCAACATTTATTCCAGACCCGCACGATATTATTTGCAAGATCACGTGGAATCTTTTGATTAGATCCTCATCTATTCCCGTTAGAGATGCGGAAACATCGGAATTTTGAAAGAAACGACGCGCAGTATTACCGTCATTCGTGCTACCATATCCCTGTTTTGGTGATCAATCAAAAGTCCCAATCGTTCACGGAAACCTTTTTGGATGGTCTTTTTACGATTTTCGATGCTTTTCTTATCAGCCTGCCATTATTTAATTTCTAATCTGTATGAAATATGTATAAGGCATTCGAAAAAACGAATCTACGCGTGCAGTGATGATATCCCATATTCCAAATGATCTTCATTTATTTTCCTCTTCCAAATGTTGTAGATGTCATTGAACTCTTGGAATGTAGCACCGCAAAGATAACATCGTTGAGTGGATGCAGTAGATGTTAGTGAAATGCAGAAAAAAAAAAATGAAAATCCGACCAATAGGAGCCGAGATATCGAGGATTACCTGTTTTTCATGTTTTTCAACATGGCGGACCCAACACAAGGAAATTTTGTTGGATTTTGGTGGTTTTAGGCTTCTCTAATGACCCTCTACTTGTCCTAAAAAATTTAAGAAATAAGTCCTTTTTGCCATTTTCAAACCTAATTATCTTGTACTATTAGACAATAATAGAAAATTTTTAAGAATCAGTAATGATTTTTTAATGAAAATTATAGTCAAATTCGGTACAATAATAATTATATTTATGAGAAACAAATCACTCAAATTCGCACCCTACTGTGGTGCACTCCGCACAGTATAGTATACATGCCGCGCCAGCACGCGCCGTCCCTGAATTCCCGCGTCCAGTTATTAAAAAATTCACCATAACCAGAGGGGCAACTCGGTGCACCTAATTTTTTGGTGAGGTATTACTCAAGAGTGTATACAATAACGTGGCATCTAACCAGTATTAGAATTATTTAGAATTATTAACTTTTACTCAATGTGAACATAACTTTTTTCCGCAGCAAGCACGAGAATTTACGGCAGATGTTCATAATTTTTGTTGCTCAGTGTATGATTAATATAAGAAATCGCAATGATATTGAGACAGAAGCAACTCACTCCCTTCTATTTGTTTAATAATTTCACAAGATTATTGACAATTTATACAGAATTATATTTTATTTTGAATTGCTTCTACTCGACGCGGCCTGGGTCAAGTGCTGTCGAGGCTCAGACAATTTTATTATATCATGTTGGGCGCCAGTTAATTATCAAAATGAACGAAAACGAAATAATGGCTAAGCTCAGTTGGCTGACAAATAACAATAAATAGTTTCAATTATAAACTCTATTCGCAAGGGAGTTCATTTGGGGACCCAAGGAAGGGAAAATTCAAATTTCCAAGTGTATAGAAAGAAAAAATTGGACAGAATATACAAGTTTATTTGTACTTACAAATTGATGTCGAAATCCGACTCTCAAAATTGTTCGAAGAATACGACGGGATTGACACAACAGTCGAATTATAAAACAGTACTATGTACGATGATTGACGCAAGAGTCAAATTATACGGGGATTGACACAACAGTCAAATCACAAAATATACTATGTACGAGACTTGACGCAAGAGTCAAAATACAGAACTATGTACCATGTACGGGAGTTGACACAAGAGTCAAACTACAAAACTATGTACTATGTACGGGGGTTGACACAAGAGTCGTTGTGCCGGCTCCTGCCGCACGTGGCTTGGGTCGATAATTCGCTCGACAATTTGACGCCTGCGCGCTAGCCTGAATTTGAATGTCTGTACCCTATTCGTCTCGAGTCAATATGGCGTAACGGCGCGTAACATTTAAATGATTTTAAGTTACTCGGAAGCTATTTATTAATCATGGATACCTTATAATTAGGGATTTCGACTCTGACGTTAAGTTAGATACGATTATCCTATATTTCTGTTACAATATAATAAGTTTACTTACATCCAGGAAGAGACTCCATTTTGCAGAATTAAAATAACTCAATTCTACTTGAAGATATATCACTTTGAACACAACGATATTTTTCTAGCGTAGCGCACGACCGACTATACCAACTCGAGCTCTCCACTACGAATGAGATCCCAACGGCTAAATGCAACACCTGCAACCTACCGACCCTTGAAAGGGTTCCCCGAAATACCCCTCTGCCTGACCCCACAGGTAAAATTCCTTGAATATAAACTTCATTTTTCGGTTTTTGGCCAGCGATTCGGGATTTGGAACCACTGTGCGTGGGCGCGAAAGATACATTGTTGCTCGCTACCGTCGCACTGTCGTAAGTAACAATGTATCTTTGCGAGAATCGTGGTCATGCAAAGGCGCATATCGAGCGTGCTGAAACGCGCTTTGTTTCATCGAACGTTGTGAGTCCGCTTACGGAGATTTGTCGCGCAGTTTTAATACATGTATATATGTATGTACTGTTTTTATGTAAAAAGGTGTTGTTTATAATCTCGTCCCAAAAAACCCACGTTTCGATTATTCGAACTTTTTATTATCCGAACTAGTCTCGATCCCAATTGGTTCGGATGATCGAGGTTCTACTGTAATTACACATTACTTACGTACAATAACTTTTAACAATCTGGAATAACATTCATTTCAATAACGTGAAATTTTTGTCCCTAACAAAATGCACTAATCTAAAAAAAAAATTATTTTTCATGGACGATTTTGCACTCCCCCGGTAGCTGCGCCCTTGGCGGGCGTCCATCTCGTCACTGCCTAGATACGGCTCTACTGACTGCACGCCAGATATAAATTGTGGCGAGGTAAACTTGACTCGCCTCTTTATAGAGTTTTAAGAACCTAGTCGAGCTTGGTTTGGTTTTAAATACGCGCGCCGAACAGCCATGACAAGCAGGGATTCGTGTAGCCGAGCTGTTGACACGCCGATCTGTGCCCATGGCGCGGCAGCGGGCAGTCTTTGTCCTACAGTATAGTAGCGAGCAACACGTGCTGAGTGTGAAGAAGAAAATTTAAAAGAAGCTAGTGAGCTTGTGTAAGTGAGGAAGTTTGGAAGACTAAATATTATAATAATAAACAAGGTACGGTGACAATTTACAATCTGTGTAATTTCCTTCAAGTCCATCCCAATCCGCTTCCAAGGAAATTAGCTCAACTTCGATTGCCGGGAGCCTCGAACGCTCATCAAGACCAGATGCCGATATATACCGCGAGCTAACCGGTCACATGACCAGGTAAGGTAGCAAAATAGAAAATAAGCTTTTTGGCGCCCAATAATACGATTATACGTAATAATAATTCGTAGAATTCGGTGACGTAGATAGGCACCCATTTGTCCGAATTACGATCTCGTGTATAGCTGTCGCGTTTTCGCTAATTCGTGCTACAAAATGATATTGAACAATTGTTTCTAACGATTCGATTCGCTGACTCGTCTGATAGCAATGTCAATATTAAAGAGCATTTCATAGAGTTCATTCCGGTCGGTGACGCTAGTGGTGCAGGGTTCACGGAAGTAATTCTGAACGTAAAAAACTAACACGGATTTGAGTCAGGCAATTGTCGCGTTCAGGGGTATGATAATGGAGCAAACATGAAGGAAAAAAATATCCGTGTACAAAATAGAATTTACGATTTAAATCCATTGGCTTTCTTTGTATCGTGTATCTGCCATAGTTACAATCTTGTACTATGCGACGCTGCTAAATCATCGGTGAAATTCGTAACGTTGTTTGGGGTTTTGCAGGGATTATTCACTCTGTTTTCTGCTTCTGTCAATTGATGGAAAATCCCAACTGATCACGTAAAACTTTATAATTTGAAAAAACTTGGCGGTACACGTTGGGAAGCTAAGATAAATAGTGTGAAAGCTGTCCAGTATCAAATTTGCGAGGTCCATGGTGCTTTACTCACGTTGGCTAACGAAAGTGAGAAAACTGACACTAGTATTTCATACGAAGTAGAGCAATTGAAATATTTCAGGTTCCCAATTTCTTTAGTTGTTTGGTACGAGATTCTCTTTCAAATTAATATCGTCAGCAAATCTCTGTAATCGAAAAACGTCGACCTCGGTGAATCCACAAAAATGCTATGTTAATGGCAAATGGCCCAGCAGAAGAACTTCAAATCGAACCTACTTTCAAGCCGATGACGCGCTCGCGACGCATAAAACGTCAGGCTGGTGAAAGGCCACGGATGAGCCTATTCGATCCCCTGAAAAAACAATTTAAAATAGAATTCTTCAATAAATTGCTGGACACCGTTTTAACGTCGTTGACAGAGAGGTTCAAACAGTCGCATGATTATTCAGAAACATAGTGTATTTTGCATAATGTTCCACAAATCCCCGAGAGAAATAAACTTAAAGTATTCTGCAATAATCTTGAACAGAAACTTACTCTTGGTTCCAATTCTGATATAGATGGAAATTTATTATGTGACGAGCTCATAAGTCTCAGAGCTTTTCTTTCGGAACGATGTTATCCCCATTTGTGTTTTGAATTTCATAAAACAGCGTAACGTTCAGGGACTATATCCAAATGTATGGATTGCATTTCGTACCTTGGTAACAATTCCTGTCACAGCGGCTAGCGGAGAACGCAGTTTTTCACAACTTAACCTGATAAAAATGTATGACGTGCAGTCAACGATTTCACAATCGAGACTCACCAATTGAGCTACGCTCTCTGTTGAGAATGAAGTTGCCGAAAAATTGAATTTCACTGACCTGGTATATGCATTCGTCGACAAAAGGGCCCGAAAAGTGAAATTTTACTAGGTTTCTGTTATTTGTAAGCCCCATAGTTTGAATGAAAGATTAAGAAATAACACAAAAAAAAAAATACAAAAAAATATAAAAATACAAGAAATACAAAAAAATGACTGAAAATACAAAAAATGTAAAAAAATACACAAAGGAGCTGCTAAACTTTCTACGTCCACGTCGTTAGCTCCGGATAAAGCTTAAGGAAAGTTATTTAAATTTAGAAGTTTTATAATAATTACCGATTATTTATTTATACCCATTTAGATTTGTCAAGCAGAAAATTGCTAATTGTTGTTTGTTAATCATGCCCTTAAGTGGGCGCCGTCACGATTATCTTACCTTGGGCGCCAGTGTTGCTAAAATCCGCACTGGCCACTGCCTATAAACGCTTGACGTTTCAACTAAAATCTCTGTCCAATTTTGACAAGCTGTTCCAATGCGGAAAGATGGGGCTGATCGTCCTCCTGTACTCGAGCCTCCCTAGCTGTTAGCTAAACAACTGAATGATGTGATTGTGCAGACTAAAGGGTATAATGGGCTAGAGTGAAGGTTGACCCTGTCACGGGGGCTTCTACTATCTGTGACTTAAAATCAGACTGGGACACTGTTATATGTATAACTCTACACTGGATTAGATATTACCATATATGTAACGTGTAAGCTCATGCGTCTAATTTAACAGTTGAATTTCCGTCATCTTGTAAGTAAAGTTCTTATAAAAAGCGTGCTAGATTCGAATTCTGTACCATAAATTATTCAGATCTAACAACATATTGGCTATACGGAAAAGTGTCCTTCACGTCTAAAATAATGTTTGAAAGGTTAAATCAAGAATAAATCGTTTTTTTGAAAGTATATTGTTATTTACAATTATATTATGTGAAACATTATTTATTTATGTGACGGAAAACATGAATACATTTTATTTAATTCATGAAAGAAGTATTAAATTTTCAAAAGTTTCCATATTATTATATTTATCCAATTGTGAGCGCAGTTTGGTACGGATCATTCAAAAATTTCTTCAACACTAATTCAAACGTTGGGGTACCACGATCCATCGAACATGTAAATGGAGCTTGAGAAATAGAGGAAATGATTTGATTTAAATATTGAGGAACTAGGTGAGTAAAAACTTTATATTTGTTCAAACAATATAAAAAATATTAAAACTTTCGTTGCAATTATGTTCTGGGAAGAATGTCGAGAGAAATTTTTGATTCACTGCGTGGTTTTAGACTTAAGATTGATGTCGACTGGCATTGTATTGCATTGTTATGTATCGAGCTAGATATACAGTATATTCTCGTGTAATGTTTGTTCGTAAGATCATGTTATGTTTTAAGTCGCGTTAGCTGTATAGAACGATTCCCGTGTTGATTCGATTGCACTACATATAAGATTTAAGTACCTTCTTAAAAATTTATTGTTTATTTATTTATACCTATCGCTAGATAAAATTTTATACGTATTTTTTTTCTAACACATATTATTTTTTAAGTACGGTTACTTATAATTAGAATTATTAGTAAAATAACTAAAAATATATATACTTAATATATACATTATTTGCAAACATTCAACCACTAAATATAAAGTTGAAAACAAATATAGAAATGAGAGGTGTAAAATACAAGGCAGTTGTCTTGAAACGGCCTGTCCCTGTCTCTCGACATTTGAAACACATCACGTCTTCTATCGCGCGCGGTTTTCTCGAATTTCCCGTCGACTTCGATTTATTTTTCGTACCCGCATTTTTCGCACTCGCGTTTTTCGTACTCGTATTTTTCGCACTTGTATTTTTCACAGCCGAAAGAGCCTCCGTTCTTTCTCCACCAGATCCGAGTCGTGCTTCCTCGCGAATCAGGCTATCTATCAGACTCGTTAATGTTTGATTTGCCTCGGCAACGTTATCCCACACTGTCTGAAACGTTTCGAATCTCGACGTCAGACCCATGAGGATTTTTGCCATCACGTCGACATCATCGATAGTCCCACCGAGATCTTTCATCTGTTGAACCATTCCCTTCACCGTTGCCACGTGCTGAGCAATCGTATCTCCCGGTGCCATGCGGTACTCGTGATACTTTTGTCTCAGAAACAAACGATTCTGCGCAGTCTTTTGCTCGTGCATCTGACTCAGCGCGTCCCATTGTTCTTTAGCCGTCGCACACGTGACCAGGGAACGTAGCTCTCCCGCTTCCACCGACGATGCGATTAGTACTTTTGCTTTCGCATTATCTCTCTTCCACGTTTTCTTCTCAGTCGTACTCGCGTCATCCGCTGGCTTCGGTCTCTTCCCATCCACTACGTCGTCGACATCCGCAGACTCGAGAACCGACATTATGTGATACTTCCACGTCACATAATTTGTCCCATCGAGTTTCACTATTCCTCTCACCAACTGTTCGTCGGCCATTGTACCCCCACACGAGAATATTTCACTCCCACAGGTATCTTACACACGCTTTCAAAATGTCCGCCACGCGGTCGACAATCCCGACCCACGCGTCTCGTTGCCACTCGAAAAAAAAATTCGCGCTGTCCCTTAAAACCCCGCAGCACGATTGCCTGGGCCCATAACCTATTGAGATAAACGACTCGTTTATTGCAGTGTCGAATGTCTCGAGGTTTAAGGGAGCAGGTTGTTTTCGGATATAAATAACGATAGACACCATCAAGCATGTACAAACGAAAGATAAGGTTTTATTATTTTTAATAATGCACGAAAACGTGTTATACTCGATAGCTGATGTTAGACGACTGACTCGCCTTCCGGCCGCGTTCTCGCATAACGCCTCTCTCGGCCACGCATGGGAACATAGTTAATGATGGCGTCGCATCGAGTGCGCACGCAGGCGCGCGACTATTCGAAAAGTCCGATAACCCCTTTTTTTACTCAATATCAATATATCTTGTATTGGATCTAAACCGATGTAGAGTACATTCCTGTGTAATGCAACGGTGGAATATTACGCTTTGATTTGTATTCAGTTATCTGTAATTACTATTTTGCAGTAAGTTTATACCGTAAGTGTAGCGTGTAATCTGTTATGAATTTTCGTTAATATAAGCTTCCGTGTGTTACTAAATTTATCTATATTTTTTATCACCGACGGTAGTGGCTCAGGTGCTAGTACTCGCAGCTGCGAAGCGAGGGGACTTGGGTTCAAATCCTCGGCCTGTCAGTTAATTAGGTCCTGAACGGCAACTTGTAAAAATATAAGACCGGTCACGCCGTTCAGGCGCCGGTTTGCTAGTGGGAACTTCGGACTCGGGTCTTCGGCTACACCTGGACAAAGTTTTCGGCAGTTTTCCTTGTTTCTCGTACAAATGCGGGTGCTTTTACTACTACTGCCAACCCCTGCTCTACTCTACTTTCACCCCCATGTATTTGCAAACATAATTGTGATCAATAAAGAGTTGTTGTTGTTGCTGTTTTTATTTTTGTTTGTTTGTTTATACCGATTGTATGGTGTTCTTATATTTGGCACTGTATGAAACTTATGAATACCCCTCTTTGCGGTTGCTTGTATAAAGCAGCAGCTTTAAGAACTGTCTTTCCAATTTCACATTAAATTTCTATTCTAGTTATCCTATTTATTTGTTATCAGGATTGTGTCATGACAACCATTTTCCGGCCCAGGTTTACCTCTGCCAAACACTGAGCAGCCGAGTATTCCGATTCAGGTAACGCTTTGTCATGCGAAAATTACGCAACGATTATATATATTCATATGTTTATTCTAAACGGAGAATTGCGTTATAATTGATTACAACAATTGTGAGTGCGGACGTTAACGCGATATTAAATTTATGTATAAGCAAAATTAGACGTGCGTTATGCCGGGAGGCAGTATTGAGACTGACTACCTGGCCTCTCGCCGGGCTTAGCGACAGTGCATATAATCGCGTAATTTGAGCACTGCTGCTGATAAGGAAGCTAAGCGCGCAAGGCGGGCTATGCTGCATGATGAATTTCGCACTTATTTAAATAATCCCCGGCATGTTCCTACGAGAAAATATAAAACTGTTACATTTTATGACAAATGTTCCAGCTCTATCACATCCCCCGACGAAGACAAAGGCGCGTCTCTGCGGCTTCTGATTTCTCATAGGACTCTTTCGTTACGTTTAGCCTGTTCTTGAATCTTGCGTTTTAATTTCCTTTGTTCTAATACTTCCAAAGCAGAGGGAATCCTTTGGCAACAATATCCAGTGAACGCTGAAATATAGGTGGGTATATTGAATTTCCACAGCAAGAGTAGAATAGACAAAACGGATATCGTTCCAGAAATGGCAGCTATTGATGGGATCCCTATACTTTTGAAGTTAGCTCATGCATTGTTGACCCGAAGGGTCGGTTTGTTACTCGCGAGGACACTCTCAAGGTCTAAAATGGCTTGTCCTTGATCCTTGAGGGTATCCAAGTTAATCACGTGATGCAATACAATTTCCCGGCCTGTTACAAATTTGTGTAGCGGGGAAATGGTATCTGCGTGTATTTCTGTTAATTGAGAAGTCATATATTCTACGATTAATTTGACTCGCGTTTTCAAAGTTTGAAGTTCACAGCTCTGATTTGTGGTTATCAGGGATGGATTAGTGATTTGAATAATAAAACTCTGCATTGACGAGCATGTTATGGTTACCTCAATTGGCTTTGAAGGTAAGATTATTTGCGATCCCTGCGTTCTTATGTAAGCAATATCTATGACGAGAAAACGACTCAGGGTGCATTCTCGTGGTATGGGATCAGTTATTTTCTCACAAAGTTCTATAGTATCGTTGCGATGTCCCACATCACGGTAATCTGTAATAAAATAATCGGTTATCTGTTTCAGTTGAGAAAATGTGACTTCTCTTATAAAATTCTTACGTACTAATTTCAAAGCATAAGTTGGGTTAAGCGCTACATAAGTGTGATTAATTTTTAAGGGTACCGGGGTATTCTGAATTATTACCCAAGGTTCCTTTTCTAAGTAAGGCACTGTGAGCATAGATAAGTTTGCCTTTATCTGTGGTTATAGTTAAATCACTTATTTCAATAAACTTCTCGTAATTTTCCTCTTTAATAGGTATTAGCGTCTTTTTGTCATTGGCGTCGAAAGCTTGAAGAGCTGTCATAAGCTCCTTTGGAGTAAAAAGGGTGTTATCGATGATACCATGCCTTCCTAATTGCACGGCAGTCATTACCAAATCGATTAGTCGTTGCAGTTCCTTAATTTCGAATAAATTTAGAGTTATGGCTTCCGTGTATTCCTGATAAGCAAGCGTTTCGTTACCTTTTATTTTTAGTGATTCTAATTGTCCCCATACAGTTTCCAAAGAGTGTTTAAGTTTGAGCTGATTTGTATTCAAGGTGTTAACTTGGACGTGGTTGATGTGCAAGGACTTTGTTACAACAAGATTTAGAGTGTCCGTTATATTTTTTAGTGAGGCTAGATTCCCATTAATTATTTCCAAATCATCCGCATCAGCAGTTCCATAGATTGATTTTTGGATTGTTCCTAAAAAGTTAAACATTCCTCTTTTCGGTCTGATGTTCGGTGAGAGATAAGATTTCCTTAGGGGATACATTTCATTTGCCAGACCCGCCAGAACGATATGTTTTCCAAATACTGCCTCAACTTCGTGTGAGGCTTCGTAAGTAACATCGCTCGGTGCGAGCGCTTTCGGAGTACTTGTTTTGGTTCCGTGGGATTGAGATTCTCTTAATTTAGAGAGGCGGGGCGTCATTTGAAGAATAGGCGCAACCAAGTCTAAGCTGATTTCCAAAATATTCTTGTGTGACGAGACACGGGCAAATTCTGAATCTAAAGCGTCCAGGGCGGACTGGGCGCGGGATCGTTGACCAGGATTCCAGTGGTCCAGATAGTTATCCCGTATCGTCTGAAGGCCTTCGAGTTTGTTGCGGATGTCGAGTAATGGTTTGGTGAACCCACTTGCGTTAATGGATTGGAATATCTTCCACCTTTCCTGGTACATGTATACTTTGCCCACTTCTTCCTGGAGTAAAGTCCCATTGATAACGGATACATCGAAGTAGGCTAGGGATAGACTGCTACACCTATAACAAAAGAAACTAAAACTCTATTCCGTGGAGGTCCAATCGTTACCTTGAACCCGTTTTAATTTAATTCTAGGGATTGGATCGGTTTCCCTTGATCCGGTGTCGTATTCGTAGTACGGTTTGGTATTATTCAGATGAGTCTTCCAATAAGATGTTGTGGAATAATCCGTGGTTTTCTTGTAAGTGATATTTCCTTTTTGTTTGTTGATCCTGATGACGACGAATGGTCCATTCCAAATCCTTTCCAAGGCGTTCTGTCGTGTATAGATCATTACTTTATCTCCTACTTGATATAAAGGTGTTTGTCGTCGCGTTCCTTGGTCCACTTGTTTTTGGTTTTTCTCTCTGGATTTGGTAAGCCGGACCAGAGCTTTCTCGAACCGTTCCTCCCATTTTCGTATCCACAACATTTTCTTATTAATCACGGTTTCCAATCGGTTTCCGCGGAAACTGTCAGGATTGTTGGCTTCATGACAAAACATGAGGTTGTGAGGCGTTTCACATGTTGATTGATGAACGGAAGTTTTATAAGCACGTGCCATTTCTGTTAAAACCTTGTCCCAAGTGTGTACTCTCTCTTTGCAGGCAGTTCGAATACAGTCTTTCAGGACACTATGCATCCGTTCTATAGAGCCGTTCGACTGCGAGTGATATGCAGTCGTGGTGATATGTTTGATATTATAGTATTCGAGAAAGGAATCGGTCAGCTCGTTCCAAAATTCCTTTCCCATGTCCGTCAGAATTACTTTGAGGCACCCGAAGTTACCTATCCAGTATTCTGATAGAGTTTTGATAACTTCTGTCGCGGTTTTATTCGTAATTGGGGCACATTTAATGAATTTAGTTATTGAATCCTGCATCGTGAGGATGTATCAGTGTTTATTCCAAGATTCGACCAGAGGTCCGACAATATCTATCGAAATTAGATCATTAGATTTTTCAGCAAAGGTTTCAAAAAGAATAACGAGTGATTTCATTTGGATCCTTTCTTTCTTATACATCTGACACGTGGGGCATGCCTGGATAAAGGTATCGATATCATTCTCCATACGTGACCATACGGCCGTTTCTTTTACTCGGTCAATCGTTTTTGCTCGGCCGAAGTGTCCATTGATGTCGTTGTGAGCGCTGGCCATGATTTCTCTCTGTTGCTGTTTGTTAGGCACATCCTTTCCTGTCAAGCAAAATGATATGTCTGCCCCTGAGTCCTGCCGTATCCTCTTGAGATCTTCGATGATATAATTAGTTTCTTCTTTGGTGACTTTCTTAGGGTCAATCCAGAAGTATATCCTTTCGTACCTTTTCGGATGAATGTAGTTTCTGAGCTTCTCATGTCTATCAGTCTGATTCTTTGGTATAATCAGGGTGTTGTCAGAGGCATCCTTATCTTCAGAGGTAATCTTTACCCATCTGCCGTACTCGCTTTTTCGATGTCGGTTGGGAACGAGTTTGATGTGAGATTTCGTTCTGCCTGTTGTAAGTGACAATCTCTCGATGTCAATGTGGCGTGCGGCAATATGGTGGACCCACTTGTGATTCCTATCGAATACTATCGATGGGTGTGATTTCGTATAGTCCCTTTTCCAATTCGGTGAGTTTTCCAAAAATCTCTTCCTTTGACTCCAGATAACTCATCCGCTAATACGTTACTTTTTCCCGAAACATGTTTTATCAAGAATGAGCATTCCTCCAATCTTAATCTCCAACGCAACAGGCGTTAACTAGGGTCTACGCAATTTTTCAGCTATACGAGTGCAGGATGATCGGTGCGGATGATGAAAGGTTTATCCGGTGTATCGAGCAAATATACTCTTAGTCTTTTGACGGCCCATACAACAGCAAGCATCTGCGTCTCTGCCGTGCTGTAATTCTTTTCCGCATCATTCAAGGTTCGAGACGAGAAATGTATGTGGTGGCCGTCTTGAGATAGTACGGCTCCAATTCCATCGTTTGACGCGTCGGTGGTTACGACGTATTGTTTAGCTGGGTCTGATCTCACAAGTATCGGTGGCGTGACCAACTTTTCTTTCAGGGTTTCGAAGGCTTCTTGGCAGGCTGCTGACCAATCCCATGGGGTGTCTTTTCTTGTTAACCTTGTTAATGGTTTCGCTGACATTGAATAGTTTTGTATAAACTTTCGGTAATACCCCGTCAAACCAAGGAAGGATTGAATTGTCTTAACGTTGACTGGAACGGGTAATTGTTGAATCGCTCTGGTCTTCTCCGGATCTGGTTTGCTTCCTTGGTCAGTGATGACATATCTGAGGTATCTCAATTCAGTTTTCATGAAGGTGCACTTCTCTGGCTGGAGTTTCAGATTACATTGTCTTAAACGCTGAAGTACGGTTCTTACATTTCGATGGTGTTCTTCCTCCGTTTCACCAAAAATTATTATGTCATCAATGTAGACGCAACAGATCTTCCGATTCAATCCTCTCAGCGCATCGTTCATCATGCGTTGGAAGGTCGCAGGAGCGTTCTGTAATCCGAAAGGCATTAGTTGGTATTCGAAATGCCCGTCGGGGGTTGAGAAGGCAGTATATTTCTTGGAGTCAGCAGCCATGTTGATCTTGTGAAAACCTGCGGACATGTCGACAGTAGTAAAAAACCTGGCCCTTCCCATGCGGTCGAGTAAATCCTCGATTATCGGTATCGGATAAGAATTCTGAACGGTAAGTTCATTAATCTTCCTGAAATCGATCAGAATTCTATACTTGGGTTTTCCGTCGGGGCCCGGTTTTTTGGGTGCAACCCAAACTGGCGAGTTGTATGGTGACTCGGATTCCGTTATTATTCCTGGTTTCAACATTTTCTCTACTCCCTCTTTTACAATCTGCTGGTGCAGCTGTGGAGCACGGAAACTTTTCACATTTACAATGCGTTGAGGATCTGACAACTCGATGCGATGTTCAGTTATTGAAGTTCCATTGACCATGTCTTCCTCCTGTAAGGCAAAGATATCGCTGAAATCCTGAAGAATACTGTAAATTTCTTTCTGATACTCCTCCGGTAGTTGTTTCAAGTCGACAGTATGTTGGAACGCCTGGTCTCTTTCATCACGTGGTTGTTGCCATACACGCGGGGTTGACATACTCTTTACTCGGTGGACTTAGACGTTTTCCAGTCCGAGCTCGATATCTTCGTCTTCATCGGTGGTGATGATTCCATAAGCAGTACCATGATTGTTTGTGTGTACAATCTGCACCAGGATATTTTCGATAGGCATTCCGTCTTTATAGACCATGCGTAATATGAGATCGAGATTCTTTTCGTCGGTATCGATGGCAATTTTGTTCACCGAATTTGGTTTAAATCGAATTTTTCAGTCACTACCAAGGTGGTGTATCTTATTCTTCAGTGTGAGCGTCGAGGCATTCAACCGGAAATCTCGCCTCCTCATAAACGGGTTTCCCATGATTCTATCTTCTTCGTCAGGCAGATAATCATCTGGTATAATGACAAATTCGTCCTTTAGTCCCATATGAGTTAGTACAGCAATTTCATTCGCGGAATTTAGTGCTTTGCCTGTTTTAAAGGAAATTTTGCGTTTGATAACTGGATAAATTTGTTTATCCGATGGATAAATAACCTTCCGTTTTATGAGGTTTATTGATGCACCTGTATCAACCATAAGGGCTACTCCTCGCTTTGTTTCTCCAAATTTTATTACAGCACACTGTAGTAGCCCCTGTGAAACCGAACATAAGCGGGCTCCAGTTGGCACTCGTCTTCTAGTTGGTCCTTCTGTCCCTCTGTTTCCTCTTCCTCTGATTGGAGTTCCTCTGAGGTGCAATTTACCTGGTCGTTGGGCGGTTTGTCTTTGAGGCTGGCGTTTTGAAAATTTACGTCTCGTTTATTGCCGTTAGTATTAGAGCGTTGGTCGTTCTGTGGTCGGCGCGGAGCGTAACAGTTCCGGCTGTAGTGTCTTTTGGTTCCGCAGTTATGACATACTGCTTGTTGTTCATGGGCGGTTCGATGTTCGTTACAGGTGTGGCATTCATATCTCTGGAGTCCTTTATCTGTATCTTGTACCGCTTCATCGTGGTGATGGACAGACGCTGGTGGTCGAGGAGTTGACCTTGGCAATTTCGTCGAGGTTCTTTGTTGTACCTGGAATCTTCGCGTATCTGATGCGCTGCCTGGCCCGTAAATTTGAGACTTGTTCCAAAACGTGGATTTCGAGGCTGTGTCGTTACTGTTCATCAGCTGTTGTTGATGCATTCGGAAATTCAATTCCTCGCCTTCGGCTTCTTTCGCGGCCTTCTGGGCTTCTAGTAACTTGAAGTACTGACGGTTTTTGACTTGATGGAATATTCTCGGATTGAGTCCGTACAGGTAGTACTGGCACACTCTATTTTCGAGGTCTTGAAGATGAGGATCGATGTTCGCTCGTAGTTGTTGATTCGAGAAGGCAGATACAAGATCTTGGTAGATCTGATTGAATGTGAGATTGTAGGCGTCCACAGTGTCGCCCTTCTGGCCTGTTCTGCCAAGCCCCATTTCCAATGTGGTGGCACTTTTCTCGACAATGACGGCTGATCTTATGACTTCGAGTAAAGTTAGGATTGTACGAGGTCTCCGCTGGTTGATGGTCTTCTGAAGAGCTCCTCCCGTCTTCAAGCTGATTGCCATGCTCAATAACGGGAAACGTTGAGTTGGCATAACTACCATATCGGCGGCTTTTACTTGCATGATCCAAGCGTGTACAGCTTCGCCTGCTTTTCCTTCCAGTCTGCAATAAATCATCTCGATGGCTTGAAACGTGGGGAGGAAATCTTGGATCGCGTAGGGCTCGTCCGCTGGGCGATTTGGTTCTTCGGGGTATCTTCGGGCAGCATCGGGATGTAGGCTGACATTGTTCAAGTAAGCTTCCGTTCGTGCATACGGGCCTGGGTCTCTTGGGTTCCGAGGGAGAAGCACGTCTCGGGGTGGCGCAGTTGCTGGTAGTTGAATTCTCGTTTGGTTTCTTCGAGCGAGTTCCTTAATGTTCCTCATTATCTCCTGGTGTTGGCGTAAAGCTTCGGGATCATTCAGCAACTGGGTCATACTGAACGTCACAGTGTCCAGACGATGATGTGGTAAAGCAGCAGACATTTCCAAGGCTCTTCGAAGTTCGTCCTCTTCTTGCTGTTTTAGACGACGACGCGGGACGTTGCCACAGGTATTGCTACCAGTACCTCGTGGGATTTCGTAATCCGTCTGACCAATAGGCCACTGTGGACTAGGCCTTGGCGTAAGGCGTACGTTTGGCATCCGTGACACACGTTGGCTTTCTTCGAGAACGCGTTGCAGTGTTGATCCGTATCCGACAAGATATCATGGTTTACATTGGCTCACGCGGTGGAAAATCGGTCGTTTTCTGATAAGCGATTTTGGTGAGGGATCGGTATAGGCATCGTATTTATACCTTGCTGGTCCGAGTCTAAATTGGCTGGGGAGCCCACCTCATTGATGCGCAGTGTCGGTGGCAGCAATCGGTTTTGAGTGAGCCCGTATAATGCCGAGTAATGTGGTGGGTTTGTTACGGTTGAAGGGGCTATCTGAGTAGGACCTTCCACTTCCGATTCTAAGAGACGTGCGGTACCTACTTGAATTCGCGGTATCGCTCCGGTATGGTTTCCGGGCGGTCTCAAAATATTAGAAACATTCGGATCATCGTTAGTTGTTAAGCGATAATAGTTATTGATTGCTTCTCGATTGGTATTAAGGGCGTTGCCTAGCTAGAAAGCGCGGGCTACTCTGCTTTCCGCCTTAACCGTGGCGAGAGAGAGAGTAAAGAAACAACTGAGACGGAGCAGCCGAGCTGTCGCCGGAGCGGGGCGGGTGACGCGGGCTAGCCTCTTCCACCCCTCAAGGGCATTCGGTTTCAAATATTTTTAAACAGCCCAGTGTGCCGCGCTCGGCACGACGCAGCACCTGATGAATAATAGAAAAAAAATAGATTCCTCTCGGATTCCACTTGAAAAATTTACTAGTAATACAGAATTTAATAAGGAACCCGGAACTATTTTTTTATAACCCAAAAATTTGTCATTAATGAGGTAAGAATCGTCAAGCATTTGAATTGTTTATAAAAATCGGAATTTTCAATAATGTTCAACATTACATTGTTTTTATGATAGCTTATTCGTTCACCTTCTGAATGCACTGTAAATGATGTCTTCACGTCGAATAGAACCGGATATATGCGCGCTCCTTTTGCATCAAAATTGAATGATTATCTTGTAACTTTCGAAAACAAACATAATTCCGACGAACACCAAAATGCGTATCGATTCTTTTTACCTTTATTTTATGTGAAAAAGAGTATGAATAGATTGAAAAAATACGAGGTCATTTTTTGATTGACGCGACGTAGAATTTCTTATACGTATGTAGATATAGATATACATTCTTAATATTTCAACGAAAATTATATTCGCCGGCGCGTCGGTATTTCTACGCAATGCGATCACGTGACTGGCAATAGTCTAATGGCCGGTATTCATAGTCAGGTTCGATTTGCAGGACTGTCTTGAGTCAGCTCAAAGCATAGCTTGATTGGCTGAGAGCTGTTCCTAATACAGTCTCGAAAATAATACGTAAATATGAATACCGGCCAGACGTCGCCACAGGTAATTTTAAATTGAAAATTGCAACGAATAGCTGTTAGCAAATTCATGATATAACAACGAAAATATCATCAATCTCCTAGGTCCCACCACGTGGAGATCGCTATCAAACAGAGACCCACCTAACCCGTCTCTACCTCCCAATCATGATCGGGTTTGCACCAAACAAATACAAAATTATAAAAAATAATATAAAATGATAAAAGTGAAATTAAACTCGCTCAAACTTAATAAACATAATCACGAAATCTGTATGAAAAGGATCTCATAGAAATTAAATTAAAACAGTATGAGTGAAACATGACAGTAACCTTGATCGAGAAAATTGATATCATAACAAGACATCGAGCATTGTATACATTATATGGCTAAATAAATTCTATAGAAAGCGCAAACTATGGAGAGTAATACGTCATTGTTGCAAAAATTAATTATTAGTTATCATCTATTCCAAGTAAAATGTACGCTTCACAAAAACACGCACACTTTTTTTATGAGACCGGTAGCTACGCTGTAATATTCAAAAAGGTCAAATTATAGGTAACTCAACTTTTGACAGGCTGTAACTTTGACACGGTTAGTTTTACGAAATTTGGACAAGAGACCGTTTTTGTAGAACATTCAATTTCCTACAAAAGTATGTCTTTAGATTTTTTTTACAACGCTTCGTTAGCTAGTTATAAAAACTAGAAGAAGCAAACAACATTTATCCTATATTATTCTTATGGAAAATCGAAAAGTGCGATGAGCCACCCCTCAATATTAATATTAAAATCTTAAATTTCAACTGGTGTCTTTGTATACCTAAATGAAACTTCTAAACCTGCTTGGAAAGGAAAAAAAAAATTTTTTTTTCTGAATCACCCTGTTACGTGTAGACGATGATCTGAAGGATCTCATCCAACGTGACTTAAAAAGAATATATATTGTAACGTTCTGGACGTTACGTTAATAAAATATGGATCCGCGAGTTTACTTATTAAGTCAAAGAAATCAAGAGCGTGAATAAAATATCGTGAAAATGCTTTTAATGCGTAATATGTGTTTCTCGTTTAAAGTCTGAAACAAGACTGTTTTTACAATAATGTCGGTTGGCGCAGCAACCTTATTCTTTTTAAAGACATAAGAGGTTTATAAACGTCTTTTATCTATGCTGACTACTAGATCATTAAAGAGGGGGCAAAACGGGTAATTTCACCCTTTGTAACAATATATATGTATAGTCTATTCCCGAGCGGTTAGAAATAGGTTATTTTGGGCTTCGCTTGTATAAAGTGTAAACACACCTGCTGTGATAAGAGTACAAGATTCTGGGTGACAGGGTCTCAGTAGTATGGATAGGACGAATAGGTGGAACCCATATTGTCCACAATGGTTTATGTTTTGTATACTGAATTATACTAAGTACACTATTGCAAATGACAAAGAGAGATTAAGAACGAGTAGTGTAATCAATTAAACTATTAGATATGACAAAGCAAATTAAGTATGACTAAGTACTACGTTACGGTTAAGGAAAAGGTGAGTCAAGGAGTGGGCCACCTTGGGTAGCGCGAGGGTGACTCTTAGGGCACACCACCGATTTGCCGAGCCGTTCCGTCGGGAAATCCTCAGTCTCCACGTTGCCTTTTCTGGGTGATGGAAGGTCCTTTCCGGTAGCCGGTTCGATCGATGGGGTGCACCACACGCTTATCTCCAGGCTGAGATCTCGATGATCTCACACTCCTCAATTACAACTGACTTGATGGTGTCGATGGATTACCGATTACAGCTCGGTTTCGTCGGTGGTGGGGCGTTATTCTGCAGAGTAGGCATCGCGCCATCTTTCGGTGTCGATGCACTTCCTGACTCATCTGGTTGTGTGCGGGGCAGCGACCCTCGGAGGAATGCGCCGAGCAAGCAGCTTGACGCTTAGCGCGTGTCGCGAAAGTGAAAAGGACCGTTCGTAACAACCCTATACACGCAGTTCGGTCAGACTGAAAGGATTCCTGGAATGAATAATCAGATATATAGTTATAACGATATGACTAGCAAATTTTTGGCATGGTAATACACATAACTAACTAAACATAAATCACAGAAGTCTTACACGTAAGCTATATACAAAGCTATTGCATTTATGTACATATGTACATATATTTATATTACAGTTTTTTGTCGTCTGTCGGTCGTGAATTTACTGTTTCTTACGCGCGGTCTTCTGGGCTTCGATGATTTGAGGGGGGGTTCGCGGATTGAGAGTTGTCGGGCACGTCTAGAATCTACGATCTCGGGTAACAAACAAAAGTAAAAGAAATCTGCTAATTTATTCTCCATTTTTTCGGTCCAGAATTTATCGTCACGTTTTATTTTATCAAAAATCAATCCCTTTGGCGTCCAAACTATGAAATAGCACCACTTCCTATTCGTAATGTGTAGAAGACCTTGAACCTGATACATGTAATTATGAGAAAGCTCTAACTTGGCTTTTCCACCGATTATTTTCGTCTCAAATATTTATTCTGTATCCCAAAAATCTATCGAGCGAGCGTAACGAGTGAGCAAAATTTTTATATGTTCAAGCGAAATCCCGCAAAAAGTACTGATATCCCCAAAAAGCACCTCTGGTGCAAAAACCTTTCGCTAAGTATATTAATGTGATAGCCACCTACAAAACTGTCATCAAATCAGATACTACTGCCAAGTATAATTTATTTGGAAACAAATGATGATTTTGATATACTATAACTAACGATAACAAAAAAAAAAATTGAAATCAAAATTGAAATTGAAAAAAAAAATTTCTATTGAAAAAAAAAAATTGGAGGTAGTGGTACTTGGCGGGCCGTTTTAAAACAAGCACAAGAAAATAAAAGTCGAGCTATATCAATGTTGTAATGGCAATATAAACATGGGCCCGCCAAGTACTACGTACTCTAATTTTTTTTTTTTAAACAAAAAATGTTTTTTTTTTTCAATTTCAATTTTGATTTCAATTTTTTTTTTTTGTCGTCATTAGTCATAGTATATTAAAATCATCATTAGTTTCTAAATAAATTATACTTGGCAGTAGTATCTGATTTGATGACAGTTTTGTAGGTGGCTGTTTTGTAGGTAATGTATGCATGTATGATTACCCCAGAATTACGTCAAGTTTATTTCTAAAAACAAAACGCGCGTATTTTAGTGGCCTAATACGTACGCGCCGTATTTGCTTTGTATGGTAAATTTTGCCCGATACCTTGTAACTTTACCTTGGATACTTAGGTAGTCACAATAAGTGATAAGAATATTCCTTATGATCGACAAAGTGTAAACACTAATGCAAATTGCCGAATAGTGATTTCGATCATTTAACCTGAACACGTAACAAATTGATGACATATTTTAGCCACTAATGCAAACCGGGCTAGTACCACACGTCACAATGCATTCTAGTTTATATTTTCGTATGTTTAAAAAACTTGAGAATGAATTTATACTGCTATTATGAACAGCAATATCGGCTCTTGAAAGTACCTTCTTAAATTAGAGCCTTGCGATTGTTCGTACTCAAGTGATTGAATATCGAAGTCGGAGAGGATGCGACATCAATCATATAAATAATTCGATTTACCTAATTTTTTCCTGAAATTTGACAAAATCTTTATGCCGGGTCGTTTCTTCTTCTTCAAAGAGAGGTTCCTTCTCTTCTGAGCCATCGCGGGAATAAATACTGACTCGAAATAATAAAAAAAACGGTAGAAAAACACAAGCAAAAATAAAAGCGCGAAACACTATCCACGTGCCGAGCGACGAGGATTCGAACGAGGGGAATTGTAGCGGGAGGTTTGAGTCTACTCTCCTCGCCTGTAATTCGCATGGTCGCCGGCCAACGCGGTCGTGGCGCTAGCAGGCGCCCGCCTTTTGCGCGAGAAATTTGCTGTTTTATTCTTCGTGATTTTCCTTCTCATTTCCTCATTTTTGAAGAAAATTAGGTTCTTAGGGAGTCATTTTGAAGATAAAGAATAGATCTGTATCGCCTGTTTCGCCGAATTTCGAAAAAAAATTCAGTGTCCGCTGTGTCTCACTTCAAAGATAACGTACTTTCAAGTACGTTTTTCGCAAATCTAAAAGCGAAATCGAAAATTCGGCAAAATACGCTACACAGATCTATTCTTTATCTTCAAAATGACCCCCTAAGAACCTAATTATCTTCAAAAATGAGAAAATGAGAAGGAAAATCGTGAGTCTCTGTTCGCGCGCGCTCTTTGAGGCATAGGCAACGCCCTCAATATTCGAAAGAGCTTACTCTTGACGATTTTCTTCGGTTAATTGGTTATTTGATTGTTGCATTGCCTGAAACATTTGGTTGGTAACGCCTTCAAGCTTGTCTTCGGGACGCGGAACTGTCTTAGAGTTTCGATTTATTTCTACATTATTGCGACGAATGAAGTCGCGTTCACGGCGTTCTTGATTTCTCAATTGAATAAAACGGGTAACCTCTTCTATAGGGAAATCTTCACGGCGAGCAAGTTGACGCGCAGTTAATCTCTCTTCGTTTAATTGTTCTAGAGCAAGACGGTATCTGCCCATTGCAGTTAAATCATTACGTTCGGTGGCTTCTTGTAGCCTATTCGCAAGCTGGGTCATTTGGTTTGTCAAATCCCAAAATCTCTCTTCGAATCGGGATTCAGAAGTGACGGATTGTCCATTTTCTGCAGTCTCAGCAATAGTAGGAGGTACTGCCAATCTCCGGTCGTTGTCGTCCATTGTGACTTTTTTTTAAAATTCACCTTGAGTCAAGCTTGGACTTTATTTATTTGAATGATTAAAGTTTGACCATCAAATTCTTAGTTTCAATTACAATTTTTCTTCGATACTTTTAGGGTGACTCGAGTAAGTAGCAAAATGCTTATACTTACGCTAGGAGTAGCTAAATTGAGGTGTGCAGCATCACACTCGAAGATCGTTACAGCCGTCGGTACGAGGCTTTGATGTCCTGGAGTCTCTGACAGGCACCGGGGGCAAGAATATACTCGTAAGAGCAGTTCGAGTCTGAGTGTCCTTATTCTCACTTCATTTCACTTAGATGGTTTAAACGCGAAGTTTATTGTATCTAAGGAGTGCAGAATTTTGTACTTGCTTCCTTTTCAATAAATACACAGGTTCACTATGGAAATTGTCCAGTGCAGAATCAGGCGATCTACACTCAGTCCCTGATTATCAAGCGGTCTACACATAGTCCTTGATTGTCTACGCGAGGCGGCCTTTCACTCTATCCCTTGCTAGGTGCAATCCGTAATAATTACTTCTAAACGCGTAGCCGAAGGTTCGCGCGTGGACTTATTGGGCTCATGCACTCACTTCCAAAGTTCGTCACTCTGATCCGGCCGTTTGATACGCGCGCCGCGTTCGTTGGTTTAAACCGGATCCTGGCAGGATTGCCAAATTTGTCATGCGAAAATTACGCAACGATTATATATATTCATATGTTTATTCTAAACGGAGAATTGCGTTATAATTGATTACAACAATTGTGAGTGCGGGCGTTAACGCTATATTAAATTTACGTATAAGTAAAATTAGGCGTGCGTTACGCCGGGAGGCAGTATTGAGACTGACTACCCGGCCTCTCGCCGGGCTCAGCGACAGTGCATATAATCGCGTAATTCGAGCACTGCTGCCGATAAGAAAGCCAAGCGCGCAGTGCGGGCTATGCTGCATGATGAATTTCGCACTCATTTAAATAATCCCCGGCATGTTCCTATGAGAGGATATAAACTGTTACATTTCATGACAAATGTTCCAGCTCTATCACAGCTTATTCCTCGACTTATCCTTTACTAACTAATTACGATATTAGCAAATCTCGTTGCACTAGGTGCCTGGTACCCAACAATCACTTTCTTTTGGCCTTTTCAGCTTTTACTGAGACTGCGACGAGTTGACTTCGTACTACCCACACTAGCAGAAAGATTAGGCTATTATTTTTAAGCTCAAAGAAAGAATCCGAAGAAACTTCCATTTTATTTCAGTTATTCCCTTATTGTCTGCTTATAATTTAACTAGTTAAATAAAAATAATTAGCAATGCTACTCCCCGCACATAGATTCGTATTCTGAATTGGATGAAAGAGGAAAATGAATAGAACTATTCTGCTGCATCTTTATAAAGTAATAAATTAATTTTACAACTTCACACAAATATCGGCGTAGTCTAATATAAGTGTTATGTTCTGGGAAGAACGTCTTCCGAAATCTTTAATTCGATGAATGATTTTTAACTTAAGCTCGATTTACAGATCTTGTGGTGAAACAATCTGGAATTATGTTGTTGTGCGTCGTGCTAACTATAACTATGCATCATTGAAATAATCCTTTTTACACAACACTTTAATTGAAATACGTATTTATTAACAATAAGAAGTTCTTCGTATCGATTCTTAAGGTTCGGTTTTACAATGGTTTTATACACTTATATGATTCACTAATGGAATCACGGTACTTATACTTAAGTTTGAAGTTTTTGAATATCAGCGTTTTATAATTTGGAGTGATTTGCACTGATCGGAATTTCCATGTGTTTTGAATTGTGTGTAGTCCAAACTGGTTTTAAATTTAATTAAGTTCTGTTTCGTCTGGTGTCTAAATTGGTTATGTGCGTTGAATCAGTCTGATTTAAAAAATACCTCCAATAGTGGGAATTTTGGAAAGACTCCTCATTGGTCTTTGGCTGTGTTAGTGCAAGCCAATTAGTCTTGAAGAGGCCACTGGCACAGTGCTGACAAGATACTCAGTTGCAAGAATGATTTTTTGAGTTCTAAGAATGAGACTTTGTGATCTGATCGTCCTTTTTTTTCTCACGTTCCTCGCTTTTAATCTGCGAAGTTTATGAACCTGAGTTTTGCAAATTTTGACTGTAGACCATGCAGTATGTGTGTGGGTTAAAATCAAAGATGTAAAGTTAAGTATGAAAATTATATATACTGCAGAGCATTACACAATGTAAGCTTGCTTTCATTACGCAATGACGGATGGAATGCTGTATGCAGATTTCCAGTGCAAAAACATTACACACTGAGTATGAGTGATGCTAACTATGTACATAGATCGATATGGATCTTATGTTGGAGCTATGGTACGAGCATGCGAAGTTCTCTTATGGTAATTCCAGGTCAGTAAGTTACACTATAGAGAAAATACTACCATAATTATCGGCTGGGACGTAACATGGGACCATCGAAAGCGAATTTAAAAGCAGGATCAACTGTTAATTTTGATAATCTCAGTTATCTGAATGTCTTCACGTCAAGACGTAAATTTCACACATTATTTATGGGTAATAAAGTACCATTTTTCTGCTCTGAAATAACACTGGTAGCTTCTCCATATTCGATTTTACCCACATTTGATCTGCGAAGTCTGTGCAGCTCCTCGCCCACTTCTTCATTAGGGATGTTGTTCCAAGGTTGTAATTCAGCAACCCCAAATAATATGTACAACGCACCAGTCGAAAACATTATTGCAACCGTAATGAGGAATACCATACGCCATTGATTGATCGTTTGCTACAATAAATTAAAAACTATTAGGTTATAAGCTCTGAGAGGTGTAACTCAGAATAGTACTTTATGCGGCATTTCCGGGAAGTAAAAGTTTTTAGGACAAGAATAATGATTTCGAACAACTGGTGAATTTGAAAAATTAACGACGGAGCCAGGAATCGAACCTGGTATCTAGCGATGCTTTACCGGAGACTTACTCCACTAGACCACCTAGCCGCCCTGACTCTGTTGTCATTAATTTCTCTCATAACCTTACATATTTTCAACAAAATTCTCTCGTAGATTAATGATTTGCACACCCGCATCTCATTTATTAGACGGCATTGCCGTCTTACGGGCTTCTCATCGGAAGCAAAGGATTGAAAGGGTAAACATAAACATCTACGCACTACAGTCTCCTTACATCGTGCATGCAGAGAAGAAATTCTTACTCTTAATAATGATTTCATTTGAACTTGGAAACATTATCAGAGCCAAAAACACTTGACGGATGCGCCGCATACATTATTTTTTCCGGCACCGGTTTTAAATATCACCTTGACGTCAGTTGAGATCCCCACCCTTAACCGCGCAACAGAAATCAGAACTGCCGTAAAAAGACTTTTTGACACAGCGTGCGATAAGTTCGATTTACCGTGCCTGCGGAACGTGCGGTAAGTGAATGTTACTTTCACAGCTATCTTTAGAATTGTAATAACATACTTCTGCGCACTGTGTATTACCAGATTATAATCGATGTAAACAAACGCGGCGCTAAGAAGCGAAGGCGGCGCTCAGATTACTGGAATCGATTACAAAAGGTCATATTAGCTTTTCTTTGTGTACCAATACCACTTTTATCAGATCTTATCATAAACTTACCACAACTTGTGTCAAAAAATAGTATACATAACTCGTGCGGGCAAGTATCACCTACTTCCCGCACTTGTCAAGTAATATACTATTTCAAGGAAGTTCCGAGGTTAGCGGTATCAGATGGCACTTTACGGATCAAGAACAGGCATCAAAAAGTGACTTTTTTATGCCCGTGCCAGAAAAAGATTATTTTCACGGTTCGTTTCTATAACCTTACATTATCATTGGTCAGAATCCCGACTATCATAGGAGAGATGAATCCAGAGCTTGTGGCAACGGTGTTTACAATACCGAGAAGCACGCTTGCGTGATTTGGACTCAAGTCGACAGTGCATGCGAGCGTTCCAGCGGAATTTGCACCGGCAGCCGTCATCCCAGCGATCATAAATGCTGCTGCTAAGATCGGATGACAGCCACTAAAGGCCAGACCCAAGAGCATTATACTTTGAACGCCGTTACATACTAGAATTGCAAACTTCCTCACTCTTGTTATTGACATTTTCCTCGTTCGGAGCAGCCAGTCCGCAAAACTGGAAAACATGTAGGCGAATACCATGCGCATCATGTGAGGGGCAGCTGAAAGCATGCCAGCCTACGAAAAAATCCAAATTATAAACCAACGAGTTTTAAATGGAAGGAAGTTAAGAGACATGATGTTAATTCTTTTCACATCTAAGTATTTCGAGCCAAGTAAATTCAGCTGAGTTGCAATATTTGTAAATTGAAGCAGGTCGCTGAATAACGTGCATTGATTTACTCAGGAAATTTTCCTGTTATGTTTTCGAGATTGGTGGCAAAGGAATCGCGTGATGTAGCAAATGTTGATGACCAATGACTAAGCATTTTCTTAGCAGTTTAAACTGACGTTATTATAATTACAATTATTTGTCTTGAGCAATTTCATAAATAGTATTCAATGTGAAAACATCACGGCTATAGTTCTAGGACAATACATGATAATTTTTTTTTTTTTAATTTCAATATAGGACCCTGTTAGTAATGTTTTCAAATATTCCAATTCAGGGAGTAGGAATTCGGAAGCTAGGACCGAAAACAATCGATTACATTGAACAAGACCGTCACAAAGTGAGTGTGAACATTGATTTTCATTGGCTTTGTATACTGTAACTACATTAAACTGAAACGAGGAATAATAATATTTTACTACAGAAACCATGTCAGTCAATAGTTTCTCAGCTTTTAAGCTTACTGATTTATCATAACCTAGTTCTTTACGTATTGTGTTAAACGTAACGAATTCACTTTTTTTACAGATCTACGTAATGTGCTATGTCTACTACAAAACATCAAAGTAGATTTGTTGCATCTCACCGCGTTAATATTCCATCCATGGATATAGTTCAAGTAAGATGGCGCTTCTGAATTGAGAGTGAAAACACCCCAAGCATTACCGCATTCGGCTATGGCTATTAGCCAGAGAGGCCATGAAGTCAGAATGGCCCTCCACGGTACTGTTTGAGAATCGTCGTGACTCACAGACTCTCCTAAGCTCTCCAAGATGTAAGCTTTTTCGGCTTCTGATATTCGGGGATGCTCTTGTGGCCTGTCATAGGCAAGATAGTACCAGACAACGTACCTAAAAAAAAATTGAACACTACTCTGCAAAAATAAAATGGCTATTGAACAGAATTCAATTGCTCTCTTACATTCATGTAGTAGTCCTACCTGTACCGATGGAGTAATCGCACCCTTACTTTTCGTTTATTCATAAACTGATGAACAGAATCAGCCCAAATATCAAGAGTGTATAGCTTTTTTATCGTATAATTCGGGTAAGTTATTTATAGCCCGAGAATGACTTTCTTTAGTAAATTGATTAAGATCACATTTTATCATGTGCTTTTAAGTGAGGTAATAAAATATATGCACACCATACAACGCCGAGTACAGATGTCACGTAGAAAACTGATTCCCATCGAAGCCAGCTGATAAGCATTGCACTGATTGGATAGGTAATCGCTGCCCCGACAGAACTCCCTACCATGGACAAAATATAATCAAAATTAATAGTTGAAAAAAAGAATTCGTGTTTGTTAGATCTACTCATAGTAGATTCTCATTAGACGACTAACGAAACTTATAAAGTAACGAAATTTATAAAGTCATTTTATGAGTAGGATAGAAGAAATGCAAATTTTATTTCATCAAAACAAAATCACTAATATTGATTAACTAACAAAATATGTTCACTCATGACTTTAATAAATGTTGGAACCACAGCGTCGACCACGGTGGTTACGCTGAACAGTAAAAGAACCCAGTAATAAAATCATCTATCGCAGATATAACAAGAGAGAATTTCTGAAGAAAGCCATTGCGAATAAAAATTGAAAATTCACGCCATGCGAGCTTCAAATCTTGGCGCTGTGAAATCTGCAAGATAGAGCAAAACTGAGTAGAAATACGGATTACCCAAGGAAGTTGATTCATATTCATTTCTTCATTTGTACATTTAATCGAGCCCAACCGTGAGTGTACTGACTAAACTCAATAATAGGCTTACTTAAGTCTATAAGGTGATGTATATAAAAATCAGAGGATCCACAAAAATCTAAGCTACCCATCACGCACATTACAGAAAAAAAATTAACGTAGCAGATCATAAATCAAAATATGAAAAATATGCAAGCCACGCTCATATCATGTAATCTTATCTTATTTGAAATGCCAGAAAAGAAGGGTGGAAAAGGTATGCAATAAAAAATCAGATGGATAAGATAAGATAAGGTACGGTGCTTGTTGCAAATTGATGCAGTATCTTAGAAAGAGGAGTCAAGTAGCTTCAGATGTATAAATGGAACATTAATTACATTTCCTCTTTTTTTTTTTATAGTTCCAAATTTACCAATAACAGCTCATTCCTCAAGGGAACAGGCTCTGCACTTTTGCATGAATGTTTTTCCAGTCATCGAATCTAGAAGTCATAAGCTATATAGTTCAATTAGAATTAAGAAGCTTACAAGCAACACAAAACAGTTATGGAGTAGATGGTGAAAAATCAAGCCAAAAGCCTTCATTTCCAATACCATTTTTCATGGATTGAAAGAAAATATTCGTCAAACAGCGCGTCTCGTTTCCAAATTGTGTTTGAGTTACTGAATAAGTTTCTATTAGATTCTTGAAAATGTTTACACCTTTGACTAGGTTTTTCATAATGAAGTTAGTGTTGTAGAAATTGTCTTTACCAATCCTCTTTTTAGAAGGCATGTAGTCAACCTCCCGACCCACATATTCCATGCCCCTACTCTCAGTTCTGTTTTGTTCCGTCATCACAAGTCACGTATTACTTAAGATATTCCACCAATAAACACGTTATTATATTGCACATCCCAAGTGGAATATTGATTAAACAACGATCCCTAACAGGTTATGGGCCCAGGGATAATGTGTCATAAATGAGGGTTTCTCCATCAACTCGGCCGCTTTTTTTTCGACCATCTCAGATCTGCCCCATAATTGGTTATATCAAAGTACTACTAAAAGCTACTCTATGTGAATTTTTTCAGATTTCTTAATTCATTATTTGACAAGTTGCCGTTTTTTTTTCAAATGAATATATCTCGGAGACTTGAAGTAATTGAAGTAAAATGACTCTACATAAAAGTTGTAGTTTTTTGTTAGCTTTCGAGAGGAATTTTTGAAAAAATTTTTACGTTCCGGTAACGCTGATTTTTTACCAAAAAAGGAAAAAATAATTTTTTTTTATTCAAGATAGACCCTTTTTTTTTGCAGAAAAAATTACAGAGTCTTTCAATATGTGTGGCAATATCGCCACAAAATTGCCAGAGTGGCACGGGTCGAAGTTCGAGGGTAAAAAAAATGAAGCCACACATACTAATTTTTTTTTACTGTAACCTCGACCAAATTTGTGTGGCGTCAGCATCGAGGCTTTGGGGAAAGGCTGCATCAACGTTGATATGTTCAACGGAAAAACCTGGAATAAGAATCACCTTGTTGATGTACTTTACGTTCCCAGATTGAAATACAACCTGTTCTCGGCCGGTGCAGCGCTGGACAAAGGATTCAAGATGAGATCGACGAACTCAACCTGCGCATTGACGAGAAAAGGTCACACCATCGCGACGGGGATACATCGAGGAAAACTATTCTACGATGTAGTCGAGACGAAAGAAAGATGCACTACAAGCGTATGTGAGCTCGACAGACACGCTCCAAATCCGGTACGACAAACCGGCCCACCAAAATTTCCGTCATGTGAGACAAATTCTCAAGAGGCTCGATATACCTGTGAAGGAAGCGAAAGACCCATTCTGCGAGGCATGTACCATTGGAACAATACTCCGGCTTCCCTTTCCGGAAACTACGTCGAAATCCAAGAACATTGGCAAAATTATACATGCAGATCTCTGCGGGCCAATGCCCACGAAATCTCTCGGAGGATCAAGATATTTTCTCCTTCTGAAGGATAACTACTCGCACTACCGTGAAGTGAACTTCCTTGAGAGCAAAGCGGAAACTGCAATCTGTGTAAAAGAATTCTTCAAGAAAGCAGAGAAACAGTTTCTGGGAGGCATTCGAGTATTCCGCACAGACAACGGACTCGAATTTGTCAACAACGAGATGAAAACGCTGACAGATGAACTCGGAATCCGGCATCAACGTACAGTTGCGTACACCCCGGAGAAAAATGGTTGTGCGGAAAGAGACAATCGCACACTAAAGGAAGCTGGAAGGAAGCTAATACTCGCGGGAGTTTTCGGCGCGGAGTTTTGGGCAGAAGTCATTAACACGGCGGTGACCACGTGGAATCTAACTGGAACAAGCAGCATAAAAGGCGTAACACCGTCGGAACTGTAGTTCGGAAGAGGAGCAGACATTCAAAAACTCCACATCTTCGGCGAAGAGGTGTTCACGCACGTGCCGAAAGAAAAGCGCCGAAAGTTCGACGCAAAAGCAAAAAAGGGATATTTCATCGGCTACGGTAAAGAAGCCAAGAGACATCAAGTATGCGATACTTACGACACAAAATCGCAACCGTGAGAGATGTCGTCTTCTCCGGAAAACTCGACCAAGTAGTGGTGAAAGGAAAACGGGAAGATGACGAGGCGTGGTTGAACAGGGAGCACGAACGAGAAGAATCCGAGGATGACTCCGACGTTTTCGGGAACGAGATAGAGCAGAACGCACCTGAGATTGAACAGGACGAGCCTCATGTCGAACCTGAAGGTGCTGCGGAAAAAATAATGCTCGACCAAGAAAGAGCTAATAATTAGAACGAGGCCCACAGACTTCGAAACGGAAAAACGTTGAGAGTCCCCGAGCGATATAGCGGCCTCGCTGTCAAACTATTTCTAACTAAAAACCAGGAACCTCTCTCGTACCGGGAATCTACCGAGAGCAAAGAAGCGACGCTGTGGAAGAATGCTATGGACGAAGAGTTCGGGTCTCTCACCCGAAATAACGCATCGAAATTCGTGGAAAGTAGTATAGCAAGGCGAGTTCTGCGTAGGAACACCTACCTTACCGGCAAGCTCCCCTGACGCAAACCCTTAAAGGTTACCCCCCACCCCTCGTAAGATAAAATGTGCTTTGCCAATCGATCGTCAGTAAAGAAACCTCCTCAGTGACCACGATGGTCTGTAAAAAATCCCCCAAATGACCATGATCCTTGGTAAAAACTCCTCGGAACTGCCATCGTTTAACCCTCGTGCATTCTTCGTCAGTAAAAACCGCTTGAAATTAACTATCAGTCACCGTAGGTCTTACCCTTACCAGAAAAACAGCGCTCTCGGTTACCATGCTCATCAACCGTGAATCCTCAAGCCTTCGAGCGCACCCCGTGAATCCTCGGACATACGACCGAGAATCCTCGCACGTATCAGGTTTTGAAAGCTTCCAAAAGGTTCGAAAAGATTCTCCAACGATCGAGAGGTTTCGAGGGAAAGGAACGACGTTGGACGGCTCATGCAACGACCGTGAACGAATTTTAGGTTGACAAACAATTCTCCGAATCGTCCGACGGAAATAATATTCGGAATAGTCCGACGAGTTTCAACCTGACGTTCAGCGGCCTGCGGTCAAAATATTTCGGTGTGAGGTTGAATTCTGGAAGTTTCTGAAATTAGCAGAGATTCTGAATTAACGATTGATATTCACGATAAAAAATATTTTATTGGAAAAAGCTGAAAATTACAGTTTCACATAGAATTCGCAATGTTGATATATATGGCTTTTATACCAGTTTCTTCGCGCCACCAATCAGCTGATTATATTTAATTATACGATCATGTAAAATCAAGTAGTAAGCAGATGTACCAGTAGGAAAGTTATTTTTAGCCTCAAATTCGATACGGATATCTACTGATCCGGATTTCAAAGCCAAATTTTGTTTCGAACAGTCGATGAAAATCAAAGGTTCGTAATCTCGAAATTCGCTCTTCGTAAACAAAGGCTCGGGTTCTTTGCCGTAACAGGTGGCTTGAAAGTTTGCGTACATCTCGTACAGTAATGCAAAGCGATTGTGACTCATGTCCAAGTTCAGGTTACCGTACGGATAATACTCGGAATTCAAGAAGAGCTTGACGTCAGTAATGTTACAGTGATCAAGATGACTAGCATTTTTACCGGCTTTGTTTTATCGATTCGTTCGAAAACCGAGAGTCCAAATCGTGGTTTCTCCAAGTGGGTGAACGTTTTCATAGTCAAAACGTGTTTCGTGGTTGCCGGTAGCAAAGGATATTCGTACAACTCCCTACTGCGGAAGCTCATGGAGACAAGTGTATCTTTCTCAATGAAATTCAATAGTGCGATTCTTCGTTGATCCGAGAGCTTTACATAGGGTACTAACCATTCCACCTGATCGATCACGATTCTAAAGTCTTCGTCTTGATTTTGAACGATGGCATTTGGATCACTTTTTGATCTTGTAAGAATCAGCTCGTGTTTCGCGTTAGCGATGATCTCACGATAGTCTTCAGCAACGCCCAATATCATGCTCAAGGGAATAACTACATCGAAGTTGCCATCGGCATCAGTTAGTTTTTCGTTTCCTGAACATCAAGCCATCCAGCATTTTCCATAAGCCAACTTTGTTCAGGGTTAACCGAAGCGAAACCTTTCAGCAGGCTGGTCAGACCTAAGTTTTTACATTTATCAATCTCTACAGCGTTTAGTTTGGACCGTACATCTTCGAACAAATGGCAGATGGCGTTATTGACTAAAGTTGTGATCGCTGCTGCAGTGCCGTCCGATTTGAGCAATTTTCCAGAGATATGCAGCGAACTCTTGCTCGGTAATACGCATAAATCCTGATGCTGAACGGTGATTCAAATCTCATCGCTGTTGTTGAAAGTTGACGATGCGTACGGTTTGTGTGCGTGTATTTTTTGGTGTGCGATTGATTCGTCGAAGACGACAAGCGTTTGAATGCGTAAGATTTCCTCGTCTATGGTACGTAGCAGGCAACGAAACAGCAGAATCGCAGTTTTATTTGTGGGAAATTCCTTTTCCAAAAGGTGTCAGCCTGAGCCCCAGAGCTACCAGGAACTCCACGTTTCGACGTGTTAGCGGTTCAGGAATCGATCGATGACTGACTTGATCGGGACATGCTGACTTACTAATACGGGTAATTCCTGGGTAATCTGTTATAGGTGTACAATACCCATCTTTTATTGCGATTTGACGTACAGTCTCACAGTTATAACTTCTCCACGAAAATTAACCAGGTCTCCGTCTTGATCGACTAACCGACGGTGTATGTGATTTATGGTCTTGATGGTGATCGGAAGGTAAATGACATGCGACGGTACTTCCACGATTGTATATCCCGGCGAAACGATAGGGCAAAATTGGTGAATAGTACGGACTTTGCGTTCGTTGACATAGGCACCCGTTGTAATGCTGCATGTGACTCGCAATTCATTGACCTTGAGAATAGCTACAGGCATATCCGATTAGTAAGTTTGGTTAGCTGCCAGTACGCGCGGTGTAAATCCTAGAAGCTGATCAATAGAATCGGCTGGTTCAAAACTTATAATGTGGTTACATTTGATTTCGCTGCACAAGGTATCATTGCTGGGCTTTATGCTGATTTCAATTGCGGGATTTTTCAACGCGTTTTGAACGTACTTTTCAATATCCTCAATTTTGTAGCTGCCAGTAAATATAGTCACTACTTTATCAGCCGTGTATATTTTATTGTGACCAACGTCAACGTTGGGAATGTAATTGAAGGTTAACAGTCCAATGAGGCCGAGGACATAATTTTTGTTTAAAGTAAGTCCGATCGGAGGAAAATATTGTACTTCGAGAATCGAAGACGTTCTCGATATCGTTAACGTAAACAAATCATCCATGACTGCAAGTGTTGGACTGACGTTATTAAATTACGTCTCATGTTTATACAGCTCATCTCTTAGAAATTTCAGACACAAGCGTCCGCAAACAGCCTTGACGAGACACAGGTTGGATTGTCATCACAATTTCAATTATAATAAGGTCATGTCTGTTTGTCTTACCAAAGGACCAATTGCCCAAGAAAAATTGTTCCAACTTAGTCTATAAAATACCTTGTAGTGATTGAAGAAGATGTTATATAGGCCAAAGTAGTCGATGCCTTAAAACAAGCATAGAAAATTTTATTATGTTGACTTGGTTCGAGCAGAGTCCGACTATACCGGTACCTTGACTCTCGAGCTACCGGTAAACGACGCAAGAGGCGTCGTACCAAAGTACAGAGAGAGAAGGCATTCGTATTTTCTTTCAGTTCGTCTCCAGCTCTGTAAAGGAGCAGTTACAGACAAAGTCATTCCGAGCTCAACCTGTTAACTAATTTTCGCTATCATTCTAATAAAGTTTATTATCGTAATTATTATTGTAATTCTCGAGTGTAACAATTTTATTGCAACCCCTTCTACCAGTTATCCAATTATCCCTTCTCTTAGAACTTATTGAGTTTTTCTTTTCTATCCAAAAAAATTCAATAGGTTATGGGCCCAGTCACGCTGACTGCGAGAAGGGATCTAGATTGGTAGAAAAGCGGTTCTCGGGAGTGTCGCGAAAAGTGCGGTTTCTCTACACGAGAAGCGTAAAACGCGGTGTAATTAACGTGTGAAACGTGCTCCGTAAAACGCGGTGTGAAAACGCGGGAAGCGTACCGGTAAGCAATCACGGTTTAAAAGTCACGTGGTGTAACCGGCGGACGGCCATCTTGGATATTGTACCTCGTGTGAGAGTTCGTGCGCAGGAAGAGAGCAAAACGAACCTACGATGTCTGAGGCAATCACAACAAAGAATGTCTCAAAATTCGACGTGATTATCAAGGCTGGAAATTTCAGATGCGGGCGTTATTTATGGCGCATCGTATCTGGGGAATTGTGAACGGTGCAAAAATGAGGCCGGCCGGAGCGACACTAGAGGCTAAGGCATGGGACGTCGAGAATGCGCGTGCCATGTTCCTTCTGTCGCCAACGCTCGAGTCAGAAAAAAAGCGACCATTATTAATTTATGAAACCGCATGTGAAATGTGGAAGAAATTGGCGTCGATTCACGAACAACGATCGGCGTCGAACAAATTAATGCTCTCAACGAGACTGTATGAGTATAGAATGGAAGCAAACAACTCGATCACTCAGCACGTCGCCAAAGTGAATAACATGGCGGCTCAGCTGATAGACGTAGGAGAGACAGTCTCAGATACGACGATCATGGCGAAGATTTTGGGAAGTCTTACGCCGAAATATTCGAATTTCCTGATCGCATGGGACAATATGCCGCCAGAAATGCAAACGCTTGAGAATCTGGAGGAACGGCTGCGTCGCGAGGGGTCGCGTCTGTCAGCGAACGACAACAGTGAAAGTGCGTTCGTAGCGATGAGAAATTCGAAAGAAAAGGAAAAGGACAAGGACAAAAGAAAAGTGAGTTCAAAGCAGGACACGAAATATAAGAAAAAGGGTGCGAAGCCCAAAGTGCGGTGTTTCAAGTGTCAAGAACTTGGCCATTACGCGTCATCCTGTAAAAAGAAAGGCAGTGACGGTGGCGGGAACAATTCGAGTGATTGTGCTTTTGTCGTTGAGAACACGAGTGCGGGTAATCAGAAAGATACCGGTAAAAGTGCTGTGTTTCAAATTCCGTCAGAGGTAGTGAGAAGGATACTCGCTGCCGATGAAAGCGATAGCTGGTTGACCGACAGCGGAGCGTCGCGTCACATCACTTACCGACGGGACTGGTTAAGTGACTATCGCGAGTTACCGGTAGGTAACACGGTGTCTCTCGGAGACAGTAAAGAGTGTCGTGTCGCGGGAGTCGGTACAGTGGAGATCGAGAAGTTCGTAGACGACGGATGGGTATCGTCTCGTATCGAAAACGTGTTACACGTCCCGGATATGACGAAAAATTTATTTTCGGTCGGCGTCTGTGCGGAGAAAGGCCTCGGAGTGCTTTTTCGGGGAAATGGCGTGCGTATTGACAATAACGGGTTCGCGGTTGGTTACGGCGTGAAGCTCAAGACTAAAATCTATCGAATGATTTTTAAAACCAAAAGTGCGAAGTGCGGCAGTGAAGCCAACGTTGTGAAAACGAGTTTTCGAGTTTGGCATGAGAGACTTGGACATGTGAACGCACAGGTGGTGCGAAGCCTAGTCAAAGAAAACCTAGTAAAAGGCGTCGAGTTTTCGGAAAACTCAGACAGTTTTTGTGGTTCGTGTCAGGAAGGGAAATCCCATAGAAAACTGTTCAAGAAAACGCGAGTTCGCGCACAGACAACACCGGGAGAAGTGATCCACACGGATGTGTGCGGACCGATGTCCGAAACATCTCTCGGTGGTGCGCGATTTTTGTTGACATTTAAAGACGATGCGACGAGTTTTCGTCATATATATTTCCTAAGACTCAAAAGTGACGTTCTTGAAAAGTTTAAAAGGTTCGACAAACTCATCAAAAACAAATTTGGCAGGCCGATGCGGATTCTTCGGTCGGACAACGGTACGGAGTTTGAAAACAAGGAAATGGAAAGCTACACGGATTCCAGAGGAATTCAACGCGAGTTCACAGCTCCGTACACGCCACAGCAGAACGGTAAATCGGAAAGAGACAATCGAACGTTGATTGAAAGTGCGCGGACCATGCTACTGGCGAAAAATCTCCCCAAATATCTTTGGGCGGAAGCGTGCAGTAGAGCCGTGTACTTGATGAACCGAGCTGGAGCATCGAGTGTAACAAAAGGAAAAACTCCGTACGAAGAATGGATCGGTGTGAAGCCGGACCTGACGCATCTGAGAATATTTGGCTCAGAAGCGTTTGTCAACGTACCGAAGCAGCAACTCAGAAAAATAGATGCGCGCGCGAAGAAAACGACTCTCGTCGGTTACGAGAGTAATTCCTTGAATTACAGACTCTTCGACCCAAAAAAATAAAAAGGTGATAGTGTCGCGAGATGTGACATTTCATGAAGTCGTCGGACTGTCAGTTCTATCCGAGGAAGGCAAATCGAGTGAGCTGATTTTGCCGAAGAAAGAAGAGCGTGAAGTGAACGAAGAAATCGTTCCAGCTCCGACGGAAGAAGACGAAGAAGACCACGACGACGGGGTGTTCGAGTTAGCTGAGGAAGAAGTGGAACAGCCGGAAGCTGCTAAAGGTGAAAAACGATAATTAAGAGATCGGAATCTCATTCGAAAGCCGTCGAGATTCGAAACAAACGTCGCTGAGTGTTCAATACCGGTAACCTACGGAGAAGCCCTTCGCAGCAGAGAGTCGGAAAAATGGCGGAAAGCCGTTGACTCAGAACTCGAATCACACCGGGAAAACGGAACCTGGACGCTGGTGAACCGGCGACCAGGAATGAAAACAATCGATTCAAGATGGGTTTTCAAGGTCTTAAAAGGCGAAAAAGGAAAAATTCGTCGATACAAGGCTCGTCTCGTAGCAAGAGGGTTCATGCAAAGAGAAGGCGTGGACTTTACCGAGAGGTTCGCTCCAGTCATGAGATACGACTCGCTGCGGGTTCTTTTGGCTGTGGTTGCAGCAAAAGATTTGGAGCTTTCTCAATTTAACGTACAAACAGCATTTTTGTACGGAACACTCGACGAAGAGATTTTCATGGAATTGCCCGATGGACTGCCGGTAGACGAGGGATCGCGAGAGAGCAAAGTGTGCCTCCTCGATAAGTCGCTGTATGGATTAAAACAATCCCCTCGCTGCTGGAATCGGGAATTCAGCTCGTTCCTCCGGAAATTTAAATTCAAAGAAACGAGCGCGGACAAATGTATTTTTGTCGGTCGAGTGGGAGAAAGCGTCCTGTACCTGGCCCTTTTTGTCGACGACGGCCTGGTAGCAGCGGAGAACAGAGGAGCGATCGACGTCGTTCTCAAACATCTGAAGGAAGCGTTCAAAATCACCACCGGAGACGCAAGCTTGTTCGTGGGAATGCAGATCGAACGAGACAGATCAACGAGGACAGTGTTTGTGCATCAGAGCACATACGCGAGAAAAATTCTCGAGAGATTCGAGATGGTCGATACGAAGTCGACAAGTGTACCGTGTGAAGCGGGATCGAAACTTCTACCGTTATCCGAAGGTGAAGAGGGCGAAGAAGTTCCGTATCGAGAGGCCGTGGGGTCTCTGATGTTCCTGTCGATTGTGTCTCGCCCAGACATATCGTTCGCAGTAAATTTGGTTAGCAAATTTCTCAATCGACACAGCAAGGAACATTGGCGCGCGGTGAAGCGCATCATTTCGTACGTCGCCGGGACGATGAACTACAGAATAAAATATCAAGGCGAGGACGGCGGGTTAATTCTGAGAGGATACTCGGACGCTGACTTCGCAGGAGATGTGGAAACGAGAAGATCCACAACCGGGTACGTTTTTGAGCTGGCTGGTGGCCCGGTGATTTGGGCAAGTCAACGTCAAAAACTCGTCACGCTCAGTACAACTGAAGCAGAGTACGTGGCAGCGTCGATAACATCGCGGGAAGCGGTGTGGCTGAGAAGACTGTTATTCGACATCGAGCAGCCTTGTGAAGAGGCAACGGTCATCCACGTAGACAACCAAAGTGCAATTCGACTCGCAAGAAACCCGGAGTTTCATAAAAGGACAAAACACATCGATGTGCGGTTTCATTTCGTGCGAGAGAAAGTTCAAGCTGATGAACTGAGAGTCGAATACCTTTGGACCGAAGAACAGAAGGCCGACATCCTTACAAAGGCTTTAACCAAAAATCGTTTTTGTAAACTGAGGGACGACATCGGGGTTAAGGAACTCTGACTCTACTCAAATGGCGGAAGTGTTGACTTGGTTCGAGCAGAGTACGACTATACCGGTACCTCGACTCTCGAGCTACCGGTAAACGACGTGAGAGGCGTCGTACCAAAGTACAGAGAGAGAAAGCATTCGTATTCTCTTTCAGTTCGTCTCCAGCTCTGTGAAGGAGCAGTTACAGACAAAGTCATTCCGAGCTTAACCTGTTAACTAATTTTCGCTATCATTCTAATAAAGTTTATTATCGTAATTATTATTGTAATTTTCGAGTGTAACAATTTTATTGCAACCCCTTCTACCAGTTATCCAATTATCCCTTCTCTTTGAACTTATTGAGTTTTTCTTTTCTATCCAAAAAAAATTCAATATAGCGTCTGTGCTAAAAAAGTCCAAAATTGCGTAACATAGAGCTAAAATAAGAAACTCAAATGATGATCCGAAACAGACGTGGAAAGTGGTTAATGAAATTATAAACCCGGACAGTGAGAGCAAGACAGTGAAGCTGGTCGTTAAAGACGGTAGAGTTATAACCAACGGGTCTGACATGGCGACGGTATTCAATAATTTTTTGCGATATTGGTGCTAACCTTGCGGCAAAAATCAGGAGGCATATTGATAGAACTGTATATGTACAGCGGGTAGTAAACTTGATGGTTCTCAGAGAGGTGGACATTACAGAATTATGTAAATGCATCAATTCATTAAAAACTAACAATGCGCCGGGAATTAACGGAATCACGGTAAAAATACGAGTATTAACCCTTTGCACTCGAGCGGCGCCGATACGGCGCCCGGCCGATTTCAAGTGTGAACTCAAGCGGCGCTGCTGCAGCGCCCTAGTGATTTGAAGTCTTAAATCGAGCGACGCTGCTACGGCACTTATCAAAGTTTGTTGTTATCGACATATAAATGAATAAACTGGTGAAATTTTATTATTTGTACACGCTTGTTTGTTTATAAATTGTTTTCAAAGTACCTGTAAAATGTTTACCTAATTTGGCCCAAATCTTCTCGAGTTGCTGTTTCGCGCAAACGAAAAAGGCCTCGAGTGTAAAGGGTTAAAGTTCTGCAGTGCTTTCATATCCGCTCCAATAGCATTTACAATTATTAAATGTTTCTGTACGGGCATTTGCCCAAAGCACTTTAGAGTGGCTGTGGTTGTCCCAATTTATAAAGATGGCAAAGAATGCGATGCAGCCAACTGCATAACGCCATCGTTATTACCCAGTATTATCGAAATCTTCGAAAAATTTCTAGCGAAGAGAGTAACGAGTTATCTTGAATATATAGGAGCGCTATGGATTTCGCAAAAGTGTATGCACCAGTTCAGCCATAGCTAACCTAACGGATAGTATATATATATGGAATGCCTGATTCGGGAAACAGAGCCATTGTTGTACTTGTACTTCTTGATCTTGCCAAAGCATTCAACACACTTCACCATGAGGTGCTGCTGAGTAAGCTGGAACAATATGGCTATCGTGGTATCGTTCACTCACTGATTAGGAACGATTAGACTGGTAAATCGCAAATCGATAAAATCAAACACCAGTGTAGTATGCCAAAGGCAATAAATTATGGGGTTCCGTAGGGGTCAGTGTTGGGGCCAATGCCTTTTCCTCTATATTGTTACAAAGGGTGAAATCACCCGTTTTGCCCCCTTTTTAATGATCTAGTAGTCATCATAGATAAAAGACGTTTATAAACCTCTTATGTCTTTGAAAAGAATCAGGTTGCTGCGTCAACCAACATTATTGTAAAAACAGTCTTGTTTCAGACTTAAAACCAGAAACACGTACCCTGCAATTAAAGCTTTTTCACGACATTTATTTACGCCTTTGATTTTGGTTTGATAATCAAACTCACGAATCCATATTTATTTCCGTAACGTCCAAGAACGTTACAATATAAATGATATATTTGAAAGTCAAATCGCCGACAAGATTATCAGCTACGTCAATGACACGGCACTTATATTTCAAGGATCATTTTGGGCCGAAGCCAAGGCCAAGGTTGAAAGTGAGTTCCCAGTTATTAGGGACTGGTTTCGGGCCAATTATCTGACAATCAACATGAAAAAAACACAATACATTGCTTTCCGATGTTACAGCCATAGTGTTTCGCAATTTGATGTGATTGAAATACATGAGAGAATTTGTGAGAGGCAGGAAGTATGCAACTGCACTGTCCTGGTAAACACTGTTTCGGCGAAATATCTTGGAATTGTTATCGACCAATACTTTCGATGGGATTCCCATGTTGAGTACGTAGCAAAAAAACTAAGATATATGCCCCGGATTTTTATAAATTACGACAAGTACTAAACACAAAACAATTACATCAAATATACTACCCTCTCGTTGAATTGATACTTTAGTATGGGAAACTCATAACTTACACGTACGTCCAATGGCTATTTGTTGCAAGCTCATATTATTTGAACAACCTCACAAGATAATGGAGGTTTTTAAAAAGCAACAAAATATTTTTATTGATAATAAACAGGTTTGCATTCATAGTTCACATCCTAATAATATCTGGAAAAAAAATTGTTGTGATTAATTCACAACCGCCAATTATCATGACTTGCAAACTTCCATGTTTTGCCGTTACCGTTGCCTGAAATGAAGACTCTGAACTGTTATGCTAGGAATTCCATGTGAAACACCGCTGTATAACGTTTTACCTCATTCGTGAGTGAATAAGCTCTAAGAAGCTGTCCATAAATGATGTAGCTAGTTTGAGGGAGCGAGAGGTTTGATGAAAGGCTATGCTAGGATTCACGGAGGGCGGCGGGCGTCTTAGTCTGCGATACGTGGTTTTATAATTGATGCATTCTCATTCGTTTTGCCGCGCGTAATATTATCTCTTATGCAATCGAGGGTTTCAATGACGTATTTTCGGAATAGGTACATTTGAAACTTAACTTCATATCGTGAAAAATCTGAGAATAATTTTGTTCCTGTTAGTCCTCCGCGGTTATACTTCCGGTACCAAACGTCATGGTCAGAAATTGTTGGAATAACCCCAATCGTCTTTAAATAGCTGTCACACGAACAGTATTGCATCGATCGACTCATCAAATTTCAGGGATATACTTTGGACATTGTAAATTAAGGACTAATCGTTGTTGGATGTACAATCAAATCATGAGGTGGCGCGACAAAATTTGGAAGGACCAAACGTGTGAAAATACCTTTTTCCACTAAAAAATTCATTCATTTCAACTTTAACGTTTTTCAATATTTTTTTATGAACTTTATGTGTGTGTTACGTTTGGCGTTCCACCAAACGTCTTCCCCATCTTTTCGCTACCTGTTAACTCTCCCACATTCCTTATAATAATCTTACAGTCTCCATCCTCTCCTATTTCTATGCAGTCTCATCGCCCTTAGTCTGCTCTAATTCTATTCGCAACTATTCTGGATTCCCTCACCTTTCGTGGACTCGCACTCTTTGTCTCAGCTGCACTTCTATGCTACCCTTTATCAAAGACACTTCTATCCCATCCTCCATTAAGTAAAAAAATTTGTATTCGAACGTTCATCTACTCGACTTAGAATTTCAAATCTAATTCTATCTATTCCAAAATTCACTTCGTTAACACGTTTACCTCATTCTTTCACTACTGTAATAAAACGTCTACGGATTCAAGTAAACCTTCTTTATCGCATTTATCATTCCTTCCATCATTTTTGGATCGAAGCCAGTGACAAGATCGGACTTGAACTTACCCAAATAACATCTTGGGTGGGTATAGAGGTGGTTCGACAACTGCTCATTGAATCAAACTCCCTGTATGCAGCAGCAGGTGATACTTTTGAAACGTGATATTTTTAAGGAAAAATAGCTCGATAGTAAGCGATCTAAAAAAGGTATTTATTTTGAGACCTGAAAAGGGTCTATTTTGAAGTATGTAAGAACGGAAAATTATGAAACACTTTAGTCATTTTATTAAATATTGTTTTCTCAATAATTTTTTGAGCAGTACATGGGTACGTTAATGTATAAATTACGGAAAAAAATATTTCAGTACTCCGATTCCGCACAATCCATGCACAGAAGGACCCTGTGGTCGCTGCGCATCGGTCGCCGGCAAAGTGGCGACTGTTCCTTTGTTTTGCGATTAGTTTTTTGGGAACACATCACGAAGTAAGATGTTAGAATATGGCTACGGGGCAAGGGGTTAACATGACTCCAACGCGCACGCAATGTTTTCTCAACAGCTGTTACGTAGATAATGGTACGTGGAACGTAACGCCTCTATTCTCTACGCACAAAGGACACTTCAAAGCGCTACCAGATAGCGCACTAACCTCGTTCAACAACAACTTATAGTTATTTGGCGTTAAAATTGAGAGTGGGGTCATTTTGACCTCCACAGATCGCGGAGGGTTAATAATGATTTGCATGTGTGGCTCCATCTCGGAATTTGTTTTTTCGGATACCTTGTAATAACAAAAATTATAAAACAAAAATACTCGTATATCAATTAATTAGTATATAAATTTCTAACTGTAAGTCACATGCCTTTCTGGGCGGGTCAGGGAGGAGGGGGGGGGGGGGAAGGAAGGCCCCCCCCCGGTTAAGAGTGGCCGAAATAGAGCTACGTAGTTTATGGAAAGCTTCTAATCAAAATCAACGTAATAAGTCACATAGCTGAACTTTACCATGCATAAAGCGTATTATTACTATCAATTTCAGTGAAATTCATATGCCAGCTTTGAACTTTTCTCCATAAATCCGAGACTGCCAAAAAAATTATCGGCTTGGTGACACCATTTCGGATAAATTCGATGACTCATTTTGTCCAGTAAAAATCACTCATAATATCTACATTGCGGTACGTTGGTTGTGGGAGTGGTCATGTGATTATAAATTCCATGAGATGAAATGACAGACATTCAAAAATTGATTTCTCAACTTACCAAGATAAGAGCTGACGAACTTGCTTCTCTCGCTAGAAGGAATCCATTTAGCTGTCATGTTGTGCATGGCGGGCCAAGCTGCACCCTACGCGAAAAAATGGAGGATCCAAAACTAATTTTTTTGAGTTCCATTATTTCTATCGAATTGATTCTTAACCTTCTTTGGTAAGTTATCAAGTATAAATACAGTATTCCCTCCAGATAGGACCCCTCTGAACAGAGCCACTTCTCCTAATTCTTGCTCGAGCGCTTTCCCACTACTTTCTGTGTACGAGTGTTTGGACAATTAACTCTGTACATAGCTACTATTGGAAAACACTCTACATCACTTATTGATTATCTGTCATGTCATTTTTAACATATTTTGCAAAATATTCTCGTATTCATATACATGTATTCAGAATCACATTCAATAACTTAAATTAGTTCATTGATAAATGATTCTGAAAATCCTGACGTTGGAACTTGCACGCCAGGGAATGCATATAAGTTTGTATATTTTTTATTTAACACAAGTCGTTTTTATTGTATGAATACACGAAAATGCAAATGACATCGAATTGAATCGATACTTTTTGTAAGATCAATACAAAATAGATCGTCTTTTAATCGTATTCACCGGAACTCAGACAATATACAGAAAGCATGAAATAAATTTGTAGAATTATTGGTTTCGTTTGGAATACGCATTTTGTTCTTTTCAGCGGCATACCTCTTCAAATCATTTTTAAATTTGATGTCGCTCCTGCTTGCAGGATGATTTCTTGATCGGTATAAACTTTTTATTCCATGTTTTATACTTACCAATAATCAAGTGAAAAAAGAATTTCGCCTCAAAAATAAAATGCAATTGATGCGAATGGCACGCGGCCCTATTCAGAGGAATGAAATAAGGATGTATATGAAGGCACAGGTTCTATGCTAACATCAAAGCCAGCAATTTAATACCCCAAATGAACGCTTGACGTTACCATACGCGCGTACGTGAAAGCGGCACTAATCGTAAGCAGTAGTGCATGCGTCAATCTCGGGGTCATGGGTGCACGGACACGGAACACCGCGGGCACTCCCGGCGGTTGGGGTGATAAGCTCGCTCAGATCACCTTAAGAGTTAGCTTCAGCGGGCCCATAAGACCTATGCTTCCATATAGAGTCGTGTCCTAGCTAAGGTTGATTCGCACTGCACGGCACGGACCATCGTGTAATGGCAATGAAACGTACCGGCATGGGTACAATACTTTTACAAGTATGTTCAGAGTGTACCAGCAATTATCGGTCAGTTAACATTCAGCGTCGTAATGAACCAATCGTCGAGCGACGATTTACTGGTTGTGATCTTAGCTTTACTTCTAGACGAAGACAAAACCAAATAGTTGAAAAAACAGGTTGACTGGCAAAATACAATTTTCTAACAATTGTTGTTAAAAATAATAAATAATATACCTGATCTGACTGGTTCTTACTTTGCAATTGCTCTCCAAGCATTCTCCTCAACTCCAGTATCGCTAAACCTCGGGTAGTTCATTAAGTACAATGCCATGCACGACTTTACATTTTCAATCAACCCTAGAATGGTAACGGGGGATAAAAAAACAACAGGGGGTTTTGACACCGCACAGCTTTCGTTTTCGATTGAAGACACCAACCATAAGTTATTTTCACTACCCGAGAGCAGGTAGAGCCAGTTGGCCCACGTGATTCTTTATTACATAACGAAGAAAATGATACCCTATAGGACCCTCAACGACATGATGTACCTGAGAGATGGAATTTACAAGATCAGGGCGTTTTTTCACACGTCGTTACCAGAATAGGTAAAGGAAGAAACATTTTGTAACACTTGCACGGGAAGTTCGAATTCGCGTACCGTGGCGGACGTGCGAAATACCCGATTCTCCACAGTTCAGAAGATGTTAGGAAATATCACACAACCATTAGGAAATGGTATTTTACTAACAGTCTTCTGAGCGAAACCGGTGCAACTACCGCCATCTGACATGATGATCCGTGACTACGGTCGCGTCCGCTGTGGTGCAGCAACCCGCCTACGTTCGGGTTAGACTACCATATTCACAATTGTCTCGAGTCGAACCTGCCATTACATGTGTTACAAAAATTATCGTTTATCACGAGTGCGGGTTTGTGGTTCACACTCATCAGGAATAGCCAACTTCCTGCCCTCGTATCACAATATATCATACTGTTCTAGGGTTAATATTCTTTGATCATTTTGGCTCTGTTCCGACCGTCTTGTACCATTTTCGTGTGCAGACTGGCGGACGAGCCATGAAATGTACCGTAGCGGACCATCAAAACATTCTTTGTGGCAATGTTGTCGGTCGGAGCTGTTCTGTGTCATTGATGGAACGAGAAGATCGTTGCTGATTAGTATGTACAGTCCTACTGAAATCTATGCTACAAGGTTTCCTCGTACTGATTTCGATACGTTCCGTTGCCGTTACGTGACGGTCCGTGCCGTACAGTGTGAATCAACCTGTATTGGTGGACGAAAGTAATTTCGAAGAATTATATTCCCCTCGTCGTCTTTATCCAGAAGGAATACTGTACATACTGCAAGCGCTCCTTGGAGAACTCTTATAAGCACAAAGGCATATAGATGATATCGGGCGAAAAGTGGTATAAAGAAGCCCAACAAAGCGGGAATGAAATTAGCTAAGCCAAAGACAAGCTTCGTTCCATAACGACGTGCTAAGATGCCACCAGGAAGTTGCATAGCCCAGTGCAACCAATAATATCCTCCCAGAGCGAGGCCTTGTTCATACTCATTCCAGGAAAATCGATCGGGGTACTCAGTATCATTTATTGATGAACCCTGAAACATTTTATAAGCAAATTTTCTCCAAAGTGGTTAATACAAAGTTATTTTACTTTGTCCGCATAAGATAGATAAAATAGGGATAGTTAAATAGCAATCTAATTTTTCTCGACATATGACAAGGCGTTCTAAGCAAATTTTGAGTTGTTTTGGAAGGACCAAGTAGAAATTGATAAATGCTGACATATTTTTCACAGACTAATGAGAAATCGAATTCAAATTGATCTGAAATTTGTCATAAGGATGTAAAATAAATTCAACCGGTGGATAGCATTTGAAAACTTGATCAAACTGACTGATTTTTATATGATGAATATTTTCCAATTTTTTCTTAAATGAAAATATATTAAGAAACAATAAATGACGAGTCACCTACGTATTTCTGGCTTTCTGCAAGACCCAATGATGGAATAATGGTATTCTCTTCGACATTTGTAGGGGATGATGAGTTGACCAACAGTTTGGAAAGACTTGAGTTTATTGTTGCCGATATGTCTTGTGTGCATTGTGCAATCGCTACGAATTCGGACCGGGGCGCGACCATAGCTACAATGGTCAGACTCAAGTTGATTCTTAGTATGTAGTCAATAGCAAACCCACAGAAGCTAAGGTACCATAGTACATCTCGACAAGATAACCATTCGTTTCCTTAAAAACAAAAATCAGCGAAAATCAGTCACTAACATATTACCAGTAAACATTCTTGATTAATTTAATTTCATGCATGAAACATTACATTTTTAGTCTATACCCTATACCACCTTGTGATTTTAGTCAATGTGGTGTGCAATTCCACTTCAGGAAAGGGGGTTTCGGTCAATTAAGTCTAGCAGGTGTCTCACCAGTATGATTTCTGGTCAACTGAGACAATTCTTGATTTTTTTTTGTCAGAGGCCCTCTTGAACGACGCTTCTTATAATATATGAAAGCACTCATTTTTTATATGGGAAACGAGCAGAGTACAAATTTTTTTTTTTGGTATACCCCAATGTCGTACGTATTGTTAGTAATGGTTTTACAAAACGATGCCTGATATTCAGCAAATAACGTGATTATAGAAACAATACGATTAGTATAATTGCACCGTTAAAGAAATCTGTCTGAAATTTGATACTCATTTGTTGGAAGCATATTCGCAGATACAGTCTATGAAAATTCAAACACGATATCGACAATTGAAGGAGTGTGTTTTAATAACAAATTCACGGTGTAACAATATTCTTATGCAAAAGTATTTTCACAATCACAAGTATGTAAAGGAATTTCAAGCTGCATGTCAAAATCAATACAAATTGTGAACATCAATTAGGGTTGTATATTAAATTTAATTCACAGCCGAATTGGTTTCAATGAAAAGTTGTGAAATTTAATATCATCATGTCCTGTTTTTGTCGGAGACCATACCATACAAGTAATATACTGCATAAAACTTTCGTGATATTTATTTGTTTGTGTAGGTGTAGATGTGTACGAGACATGAACCATTGGTAGAAAAAACGTGAATACGTGTAAAAGTGTCAATAATACAACGGATTTGTGAAACTACAACATCTAAAATATCAAAATTTTCCAACAATACAATATAAATAGGATAATAAGTGAATAGTTTAAAGCTTCGTGTGCCGAGTGATTCTAACCTCCAAAGTGAGTACATATATCTTATAAAAATTTTAAATTCGTAAAGGGAAATTATACGCTTCGTCTCTGACTCTGACAGGATCCTCACATGATATTTATATTTCTGTAACACAATCGAGGTACATCATTTAAGTTCCTGTTAATCAAATACAGTTTACGTCATTGACGGCAGTTGACGATTTTGAATTCCCGCTCTTAATGGCTGGCGTAATGGTACTACTTTCCTACTGGCTATTCACAAGGTCTGCGCAATACCACACCTTATTAATTCCACCATGGTTCTGCCCGAAGTGGCGGCCCTTATACCAGGAGTCTCTGGTGAAAGTACCGACTCTGAGCCACATGGTCGCTGCCAGCGCCAACAAATGCGCAAGTTTTTGTTCGACTCATTTGGCCGCAACGTAAAAGTTTTGCATGTGTTGGCTCTGGCAGTGTGCGCGTGGCTCGGAATTGGTACTTTCACCAGAGACTCTTGATGTAACTCCAGTGGGACGTGACGTTAGGGGATGTGATACGCCGCTCGGCCGTGTCTGTGCTGTTGCCACGCTAAAAGCACCATCCTGAGGTGCAGGTGGCACTGGAGTCTCTGAATTTGGGTGTAAATTTACGCTCGGTTACACCGTAAATGGTTGCTCGTGAGCTAATTTTCATGAGAACTTTTATAAAATGATTGGAATAATGAAAGGAACAGAGTCTAGCCTGAATTTTTTGGCACTTAGCCCTCTGTGATGTCAGCTTGTGAAAATATAAAATGGTGGATCCAACACGGCCGACTGATTTCTGAAAGTTGCTCCATAATCATATGGAATTGTATAAAATACATCATTCGGGGAGTTTTGAGGTCGCTGATTCAGGACCTGAGATCATATTTTGGAAATTCAAGACTGCAGTTCCAATATGGTGAAAAAGAAAGTTGAAAAAATTAATCAAATTCGGATTAAAATCTGGGTATGGTTTTTTGGATCGTTTATGACAGATTCGAAATCTAATCATCGGAATTCAGAATGGTGAATGCAAATAGCTGACACAATTTTATCGAATTTATTAGTGAAATTCGATTCACAAGAATCCAATAAGCCACAAGCAATTTAAATTGAAATAAATATAAAGAAAACTAAAACTGAATAAATACTCAAGTTACAAAATTACAAAAAAATATGAAAACTGCGAACAATAGAAGAAAATACAAAAAATAGAAAAAGAAGACAAAGGGATTATAACCTCTCCACGGCCTCATGATCGGTTGCGGGTGATACTAACGATAAGAGAAGGAAATCTAGAAGGTAACTTTTTGAATACAAAAAGCACATAAGACTTTTCATAAAGGTGTATGATCAGATGGAGCTGATTTTCAAAATTCACTGAATTTACCATGTACTGAATTAAAAAAATTTTCTCTGCTATATTGGGTCCACCGTTGGGAATTATCGAGGCTTGAAGTCATATTCGTAATTTTATTAACTTAAAAATCCGGTACATACTGATTTTCATCCAAATTTAATAAACTTTTATCCGTAATATTAGATCGGGTGAAATTTCATGACTAGTACCTATACATATAATGTTCATTTATGAGGGATTCTCGACCATCTCAGATCTGCCCCATGATTGGTTATATCAAAGTACTACTAAAAGGTATCCTATGTGAATTTTTTCATATTTTTTTATTCATTATTTCAGAAATTGCCGTTTTTTTTCAAATGAATATATCTCGGAAACTTGAAGTAACTGAAAAAAATGACTCTACATAAAAGTTGTAGTTTTTTTTTAGCTTTCGAGATGAATTTTTGAAAAAAGTTTTGCGTTCCGGTAACGCTGATTTTTTACCAAAAAAGGAAGAAATTATTTTTTTTATTCAAAATGGACCCTTTTTTTTCTGAAAAATTACAGAGTCTTCCAATATGTGTGACAATGTTGCCAAAAAATCGCCAGAGTGGCACGGATCGAGTTTCTAGCGTAAAAAAAATGAAGCTACTCAAATTAATTTTTTTATACCGGAACCTCGACCGAATTTGTGTGGCTACATTTTTTTTACCCTTTTTTGTTGCTGAAAAAATTACGGAGTCTTCCGAAATGTGTGACAATATTGCCAAAAAATCGCCAGAGTGGCACGGATCCAGGTTTTAGGGTAAAAAAAATGAAGCCACACAAATTAATTTTTTATACCGGAACTTCGACCGAATTTGTGTGGCTTCATTTTTTTACCCTAGAACCTCGATCCGTGCCACTCTGGCGATTTTTTGGCGATATTCTCACACATATTGGAAGACTCTATAATTTTTTCAGCAAAAGAAAAAGGGTCCTTTTTGATTAAAAAAAATTATGTTTTCCTTTTTTGGTAAAAAATAAGCGTTACCGGAACGTAAAGATTTTTTCAAAAATCACTCTCGAAAGCTAACAAAAAACTACAACTTTTATGTAGAGTTATTTTTTTTCCGTTACTTCAAGTTTCCGAGATATATTCATTTGACAAAAAAACGGCAATTTCTCAAATAATGAATTAAAAAATCTGAAAAAATTCACATAGAGTACCTTTTAGTAGTACTTTGATATAACCAATTATGGGACAAATCTGAGATGTTCGAAAAAAAAGTGGCCGAGTAGACGGAGAATCCCTCTTATATCGTAGTTTTTTATTTTTTTTAACACGCATACCGCAAATGTTACAGATTAGCGATGTGGTTATTTAACCCACAATTATAGAAGTTTTTTTTTTTTAAACAATTCCTCAAAAGTTCATCTCCTTCCATAATTTTGAAGATGAAATGCTGCCAATTTTCTCACGTGTTCGAAAGACGGCTTCGAATAATCAATCGTACTGGATTTTTCATATTTTCATTTTCTGTAAAATTAACACTATGCAAACAACCCAAAAATGGTCAAATTAATTTTCCTGTTTGAGGAAAGGATTTGTATGCAAAAAAAATGGCAGAAACTAAATCGAGAGCTCTGTACGCCCGATTAAGTGGGGTCAATTTTACAGTGCAGTCCCCACCCACCCTAACACAAAGGGCATAGCCGGATAAGCAGGTCGAATCGGCCCCCGCTGAATTTTTTGTCGGTACTTCAGGGATCAATTTGGACCCAAATGAAAATAATTCAGTGAAAATTTCAGCTATTAATCTTAAACGGTTTCCGAGTAATTGAAAAAAAACCTATTTTTTAGTATTTATTTTTTTTTAATAGTAAAATTAAAAATTCTTTTTTGCTAATTTTTTTTTAAATACTTACGAGTAAAAGCTGTGAAAAAATTTTTTTTTTATGATTTCTAGACTAATAGCCGATTTTTAAAATAAAAAAACAAAATTACAATTATTTTTTTTATGCCTATTTTAAAACATGCAATCACCAAATTTGGACAGAATACGTCTTTTATACCCCTCTGTACTCAGGAATTTTTTCAATTTTTTTGGTTTGGTGCAACGTCATGAAAAAAATTAAAAACCAATTTTTTGTTAATTATTTTATATTTCAACTGCTTAGAAGACTACTTACAACTAATTATAAAATGTATTTATTCATAAAAATATTCATCAAAAACGTAAGTGGTCATCAAAATATTTGTTAATATTTTTGTCAATCTTCATCACTGTCTTCATTAATAACTACACAGCGCCCGATATTATTGAAAATGCGACTTAAAATTTCTGCTGGTCTTACAATTCTCGATAAATATCTAGCATGTGATAGGTAATAAATAATAGCTGCTACATGCGAACAACAACCAACTGTACGCCGACCGTTGGCACAATCACAGCAATATCGAGAAATTCCGTTAACTCCATTTTTGCCACGATGATACTCAATGAAGCAGCGATATGTTTTTGCATTAATATGCCGAGATCTTACTTGAAATCTAAGAATGTTTTCAGCCGATCTTACGTACTGAAGGCTTATATTATTATCTTCATCCATCATCTCAGCTAAGTATGACACTGCTTGAGAAAGCTGGTATGATCCTGTCAGTAAAATATGCAATTAGGTCGCATTTTCAATAATACCGGGCGCTGTGTAGTTATTAATGAAGACAGTGATGAAGATTGACGAAAATATTAACAAATATTTTGATGACCACTTACGTTTTTGATGAATATTTTTATGAATAAATACATTTTATAATTAGTTGTAAGTAGTCTTCTAAGCAGTTGAAATATAAAATAATTAACAAAAAATTGGTTTTTAATTTTTTTCATGACGTTGCACCAAACCAAAAAAAATGAAAAAATTCCTGAGTACAGAGGGGTATAAAAGACGTATTCTGTCCAAATTTGGTGATTGCATGTTTCAAAATAGGCATAAAAAAAAATAATTGTAATTTTGTTTTTTAGTTTAAAAATCGGCTATTAGTCTAGAAATCATAAAAAAAAAATTTTTTCACAGCTTTTACTCGTAAGTATTTAAAAAAAAATCAGCAAAAAAAAAATTTTAATTTTACTATTAAAAAAAAAATAAATACTAAAAAATAGGTTTTTTTACAATTACTCGGAAACCGTTTAAGATTAATAGCTGAAATTTTCACTGAATTATTTTCATTTGGGTCCAAATTGATCCCTGAAGTACCGACAAAAAATTCAGCGGGGGCCGATTCGACCTGCTTATCCGGCTATGCCCTTTACTGACTTTATTATTCAGAAGTATTTTCAATACTTTTACCAAATTTGAGACAAGCTTTTGCCAGCTGCGTAAACAAAATAATTTGACGTATTCGAATGAAGGCATAAGTCAGCGGTTCCGCGTAATTAGTCAACCGGTAACCAACAACAAGTACCTATTTTCAAGCAGAAATTCCGAACAGGAGATTTTTGATGATCAAATTTACAAAAATTGTCGCATTCAGTCTTATCTCGGGTAGCTAGCTACTCTGTTAGCCAAACATCCCCAATCAAGTGAAACGGATGAAAAATATGATGACAAGTTATGTATATAATTAGAATCTTCGAGGAAAACAGTAATTACTTTTGTTTTATAAACGTTTACGTTGCTTAAATATAAAACAACGACAAGATAGTATATCAATGCTGAAAAATAGATTAAAAATGTTATGCACCAAATAACATAAAAATCTCAATAATAGTATTTTAAAAGTAGAAAATAATTTAGTTGCAAATTTTTGTGAAACTTCAACCTTTATCATATGTTTGCTATTAATTACGGCCAAATAATTTCTAAATTAAATTAACTGTCATAAAAGTCGTGGTCGTGGAAAAATCTAGAGCGATCTATCCCTCAAAAAGAAGTTTTTAAAGTAGTATTCCCTTAGAATCCATAACCCATGGAGTGGGAGAATAATTCTATAAAAATGATACAATAATAGTTAGTTTCAACACGAACAAATTTCATACTGGCAAGCGTTTGACAGTTTACTGTGAGTGAATACTGAATGATGAGATATTACATATGAATACTTCAACTTGTGCGGAAGCACTGTGATTAAAAGAAATCATTTTGATAATGTCCAAGCTGGCTCAGAGGAGGTTATAATACGTATTGCTAAAGGTCATTTGTGGTTGATAAATCACTAAACGATTCTTGGCTTGTAAACTACGATGTATTCGGTATTCACGATCTCTGGTCAGCCGGTCATGACATTTTTTCTACATAAATCCGATTGACCCCTCTGCCTGTCTAATCTGAGATAGCTCGCAATCGACCCATGTCACAAATTCAATATTTTTCTGATTCTTAGTTTATTTAAATTTACATCAAATTGAATGTACTTACCACTTGCTAATTTCACAGTTTCCACCGACATGATTATGTCACAAATTGTAAATGAATCGAGGCTTCTTTTTTCCGAGTATCTGCAAAGAAAATATCGAACTGTTGTACGCTATAATCAATAATAGTGATATGCAATAAACCTTAATAAATTCCGACGTTTTAAACGGATTCAATTTAAATTAATAGAGTTTCACATAGTTTAAGCCGTGTATAATTCCGGTATATTGCCAACATTTGTACTATAGTGATGGCCAACAACTCGATCAATTGAAATTGGATTCCGTTATTTCTTACAATTCTATGGACACATCGTGGTACCGCTCCTAATTGCACAGATTACAGCTGATAATTATGAGCTGATTGTGAGTATCTCAGCTCTTTACATTATAATTGGTACTCATAAAACGATTAGCTGGTAAGATACACTACCTGTGTGTGTATACACAAGTGTTTAGTTCTACTTGGAAATGAAATGTGTACAAACCCATGTTAAATTTATCTACTTCTGAACAATGGCTGATTCCAGGTTTTATATTTTATTGAAATCAAGAAAAAATACGTCCAATATATCTCAAGGGTTTTTAGATTTAAAATGTCAATGATAAACGTTCCTTCGTACTATTTCTTTAATCAAAATGTACGTCGTGGAGAATGAGAACTTGTTATCGATGTATTCTAGGTCATTCGCGCTAGAGGGTATGGCTCCAAGATTTGTACATATATGAGCCTTAGCAATTCATAGCCGTCAAACGATCATTCTGAGGGCAAAGTTGTGCTGCATTTTTTCCCATTGTCCAATCACCTAGTCATAGTATTTACAAAAAAGTATGTGTGTATTAAAAGGATGATCAAAAAATTCTACTGCTATATAATCGTATGAAAAAGAAAAAAGTACAGCATAACTTCGCTCTCAGAAAGATTGTTTGAAAGCTGTGACATGCCATAGTTTCCACTTTTGTTTTAAACTAAGGTCAACTCGATATGGTATCAAACTTACCAATTGTATGGCACTAATTTCTCACAAGTGAAAACTATTAACATGTTGCAAAACATACGAAATAGTTATGTAACAGCCATGTAATGCGTCCGACCGAGGTTTACGACTATTTGCGCTGATCACTCTGCGGCACTGTTCACGAATGTTATTGATTCAGTAGAAATAAAGTGCGAACAAAATAACATGTGTTCTCAAATATATATTGTATGACAAGGGACAAAAGTTGGCGATTGCGACGAGTGTGATGTTTGCGCCTCAGCGAAGCGAACGCGGCAATCACACAAGTAGTGATTTACAGCTTTTGACCCGAGTCACACACGATAGTTTTTATAACAAGTGAATAAAAAGTGATCGGGTCTTGCGTGGCAGTTTTGCGGGACGTGAGTGGCCGATTTCTTATCCCTGGGGATGAAAGTGATTTTCCAAATGACAAAAGTGAAGCAATCGTGGACTGCGCATGCACCAACTTATCTTTATAATACTGAAATGAAATTTTCCATTTTAGTCCCATTAAACTACTCTGCAAAGCCCAACCTTGCATGCACGTGTGATAATAAATATCATGCGGCAATCTGTATACACTGTACGAATCAAACACAGATAAAAAATATTTCACCTTGACCGCTTTTCTATCCTAATATTATAAAGAGGTAAAGTTTGTTAGTGTGTATGTAAGTTGTAACCTCTAAAATTACTGAACCGATTTTTAAAATTCTTTCATTCATAAAAAAACTAATCTATCCCTGACTAACATATGGTAGGTGTGACAAATTTATCTTTTTCGAAAAGTAACGAATGCGCGAAGGTGCCAGCTCACTAACTATCAGGAGAATTCAGATAATTCGGCCCTATCACAACTCACCTCTGCCGCAACTCTCCTCAGTCTCTCCTATAATTCATTTTGATAAAAATAAGTTTTTAATTTGAATTTTGAATAATTCTAAATTAAGTTGGAAGAAAAAGCATTGCTTGACTGTTTTATCGGCGTGCGTTAACCAAATGGTTAGATATACGTAAAAATAATGTAGTACAAAAATATCGGTCATCAGTTAATCTAAAATAAAGTCATCCGTGTAAAGCCGGGACGGGTTAGATAGCTGATTATGAAATTAAGCTTGTTCCAGAAGTTGAGAAACATATATCTTACAATGTGAATCTTTGATCCAATGAAACATTTTATTTTTCTCTGTGTGAAATAACTTTACCTGATTTGGAGAACTTCGTATACCTGTTTATATCTTTAATAAACTAATAAATAATGTCTTCGAATCCAGCAAGTTTTTATTGATTTTTCGAAATAATTTCATCTGATGCCTTTGTTTAAATAAAGAAATTCACGGGGGATTTCGTTGAAAGGAATACAATATTCTTTATTTATGGCACGAAATAACGAGCTTCAGGTTAATATGAATAGTTGTAATAACGTTCTTGCCTTAGACTCATCTAACCCACAATGCAACAATGGGTGCATGACATATCCCGACATAGCGTCTAAAATACAACTATGTGCACAGAGGTAGACCTAGCCCACTTGTCTAACTATACAACAGCGCCTCTAGTGGGCTCACTAATGAATGCGGTGATATTTCTGACAGCCTTAAATTATATTGAACTTTGAGGTTTAAAAACAAATTTTGTTATTTTTAGCAGTAGGAAGTGGGTAATATTAATTGTCTCACTGCAGGTAGATTCGATACGATAAACAACTTTTTATTAATTGAAAAAAATAAACGTACGTGTTCTTTTCCACGTGTTACATCAAAAACGGAACAGACGCTCTCTGTGTACCTCTTGTACTTGACTAGGCACACCAGCGCTCCTCTCGTATTTTTTCTCGCACTGACGCCTCTCTGTCAATGGCGCTCACAAGCGTGCGAGATTCGAGTATGTCAAACTCTCATCCAACAACAAATATGGTTATTTCAAAGATGTAGCTAATAAATTGCTATGTATGTGCGGGGTAACTACAGTCTTTTGAACTGATCCCAACTGTAATCCATTTTAAACATACTTTGTTTGAAAAAAATTTTTATTGTTCTTCAATTGCAGAAACAATGAATATTTATCGAGATACACACGTCGATTATGTAAAAAAAGTTAATTCCAAAGGTCCCACACTTATCTTACATTCATATGTATGCACTGATTTTTCCAATAATTTACCGATGTTTAGTAAAACTATTTCGTTCTTTTTCTGAAAACGCTGCAGTATATGCAGTATGTCAACCGTATGATACCTTGGACATATCTGCCAATTTTCTAGGGTAATGTATTAAAAAGAATACTGGTAAATTATATATGAAACAAATTCGAAATGTCTTATGTGAGGTCCTTTCACTCTTACACAACTTCTGATACTAACTGTGAATATATAATAACAGAATACTTTTTGTGATGTCAATAATTTGGATATTTTTAGTGAGGTTCTTTTATGTATAATGAAACAATAACTTGGGATTGAAGGACAATATGTTATACACTTTTTGTGATATCAATAATTTTGGTATTCTTGGTGAAATATTTTTTACATAAGTATATTTATAATTTAATATACATTCTTCTATACGTATATAATGTAATCATAACCAGTATTGAAAAACTATGGTACAAAATATATGTGCATCTACAAAATAATAACTTGTGCATTAGGGTGTTTCAAAATAAAAAAATAAAACATTCACTTTCGAAACCTTGGAAAGGCACTTAACATATACAGAACCAAAGTCATTGACAAATCTACTTCTAATATTTACGATGTAGGCTATATCAGGCCAAGACATAGTAGCGAGGTACATCACAGAACCAATAGCTTTTCTATACGGGTAGTTAATACCTTCGCTCACATTCTTTTCTGATAAATTCAAACCAGGCTTAGCTGATGTATCTGTAGGACTAGCATCATCCATTTCAAATATTTTAATCACTCTTTTACAACAATTTTCTTGACGTATAAAAATAGACTGTCTTGCCTAGCTTTTACAATTTGAATGCCTACAAATAGATCAGCATTACCTACCTTTGCTTCAAATTCATCACACATAACTTTTATACCACTTTGTATCTCACTGATACTTTCACCAAATATCATACCATCATCTACCATTAAGACCAGATACATAGTGGGTTCACTGTTACTTGATTTTGTAAATACAGATTATTTTGATCTATATTTCGTAAAACAAAACTTGTTCAAGAAAGCACTGCATTTATCGTTCCAAAACTTTGAAGCCTGCTTCAGTCCGTAGAGAGCTTTTCTCAATCTACAAGCTTCGGTAACGGCATCTGAAACTTGGAGTCCCTCTGGGATTTTGATATAAAGCTCGTCTTCCAATTCGATATATAAGAAAGCTGTTTTGATGTTGAACTATATCATCTCCAAGTCTCTATTTGCTGCTAAGGCAAACAGGATACCGATTGGCTCATATTTAACCACTGGTGCGTATGTGTCAATGTAGTCTATGCCATGACACTGCATAAAACCTCGAGCAAATAATCTTGCCTAGAAACGACTCACATTTCTGGATGAGTCTGTTTTTAATTTGAAGACCCATTTGATGTCCAAGAGTTTGGTGTTACATCCTCGATGCCTTCTGCCTCTAGATATTAAGAATTTTTCTCTAAATAATAATCATCATACGATTTTATTCCATTTCTCATTAACCGCTTTGGAGCGTCGGAATAACCGTTACGACGCTCGCCTAATAATCACAACAAAATATATTGGTATCGAAATGTGTTTACCGTATACCGCGAATTTGGAGCACGAATCCAGAAATAATTAATAAGAAGACAGTTCGACGCCAGACCCCGTGCTGTATGGACGATTCGAGATATTTATTATATACTGCTCGAAATAAAATAATATTTGAAACCGCAAGAAGCCATCTCTGTCCTGCCTATTTTATTTAATTCTATTTTTATCGACTCTTACAGCTTGCAGGGTTCGTTCTTTTCTTTCCTTTTCTTAAACCTAAGTAAGCCGCCTGTATGTGAATGCCACAGGGATTCCTTTGATTGTTTTCTAAATACTAAAATAAATGCCCGAAAATACTGGAAGGTATTTTCAAGGATTAGACATCTGGCGCGCACATACAGGGCAATAAACCACCCATAAAAGTGGCACGTATATAGAATACCGCAACAATAGCATAGATTCGTTAGTAAGCATAAACAAGGGACGAGGGGTTCTTACATGCACCCGTGAGTAGAGCAATAGTGGGCATAACAGTCCCACTACCCTGGGCCCCGGGGCACGCAAAATATTAACAAATTAGAATTCACTAAATATCTTCTCTTTTCCCTGATTGGTTCCATTTTCCGGAAACCGTGGAGAACCAATCAAGGGGATTTTCTGTTTTTTATATATTCATCAATCAAGAACGATAATTATATTTAATTTTTTTCTGATCGGTTCCCGCCTTCTTAAATAGTAGGGAACCTCAAAATTCAAGGAGAGAACCCTTTTCAACAGATTTCATTTTTTCAACACGTCACTTTAGAACTTGAGAACTTCATGCCTTACATTCTAGAAGACATCTGCTTCAGATTTTGAGTTCAAAGAGAACACTACTTTTCAGCTTTGCTCGACCATATTAATTATAGAAAATCTCGTACTTGTCCAAACACTTATTGATATACCTTAAAAATTACAATAAACATTATTTTTTTCTGTGCTACCCTAAATCTGGCCTTAATAAAATTTATTCAATAAACTTAATAAATAAACAAAAAAGACAATCTTCAACTGCCCGCTGAGCACGAACTGCCGTCCACAGCCCGTATTACCAAACCAACGTAAGGTAAGTGATATTTTATTCATATTCAGTGTTCGACTCATTCAACCGTCCTAAGTATCGCATTTTTCCGGCAAATCTATGGGATGAGTTGTGGTTTTCGTTCAATTAATGTTAGGCGCAACCCGTCCAATAACATTAGCCTCTACCTTTTTGTATTCCTGGAGCGTAGCTATGAACGCGTTAGACAGCGCAAAATTTACGTTAAGATTTGTAGAATAGCTTCTTGTTGATGTTGAATCACCATGACTTTTATTCAAGTTTAGTAGTGTATATATGAGAGTTCTAACTCAAAGATGGCGGCGCTCCCCCCTAGTTCCCCCCTAGTTCCCCCCTAGCTCCCCCCTAGCCCCCCCCCCCCCGACCCGCGGCGCACCCCCCCCCCCCCCCCCGGTCATTTTCGGCGGCTATTTTCATAGGATTTGACACACACACACACATACAAAATAATTCCTGTCGAGACTTGTTTGGCGCCGGAAAGCCGCACATAAATCAGATAGGGTAAGAATCCGCTAGATCTATTGAAAAATTCCATGAAATGACCCCTGAAGGAAGGTTTAAAATGGCGTTTTGAATGCTTTCAACAATTTTTTTATTTAACATCAATTACATTTAGTTTTCTTATTGTATTCTCAATTATCTTATTCTAAATTTTAACGAGTAAAATTATACATATTATTTTTAATATCCATATTAATTAAACATATCATTATTTCGAAATTGACTCATACCAATTTTTTAACAGTACCACTGATCGGATTATATTCAACAATGCGATCATGCAAGATCATGCAGTAGGCAGAAGTGTGTGGCGGGAACGTAATGCTACAGTCAAATTCCAATCGAATGTCCACAGGTTCAGTTTTCAATGTTTCGTTCTGCTTGGAGCAATCGATGACGATAAGGGGAGCTTGGTTTATAAATTTACGCCTCGATAGCAAAGGCTCAGCTTCTTTATTATAGTAGCTCATTTGAAACCGAACATACATATCATAGAGAATGGCGGGGGATGTGCAGGCTCGGACTTGTTCGCTATCAAGAGTCGTAAAACCCCAAAACTGTGTGTACACATACCATCCGGTGAAGAGCGGGCAAGATAAGATTTTTCTTACACCAAACACTGTTCGCTACCTGCTTTTCGTTGACCGATTTTTCACACCACATGGCCCACGCTGCTTAAAGACTCATAAAACTCAAAAACTACATTAGGCGGCGGTGGGTTCGTGGAGAGGGGGAGGGGGAGGGGGTGAAAACCTGTTCCAACACGCTTTAAGGCAAGATGCAGCTGCGGAACTGGGTGACTTCAAACTGGCAGATAAACCGCAAAAATTTAGGGATGGTGGGAGGGGGGCTGCGGACCCCGTCGCCTCTGACGTCATTTTTTACATGAATTTCATCTTCTCTGCAGAGTCGGGAGGGTGATGAAGAGCGGGCAAGATAAGATTTTTCTGATACCAAACACTGTTCGCCACTCGCTTTTCGTTGACCGATTTTTCCCAACACATGGCCCACGCTGCTTAACGACTCATAAAACCCAAAAATTTAGGAATGGCGGGTCGGATAAAGGGCGGACCCAGTCGTCTCTGACGTCATTTTTCCCTCCGAGATGCGCAGAACGCAGTGCGCACCGCATCTCTGACGTCATTTTACCCTCTGATATGCGCAGAACGCAGTGCGCACAGTTCCCAAATTCTTGCGATCTATCGGTCTATATACATATAAGCTCAAACATCCGATGCAGACTCGTCAGTCTTACACGATACGTGCAAGTCAAAAAAGTTATACAAAGTTCAGCTTATATCAACGTCAAAGTCATGGCAGTCGAAGCGTATATGGGACTTGCGGAGCAGATGGAGAGGACGTACAATTTGCTGAGAGAGCAACCACCCGGAGAAGAGAATGACGCCATCATCAATCATTGGACTGATATTGGAATTGCGAATATCCAAGTTCTGCGCGATATTTCCATGCAACGAGGAACAACCGTTGGTGCGAAAATACGGATCCAACATACGATCGCACTCCTGCAATCTTGGGTGACGAAGATCAAGCAGTTGCAGCAGCGCACAGTGGTGACGGGTGGAAATATCGGTACTCCTGCGGGTGTACAATGGGACGACGTGGATAGCGCTTTTGCCAGCCGAATCAGAACGGGGGTTATCACAAATCTCCGTCATAAAAATTTGGACGCCTTTCTGGACGATGTGCAGCGCGTCGTCACCGAGAAGTTGGAGCTGATACTGCGCGAGGAGGGAAATGTGAAGGTTAACATCATATTATCGTGCAAATTCGAAAATGCCAAGCACGAAGAGATCTCCACTGAAGTTAAGAGTTTCAACACCTCCAACGTGGCGATTCTCCTCCCATCAAGCGATATAAATGGTTGGTTTATACGTGCACGGGATGATCTACAGTCAAAGGTGGAAGATTTCGAGCAACGCGATTCCGGCTGGAGTATGATTGAGATCCTTAACCTCACTGTAAATATCAATCGCTATCAGCCTCTCGCCGCGGGGGCTTCAACATTCGTCGACCTGCCCCAAGACATTCAACGGAAGAGAGCGGTGGTGAACGTGAGAAACGAGGACGAAAGATGTCTTCTCTGGTCCGTCATAGCAGCCCTCCACCCGGTCAAGATCAACGCCGATAGGACTAGCCGTTATCATCGATATATTTCCGAGTTGGACTGTACAGGTATCAAATTCCCTGCTACTCTACATGATGTGAAAAAGCTTGAGAGATTAAATAATTTGCGCATCAATGTATATGGAATAGAATCTCAAACTTTTTCGCATCATGCAAAATCAAATAAAAGCGTCATCGTGCCAATTTATTTGAGTAAAAATTTGCATAGCGTAAACACTGACACGATCCATCTTCTAATGGTTGAGAGTAATCCGGAAGACGATATGACTGGCGAGTTTGCACCGAGATTCCATTTTGCTTGGATTAAAGATCTTTCCCGATTGGTGAGCAAACAATTGTCTGATCATAATGGCCAGCTGTTTTTATGTGACAGATGTTTGTGCCACTTTAGCGTGAAACACGCCTACGACAATCATCGGCAAGATTGTATTACGCTAAATAAAGTACGCATGGAGTTTCCCAAGTGTAAAGATTTAGTATTTTCCAATTTTCAAAACAAAGGCACCGTTCCGTTTGTCGTATACGCCGATCTCGAATGTATATTAATCCCTGAACCTATAGATGAATTTGAAACTCGTAAGACTTGTGAAATTCAAAAGCATATCCCGCACAGTGTAGCGTACTATGTACATTGCGCGTACGATGAGACTTTATCGGAGTTCCACGGTAAACGCGGTGTCGATTGCATAGATTGGTTTATGCAACGGCTTAAAGATTTATCAATTCAAGTAGAGTCACGCATCAAAAACATAATTCCGATGGAGTCTCTTACCCAAGTGCAACGCGATCGTCACATGCGCGCAAAGAATTGTTATATTTGCGAAAAACCGTTTACCCCTGAGGAGAAAAAGTGTTACGATCACTGTCACTTCACGGGTAAATATCGTGGTCCTGCTCATAATCGGTGTAATTTGAATTTCAGAGAGTCGCACACAATTCCAATAGTTTTCCACAATTTGTCCGGTTACGATTCTCACTTTTTAATAAAATCTCTCGCGTCAACTTTTCCCGGTAAAATTACACTGCTACCCATAAATAAGGAAAAATATATATCCTTCACGAAACGCGTCGATGGAACAATGATGCACTTGAGATTCATCGATTCGTTTCGATTTATGGCTAGCAGTATCGATAAACTTTCCAAATATTTGACCGATACCGATAAACGCATAACACGTAAATTTTATAATAACCCGACTCAGTTCAGTTTGATGACCCGCAAAGGCGTTTTTCCCTATGAATACGTCGATTGTTGGGGGAAACTCGATGAACCGCGATTACCTGCAAAGAAGCATTTCTACTCGCACCTCTGCGATGCAAATATTTCAGACACCGATTACGAGCACGCGAAAACTGTTTGGAGGGAATTCCATTTAGAGTCATTGGGGGGCTACTCAGATTTATATTTAAAGACCGATGTTCTTTTGCTTGCCGATATTTTCGAAAATTTCCGCGCTAGCTGCTTCAAAACATACAATTTAGATCCGTTGCACTACTACACTGCACCGGGGCTTGCTTTTGACGCGATGCTCAAGCATACTAATGTAAATTTGCAACTTTTAGACAACCCTGAAATGGTATTATTTATTGAAAGAGCCATTCGAGGCGGCGTAGCGCAATGTTCTAATCGACACGCTAGTGCCAATAATAGATTCATGGGAACAGATTTTGATTCAAACAAAGCGGAATCGTATCTCATGTATTTTGATGTGAATAACCTGTACGGTGCAGCTATGAGCGTGCATTTACCAATCGGTTCGTTCGAGTGGGAATATCAGCACATCGATATAACGAACCATCCGGACGATTCGCCGATCGGTTACTTTCTGGAGGTAGATTTGGACTACCCTGTAGAACTCCACGAGGATCACAAAGACTTACCTCTTTGTCCCGAACATTTTACTCCTCCGGGTAGTAAAAATGCCAAACTCGCGACCACCCTTCACCCCAAAACAAAGTATATATTGCACTATAGAAATTTGAAACAGTGTTTGAGTTTAGGATTGAAATTAACGAAAGTGCATAGAATTTTGAAGTTTGCGCAATCTCCATGGCTCGAGCCTTATATCACGCTCAATACAGACATGCGTAAGCAATCTAGGAATGAATTTGAGAAAAACTTTTACAAACTCATGAATAACGCTGTGTTCGGCAAGACTATGGAGAATGTGCGAAATCATAAAGATGTTAAATTGGTTACAAAATGGGAGGGAAAAGGTGGTGCGAGAACGCTTATTGCCCGAGCAAACTTTCACAGCTGCACCGTATTTGACAGTGATATGGTTATCATTGAAATGAATCGTGTCAAAGTTCACTTCACCAAACCTATTTACGTCGGCGCATCAATTCTAGATCTGTCAAAAATCTTTCTCTACGATTTCCACTATAATTTTATTAAAACCAACTTTTCGAATAAACAGGCTAAATTGATGTATACCGACACAGACAGCCTTATTTATCAATTCAATGTGCCTAATATCTACGATATCATCAAACGTGATGTAGATACAATGTTTGACACCTCTGACTATCCGCCCGACAATGTGTATGGTATTCCCCTTAAAAACAAAAAACAACTAGGGCTAATGAAGGATGAAAATAATGGTAAAATTATGACAGAGTTTGTGGGACTGCGAGCAAAGCTGTACACATTTACTACGATGGGCGAGGATGGGGAAAAATATGACAGTGGCGTAAAAGTGAGTAAGCGTGCCAAGGGTGTAAGAAATTCATCGATAAATAGCATCACGTTTGATGATTATAAGCGCTGTCTGACGGCTTACCGAGAGTTGACTCTTCCACAGTGTTTAATACGCAGCAAAAAACACGAAGTAAGCACGATCGTACAAAAAAAATTGGCTCTGAGTTGGCAGGATGACAAGCGGCAATTGATACCTGGACAGACCGACACCGTACCTTGGGGGTTTGTCCCAGCCTCCCAATAGCTATAGGATAAACTTTAAACATAGAATTGATGTAAATATTTGATGTTTGACGCCTCGAACGATCCACCATCGGGCGGAAACGTTTCATGATCAATACGATATTTAATGGATTTGAAGTTTCAAAATGCGAATTCATATACTCAACAATTGTTTATTTATTTATTATTGATATATCAAGCAATTATTCATATTTATTCGTTTACCACGAGAAAAGTTTTCAGAAAATGAAAAAAAATTTTCAGGAAATGAAAAAACTTTTCAGAAAATGAAAAAAAGTTTTCAGAAAATGAAAAAAAGTTTTCAGAAAACGAAAAAAAGTTTTCAGAAAATGAAAAAAAGTTTTCCAAAAAATAAAATGTGTAATAATCGTATGGCAAAATTGCATATTATCATTGTTATTATCACTATTATTATTATCATTATTATTATTATTATTATTTTCGTAGTACATGCGCGCACAAAGGAGATAAAATGTGGAAATATTTGTATATTCAAAATCTTTTATTGTAATTCGGAAAATACATACAAATTATGTTACATGTCTGTTTTATTTATCCAACTATTGTGCGAATTATCAAAACCCGACCACTTCACATAGAACAGATTCCCCCATTTGCGTAACACTTTCTCCACAAGGTAGCCGTCGGGATATTTCACTTTGGCGAGCTCTTCCTCGTAGAAGCCCCCCTCGATGGGATGATCTTGATAATCGGTAAGTTTGTAGGTGGGTGGATTGGTATTTTTCACCTCACTCACGGTGAATATTTCTGTCGTCCAATTGGATGTATAGCCTTTTTCGAATACATTCTTGTACTTGCTGATTCGAACTCGATCGTCTACACTGAATTTCCGCGCTCGATCACTTCGTTTGATTTGCCGAGGCTTGTACACGCTACGATACAGCTGTTTTTCATTCTCCGTGCTAACATCCTGTAAGTTTTATTTGAATCGTGCGATGTTTGGTGTTGTTGTAGGACTTCATTAAATCATCCAAAATATTAATCCACTTGTGAAATCCTAGGAGAGTAAACCACATCCACATTTTATTTTTTCAATGTTCGACTAAAAACGTTCGCATGTCGACGCCTTTATGTTGCTGAGTGTCAAATACATGTTGATATTGTGCTGCATCATGAGGGCTTTCAATTTGCTGTTGTGAAATTCTTTGCATTGATCAACGTATAGATGTGCAGGTATACGGCTCTGGGTTAGTACAGATTTCATAGCAGCAGCCGCATCTTTCCCCCCACCACGGATGAGGATGAAACAAAAATGTGACAACGGTGTTAAAGTGGGTAAGCGTGTCAAGGATGCGAAAACTGCAACGATAAATAACATCACGTTTAATGATTATAAGAACCGTCTGAGGGGCTTACCAAGAGTTGATCAACCCCACAGTGCTTAATACATAGTAAAAAAATGCGAGGTTAGCTCCAATGTACTGAAAAATTGATCATGAGTTGACAAGACGGTAATATGCAACCGATACCTGGGCAAACAGGCACCAGAACTTGGAGGGTGTGCTGCAACCCCGCAATAAACTAGCCGTAGGCTGGAACTGAGGGCATAGAACCGTTGTAAATATATGCGTTTGACATCCATGGCGATAGTTCATGAAGCAGAGACGTTTCGCCGGCAATACGATATTGAGCAGATCGAAGTTTTAAAATTCGAATACCGTGTAAATTCATGTATTCATCAATTATTTATTTATTTATTATTAATATATTGAACAATTATTCATATTTATTCGTTTACCACGAGAAAAATTTTCAGAAAATGGAAAAAAGTTTCCAGAAAACGAAAAAAAGTTTTCAGAAAATGAAAAAAAGTTTCCAGAAAACGAAAAAAAGTTTTCCGAAAACTTTTTTCCCATTTGATTAACACGTAAAAAAAGTTTTCAGAAAATGAAAAAAAGTTTCCAGAAAACAAAAAAAAGTTTTCAGAAAATGAAAAAAAGTTTCCAGAAAACGAAAAAAAGTTTTCCGAAAACTTTTTTCCCATTTGGTTAACACGTAAAAAAAGTTTTCAGAAAATGAAAAAAAGTTTCCAGAAAACAAAAAAAAGTTTTCAGAAAATGAAAAAAAGTTTCCAGAAAACGAAAAAAAGTTTTCCGAAAACTTTTTTCCCATTTGGTTAACACGTAAAAAAAGTTTTCAGAAAATGAAAAAAAGTTTCCAGAAAACGAAGAAAAATTTCAGAAAATGAAAAAAAGTTCATCAAAAAATAAAATGAGCATTAATCGTATGGAAAAATTATAGATTATCATTATTATTATTATTATCATCATCATTATTATCATCATTTGAAGGCCTTTGATCACGGCAGGCGATGGTGGAGGTGCCCCCTGCTACCAGGGTCCGGCACTATCGACGTCGAGGCCACCTGCAGCCCCTCTCTTCCGCAGTCTAGGAGGACCGCGATCCTCGCCCCTTCCAAGGTCGTCGCAAGAACTGTCATTGCTCGCGAAGTAATGACCCCCGGATTTAGAGTTCGCATGATTGAGCTACGCATACGACGTCCTGGCGCGGAGCTTCGGGGCGGCACAGCCAAAATATTAGTCCACTTGTGAAATGCTAGGACACAGCCGCCCCTGAAGCTCCGCGCCAGGACGTCGTATGCGTAGCTCAATCATGCGAACTCTAAATCCGGGGGTCATTACTTCGCGAGCAATGACAGTTCTTGCGACGACCTTGGAAGGGGCGAGGATCGCGGTCCTCCTAGACTGCGGAAGAGAGGGGCTGCAGGTGGCCTCGACGTCGATAGTGCCGGACCCTGGTAGCAGGGGGCACCTCCACCATCGCCTGCCGTGATCAAAGGCCTTCAAATGATGATAATAATGATGATGATAATAATAATAATAATGATAATCTATAATTTTTCCATACGATTAATGCTCATTTTATTTTTTGATGAACTTTTTTTCATTTTCTGAAATTTTTCTTCGTTTTCTGGAAACTTTTTTTCATTTTCTGAAAACTTTTTTTACGTGTTAACCAAATGGGAAAAAAGTTTTCGGAAAACTTTTTTTCGTTTTCTGGAAACTTTTTTTCATTTTCTGAAAACTTTTTTTTGTTTTCTGGAAACTTTTTTTCATTTTCTGAAAACTTTTTTTACGTGTTAATCAAATGGGAAAAAAGTTTTCGGAAAACTTTTTTTCGTTTTCTGGAAACTTTTTTTCATTTTCTGAAAACTTTTTTTCGTTTTCTGGAAACTTTTTTCCATTTTCTGAAAATTTTTCTCGTGGTAAACGAATAAATATGAATAATTGTTCAATATATTAATAATAAATAAATAAATAATTGATGAATACATGAATTTACACGGTATTCGAATTTTAAAACTTCGATCTGCTCAATATCGTATTGCCGGCGAAACGTCTCTGCTTCATGAACTATCGCCATGGATGTCAAACGCATATATTTACAACGGTTCTATGCCCTCAGTTCCAGCCTACGGCTAGTTTATTGCGGGGTTGCAGCACACCCTCCAAGTTCTGGTGCCTGTTTGCCCAGGTATCGGTTGCATATTACCGTCTTGTCAACTCATGATCAATTTTTCAGTACATTGGAGCTAACCTCGCATTTTTTTACTATGTATTAAGCACTGTGGGGTTGATCAACTCTTGGTAAGCCCCTCAGACGGTTCTTATAATCATTAAACGTGATGTTATTTATCGTTGCAGTTTTCGCATCCTTGACACGCTTACCCACTTTAACACCGTTGTCACATTTTTGTTTCATCCTCATCCGTGGTGGGGGGAAAGATGCGGCTGCTGCTATGAAATCTGTACTAACCCAGAGCCGTATACCTGCACATCTATACGTTGATCAATGCAAAGAATTTCACAACAGCAAATTGAAAGCCCTCATGATGCAGCACAATATCAACATGTATTTGACACTCAGCAACATAAAGGCGTCGACATGCGAACGTTTTTAGTCGAACATTGAAAAAATAAAATGTGGATGTGGTTTACTCTCCTAGGATTTCACAAGTGGATTAATATTTTGGATGATTTAATGAAGTCCTACAACAACACCAAACATCGCACGATTCAAATAAAACTTACAGGATGTTAGCACGGAGAATGAAAAACAGCTGTATCGTAGCGTGTACAAGCCTCGGCAAATCAAACGAAGTGATCGAGCGCGGAAATTCAGTGTAGACGATCGAGTTCGAATCAGCAAGTACAAGAATGTATTCGAAAAAGGCTATACATCCAATTGGACGACAGAAATATTCACCGTGAGTGAGGTGAAAAATACCAATCCACCCACCTACAAACTTACCGATTATCAAGATCATCCCATCGAGGGGGGCTTCTACGAGGAAGAGCTCGCCAAAGTGAAATATCCCGACGGCTACCTTGTGGAGAAAGTGTTACGCAAATGGGGGAATCTGTTCTATGTGAAGTGGTCGGGTTTTGATAATTCGCACAATAGTTGGATAAATAAAACAGACATGTAACATAATTTGTATGTATTTTCCGAATTACAATAAAAGATTTTGAATATACAAATATTTCCACATTTTATCTCCTTTGTGCGCGCATGTACTACGAAAATAATAATAATAATAATAATGATAATAATAATAGTGATAATAACAATGATAATATGCAATTTTGCCATACGATTATTACACATTTTATTTTTTGGAAAACTTTTTTTCATTTTCTGAAAACTTTTTTTCGTTTTCTGAAAACTTTTTTTCATTTTCTGAAAACTTTTTTTCATTTTCTGAAAAGTTTTTTCATTTCCTGAAAATTTTTTTTCATTTTCTGAAAACTTTTCTCGTGGTAAACGAATAAATATGAATAATTGCTTGATATATCAATAATAAATAAATAAACAATTGTTGAGTATATGAATTCGCATTTTGAAACTTCAAATCCATTAAATATCGTATTGATCATGAAACGTTTCCGCCCGATGGTGGATCGTTCGAGGCGTCAAACATCAAATATTTACATCAATTCTATGTTTAAAGTTTATCCTATAGCTATTGGGAGGCTGGGACAAACCCCCAAGGTACGGTGTCGGTCTGTCCAGGTATCAATTGCCGCTTGTCATCCTGCCAACTCAGAGCCAATTTTTTTTGTACGATCGTGCTTACTTCGTGTTTTTTGCTGCGTATTAAACACTGTGGAAGAGTCAACTCTCGGTAAGCCGTCAGACAGCGCTTATAATCATCAAACGTGATGCTATTTATCGATGAATTTCTTACACCCTTGGCACGCTTACTCACTTTTACGCCACTGTCATATTTTTCCCCATCCTCGCCCATCGTAGTAAATGTGTACAGCTTTGCTCGCAGTCCCACAAACTCTGTCATAATTTTACCATTATTTTCATCCTTCATTAGCCCTAGTTGTTTTTTGTTTTTAAGGGGAATACCATACACATTGTCGGGCGGATAGTCAGAGGTGTCAAACATTGTATCTACATCACGTTTGATGATATCGTAGATATTAGGCACATTGAATTGATAAATAAGGCTGTCTGTGTCGGTATACATCAATTTAGCCTGTTTATTCGAAAAGTTGGTTTTAATAAAATTATAGTGGAAATCGTAGAGAAAGATTTTTGACAGATCTAGAATTGATGCGCCGACGTAAATAGGTTTGGTGAAGTGAACTTTGACACGATTCATTTCAATGATAACCATATCACTGTCAAATACGGTGCAGCTGTGAAAGTTTGCTCGGGCAATAAGCGTTCTCGCACCACCTTTTCCCTCCCATTTTGTAACCAATTTAACATCTTTATGATTTCGCACATTCTCCATAGTCTTGCCGAACACAGCGTTATTCATGAGTTTGTAAAAGTTTTTCTCAAATTCATTCCTAGATTGCTTACGCATGTCTGTATTGAGCGTGATATAAGGCTCGAGCCATGGAGATTGCGCAAACTTCAAAATTCTATGCACTTTCGTTAATTTCAATCCTAAACTCAAACACTGTTTCAAATTTCTATAGTGCAATATATACTTTGTTTTGGGGTGAAGGGTGGTCGCGAGTTTGGCATTTTTACTACCCGGAGGAGTAAAATGTTCGGGACAAAGAGGTAAGTCTTTGTGATCCTCGTGGAGTTCTACAGGGTAGTCCAAATCTACCTCCAGAAAGTAACCGATCGGCGAATCGTCCGGATGGTTCGTTATATCGATGTGCTGATATTCCCACTCGAACGAACCGATTGGTAAATGCACGCTCATAGCTGCACCGTACAGGTTATTCACATCAAAATACATGAGATACGATTCCGCTTTGTTTGAATCAAAATCTGTTCCCATGAATCTATTATTGGCACTAGCGTGTCGATTAGAACATTGCGCTACGCCGCCTCGAATGGCTCTTTCAATAAATAATACCATTTCAGGGTTGTCTAAAAGTTGCAAATTTACATTAGTATGCTTGAGCATCGCGTCAAAAGCAAGCCCCGGTGCAGTGTAGTAGTGCAACGGATCTAAATTGTATGTTTTGAAGCAGCTAGCGCGGAAATTTTCGAAAATATCGGCAAGCAAAAGAACATCGGTCTTTAAATATAAATCTGAGTAGCCCCCCAATGACTCTAAATGGAATTCCCTCCAAACAGTTTTCGCGTGCTCGTAATCGGTGTCTGAAATATTTGCATCGCAGAGGTGCGAGTAGAAATGCTTCTTTGCAGGTAATCGCGGTTCATCGAGTTTCCCCCAACAATCGACGTATTCATAGGGAAAAACGCCTTTGCGGGTCATCAAACTGAACTGAGTCGGGTTATTATAAAATTTACGTGTTATGCGTTTATCGGTATCGGTCAAATATTTGGAAAGTTTATCGATACTGCTAGCCATAAATCGAAACGAATCGATGAATCTCAAGTGCATCATTGTTCCATCGACGCGTTTCGTGAAGGATATATATTTTTCCTTATTTATGGGTAGCAGTGTAATTTTACCGGGAAAAGTTGACGCGAGAGATTTTATTAAAAAGTGAGAATCGTAACCGGACAAATTGTGGAAAACTATTGGAATTGTGTGCGACTCTCTGAAATTCAAATTACACCGATTATGAGCAGGACCACGATATTTACCCGTGAAGTGACAGTGATCGTAACACTTTTTCTCCTCAGGGGTAAACGGTTTTTCGCAAATATAACAATTCTTTGCGCGCATGTGACGATCGCGTTGCACTTGGGTAAGAGACTCCATCGGAATTATGTTTTTGATGCGTGACTCTACTTGAATTGATAAATCTTTAAGCCGTTGCATAAACCAATCTATGCAATCGACACCGCGTTTACCGTGGAACTCCGATAAAGTCTCATCGTACGCGCAATGTACATAGTACGCTACACTGTGCGGGATATGCTTTTGAATTTCACAAGTCTTACGAGTTTCAAATTCATCTATAGGTTCAGGGATTAATATACATTCGAGATCGGCGTATACGACAAACGGAACGGTGCCTTTGTTTTGAAAATTGGAAAATACTAAATCTTTACACTTGGGAAACTCCATGCGTACTTTATTTAGCGTAATACAATCTTGCCGATGATTGTCGTAGGCGTGTTTCACGCTAAAGTGGCACAAACATCTGTCACATAAAAACAGCTGGCCATTATGATCAGACAATTGTTTGCTCACCAATCGGGAAAGATCTTTAATCCAAGCAAAATGGAATCTCGGTGCAAACTCGCCAGTCATATCGTCTTCCGGATTACTCTCAACCATTAGAAGATGGATCGTGTCAGTGTTTACGCTATGCAAATTTTTACTCAAATAAATTGGCACGATGACGCTTTTATTTGATTTTGCATGATGCGAAAAAGTTTGAGATTCTATTCCATATACATTGATGCGCAAATTATTTAATCTCTCAAGCTTTTTCACATCATGTAGAGTAGCAGGGAATTTGATACCTGTACAGTCCAACTCGGAAATATATCGATGATAACGGCTAGTCCTATCGGCGTTGATCTTGACCGGGTGGAGGGCTGCTATGACGGACCAGAGAAGACATCTTTCGTCCTCGTTTCTCACGTTCACCACCGCTCTCTTCCGTTGAATGTCTTGGGGCAGGTCGACGAATGTTGAAGCCCCCGCGGCGAGAGGCTGATAGCGATTGATATTTACAGTGAGGTTAAGGATCTCAATCATACTCCAGCCGGAATCGCGTTGCTCGAAATCTTCCACCTTTGACTGTAGATCATCCCGTGCACGTATAAACCAACCATTTATATCGCTTGATGGGAGGAGAATCGCCACGTTGGAGGTGTTGAAACTCTTAACTTCAGTGGAGATCTCTTCGTGCTTGGCATTTTCGAATTTGCACGATAATATGATGTTAACCTTCACATTTCCCTCCTCGCGCAGTATCAGCTCCAACTTCTCGGTGACGACGCGCTGCACATCGTCCAGAAAGGCGTCCAAATTTTTATGACGGAGATTTGTGATAACCCCCGTTCTGATTCGGCTGGCAAAAGCGCTATCCACGTCGTCCCATTGTACACCCGCAGGAGTACCGATATTTCCACCCGTCACCACTGTGCGCTGCTGCAACTGCTTGATCTTCGTCACCCAAGATTGCAGGAGTGCGATCGTATGTTGGATCCGTATTTTCGCACCAACGGTTGTTCCTCGTTGCATGGAAATATCGCGCAGAACTTGGATATTCGCAATTCCAATATCAGTCCAATGATTGATGATGGCGTCATTCTCTTCTCCGGGTGGTTGCTCTCTCAGCAAATTGTACGTCCTCTCCATCTGCTCCGCAAGTCCCATATACGCTTCGACTGCCATGACTTTGACGTTGATATAAGCTGAACTTTGTATAACTTTTTTGACTTGCACGTATCGTGTAAGACTGACGAGTCTGCATCGGATGTTTGAGCTTATATGTATATAGACCGATAGATCGCAAGAATTTGGGAACTGTGCGCACTGCGTTCTGCGCATATCAGAGGGTAAAATGACGTCAGAGATGCGGTGCGCACTGCGTTCTGCGCATCTCGGAGGGAAAAATGACGTCAGAGACGACTGGGTCCGCCCTTTATCCGACCCGCCATTCCTAAATTTTTGGGTTTTATGAGTCGTTAAGCAGCGTGGGCCATGTGTTGGGAAAAATCGGTCAACGAAAAGCGAGTGGCGAACAGTGTTTGGTATCAGAAAAATCTTATCTTGCCCGCTCTTCATCACCCTCCCGACTCTGCAGAGAAGATGAAATTCATGTAAAAAATGACGTCAGAGGCGACGGGGTCCGCAGCCCCCCTCCCACCATCCCTAAATTTTTGCGGTTTATCTGCCAGTTTGAAGTCACCCAGTTCCGCAGCTGCATCTTGCCTTAAAGCGTGTTGGAACAGGTTTTCACCCCCTCCCCCTCCCCCTCTCCACGAACCCACCGCCGCCTAATGTAGTTTTTGAGTTTTATGAGTCTTTAAGCAGCGTGGGCCATGTGGTGTGAAAAATCGGTCAACGAAAAGCAGGTAGCGAACAGTGTTTGGTGTAAGAAAAATCTTATCTTGCCCGCTCTTCACCGGATGGTATGTGTACACACAGTTTTGGGGTTTTACGACTCTTGATAGCGAACAAGTCCGAGCCTGCACATCCCCCGCCATTCTCTATGATATGTATGTTCGGTTTCAAATGAGCTACTATAATAAAGAAGCTGAGCCTTTGCTATCGAGGCGTAAATTTATAAACCAAGCTCCCCTTATCGTCATCGATTGCTCCAAGCAGAACGAAACATTGAAAACTGAACCTGTGGACATTCGATTGGAATTTGACTGTAGCATTACGTTCCCGCCACACACTTCTGCCTACTGCATGATCTTGCATGATCGCATTGTTGAATATAATCCGATCAGTGGTACTGTTAAAAAATTGGTATGAGTCAATTTCGAAATAATGATATGTTTAATTAATATGGATATTAAAAATAATATGTATAATTTTACTCGTTAAAATTTAGAATAAGATAATTGAGAATACAATAAGAAAACTAAATGTAATTGATGTTAAATAAAAAAATTGTTGAAAGCATTCAAAACGCCATTTTAAACCTTCCTTCAGGGGTCATTTCATGGAATTTTTCAATAGATCTAGCGGATTCTTACCCTATCTGATTTATGTGCGGCTTTCCGGCGCCAAACAAGTCTCGACAGGAATTATTTTGTATGTGTGTGTGTGTGTCAAATCCTATGAAAATAGCCGCCGAAAATGACCGGGGGGGGGGGGGGGGGGTGCGCCGCGGGTCGGGGGGGGGGCTAGGGGGGAGCTAGGGGGGAACTAGGGGGGAACTAGGGGGGAGCGCCGCCATCTTTGAGTTAGAACTCTCATATATACACTACTAAGTTTTGCTCATATTTGCCATGCGGGCATCACGGCGTCGCGTCGTGGTCGCTCTCAGTGACGACTCAAACGACTTCTGCCATTGCAATTGTAACACCTAGTGTTCGGATGACATTAATGCACGCCTCTAGACTTTTGAGATTTTCCTCTCTTCTTTTATTAATCTTTCTTGTAGGTTTGCAAGACTTTGTTTTGAGGGATCCGTGTTATCCGAAGCGGTAGAAAAATTCGATTACAGAGATGGAAACCCACTCATTGTCAGTATTTTTGAGTTTAATGTTCGTGGCCGTGTTGATAATATATAAATTCAATATCGTTGGGTGACGTCCAAGGATGAAAAGATGCACTATTTGTTAAATTTGCTCAGTTCTGTAGGAGGATTGAATATTCGGGAGCAATAGAAATGCACACGTATTTATCAGTGGAAAATATAATAATGAAATATTCGTTTATTCTTTGACTGCTCTGAATAACGTTCTTCTTAAGACTAACGAGTAAACGGGAGATCACACATCTCTCGGCTACTCTCACGCTTCTATCCGTGACATTAGTTCGCACATATGTCGCCCAATCATGTGTGCGCTCGCGTAAGAGCGCACTTCTTTAAAAAAAGTTTGACAACCTTTATTCAACACTTTCCCGGTTAGAAAACTCTTTTAATGATTTTAATCCTAAAGTATCACACAAATTCTTGAACTGTTGTCGCGGCAGTGCTTTGGTAAGTATATCACTTTTTTGTCGATTGGTAGGCACGTACTCAACAACAATTTCGCGACTCGCATCTTTTTCGCGCAAGAAGTGATAGCGTATCTCAATAGCCTTCGTCCTCTTATGGAACTCCGGATTTTTTGCCAATTTTAACGCGCTTTGATTATCTGTAAATAGCAATGTCGTTTCGCTCTGCCGACATCCGATTTCCTCCAAGAGTTTACGAAGCCATATTGCTACTCTTGCTGCCGCTGTTGCCGCCACATATCCTATCTTTTGCCGTTGACTCGACCAGGTTATTAACCCTCCCGCTTGGCTAAATACGAAACCGCTCGTTGAACGACGAGTTACTACATCGCCCGCATAATCAGTGTCACAATACCCGACTAGTTTTTCGTTTTTGCCGTGTTTATACAGGATTCCTAAATCCTTCGTTCCGACCAAGTACACGAATATACGCTTAACTGCCCTCCAATGCGCATTACCGTGTTTACTTAAAAATTTTGACACTGAGTTTACTGCGAAAGCGATGTCAGGTCGTGATACTACACAAAGAAACATTAATGAACCGACGGCTTCTCAAAACGGTACATTTTCGATTTCTTCTCCGTCTTCAACACCGCCTAACACCACATTCGGATCAGCTGGTAAACACACCGGCTTCGCATTGGTCATACCAAATCTTTTGAGTATTTTCTTAATGTACTCGCTTTTGTGTATGAATACGGTTACCGCTTGTTTGTTTTTCTCGATCTGTAACCCCATGAATTTTTCCGCGGTTCCGAGCGTGATTCTAAACCCCCTTTCTAAGGACGCTATCACTGACTCTAATACTTTTATCGAGCTCGACGCTATAGCCCATTATCTACAAATAACGCTAATATCACATCAGCGCCACTTATGCGCCCCTTATAAATACACGGACCCGAATCACACTTATTAAGCTTAAAGTCTCTTGGAAACGCACTGAATTTCTCGTTCCAGCACCTTGGTGCCCGTTTCAGTCCGTACAGTGACTTACAAGGAAAGTCTTTCCGCTGACATCCTTCGATTTTGATGAAATTTATATATGTTATTCTACATCAAAATCTAAGAGACATGTTTTTTTTTCATCGGCGGAAAAACGTTTCTAGGGGGTGAAATTATCCTTTGAAGTTAAGACCTTCGAGGGGTACTTTTCAGTTTTCACCTATTTTCACTTGAGATAATCGAATGCACCCAAATGGATAATTACCTTAATGATAAACGATGAAAAATGCAACTGGTTTCATATCGGGGGGTTTCATAGGAAGAAAGTTATAGGGGTTGAAATTCATAAAATCGTTATAACAAAAAAACTATTGCACCTATCTCGATGGATTCAATTGCACTTGAAAGAGCGAAAAAAAATAATACATATGGGTTTTTGCGTATTTCTCGCAAATCAAGTTAAGGGGGTGAACTACTCCTATGTATGTTTACATGTAATCCCAATGAAACGGCAGTAATTCTTTTTTTTTTTTATTCCTCCTCCTAGTGATATGTTTTTTTTTTTAATTTACCGCACCGTATCACGTATATAGCATTTAATGAACGGTTTTATCTAGGAGCCAACTTATTTATAGACCGATCTTTCGTTGAAAAAGTATTTATATCTAACTTATCGATAATTCTGACTGATTTATATTTGGCAATGAGATAACATAAGCATACGATAAGCGCTTACACGTATTCGTTTCGGTAGATAAGACCAAGTTTTGGGATGAGGGACAGAAAAACTGCGTAGTCAAGTAAAAAAAAGAAAGCGTACAATATGCTTGTATCTTTTATTGATAATATGTCAACAGTTTAACAAAATAATCACTAAAGCAATAAATAGAAGCGAAAATATAATCGTACGCTCTATTAGCCGTTGTAAGTACTGCAGTAATGATAGTCATCGAAAAAGTCTTTAAAACATAACGACTTTTTACACCAGGAACAGCGAACAATAACAACATTTTCACATCCTGGAACTTCACAGTGTGAGTTGCAGGAATCTCCAAATGCAAAGTGTACAGGATTTTCAAAATTCGCTGGTTTTTCTTTTATGTAACCACTTTTGTACCAAGAATATTTGAAAAGATCGATATAACGTGGTGACGACAGTTGGTTATGAACAAGTGACTGAAGCTTTATGATATTGTTTCTCAAATGCAAATCAATATCGATTAATGTTATTCTTGGATATGAAGGTCACAACTCAAAACACTTTTTTATAGTGTTTACGTTTCGGCCCTGATGGGGGCCCTCCTCAGAACAATTTATTTAAACATCTGTCACGAACAAAAATAAAATAATGTACAACTAGGTTTTAACAAAATTAAACATAGTCGTATAGATAATATGCAAGGATGTTTAAGCAAGTATAAAAGAGAGGAATTACCTAGTATAGGATGACACTTCCAATTACATCGAATGCGTGTTGGTAATTAATGAATAAATAGAAACAATAAAAACAATAAAAAACAAAAACCGAAACACACTGCGTTCGCGACACGTAGTTCCCAAGAATTCATATTTGTTGTTAATTTTGATAAAATAAAATAAAACACACAGCCGTTATAGGTTGAATCCAGAGCACATTTGCACAAGTGGAACGTCCAGTGTGTACTGGGGGGAGGTCGATATCGATAGTTATCAGAGCAAACGCAGAGTCAACGAGTTAAAAGGAAACCAAAATTTTGTTAAGGAGGTAAAATCGAGAGCAAGCTCAGTCGGTAATGGATAATTACAATGGTCGTATCACATAGGTGTAAATATTACTCAGATGTTCTATGTCTTGTTTTCGGTTGGCAGAATTGGGATGTGCAACAATATTGCACATTTCTAACAATAGCCTATTATAATACAACGGTTCAACGTCAATAATGCTGGCTTGAGAATAATTGAAGGAGTGGTCGAAATCGATGGCATGTCTCGTCAGTGCAGTATAATTATCCTCGTGTTCATGGATATTGCGTTTATGCTCGGTTATCCTGGTGTGTAGTTGTCTACTAGTTTGGCCTATGTAGGACATGTTGCATTGGTTGCAGGGTATTTTGTAAACTACACCAGAGCGCATACCCGGGGGTAAGGGGTCCTTTGAAATTGGAACCGGCTTTCAATGCTTACAAGGCGGCTAACATCAACAAGTTAGCCAATCTGATTAATAACAAAAAACGTCCCACTTCTAATCCAATTGACTCGACCTTTGAAAATTGGATCGTGAACCTTAGCAATACGGAAATTCCTGTCAATGTTACTGACGTGCTAAAAATGGGACCCAAATATGGCATTCCTTTTAAGCCTCACTGCATCCCAACCTACAAACTTATCTCTGATTTCGAATCAAAGATTTCCTTCATTTCTTCTGATTGCCGTAATACGGCCCGCCAAGATTTTACGAACACCATAAAAAAGTTCATCAACACCCCTTCTCCCCTTCACGCTGACAAGAATATCCTTCATTAAATTAAAGAAACTAAGATCTTTCAAAATAACAACCAGGACTTACTTTTCTTGAAAGCAGACAAGGGAAACACGACTGTTGTGATGAACAAACAAATATACGAGGATAAAATGTTGCAACAACTCTTCAACAACAACTCTTACAGAGTTGTTAGATGCGATCTTACCTGTACCTTGCAACAGGAAGTCAAAAAACGAACAACGGATTGGTCTAAAAGCAAACTCATCTCTGATCAACTTAGACGTCATATCGCAAAAACTGATTGCCTACCACCTAGAGCCTACGGGCTACCGAAAATTCACAAACCGGATACACCGGTAAGAATTATAGTTTCGTTCACTGATAGTCCGACTATCAATCTGGCTCGCTTCCTCAGTCAATGTATAGGTAACAACATCGTACCTGCCTTGTCACGTGTAAGAGATAGTTTTGCTCTGGTTAATGCTATTAAGGACTTTCGTCTCCCACCTGATCATATTTTAGTTTCGCTGGATGTTGTGTCATTGTTTACAAATGTTCTACAAGATCTTGCAATCAACGCTGTTAAACAGCGTTGGCATCAGTTGGTGGACAAAATTCCGGTCCCACTTAACGAACTCTTAAAAGCATTGCACATATGTTTTAAGGCTGCCATATTCAAATTTAATCAGAACATATATGCTCAAACTTATGGTTTACCGATGGGCTCACCGCTCTCTCCAATTTTGTCGGATTTGGTTTTGGATGATCTTGAACAATATTGTCTCAACAAACTGGACTTCAAGCCTTCATTCTATTTCAGATATGTAGATGACATAATTACAGCTGTCCCTTCAGATAAAGTTGCAGAAATGCTATCTGTCTTCAACAGTTTCCATCCGAGACTACAATTTACCTCTGAATTAGAGTCTAATCACCGAATTAGCTTTGTAGATGTCCTGATCATCAATGATAACCAGCTCATTAAAACTGATTGGTTTCATAAGGCTACTTGGTCACAAAGATATTTAAATTACCATTCTCACCATCCCAGATCTTACAAAATTGGAACGATTAATTGCTTAGTTGACAGAGCGATCCGACTCTCAAGTATGGAATTTCATAACAAAAAAATTGGTCCTTGATTCAGCAGGTACTAAGTAAAAACGACTATCCACCTCGCCTGCTCAACAAACATATACAGTTCAAATACGATTCCATCTTGTCATTGACCAGCCCCAACAATAATATCGATGCAACTACTGCACAAACCAATCAAAAAAACTATATTTCCATCCCATACGTCGCGGGGTTGTTTGAGTCACTCAACAGAACATTCTTTAAGTACAAAATTCAATTTGTGGGTAAATGTTCACATGATCTATCCTCGATGTTTGATTCGGGTAAGGACCCCTTACCCCCGGGTATGCGCTCTGGTGTAGTTTACAAAATACCCTGCAACCAATGCAACATGTCCTACATAGGCCAAACTAGTAGACAACTACACACCAGGATAACCGAGCATAAACGCAATATCCATGAACACGAGGATAATTATACTGCACTGACGAGACATGCCATCGATTTCGACCACTCCTTCAATTATTCTCAAGCCAGCATTATTGACGTTGAACCGTTGTATTATAATAGGCTATTGTTAGAAATGTGCAATATTGTTGCACATCCCAATTCTGCCAACCGAAAACAAGACATAGAACATCTGAGTAATATTTACACCTATGTGATACGACCATTGTAATTATCCATTACCGACTGAGCTTGCTCTCGATTTTACCTCCTTAACAAAATTTTGGTTTCCTTTTAACTCGTTGACTCTGCGTTTGCTCTGATAACTATCGATATCGACCTCCCCCCAGTACACACTGGACGTTCCACTTGTGCAAATGTGCTCTGGATTCAACCTATAACGGCTGTGTGTTTTATTTTATTTTATCAAAATTAACAACAAATATGAATTCTTGGGAACTACGTGTCGCGAACGCAGTGTGTTTCGGTTTTTGTTTTTTATTGTTTTTATTGTTTCTATTTATTCATTAATTACCAACACGCATTCGATGTAATTGGAAGTGTCATCCTATACTAGGTAATTCCTCTCTTTTATACTTGCTTAAACATCCTTGCATATTATCTATACGACTATGTTTAATTTTGTTAAAACCTAGTTGTACATTATTTTATTTTTGTTCGTGACAGATGTTTAAATAAATTGTTCTGAGGAGGGCCCCCATCAGGGCCGAAACGTAAACACTATAAAAAAGTGTTTTGAGTTGTGACCTTCATATCCGAGAATAACATTAATCAACAAATCATCAAGGTCAAGATAAATCGTCTTCAGCAAATCAATATCATAATTCATCAAATGACAATTATCAGAAAAATCTCTAACAAAATTTTTTCATACTCGAAATCCAAAAACATTGAGGGGCTGGATTTTTCCGGTAGTTCTTTTAGGTATAATCATTACTTTGACGTCTCTATTTGAAGGTTACACATCAAGTACAGCTTGGGGACAGTGTCCAGTCCAAGAATCAAGCAGTAATAAAGATTTTGAACCAACTTTCGGGAAAAATACATGCTGCAACCAAATTTTAAAATGAACTGAAAATAAAAGAACCTATTATTTTTTCATTCGAAAAAATGTCTATACGAAAACAGTGGGTGTAATTTATACCTGAAGTAAGCTTCTCAGACTTGGATACTTCTATGTACACATTATCTGGTCTGAAAAGCGTTTTCTCTACTATTGGACCAATCTTACCAGTTGGTTCTTTTAAACCCAAAAATAGAGGAGATAGCAGGTTGCCGTCAGCTGATATAGTCGGCTGAATAGTGTAACTGTGGCTCGTAGAAGAGACTTGCTTTTCTCCTTCGATTGCTAAAGTTCTTCCGGAATGCATTTCTAGTTGGCAGCCACTCTGAGCGTTAAATGTATTTGACAATCCGTACGTTCTAATATTTTACTTTACAACGTAGACAAATTTTGGAATTTGTTGTTCCAAGACTTTTCCATCTTCAATTGTTTTGGATGTAATGAATTCATTAATTTCTCTCGATACGATACGATGAGCTACTTTGAATGAGTTTATCCACGTACGAGATGCTTTGAAACGAAAATCAGTATGCCCTATTTTTTTTTGAGCATGTAAGGCCCATTTTTTCAAATCAGAATCGTGCACTATTAAACCAGCATCCACAGCAGCTTTGAGATTTTCGAAAGAGTAACCACAAATTCGTGCTAATTTTTCTTTGTATGCCCCCCCTACCCCCCCCTGTTCAAATTATGGGCCCACCGGTGCAACTGTGGTATAGATTGTACTTTCTTGAACTTTTGTAACTCCAACTGCGGAGCCTCTCGCAATTAACGAAAATCATCCGCTATCAATTTACTTTTTATTGTTTTTTATTGTTTTTATTTAAAACGGAATTTCGGATGTTGGTATGACCGAATGACATGCATCGATAAATGGAAACCGAATAAAAGAAAAGTATAAATATAAGAGAAAATAATAAATAAATTGTATAAATAAAATGGGCACGGCGGACATCTAGGACAACAACAATTCCATAAACGGCATACTCGTAAAATTACAGATAAAATAGTACAGGTCAGAATATATAAAAACTTATCATAAGCGGGTCATTGAGGATATTCTTCATATCTCAGTTCCCATTTCTTCAGTTGCGCTCGCTAATTCCGTGCCCAGCCAATTTGAATCCCCTCGTCCGTCATATCTCGGTGGTTTTTCCTTGATCGGGAATCCGTAAAAGATGGGTCGCTGCTACGAGTCCTTTGTTCTCGTAATAGAATCCGTATGCGTTTTACTTCATTTTCGTCGGTTGTATTTATTCGTTCGTTATGATTTCTTGATTTTAGAGCGCACTCTGAGGACGATCGACCGCTCATCCGTCGTCTCCCGCTTATACTTCTCGATCGATTCTCTACGTCTGTCATATCACCGCTTAGGTGAAAGCCCCCCTCCCTACAGATCTACCTATTACTGAGTCCCGTAGTCACTGCTTTGGCGGCTAAATTCAACTGTTACAAAGTGTACTTACATCCAGGCAGAGACTCCATTTTGCAGAATTAAAATAACTCAATTCCACTTGAAGATATATCACTTTGAACACAACGATATTTTTCTAGCGTAGCGCACGACCGACTATACCAGCTCGAGCGCTGTGTTACGAATAAGATCCCAACGGCTAAATGCAACACCTGCAACCTACCGACCCTTGAAAGGGTTCCCCGAAATACCCCTCTACCTGACCCCACAGGTAAAATTCCTTGAATATAAACTTCATTTTTCGGTTTTTGGCCAGCGATTCGGGTTTGGAACCACTGTGGACCGGTGGGAGGGTTTCGTTGTAATCTATTCCTTGCTCCTGCGGGAAACTTCGGGCACACAGCCTTGCTTTAAATTTTGACTCTGTTTTTTGATTTTCAACGATCTTGAACACCCACTTATAATCTATTAGATTCATTGCCTTTGTTCTTTTCAGTAATGTCCAGGTGTTATTTTCCTCATGCGCTCGGAGCTCGCGCACGATAGCTTTAGCCCACTTTGAACCGTCGGGGCCGTTCGTTGCCTTCTTAAAACTTTGCGGCACCCGATAATCCACAAAATCTATCTCGTATCGTTTAGGAAGTTTTATACTTTCCCGATTTTGAAGTCCATATAATTTTTCCGGTTAAACACTTACGTTACTCGGCGCTGCTGTTTCTTGGTTCTCACTTTCGAAGGAGGCAGTCTCTTCATTTTCATCGTCTTCTTCTGCGACGACGAATTCTTCTTTCTCCTCCTCGCTCCGACGCAACTTTATTTCCAATTGAGTCGCTCCTTGGTCATTTGCGTCGTTTACACCCAAAGTCTCGTAAAATACGAAATCTCTGGACACTGAGACAGTTTTCGTTTTGGGATCATACAGACGATAATTAGTTGAATCAGCTTGATACCCTACAAGTATCATTTTGACGGCTTTGTCGTCAAGTTTTCTTCGCAGCTGATTGGGTACATGTTTGTATGCAACTGACCCAAATATTCGAACGTGTTCGAAATTGGGTTTTCTCCCTGTCCATAGCTCGAAAGGAGTTTTTATATTTCTCGTCGATGAATGCGTCGTTCGATTGATTATATAGACAGTATTACTTACAGCTTCGGCCCATAAGTGCTTCGGTAGATCCTGGGCCTTCAACATCGTCCTTGCACTCTCTGAAATGGTACGATTTGCCCTTTCGGCTTTGCCGTTTTGTTGCTGTGAAGTAAATACTGCTTTTCAAATGTCGCGGTTGGGTCGACATGGGCTCTAAACATATCACGTAGTCCATGACGCCACATCCGCACGATATATTATATTTCTTTTGTTTTTTTTCTGCTTTGTGATATATTGTCACATGGCAGCCACGTTATTCTCTATATCAAAACACGCTTCTCTGAATCTGTATTCATCGTGCCTTTTGTAATGTTATACTAATAAAAATAACCAAATTTCAAAACAGTTGCGGCGTGTGAGGTGCCGACGTCTCGAGCACGATTCCTCGATCCGCCAGGTACTCACTCAGTCTTGCGTTTTTGTATTCCCCCCCATTGTCCGCACGCACTCTTTTTATACGACTGTTAAACTTGTTGTACACTAGTGCTACGTAATTTTTGAACTTCTCGAACACCTCGCTTTTGTGTCGAATGAAATATACATGAAAATAATTTGAGGCTACGTCTATGAAGGACACAAAGTAGTTCGCTTTTTCGAGTGATTCTACTTGAAAACGAGCACACACATCTGTGTGCACAAATTCACCCGGTTTTACACTTTTTCTCCCGATTGTTTCTTTAAACAGAAGTCTACGCGATTTTCCAAATTGGCACGGCTCACAAAAAAATTTTTTTCTATTCGAAAATTTTACACCATGAACTAGACCACCCTTCACCATATCACACAGTGCTTGGCTTCCCATGTGTCCTAGACGTTCATATCAAACTCGTAAATTCACCGTTGACACATTCACTTCGTCTGTTATTTCACGCTTCCGGGATATTCGAAAAAACATACGGTATAGGTTGTTATTTTGTCATACACCTACCGCCATCAATTTTTCAGCTTTATAGATCATAATACTGGAGTCCTTGAAAACTACCTCGTACCCCTCTCGTGTACACGTTCCCACCGAGAACAGATTCTTCCGAAGACTCGGCACAAAAAGTACGTTTTTGTTGACGTGAAACTTTTAGGTCAAAAATAATTTATTTGACGACGATTTTTGTTCGTGCACGAGGCATAGCGCATCCCACATTTGTTTTGCCGTATCACACGTCAAAAGCGATTTAAGTTACGATGTCTCGATCGTGGTTGAGATTAACACCATTGCCTTCGCGTTGTCTTTGTGCCACGCGGCAATCACTGCCGGCTCAGCTACTACCGGTAGCCTTCTCGTGCCATTTACCACTGCACTTACACCCGACGCGACAAAAAGCTCTTTTAACTGGAATTTGCAACTTCGAAAATTAGTTCCATCGAATTTTGGAATGTTTCTCACATTTATTTCGTCCAACATTGTCTCTCAATACACATGAACCGTTTCACTTCCAGCAAGACACGTGCTTGCTATAGACGAAAAGCCGCCACGCGGTCTACCGTATCTCACGGAGAGAGAACGCGTTTTTTTTTCTTAATCCCTTTTATTCAGTACTTCTACGTTATGCATCTGGGCCCATAACTTGTTAAATTTGCTCAGTGCTGTAGGAGGATTCAATATTCGGGAATAATAGAGATGCACACGTATTTATCAGTGGAAAATACAGTAATGTAATATTCGTTTATTCTTTGACTGCTCTGAACAACGTTCTTCTTGAGACTAACGAGTAGACGGGAGATCACACATCTTTCGGCTACTCTCACACTTCTATCGTGACATTAGTTCGCACATATGTCGCCCAATCATGAGTGCGCTCGCGTAAAGGCGCACTTCTTTAAATAAGTTTGACAACCTTTATTCAACACTATTCGCACTCGATTGTGCTTACATTCGACGTTTCGGCAGGACCCCGCCTACCATCATCAGGTTTCTTTAACGTAAAATGAATTCACACGATTTTACATGAGAACTATATGGTGTTTACCTTTTAACTAATGTACAAAAATGCCAATATTTAATCATATTATTGAACTACTGTGTGAAACTAAAATATTCCAAACTTACATATATCGACATTCCTTAGCACTTATGATGTTTGTCACTTTATTTTTTGAAATAATTATTATAAAATGACTCAATATCAATCGAGTAAAACCCGAAAACTTATTGATGTAAATGTCCAAATAAAAATTGAGCATCCGTCAGTAGTTTTTGTTTATGTTGTTAATATCAATTTTGATGTTTCACAATTGGGTATCATGCTTTGTTCAGTTGTATATGTACAACAAACAATAGGTTTGATGACTTTATCTTACATTATCCGTATCCGGCTTCCTTCAAGTTCAAAAAGTTTTTTTTTACTTTTTTAATTTTGTTGTTGTACAACGGGTTGTACATAACTTAGATACCTGCTGTTTGGGCTTGACTCAAATTCAGTATGTGCAGCGATATTTGTTAATACAGTATTGTTTGTTTTGCTATATATGCTAGTATAATATTGCATACAATCATTTTAGGAAAAAATATTTTTACAACAACCCAAGTATGTTTATAATATGTCTTAAAACTACTTATGTAATGTAATGTAATGTAACATTTATTTATTGGCCGTAGAACAAAGTCCTCTAACGGTTATAAGGCATACAATTATGTAATTATTATTATTTATACAGAGTGGGTACACAGTTTTTGTTAATTATATCAACAATATACAGATATTCATGTATACCGATATAAAAATAGAAGAAAAAAGAGAAGCAAAAAATTTTTAAAATTAAAAAAAAATTAAATAAAATAAAATAATAATAAACAAGGAATCGTATAAGATTTTAGGTAATATTAATTGTATGGTCTCTCAGTATCAGATTGCTTAACACAGCAAAATAAAAAATAAGAATTTAATTATGAATATGGAAACAATTATAATATCTATCACTAAGATTGAATAGGTTTATCTCACAGCACTGTATTTCGTCAAGGCACTGCTAATCGTAGTTTGTTTGCTCCATCGCGTGAAGGTAACGGAAACATCGCGTCCTAAATTCCTCCAGTGTTGTTGCTGTTGTAATGTCCGGCGGTAACGAATTCCAGAGATCAGTGCCAGTAATTATGAATGAGTTTTTGAACATAGTTGTCCTTGGAATTGGCGCAATTAGCGTATCGGTTCTGTTATTATCTCTGTGCCTGGCTACATTATGATTAAGTCTGATTTGCTTTCCTAGCAGGGCATTTTTGTTGAGTACAAGGATGCCGTAGAAGAGACAGCCTATTAAATATAGGCGACGATTTTCCGGTGAGAGCCATCCGAGATTAACGCGGGCCATTGATGTGCTCGCCAAGTCGTTTTCGCAGTACGAATCTGGCACAGTTGTTCAGCGCAACACATAACTTCTTCTCCAGGTTAAGGTTTAGATTTGTAAGAGCTGTTGCACAGTAGTCAAATATTGGGAGTACCAGATTGACGACCAGCTGTCGCTTCAATGACACCCCGACCTCATTTACGGATTGGCGAAGACGGTATAATGTTCTTGACGCTGAGTTGCATACTCTTGTGACCTGATAAGTCCATGAGAGCCTCGGGTCGAGCATGACTTCTAGATACTTGAAGTTGTCAACGTATTCTATTTCTTCCTCGCCCAGTATAAGTTTTGGTAGCTGATCGACATTTATGGAATTAATGTTAAAGGCGCTGCCGAAGATAATCGCTTTTGTTTTTATGGCATTCATTTTGAGTTTATTTTCCTTGCATCACTCCATAATTGCCGCAAGATCTTTGTTAATCTTGGTTACACTTTCTTCCAGTTCGCTTAATTTACAGGTGAGATAAATAACACTATCATTAGCGTAGAAAAGATGATTGCAGTAGCGCAGACACGTGGGAAGGTCGTTGATGAAGAGTGAGAATAGCAGTGGTGCCAATAGGCTGCCTTGTGGGACTCCCGTCCAGCACTCTTGCCACGAAGATATATTTTGTCCATTTCTCACCGCGTGTTTTCGTCCTGCGAGGTAAGAATATAGCCATCGAATGACTTCCGTTGAGAAGCCTAGTCTGCGCAGCTTGGTCAACAGCAGTTTGTGATCTACCGAGTCGAATGCTTTTGCAAAATCCAGGAACACAGCTATGATCATCATCTGTTCGTCTATTGCAGCACGTACATCATCTGAAAATCTTAGGACAGCTGTCTGTGTGCCCATACCGGGCCTGAAGCCAGTTTGATAAGGATCAAGAATATCATGGTCATCAACATATTTGAGCATTTGATCAAAGACAATTCGTTCACAGATTTTCGACATGCCGCATAGGATAGATATTGGCCGCAGGTCCGACAGCGACTCTGGGCTTCGGATTTTCGGTATTGGCGTGATTAGAGACGATCGCCATTGAGTCGGGTAGCAGCAAGTGTCCAGGGAGTTATTTATTAGCTCCGTAATAAGCGGGGCAATCAGATTCTTCAGCATTTTCAGTGCTTGCGCAGATAGTCCATCAATCCTAGTCGCTCTGGAGGTGCCAGCTGCAAGATGTTTCATGACGTCATCGATATTGGCATGGGTAAAATGAAAATTTTCGTTGGCCTGCACTCGGCTCAAACTAGTTAATAGGCCGTCGAGCGGTGGAAGCTTCCTGCCTGCAATTGTTGTTGCATAGTAATTGTTTAATGCCTCTATATTAAAGTTCAGCGCCCCTCGCGACTTTGTTGAAGCCACCGTGAGACCAAGTCTGTCCATTTCATCCCAAAACTGCCTCGTGTGACCTGAGTGATTGAAAACTGATTGTAGATAGTTTGCCTGCTCTTTTTTCCATAAAGACTGTGCTTGTCTGCGTATTTGCATGTAAGACTCCCATGCTTCACAGCGGCCATTTCTTTTGAATCGTCTGTAGCATTTGTCTCTCTCTTTACGTTTCTCACTCAATTCCTGTGTTAACCAAGGGGTTGGGCAATGCTTTGCTACAAACTCTTGAACTGGAACACATTGGTTGATGATTTCCTGAACCAGGCAATTCAGCTTGTCTAGGTGCTGGTCTAGTGATTGCTGAGTACCGTTAGTACCATCCAGCTCATGTTTTTTTCTATTGATCAGTTCTGTGGCTGCATCAGAGTCAATCTCTTTCCATGATAGGCATTTAATGATCCGTCTTGCCGGTTTTGAGTGTTTGTATCTGAGGCAGATGTAGATATGGTCGTGAGATGATAGGAAAGGTTGACCTGATTGACCCCAGGCGTAAAGTTTAGCTAGGTGACTGACTGCGCATACATCAATCCAAGTGCTCGCTTGTGCTGAATGATTGGTTAGCTGTAATGGTACAATACTCAGTCCGGACGCATCAAAGAGGTCTCTCAGTCTTACTGCTTTATCATTTGTTGTTTGAAAATCTGCATTAAAGTCCCCTAAAACACATTAAATTTGTAGTTAACTATTCTAGGTGCAATATCATCTGCGAACAGACACATGTATCCCGCTTTCGGTGGTCTGTAGACAACAGCAACCATGATCTTGTATTGTGACGGACCCCAGATTTCTGCTATCAAATATTCTGGAATGATTACCTGCCCATCTCCAGCGGATGAGCTTAGTAGACGGAAGTTGAGTTCTTTCTTGATATACATCGCCACGCCGCCTCCTCCCTTATTGTGCCGATCAACCCTCAGAATGGTATATCTTGGCAGTTCGACTTGTTGGTCCCCAGTAGCGTCATTGAGCCAGATTTCGACAACTCCAGTCACGTGGTAAGGATTAGTGCGGAAAAATTCTCTGAATTCATCAAGATGAGCCATTAAAGATTATGCATTTAGGGAGCAGATATTAAGTACCGAGAGTTCAGTTTTGCTGGTGATAATCGACGTTATGAGAGACCCGAATAATTAGCGTGAGATCTCCTGCAGGTCCGTAGACGGCAGGATTCTCACTGCTTGCGAGTTTGAGATTTCCTTAGGAAGACAGCGCCATCAGCGATCCAGATGTGCTTTCGTTCAATTTGTGGAAATGCCTGAAGATCCGGTCTCTAAGCTGATGCAGCTGGGCTGGCTGACGATGGTTGACATAGATTTTGCTTTCTGGGAAAGAAGGGTTAACATGTTTAGCAGTTAGGTTCTTCTTCTCTTTCTTGGCATTGATCACTTTCCTGCAGCAGTCATTGTTCTTCATCATGAGGACGATTGAGCGCGATGCCGCTGAGTTTCCATTTGGACTCAGCCCTCGAGCTCTTGACTTTTTGCCCATTCTGTATGCATTGACAATTTTTGACAAACATTGAAAAACACTGTTATCCGATTGTATACCTAGTGCTTTAATAAGGGTGCCAGCCAATTCTTTAAGGTTTTCACCATCAGCTTCAGGAAGCCCGTTGACGATTAGCTGGTTTGATACCTGGTTGCAGGCGGCACATAGTAATACAGCTTCGTTAGCCGCTGAAAGTAAGGATTTTGCCCCAGTTGTTTTTGTCTCAACAATGCTAAGCCGGCGGTCAAGGTCGTTAGCTAGACTTGCAACTGTTTCAACTCGTTCGGCAGTATCTTGTTGGGCAGACCTAAGTGACCCAATGTCTTCCCGAAGCGATGCTAACTCAGTTACAATCTTATCCACTTTGGATTCACACGTCTTCAGTCCATCCAGTTTACTATTGATGGATTCTAGTAAACTCTGAACCAAGCTGTCAGTGATAGAGCACGCTGGGCACTGAAAACGTAGCCGTTGGACAGCCTCAAAGTCACTGTCAGCATTTAATCTAATGCTGACACATTCTGTATGAAAGCTGTGTTTACAAACAGCTCCAGTAGAGAGTCCCTCCGTGGCCCGAGCAATGTATTCGAAACAGAGCGCGCACGTGACTTGAGGCATATTTGGCACTTTGCTCACCGACTAACCTTAAAATTCCACAGCCCGAGAATAAAAATTTGTTTGAATAAAAATTCTGATGGGAGTATTAAGTCACAATGAATTTTATCGTTACACTCGAATAATAAATTTTTCGGAACTGAATGAGCACACGTACGATTTTATGCGTAGCTTAATTCGTCCATATTTGGTAAATAAACGTAAGCGATTGAAAACACGTATACTCTGTGATAAGATAACGGGAATAACATAATATTGATAATTTTATATAAATTAAACTTTGAGCTCGAATAACTTTTGAACCAGTAGACTTGACAAAAAATCGTACTCCTACCTTTTTTATAGAGCGTCGAATTTCCTACAAAAATATGTACTTCTCATTCTTGTAGGTCAATTCGTCACCAACATGAACAATTTAAAAGAACAACACACATTTTTTACATGTTATTTCCATAAGAAACTTTGGCGGGAAAGCGGAATATCTTAGAGTTAATATTGAGAGCTGAAATTTTTAGAGGATTTTTATTTTTATTGATTTAGAAGCGTTTGAGCCCCTGGGAGCATACAAATTCGAAAACACCCCTGTTAAGGGACACCCCAATGTACATAGTATAGATACAGACGAATGAAAGATAGAAACAGGTAACATACAAAAAATAAGAGGCGCCACATTAAGCGTACGCAAGCACCAAACTACGAGCTTTGGATGTAAAAGAACTTCACGAATCATTGAATAGGTCTAGCCACTAACGGCTAGCATTACCTGAAAGGCTTAGTCTAGCGACAATCACCCTGTCTCTAAAGTCGCCAGAGCAAATAGAGAGTTATTGAGCCTCAGACCAAGCAAGGGAACTCTAAGTGGAATAGAGGTAGAAGGTCAACACAATCTATGTAGCCATTCCAGAACTTGAACAGGAAGAGAAGGTCATTCAATGACCGCATGGAACGCAGGCTACACACCCTCATGCTGGAAGCAATAATTTGGTAGTCATGCTCTATTGGCTTCAAAGGTTCACCTTCTTTAAAAGCCAAAAGCCTGAAAAATTTGAGCTGCATCATCTCTAAAGAACGACAGATGCAGTCGGTATAAGGAGACCAGATCGGGGAAGCATACATAAAAACAGGGCTCACCAGGCCATTGTACAAGTTCAGCGCAGTTTGCAGTGAGTTGAAGTCCTTACAAGATCGCATTACAAATCCGAGTGACTTCATGGCTTTATGAATAGTCTCAGCAACATGAGGAGTAAAAGGAAGTTTAGAGTCTAAGATCACTCCTAAATCTTTAATCTCATCCACTTGACTAAGCATATGGTGGTTAATCGAATAATTAGAAGAGACCAGACTTCGGGATCTTCAGAAGGAGATATATTGACACTTCTTATAGTTTAACTTAAAGGGGGATGTCCAGTTAGAATTTTGAAAAAATCGATTTTTCCCATTTTCTAAAAGTACCATATTTCAAGAGTATTTTCCGACAAATTACAAGCAAATCGGATCGTTATTCGCCGAGGTATATAACTTTGAAGGACACCGTGTCTGACAAAGCTAACCGGCGCTCCCTCGAAAATACTCGAGAGGCAAAGGAAGCTCGTCGTCAAGAAAAAATTGCTGCAGGTGCAGCTAACAAAGCGGAGGAAGGCGCAGTATATGGCCCAGGAATAGACGATTCAATGTAAGTTACAAAATAATTTTATATATTATAATAATTTTTTATCTGCATGCAAATCGTACTCAAAACTTCAAACGCGTTTTTCTCGAAACCATGTTTTCGAAGTCGGTGATCACTGTAACTCGAGAACGGCTTTACCGATCGGTTTGAAATTTGTCTTACTTATTATTGAGTTTAGTTTTGCGCGTGCGTAGAATAAGTGAGAGAGAGGGAGAGAAAGGTGAACGGTTACCACAGGTGTAAAGCATGCGTCTCGTCAGACTGTTGAACAGAGCGCAGTAGAGCGAAGCTCAAGAGACATTTTCTATTCTGTCATATCTATATATATATATTCGTTAATACATTTTCATATAGTAAAAATATATTACGCGGTGTCAAGTTATTCTACTGTTCCTTTACTCCTATTCTTATTTTTCCGAGATCTGCTCCAACAGGTTATGGGCCCAGCACCCTAACTGAGTAATCTGAAAATAATTGGAGAAGTCTTTGGACGAAGGCTAGAGAGAACAGGAGGTGAGTCGGAGCGTCCATAATTTCAAGCACGTTTTCTCGAAGCAAGAAGTTGCGACCACGAGGTCTATTGAGAATCCGAAATGTCTGAAATCACCTCGACACGAAATATAGTAAAATTCAACGGCGGGAATTTCCAAACATGGAAATTTCAGGTGAAAACATTATTAAATGCGTATAGCATACTCGAAATCGTAACAAGCGAAAATGAGATGCCGATCGGTGTCGATGAAGCAGATCTTATAAGAGAATGGAAAAAGGAAAATTCGCGCGCAATGATAGTAATCTCTACGTTGTTGGAAGAAGATCACATGCAACCGTTATTAACATGTGAAACGGCTAAAGAGATGTGGGATATATTGCTAAGGATTCATGAGCAAAAGTCAGTACAAAATGTGCTGCTCTTGACGCAAAAATTCCACGAGTATAAAATGGCGCCCACTGATTCAGTCGTGCGACATATCGCACATGGCCGCGCATTTAGACAATATTGGTGAAAAAGTGTCGAAAGTTACTTTAATCACGAAAGTGCTCGCAAGTCTATCCTCGAAATACGCAACGTTTCTCATGGCGCGCGGCGTGGGATAGTGCCGACCCCGAACGACAAAATTTGGAAAATTTGCAGGAACGGCTAATTCGTGAGGAAACGCGTTTATCAATGAGTGATGAATCGGAAAGTGTGTTCTTGGCATATCGTAAAAATGAAAATAAAAATTGTTGAAAGGACAAAAACAAAAGTGAACAAGCTAAACAAAAGAAAGAAAACGAAAAAGAACGTACCGGTTATTGTTACAAGCGCAAGAAAAAAGGACATTTCATTCGTGATTGCACAAGTAAATATTGTGTAAGAAATAAAAATAATAATAATGAAAGTAATTCTCAAGAAGCACGTGATTACGTGTTCATTGTCGAGCAAACACCTGTACGAAAACAAAATCAGTCGAACGAGAATATTTGGAACCACCTGTCGGTATAGTGAACGCAATACTAAACGCAGATCAAAAAGAGGTCTGGGTTACCGACAGTGGGGCGTCCAAACATATTACGTGCAGACGAGACTGGTTCGAGAGTTACAGTGCAGTAACCGACGGCGGAAAAGTGATGCTCGGTGATGATACCGAGTGTGATGTAATCGACAGTGGGACAATACCTATCCAAAAGTTAATAAACAGTAGATGGATAGATGCGTGCATCGTAAACGTACTACACGTCCCTGACATCAAGAAGAATTTCTATTCGGTCGGTGTTATAACTACAGGTGGTCGCGAAATGGTTTTCAAAAACCATTCGGTAAGAATTATAGACAATGGAAGAGTGTTAGCATCGAGAGTAAAGTTAAGGAACGAAATTTACCGAATGCTGTTTCGTTCTCGTAAAATACCAAACATCGGGAAAGCGAATACATCGACGGTTGATAATCAAGTATAGCACGAAAGACTAAAGCATATTAACGAACGTGATTTACGAGAACTAGTAAAAAAAGGGGCTCGTAACGGGTATTTCGCTAAAAGAAAAAAATAACTTATTCTGTGAGTCGTGCAAAATCGGAAAGTCTCACAGACTACCGTTCCGAAAACTAAGAGAACGCGAACCAACGCTTCCAGGTGAGTTTACACATAGTGATGTATGCGGACCGATGCAGGAGCAAACGCCTGGGGGAGCGAGATTCATGGGTGACGTTCAAGAATGATGCTACAATCTTTCGGTTTGTATATCTTATCAGACATAAAGGAGATGTGTGTGAAACTTTTCAGATATTCGACAAAATGATTGAAAATAGGTTCAATCGAAAAATAAAGGTGCTTCGTTCAGACAATAGAACGGAGTATCGGAACAAAATGATAGATAAATATCTGAATTTTAGAGATATCGTGTTGAGGAATAAAAGGTTTTTCATACTCTTCTGCCTCTTTCGTCTGACTCGTCGACCGCCTGAGAGCGCTACCAATGGCGTGGCCAGTAAGGCAGCCAATGAGCGTGTCACAAACATACGATAGAGGCTTATGCCGGAAGTTCGAGTCAGTCGTTATCTGGCATTCCGTTATGTAAACATGCAACATATACAATAGAGAATAATCTTGTCTAATCCATAATAATCCCGTTATTCAAGATCCTAAAATAACCCGCAAGACACAAATCAAGGTCCTCGTCTCAAAATATCACGAAAAAAAATTCAGCACCATACACTCCGGAACAGAACGGACGAAGTGAAAGGGACAATTGGACAATAATAGAAAGTGCGAGGAGAATGATATTGGTGAAAAATTTACCGACAACGCTATAGGGCGAGACTGCAAGAACAGCTGTCTATCACATGAATCGCAATGGGTCCGTAAGTGTACGTGAACGGAAAACTCCGTTTCAAAAATGGATGGACAAAAAGCCTAATCTTCAACATCTAAGGATTTTCGGTTCCGATGTATTTGTCAATGTTCCGAAACAATTGACGAAGAAATTCGATCTTCGGGCGGAGAAAATGATATTCGTCGGTTACGACTGTGATTCAACGAATTATCGTGTGTACGATCCAAGCACAAGAAAAGTGACGGTATCACGCGATGTGACATTCAATGAACGAAACAACAACATCGAGAACGTACCACGAGAAGAGGATCGAGGGGAGCTACTTCTTCCAGAAGGAAAAACGAAAATCTACGTGTTGACTTGGTTCGAGCAGAGTCCGACTATACCCGTACCTCGACTCTCGAGCTACCGGTAAACGACGCGAGATACCAAAGTACAGAGAGAGAAAAGTAGTATAGCAAGGGGGGTTCTGCGTAGAAACACCTTCTTTACCGACCGAGCCGACCAGTCCGCCTATACATTCTCCCCAGACTCAAACCCTCTTCCGCTCCGCGCAGCCAAGACTCAAACCCTTTTCCGCGATGACGTCACGTCCCGCATTCTTCTCCCACGATAGGACTGCTGATGTGTAACATGAACCACTCCGAATTCCTTTCCCACGGTAGGACTGCTGATGTGTAACATCAACCACCTCACATTCCTTTCCCACCTTATCAACCACGTGACATTCCAAAATTAATAGTTCCGAGAATTGTTTGTCCCAAATTCAACGTCGCACCGAAATCCTTTGACCGCATGCCGCTCGCCGTCAAGTCGAAACTTGTCGAACGCATTGTTTTGTCTAACCACCTTATCAACCACGTGACATTCCAAAATTAATAGTTCCGAGAATCGTGTTTCACTTATTCGGATGTCGGTTTGATATCAACCACGTGACATTTTTTGGCTTGTAACTGCCGTGTGAACTCTACGATGAGTATTTGGACGGGTTCAGACAAGACCAGAGTGCAAGATCGGCCGATAGCCGCGGTACATTCAGAGCCATGGATCTGCGGTGTTGGGTTACCATCGCTGTTGGAATGCCAAAAGGTGCGCGCGCATCCGTACAGCTGCCCTATAAAAAGGACGCTCATCACAGCAAACGATCATTACGTCACAACCTGTCAAGTATACGTGAGGAAAAAGCTCAAGATGGAATCCGCGAAGTGTTTGAGATTGATCGATATTATGGAATCGGCGTTCAAGATTTTATCGGAAAAATCGTCGCCGGCAGAAATTGCAAAATGGATTCGATTCGGAACCCAAAATATCAGGCTATTGAATAGAATCTTACGCAACAACGCCTCAACGATCGGGGAGAAGACAAGAATTTTGACAACAATTGGAATTCTGAAATCGTTGGCAGTCAAATTTCAACAATTTCAAAAAGTGGGTGACGGATTACGAAGCCGTCGAAGAAGCGATCGAGTACGGTGGGAAGATTTGGAGACAGCTTTCGAGAGTCGAATTCGAACGGGAGCCATTATCAATCTGCGGCATAAAGATTTGAACAGGTTTTTGGAAGATGCGAAACACCTCGTCGTTGCAAGACTGAAGAAAATGCTACGAAAAGTGGGAAGTTTAAAAGCAAACTGTGTCTTGTGTTGTAAATTCAATATAACGAAAAACGCTGAACTTGTTGAGGAAATCAAATATTTTAACACCAGAAACCAGATCATCCTCCAGCCAGCTGACATACACGGGTGGTTTGAAGAGAACGTAAAGCAAAAAGTGTTGGCCAAGGTGGAAGATTTTCAAGAGAGAGACTCTGGTTGGTCGCTGACCGAAATAATCAATTTGACTGTAAATATCAACAAGTACGTGCCACTGCGAGGCGGTGTCTTCACATACACACCACTACCGAAAGATATTCAAGATAAGAAGGCTGTCGTCAACATCCGTAACAGAGACGCGTATTGCTTCCTCTGGTCGGTCACCGCAGCCCTCTTTCCAGCCAACAACAAAAATCCCAATGAAATTACTTCGTATCCACATTTCAGCGCAGTGCTACAATACGACGGGTTGCATTTTCCAATGTCTTTAGACAAAAACACCATTTCAAAATTTGAGAAGCTTAACGGTCTTTCAATTAACGTTTACGGTATAGATAGGGCGGAAAAAAAAAGCGCAGTGAAATTGTACCCATTTATTTAAGCCGAAACAAGTCTGATAAACCTACAATCCATCTTTTAGTAATAGAGTCTGAAATCCCTGACGATGATGATGTAGATATGGAAAATTATGAAAAAAACAGAATCTTTCATTTTACTTGTATTCGAAATCTGTCTCGATTAACAAGATCTCAAATTTCTAAGCATAAATGTCGTACTTGGTTGTGCGATAGGTGTCTGTCTCATTTTAATTTCGAAAGATGTTTGTTGAAGCACCGAGCTGATTGCATGAATTTAAACAAAACCAAAGTTATTCTACCTACAGATGAGGAAAAAATACTGAAATTCAAAAATTTCAAGCACAAAGAAACCGTTCAATTCTGCATTTACGCGGATCTCGAATGTTTACTGCAACCCACACATGAAAGTTTTGGGGAAAATAGAACAATTTATCAGAAGCATCTTCCGTATAGTATAGCTTACTATCTACATTGTGCGTTTGACGATTCGCTTTCGAATTTCAAAATTAATCGTGGAGAGACTTGCGTTCAATGGTTTGTGAACGAGTTAGCGGAATTGGCACATTCGTTGGAAGTTTATTTCAAAACTGTTGTACCGATGGAACCACTAAATTTCAATCAAATCAACGAATTTCACTCAACAACAGTGTGTCACATTTGTGAAAAACCGTTTACACTCGCAGACGTGAAACATCGTGATCACTGCCATTTCACGGGAAAGTACCGTGGTGCTGCTCACCGAGGTTGCAATCTAAATTACCAAAATTCGCACATTATCCCACTGATATTTCACAATCTGTCGGGTTACGATTCACATTTTCTGATCAAAGCACTGGCTACATCGTTCGAGGGCACAACTGAGCTTCTACCCGTAAACAAAGAAAAGTACATTTCATTTACAAAATATGTCGAAGGGACAGATATAAAGTTTAGATTCGTAGATTCGTACCGTTTCATGCCCAGTAGTCTTGAGAAATTAGCAACGTATCTCGGTGATGATCAGAAATCAATCACACGAAAATTTTATCATAGCTCAGATGAATTTCAGTTATTGACCAGAAAAGGAGTGTTCCCGTACGAATACATAAACAGTTGGGAGAAGCTCGAGGACAGACGGTTACCATCCAAACAACAATTTTACTCAAAATTAAATGATCAGGATATATCAGACGACGACTATGCACATGCATGTAAAGTTTGGCAAACTTTTAACGTTCAAAATTTGGGAGAGTATTCGGACTTGTATTTACAGGCGGACGTGTTTTTACTGGCCGACGTTTTTCAAAACTTTCGACAGAGCTGTTGGACAACGTACAAACTGGACCCGTTACATTACTACACAGCGCCCGGTCTGTCGTTTGATGCAATGTTAAAATGTACAGGCATCGAACTCGAGCTTCTCACCGACATAGACATGGTTATGTTTATCGAAAAGGGTATTCGAGGTGGTGTGTCACAGTGTTCGAACAGATACGCAAAGGCCAACAATAGATATATGGGAGAGGAATTCGATCCTGAGGTCGAAGAATCTTATCTCATGTACTTTGACGTTAATAATTTGTATGGTGCTGCTATGAGCTTTGCTCTACCATACAGTTCCTTCGAATGGTTATCAGACTTCGGACAATGCGACGTTCTTACCACCTCGGACGATGCGGAGTTTGGTTACATACTGGAGGTGGATTTGGAATATCCTGAGGAACTGCATGAAATTCATAAGGATTTACCACTGTGTCCGGAGCACTACATACCTCCGATCTCGAATAGTAAGCAACCGAAATTGACGCCCACGCTATTTTCCAAGAAAAACTACGTTGTTCACTACCGCGTTTTGAAACAATGCTTACAATTAGGCTTAAAATTACTCAAAATTCATAGAGTTCTCAAATTCAGGCAAACACCGTGGCTCAAAAAATATATAGATTTGAATACCGATTTGCGAAAAAAATCTGACAACGAATTTGAGAAAAATTTTTACAAGCTAATGAACAACGCAGTTTTTGGCAAAACTATGGAAAACGTGCGAAAGTATAGAGATGTCAGGCTGATCACGAAATGGGATGGAAGATACGGTGCTAGAGCTACCATAGCCAAACCCAATTTCCACAGCTGCACCGTTTTCGACAAAGATATAATTATCGTTGAAATGAGTAAGACGAAAGTCAAGTTGAATAAACCATTGTATGCAGGTTTCTCCATCATGGATCTGGCTAAAACATATATCTACGATTTTCATTACAATTACATTAAGCAGAAATTCGGCAACCGAGCAAAATTAATGTACACGGATACCGACAGTTTGATTTACAATTTTACCGTCCCCGACATATACGAACACATGAAGGAGGACTTGCACAAATTCGATACTTCTGATTATCCGCTTGACAACGTTTACGGAATACCTCGAGCAAACAAAAAAGTTCTCGGCTTGATGAAAGATGAGAATAATGGAAAAATCATGCTCGAATTTGTAGGATTAAGAGCTAAGTTGTACGCATTCCGAGTCTTGGGAGATGAGAAAGACAATAAACGTGCCAAAGGTGTCAAAGGATCAGCGTTGAGAAAAATAACTTTCAACGATTATTTGGAATGTGTTTTGAACCGTGAAAATCTATCCTCAAATCAGCATTTGATATTGAGTCGAAAGCACGAGGTATACACCGTAGAACAGCAGAAAGTAGCACTGAGCTGGAATGACGACAAGCGGATCGTGTTTCAAAATACAACCGACACGCTTCCGTGGGGCTACAAGCCTACACCTTAGCTTTGTAATTTATAACTGTACCATGATGTATAAAATATTATTGTTATGTAGGATAGTGAATAAGAACGCTCCGAAATATAAGAAATTGTACAACGATGCATATGTCTGTCGATTGTCTAAAAAATAAAGACGCATACTTGTTGTGTGTCGGATATAAAATAAAGAGGGACATACGTTTTTACAAAAAAAATTCATTTATTCTGGGGGAACGTTATATGAGCGAAAAGTGAAAACTTCATCGCCAGTCTGAAGCTGTTCTTCTTGCAAATGAGAAGTGCTCTGGAACAACAACGTGGATTGAAGAAACGACTAGAACTGCTCCTCAAGAATATTGGAGAAGTAAAACATCTGCTGAAAATCAGATCTGACCTCAATCAACTCACAAGAGATTTCGAGCACATACAACTCGACCGTAACGATCATGGACTTTTCAAAAATTGAACGAAGTCGCTCGCCTGGAGACACTTCTGCCCTTGAAAAAGCTTTCGGACCTCGAAGTATACTTCGAATACCGGGTCAGTGGCGTTCGTCGGGTTAAAACGAAATTTGGAGACAAAATCGTTCTGGACTTGGATGACTCTTTCACGATTTTTCTGCCCAACCGACTGACCAAGGCCCTCCACGAAAATGAAGATTTGTTCCAGAAGGTGACGACAGCCAGTAAGGAGATACGGTTGCATCTACGCTATCTTGGCGGACCCTACGGTCAACTTGAATTCGTATACGTATAATCTGAGTATCGCATTCGAATATCCAATGTTCTGTGTAAGTCTTACGTTCAATAAACAAAAAAAAAGATTGAAATTATGAATATTTTTTCATTTATCCATCATGTATACCTTTGATCCTACGTACGTTTTGTACCTTGTAATTGTATCTAGAATTAAGTGTCAAAATCTAAGAAAATGCTACTCCGAACACCACTTAGCAACGATGGAGGGTTTCGAGCTGCGTCATGTAATGTGAACTCTACGATGAGTATTTGGACGGGTTCAGACAAGACCAGAGTGCAAGGTCGGCCGATAGCTGCGGTACATTCAGAGCCAAGGATCTGCGGTGTTGGGTTACTATCGCTCTAGGAATGCAAAAAATAACTCGGTTTGAGTACAGCTCGGTCAAGGATGGAGAGCAAGGTCGAATCTTACATAAGCTTCGTATTGAAAAAAATTCTCTCTTAAGAGCTAAGGTGAAGGTATAAAATTATTTCATGAATATTCTTTAAAAAAAAACAGTTTTATTACATCTGTCGCGAACAGAAATAATAAAATAATGTACAACTCAGTCATAACAAAATTTAATATGGAAGGTTTAGGTAATAAGCAGGGATGTTTTAAATATATCGTTCTGAGGAGGGCCCCCATCACGGCTGAAACGTAAACACAAAAAAAGTGTTTTGATGTTCACGACCTTCATATCCAAGAATAATATTATTCAACAATTCACCAAGGTCAAGAAAAATCGTCTTCTTCACTATTCCAGAATTTCCGAATTCCCTGGCTTTTACGGGTCTCAAGATTTTTGAAGTTACAGCATTGTTCAGCTCTGCGGGATCTGCGACATTGCACAGTCTCTTGTTCCGTATATTACGCTTCGACTGCCATGACTTTGACGTTGATATAAGCTGAGCTTTGTATAACTTTTTTGACTTGCATATATCATGTAAGACTGACGAGTCTGCATCGGATGCGTTGAGCTTATATATATAAGCCGATAGATCGCAAGAATTTGGAAACGGTGCGCACTGCGTTCTGCGCATATCGGAAAAAAAAATGACGTCAGAGATGCGGTGCGCACTGCGTTCTGCGCATCTCGGAGTGAAAAAATGACGTCAGAGACGACTGGGTCCACCCTTTATCCGACCCGCCATCCCTAAATTTTGACGACAAAAAAAAAAAAATCGAAATCAAATTTGAAATTGAAGAAAAAAAAAAAAAATTTGTTGAAAAAAAAAAAATTGGAGCACGCGGTACTTGGCGGGCCCATGTTTATATTGCCATCATAATATTTATATAGCTCGACTTGTATTTTCTTGTGCTCGTTTTAAAAAGGCCCGCCAAGTACCGCGTGCTCCAATTTTTTTTTTTTCAACAAATTTTTTTTTTTTTTCTTCAATTTCAAATTTGATTTCGATTTTTTTTTTCGATTTTCTATCCAAAAAAAATTCAATAGGTTATAGGCCCAGTCACGCTGACTGCGAGAAGGGATCTAGATTGGTAGAAAAGCGGTTCTCGGGAGTGTCGCGAAAAGAGCGGTTTCGCTACGCGAGAAGCGTAAAACGCGGTGTAATTAGCGTGTGAAACGTGCTGCGTAAAACGCGGTGTAAAAACGCGAGAAGCGTACCGGTAAGCAATCCCGGTTTGAAAGTCACGTGGTGTAACCGGCGGACGGCCATCTTGGATAAAGTACCTCGTGTGAGAGTTCGTGCGCAGGAAGAGAGCAAAACGAATCCACGATGTCTGAGGCAATCACAACAAAGAATGTCTCAAAATTCGATGGCCATGATTATCAAGGCTGGAAATTTCAGATGCGGGCGTTATTTATGGCGCATCGTATGTGGGGAATTGTGAACGGTGCAAAAAAGAGGCCGGCCGGAGCGACACCAGAGGCTAAGGCATGGGACGTCGAGAATGCGCGTGCCATGTTCCTTCTGTCGTCAACGCTCGAGTCAGAATAAATGCGACCATTATTAATTTATGAAACCGCATGTGAAATGTGGAGGAAATTGGCGTCGATTCACGAACAACGATCGGCGTCGAACAGATTAATGCTCTCAACGAGACTGTATGAGTATTAGGGTGATTCAAAAAAAAAAAATTAATTTTTTTTTTCTTCCAAACAGGCTCAAAAGTTTCTTTTGGATGTAAAAAAATTATTGTGAAAATATGAGCCCTTAATATTAATATTAAGATAGTCCTCATCGCATTTTTGTAATTCCCATAAGAATAAGATGGGAAAAATTATTTTTGCTTCTTCTGATTTTTATACCGTTCATACAACTGATTGACTCATAAATCGCTGTTATAATCTTTATAGAGAATTGAACGCTCTACAAAAAAGGTTTGATAACATTTTTTTATTAGTCCACGCGTTCAAAAGTTATTGAAGATCGAAGTTCAATTTTTTAAAAATTTGATCGAATTTAGTGAATTACACCGAAACTGTTGGTTTTGGTGACAAATTAAGGATCAAATATTTCGTCAAACATTAAGGGGGATAGCCACTGTGAAATTTCAAAAAAAAAAATTTATTTAAGGATCAAATATTTCGTCAAACATTAAGGGGGATAGCCACTGTGAAATTTCAAAAAAAAAAATTTATTTAAGGATCAAATATTTCGTCAAACATTAAGGGGGATAGCCACTGTGAAATTTCAAAAAAATAAATAATTTGTCACCAAAACCAACAGTTTCGGTGTAATTCACTAAATTCGATCAAATTTTTAAAAATTTGAACTTCGATCTTCAATAACTTTTGAACGCGTGGACTAATAAAAAAATGTTATCAAACCTTTTTTGTAGAGCGTTCAATTCTCTATAAAGATTATAACAGCGATTTATTAGTCAATCAGTTGTATGAACGGTATAAAAATCAGAAGAAGCAAAAATAATTTTTCCCATGTTATTCTTATGGGAATTACAAAAATGCGATGAGGACTATCTTAATATTAATATTAAGGGCTCATATTTTCACAATAATTTTTTTACATCCAAAAGAAACTTTTGAGCCTGTTTGGAAGAAAAAAAAAATTAATTTTTTTTTTTTGAACCACCCTAATGAGTATAGAATGGAAGCAAACGACTCGATCACTCAGCACGTCGCCAAAGTTAATAACATAGCGGCTCAGCTGATGGACGTAGGAGAGGCAGTCTCAGATACGACGATCATGGGGAAGATTTTGGGAAATCTGACGCCGAAATATTCGAATTTCCTGACCGCATGGGACAATATGCCGCCAGAAATGCAAACGCTTGAGAATCTGGAGGAACGGCTGCGTCGCGAAGAGTCGCGTCTGTCAGCGAACGACAACACTGAAAGTGCGTTCGTAGCGATGAGAAATTCGAAAGAAAAGGAAAAGGACAAGGACAAAAGAAAAGTGAGTTCAAAGCAGGACACGAAATATAAGAAAGAGGGTGCGAAGCCCAAAGTGCGATGTTTCAAGTGTCAAGAACTCGGCCATTACGCGTCATCCTGTAAAAAGAAAGGCAGTGACGGTGGCGGGAACAATTCGAGTGATTGTGCCTTTGTCGTTGAGAACACGAGTGCGGGTAATGAGAAAGATACCGGTAAAAGTGCTGTGTTTCAAATTCCGTCAGAGGTAGTGAGAAGGATACTCGCTGCCGATAAAAGCGATAGCTGGTTGACCGACAGCGGAGCGTCGCGTCACATCACTTACCGACGGGACTGGTTAAGTGACTATCGCGAGTTACCGGTAGGTAACACGGTGTCTCTCGGAGACACCGAGTTACCGGTAGGTAACACGTTGTCTCTCGGAGACAGTAAAGAGCGTCGTGTCGCTGGAGTCGGTACAGTGGAGATCGAGAAGTTCGTAGACGACGGATGGGTATCGTCTCGTATCGAAAACGTGTTACATATCCCGGATATGACGAAAAATTTATTTTCGGTTGGTGTCTGTGCGGAAAAAGGCCTCGGAGTGCTTTTTCGGAGAAATGGCGTGCGTATTGACAATAACGGGTTCGCGGTTGGTTACAGCGTGAATCTCAAGAATAAAATCTATCAAATGATTTTTAAAACCAAAAATGCGAAGTGCGGCAGTGAAGCCAACGATGTGAAAACGAGTTTGTGGAGTTTGGCATGAGAGACTTGGACATGTGAACGCACAGGCGGTGCGAAGCCTAGTCAAAGAAAACCTAGTAAAAGGCGTCGAGTTTTCGGAAAACACTGAGACAGTTTTTGTGGTTCGTGTTAGGAAGAGAAATCCCATAGAAAAGTGTTCAAGAAAACGCGAGTTCGCGCACAGACAACACCGGGAGAAGTGATCCACACGGATGTGTGCGGACCGATGTCCCCAACATCTCTCGGTGGTGCGCGATTTTTGTTGACATTTGAAGACGATGCGACAAGTTTTCGTCATATATATTTCCTAAGGCACAAAAGTGACGTTCTTGAAAAGTTTAAAAGGTTCGACAAACTCATCGAAAACAAATTTGGCAGGCCGATGCGGGTTCTTCGGTCGGACAACGGTACGGAGTTTGAAAACAAGGAAATGGAAAGCTACACGGATTCCAGAGGAATTCAACGCGAGTTCACAGCTCCGTACACGCCACAGCAGAACGGTAAATCGGAAAGAGACAATCGAACGTTGATTGAAAGTGCGCGGACCATGCTACTGGCGAAAAATCTCCCCAAATATCTTTGGGCGGAAGCGTGCAGTACAGCCGTGTACTTGATGAACCGAGCTGGAGCATCGAGTGTAACAAAAGGAAAAACTCCGTACGAAGAATGGATCGGTGTGAAGCCGGACCTGACGCATCTGAGAATATTTGGCTCAGAAGCGTTTGTCAAGGTACCGAAGCAGCAACTCAGAAAACTAGATGCGCGCGCGAAGAAACCGACTCTCGTCGGTTACGAGAGTAATTCCTCGAATTACAGACTCTTCGACCCAAAAAAATAAAAAGGTGATAGTGTCGAGAGATGTGACATTTCATGAAGTCGTCGGACTGTCAGTTCTATCCGAGGAAGGCAAATCGAGTGAGCTGATTTTGCCGAAGAAAGAAGAGCGTGAAGTGAACGAAGAAATCATTCCAGCTCCGGCGGAAGAAGACGAAGAAAACGACGACGACGGGGTGTTCGAGTTAGCTGAGGAAGAAGTGGAACAGCCGGAAGCTGCTTAAGGTGAAAAACGATAATTATGAGATCGGAATCTCATTCGAAAGCCGTCGAGATTCGAAACAAACGTCGCTGAGTGTTCAATACCGGTAACCTACGGAGAAGCCCTTCGCAGCAGAGAGTCGGAAAAATGGCGGCAAGCCGTTGACTCAGAACTCGAATCACACCGGGAAAACGGAACCTGGACGCTGGTGAACAGGCGACCAGGAATGAAAACAATCGATTCAAGATGGGTTTTCAAGGTCTTAAAAGGCGAAAAAGGAAAAATTCGTCGATACAAGGCTCGTCTCGTAGCAAGAGGGTTCATGCAAAGAGAAGGCGTGGACTTCACCGAGAGGTTCGCTCCAGTCATGAGATACGACTCGCTGCGGGTTCTTTTGGCTATGGTTGCAGCAAAAGATTTGGAGCTTTCTCAATTTAACGTACAAACAGCATTTTTGTACGGATCACTCGACGAAATGATTTTCATGGAATTGCCCGATGGACTGCCGGTAGACGAGGGATCGCGAGAGAGCAAAGTGTGCCTCCTCGATAAGTCGCTGTATGGATTAAAACAATCCCCTCGCTGCTGGAATCGGGAATTCAGCTCGTTCCTCCGGAAATTTAAATTCAAAGAAACGAGCGCGGACAAATGTATTTTTCTCGGTCGAGTGGGAGAAAGCGTCCTGTACCTGGCCCTTTTTGTCGACGACGGCCTGGTAGCAGCGAAAAACAGAGGAGCGATCGACGTCGTTCTCAAACATCTGAAGGAAGCGTTCAAAATCACCATCGGAGACGCAAGCTTGTTCGGGGGAATGCAGATCGAACGAGACAGATCAACGAGGACAGTGTTTGTGCATCAGAGCACATACGCGAGAAAAATTCTCGAGAGATTCGAGATGGTCGATACGAAGTCGACAAGTGTACCGTGTGAAGCGGGATCGAAACTTCTACCGTTATCCGAAGGTGAAGAGGGCGAAGAAGTTCCGTATCGAGAGGCCGTGGGGTCTCTGATGTTCCTGTCGATTGTGTCTCGCCCAGACATATCGTTCGCAGTAAATTTGGTTAGCAAATTTCTCAATCGACACAGCAAGGAACATTGGCGCGCGGTGAAGCGCATCATTTCGTACGTCGCCGGGACGATGAACTACAGAATAAAATATCAAGGCGAGGACGGCGGGTTAATTCTGAGAGGATACTCGGACGCTGACTTCGCAGGAGATGTGGAAACGAGAAGATCCACAACCGGGTACGTTTTTGAGCTGGCTGGTGGCCCGGTGATTTGGGCAAGTCAACGTCAAAAACTCGTCACGCTCAGTACAACTGAAGCAGAGTACGTGGCAGCGTCGATAACATCGCGGGAAGCGGTGTGGCTGAGAAGACTGTTATTCGACATCGAGCAGCCTTGTGAAGAGGCAACGGTCATCCACGTAGACAACCAAAGTGCAATTCGACTCGCAAGAAACCCGGAGTTTCATAAAAGGACGAAACACATCGAAGTGCGGTGTCATTTCGTGCGAGAGAAAGTTCAAGCTGATGAACTGAGAATCGAATACCTTCGGACCGAAGAACAGAAGGCCGACATCCTTACAAAGGCTTTAACGAAAAATCGATTTTGTAAACTGAGGGACGACATCGGGGTTAAGGAACTCTGACTCTACTCAAACGGCGGAAGTGTTGATTTGGTTCGAGCAGAGTCCGACTATACCGGTACCTCGACTCTCGAGCTACCGGTAAACGACGTGAGAGGCGTCGTACCAAAGTACAGAGAGAGAAAGCATTCGTATTCTCTTTCAGTTTGTCTCCAGCTCTGTGAAGGAGGAGTTACAGACAAAGTCATTCCGAGCTTAACCTGTTAACTAATTTTCGCTATCATTCTAATAAAGTTTATTATCGTAATTATTATTGTAATTCTCGAGTGTAACAATTTTATTGCAACCCCTTCTACCAGTCATCCAATTATCCCTTCTCTTTGAACTCATTGAGTTTTTCTTTTCTATCCAAAAAAAATTCAATACTACGAAATCAACAGCGACAGCGAAGACGACGTAGAAGAGATTTTTGAACAAGCGGTAAAAGCCAAAGAAGAAAATCGAGAAAATGTTCGTATACAAGACATGCCTGTAAATACACGACCGATTTTAAGAAATCGAGAAAGTTTGAGGAGACCGCTGAGGTAGGAGGTAAACATAACCCAGTATGTCGAACCGTTGTCATACAATGAAGCTGTAAAAGGTTGTGACGCCGAATATTGGATCGGGGCAATAGAAAACTGTAATATACCTATGTATTGTTAACATTGTATTGTGTATGTGCGATTGAGCTTGATGTGTGTATGTGTGCAAGTACCGAGCGCGAGCGAGCGACGACGGCGTCATCAGTCAGTCGACACCAGAGCCTTGTACGATGAATATAACACTACTAGTATAGTTATATATTGTGACGGGACGCCTCGTCGGCGTACCGGCACCTGACGGTCAACCCGAGCTCCCAATATTATGCTTACCGGTGACAAGCCCAAAACTTGCGACACACTCGGTAACCCCACCACGTACCAATAAACCAACCAAATCACGCGATTTACCGTGCTCCCTCTTCAAAGGGCACGGCCAATCACTATTCACAAAATCTGCGAAACTGGACGACTAGCAGGTATCAAAGTCGAGCACAAATGTGGCTCGACATCTATTGATCATCTATCGTATATCGTACGCAGAGTAGACCAGTTATTCGTCCGACTCAGGATTCATCCGCACATTTGCTCGGCGGAGCACGACACCTCAACGAGGAACCAGCAGTCGACTTAACTCACGATCACGAGACGTGGACTCGTCACTGCAAGAATCCTCGAACACCACTCTCAATCGAAGGAGGGTATTCAACGTATTCAACGAATTTCATCTCTTTTTAATAAAAGTCCTCAGGTAATAGGGAGCCGTATTTGAACTAAGCTCAGCATTGCGACTGACGTCAAAACTCAGATACGGTGATCGTCGCAGAATCCTCTGACCCATAGGTGGGGCCCCTGAACCTATAAGGAGCCTCCTGCATTGCGACAGGATGTCTTGATATGGGCGACGGTATATTTGCGTAGAATTCCCGTCCTTCTGACCACCGCACTATCACATAAACAATATTCTGTCTTGCCGTCTGCAAAACAAATCATTGTCAATACCGAATAATAACTCAACAATGACGATTTTCCATCGTCAAACACCGTCCTTCTGACCAACACGCTATCACATAAATAACATTCTGTCTTGCCATACGCAGAACAGATCATTATCAATACCAAATAATAACTCTTCAACGACGATTTTCTATCGTCAAACACCGTTCTTCTGACCACCATGCTATCACGTCAATAATATTCTATCTTGCCGTTTGCGAAACGAATCATTATCAAACCAAATAAGAGAAACCAATTCCTTCTTACCTTTCAACAATATTTCTCAACATTATAAGAAGAGTAAATTCACGACACTCTTTCCTGTCATAGATCCCACTTCTTGGGGACATAACATAATCACTGGTCAAAGATTTCCTCTTGGAAAACAAATCTCTCTCCACACGAGTAAACCGCTCATTACGATTATTCTGTGTCTTGCTTCACAAGCACAGAACAAGTTTGACCCTCAACCGCTCACACGACCTGTGATGATAGGTTTATTCCACTCGTGCCATTGCACATGAGAGTGATGAAACAACTTCTGAGGCTATCTCGAAAATCAATTTAAACCGGTCAAACTCTAGCAACCTCTTCCAGGAGCTCATCAAAGAATTAACAAATAACTATTTTCCACCTTCCTTCCGAGTCCAGAGACCGAATCCTGCCGTTTCACTTACGAGACAGGAAATTCTTAAAACTAATACTATATTCGAGTTTGCGCGAAACCACCGCGTTACTTTTCATGTTACGTATGAAATTCTAGCGATATTCGGCGGATAAATAAACACGAATCGTTTCAATACATTGTGTCAAAGTCATTCGTTACCATTCCCAAAATTTTCCCATTACAACAATAGGTAATGGGCCCAGAAATTTAAAAAAAATTCTTGTTGTAAAGAGTCGTGTTTTTTGGGCGCCAAAAGTGATATCTCACGCACAAATAGTTCTCGTGAGCCCGGCCAAGTCATCAGCTCGTTTGAACGAGTCGACCGGTAAACAAAATGGCTACCACCTCGCATTCGCATTACTCACTTTACCAGTCAATAACAAAGCTCACTGGTCGTGATAATTACCGAGATTGGGTATGTGATATGCGAGCATATTTTGAAATTGCTGGACTCTGGAATGTGATAGAAGCTGTGCCACCTATTGTTCTCGAAACCGATGCAACCAAGAAAAGTGAAGTCGCATCGCGCATAGTTCTTGCCACACATCCGTGTGTTCGACATCATTTCAACGAAGAAATTGATGACGCAAAAACGATATGGGAAAAATTGAATGAGGCATTTCAGGACACCGGACTCTTCAGAAAAGTAAATTTGCTTATTTAATTTTGCAATACTCTGTAACGTGGCGTTTCAGAGTCGCCCGTCACAAGGGCACACAACCGTTATTATTTCTAGTTTACGTGTCCTCAGCAGAGTACTCCAATCGAACTCGATACAAAATAGGCAATAACTACTTTTAACTAATTCTTTTTTTTGTAAATTCTTTATTCCGCGCTTCGGCGCAAGCTAATAAGGTACGTGGACGACAACGATCCCGACCAACGAGGGACCAATAGCTACCTTTTCCAGCTCTCGACGACTTCGCCTACCGACGGTCTAATCAGACTATACTGGCTACCTTGGTGCACTTCTATACACCAGGGGTAGCCTCCACCCGAACCTTCCGTATCGCCTCGACTGCCGGTGAACAGGGAGATAAAAATCCTCCCGACGGCCGAGGGCATCGTTCCTCGAGGAGGAACCAGCCGCCCGCTCTATCGGATGCCGCAAGGATGGCGTGAAGGGCAGACCGTAGCCTGCCATCTCCCGACTTACCGGCCTGGTGCCGGACCGACCCCAAACCACTACGTCCAGGTTGATAAAGCCATCGTTCCGAGGATCGACGCTACCTTCCTGTCGGCAAGGACGAATTGTGTGGGTCGTGGTCCACGGTTTGGCCAACCGTCTGACTGCACGACCTCGGGTACAGGCAGCCGGCTACTGCCTGTACAAAAGCCGGTGGAAGTGAACAATGAGGCGTCACTCTCCACTCGGTAACTTTGACCGAGAGGCACCCTGTGTATGCCTCTGTCAAAGAAGTCCCCGATGATAGGCAACCTGGACAGTAAACCGAAGCAGCTATTAAATCGTACGAGTTGGTGTCAACGACGAAATCACGAGCAGCACATTACGCCACATCTAGCGGTAATTTTGGAAGACGCATGACCACGCCGTAACCAATATTCGCCACAGGGGGATGGCCTATTTGCGGTGGGGGTCAAACAGCCAATCAAAGGGAAGAAGAATCACCTCGCGACAACCGAGAGATCGGCGAGCCGAACTCCGACCTCCTTCTATTCTACGCTTGACCTGCTGAGCGATAGCTGTGTTTATCCGTATTCTCCCGATTATTCTCTCGTTTTGAGCTACCGATCCTTCTTCCTCTCGTTCTATCGTTACTCTATCTACCGTTTCTCCATACCCTCTATCGTTGCACTATCGTTAACTTCTACCTGTAAATTCAAGTCCTTTCCTTCCTTTCTATTTTCTTTTGATTATTCTAAGTATTATTTAAACTAAATTCAGTGTTGTGTGCCTGAAGTCACCAACCAAGGTAAGGCTTCTGCCTCTGTATTGTATCGTTACGAAGTTGCTCATAATTTCTATTCTTTCTTATGGTATTCATCGACTTTGTGTGAATCATGGTCCACGGCTTAAAGTTGCAGTAAGCCGCCGTGTGACTGCATGATTTCGGTCATTAATATTATATTTATCGTTTCTTGGTTGCATCGTGCGATGCCAGTTTTGTGTGAATCATGGTCCACGGCTTAGAGTTGCAGTAAGCCGCCGTGCTACTGCATGATTTCAGTAATTAATTATTTTTGTGTCTGAGCGACCTCGTAACTGCCAAATAATTATTTCTTTTGTATTTATGATTTTTCTGATTATTTGTGAATTACTATTAGCCTGCTTCTGTACTTTCTATCGTATTTTGAGCCCTATTGGCTTTACGTTTCATTCCATACTCTTTTGTAATAGTAGTGTGCTTTATATTTTATTTCTGTTATTGCTTATTATATTTTTATTTATTTTTGTGCCTATTGTATCGTATATGGAGTTCCTTGGAGTACAACCGAGCGTAGGATCAGCCCCTAAATATTACCGCACTTTTTTTTCTATTGCTATTGGCAATTTTATATTATTTTTGCCTGTTATTCTTTTCTCTGTATCTTGTTAAATTAAGTTCTGCGAATTATTCTTTTGTACTGCGGTGTATTTAGTGTATTTCTTTATTTTGTAAACTCTGCGAAATTCTCACTCTCATAATTTTATATTCCGTATTCTCTCAAAAGTTGTGTTTAGGAATTCATTGTTTAATTTCTCAGGTCCGTAATAATTATAAATTATTGATTCTACCGTTTATGAATAATTCTACCGAAAGTTATCTAATCGATCGTTTACGCTACCGATTTTGTAAATTGTTAATAAATATCAATCTCTCGTACTGGTTATAATCTATGGTAAATTCGTCTTATTATCTACCGAACTATCGTTACGTTGTTTTCTACCGATTGCAGTAAAGTTCTCTCGTTTTTAATTGACAGAATAATAATTTTCGTAGCTTCATTTGCACCTTGGGTAAGATCACGTCGCCCAGTGACGTGTAGTTTTAAGTAAATTCTTGCATTGTATCGCATCTCCCGACCTACGTTCATTTTTCTCTGTTAACTGCCGTCTCTCATTTCAAAGCTACCGTTTACTGCTATTCTACCGAAATTATTGTGAACAACGGTTGCTTATTTTAATAACTACCGCTGTCGATACCATTTTATTTGCCTGTCTCAACCATGTAAACTTCTCGACAATATATGATCGATTGACCCGTTCATTTTCCTTCTGACTTGAGTTTATTCTTCATTTCGTTATTTTCTTTAATTCTGTAATTACTGTTAGCTGCCTTGAATACCGCCACTCTACCAGCTCGTACGTGTGCGTACCTGAGCCTAGCCAGCCATACAACGATTTCTCTATTTATTCATCGTACGGTTTCGTATTATTTTTATTGATTGGTATTATTGTTTTAAAATCGACGCTAACACGTCTGGCGCCCAACATAATTGATTTTGTTATAGTTTGATATTTTGAATAAGTGGAGAATCGCGCCAAAGTGTCAACGGTAAGTCCTCATCCGAGGGTAAAAGAATTTAGCGTTACAACTCATCTAGAAGATTGTGACTCCGAGGAAGATTATGTTCAAAAGAAAATAACGACAGCCAATAAGCTTCGCGCCATTGGCATGCTTGTACCGGATGATTGGGTCGGAGCATTGATGTTGGCGAGTAATAACAGCGGATTTAGTCAAGACTGAAATATTGGAAGAAGTCAAATACAAGGAATCCAGTAGCTGTGGTGGTGACGCGCACGGTCTGTATTCAAGAGTACCGTTTAAAGGTGATCGGCGCACGAAACCCTACAATAACAACAACAACAACAACAAGGCTTGGCTGAAACGTCAGTTATGTTATCATTGCCATCGACATGGGCACCTAGCTGCTGATTGTCGCAGTAAACCATCATCACAACAACACTTGCACAGTAAGGTATGTGTATCATCTCAGCGGGACGACAACGACGACGAAGGAGACTCTCGAGAGGAGCAGACAGAGCAAGTAGCGAATATGTGCAGTTTCGTCAGTTTCGTCGCAAGCGGAGACAACCTAACCCGTGAGTGGATCATGGACTCTGCGGCATCGAAGCATATGACCAACAACAAAGCGTATGTATGTAACTTGCGTCCCTCAAAAATAACTGAGGTTATATCAGCCGACAAGGCTCGTATGAAAGTAGAGGGAGAGGGCGATGTATATATTATAGTAAAGTCGAAATCAGTATTTTCTAAAGTTCATTTACAAAATGTTTTGTATGTACCAAATTTAGCTGCGATTTGAATTTCAATTAGTTGTTTAGATAAAAATGGTGCTCCCGTAGATATTGAAAATAATATGTGTTTTGTCTATAAAAATAATATTAAAATACTTGAAGCGATTTTAGTCAAAAATGGAATTTATAAAATACCGAATTGTTTAAGTCTAAAGAAAATACCAGCTATTGAAAAACCTGTAGCTTTTGTAACATCTTCACAAATAGTCAGTGGGTATACTTGGCATCGCAGATTAGCACATTTAAATTACCAACAGCTATATCAGCTTAATCAATCAGCTGACGGTATTAAAATAATAAAATCTAAATTACCTACAACCTGTGATCCATGTATTTATGGTAAGTTAGTGAGAAAACCCTATCATGCATCTGATTCACGAGCAAGTAGAATTTTAGAGCTCGTACACACTGACGTTTGTCGAGGTGATAGATTATCAATCGAGGGTCATAAATATTTTCTTACTTTCGTGGATGACTACTCTCGAATGATTTTTGTTTATCTCTTGAAAAATAAAACTGAAGTAGTTACTTGTTTTGAAAATTTTATCAACTTTATTCAGAATCAAACAGGACAAAAAATAAAGTCATTGAGAAGCGATAATGGAAAAGAGTATGTAAATGGCAATTTAAAAAAATTTTGCAAAAATTCGGGATTGAACATCAAACTATCGTTCCCTATAATCCGCAGTCTAACGGGCGCGCGGAGAGAACAAATAGAAGTCTCTTAGAGAAAGCTCGTTACATGATGTCTGATTCGGGTTTGGACAAACATTTCTGGTCTTATGCAATAGCGACAGCAGCATATTTGTCCAATCGATCTCCTAAGCAAATTTTAAATAATAAAACTTCTTATGAGGCATGGTATCAAACAAAACCTGATTTATCGCATCTCAAAATTTTTGGCTGCAAAGCATATTCCCATATACCTGATCAACTGAGAAAAAAATTTCAAGAACAAACCATTGAATGTATCTTTTTAGGTTATGGTAAAGACAAAAATACATATATTTTATGGAATATTTCACAAAAGAAATCCCACACCAGTATAAATGTAACTTTTAATGAAAACACAGATGATCCAAATAATAACATTATAAATTTACCAATAGATTATGAAAACACTATAGTACCTGAAAATTCGAACGGAACATTATCTGAAACTCGAAAAGTACCCGAAATAGTCATAGAAAATTTCGAAACTCCAGATCAGTCTCAATCGGATTTAATGGAAGTTGATGAAAATAATTTACAAATTAATAATAATAGTGACCAAAATAATGATCCGATCGAGTCTGATCAGGAAGGTGGTGCTTCTTTGAATTTGTCTCGAGAATTGCAAAGATCCTCTCGAGCCAATAAAGGCAAAACAAATAAATAAAAAGATTATGCAACAAGTTTTAACACTACTCAACCTATATTGACAGATCCCGGTTCGTATGAAGAAGCTGTAAATGCTCCAGATTCGTTTGAGTGGCTAAAGCCATGGAAAAAGAATACTTATCAATACTATCACATGATACTTGGGAGTTAGTAGATCCTCCACCTAATGCGAATATTGTCGGATCAAAATGGGTTTTCAAGCGTAAAAATCTTAATACTTTGGATGTTGTATATAAAGCACGGTTGGTAGCACAAGGGTTTTCGCAAAAACCAGGGGTAGATTTTGATTTGGTTTTTTCACCGGTAGTAAGATATACAACAATTCGAGTTTTGATCGCATTAGCTTGTAAATTAGATCTGCATATACGACATTTAGACATAAGTACAGCTTTCCTTCATGGTGATCTCAAACATGAAATTTATATACAGCAGCCAAAAGGATTTATTGCGCCACAAACAAAGAATAAAGTATGTAGATTAAAAAAAGCCTTATATGGACTGAAACAAGGTAGTCGAGTATGGTATGAGAAATTACATAAAAGTCTTATAGAAATGTCCTTGCAACAGTGTCGACAAGATCCATGCGTTTATTATGTAGTAAAATCAAATATTATTTTCATTGTAGCAGTATTTGTAGATGATATGTTTGTATTTTATAATTCATTAGATCACATGCAAGAATTTCTCAATAGAATGTCAGTAAATTTTCAAATGAAGGATTTGGGAGATGCTAAGGAATGTTTAGGTATTCAAATTATTAGAAGTAATGGAAAAATTCAGATTCATCAACATAATTATATTTTGAAAATTCTAGAAAAATATGCTATGGAAGAATGTAATGAATCTACAATACCTATGGCGGTGGGAACTTTTTTATTCCTAGCAACCCTCAAAGTCCATCACAAGATGATAAATTAAAATTAATACCCTACCAAAATGCAATAGGATCATTAATGTTTTTAGCACAAGCGACAAGACCAGACCTAAATTTCTCTGTTGGATTGTTAAGTAAATATAATACTAAGTATACTCTGGCACATTGGGAAGCATTAAAATATATTTTACGTTATTTAAAGAAAACATATGATTTAGGAATTACTTATAAAAGAGATTCAAATGTATTAGTAAAAGGATATTGTGATGCTAGTTATGCTTCTGATAAAATGAATTGTGTATCTACCACAGGCTATATTTTTATACTTCAAAGGGATGCAATAAGTTGGCGATCTGTAAAACAACATACGATTTCAAAATCATCAACCGAGGCAGAAATTCAATCAATTGCTGAAGGTGTAAGCGATGCATTATGGTTGAAAGATTTGTTTTTCGAATTTGCAATACAAAGAAATGTACCAATGGAGATATCATGTGATGATAAAGGCGCTGTAGACTATAGTAATAGTGCTAATTTTAGTCGTGCAACAAAACATATTATAGTAAAATACAATTTTATAAAAGAAAGAATTGAAATAAACCATGTAAGTGTGAAACATATTCCAGGCAAAGACATTATAGCTGATTCATTAACAAAACCGAATGGTTGTAATAAATTAAATAAATTTGTACAAGATATGGGACTAGAGAAAGTAAAAATCTAATATAATGAATTTTATAAAAGTGATGAATGAATAGTGTAGCAAAATTATATTTCAGTTTAAAAGAATATTCTTTTTTTATTTTGTTTGTAATACAGTCTCAATCCAGGGGGCGTGTTAACATTGTATTGTGTATGTGTGATTGAGCTTGATGTGTGTATGTGTGCAAGTACCGAGCGCGAGCGAGCGTCGACGGCGTCGTCAGTCAGTCGACACCAGAGCCTTGTACGATGAATACAACACTACTAGTATAGTTATATATATTGTGTCGAAGTCATTCGTTACCATTCCCAAAACTCTCCCATTACAACAAAATGTATGTACGATAAACAGAAACATGTAAACAGGCGTAAGTAGAGCACGGTCTACGGAGACTCGGGCAGTCGAGTCCAAGGCCTGTACAAGGAAACATATAATAAAGACAATGCTGAGTACATCGACTCAAATTATTACCCTTACCAGCTACGTAACAACTAGATGCTCACAAGAAAAATGAGACATGGGTAATCGAAAAAATACCAAAAATTGTAAAAACTATTGATTCAAAATGGGTCTTTAAAATTATAAAAGATATGCAACGAAAAATACTACGTTATAAAGCTCGTCTGTGTGCGCGAGGCTCTATGCAGGAATATGGACTTGATTTCACCGAAACATTCGCACCAGTGGTGCGATATGACTCGCTAACAGTATTTTTGGCAAACATCGCAGCTCAAGATCTCGAAGTTGCACAATTTGACGTGCAAACTGCATTTCTCCATGGTGATCTAAAACAGGAGATATAGGTATATGCAGGTTCCTAAGGGACTTTACGTTAACGGAGAATGGTCGGAAAAAGCGCGTAAAAGTGTCGTGTGTAGGTTAAGAAAATCCGTATATGGGTTAAAGCAGTCACCGCGCTGCTGGAACAAGAGTTTCAGTGAATTTCTGAGAGCGTTTAAGTTTACAGAAACAGAAGCCGACAAGTGCATTTTTGGAGGAAAAGTGAGAGAAAATGTAGTATTTTTGGCGTTGTTCGTAGACGATGGCCTCGTGGCGTCAAAATCTCGAGAAGCGACAGAAAGTGTAGTTATAATAATCACTTAAGTAGTGCGTACAAAATAACTCTGGGTGATGCGTCAATGTTTGTGGGCATACAAATAGAGCGGAATCGGGCGGAAAAATCTGTATTCATACATCAGACTGCATATGTTAATGGCATCCTTCAAAAATTCAGTATGAATGAAGCAAAAGCAGTGAGTATACCCGCAGATCCCAATGTAACACTTTATCCTGTAATATGTGATGAAAAATTGTGCGAAAGCGTGCCTTATCGAGAAGCGGTAGGATTTCTGATTTTTCTCGCGACGGTTCCGAGACCAGATATAGCCTACGCAGTAAATTCGGTAAGTAGATTCTTAAGCAGACATGACCACGAACATTGGAGAGCAGTAAAACGAATAATGGCGTATTTGTCAGGCAGCAGAAGTCTTGGCATAAAATATGGTGCTGGTGGAAGTACAAAAACTCTAATTGGCTATTCAAATTGCGATTACGCAGTAGATTTAGAAACGCGACAGTCAACGACAGGGTATATTTTGAAATACATGGGGGACCTGTGACGTGGGCGTCGCAGCGTCAAAAGTTGGTTACGATAAGCACGATGGAAGCTGAGTATGTGGCAGCGGCGGCTACAGCGAGCGAATGTGTGTGGTTGCGGCGTTTACTAAAAGATATCGGATGTCTAGGTGACAGACCGACGGAAATCTTTGTCGACAATCAAAGCTCGATTATACTCGTGAAAAATTCCGAGTATCATAAAAGGATTAAGCACATAGACATCCGCTATCATTACGTGCGAGAGAAAGAAGAAGAAAATGAAATAAATATAAAATATATTTCTTCTGAGGCGCAAAAAGCAGATATGTTCACAAAACCTCTTACCAAAAATTTGTTCAAACGAATGTGTGATTTAATAAATTTGTTCGAATCCGCACACTAAAACGGTGGAAGTATTGACCTTAGTTTTGCGCGTGCGTAGAATGAGTGAGAGAGAGGGAGAGAAAGGTGAACGGTTACCGCAGGTGTGAAGCAAGCGTCTCGTCAGTCTGTTGAACAGAACGCAGTAGAGCGAAGCTCAAGAGACATTTTCTATTCTATCATATCTATATATATATTCGTTAATACATTTTCATATAGTAAAAATATATTACACGGTGTCAAGTTATTCCACTGTTCCGTCACTCCTATTCTTATTTTTCCGAGATCTGCTCCAACACTTATTCTATACATAGTTGTTCTCCGGATGAACGAAAGATTTTTTTTATTTTGACAATAGTTTTTTTTTATAGGCAAAAATGTGAGTGAAATTTTAGTCAAAACAACACTTTCGACTTTCAACGTCCGCCATTTTGTGAAAAATTGAAATTTTTAAAAACCCTTTGTTCATCCGGAGCATTATATCATTAACTTATGATTCCCCCCTCTTTTGTTGGTTTCAGATGATCCTTTGCAGCACGAGAGTGATCACCGCAACACCCTTTTTTTTGCAGACGTCTCGCCCATTGCCTCCTACCGGCTTATTTTAAATATTTTTCTTTGAAAAAATTGTAATGTGTACTTTAAACATATATCTTTCGTATGGGAAAACTGTTGTTATAAATTATTTTGTCGTTTGGTCAAAAATAATTCGGAAGAAAAGCCTTTCTTTGGACGTTCCAACTGGGTCTCCCACTTAAGGCCATTGTTGTTACCACAAACCAACCGTGCCTATCCTCTTGGAGTAGCTTAGCATCCTCGGGTGATTGAATGACCGTATGGATTTTGAGATCGACAGCATACATAAGAAACTCCGAGTTTCGAATCATCAAACTGATATTATTAACAAACAAATTTAAGAACAGGGGGCCAAGGTGTGATCCCTGCGGGACTCCAGAGTAGGCATTGATGCGCTCGGATAAAAACCCCTTGACCTTGATATACTGCACTCTTTCGGATAGGTAAGAATCACACCATGTAAGGAGTTTCCCGAATAAACCATAATTAACCAGTTTGTTCACCAGGAGAGAGAGTCATCTATCTGAAATTTTTTCTGCAGGCTGGTAACTAAAGATTGTCCGTACACCGCAGGGTTAGACAGGGTTGACCCTATAGGCATGAATCCATGAGTTTCATCAATAATAAAGGTAAGACCCAAACAACACAGTAGGCAAAAAGGCAACTTAAAGTCGACTTTTTTCGGCCATCCCATAGTCAACTTGAAATGCCGACACATAGACGACTTTTTGGAGCCGACTTTAAGTCAAGTTGAAAATGCCAACGTATAGTCGATTTCTATTGACTGGCTGAAAGCCATGTTAGAGCTGATTTTTAAATCAACTAAAAGTCAGCTCTAAGTCGACTAGTGTATTGCAGGTGGCGCTAATGGCGTAACACCCGATACGTTATGGGTAACCCCCATAACCTCACCCACGCCACCAAGCACGACGCAGAATATGTTATAAAAGTTATATCGAGCAAGCTTCAAGCAGGGCAATTATTTTATAAAGTCGGTTCATAATCGTGAGACAAAAGTGATTCAAAGTGTCTCAACAACCAAAGTTTGGCCAAATATTCTTAAAAGGTAAGAAGTTTTATCTCATCCGCAAATGTACTAAAATTTACACAACTTTCGCTTTTTCGTGCATAACCCCATCAATTACGCGTCTATAGTATGTTCCAAGGAACGTTTCACACTTTCGTATTGATGTAGCTTTCTTACTCGTGGAATGTACCAATTTTTCAGTAATGACGATGAGCGTGACCCAATGGTAGTAAATCGAAAGATTATAATGTTCTTCGTAGCCAGAAAGGATAAAGGTAGTCTCAATAATTGTGAACAAAGTTTGACCCCGCGCGATCCTCTCCAAGGTTTTTCATATATGTTTCTAGTGTAGTGTAATCTATGAGTAGGTCTTTCAGTTTTATTATTCTACAGAATGAGAATTTCAGATTCAGATTGCTGACGACAACAATCTTGTAAAAAAAGGTTTCTTATTAAAATTGGAAAATATCACAGTGTCTTAGATTCTTTTGCTACCAATTAGATACAATAATATATACATATGAGCGCAGTTCAGGTATCTTAGAAGAAATACTGTCTAAAAATAATACCTATGCCAAACCAAAATCTTGTCGCACAAGATCACGTCCAAGTTCTTAGTTTTTTTCTTTAAACAGTAATTAACTAAAATCGTAGAATTAATGGAGGCGACATAATTTTGGCGTGTCGGCGGTATTTCAATATTAAAATTATTGCTGTATTGGTGAGGTCACGCACCTCTAATAGTCGACTTACAGCTGGCTCTACGTCGACTTGAGAAAATCGGCGGTCGACTCAAATTCTGCTTTTTAAGTCGACTTGGGGTCGGCTTTTCATAAGTCGACCATATGTTGACTTAAACTGTGTTATAAGTCAACTATGTGTCGACTTTTCGTCGACAAGTAGACAACGATTTCAGTCGACTTAGAATATTTTCGGTCATCTTCTAGTCAACTGATAGTGGACGTTGTGTTGTTTGGGAAAGAAGTGGTGACAGCTTATCAAACATAATTTTGTCAAAGAGTTGGAAAGCAGCATTCAACTTAGTAACTGACCTACAGTTTTCCACATTTGACCGATCACCAGCCTTGTAAATGAGCAAAATGAATCTCTCTTTCGGAAGTTTCGAAAAAATACCAGTATCCAAAGGTTTATTCATAATAATTGATAGGGGTAGCGCTAAAAGAGACGCACAACGTTTAAATAATAAAGGGTCGAGCCCATTAGAGCCAAAGCTACATGTTGAGTCTATGGACTTAAGCGCTTTAGTAAGCTCTGCGAAGGTTATCGACATTGCGCCAAGGAAAGCATGCCTAGGGACATCAAACTTAGATAACTGAACAATGCTAGAGCCATAATCGTAGTTCTTACTGAAGTCTTGAGCGAATAACTTGACAATCCCTGGACCATCAGTTGCGAGTTCACTAGACAAAGACATAAACACCGGCATACCATTATCCTTCCGTTTGCTATTGAGGAAGGACCAAAAGTCCTTGACATTGAAAGCAATATAGATTTCAGTTTTGCCGACAAAGTTGTCGTAGTCGTGCTTAAAAATGCTCCTATCACGAGACCTGCATAATTTGAATAAGCATCTATCATCGTCGGAGTTAAATTTCTTATAAGAGAGATGATGGCGTTTTTTCTCTTTAATGACATCACGCAGCTCGGCACTATACAAACAAAGACGTGTACTGGAGAAGATTGTTACGACGGGTATATGACGCGTAATAATACAGCTTATGGTATTGTGGAACACAGCCAGTATGCTATCTGCCTCGTTTAGACAGAGAAGATTGGCCCAGTCAATTGAGGCGAGAGCAGCACTGATTTCATGCTAGTCACCCGTTTTAAAGTTGAGAAATGAATCTCTGTACTGATTGTGAGTACCCGCTGGCAACGCGTCAGTCATAACAGAAATGTCAAGCAGTGCATGAAATTTGTCTAATTTTACTAACGGAGACTCACAGGCTTCAGCTGTAAGGTCACTTATATTGGGAAACACAAGATCAAGAATGTGCCCAAAAGAATTAGAGATCGAATTAAACGGTCTTAGACCAAGCAGATTGAAATGACTGGTTAGAATCTCTATCACGCGGATAACTTTGCTATTTGCATGATGACCCTTGGCCGAAAGCACGTTGTTGACAAACTCCCAGTTATATCCCGGAATATTGTAGTCAATCACAGCTATAATGGGAATTCCTGAAAGCTCATTAGTGATGTCTTCCAAGTCCAGTGTATGACGAAGGTAAATTTGAAGTTCCGATAATGGGGGAAGATGGACAGAGCTAATTAACACATTCCTTCCCCTCAACTTAATAAGGACAAACAAGTGCTCTAACAAATCAAAAAACAAGTCACACTGTTAACTATGGAGAGAGTTCCTCACTACTATCAAAACACCTCCACCGTGCGACTTATGACTTGTCAATACGGATCTGTTCTTACGGTAGATACTGTAATTCTCAAATCCAAATTCAGTGTCAAGGTCTGAATCATTTAGCCAAGTCCCAGTCAAAACAATAACATCATAACACAATCCGAACACGTACTATTACGATATAACTCACTAACAAAAAAACTGACTGAGGTGAGATCAAGAGCAGTTGATTACTGGAGGTCTGGAAAAAAAAATTTTGAACGTCGGAAGTGTCCGCCAGAAGTTCAAAAAAGTAAAATCTGTTCGCCAATTACGTCGCTGGGCTCACTATTTAAATAAGGGCGGAACATACAAGGAAAAAATAGCTAGAATTTGTGACTACACATAGCGGAACTTGAAATTCGCTGTTGATGCTGGATCACCAATGCACAATAATGATTTACGAAGGTGGGCGCTACAAACCCAAAAAGAAATAGGCCATGAAGACTGTCGGTTTAAAACATCTGGACATTGGGTGAATTCATTCAAAATTGCCCATCGTATTGTATCGAGGAAAATGAATAAGTTCATCACCAAAAAAACGATTGAAAATGCCGAAAGTTTGAGAAAACAAGCTGAACAATCTGTACTGTAACGGGCAGCTGTTCAAAATCTCATCAATATCAACGGTGACATACGCAGAACATGTCAACAACTGACACAGACAACTAATCAAGACGACCATCGATAGCGACCGTGACCTGCTAGCATCCAAAATAATAAACAAAGACGACGGACGCTAACCAACGCATACCAGGACGACGACCCACAACGGGACACACAAATAGGGAAATGACGTCGAGAGGATCATCCAACAACAGCTTCGGAAAAGTATAAAACTGGCGCACCACGAAGAGCGGTCACCAGTTGTCCGGCACAGCACCGAGCTGCGTCATTTTGTAACGAGGCGTTTCTTATCTAGAGAGCGTTATCGAATTTAGCTTCACGAGGTTTAGAAAGCAAATTCAAGCATAGAGCTTATTCCAAATTATAGCAAAAAGTATCAAAATTAGAGTCCACGATAGCCCGGGACCTCTAGAGGAAATATTGAATAGAGCCGCGTATTTAACGTTTGAGCTGTAGGGAGATTTAGGAGCAGAACCGACTAATTCTGTTAGATTTATTATTTCTTTAATTTTATTTTTTTATTTTAGTTCTCTACGGATATATTTTGTAAAACCTTATTTTTGTCTTTAGACAAAGACCATTGTACTTGGATTAATCGCTATTAAACTTATGTTATAGTTAAACATACACTCGTCTGTCTCGCTGTCAACGCATTCCTCGAATACATAACTTTATCTTGAAAAAGGGAGGGAAATAATACCAACAGTCAGCCAAGGATTTCCCTGGTTTGAAAGGTTAGCGGTGTTTTGGGTCAATAACCCATAACAAAATATAGGCAAGCGACTCTGTTTACTCCGAGTTCGCGATTAGAAGGGAGTACTGGAAAACCCGTATCTCCGACTAGGTGACATACGCTTCTTTCACTTGTCTCCAGTTGAAGCAATGGCCTATAAGCCCTTATCTTACTGAAGGGAGAAACGGGCGCAGGTGCTTGTTCAAATATTCAAGGCGGCTTTGGTGATACCTAAGTCCGTGCAGTTCGATCATCGGATGATTTGGGTTGAGAACCCATAACACAATATAGGCAGGCGACTCTGTTTACTCCGAGTTCGCAATTAGATGGGAGTACTGGTTAGCCCGTAACTCCGAACAGATGTCATACGCCTCTCTCACTTGTCTCTAACTTAAAGCAATGGCCAAAGGAGCCCTTGTCTTTCCAGAGGGAGCAACGGCGGAGGTGCTTGTTCACATTCCTAGGCGGCTTTGGTGATACCTAAGTCCGTATAGTTCGACTATCAAGGGTTTTTGGGTCTGATAAGCTGATCCAGCTTTTACCCATCGGAGGGGGTTCCTTATAAATCTATTAAATTCGACAATGAACACACTAATAACAGGTTTATCACATAGGCTGTGGCCCAAGATAAACCGCACCCGTTACAGTACAAGGTGTGAAGCAAAATATGTAAATATACGATCTATCGAATGTGTGTAATTCAGATCAAAGTGATTTCGAATTGGAGATGCATTCTGGAAGAACTTTAGCAGTCGAAGGCGAAAAGAAGGTGGAATGTCTAGTGCAGTCAGTTGATTTTACTACACACAGTTACGCAATTCAGCCAAATATATTAGCTGAAGGAACACTTCTGTCCCCAATTTTCCTGTCCTAAAAGAAGCAAGTGATATGTTCGGTCCAATTGTGCAACAGACATTGTTTCGACCAGATCATGTGTACATAGAAATATCGAAGTTCGGTAAACTTACTTCAGGTATAAACTCCATGATTATTCGGTTATGGAAATGAAAAAGTAGTATGTGCAGTAGTAAATGTCATATTATTATATTGTTACAAAGGGTGAAATCACCCGTTTTGCCCCCTCTTTAATGATCTAGTAGTCAGCATAGATAAAAGACGTTTATAAACCTCTTATGTCTTTAAAAAGAATAAGGTTGCTGCGCCAACCGATATTATTGTAAAAACAGTCTTGTTTCAGACTTTAAAAGAGAAACACGTAAGTATTACGCATTAAAAGCTTTTCACAACATTTTAATTTCGCCTTTGATTTTGGCTTGTTATTCACGCTCTTGATTTCTTCAACTTGATAAGTAAACTCGCGGATCCATATTTTATTAACGTAACGCCTAAAAAACGTTACATTGGTGTCAGAAGTGGGATCTTGAGTTCTTGTTAATTAAGTCGATTCAGTGCGTGTAATAAACAATGAGTTGTAGTCGTATGACGCGCTCACGTCGAAGAGAAAGTGGAGAAGAATCTTCTCTCATAGAAAATCCGAGGGTTCCAGAAGAAATTTCAACACCTTCTGTGGACCTTCTTTTAACTCCTTCGACGGTCTCTCAACTTGATCTATTAAAGATCTTAACACAACAACAAGAAGCGGCAAGACAACAACAAGAAGCGGCAAGACAACAACAGCAACAACTAATCCAGCTGCTTCAAGAGCAAGGGGAGGCTCGAGAGCGTTCTGAAACTAATCTCCAAGACCTTCTTCGGACGACTGTGGCGGCCCTTCAATCCGTTCATCAAATGAGTGGCGCTGGAGGATTGGCTGTTACACCACAAGGTTCTAGAGTCGCTACTCCTGTTCCCTCTCCTGTTCCCTTGCCTGTTCCTGTTTCCGTTGTTCAAGAGATCCGACATCCAGGACAAATCCAGGATGTTCGAGATTCAAGGTCTGAGCCTTTTACTAGGGGAGTAGTTGAATCCCCAGTTAGTAGAAATAGAGTAAACAATGAGGTTGATTTTTCCGAGCCTCTGTCTCAGGTTCAGCCTCAATACTCTAATTTGAGTCAATTAAATAATTCGAGACTTCCACGGGTTACTTCTCAGATTAATGAGAAATCCTTTTGTCCTTTGAAACCGCCAATTTTTGATGGAAAGATTCCATGGGCGGAGTATGAACGTCAATTTAATACAATAGCTAAACATAATCAGTGGGACTCCGCCATGAGGGCCCACAGCCTTGCTTCTTGTCTTCGGACGCCGGCTCTGAATGTTTTAACGGCATTGTCTGAAGAAGAAATTTCTGATTACGAAAAACTTAGTTCTGCACTAAAGTTAAGATACGGAAATGACCACTTGACGAAACTGTACACGGCTCAATTACAGACTAGGAGACAAGGACGAAACGAAGACCTCGCGTCTCTTAGCCAGGATATAGAACGGCTTTCACGTGTAGCATTGCCAGATCACGAGCCGTCTCGTAATTTATTAGCGACTCAAGCCTTTCTAAACGCAATTAGTGATCCAGAAATTAAAATGGCCGTTGGAACATCGGGCCTCACTTCTCTGCGGGAGGCAACGGCCAAAGCCCTTGAGGTGGAGGCAATGAGGAAACAGTATTTTGGGCTGAGCAAGCTTCGTCGGATTGAGGTGTCCGAAAACACCTCAAAAAGACGAAGTTTTAAACACTCGGAGGAATCAAAACCTCAAAATTATAGAAATAAAAATAATAACAAGTATTATAATCGTGTAAATCGTGGTTCTCTTCAGAACCAGAGTAACAAACACGAAATTAGAGGCGCAGTTATGACAGATCAAAATGTAGTAACGTGTTTATTTTGTCATAAAATAGGACATGATGCTAATCATTGCTTTTTACTTAAAAAGAATAGTAGAGAAATGATACAAAACTCGCATTCAGATTCCTATAATTGGCGAAGAAGAGATAAAGAGGTTGGGGAAGAAAATCCTCAATCCTCAAACTAACTCTTCTTCTGAGGCTGGTTAGAGGAACTAGTTTCAGACGTTTTTACATAAAATTATCATTGGAGTTGACCGCTTTCTTTGAATTATTTTGGTTATGCGTGACAGGCATTCCCAACCTATTTTAATGCCTGTCAGGGAAATGAAGCTCATCGAAGGTTAGGTAATTTTCGCGACTTCAAATCTCATTTATTAATGAAAAATTTCGATCTTCTCATTTGCTCGTCTGAGCTCAGAGTAGATTTGATTGTTCATTTGCGAGTTTCCCCAGAAACTTCTTCCGTTCTCGTGAGGAGGAATCGAGCATTTCTTTAGAGCTACTCAGAACTATTCATGAGGTTCATGAGGATTGGCTAGTAAATCAAACCTTTTCTTCTTTATCGGCTGCCGTTTTGGTTATAATTGTAGAAACTACAGCCGACCAAGTTTTTCTAAAACCTTCTTCTCTGGAATCGAGTTTTGTAACGGACAGGCTTTGGTTTCTTTTATTAATGTGAAAAGAGCCACGATTATTTTTCGAGGTCGATGAGCGATTGCTTGATTTTCACATTTTATTAACCTTAAGTGTCAGTTTTTGTGAGTACTTTTTCAGGTTAATTGACACAGCCTTTTCCATCCAATCTTTTCCCGATTCCTGAAGATGACTGGTGGTCTTATTTTGAAGAAGGATGCAGAAATGATTCAGATAAGATCGTTTCTTTTCTTTTGAATACATATTTCATTTATTTTATTCAAGTATTCTCTCAAATTCACTTAGTGAATTTGAATTGTTATACCACCACTCACATTTGTCCTCCAAACTCTAGGGTGTGCTGTCTCAGAAGAAGCTCTGGATTCAGTCACCCCAAGATTTCCTTATTTCCTATGAAGAGAAGTCTGTTTTTATCTTATTTGGTCCTGGAATTGTCGGTTCCCGGTTCGATGTTTTCATCTGAACCTGTTTCGGAGAGATCCTTCATGAAGAAGATTGAATTTCTTCCCGACATCAATCTGGGCCGTTGCGGATAACTTTGAATTCATGAAGCCACATAACACTCATTAACACTAACCTTTATAAAACATGGCACATACATTTTTGAGAATATTTAACGCTCAACTATCTGCTCAAGGTTTTCTGTGGTTTACCTTGAGACTGTGGGCAAATGCCAGATAGTAAAAAAGGGAGTTCTTAAATTTTTAGAGCCACAGCTCCAACTCACCTTTGAGCACTGACTACTAGAATACTTTTATAATTATTCTATCTTTCCCGAGTCGGGACGACTCTTTTCCTCGGGGGGGAGTAGTGTTACAAAGGGTGAAATCATCCGTTTTGCCCCCTCTTTAATGATCTAGTAGTCAGCATAGATAAAAGACGTTTATAAACCTCTTATGTCTTTAAAAAGAATAAGGTTGCTGCGCCAACCGATATTACTGTAAAAACAGTCTTGTTTCAGACTTTAAAAGAGAAACACGTATTACGCATTAAAAGCTTTTCACAACATTTTAATTTCGCCTTTGATTTTGGCTTGTTATTCACGCTCTTGATTTCTTCAACTTGATAAGTAAACTCGCGGATCCATATTTTATTAACGTAACGCCTAAAACGTTACAATATTTTCAGAACATTTTAAAACTTGATTGCAAAATATTTTGGTCCGCAACGTTGGTTAAAAAGTGTACTATTGATTGATTCATGGAGTGGCCAGTGCCCTGCAGCTGTACGTGAAGTAACACGTCCGCATAGAGACGTTACATTAAAAATTAGCCCTAAAGGAACAACCGGAAAGATCCAACCCCTTGAAATTCGTGGTTTTAGGGTGTGGAAAAATTATGTCAGACATTTCTCTGACAGAGTTTTATTGATGAATTATGATCTAAATTTGCATCTGAGAAATAACATTATTAAATTGCAATCCCTGATCCACCATTCATATTGTGAAATGCCAGGATGCGATAATATTGTGATTATTCGTTGTAATTCAATATATTGTAGGGCTCGTGGTGAGTCGAGGTTTGTATTTATCGGTGTACAATAATGTGCCATTGACGGTCGCCGCATAGCGAATAAATTAACAGACCGGAAAAAGAGAAAGAGATTAGACTATAGACTTGGAGCTAAACTGACGTGTTCGAATTAATAAAATAATATACATCCTGATTTCCCTCATTCGTCGTAATCGTTTCATAAATATCATATTACAATATCATATTTCTATAATTTTGTGCCATCTACTATGTGATGATTCCAAAATTGCAAGGTCAGAATGAATAATATCAATTGATGCTTGGCTGCACATAATGACTGCATCTATTGGACTAGCCGCCCGAATTCAGGTCCAAATTTGAATATCCGCGAGAGCGGTGGGGACAAGCAACTTTAATTTTTTGACCTCTAATGTTTTTTACGCGCCAGTCAACCAGAAAAACAAATGTTTTGGTGCCTCTGCGTCACACAAGACAACTTCCATTTCTTCAATGGTATACAAGCCATTCCATGTTAACTTACCGATTTCTTTCAATGTTTTGGAAAAAAAATAATAACCAAAGTCATAAATGTTTACAGCATTAGCCATGTTGATTCCAAAGCTGTAAGCTCGGAATCGATTCCAGTAATCTCACAAACTACTAAAATACCGGGCTCCGGAAGATTTTACGATCATAAAAGAAACTATGCCAGAAACCGTTCGGCAATTTGTAAGAGTGGTTTTTGTTATAAATACAACCGAAATTTATTGAAACGAAGAAGCTTCTAAATTGTTGCTTAGAAAGAGCCTTGTAATGTTAAATAGGACTAATTGAAGCAAAATAGTGCGATTCTAATGCGAATTTGACTGCACGTATATAAGAGTAGTTCATCCCCTAAGTGACGTTATTCCGAAAAACGCAAAAACACGTATCCCCTACTTTTTTCTGCTGTTTCAAATACAATGAATTTCATTAAAATCCGAACAATGGTTTTTTAGTTATAAAAATTTTTTACTTTCAACCCCTATAATTTTCAACTATTCAACCCCGTCGTAACTGGCCAAAATGCATTTTTCATTATTCGTTATAGGAATTATTCTCCAATTGGTTTCATTCAATTATCTCAACTGGAAGTATGCGAAACTATGAAACAACCACTGAGTATGTCCAACTTTGGGGGCTGATTTCACCCCTTTAAACCGTTTTTCTGCCGACAAAAGAAAATACTTGTCGCTTAGATTTCGATGAAGAATAACAGATCCTCAAATGGTCGAAATCGGGGGGACACCTCAGGCAGTTTCCTTGTGAGCAGAACGATCGTCATACTGCCAGTAATTTGGGAAGATGACTCATAGACACTATCAACCAGTGGAATACATCTATAGACAGATTGTTTTTCATTTCAATCAATGCATCGAATATCACGAAAGCCATAACGGATCCCTTTAAGGGGAGGTACCTGAGTAAATTATTCAAAGAATCGATTTTTTGCCTTGTAGTTTGTAGTTTAAAGAATATTGTGTCTAAATTCCATACAGAAATTCGCAATATTGAAGAAGTTGTGGGTTATTCTGTGAAAGGCGGCAGAAAGTCGAGCTTGCAGTCGGTTAGGTCTGGAGCTGTCGCGCTGCGCTGGGGCCTTTCGTTATAGCGAGCAGGTATACAAGGGTAGGGTAACTGCGGGCGCCTGGTGCTGTTTCGAAGCGGCAGTCTATCGTTTATTATACAAGAGAGAACAGTATTTTCTATTCTGTGCATCGTTAGTGAAATCGATAAAATGAACCGTAAAGACCAGTGAAATAAAATCTCAAGAACAGATAGGCGACGTTCAAGATCCGTAAAGACAATCCTCCGAAAAAAAACGTCCATTGAATCGCCATGGATGTGAAAAAGATGACAGTAAAGTGAGTGCTTTTGCCAAAAAAATTCGTAAATGAATCGATTTAGAACCGAGTGTAAAACACGATATCGAATACGTTTAGCTGAATTTTGTGACTGTTTTTTCATTTATCAGTGAACATGTGAAATGTGAAGACTGCGGACAGACAATTATCATCACGGAAACCTGGGAATACTGATTAACGGTAAAGTAAAAATATCTCTATCCTGCGAGTAATATTTCTGAGAAACTTGCTGTTTTCTGAAACAGCATTGAAGTACACTTGTTGAAAAATCGATTTTAACTTCTTTTTTTTTAAAATTTTGAAGTACGAAGAATATTGTGTGAACATTTCATGTTGAAATTCCGTAATCGCCAAAAATTATACGGAGAATTTATCGAAAGCTCGTGCAACGGCCCAACGGCCGAGCGCATCATTTCTTTATCCACTTTTCAAACGCGATTATCTCGAAACATAGTTTCCAAAGTCGGTGCCAGATGTATCTCGAAAACGGCTTGTCCGATTTAGACCAAATTTAGATACAATATTCTTCGATGGTTTTTCTCGTTCGCCACTTAGGGGTATTTTATTTGATTGAACCATTGCGTTTTTATGCAACCAAAATAGTCGGAAATTGCGAACGAAAAACAGATGTTAAATTAAAACGGTCGCAATTCCGTCAAAAGTGAACATTTCAAAAAAATCCTACGAGGCGAACTCCTTTGTATATTATATTTCAAGAATCCGTTGCGTTTTCATGTTTCAGATCAACCGACTGTCCGGAATCCTTGGCACTACAAGCCATGTCAACGAACAACACATCTGACACTGACCACAACAACGGCGCTACCAGTCAACGAATTTATTTTTAAAAAATTCCTAAACATACCTCAATGAACATATTTTCCAATAAAAAAAACCCGGCTCCAATCGAAACATTAGTTTTTAAGATAAAAATTCCCGAAGTTTACCTGTTTTTCTCGCCGTTTACTCAGGTACCTCCGCTTAATGCAGACAAGCACATGCTCTGTTTCGCGCACACCTTGAATTTAGTCGTTTCCAAAGTAATTGACATAATGAAATGCTGAACCCTCTATGTACGAAAGTGAAGTCGATTGTGACGTATTTCAAGTATTCTGTAGTAGTTACGGATCAACTGCAAGCTCGCAGTAACTTAAAATTAATACAAAGTGCTTCAACTCTACGTACTACATGTTAGAGGGATTTGTTGAATTGACACATCAAGTAGGAATCATTCTTCTGCAGTACCTGGTTGCATCATATATGTTGATTGTAAGAACATCTGAGTTACAAGTTGTCAAAGAGGTCATTCAATTTCTAAAGCCATTCGAAACTGCGACTAAGATCGTCTGTAGAGAATAATATCTCACGGAATGTAAGGTCATTCTTATAGTGGATACTATGAAGACGCAATTGCGATCTCTTGATTTGATAACTGCTTCTGGAAAATAGTAAGTAAGAAGAATCTTGAACATTAATGAGGTAGCTGTCCCAGAACCAGAAGGAGAAGCTATATCCTCGCAGAGTGCATCATATGATTCCGACTTTTGGTCGCACCATGAAGTCTTAGCAAACTTGCCGAATATTAGACACACTGAACAGTCGAACGAAATGCTAGATCACCCGAGGAATTACTTAAGTCAGCCAACACTGGGTATGAACGTTCAGCCTATTAAATATTGGTTATTCGAGTATTCTGTGGATTCCGAACTAAATAAACTCGCTCGAAGATACCCGGCGGTGGTCGCTACTTCTGTTCCCTTTGAGCGATTATTCTCCATGGCTGCAAACATAATGACCGAGGCGTGAATCCGACTGCCGGGTGACCATTTGTACCGATATTGATTTATAAACCCCTTAGCAAAGAATAGTGGCACCTAAAATCTAACAAGTTCTTATGTGATACACTATTTGTCATAAAAAATTTCAATAAAGAACATATTTTTCAAATGTCGAGTACTTTATTACCGTTTCCACATTTATTTGAAATTTGTTCTATGTCTGGTCCAAACGATTTCGAGTATCGATTCTATTCGGGATCGATATTTTTTATTCGACCTTTTGTGTGAATCGATCTTTTTAGGATCATCTGAATCGATCGCGGAAATCGATTTTTGTACAGAATCGCATATCACTACATGGAATCATTTAGAGCGCTACTTGCGCTATTGGTGCTGGATCACGGGGGGGGGGGAGGCATTCGTTCATCGACGTATGAAACATGCGCATGGATGACAATAAGTGACTTCGTGTGAATTTCACAACGAATGAAATATAAATACTTAGGTTTCTGAATTATTTTAGGTAGGATAATAGCGAGATATGATAATTAGATCAGGAAAATTTGACAGAGTGTCATGGTAGAATAAACGAACCTTGCTTTTTATACTTATTATTCCTTCTTTTACATCACCCAAATTAAAGGGATCTCCACATTTGCCTAGCTTATAAATATCCACGCCTGACGGTATATTGCTTGGAATTGTTTTGAAGCGTTTGATTAATCGTCATATGGTCTTCATTTTTACAAGAATAATATCTCCTTTTAAAAAGTCTGGAGAAATTTTTAAAAATCCCGCATTACAGATGGAAATGTTCGAGAAACCGCCCAATAATCGATCGATAATTCATCTTCCGATTTCGTGTCGATCTTTGCGTCGTAACTAGGTTGCACAATTTATGTCTGTTTTTGGTTAATAATTGTTTGATTTCGATGATAGAATGGTTCCAAAAGATCTCGACAAATAAAACCAATGTCTCTTTCGGCGGTTGAGTAATAATAGTGGTAATGATAATAACAACAACGATAACGATAGCGATGGCGATTGGTAATGGAGATGGCGATGACGATAGCAATGACGATGAAAGTGACAATAATGTTACATACTCAGTTCCTCTTCGCAACTTATTCTTCGACGCTCTTATCTAGAAGCCTGTTCATTTCATTGCACTAAACAATCTCACGCACATCCTGTGATCCTGTGCACACTTGGCTATCTCCTCTGATTCCCAGAACCCTGATCATGCACTCTGTTTTCTGCGCTCACTCACGTCGTTTTTATTGTTCCATCAACTTTCTCACAATAAACATATAATTAATATTCTAAACCTATCTAAAGTAATTCAGTCCTCATCCTAACCTCCCGTTGCCCTAGAACGTAAAAGTGTAGCCGAACCTGTCCATTCTTTACCGCTCGGGAATAAACAACCTTAAGGTCATTACGATAAGAACTTCCAAACCCGCGTATCTACGATCTAAGCTTTCAATTTATTATTCGTTGGATTACAATGGATTGTGATTTTAGGGTAACACTTGACCTGTAATTTATTGGCCGATAACTTGGGCTGCCACCGGATGTGATTGAGAGTTTGATAGTTCCCGTTCATAATGGTTTTGCAATTAAGTTTCACCGTCTTGTTAACGGTTTTTTCGTCATGTGATCTTCAAGTTTCACCACTTTTAAGCAGTTTTCAACGGAAATGAATGTAAGTTCAACTACTTATAAAGTTCTTGTGTCTCTTATTATTGTGATGAATGTTTATGATTTTTCCAAGGAAGGCCCCTTAGAGCCGGAACGTGAAATTTGACTTCCCTCATTTATTTTTGATCTTGGACACCGAGAGAATTGATACAATAGGTAAAACGTCAAAATCGATGGATGTTTCTTATTATTGACCTTCAATACAAAGAAAAATTTTCTCGATTTCTGAAACTATCCACGTGACAGTTGATGATGTAGCGATCTCTGGGCTGACGCCCCAAACGGCCGGATTTATGCCAAAAACTTAACTTAACTTAATCTGATACCGTAAAAAATATTTTTACTTTTCATCGCCTTTGGTGATGTATGAAAAATATTAGTTTTCGAACCTGGAGAATCAGGAAAGAATGTTTTTCTGACAAAATGTTCTGTCTGTGGGTCTGTCGATTTAGCTGACAAACTTTCTCGATGACCTCGGAAGCCACTCTATGAAAAAATCTGAAAGTTATGGTATGTAACAATCAAATGATAATCTGGCAAATTGCCGTGTCCCGTATAATTTGAACTTCCTGTTCTACCGGAGATAAATGGATTTTTAACCGTTCATGGACAAACCTTTACTTTTTCATAATGAACGATTATATTTTTCCAAGTTCATTTATTTATTCCAGAAATTCTGTATACATTTATCTGTTTTTTATGAAATTAGACATTTTTTATTGCTTATACCTTTTTTCTATACTTTTTCCTTTTTGATGAAAAGTAAATTGATGGGATAAAAGAGTTCTAATCTATAATGGTTGCGCATTGACTGGGGCAGCTCTGATTCCTGATTTACTCGCAGTCTAACCATACGATTATCTGAGATTTTCTCTCTGATAAGAAGACTTTGCTCTTTGATAAGCAGACTCTTACAGATGAGTAATTTATCGAGGTAGTTATTTTTTATTTATTTTTTTTCAATTTTTGAAATGGAGGTAACATGAAGTTTGAAAATAACAGTTATATGCTTTGAATATATGCAAACGGTTGATGGGCGTGGTTCTCAGAGTGAGTGATCGAATATCACAAGTTTCTGAATTCTTCTTACTTCTTCCATGGGAATTCGCACAGGATAGAACGAAATTATTCGGTGCACTTGCAGGTTGAATCTCATTATCTCATACTCAAACACATTCTTTCGCAACCTCAACATCCGCTCAAGCTATTGATATATGCAGGCAGGCTTAAATATGATTTCCAATGTTTTACATATTTTTATTATATACTGATCATTACAATTCCAATAAAATGTTTATCACATCTAATTTGGTGAAAAAAATTATGGTATGGAATAATGGAGCTCATAGAATGGAAATTTTTTAGAAAATGTCAGTTTTGACGTAATGTATCGACAAAGAACTCGATAAGTAAAATGTTCAATAAATCAGAGTTTCCCATGAGCTGCGTATTGAGCGAGGTATCGAGTCTTGTCTGATGGGGATTTATGATCGGAGATGGATGGTATATGAAACAGAAAAAACGAGGTTCGTGACCAAGGAATTATTACGATGTGTGGATTCTGTTAAACAGCCTGCTCATTTTTAGCTTGCTTATATACAAGAGAAAAAACAGTTTTGAACCTATTCAAAATTACTTTCCTAAGCGTTAAATATTCTATTCATGGCGATCGAAGAGGAAGTGATTTCAAATATAGATGTTCAGGATGGCTGACCTTCATAATCGTTTAATTGCAGTAGTGTTAGGTCAAGAGAGGGTTTACATTTAAATCAAACTCTTGTGGCAAAAAAAAACTGTAATTTGTTAGGAAAAGTTGTCACATTAGAATTAAATAATGCCAGAATAATATGGCTTATGTTCTGAATGTCAGTTCTTTTGTCGAGAGTATTTTTATTTGATATGTGTATCATTTCTTCAATTAGTCTTTTTTGCCAGCTATTTTCTTTATGAATCATTTTAACATTATCAAAGTCAAATGTATGCATTTTCGTTACTGAATAATTATCTAAAACAGACTCGTCCGGATCTCGTGATTTTAAATCAGGTTTGTGATGAGCTATGCGTTTTTTGAGAAGTTGAGTTGATTGGCCAAGATAACATTTATTACAATCATTATAGTCAATTCTATATACAATGTCAATTTGATCAGGCGTAGCAGTTTTAGATTTTAACGATGTGAATAGATTGTTAAGAGTATTCATGATTTTATATGAAACATTAATGTTTTCTTTCTTAAGTATACTTTTGATGTATTGCGATAAACCTTGGATATATGGGATTGATGTTAGATATTTTTGTTCATTGTTCTTTGTGTTATCAAATTTGAAATCAGTAATGCTGTTGTAACATTTGCGCACTCTTTGTGTCTGAGTGTTCTTGATGATTTTCAAATGATAGCCATTCGTTTTGAATTTCTTTTTTCGCATATCAATTTTAAGTTTTTCTTCCTGAATTTACTATCAGCAAGCTTGATTCCTCTATCTAATAAACCTATTGGCACACTTTTTTATATTTTATCGGATGATGTGAATGAAATTTAATATATCTGCTAGACCAAGTGTCTTTTTGATACCAATCAGTGAACAATATGCCTTTTTCGTTAATGATCCGAGTATCTAGAAAGCTGATTTTATTTTTGGTTTATAGTTCAAAGGTGAATCCAAGTCAAGGGTGATATTTGTTAAATGCACTAACTAAATTTTGGATATTATCCTTGAGCACACAAGTTAAGATGCCATTGACATATCTTTTGTAGAAAATTAATTTAAAAGGAATTGTATTAATTACTAATTGTTCAAATATTTCCATGACAAGATTAGCTACAACCCGACTAATTGGTGAACCCATAGCCTCACCGAAGATTTGTTGATCGAATGAAGTTATTATAAATGAAGTAAGTTGAGCTTAGACAGATCTCAACTGCTTTAACAAAGTCAATCTTCGGAATGGCTGTGTGCTTAGCAATGTAAGTCGAATTTGTTTTTGATTATTGCAATCGCTAGCTTAGTTGGTATGTTAGTGTAGGGAGTACAATGCGACGCCCGATACGAATAAAAGCACGTTTCAGATTCCGGATGGAAAAGAGCACGTTTCGAATTCGGGATGAAAAAGAACACATTTCAGATTCCGGGTGAAAAAGAGCACGTTTCAGATTCCGGGTGAAAAAGAACACGTTTCAGATTCCGGGCGAAAAAGAGCACGTTTCAGATTCCGGGCGAAAAAGAGCACATTTCAGGTCGATTCGAATACTAGCACGTTTTGGGTTGACTTGAATACCAGCACAATTCAGATCGACTCAAATATTAGCACAATTCAGGTTGACTCGAATATTAGGAAGTTTCAGATAGGTTAATTCCAATGTTGCGGAGATTTGTAATTCTCCAAAAAAGGCGATATAATTTTATCTTTCACGTTGACACTGATTTATTTCCCCAAATCATAACAAAGACTGATGATCTTGATGAATAATATACAGTATAGTAAAAATTCAAAAAACAATAGCGAAAAATTTTACCGATCATGTTATTGTATAAAACGAGGTAAACTTTGTATTAGCAAACAGAACGATTTGTTTCAGAATAATGATTGCCACTGTTACATAGATAGTATTTCAAGTGAGAAAATTGGTAATTCATGTTGTATACCGAATGATTATTTTGAATACTGATGTGATTGTATAAATTCACAATGAAATTTTTATACGAATAAATTTTTTTTTTTTTGATCGTTATCAATATGATTTATTCAATTATACTGTCGTAAAAATCGTGAAATTCAAAGGGTATCAATCTACGATTGCACATTGATTGCAAGTCCCTTTTTTTCTTGTCATTCAATTTCAACTTGGAATCGTAGGCTTGTGGGACTTCGTATTCATGAAAATAATTCCATGAATATCTTTTTCTCAATATAACCATTTTTTACTCAATTTCTTTCAAATTATACTTCACAGATATTTCGTCCCTGTTTGAACGCACATTTATTTCTTTGACACTTGCAATTTTCACCGCAGGCCAGTTGAATATGCTTCATAAATCCGTAAAATCAAAGATTTCACACTATGGAAGTTTTATGAGGAGTGAAATAATACAAGCGTTAACTCGAAAGCGTTATGAGTGTATATTAGGGTGGGCCAAAAAAATCGACTATTTTTTTTTTCACTTTGTACTCCGAAAACTTGGTTGGTAGAGACCTCAAAAACATTCTCTCCAAGTATGAGCTCTTAATTTTAATAGGAAGGTCCTCCGCCTCGCAGTTTTCTATTTTTTTCTTGTGGTGAGGAAGAAAAATACATATCTCGGTATCGACTATTTATAAAAAAAAAAATTTATATCTTATTTTCGTAGGAAATTGAATTCTCTACAAAAAAGATCTCCTACAATTTTTTTGTATACCTCACTGTTCAGAAGATATTCACCGTCAAACTTCAATGCACACTATTTTTAACAGTTTTTTGTTAATCTCTCTATCTAATAAAAAAGTTTCAAACAAATGAACGTAGAAAAAGATTATAATAACAATAGTAAAAAAAAGATTATAATAACAATAGTATACGCATGAAGTTTGCGGTGGGGTGAGATCCCGAAAACAAAACAAAAAGCATCTAGCAAACCCTTTGACAGCTGTCATCGGCTGTTTATGACAGTCTTTGACAAATATCTTTATAGGTATCTGTTTCTGACGCGCAAAAAATGAACATGCAAACGAAAATTATCAAGATGATTCCCGACGGGAATTGTCTTTTTCGCGCGTTGGCGTATTGTGTATACGGCACTCAAGATCGACACGCAGAGGTGAGACTGAGTATCGTTTCAAATGTGGTGGATAATTGGTCTACATTTGCGGGTTTTATTACAGGTAATGAGTCAAACGGTGCTGTGATTAGGTCACCTGGTGATTACAAATCACATATGAATAAAAATGCAATATATGCAGCTGCGGACATTTTTAAGATATGTTTAATCGTGTATCGCGAAGAACAAATTCATCCACACCGGATCGGATCACAAAATGGAACATAATTCTCGCTACTCTTCACCGGCGACGGAGACAGTGGACACTTTGATGTCTTGCAGAACCAAAATAAAATTCAGATAGTGAGTAATAAGTATGAAAAGTAACAATCAAATAATAGTAAATCTAAATATATCACCAAACAGTCAAAAGGACAGCCAGGATTTACGATGACAATGGAGAAAGGAGGAGTTTCAAGCAGCAGACAAGGCGATGAAGATGGTGGATGGTCGAAAGTATCACAAAAGAAAGAGGTAGAAAGTAAAATTGTAAATGCGAAGAACCAAATAAGCCATAGAATAATATCCATCAAATATTCGTATAACCAGGTAAGAGGACGACCAGGATCGATGTTGACCACAAGAGAAAGAGGCGTTTTGCGGAATGAACATCAACGCAAATATAGAGAAAAAAATAATATAAAGAAGGTGATTTTGGAGAATAACCGGCAGAGCGGCAGTAAAAATAATTCAACGAAGGGTGTCGAAGAATTAGAAGAATCGATTGCGATGACTGATTTGGAAAATAAATCAAGAGGACGACCAACCAATGTGATGGACATAGAAGAGCGAAAAATTAGACGACGAGAACAGCAGCGAAAATATAGGGAAGCGAACAAAAAATATCATACTGGCTTTTCAACCAACGAACAGAAAGGAGGAGTTTCAACCAGCAGACAAGGCGATGAAGATGGTGGATGGTCGGAAGTATCACAAAGGAAAAAGGAAAATAAAATTTTAAGTGCAAAGAACCAAATAAGCCAGAGAATAATATCCAATAAATATTCGTATAGCCAGGCAAGAGGACGACCATGATCGATGTTGACCACAAGAGACAGAGGTGTTTTACGGAGTGAACAGCAACATAAATATAGAGAAAAAAATAATATAAAGAAGGTGATTTTGGAGAAGAACGGGCAAAGCGGTAGCAAAAATAATTCAGCAAGTCAAGGAGATAGATCGATATCAATAGAGAAGGAACACCAATTTTCAACCAACGAATGGAAGCTTAGATTGATGAAAAAAAGAAAAGTAAGCACAGAAGGAATTGAAGTGGACAGCAAGTGCAGGACCCGTCATTAAATCAACATGAAGGAATTCGCCTGTCCACTAGACAATGCGTAAGGAAATAGTGAGGCGCGTAGCGCCGAGATGGGGTTGGCGCGCGAAGCGCGCAGGGGCGAAGCCCCTAGTAATTCAAATAATTTCAATTTAATTCATGAGTTTCGGGAAAATTTGTACAAATTTCAGTTTCTGTCGTCGTAGTAACTACTACAGAAGTTCTCTGTTTCAGAAACTTCTCGTAATTTATCATTTTTTTTAGTATTTTTACAAATTTTTTTTTTAATATATCGAAATCCCAATCATTCTCTAAATTATTTTTATGGCGTTTGTTCAGAGAACATTTCAGAACTTTTTTTCGCAAATTATACATAAAATGTTTTGCTCGAGAGAATTTTTGTTTTAAATCCTATCGCTTCGTCTGTTTGGCTTGTGTAACTAACGCCACTGTTAAAAATAGTGTGCATTGAAGTTTGACGGTGAATATCTTCTGAACAGTGAGGTATACAAAAAAATTGTAAGAGACCTTTTTTGTAGAGAATTCAATTTTATACAAAAGTGTGATACACTTTTTTTTTATAAATAGTAGATATCGAGATATGTATTTTTCTTCCTCACCATAAGAAAAAAAAAGAAAACTGCGAGGCGGAGGACCTTGCTATTAAAATTCAGAGCTCATACTTGGAGAGAATGTTCTTGAGGTCTCTACCAACCAATTTTTTGGAGTACAAATTGAAAAAAAAAATAGTCGATTTTTTTGGCCCACTCTAATATATATATATATATATATATATATATATATATATATATATATGTCGCATCGCAGTCGAGGACGAAGTCCGGACGACGCACTCGACCTTTTTATGACGTTTATGGAGGGTCATGAGTCGAACATGGAGTGACCAGATGTCGTCAGGATGTTTAAGAAATACTTAGCCTATTGCGGGTGCGTGGTGCAGGTACCACGAGTGGGTTGTATCGCGTAGAGGCCTAGGTCATAAAGAATAAAGAAGGCCGAAGAGGTCTCAGGCTTTTGGGGAATGGATTCCGGACACTCTCGCTCGAGGCATCGAGTCGAAAAGATCATACTTTGAAAAAGGCTCTGCGCGATACACTCCGCTAGCACCACCTTCGAGAGATTTCCTTATAACGATTATCCTGCATCTTTTAATCTTTGTATCGAATCATTTAATAAATTCTGTACGCTGTGTCACTGCGGCCGTCAGGGATATTTATTGCGTCTTGTTAACACACGTTATTTGTGCGTTTCTGACATATATATATTGTAACGTGGAAGTTCGGTTAGGCCTGCCCGTTACAAGAGACTCCCTGAACCCTAGGCGAGATCCCGGAATCAGGGTTTAGAAAATCGAGTCGCGGAATAATCTTAGAGAGCGCCAGAACTGGAGTCACGCACCCGAGCTTCGACAGGGACGAAATAGCGCATTGCGACCAAGATATTTCAGGCTTTTTTTTTATTTTTTTTTTTGAGTGTACCGGCTACCCTACAGCGACCGACTCCGACGCTGAACACCTTTCGAGGCAAGGCGAAACCACGGAGATCTCGCGGGAAGGACACCGAGGCTGCGGAGGGGAGGCAACGCAGATCCCTGCAGCGCGGGAATCCAAGGCGGACGCGATTCCCGCTGGCGGCCGGCGCGCCGCAGCCTCCCCGCTCACCCCGCCTACGCCCAACCAAGGCAACCGCGAGGTACCAGCTAGCGACGAGGGAGCACCACCCCGCCCAACCCCAGGACTACGTAGAGCTGCGCGGGAGACGACATCGCGATCTAGCCTTAAGTTCTGCGCCGCGTAGAGACGACAGGTGCGTGGCAAGTTGCGCAATCCCCAAAATCGATGACCGATCGATTGTTGCGCATTCTTAGGGTGATGACGTCACGAAAAATTAGCGCGACGAGATCGGCGTTGCGACCATCCGAGATCACTCAAGTTCTGGCGTTCAGAGAGAGCGGGTGAAACAATAGAGTGCGTAGCGGTGTTTTCTTGATTGTAACGGATTTGCGAGGGATGGCAGCCCGAGATCACGCGGGAGTGGGCCCGTTCGTGCGTTGGATGTGGAGCGGTAAGCGCTGTTAACCTTCTTGCGAGAGAATCTCGAGAGATCATTATTAACAGGCTTGCCGAGGACGGATAGCCAGTGAGGATTGGCGTTAACAATTGTACTCGAGATTCTTTAGCCGATACATTTGCTGGGTGACCGTAGCCTGAGTTGCGCGTAAGGGAGTAGCGTTAATTTCGCGGAATCCAGGAAATCGAGTCGAGTCACGGGTTGAGCCGAGACATTATTGCCTCGAGTTTGAGTGTAACCGAAGTCCGTTACACGGGGTCATTTTACTTCGTCCGGTACACCCTCCATTCTCGTGTAGGTCGCGAGCAGTCTCACGGGGAGCATTCGAATTCGCGACTGCGTCCCGCCGTCGCAGAGAAAGTGAAGCTCGGGTGCGCGCTGATAAAAATATGCGTTCTTAGAGGAGGGTCGTGGGTGTCGCAACGAGCCTCGCCTCAGTTTAGTTTTTTTTTTTGTTTTGCATAATCAGTTAGTGTTAAGTTGGCGATCAGCGCCATTTCGTGAAGGACGTTCGCGAGCAGCGCATCGAGTCCGATTTTGTTTATGGTTTTTGCGAGATAAGGTATTATTAAGACGGCGACTAGCGCACGTAGGCCGTAGAGGTCTCCTAGATTTATTCACCTTTTTTTTTTTTTACTTGGTTTGTTTCTCCCTTTCTTGTTTCGTTTGGATTAAATTTAAAATTGTATTTGGAATCGCGGAGGACGACTTACGCAGTCGTATTATTATTAATTTTACGTTTATTTTTATTTTTTTTGCTTTTGTAATATCGCTGACGAGAAATATACCATTGTAATTTTATAGTAATTTGGCCACATCACGCGTTGGCTTACTTGTGTTGCAATTCTCTCTACCCAAAAATTACTGCTCCCCTCTCCGCGGTACTGAGCTACCGAGCATATGGTCGCGGTATATCGTATCACCGATTTCGAGGCGTGTTGATCACGCCAGGCGCCCAACACAACTTTGCGATATTGTTTTAGATCCAGGGTACATCGTGGACGCCAAATTATTGTGCACGCGGTAAGTTCTCGCTGTATATGCGCTATACCTCGGGCATATGCTCGATTGCTCAGTACCGCGGAGAGGGGGGGAGTAATTTTTGGAGAGAGAGAGACACTCGAAATACACACGCTACTTAACAAAAGAAGTAAAATAAAATCTTATATTTCCCAATAACGGTGATACAAAACAAAAAAAAAATCCAAAAGTCGCTCGTCGCGATTCTAAAATTAAACAGAAAGTTACACGTAACCTACTCTATTCCATACTCTACTGAGCTCGCGGCTCCCTAACTAAAATGCCACTCAACAATTACAAAATCTCCATACGCTATTCTCGATTTGCAGATTCGTCATTTCTTCTCCATAGCGATAATTGCTCGAAACCGAAACTATAACTACTTTCTCGACGGTGCGCCCGTCGGGCTACCGAACACACGGCGTCCTCAATCTCACCCGAAATCTCACCCGACTCGGAGCTTCGACGCTACCGCGAGCTGTCCTAAATATAAACGTGACAACATAACTTAACCTAAAGCTTGTTTCCTACTTATTTCAACTAAACAAATCCGCAAACGCCACTAAACTTCAGACGCAACCAAAACTCAATATTCGAACTTCTCGTCTCAACCGCTGCTCAACGCAACGGCAATTTTGACTATACATCACCTCAACTCGACTAAACACTATCTTGAATAAACGGCAACTTAACTAAGCGCAAGCACCACTAAATGTAACCTCAACTAAACACAATCCCAAGGTGACGCAACTCATTTCAGATCACCTTAACTAAACGGGTACGGAACTAAGCGCAGGCGCAACTAACCGTAACCGCAACTATTCGCTATCGCAACGCATCCGAAATCAAACCTTCTCAAAATCCTCGAAAACGTTATTCGCTAATCCGAGCACTCCAATTCGGCACTTCCCGACCTACTCGAGAGGTGACACTGAAAAACCCGATAACGCGGCTCGACCCGGAACAGCGGAATTCGGCTATACTGAATTTCAAAAACGAGAGAAACTCAATTAGAACCCGTGACACTACTCAACTTTCTCAAGAACTCAACATTTACTCTACTCTAACCCGCGTGATCAGGCTACGATTATCAAGCAAAAGAATCGGCAAAAGAATTTCGAGTACTTTTCTACGACGCAAATCCAAAACGGCTATCCGTTACTCGGCAAGCCTTTTCGTAATTATGCTCGAAATTCAATCGCGGGGATAGAAGCAGCGCTTATCTTCTACATCCTTGCAACCCCCTTTCCATTCCCCTCGCGATTTTTGGGCGACTCCATTACTTCGCGAAACTCCGGAAAACGTGACTACTTATCACGACCGCCAGAACTAGAGTGGTTTCAAAAACCTACGACCTGCCGCAACACGGATCTCGATACGCCATCCCATACGTGACGTCATACCCACAAGAATACGCAATAATCGATCCCTCATCGATTTCGTCGATTGCGCAACTCGACGCGCATCTTTAGTAGCATCGCGGCGCAGAACTTAACGCTAGATCGCAATCTCGTCCTCCGCGCAGCTCCACGACGCTTGGTGGTGAGCGTGATGCTCCCTCGTCGCCAGTCGGTCCGTCGCAAGTTTGCTACTCAATTGTTGGCGGGGTGAAGGGGGAGAGGCTGCGGCGCGCCAGCCGCCAGCGGGAATCGCGTCCACCTTCGATTCCCGCGATGCGGGGATCTGCGTCGGCTCCCCCTCCGCAGCCTCGACGTCCTTCCTTTGCAATTGTCGCTAGTCCGCCACTCCGCACTTTCCTCGAATTCGGTGCCGACTTCTTGCCTGATACCGTTGTAACTCAAAAAAACAAAAAAAACTCGAAATATCTTACGCTATTCGCTAAGATGTCTCGTAGTTTCGGATGCGTGACTCTAGTCCTGGCGCTCTTTTGCACAAACTTCGCGACTCAATTTCGGAAATTTCTAAATTTTGGTTCCACCCAGGGTTCAAGGAGCCCCTTGTAACGGGCATCAAAAATTCCATGTTACAATATATATAATATATATATATATAGGCGAAGGGAGGGCAAAACGGGGTAGGCGGGCAAAATGGGGTACCCTGAAAATTTCGTAAAAAATTTTTTTTTCGATACGTAAATGGTCAAAAATGACATCTAGCATCATTTTTACTATTAAAAGCTAAAAAAAAAATTTGCATACTTTTTGCGAAACAATACAAATAAAAGAAACGGAAATAACAAGAAAAAACTTCTTTTAAATTATGTTGAGAGTAAATTTTATTACTAACGTTAATTTAAAAAGTAATTATTACACATATTTTATTTACTTGAAAAAAAAAAAAAAATTACTTTTTGTAAGTTGTTACGTCCTCCAGACTTCATATTCCTTTCCCACGCTCTTAGTTACCGTACGCTCTGTAATCTACTCTTATCGTTCGCGAGTCAGCAGGTTCTCCTGTAACTCGCGGCTAGCTTGCCTGCTACATCCCGCAAAACCAGGCAGATCCATCCCAGCACTCAAGCAAGACACCTATCCCTCTAAAACAAGACCATACCCTTTTTCCCTTGACCGACTCCGTTGCATTGACCACTAATAAACAATCATATACTTTAAATCGTTTACCTTCCCTTAATACCGATCCCTTTCTATTCCATTCCCTTCCTGCATTGGGAGTAGTAGCACGCGAGTGCATAGTCGACGTGAACGGACCCTACAATAGCCAAATAACACCTTGGCTGGGCGTGGAGTAAGCTCCGATTACCGCTCATCGGAGCCTACGCAATCTACCCCGTAACAAAGGCTACCCCATTTTACCGGCAAAAATAAAAAAATTTTTCTCACTGGAAATTGAAAATTGACATTATTTACGTTGTTTGCAACTAAAAAAAAAAAAAATTAACATATTTACGTTCACAAAATTCTAGTATTTCCTTAAGTACCCCGTTTCGCCCCCCCCCCCCCCCCCCTCCCCTGCCCTATATATATGTATATATGTCAGATATACGAAGATTAATAAAGAGAACTACTCAGTTTATTTCATTTTAAACCGCAGTGCCACGGAAAAACACAACTTTATTCAAATCGTTTCGAAATAATTCTAAAAGAAGTAACTAAGTTAAACAAGAACAAAACAAATCAAGCCAAAACAAGTTCCATCAACGTCATACAACCGGTGATCAAAATATAACAATGACACAATATGGTGATGCGACATATATATATGTATGTATGTATGTATATATATATACACATACATACATACATATAGGTATAGACACATAACGCTTTTGAGTTAACGCTTGTATTATTTCACTCCTCATAAAATTTTCATACTCGCGCCTTATATGAAAATCGATTCTTAAGGAGTAAACTGCAATAAAAGACAATCACAAATAACAATATTTGATATATTTGTATGTTACCCGTCACTTCATCGCCGGGTGATGGGAAAGTGACCGAACAGCATGATTGTTTTGGGTATGCGCGCCTTGTTTACGTTGCGTGTGTGAAAACACTCCTATTCTTTATATATTTGATACTCAAGTCAGCATATTGTTCGAAGAATTTTACTTCAGTTTGAGGCCGAAATTCATCTAGACAAGTACTGTCGATATCACAGTTCGCAATCTGGAGTTCAGTGCGCAATTATTGAAATATTGTTTTCGGAAAAAACTGATGAGTGTACGAGTTTTATACTAATAATTATTCTCCAAACTTCAAAAAATAGAAAATGAAGATCTTGGCGTAAGTATGACACTATTTTTATCTATATTATAATATGTGGCGTGTATATTTGTTCGCAATTATTCATCATTCTTGCTTGTTATAACATTGACTTTCGGTAGTAGGAAAACTTCAACTCTACGCAACGGATAACCGCTGTCGACAATGAATCACAAGCTGTGCAGGGCACTTCGTTTTCAAATACTGTAATGAGCTGTTACCATAAGCTTCGATTAGGTGGATAATTTATTTAGTTAGATGATTAATACATCTTATAAAATAATAATATATTTTTCTTTATTGGAAACCAATACATTAAAATAATCCTCGACTGAAATTATTACTTGGTAATCAGGTGAGTGAAAATTAATAAGCAATTTCATTGAAATCCAGTGCACACAAATATATTTGTTAAAGTTTTCGGAACTTTCACTGAATTGAAAATTGAAATGTTCCTATAATCACTTACCTATTATTAGGTGATGAAATTTACATTCAAAATTTATCTAGAACTGCATGGCAGGGGGCAGGGTTGGAACTCCAAAGAAATGATCCGAAAGTGCCAAATTCTGAATTTTTTGGTGGCGAGACTTGAGGTAAAAAAATCAAAGTTTGATGAAACATCAAAGTTTCGAATGGTCCGAAAAGGAACGTTTCAAAATTCCGAACGGACATAATGCCGAAAGGGCAAAACTCCGTCAAGCATAGTTCCGAAAGTGCGAGAATGAGAATACTTAAAAATCTGAAACATCGAAATTCCGAATGATCCAAGATTTTCAGTTTTATGAATATCTGGCTGGTGAAATTTCACTACTTTGATTTTTTTTTTTTTTGTTTTGGATTTTCGATATTTTTACGCTGGGAATTGCGGTGATTCTGATTTTCTGTGTTTCGGATTTTTTAAACTCACGTGTTGAGTAAACTGCGCGGTCTGAGTGTATTTTAATTTTCGGAATTTTACTGTATCGAAACTTTAGTTCTTGCAATTTTGCTCTATCGGAACTTTACTTTTCGGAACTTTGCTCTATCGTAACTTAAATTTTAGGACTTTGAACCATCGGGTTTCCGACCATTCGAAACTTGGTTGTTTCGTAAAAGTTTTATTTCTTTACTTCAAGTTTCACCACCAACACATTCGGAATTAGGCGCGTTCAGAATATTTAAAATTCGGAACTTCAACCCCGCCCCCATGGCAGTAATTCCAGGTTTTCAAAACCCATTATGTATGTTGAATTTTTTGTTTTGTACTGAATACTAAATTTTATTCGTATAAAAATTTCATTGTGAATTTATACAATCACATCAGTATTCAAAATAATCATTCCGTATTGGCAAATAAACTCGGATTAAGTAGAACCAAAAATAAACAAAACAAAAAGAAAAAAAAAATAAAGAAAAAAAAACAACATGAATTACCAATTTTCTCACTTGAAATACGATCTATCTAACACTGGCAATCATTATTCTGAAACAAATCGTTCTGTTTGCTAATACAAAGTTTACCTAGTTTTATACAATAACATGATCGGTAAGATTTTTTGATTGTTTTGCTATTGTTTTTTGAATTTTTACTATACTGTATATTATTCATCAAGATCATCAGTCTTTGTAATGATTTGGGGAAATAAATCAGTGTCAACGTGAAAGATAAAATTATATCGCCTTTTTTGGAGAATTACAAATCTCCGCAACATTGGAATTAACCTATCTGAAACTTCCTAATATTCGAGTCAACCTGAATTGTGCTAATATTCGGATCGATCTGAAACGTGCTCTTTTTCACCCGGAATCTGAAAAGTGCTCTTTTTCGCCCGGAATCTGAAACGTGCTCTTTTTCACCCGGAATCTGAAACGTGTTCTTTTTCACCCGGAATCTGAAACGTGTTCTTTTTCACCTGGAATCTGAAATGTGCTCTTCTTCGCCCGGAATCTGAAATGTGTTCTTTTTCACCCGGAATTCGAAACGTGCTCTTTTCTATTCGGAATCTGAAACGTCCTCTTATTCGTATCGGGCGTCGAATGGATCTTGGAAAAATCAACCTCATCAGTCGTTTGGAAAGCTAGCCGACGAAGAAGATGTCCGAACTGGATATTGGTACAATATACAACGTTACTAACCTAAGACTTATTAAAACGAAAGACGGAGTACGTGTTCTGGATACCATTGAAGAAGAATACAAGGCCTTCTTATCACCGAGAAATTCAACACTTCCGCAAGAAAATTCGAATCAGCTGGCCGAAATGTGTAATATGGTAATAATAGTAATAATAATAGTTTATTATGTCCATGGCAATGTTGGACAAATAATATGTGAATAGCAAATGGGTACATAAATTCTTAGAACTAATTGTAGTAATAAATTAAGCCAAATGCATGAAGAGGAAAGAGTTGGGAGAAAGATTGACGTGCGAGCATCCACTACACTCAAAGTTATTCTAGTCCAGGAGAATGAAATTAAGTTCTATTCTGGAATAACGTAGGTTAGCCGATTTTTTTATAGGTTCATTAGAGACGGACTAACATATTGTCACCCATGCCCAAAAAATTTAGGTCCGGGTTTGTCCGTAACGATTGTTTAAACTTTTGAGACCCACATTTTGTTAAATAACGTCTTTGTTATGGGTCATACACGAAAACTGTTCAAACAAAAGTTGTTCGTCTCATCATTATCGATAAAACAAGCTGTCGTGAGATCAATTTCCTCTATTTGTTTAGTTGCAAAATGCAAAATGCCGTGGAAAAAAAAAATTAAATTTCTTTGTATAAATTGATGAATAAACAACGTGTGGCTTTGAAACTCATGGTATAGGTAATATGAAGTGTCTTCAAAATTATCGTGCAAGGCTTTTTTGGCTGTGTTATATAGGTGAGCAACAATCCGCGACAAGCCAAAATCCGTATATCGGCTGCCCTTTCTTATGTGATTGGCCCACGGGTTGCAAAAAAAGCATGGAGTCAGTTCGTTACTAGTACTTTCCATAAATGAAAAAAAAAAAATTTTTATACTCGAAAATCTCAATTTTTGAGCGACTTGAAATTTTTTGCTTTTAAACAAATAGCGATATCTCCGAGAATATTCATATAATTGTAAATATTATGACGGATTGTACTTGCCCTTCATTTTACGAGTGATTTAAAAAAAAAAACATGAATATCTTCATTAGAACCGGAGATAACGGTGTTTAAGTGTTAGTTTGTTTATTGTTTTCGTAATTAATACTGAGGGGGAAAAAAATATCAGCTATCTCTCAACACCTCAAGGCATCGCTGTGAATTTTTTCAGATCTCTAGATGCGTTGTATCTAGCAAAAAAAATTGCTCAACGTTCGTCGAGCGGCGTTAGTCGGAGGAATGAAGCCGGGCGGGGGGCTCCAGGCTTCGCGCGCCCGGCTGTTCTCACCGCTTAATTAACAACTCGATAACTCCGTTAATAATTATCGTACAACATTTTTTTCTTTTTTTTTGAACTTTGCTATTTTTTTCTCAACAATTCGAATCTGTAATTAGATTTTTAATATTTATAATATTTTTTTTTCTTTTGGATTTTAGTCATATTCTTAGGAAATATGGCTATAAATAACTTTAGATATATAATATCTGTGAATTTTAAGATAAAATGAAATTAAAAAAAACTTAATTAATGTGGTGTGAGTATGTATACATACATATATACGTATATAATGGAAGAGCGAGAGAGAGATTCCAAGCGTTATAACGGGTTAATATAACAGAATAATGTAATAAATAATTTTATCATATAAAATAATATGTATACACAATTTCGAGCGAAAAAAAATATGGATGGATGTTTATGGTCACTTGTTCAACATTATTTTATGTATAGTAACATTAAATATAATTGACGCTTAAATCAGTTTCATTTTTCCTACCATTATCCTACGTATTTTCAGATTTTTTTTAAATTTTGGACGAGTCTAATGTATAGAAATATATATATACATATGAGGAAAATACATATTTCAAAGCAAAAACCCGTTATAACGCTTGGAATCTCTCTCTCGCTCTTCCATTATATATGTATATATGTATGTATACATACTCACACCACATTAATTAAGTTTTTTTTAATTTCATTTTATCTTAAAATTCACAGACATTATATATCTAAAGTTATTTATAGCAATATTTCCTAAGAATATGACTAAAATCCAAAAGAAAAAAAAATATTACAAATATTAAAAATCTAATTACAGATTCGAATTGTTGAGAAAAAAAATAGCATAGTTCAAAAAAAAAAAAAAAAATTTTGTACGATAATTATTAACGGACTTATCGAGTTGTTAATTAAGCGGTAAAAACAGCCGGGCGCGCGAAGCCTCGAGCCCCGCACCACGCCGCCCGGCTTCATTCCGCCGACTAACGCCGCTCGACGAACGTTGCTGAGCAATTTTTTTTACTAGATACAACGCACCTAGAGACCTGAAAAAATTCACAGCGATGCCTTGAGGTGTCGAGAGATAGCTGATATTTTTTTCCCCTAGTATTAATTACGAAAACAATAAACAAACTAACACTTAAACACCGTTATCTCCGGTTCTAATGAAGATATTCATGTTTTTTTTTTTAAATCACTCGTAAAATGAAGGGCAAGTACAATCCATCATAATATTTACAATAATATGAATATTCTCGGAGATATCGCTATTTGTTTAAAAGCAAAAAATTTCAAGTCGCCTAAAAATTGAGATTTTCGTGTATAAAAATTTTTTTTTTTTTCATTTATGGAAAGTACTAGTAACGAACTGATTCCATGCTTTTTTTGCAACCCGTGGGCCAATCACATAAGAGAGGGCATCCGATATACGGATCTTGGCTTGTCGCGGATTATTGCTCACCTATATAACACAGCCAAAAAAGCCTTGCACGATAATTGCGAAGACACTTCATATTACCTGTACCATAAGTTTCAAAGCCACACGTTGTTTATTCATCAATTTATAACAAGAAATGTAACTTTTTTTTTCCACGGCATTTTACATTTTGCAACTAAACAAATAGAGAAAATTGATCTCACGACAGCTTGTTTTATCGAGAATGATGAGACGAACAACTTTTGTTTGAACAGTTTTCGTGTATGACCCATAACAAAGACGTTATTTAACAAAATGTGGGTCTCAAAAGTTTAAACAATCGTTACGGACAAACCCGGACCTAACTTTTTTGGACATGGGTGAAAATATGTTTGTCCGTCTCTAATGAACCTATAAAAAAATCGGCTAACCTACGTTATTCCAGAATAGAAGTCAGTCGATTTTATAGCTTATTCGTCTGGACTATTCTGACCATTTATCATCTCAATGCCACGCTCATTTTTTGAACCTTGTTTGAAACCTACTTTCAGGCGTAAACATCACGGAGACCCTCGGTATCTACTAAGTACTGACGTAGTGCAGTCTTCAAACTTGGATAAGAAGTTACGTGTCTAATTGTAGATTGAATTGAATTTCAGAAGTAGATATCGGCTATCGAGAAGGAGTTTCTATAGGTCTCCGTGGCAAAAGTAGGGATCTCAAAGTCGGTTCTTTCCCGCCTGGCGGAGCAGCACGAAGTGATGCTGCGATTGGTAAATAGGCGTCTGAGGTAACTCGGCGAGCCAGTTCGAAAAACTGAAAAAAGCAAACAGCCCACAAAATACAGTTGCCTGTCCCCGACTGTCAGCCAGCCCAAACTACGTCGATGAGGAGTGATGTCCACATCTCTTGCCACGCCACAAACGAAACGCACGCACGCATTAAGCAGGCGCTGTAGTCTTGTGTTTAATACGCTAGAAATGTCGTTGTACACTATACACGCGTAGTCGAAAAATGGAAACACCAGTATCAGGACCAAATTTTTCCGCAGTTGCGCAGAAAGTAAGGGGCGAGACGCCGAGAGTTGCCTCAATGTGCAGCGGACTTTGTTCGAGATGACATCAACTTGGCTTTTCCAAGAGAGTCTGCAGTCGATAAGAAGTCCGAGATCGCGAACTGACGAACAAAGGGGTATGCGCACACCATCCAACATTATGTCAGATAAAGCTGAATAGTCAATAAGCCTGGTGACGTAAGGAATGTTGCCAAGGATTATGGCGTGAGCCTTGGATGCGTTCAAGCGCAGCGAATTCGCGACAGACCACCTCGGCACCGCCGCGATGTCTTCATTATGTTTTTCAAGAGCTGCAGAAATTTCGTAAATTGCACAATATGGTAAGTGAAAATCGTTTGCAGGAAAAGCGGTGGAGAATTCAACTAATTTGAATTTTTGTGCAGTTATGTAACATAAAATAATCCATGTCAACCCCTCCGCATCTTTGAAATTAATCTGCTGCACTTCTTGAAAATTCATGCGTGAGGGAATTAAAGCGTATGTGCAAGAAGCCAAAAATCAGTCCTACCAGTATTCACAAGAAAAAAAAATAACACATAATTCCAACAACGCTCTACAATGTGAAGATAATCCTGGATGTGCAATGTTTCATCGATCGTGAGAAGGACTTTATACTCAAGGAACGTGCAGTCTTCAATATAAACAGATCGGATTTGGAGGACCTACTCTTCAAGCCACCCTGTGATTTAGTGGGATTACCGGTCGAATATAGAGCTAGTAACGTTCACAATCAGTTAACACGTAATAACATGAAATGCAGGTAATAAATCTCACGCGGATGTGTGGAAAATTGTACAAAAAATGGTAAGAAATGCGTTTTACGTATACGCCAAAGGGCTGGAGAAAAAGACCTGCTTAACAGAGATGTTACCTACTAAAGTATCACTCAAAAACTGTTCTATCCGGCTCAGTTTTTGAAAAACAATCATTTTGCACCCAAAAAAACATGCTCAGGTCATTATCATTTCCAAATGGTTCATCCAAGTGAAAATAGCTATTGTAAACTCAAAATAACTACTGTTTCCAATGTAATCGCACAAGGTCATGTCAATAATATCACGTTTACTCAAAGTAATAATCAGTCTGTATCGAGAAATGTACTTTACAAATAATCGCGTTATCTTTGATACGTATCTTCTACGATGTAAAATATTATCGTCTCGTCACCAGTCAGTGGAAGCTATACAGCTGTCGTTCGTCATCCAGATTATGTTCTACACTCAATCTTTGTAATCTGTGGACAGTTGGGGCCGTTTTTGCGTGTCCTGTGCTGCAAAACCTGATTTAATAAGGCGTGAATCTCAAAATAACGAACCTTGTAACATCGTCAAATCTCGAAATTTTCGGCTCATATTGGGTTTGAAATATTCTTCGAAGTTAACATTGCAAGAATATTCAACAGGAAAAAAATCATTTGTTTTCTTTTAATTTCAAGACTTAGGTATCCTCTTCAAATTATCATGAGGTAGTCCTACATTGAGTAGTGGTTCAATATCGATACTTCATTTTGAATCGTTTTGAGGCGTTCTCCGCCAACTCAGCCACTTTTTTTTGTCCTCTCGGATCTGTTCCATAATCGGTTATATAGTAGTAATACTTAAAGGTACTCTCTGTGAATTTATTTCAGATTTTTTAATCTACTTGTTTCGGAAATGTTTTCTTTTTCAAACCCGTATACGGATGGAAGATTGAAGTCCGGCAAAAAAACTCAGCATAAAAAAGTTATGTTTTTCCATTTACTATTCAATGCAATATAAGGATATGTTATATTTTTGATGCCATCAAAAAGGATATTTTCAGCGAAAAAATGGGTAATTTTTTTTCTTTCAATGTGACACGTTTGATTTCCCTGTAAATTTCACAGGGTATTTGGCAATATACAGGGTGTCCCAATTGAAAAGACGCATTACGTTTCCAGCCGACCTAATAGTTCAATTGGAAAATGTGTTCTACAAAAATTATATGGTTCAGAGGGGGACAAATGAAGAATTTTTTTCCTACGGTCCAGCATTCTAGCTGGTGATGTTGTAGAGGATGGACCAGTTCTTTCAAATAGAGTCATACATTTCTGTTTCCATTAAAATATTCTTTATTCAAAAATATACAACCTTGTCAGAAATTTTTTTTTTCATAAATATGTATAGTTCGTGAGATACACCAAAAAATCAAATTCTGCAATGCACGAGGAGATTGAGTCGTCCGCGCCCCGTATGTCCTTGTTGTGTTATGAAAAGGTAAGACACAGAACATTGTTATTGTGTCGTATTATAAGAAGGTCAGATACGACGCAACACAAATGCATGCAGACACACGCACACACGCGGCGCGGAAGACTCAACCTCCTCGTGTGTTGCAGAATTTGATTTTTTGGTGTATCTCACGAACTATTCATATTATGAAAAAAAAACTCCTGATAAAGTTGTACATTTTTGAATAAGGAATATTTTAATTGAAACAAAAATGTATGATTCCATTTGAAGAAACTGGTCCATCCTCTACAGCATCACCAATTATGATGCTGGACCGCAGAAAGAAAATTCTTCATGTGTCCCCCTTTGAACCATACAACTTTTATAGGACACATTTGCCAATTGAACTATTAGGTCGGCTGAAAACGTAATGCTTCTTTTCAATTGGGACACCCTATATTGGAAACGTATAAAAAATTCATCGTAGAACTCAACATTCTTGCTGAGTAGAAAAAATATTTTACTGAGATAGGCGAGTTAAAGTAGATTTGTGTTCCTTTTTTCCATGAACTATTTAATGCGATATATGTTATGTTTTGATTGATATCTTAATCGCATCAAAAATATAACATACTCATGGATGTTAATGAGAGGGAACTGGAAAAAGAGTATTCCGGAGAGAGTCTACCATAAGAAAAATCGCTGATTATAAAAAAGATGGTGAAATTTTTTGATTTGTCCGTTTAACGAGAAATACTCCGTATGTACACACATACATACACGCACGCACATAAAATCCATTCGAAATAATCCATCGTGATACGCAGGGTCTTCAAAAGTAAAGCAACAGCGACAGCTTGGAATTTTTTTCCTGTAACGAATACAATAACTTCCTGTTCTCTTAAAGCAGGAACTTGAAAATGTGAAACTGGTTTAAATTAGGCATGCAAAAATAAGATGATATTAAAATCATTACAAAATTCAAGCTGACGCATTCTCACTGTGAGAAAATGCTCATTCTCATATCTTACAGGTAAATAAGGTAATTGCATCAAAACGTGTTCGGGAGAACTGTTGTAGGTAACTATTGAAAAGAGTATATCTTGAATCGAGTCAAATCGATACATATCGTCATTTTGTAGAATATAAACAGATCAAATAGATGAGAAACGAATCTATCAAGAGTCATTAAACACAGAAATAATGGAGTGTAGTGAATGTTATCTACCGTAAAGTTTCGTGTTTCAAGACACACGAGAGTTGTATCTTATCAATTAGAGAATATTTGGGGAAAAAACTCAAGTTCCCTTATTCAAGAATTATGTTACTTGAACAAACATGTGGTAGTATGTTTTGTAGTGAAACTGTTGTCATGAAAGGTGATACCAGATCCATGTCAATGTGTTAAAAATTTCCTATTTTATAAAAATTAATCGTAAAAGTATCCTAAGGTACAACGGTTTTCCTTAGATAGTTATGCTTTGTAAGACTTCGTAAAGCTCAATTTTGCATGAATAATATTATTCACCGGAGTTCTCAAAGCAAAAAAATTGATTCATTTTCAATCTTTCCCTCAATTTAGTATGTATAAATACCTTTTAAGAATCAAAAATACCTGAATTCTGATAAATGAATGAAGAAATTTACTAAAATCGAAAATGCTCACAATGACTCGCACTACGGTTAAAAACAAATAATGCAGGCAACTTGCAATAGTAAAGCAAAAAAATTATCAATCCAGTTTTTTCTATATTGATGTTGAGAAACGTTCGTTCCAAATTTCTAATTCACCGTGTAAGTTGCAGAACACCTCTATATGGCTACTGTAAACCAAGGGAATTACAAGCCGCTACTGTGCTTTTGAACTTGTTTCATGTTTCCAAATGATTTGAAAATAATGGCCTTGCTTGGAAGTTTAATTCTAATGTAAGCACAAAGCTTTCTTATGACCATTGAAGAATAATTTTAATCCTACGTTACATAATCAAGACAATCGTTAGAAATGCAACATCATATATATAATATGTCAGAGGGTATCACGGAAAAATTCAGAATCCAATTTCGAGGACAAAATCGTTTACATTAATTGTACCAAATGAAGAATAATTATTACTTCACACTGAACAGCGATGGGTCACAATTGATGAATTTTGTTATGATCAACAAAACTTGTAATTTTGTGACGTATTTGAGTATTACTTCGCTTCACTTTTCAGTTTATCTTGGAGATTTCCTCAGCCCTCCGATTTAACATTCTTCAATTTTATTAGGCTCCTTGTTTTCGATCATGAAGACACGTTTTTAATTTCACAGACGCTAAAACAAACTGACACATCTGCACACGCGGCTACTGTTCTTAGAAGACACGTTTTAAATGTCACAGACGCTAAAACAAAGTGACACATCTGCACACGCGGCTACTGTTCTTAGAATTGATAAGCACATGGCAAGTCATCACCACCTGCTACTATATAGTTGCAAAGACAAGATATCAAGATATGCGTTAACTGGCCCAACGTGTCTGTGTCCGAAGGACAAACCCCAATACCTCTGGGATTAGAAGCTAATTGAATTCTTGCACTTGTGCGGCCGGCTGCCAATGGACCTTGCATATTTTTATTGCTCATTTATCTTAATTTTTATAATAAAAGTTGTTGCGCACGATTCACATAGTTCATCTAGTGCACCGTTCGTTCTTACAATTAGTATGTGGTACTTTCATGCCAAAAATACAACCACTTTAAAGAAAAAAAGTTTCAGTTTCGTTGAATTAATTATATTTACTCGTTCCTCGAAATAAATTAGGTGTTAAATTTTTGACATTGGAACTTACTATCAGAAGAGGAAGATGTGCAATTAATATGCATAAAATAGTAACAATACATCTTGTATACAGAGTGACTTGCTAACGATAGAATGGTCTGTGCAACAATTTAATGCGCATGCGCTATAATTTGAGACCTGTTGTTTTCCAGAGTGACGAACAAGGAATAGAGATTTTTACATGTCAAAAATACTATCAAGATACCGACTGTGCCCATCACACGAACAAAAGACAGTCCGTAGTTATATGCTGTTATGTTTTCTACTTACAGCTATCATTTATTCATTTTTTATAAACATTTTCTATCCAGCGTACCACCACCTGTCTATTTTTCCTACTCGGTAACTTTACCACATTTCTTATATTGATATCTATTTGAAATTCGTCGCGAAGAGGCACCTTTTAGACTTGTATATGTGGCTTGTTGACATATACACATTAGAGACTTCTGTATGTGACTGTTAATGTGTATATCTCAGTACACTACATTATTTTAGCCAATTTAGGGCGGACCCAGCCGTCGATTTGAACGATACGAAAGACTCATATCAATTATTAGCGAGAAAAATTTGCTAGAGAGAGTAAGTCTCCGGCAAAGCATGTCTAGATACCAGGTTCGATTCCTGGCTCCGTCGTTCATTTTTCAACTCACCTGAAAATTTTCGTAATTGCACTCTCTCTTTATTAATATCATAGTCTCTGCCCTTTCCTCTTATCTCTATCTAGCCTCACGCTAGTCACTATCGCTCTTACTCAACTAATTCCATTCCCTTCCTTCTGCATTCTCATACCTTTCCTGCACCCATACGTTTTGTCTCTGGAGACACTCGCATTCTAACTCTCAATAACGTCACATCTAGACTTCTTATAGGTCTCGCACAGCATACTTCATTCCTACCGCTATCTCAACTTCTTCACAATAAACATATAATTGATATTTCAAACAAACCCAAGGTTATTCAACCCTCATTTTAACTGCCGGTTGTCCTAGTACGTAAAAGCGAAGCCGAACCTGTTTATTCCTATCACTTGAGAGTAAACCCACTTCACGGACGCGGACGCCGGACGTAACAAACATTTATCAACCAAAAACTCGTATTTTTTTCTCGTTTTTCGCTTGTAAAATCAAAATTAATGAAGCAATCTTGATGTTCTGAATACTCGAATTGCAGAGAATCATTATTAACGGAGAAAAATTGGAAAAACCAGCGTTTTTCTAAAATGCATGATGCCGCATAAATTTTTTAAGTTGTAATGTGAGTCCTTCGCGAAATAGTAGTAAGTAATGTGGCAATACAAGCACACTGCGCGCTAGCCACTGGAGCGTTACTAAATTTTTTTTTTTTTTTCAATTTTATGGTAACTGAACCCGCGAAAATTGATTCTTCAGTCAGATATCATAAATAATTAGTCGCAAAGCTGCTGTTGAATTTCTTCACCACATATTCTTAAATTAATTATTGATATGCCAGATGTCCGCTTACTATCCGGTATCCGGCCTATTCCTGTTTTTCACTATCCGACAGGTCTATCGGATAACACCAATATCTGACTGGATTGCCGGCTAATACCATATTGCAGTGACGTTCTGGGAAGAACGTCGGGAAAAATCTTGTGGTGTTTAGGTTTGAGTAGAATTTGTCGTGCAGCCTGTCTCGATCCGGAATTTTGTCTTGAGTCGTGCCAGCTATCACTATGCGTGATTGAAATAATTTGTTGTACACAGCACTTTAATTTGAAATACACGTTTATTACCAATAAGATGATCTTTAAATCGATTTTCGAGGTATGGTTTTTACAGTTTTGTTATTCATTTGGTTAGTTGTACTGAAGTTCGAAGGTTCTGAATGTAAGTGTTCTATGATTCAAAATGATCTATGACGTTCTTGATTTCAAAGTGTTCTGAATGGTCTGAAGTCTAAATTGGTTCTGCAATTAATTTAGTTCTTTTCTCTTTTGTATCTGTCAGGTTCGAAAAGGATCTTCAATAGTGGGAGATCTGGAAGAGACTCCTGATTGGTTTTTGGCTACGTCATTGCAAGACGATTGGTCTTGAAGAGGCCAATCGGTGCAGTTCTGTCAAGATAATTAGTTGCAAGAATGCATATTTGAATTCTAAGAATAATACTTTCTGAACTGCTCGTCTTGTCTTTTCTCATGTTCCTTACGTCTTAGTCTGGTCGAGAAGTGAGTTCACTGAGAAAAATCGTTAGAATGGTCTTAAAAATATGGCGATTGGTGCATTGGATTCAGAATTTAAAATGATGAAACCGGTATTTTTTAATTAAACCGCCATTAAAAATTTCAATAGTTATAAACAAAAAACGAAAATAAAAAAAGGGAGTCTCCGTTTTATAGCTATAATTTCAAAAATATAAAAGATAAATGAATTTTGAAAAAAGATCCTAAAAGAGGAGGAAATTTCCGATGAAAAAGTCCATGCTCCCGGAATTCTAGCTTTATTATTTATAATTTTAATTTAACGTTGAAAATAGGGCTCCGCGCGGCCGTTTCGGTGCCTAGGCGTCACCGCCTAGCGAAGCACGCAACACGAAACAATTTTTTTATAACATTCAATATCAATTTAAAAATTTGAATAAATTATAGTGTTATCTAGACACTTGAAGGAATGTAGTCTTACCTAAAAAAATTTTTAACTCGATTTTCGTTTAAGTTATTTCATTGTTAATTAACTCATTTTTCGTAGACTTGACTTTTCATAAAATCACTTGTAAAAGTTTAAAAAATGGGTCTATAAATTTTTTTTTTTTTGTGAGCTTTACTTATATAAATAATAAACAAGATTCAGTGGTAAAAGTTTATAAAAGTTTTTTCATTTGTTTATAATGATTTTTCAAAGTTATCAAAAATGGAAAAATCCGGCTAATGTTACGAAAAAAATTTTTTTTCATAAATCTTGAATTTTCGTTGTTTTTAAATTAATATGTTGCGTTTATTAGCTTGGCTGAAAATTTTTTAACGTGTATTGTTTAAAAATTTATTATAAACAAATAGACAAGTTGAATATTTTTGAAAAATTTTTTTTGGTCATTTTATTGTCGTAGTGAAATAATGATTTTAAAAAAAAAAATTTTTCTTAAAAAAATTATTTAATTGTTTATAACTGTTTTTTTCATTTATCCACCATTTAAATTATTTATTAAGAAATAATTTTTTTTCGAAAAATCATCATTTACAATTGTTAATGTTACGTGGGGGTGAGAGTGTACTGAGCGGTGGTAGTTAATGATTAATTGAATAATCAAGCTCCCACGTAACGACAATGAATAATTATTAAAACTAAGAAAAGACCTACCTTTCGATAAGCCGGTAATTTGTAGGATCGTGTTACTATAGTCCTGTACAGGTCTATGAGGTTTGTTTAAATTGTTGAGGCAATTTTATAATAATAAAAATGGGAAAAGGTCGTTCAAAATAAATGGTTTAATATGATTTAACTGGTAAAAGATGAAGTATATTCTGTTTCGATTTGGTGATTGAAATGTCTGGTAACAATCAATGGTGATAATGATATAAGAGCCGAAAGTAACAATTTATAAAGTGTTCGAGTTTATACAAATCGTGTGTTATTCTATTCTAAAGGATGTTATTATTTGGTACCAGGAACATCTACTCTGAACGGTTGTTATAACTAGCTGGTCGTGATTATTGTATTGCATCTCTCTTTTTAGATTATCTTAAATCAATTATATATCCTATTGTTAAGTCTCGTTGGTAAATTCTTGGAATACAATAAGTATGATTTAATTGTGGGTAGTGAAGCTAGCCACCAATTCTAGACTTGCTTTTGAATGAATATTACTGAATTAAATTTTGATTATAACGGTGAAACAAGAATTCGTTCAATTTCGAAGATTAACACTCGGATTGACTTAGCTTTAGGTGAATCGGTCGACGAGATTGAGAGCCGTCGGATCGTGTCAGTCTGCGTCGGTAGAATTCTGGACCAGGGCCTCACCTCAAGTTTGGAAGAGTTGATCAATCGAACGATGTTGAACGTCGGTTACTTAGTCTTTGCAGTTTTAGAATGATATCTTGTTATCGAAAGTTATAGTTGAAAGTATCAATTTTCTGATTTTGATGTATGTTAAAAATGATTGGAACGATTATTTATTAAAAACGATAGTGTAATTATTATTATTATCGCTTAAAATTACCTGATTCGGTTGAATCAGGGCCGAACTCAATTTAATTATGGAAAATGGAATGGCATAAAAATGTCTATTCGCGAAATGATGAGATTTAGTAAAGCACAGAAAAGATGGAAACGTAGAAGATAGTGAGTCTCTTGCAGCTAACAGAATAACTGAATGCTCGAATTTGACGAATTAGCGCGAGACTTTAGGTCGGTCACAACTAAGATTTTCCGAACGCTACTATTGCTCGAGAGGGCTAATCCGGGTTGAGGTCCACGCACTTCGCGACTTGACAGACGAAAGAACGCGGCTTCTTGGGCCCGAGGGTCCAAGGAGCTGCAGTTGTAATAAGTTACAACGGTAATTAGCCAATGAGGTGCGAGGGCGACCTCCTGGCGCCCAAATCCACATGGTCAGCGTTACTTCTCGCTCTTCGACGGTGTTCCGACGATTCTCAATCTCGTCGGTGACACATTGAAGATGTGAACAAAAGATATTTACATGCAATGTTCACACATTCATTCATACATCCTAATGAGTAATCTATTTTCATTTGGTGGTTCCAAAGGTAGTGGTTTATCCTAATTATTGATTATAGTTTTAACTTAAAAAGAGGGATATTTCCAGGCTGAGCGCTACTGATGCTAATTCAGCAGTCTCCTATCTCTGTTCTTGGTACCAGTTAAATAGAAGAAAGTTGAACCTTATACTAGGGATCATTGTTGGTCTCTACGTGACTTTTGCCAGGAGGGGTGGAACTCGCCGTTATTAGAATATGAGATTTTGATGAAATGATATCTGTGCATTGAAGAAATTAAAGAAATGAAATGAAATGGAATTTTGAAAAAGGTACGCCAAGGCGGTACGTCGGGGCGTAACATTAATATAATTATGAAAAAAAATTTTCTTTCTATTTGAATTTTCATTGTTTGTTTTAAAAAACAATTTGTTATAAACAAATTTATATTTTCATTTTATTTTTTTTTCGTTGCTTTAAAAAATTACAAATACAGCCATGTGCATCAGAGTTGTGAAAAAAATTTTTCTCTATTTATTATTGAATTTTAAAATACTTTACCCCAAAAAATTTTTTTTACAACTCTGATGCACATGGCTGTATTTGTAACTTTTAAAAGCAACGAAAAAAAAATAAAATGAAAATATGAATTTGTTTATAACAAATTGTTTATCAAATAAACAATGAAAATTCAAATAGAAAAAAAAATTTTTTTTATAATTATATTAACAATTCTAAATGATGATTTATAGAAAAAAAATTATTTCTTAATAAATAATTTAAATGGTGGATAAATGAAAAAAACAGTTATAAACAATTAAATAATTTTTTTAGGAAAAAATTTTTTTTTTTAAATCATTATTTCACTAAGACAATGAAATGACCAAAAAAAATTTTTCAAAAATATTCAACTTGGCTATTTGTTCATAAAAAATTTTTAAACAATACACGTTAAAAAATTTTCAGCCAAGCTAATAAACGCAACATATTAATTTAAAAACAACGAAAATTCAAGATTTATGAAAAAAATTTTTTTTCATAACATTAGCCGGATTTTTCCATTTTTGATAACTTTGAAAAATCATTATAAACAAATGAAAAAACTTTTATAAACTTTTACCACTGAATCTTGTTTATTATTTATATAAGAAGAGCTCATAAAAGAAAAAAAGTTTATAGACCCATTTTTTAAACTTTTACAAGTGATTTTATGAAAAGTCAAGTCTACGAAAAATGAGTTAATTAACAATGAAATAACTTAAACGAAAATCGAGTTAAAAATTTTTTTAGGTAAGACTACATTCCTTCAAGTGTCTAGATAACACTATAATTTATTCAAATTTTTAAATTGATATTGAATGTTATAAAAAAATTGTTTCGCGTTGCATGCTTCGCTAGGCGGTGACGCCTAGGCACCGAAACGGCCGCGCGGAGCCCTATTTTCAACGTTAAATTAAAATTATAAATAATAAAGCTAGAATTCCGGGAGTATGGACTTTTTCATCGGAAATTTCCTCCTCTTTTAGGATCTTTTTTCAAAATTCATTTAACTTTTATATTTTTGAAATTATAGCTATAAAACGGAGACTCCCTTTTTTTCTTTTCGTTTTTTGTTTATAACTATTGAAATTTTTAATGGCGGTTTAATTAAAAAATACCGGTTTCATCATTTTAAATTCTGAATCCAATGCACCAATCGCCATATTTTTAAGACCATTCTAACGATTTTTCTCAGTGAACTCACTTCTCAACCAGACTATCTGGTCAGTGAGGGTTCGTGAGCCTGAATTCCGTGAATTTCGATTGTGGACCCATATGGTCTATGTGTGAGTTGGAATTGAAGATATAAAGTGAAGAAATGAAAGTGATATATATATTGTGACGTGGATTTTTCTTGCGCCTCGGTCAATTAGAGAAAATGACCGAGAACTTACCGTGTGCACAATAAATCGGCGTCCGCGAGGTATCCTGGACCTAAAACGAGATCGCGAAATTTGTTGGGCGCTTGGCGTGATCAACACGTCTCGAAATCGGTAATGCGATATACCGCGACCATATACTCGGCAGCTCAGTACCGCAGAGAGGGGAGGGGTAATTTTTGGTAGAGAGAGGTACGAAACTCTCTACCCAAAAATTACCCCTCCCCTCTCCGCGGTACTGAGCTGCCGAGTATATGGTCGCGGTATATCGCATTACCGATTTATATATATATATATATATATATATATATATATATATATATATATATATATATATATATATATATATATATTAGGCTGATTCAAAAAAAATGGCTAATTTTTTTTTTTCGAAATCCCCACATAAAAACTTCCGAGAAGGTGTGAAAAGACGCCTGTAAAAAGCAGAGCTCTTAATATTATTATTTAGAGGTCGCGCATCGGGAATTTCTATTTCCCATTTAAATAACACAGGAAGAAATTTTTTTAAATTTTGCAATTTCGTATTTTTGCAACGGCTCATTGAATCAGCGGACCAAAGCATATTCTTGTAGGAAATTTGACGCTCTACAAAAAAGGTCCTTACAAAGTTTTCGATAGACACACTCCTTCAAAAGTTATTCGAGGTCAAAGTTGAACTTACAAAAAAATTCAATGTTTTTTTTTTTTTTCGATGATACTATGAATCTTTTCTCATTATTTTGTTATAAAGAAGATAGATTTCGGAACAATTACATTTTTAAATAGTCAAGTGCATCAGTTATGGATTCTCCATGATAACATGTTTATTATTTAACATCGCATTTTTGTAAGGTAACTTTATATTGACTCGATGGGAAAATTAATGATTGAAAAAGCCCAATTATAGTCAGATATATTTATTGTGTTATATTCTATAACTTTTACATTTAGATTTCTCGTCTATAATATTCTCAAATAAAGACTATTTCAAGGTTGTTTTATTACAATCTGGGAAACTACGACGATGTTCTTGGACGACTTGCAATAGATACTGTAATTGTTCTTCGTTCTTGGTTAAACAGTTGTTGTAATCCTCAATCAGAGCAATACCTCGTTCTGCTGAGTCATTAACTACAGAAAGTCTTCTAAAAAAATCTAAATTATCTCTATAACTTTCATTATTAGACCATAATGATACGTCGACTTCAAGAAAATCGTATGATAAATCGAAGGCTTCAAAAAGCATGAGTGAATTTTTCGAGACGAATTCACTTAAATCTTTATCAAAAAATGATTCCAATTCGATTCCTTTAGCAACGTATCGTTTTTCTCGAATAATTTTACTCTCCTTATTATTAATAATTGCTTCACACATTTTTTTTTTTATTTCATTTGAGACATTGTTGTCAAACAATGCCAGTGCTGCTAGTTCTTCATTCATGTACCATAGATGATCACTAAATTTTTTTAATGCTTTTTGTACGACTGATGATTGAATTTCCTCGCAAAGAAGTAACTTTTTCAACAATTGCAAATCATTATTCGGTGCTTCGATTGCCAACGAACAAGTAAACCATACTTTAATGTAGATTAAAATAATAAAAATACATATTTGACGCAAACTATTAATTTCTCGTTTAGAAAGAGAAAATTGGTCTCTGAAGATGAAAATTTTCAAGCTGTAAATGGCCTTATTCATCCATCGAGCATGATGCATCGTTCCTGGACATTTGAAACTTATTTCATTTTCTGGAAGACCATCAAGAAAAATCAATGATAACTCGAGAAGTTCTTTGTAATCATTCCTTGGCTGAGTAACCTGTTTAAAAAAATTTTTTAATTAAAATCTTTAAACACGAATTCCCAACTATTTCAAATATAAATTATAAGAAATATACCGTTAAGAAATTATCGATGAGATTAATTATTTCAAGTCTGTCTGTATTCAAGGCATTTGCAACAAATTCATCTTTCATGCCACTTTGATACTTTAAATGATCGGCTTTGCTCCACCAATTTTTAAATCGCCCAAAAATAGGTACACTGGGACCAGAAGTTGTGGGCCAAAACACCTCAAAAACTCCTTTCAAAATAATTTCGAAAATGTGGTGGCGACAAGGTAACCAAATTAGTTTCCGGTTCAATTTTCTTTCAATCAAAGCGGCTGTGCCATTTAGTATTCCTGTAAATAATGTATGAATATGTAAATTAAAGATAGTGCCAATTATTAAGAGAAACATAAGTGAGAAAATAGTATTAATTAGTAGGTATTAACTAGATTTTCAATTATTTAAAGTTAACGAAACAAACCATACCAGTATTCACTGCTGGAGTGTCAAAGCACATAGCCTTAATGTAAGGAGTAACTTTCCAGTCTTCCAATGTATTTAATATAGCTACAGCATGATTTTCTGCAGTTCCGTCAAATATTTTTGGTACACCGAGGAGTTGATTGACGTTCGAAGTAGATAATATTATTGCAATTCTATCTACAGATTCAGAACCGGTCAAATCAGTTAAAATTTTACCATCCCAATGTACAGTATAGCGATCTTCAGTTTTAAACTTTTCTTTCAAGTGCTCTGCGATAGCTTGTCTAAATCTAAGACGGGCTCGCCGGATAGTACTGTAGCTTAAATTTAATGTTTCAATATCTATTCCAATACTTTGGTAAGCAGGAGCTAAGATAAAAGTAGCATTTCGACTAGTAACATTTGCTCGATCGAGGGCAGATACAAGTTCAGGAGTCATTATATCAATTTTAGGAGGAGGATTTGGCTGACTAGATGGAGGTTCAAAGTCAGAAAACATTTCTGATTGTTGACTTCCAGATGTCGTTCCTGTACCAATTGTCGATTGGAACCGTGAAATAATACTACCATCCTGAACTGGACTACTAGTTGTAGGCTGATTAATACCTATTATCAAATATATATGATTAACAGCTAATACTTAAGAAACAAATGCAATCCTATTTGAGATAAAATATGAAATAATTGTTTTCTAAAAAAATAAAATAAATAATAACCATCAACATCAATATCCATGGCAACTTGATGAATTTCTTCATTTGAAGCACTTGTGTCAATAAATCCATAACGTTTGTTAGATCGTTGAGATTCCAAAAATAGTTTTTTTGTATCATCAAGTTTTTGCTTCGGATCTAAACGAGCAATATCAAATAATTTTACAAACTTTTCTTTTAACATTGTCTCTTTTTTTTTCTGCGTAGTAGATTTTTTTCGATATCGACTTTTCTTGAGTTTCAACCATTCATTAAATAATTGTAAAACTTTCTGCACAGCATGAGAATTTTTGCAAGTTGGAAGTCCAGCTTGTAACCATTTTTCTTCAACTTTTTTTATTGTACCTGAAGCACTTTTTTTTAATGTTAGTTTGTGTATACAATGCTGATATAAGAACGCTGATAAAACCTCTCCGTTTGTTGGTAATTTTCGTCCAACAAGATTTTCTTTGATATCACCAATTAAGTATTTTTTATTTTCCATTATAGTCAATGAAATGATAAACAACAAAACAATAAACTTAGAGAGCAAAATAATAAATAGTAATATCTGAAGTTCGATTGAAAAGAGAGTTAGAAACAATGTGGCACAGTAACGAGGAAAATCAAAACATGTGTCTTTTAGGTTATGTCGGTAAACAAGTGAACTCCATTTCTGAATGAGCTACTGTAAGTAATTTTTTTTTAATAAAGCAACTTCAGTTCATTCGTTTGAAAAAAAGCGCCTAAACCAAAGGTTTTGTGCCGAAAGACGAATCTACTTATAAGTAAAGTTAAAAAAATCTCCGAATAGCAAAAATACATCAGGAAATATTATTACTAGCAAAATATTGAGAAAAGATTCATAGTATCATCGAAAAAAAAAAAAAACATTGAATTTTTTTGTAAGTTCAACTTTGACCTCGAATAACTTTTGAAGGAGTGTGTCTATCGAAAACTTTGTGAGGACCTTTTTTGTAGAGCGTCAAATTTCCTACAAGAATATGCTTTGGTCCGCTGATTCAATGAGCCGTTGCAAAAATACGAAATTGCAAAATTTATATATATATATATATATATATTGTAACGCTAAGCCTTTTCGGGCCCCTCGTCGAGCGCCGATTTGTAACGCTAAATTCTGTTACGTTCGGATGAGGACTTACCGTTGACACTTTGGCGCGATTCTCTACTTATCCGCAATATCAAACTACAACAAAATAATTACGTTGGGCGCCAGACGCGTTAGCGTCGATTTTCAAATAATAATGCAAATCAATAAAATTAACACAAAACCGTACAAAAGGGATAAATAGAGAACCCGTTGTATGGCTGGCTAGGCACAGGTACGATCGCGTACATCCCGGTAGAGTGGCGGAGTTCAAGGCAGCTAGCAGTAATTCCAGAATTAAAGAAAATAACAAAATAAAGAATAAACTCCAGTTAAAAGGAAAATGAATAAGTCAATCGATCATATATTGTCGAGAAGGTTACATAAGTGAGACAGGCAAATAAGGTGGTATCGATAGCGGTAGTTAATAAAATAAATAATCGTTGTTCACAAAAATATCGGTAGAATAGCAGTAAACGGTAGCTTTAACACGAGAGACGGTAGTTAACAGAGAAAAATAAACGTAGGCCGAGAGATGCGATATAATGCAAGAGTTGACTTAAAACTACACGTCACTGGGCGACGTGGTCTTACCCAAGTTGCAAATGACGCTACGAAAATTATTATTCTGTTAATTAGAACGAGAGAGCTTTACTGCGATCGGTAGAAAACAACGTAACGGTAGTTCGGTAGATGATACGTCAAATTTACTATAAATTATAACCAGGATGAGAGATTGACATTCAGTAACAATTTACCAAGTCGGCAAACGATCGACTAGGTAGCCTTCGGTAGAATTATTCATACGGTAGATTCGATAATTTATAATCATTACATACTTGAGGATTCAAATAGTGAATTCCTAAACATAACTTTTGAGAGAATACCAAAATACAAAGTTATGAGAGTGAGAGAATTTCGGAGAGTTTACAAAATAGAGAAATATACTAAAATACACCGCAATACAAAAGAATAATTCACAGAACTTAATCTAACAAAATACGGAAAAATAAATAACAGGCAGAAATAGTATAAAATTGTCAATAGTAATAAAGAAAAATGCGGTAATATCTAAGGGTGATTCTACGCTCACTTGTACTCCAAGGAACTCGATATACGATACAATAGGCACAAAAATAAATAAAAATATAATAAGCAATAACGGAAATAAAATACAAGGCACACTACTATTACAAGAAGAGTATGGAATAAAATATGAAGCCAATAGGGCTCGAAATACGATAGAAAATACGGAAGCAAGATAATAGAGATTCACAAATAATCAGAAAAGTCATAAATACAAGAAATAATTATTTGGCAGTTACGAGGTCGCTCAGATACGGAAATAATAAGTTACTGAAATCATACAGCCACACGGAAGTCGTGGACCATGATTCACACAAAACGGCATCACACGATGCAACCAAGAAACAATAAATATAATATTAATGACCGAAATCATGCAGCGACACGGCGGCTTACTGCAACTTTAACCGTGGACCATGATTCACGCAAAGTCGATAAATACTATGAGAAAGAATAGAAATTATGAGCAACTTCGTAACAGTACAACTCAAAGGCAGAAGCCTTACCTTGACGGTTGATCTCAGGCACACAAACTGATTCTAATTTAAATTATACTGTACAATAGCAAAACGGGGAAGGAAAGGAGAAAGAAGGAAAAGAGTTTAGAAGGATAAAGGTACTCGGTAGAATAGACGGTAGAACGGTAGCGGTAGAATGAAAAGGTGTCGGCAGCTTAAATCGGTAGAAAGATCGGGAGAGTAATTGGAAAATCGAAGCTGTTCCTCAACAGGTCGAGCGTAGAATAGCAGGTCGTAGTTCAGCTCGCCGATCTCGCGGTCGTCGGTGATTCTTCTTCTTTGATTGGTCGGTTGACCCCCACCGCAAATAGGCCATCCCCCTGTGGCGAATGTCGGTTACTGCGTGGTCATACGTTTTCCAAAAATTACCGCTAGATGTGGTGTAATGTGCTGCTCGCGATTTCGTCGTTGACACCAACTCGTACGGTTTCGTAGTCGCTTCAGTTTACAGTCCAGGCTGCCTATCATCGGGGACTTCTTTGACAGAGGCATACACAGGGTGCCTCTCGGTCAAAGTTACCGGGTGGAGAGTGACGCCTCATTGTTCACCTCCACCGGCTTTTGTACAGGCAGTAGCTAGCTGCCTGTACCTGAGGTCGTGCAGTCAGACGGTTGGCCAAACCGTGGACCACGACCCACACAATTGGTCCCTGTCGATAGGAAGGCAGCGTCCATCCTCAGAACGATGGCTTCATCAACCTGGACGTAGTGGTTTGGGGTCGGTCCGGCACCAGGCCGGTAAGTCGGAGGATGGCAGGCTACGGTCTGCCCTTCACGCCATCCTTCCGGCATCCGATAGAGTTGGCGGCTGGTTCTTCTTCGAGGAACGGTGCCCTCGGCCGCCGGGAGGATTTTTATCTCCCTGTTCACCGGCAGTCGAGGCGATACGGAAGGTTCGGATGGATGCTACCCCAGGTGTATATAAAGGTGCACCAAGGTAGCCAGTGTAGTCTGGTGAGACCGTCAGTAGGCGAAGTCGTCGAGAGCTGCAAACGGTAGCTAGTGGTCCCTTGTTGATCGGGATCGTTGTCGTCCAAGTACCTTGTTAGCTTGCGCCGAAGCGCGAAATAAGGAATTTACAAAAAAGAATTAGTTAAAAAGTAGTTATTGCCTATTTTGTATCGAGTTCGTTTGGAGTACCCTGCTGAGGACGCGTAAATTAAAAATAATAGCGGTTGTGTGCCCTTGTGACGGGCGATTCTGAAACGCCACGTTACAATATATATATATGTGTGTGTGTGTATATATATATTATTCATCACAAATAATTACATTACATAAATAATAACATAAATAATAACATAAATAATTATAACACTTATAGTCACCTAAATCAACAACAATGTCGGTTTTGATGATCGGGAATGCAGGCTTAGTTAATAGTAATGACAAAGAATAATTTGTAATAAACAATATATTTTGCGGAGCATTCACTATGACGCTAGTGGATGTCCCGAGCGCCTGTCAATCACTCCCCTCTCTCCCGAGGCGATGGCTCCGCGGTGTTCACTTTTAGTTATCCTTTCCGTAACCCGTTCAGCGTGTTTATTGTTTTTCATGGATAAGTTTGGGTAAACAGGCCACAAACTTACATATATATATTGTGACGGGACGCCTGGCTGGCATACCGACACCTGGGGTTCGGCGCGTGCCCCCTAATATTTTGCTTGGTACACCCAAGCCCAAATCTCACTGTCCACTCGATAACCCCGCCACATACCGGGAACCCAATCAAATCGCACGATTTACCGTACCCCTTCTTCAGAGGACGCGACCAATCTCTATCCCCGAAAACAGCGTAACTGGACAATAAGAGTATATAAGACGAGCGCAAATGCGAATCTAGCTATCTATTACCTATTGAGCAACCGCCAGGATAGATCATCGAAGACTTCTACGAGAAGACCCATACTTCCCACATCCACGAGGAGCCGGACACCAAGGACCCACGATCAGGAGACGTGGAGTACCCGTCCAAGGAATCCTCGACATCACTTCCCATCAAAGGAGGGCTTTCAGCGTACTAATAATTTTTACTTGTTTTCAATAAAAAAACAAACTCCTTAGGTACTAGGGAGCCGTGTCTGAGTGAAGGACAGCATTGCGTCTGACATCATAGCTGAGATATGGTGATCGTCTCACAATCCCCCGACCCATAGGTAGGACACCTGAACCCGTAGAGAGTCACGGTCATTGCGACTGAAAGTCTTAATGCAGGTGAAGGTACGTTTGCGTAGAATCCCCTTGCCTTTAACTACCACGCTAGTAATATTCAGTCTTGCCATACGCAACTGAACTACTATCAAAGTCCTTCTGACTACTATGCTATCACACACGTAATATCCTGTTTTAGTACTATCTAAACAGATAATTATGATATCAAAATCAACTGTTAACGACGATTCCTCATTATCGAATACCGTCCCTCTGACGACCAGGCTATCACATAAATAATATTGAGTCAGTAGTATACCAAGGGGAGTTCTGAGTACAAACACCTTCTTTACCGACCGAGCCGCTCCGCGCAGCCCAAACGCAAACCCTTTTCCGCGATGACGTCACAGTCCGCCGTACCGGCTTGAGGTCAAAACCGTGCAACCTTACCGACAGTTGTATCGATCGAGGGTCAAAATCGTGTTGTTTTACCGACAATCCTACCGACCGAAGGTCAAAGTCTGTAGTGCTCGCCTGCCAACGGTAAAGGGCGCAGCGGGGGTGAGAACTTTTTTACCGTCCCGCATTCTTTTCCCACGGTAGGACTGCTGATGTGTCACATTAACCACTCCAAATTCCTTTCCCACGGTAGGACTGCTGACGTGTAACATCAACCACCCCCACATTCCTTTCCCACGTTATCAACCACGTGACATTCCAAAATTAATAGTTCCGAGAACTGTTTTTCACTTACCCGGATGTCGGTTTGATATCCAAGGTCGACCGATAGCCGCGGTGCATTCAAAGCCATGGATCCGCGGTGATGGGTTACTATCGCCCTGGGAATGCCAAAAGGTGCACGCGCATACACAAACATACGTACAGCTGCCCTATAAAAAGGACGCTCATCACTGCAAACGATCATTAAGTCACAACTTGTCAAGTATACGTGAGGAAAAAGCTCAGGATGGAATCCGCGAAGTGTTTGAGATTGATCGATATTATGGAAACGGCGTTCAAGATTTTATCTGAAGAATCGTCGCCGGCAAAAATTGCAAAATGGATTCGATTCGGAACCCAAAATATCAGGCTTTTGAATAAAATTTTACGCAACAACGCCTCAACGATCGGGGAGAAGACAAGAATTTTGACTACAATTGGAATTCTGAAATCCTTGACAGTCAAATTTCAACAATTTCAAAAAGTGGGTGACGGATTACGAAGCCGACGAAGAAGCGATCGAGTACAGTGGGAAGATTTAGAATCAGCTTTCGAAAGGAGAATTCGAACTGGATCCATCGTCACTTTAAAGCATAAAGATGTGGAGAGATTTCTAGAAGACGCAAAGGTACTAGCTGTGACGAGACTAAAAAACGCTCTGAAGAAAGACAGGAGCTTGAAAGCCATCGTTATCCTGGCTTGTAAATTTGAAGTTAGAAAAGATGATCGCACGGTGAAAGAGATCAAATTTTTTATTACGAGAAATGAAATCATCCTCCAGACAACGGATATCAACGAATAGTGCCTCGAAAACGCGACGAAGCGTTTGTTGAAGAAGGTGAAAGATTTCCAGGAAAAGGATTCAGGCTGGTCGTTACTTGAAATTATAAATCTTACCGTCAACATTAACCAGTACGTGCCACTACGAGGCGGTGTCTTCACATACACACCACTACCCAAAGATATTCAAGATAAGAAGGCTGTCGTCAACATCCGTAACAGCGACTCGTATTGCTTTCTTTGGTCGGTCACCGCAGCTCTGTTCCCAGCCGACAACAATAATCCCAGTAAAATTACTTCATATCCGCATTTCAGCTCAGTGCTACAATACGAAGGTTTGCATTTTCCAATGTCTTTAAACCAGATTCCAAAATTTGAGAAACTCAACAAACTTTCAATCAACGTTTATGGTATAGATAGTACGGAAAGACAAAAGCGCAGTGAAACCGTACCCATTTATTTGAGCCGAAACAAGTCTGACAAACCTGTAATTCATCTTTTAGCGATAGAAACTGAAATCACTGACGATGACGATGATGATGTCGATATGGAAAATTATGAAAAAAATAGAATCTTTCATTTCACTCGTATTCGAAATCTGTCTCGATTAACAAGATCTCAAATTTCTAAGCATAAATGTCGTACTTGGTTGTGCGATAGGTGTCTGTCTCATTTTAATTTCGAAAGATGTTTGTTGAAGCACCGAGTTGATTGCATGAATTTGAACAAAACCAAAGTTATTCTACCTACAGAGGAGGAAAAAATACTGAAATTCAAAAATTTCAAGCACAAACAAACCGTTCCATTCTGCATTTACGCGGATCTCGAATGTTTACTGGAACCTACGCTCAAAAAAATGGGTACAAGAACAATTTATCAGAAGCATCTTCCGTATAGTATAGCTTACTATCTACATTGTGCGTTTGACGATTCGCTTTCAAAATTAAAAATTAATCGTGAAGAGACTTGCATTCAATGATTTGTGAATGAGTTAGCGGAATTGGCACATTCGTTAGAAGTTTATTTCAAAACTGTTGTACCGATGGAACCGCTCAATTTCAATCAAATCAACGAATTTCATTCAACAACAGTGTGTCACATTTGTGAAAAACCATTTACACTCACAGACGTGAAACATCGTGATCACTGCCATTTCACGGGAAAGTACCGTGGTGCTGCTCACCGAGGTTGCAATCTAAATTACTAAAATTCACACACTCTCCCAATGATATTCCACAATCTGTCGGGTTACGATTCACATTTTCTGATCAAAGCACTGGCTACATCGTTCGAGGGCACAATTGAGCTTCCACCCGTAAACAAAGAGAAGTACATTTCTTTTACAAAATATGTCGAGGGGACAGATATAAAGTTTAGATTCGTAGATTCGTGCCGTTTCATGCCCGGTAGTCTTAAGAAATTAGCAACGTATCTCGGTGATGATCAAAAATCAATCACACGGAAATTTTATCGTAGCTCACATAAATTTCAGTTATTGACCAGAAACGGAGTGTTCCCGTACGAATACATAGACAGTTGGGAGAAGCTCGAGGACACACGGCTACCATCCAAACAACAATTTTACTCAAAATTGAATGATCGGGATATATCAGACGACGACTATGCACATGCATGTAAAGTTTGGCAAACTTTTAACGTTCAAACTTTGGCAGAGTATTCGGACTTGTATTCACAGACAGACGTGTTTTTACTGGCTGACGTTTTTCAAAATTTTCGACAGAATTGTTGCACGACGTACAAACTGGATCCATTACATTACTACACAGCGCCCGGTCTGTCGTTTGATGCAATGTTAAAATGTACAGGCATCGAACTCGAGCTTCTCACCGACATAGACATGGTTATGTTTATCGAAAAAGGTATTCGAGGTGGTGTATCACAGTGTTCGAACAGATACGCAAAGGCCAACAGCAGATATATGAGAAAGGAATTCGATCCTGAGGTCGAAGAATCTTATCTCATGTACTTTGACGTCAATGATTTGTACGGTGCTGCTATAAGCCTTGCTCTGCCATACAGTTCCTTCGAATGGTTATCAGACTTCGGACAACGCGACGTTCTTACCATCTCGGACGATGCGGAGTTTGGTTACATACTGGAGGTGAATTTGGAATATCTTGAGGAATTGCATGAAATTCATAAGGATTTACCACTGTGTCCGGAGCACGACATACATCCGATCTCGAATAGTAAGCAACCGAAATTGACGCCCACGCTACTTTCCAAGAAAAACTACGTTTTTCACTATAGCGTTTTGAAACAATGCTTACAATTAGGCTTGAAATTACTCAAAATCCACAGAGTTCTCAAATTCACACAAACCCCGTGGTTCAAAAAATACATAGATTTGAGTACCGATTTGCGCAAAAAATCTCACAACGAATTCGAGAAAAATTTTTACAAACTGATGAACAACGCAGTTTTTGGCAAAACAATGGAAAACGTGCGAAAGTACAGAGATGTTCCATTGATCACCGAATGGGATGGACGGTACGGTGCTAAAGCTACCATAGCCAAGCCTAATTTTCACAGCTGCGCCGTTTTCGACAAAGAGATGATTATCGTCGAAATGAGTAAGACGAAAGTCAAGTTGAGTAAACCATTGTATGCAGGTTTCTCCATCCTGGATCTGTCTAAAACGCGCATCTATGATTTTCATTATAATTATATTGAGCAGAAATTTGGCAACCGAGCAAAATTAATGTACACGGATACCGACAGTTTGATTTACAATTTTACCGTCCCCGACATATACGAACATATGAAGGAGGACTTGCATAAATTCGACACGTCTGATTATCCGCTTGACAACGTTCACGGAATACCTCGAGCAAACAAAAAAGTTGTCGCCTTGATGAAAGACGAGAACAACGGGAAAATCATTTCGGAATTTGTAGGATTACGAGCTAAATTGTACGCATTCCGAGTCTTGGGAGATGAAAAAGACAACAAACGTGCCAAAGGTGTTGGTGGATCAGCGTTGAGAAAAATAACTTTCAACGATTATTTGGACTGTGCGTTAAAACGTAAAAATCTATCCTCAAATCAGCATTTGATATCAATTCGAAAGCATGAGGTATACACCGTAGACCAGCAGAAAGTAGCACTGAGCTGGAACGACGACAAGCGGATCGTATCTCAAAACACAACCGACACGCTTCCGTGGGGTTACAAGCCTGCACCGTAGCTTTTGTAATTACCGTATCGTAATCTATGTCGGACTTAATTTATAACTGCATCATGATGTTATGTCTGTCGATTGTCTAAAAAATAAAGACGCATACTTGTTATGTGTCGGGTATAAAATAAAGAGAGACATACGTTTCTAGAAAAAATTCATTTATTAAAATGTTACATATCCGATTCGTTTATCCAACTGTTGTGTGTATTGTCAAAACCTAACCATTTAACGTATATTTTTCTTCCACGCTTCTTGAGCACCTTCTCCACCAGAAAGATATCCGCATGTTTAACCTTGGAGAGCTCTTGTTCGTAGAAACCACCAGCGATGGGTTGATCTCGGTAGTCTTTGAGCTTGTACGTCACAGGATGAGTATTTTCCACTCGACTTATCGTGAATATTTCAGTCGTCCAATTGGGAGTGTAACCTTTCTCGAAGACATTTTTGAATTTGCTGATCCGAACTTTGTCGCCGGACTTAAACTTTGCCGATACGGTAGGTACCGCTCGAAGCCCTCTGTACGCCTGACTTAACAACAGCCTCTCGTTTGCAACGGTGACATCCGACGGTTGCATTCTTATGGTTCGGTATTTGACGTTGTTGTAAGCCGAAACCAAGTCAGATAAGATGTCGAGCCACTTATATCTTCCTTTCATGCTGAACTGTGTCCACATTTTATCTATTAGCGTGCGATTGAAACGTTCACAGATCGAAGCCTTCAAATCACTGTACGTGGAGTGAAGTTTGATGCCGTAACGTGTCATAAGCGATTCAAATTCCGAGTTGTAAAATTCCGTTCCTCTGTCGAGGTGTAAATTTTTCTGCACCCGTCCTTGAACAAGCACAGATTCCATTGTGTTGGTATGAATGTTTTTCAAGCATCGAGAGTTTGCTGATGTGAATGGGCGTTCGTGCAACATCGGAACCGTTCGTGAGAAGCGAAGCGTCCGCGTGAAGGCACACGGTCGACGTGTTAGTGTCGCTCTGATCGCTTATACGTAAACAAGTCTCTGTACTCTTAGAAAAGAAAATAAAGAAGCGTGTTAAGCTGCCATCTTGTTTAAGAAAAATAAAACCGACTATTTTATTGTCCTCCAATCCATCCCTCGCACAAACTTGCACAACCAAACTGGCTATTAATTCAACACATTGCCTTCGTAACATCATCTCCAGACTTGCTCTTTATCGGTACAGCCCACGCATACTTTGAAAAAATATCAACGACTGTGAGCAAGTACTTGTAGCCTTTGTTTTGTCCAGCGTATGACGTCATATCAACAAGATCCTCCTGCCAGGTCTCGTCGATGCCGCGCACGTCTACGCGTCGACGAGGGTAATTCCGGCGCGCAGGCTTATGCGGTTCCGTCACCAGTGCTTGCTTTTCCTCGTTCATATTCTAACGATCTTAGTCGAGTGTCCAATTGAGAAATGTTATCAGCGTTTCGAATCGACAGGTCTCTGCCTGTTTTAAAGTCTGTGTCGAAGGTATCCAAGGCTTTCTCCGTGGTGAGCTCTAAAGCTTTCATCATTTGATCGAGGTTATCGATTTGTTTTTGCAGCACGTTGAATTTTCGTCTCAAGATTTTTAAGGTTACAGTATTGTTCGGCTCTGCGGGATCTGCGACATTGCACAGTCTCTTGTTCCGTATATCGTAATGCCCGTCCGCTGTTATTTGAAATCCGACACCCGGAGGACCGCGAGTGCTCGCGGCCGTGTTTTTATCCAGATGCCGCGCCGTCCAAACACGTCGACGCTCAACTCGGTAATGAATGCAAAAATGACGGGAGCTGCTTAATAAATGATTTCTGCTTCGCGTAGCTCTTCGATAATGGAGATTATTTCGTTATTGTGACTCGGATTTCCTGCTGCCTGAGATGCCAGGAGTAAACGAAGACGCTCCACTAATTCGTTTGGATCATCCCATAAAATGTATTCCGTTTCAACACCTTGTCGAGTGATCATAGCTTGCGGAAGTAGACCTTTACCCTTTCGGCGAGGTGATGGGGAATAATCCATCAATTCGGCAATGACATTTTTGAATTTGTCACTGTTATCTTTTCGAACAGCTCCATCGGATGAGTAATACTTTTTATGCGCGTTCGTTGCGAGGATTATGTTTTTAAAATTTTCCCGATCTCCGGCGCTCACAGAAGAACCGTCAGGCTTCTCTTTGAACAAAAGTTCCAGCAAACCCTTCGTTTTCGGGTAACGCGTATCGCCAATACCAATGTAGTCACTCTCAAAAGATATCGACGAATCACCAATCATTAGTCCGTTTGAGAGGTTGCGTACACCGTACACGTTGTCCAATTCACCTTTTGTCTTCGCATCTCTCATCAGTACAAAATACTCATCCTCGATTTTCTCGACCGGTGTTTCTACGATTGTTTCATCCCCCGCCGAAGCAAAGAAATCGTCCATTTCCGAGACAGTTTCATTTTTCGTTTCATTTTTCATCTGCTTTATTTCTTCTTTAATTTCTTCCACCTCTTGTTTGACAGGTTTGGTATCTTTTGTAACATTCACCAGTTCTTGCAACGGAGTTACTACTGGTTTGAAAACGTCACTCAATTTCTGAGTCGTAGATTCCTTGCCCGACTTGAGCAATCTGTGTTTTCGACGGATCGCAGCACTTGCTTGAGCGATCTGATGTAGGACATGTTTTTGCTTGGAAATTTCAGAGCTCCGCATGTTGACGCAACTGAGCCTGCAACGCTACTGCGTCTCTCGCTCGGAAACGTTAGATTTTATTCCTTTGCCAGGCTAACAAAAGAATCGAATCCCTTCCTGTATCGTCCTTCGTTGAGCTCACTGTCTTTGTCGATCACCAGAAACCCGTACTACTCACCGTTCCAGCATGCAGAGCACACACTTTTAAACTCTGTGTAAGACATATCGGTGTTTACATGGTCGTTGTATACGTGTCTCAGGTTCATATCGTCTTGTTTGAATAACACGAGTAAGTTCACGTTGTCGCGCACGAGATGTTTGGGAATACGCGCGTACGTCTGACAGAGATAGAAACAGTCAACGTCGTGATGTCTACCCATGCAAAAGTAGGTTCTAATATTGTCCTGCTTCTCGCACGCTACATCGTCAAATATGATTATTGAGTTGGGCCGTGCTTCTTCCGGTGTGATCACTTGCTCACGCTCGGTAAACGCAAAATACTCCGTAATCTCAACATGGTCCAACAATTGCTTCAACAATTGGTATTTAGGTTGGTTGAGAGATTTCGAGTAGATGTAGATATTTTCAAATCTGAGTCCGTTGGGATGGGTTATAAGTGTGAGCAACGCATTAGTTTTACCACAATTCGACGGTCCACAGAATATTGCACGTACACTATTCGGGAATAATTTACCGTGCCGTTTGTGCCTTTTGACATTTTGCTCCGAAAGTTTGTCAAAATTCATCACGGGAAGCTTAGTAGGTTGTTTCTCAAACCGCATCTCGGACATGACTGATCGGATTTGCTATAAATACCCCGTTTTAAAGCACTATTCTTTAGTCAACGCACGAACATGATCGCGTACAGAGGCAAACGAAGCAGCAGGCGGAAACATCGTGGCAAGGGTCCGGTGAATAAAATCATCAACAGCCTTCCAGTCGAATTGCATGTACCTGGATATCAGTACTGTGGGCCTGGTACAAAATTAACAAAGAGACTCGCGCGGGGTTGATCCGGGAATCAATCTTCTCGACGCTGCTTGCAAGGATCACGACATTGCTTACTTGCAGAATCGTGAAAATCTTGAAGTTAGAAACGAGGCTGATAGGCTCTTGGCTGAGAAAGCTTGGAAACGGGTTCTCGCAAAGAACGCAAATTTGGGTGAGAAGGCAGCCGCTTGGGCAATAGCTAATACAATGAAAGTAAAATCAAAACTTGGAATGGGAATTCGAAAGTAAAAAAATGTGACCTTGAGAAAAATGATAAATGCTGCAAAACGTTCTATGGTTCCAAGCAACGATGCAAAAGTAGCTATCGAATCTGCGCTGAAGGGAGCTGAGAACGCCGTTAAAAAGCGGGTGGTAAATGTAAAGTGCGAACACCTCGCATCCTACCAGTACCTTCGAAGGTCGGTGGTTTTCTATTGTTTCTGATTCCTATTTTCGCTGGACTTAGTGCTACAGGCGCGTAAGCCGGTGGTGCGGCAGGTATAGCAAATGCTGTAAACGATGCAAGTGCTGCTAGACAAGAACTGGGAGAGAGCTGACGACACAACAAAACTATGAAGGCTGTCGCGTTGGGCAAAGGGCTTCATACGAAACCGTATCAAACAGGTCTTGGTCTCCATCTTTCAAAAAACTAGATGCGATGCTACCACGTCGAGCGTTGACTGATTGGGACTTGTTGAAATATGCAAAAATCATTAAGGTTCCGCATTTGCGCGGTGTTTTCACGCGAAACGAAATGCCCGAAAACGGTCCGCGAAAAACCGAGTCAGCTATAGTCAACCTTGACGACAAAGCCGGTCCGGGAACACACTGGGTTGCATACAAGAAACGCGACAATAATATCGATTACTTTGACAGTTTCGGCAACCTTCAACCACCCTCAGACCTCATGAAATAACTCGGCGTTGGTAGTGTTAAATGCAATCATGAAAGGTACCAGGATTATGATACATTTGAATGCGAACACTTGTGTCTGAAATTTCTAAGTGGTGAGCTATATAAACATGGTGCATGATTCATCAAAGTCAGTCTACCACTCGCAGTCATGGATGATTCGTTAACGTTAACGATTTCGGGAACCTCTTCGATTACCGAGGCACAATATTTCCCACCGATCGAACTTGCTCGTGATAAAAGTTATGGTCTTGGCTTGGTAGAATTGATAACCTTTAATTCGATTCTCAACGTTGATGTTGGTCACAATAAAATTTACGTAGCTGATAAAGTGATCACCATACCTATCGGCAGCTACGAGATCGAGGACATAGTGAAGTATCTTCAAAACGTGCTAAGAAATACAGATATCAGGCTCGCCATCAAACCCAACAATAATACATTACGCAGCGAAATCACATGCAATCACACGATTAACTTTGAGCCGAATGATTCCATTGCTCAACTTTTGGGATTCACACCACGTGTATTGGAGGTTGATAAAACTCACGAATCAGACGTGCCTGTCACTATACTCAAGGTCAACGCGTTGCGAGTCGAATGTAGCATTACAACGGGCGCCTACGTCAATGGACACAAAGTAGACACTATTCACGAGTTTTTCCCGACTGTCCCACCAGGATATAAGATCGTGGAAGTACCGTCGCACGTCAATTACCTTCCGATCACCGTCAGGACCATAGATCACGTTCAGCTCCGGTTAGTGGATCAAGACGGAGACCTGGTTAATTTTCGTGGAGAAGTTATTACTGTGAGACTACATATCAAATCGCAATAAACGATGGGAATTGTATATAACAGACTGTCAAAGAGTAGGTATATCAGTAAGTCGGCATGCCCCGATCAAGTCAGTCATCGATCGATTCTCGAACCTTCAACACCTCGAAACGTGGAGTTCCTGACAGCTCTGGGTCTGAAACTGACCACTTTTGGAAGAGGAATTTCCGACAACTAAAAATCCGATTTTGCTCTTTTATCATCTGCTACGTACCATGGAGGAAGAAATCTTAAACATTCAAACACCAGTCGTCTTTGACGAATCCGTTGCGCATTACGAGATTCACGCTCACAAACCTTACGCCTCGTCAACTTTCAACAACAGCGATGAAATTCGAATCACCGTTCAGCATCAGGATTTATGCATATTACCCAGCAAAAGTTCGGTACATATCCATGGACGACTCCTCAAACCTGATGGTACAGCTACTGTGAACACACAGCTCGTAAACAACGCGACTTGTCATCTGTTTGAAGAAATTCGCTACGAAATTAACGCAGTTGAGGTTGATAGAAGCAAGAACGTTGGCTTAACAAGTCTCATGAAGGGTCACGCTTCCCTGCACCCTGGTCAGACTTGGCTGATGGAGAACGCTGGATGGCTTGATGTAGAAGAGAAGAAAAAATTAACCGATGCCGAGGGTAATTTTGACGTACTGATACCGCTCAGCATGATATTGGGTTTCGCTGAAGACTACCGCAAGATCGTTGTCAACGCTAAACATGAGTTAATTTTGACGAGATCAAAAACTGACGTCAACGCAATCATGCAGACTCAAGAGGAGGAATTCAAAATCACGATCAATGCAGTGGAATGGCTAGTACCGTATTTGAAACTCGCGGATCAGAAAAAAGTTGACCTACTAAATTTCATTCAGAGAGATCCGCCTATTTCGATGAGCTTCCGCAGTTGGGAATTGTACGAATATCCCTTACTTCCCACAACATCGAAACACGTTTGGACTGTGCAAACTTCCACTCAGCTTGAAAAACCTCGGTACGTCATTTTGGGTTTCCAAACAAGTAGAAAGAACAAGACCGGCAAGAACGCAAGTCATTTCGATCATTGCAATATCACGGACGTCAAGCTATTTTTAAACTCTCAATCTTATCCGTACGGTAACCTGAACCTCAACATGAGTCGTAATCTGTACGCGCTCCTGTACGAGATGTACGCAAACTTCCAAGCTACCTACTACGACAAGAACCCCGAGCCGTTGCTGACAAAGAGTGAATTTCTTCGAGACGTCCGCTTAATCGTTATCGACTGTTCAAAACAAAACGAATCTTTGAAGTACGGAGCTGTCGACATTCGTCTTGAATTTGAAGCTAAAGCCAACTTTCCCGCTGAAACATCGGCATACTGCTTGATTGTTCACGATCGTATTGTCGAATACAACCCGCTCAGTAGTGGAGTGAAAAAGTTGGTATAAAAGCTGACCCGTTTCCACTATCTCGCACAGTTCAAAGATGGAGCTTATCGTTGACATACAAGGCTCTCGTAGACCTTTCAACAATACCTTCACATTGAAAGAATTGGCTTTAATTTCAATCTACTTGGAAGCATCTCCATCAATGTGTTTCTTTAAGCCACCTTACGAATGGGACTGTTTGGACGTCAAATACAAAAGCCAAAATTCTTGGTTAGAACGCGATTTTCACGGTTTACCTTGGAGCTGTGGAACCATACCGTTTGAGGAAGTTGAGTGGACCATCGAAGACAGGCTGAGCAAAGCTGAAACCGTGTACGTAGAAGGAGAAGAAAAACGAGATTGGTTGCTCAAAATTGTCCCGAAAGTTCAAATCATCGATATACTGGACTTTGACTGTCCGTCGCTTCAAACCTTGCAAAAAACTTCAGCTGTGTCTCTAAGATGCGACCTTCATACAATACCCAACGCAATCTGTGTAGCACAAAACGTTTTAATACTTCAGAATTGGCTACAAAATCATCATACTGTTCGGATGGCGAGGGTGTACGATTCGTGTTACTGCGCAGAAGCGTCTACAAGAACGGTCCCGCATTCCTGGCGAATGTATCACCCTGGTTATGATACTGTTGAATAGAATTATTGTACTATCGTTGTGAAGTAAATGTCAACCGTACTCTAAAAATTGTACTCAATAAAACTGTTTTTTAAAGAATATTCGTGAAATAATTTTACACCTTCACCTTCACCTTAGCTCTTAAGAGAGAATTTTTTTCAATACGAAGCTTATGTAAGATTCAACCTTGCTCTCCATCCTTGACCGAGCTGTACTCAAACCGAGTTATGTTTTGCATTCCTAGAGCGATAGTTACCCAACACGGCAGATCCTTGGCTACGAATATATACTGCCGCAGCTGTCGGTCGACCTTGCACTCTGGTCTTGACTGAACCCGTCCAAAATTCATCCTAGAGTTCACAGTACAGTTACAAGACGCAAACGCAGCTCGAAACCCTCCATCGTTGCTTAGTGATGTTCGAAGTAGCATTTTCTTAGATTTTAAAACTTAATTTTAGATGCAATTACAAGGTACAAAACGTACGTAGGATTAAAGGTATACAAGATGGTGAGGCGATAAATGAAAAACTAATCATAATTTCAATCTTTTTTTTTTTTTTTCTTCTGTTTATTGAACGTAAGACTTACACAGGACACTGAATATTTGAATGTGATACTCAGATTATACGTATACGAATTCAAGTTGACCGTACGGTCCGCCAAGATAGCGTAGATGCAACCGTCTCTCGTTACTGGCTGTCGTCACCTACTGGAACAAATCTTCATCTTTTTGGAAGGCCTTGGTCAGTCGGTTCGGTAGAAAAATCGTAAAAGAGTCCTCCAAGTCCATAACGATTTTATCACCTTTCGTTTCAACCCGACGAACGCCACTAACTCAGTATTCGAAGTATACTTCGAGGTCCGAAAGCTTTTTCAAGGGCAGAAGTGTCTCCGGGCGAGCGACTTCGTTCAATTTTGGAAAGTCCATGATCGTTACTGTCGAGTTGTACGTGCTCAAAATCTCTTGTGAGTTGATTGAGGTCAGATCTGATTTTCAGCAGATGTTTTACTCCTCCAATATTCTTGATGAGCAGTTCTAGTCGTTTCTTCAATTCACGTTGTTGTTCCAGAGCACTTCTCATTTGCAAGAAGAACAGCTTCAGACTGGCGATGAAGTTTTCACTTTTGACTTATATAACGTTCCCCCACCACATAATTTGAAATTTGGTGGGGAGTAAGGAATGTCACGTGGTTGATATCAAATACGTATGTTTGTGTATGCGCGTGCACCTTTTAGCATTCACAGAGCGATAGTAACCCAACACCGCAGGTCCATGGCTTTGAATGTACCGCGGCTTTCAGTCGACCTTGGATATCAAACCGACATCCGATTAAGTGAAAAACAGTTCTCGGAACTATTAATTTTGGAATGTCACGAGGTTGATAACGTGGGAAAGGAATGTGGGGGTGGTTGATGTCACACGTCAGCAGTCTCACCGTGGGAAAGGAATTTGGAGTGGTTAATGTTACACATCAGCAGTCCTATCGTGGGAAAAGAATTCGGGACGGTAAAAAAGTTCTCGCTCCCGCTGCGCCCTCTACCGATGGCAGGCGAGCAGTACAGCTTCTACCTTCGGTCGGTAGGATTGTCGGTAAAACAACGGTGAAACAACTGTCGGTAAGGTTGCACGGTTTTGACCTCAAGCCGGTACGGCGGACTGTGACGTCATCGCGGAAAAGGGTTTGCGTCTGGGCTGCGCGGAGCGGCTCGGTCGGTAAAGAAGGTGTTTGTACTCAGAACCCCCCTTGGTATACTACTTGAGTCTACCCATAGGTAAACCGAACTATCATCTAAGTCCTTCCGACTACCATACTAGCACATGAATAATATTCTGTCTTAGTTTCCACTAAACCAATCATTATCCATCACCAAAACCGACTAGTCAACGATCCAGAATAATAAAATACCGTCCCTCTGACCAATATGCTATCACGCAATTAATAGTCAGTCTTGCCGCAGGCGAACTTCATTAATATCAGAGCAAATAAGGAAGAACTATCCCTTCCTAAATTATCAAAAATCTCTAAGAGATTACCAGAAGAATAAGTTCACAACCTTTCATCTTGTCTCTTATCCCGCCTCACGGGAACAAAACATAGACGTATCATTGCAATATTTCCCTTCCGGAAATAAATATTTCGTATCACGAGTCAACCTCTCAGAGCGATCTATCTGTGCGTGCTTTACACTCGCAGATCAAGTTTGACCCCCAACCGTTTACACGGCCTATGATGATGGGTCTATTCCACTCGTGCCTTCGCACATGAGGGTGAGAAAACAAATTCTGAGGCTATCTTGAAAAACCAAGTAGAAGTGGTCAAACTATTCAGGCTGTTCCAGGAGTTAATCACACAATTAACAAGTTATCCTTCTTCACCTTCCTTCCGAGTCCACAGGCCGAATCCTGCAGCTCTATCTCAGAGACAGGAAATTCTCAAAATAAATATATCATTGGAGTATGCGCTAAATATCACACATAGCGTGTGAAGTTTTGGCGAAACAAAGCCCGCGAATAAACTGTACGTCTAATTGGCGACAGCGTGCAAACTCAAAACGTTTTAATATATGTATATATATATATATATATATATGTATATATCTATGTATATATCTGTGTAATGTTTGTTTCTACAGGAGTGTTGGGAGTAGTATAGCAAGGAGACTTCTGAGTACAAACACCTTCTTCACCGACCGAGCCGCTGCGCACATCCCAGATGCAAACTCTTGAAGGTTACCCCCACTCTCGTCAGATAAAACGTGCTCCGCTGTACCGACTTGAGGTCAAAAACATGCAACGTTACCGACAGTTGTATCGGTCGACGGTAAAAATCGCACTGCCTTGCCAGCAATTCTTATCGGTAGAAGGTCGAAATCATGCTGTTTTACCGACAATCTTACCGACCGAACGTCAAAGTCTGTAGTGCTCGCCTGCCAACGGTAGAGGGCGCAGCGGGAGCGAGAACTTTTTTACCGTCCCGCATTCTTTTCCCACAATAGGACTGCTGATGTGTAACATTAACCACTCCGAATTCCTCTCCCACGGCAGGACTGCTGATGTGTAACATCAACCACCCCCACATTTTTTTCCCGCGTTATCAACACGTGACATTCCAAAATTATTAGTTCCGAGAATTGTTTTTTATCCACTCGGATATCGCTGATGTGTAACATCAACCACCTCACATTCCTTTTCCACGTTATCAACCACGTGACATTCCAAAATTAATGGTTCTGAGAATTGTTTTTCACTTACTCGGATGTCCGTTTGATATCCAAAGTCGACCGATAGCCGTGGTACATTCAGAGCCATGGATCTGCGGTGTTGGGTTACTATCGCTCTAGGAATGCGAAAAGGTGCGCGCGCATACACAAACATACGTATTTGATATCAACCACGTGACATTCCTTACCCTCCACCAAATTTCTAATTATATAATGGGGGAACGTTATAGTATAAGTCAAAAGTGAAAACTTCATTGCCAGTCTGAAGCTGTTCTTCTTGCAAATGAGAAGTGCTTTGGAACAACAACGTGAATTGAAGAAACGATTAGAACTGCTCATCAAGAATATTGGAGAAGTAAAACATCTGCTTGTTGAAGATATCGTATGTACAATAAAAGAGTCGAATAATACCGCCAAAAAGGGAACCTAGAACTAAGAAGGTTGGCGCCTCTGTCGGCACCCCCCCGACTTTAACTTACGTATACGTACGGAAGTGATAAGCGGGTTCTTCGGATCATATAAAAAGGACTCTTATGTTAAGCAATAAATACCGTCTCAATCAACAATCGTATATTAATTAACCCGATAATAACAACAGGTTATGGGCCCAAACATGCCAGTAAAGAATATATTTTCGGGATCAAGTTGTTGAAAGTTCGCGATAAAGACAATCACTTTTTTGAGGTTACCCAGCCGCGTGTGCAAAAGTGGAACAGCCCAAGATGGAAGGAGAAACAACAAGAATAACTAAGCTAAAGGGCTCTGAAAATTGGTCGTGTTGGAAATTCCAAACTTCAGTAATACTCAGAGCACAAGGTAGTTTAAATGTGGTCAACGGTATTGAAGAAAAGCCACCAGTCTGTGCGGCAGATGCACAGGCCACCGCCGCACGGATACAGGCATTGGCCACGTGGACTAAGAAGGACAATATCGCACAGAAGATAATAGCTACAGCTGCGGAGGACAGTCAGCTGCTGCACATAATGAATTGTGACCCTGCCAAAGAAATGTGGACAAAACTACACCATGTGTATGAGCAGAAGTCAGATATCGGGATACATCTTCTTCAGCAAAAATGGTACAAGGTGACGAAAGAGTCCGCAGACAGCATGGCGACCCACATTGCTAAAATAGAGGATCTAGCCCATAAGATCCAGACTCTAGGTGAGAATATTTCCGATTCAATGGTAATAACCAAAATTCTCATCACCCTCCCGTCAAGTTACAGTCATTTCATTACGGCCTGGGAATCGACGAGTCAGGAACAGCGAACGCTGGGCATCCTCACGGAGAGGCTGCTAGCAGAAGAAACAAGAAAGAAAGGATCGGAAGAAGAAGAAAATGAAGCACTAGCAGCGTTCAAGCAATGGAAAAAGAATGACAAGAAGAAAAAGAGTGGCGAGCAATCGTCGCAAAAGAACAAGCCTGGTAACTGTTACATATGTAAAAAGCCTGGTCACTGGAAAAACGACTGCCCAAAATACAGGGCAGATTATAAGAAAAACGAAACAAAAGGAGAAGCTCTGGTAATGGAGATCGCAGCCCTATGCGAAGATAATCTCCCAAAAGAAGAAGGATGGTATCTCGACTCGGGGGCAACGGAGCACATGTCTAACCAAAAGGATTGGTTTGTCGGTTATGAAACACTACAAGAACCTATACCGATCAAGATAGGTAATGGTGAGAGAATTTATGCTGTTGGCAAAGGTAATGTAAACGTACTTGCTTATGATAATAATGTCTGGAAGGCAAAGCATCTCGCCGAGGTGCTTCATGTACCAAAATTAAAGTACAACCTTTTCTCTACTGGAGCAGCGCTCGATAAAGATATGCAGCTAGTTGCAGATTCCAAGGGATGCCGCTTCACACGCAGGGGAATTGTTGAAGCAATGGGAGTACGCAAGAATAAATTATGCCAAATGCAATTCAAGCTGCAAAGACCATCGAAGGAAAACAAACGAGCAGAGCCGTGTGCAGCTTACATGGCCGAGCAAAGCAACATTCACACCTGGAACGAAAGAATGGCTCATCAAAACGTAACCCACGTCAAGAACTACCTAAAGAAGCAAGGAATAGAGGTCAAAGCGGAGAAGAATTTCTTCTGTGAAGGGTGCGTATATGGCAAATCACACAGACTTCCTTTTCCGAAGACAGACCGCACAGAAATGAAGACGTCAGCTCCCGGAGAACTGATTCACGCTGACTTATGTGGCCCCATGCAGGTATCGTCAATCAAAGGATCACGTTACCTCTTGCTCTTTAAGGACGATTATTCTCGCTACAGGTCAGTCTATTTCATTGAACAAAAGAGCGACGTCGAGAAACGCTTTAAAGACTTCATCAAGCTAGCGGAAAATGACATTAATAGGAAAATTAAAGCCATCCGCACAGATAACGGTCTAGAGTTCATTAATCAGCAGATGGAAGAAATCACAAGAAGCCATGGGATCCGTCATCAAAGAACCGTAGTTTACACTCCGGAGCAAAACGGTAGTGCTGAAAGGGAAAACAGGACTATCATGGAATCAACAAGGGCGATGCTACATGCCAGAGAATTACCGAAAATTCTGTGGGCGGAAGCAGCTGACACGGCAGTCTTCATACTGAATCGCACAGGAAATAGCAAAATTCGTGGCAAAGCACCGTATGAACTTTGGTTCGGCAAGAAATCGAAGCTCGGAAAATTGATCGCTTTTGGAGTGGAAGCATACGCACATGTGCCCAAACAAAAAAGGAAGAAACTAGACCATAAAGCATGAAAAGGACTTTTTGTTGCTTATGGTGAAAACGTCAAAGGATACAAAATCTGGTTCGCCTCAGAAGACAAGGTCGAATACAGCAGAAATATAAAATTCAAAGAAGACGTGAAAGAAAAACTACCAATGGATCCTTCCGACCAAAATCACGAAATAACTTACCTCCAGCAATCATCAGAGGAAGAAGAGGAACAAGAACAAGAGGAAGAACAACAAGATGACGAGGACAACTCAGAAGACAAGGTCTTTGAAGTACCAATGGAAAGACCCTTACAACAACAACGAGACCAGTTACGACCTCATTCATTAAGAGACAGAACACAAATAAGGAAACCCAGTAGATACGATGACTACGTCAAGGACGAGGATAGCAACCTTATGGCGGAAAGCCAAGAGCCTAGAAGCTTTGAAGAAGCAATCACGAGTAAGGACGCAACGAAGTGGAAACAAGCCATGGACGAAGAAATAACCTCGCTTGCGAGGAAGGTAACGTGGTCGCTAACACAACTTCCGGACCGACAAAAGGCGATAGAAAATCGCTGGGTCTAAAAGATAAAAAGATCACCGAATGGAGAAATAGTAAGATACAAAGCCAGACTGGTGGCCAAGAGATATTCCCAAAAATATGGAGTTGACTATAACGAGACGTTCAGCCCGGTTGTCAAATTCGACTCGATACGAATGATACTGGCGATGGCTGCATCAGAAGGATTGAAGCTACAACAGTTCGACATCAAGACAGCATTTCTAAATGGAAAGTTACAAGAAAGCATCTACATGACACAACCTCAAGGCTACGAAGACGAGACGGGGCGAGTTTGCAAGCTAGAACGAAGTCTCTATGGGTTGAAACAGTCATCGAGATGTTGGCATGAAAGATTCACAAGTTTCTTGAAGAAACATAACCTGAAACCGAGCGAGTTTGACCCGTGTGAATTCACGAGTGAACGAGACGAGTCCCTAATACTTGCCATATATATCGATGACGGACTGATAGCAGCATCTAACCCCGAATCCGTCGACAGACTGTTGATATCCTTAAGGAGAGAATTCGAGGTAACAACGAGCATATTAAGTTTGTTTTTAGGCTTGCAGATAGACGTAACAGGGGACGGGACCATAAACTTGCATCAGGCTGGATATGCAAAGAAGGTGATTGAGAGGTTCAACATGGGCAACGCCAACCCAGTGGCAATACCGGTAGACAAGCACCAGGAACTATGTGTTTCGGCTCATAGAGAGGACCACCAATCCGTTGAACTAGCGTTATACAGAGAAGCAGTCGGGAGCCTCATGTACTTAGCGATAGGCACCCGCCCAGACATAGCGTTTGCCCTCGGTACCGTGAGTCAACATTTACAGAATCCAGATAAAATTCATTGGAATGCAGTTAAACGAATATTGAAATATCTCAAGGGAACTATTAGTTATGGATTAATATTTAAGAAAGGTACAAATTTAAGACTGATAGGTTATAGTGATGCGGATTACGCAGGTGATGTACAAACTAGAAGGTCAACAACTGGCTATACCTTTATGTTAGACTCTAGCACAATTGCTTGGAATTCACAAAGACAGAGAGTAGTAGCACTCTCCACAACGGAAGCGGAGTATATAGTGGCAGCTCAGGCAATAAAGGAACTGATCTGGCTAGAAAGGTTGTACAAGGAGATAGTGGGAGAACGCCAAAGAAAACCAATATTATACATGGACAACCAAAGTGCAATTAAATTGTTAAGAAATTCAGAATTTCACAAGCGCACTAAACATATCGATATAAGGTACCATTTTGCCAGGGAAAAAGTACAGGCAGGACTATTTCAATTGGAATATGTTCCGACGTTAGACCAGTACGCTGATATACTAACAAAACCACTTCCACGTGATAGATTCATATATTTAAGAAATAAGTTAAGTATCCAACTTGTACAAGAACAAAAAATTAACAATAATTAGCAGGTAACGAATTTTTATTGAGTGGGAGTGTTGAAGATATCATATGTACAATAAAAGATTCGAATGATACCGCCAAAAAGGGAACCTAGAACTAAGAAGGTTGGCGCCTCTGTCGGCACCCCCCTCGACTTTAACTTACGCATACGTATGGAAGTGATAAGCGGGTTCTTCGGATCATATAAAACGGACTCTTATGTTAATCAATAAATATCGTCTCAATCAACAATCGTATATTAATTAACCCGATAATAACAACACTGCTGAAAATCAGATCTGACCTCAATCAACTCACAAGAGATTTTGAGCACATACAACTCGACAGTAACGATCATGGAATTTTCAAAATTGAACGAAGTCGCTCGCCCGGAGACATTTCTGCCCTTGAAAAAGCTTTCGGACCTCGAAGTATACTTCGAATACTGAGTTAGTGGCGTTCGTCGGGTTGAAACGAAAGGTGATAAAATCGTTATGGACTTGGAGGACTCTTTTACGATTTTTCTACCGAACCGACTGACCAAGGCCTTCCAAAAAGATGAAGATTTGTTCCAGTAGGTGACGACAGCCAGTAACGAGAGACGGTTGCATCTACGCTATCTTGGCGGACCGTACGGTCAACTTGAATTCGTATACGTATAATCTGAGTATCACATTCAAATATTCAGTGTCCTGTGTAAGTCTTACGTTCAATAAACAGAAGAAAAAAAAAAAAAAAAGATTGAAATTATGATTAGTTTTTCATTTATCGCCTCACCATCTTGTATACCTTTAATCCTACGTACGTTTTGTACCTTGTAATTGCATCTAAAATTAAGTTTTAAAATCTAAGAAAATGCTACTTCGAACATCACTAAGCAACGATGGAGGGTTTCGAGCTGCGTTTGCGTCTTGTAACTGTACTGTGAACTCTAGGATGAATTTTGGACGGGTTCAGTCAAGACCAGAGTGCAAGGTCGACCGACAGCTGCGGCAGTATATATTCGTAGCCAAGGATCTGCCGTGTTGGGTAACTATCGCTCTAGGAATGCAAAACATAACTCGGTTTGAGTACAGCTCGGTCAAGGATGGAGAGCAAGGTTGAATCTTACATAAGCTTCGTATTGAAAAAAATTCTCTCTTAAGAGCTAAGGTGAAGGTGAAGGTGTAAAATTATTTCACGAATATTCTTTAAAAAACAGTTTTATTGAGTACAATTTTTAGAGTACGGTTGACATTTACTTCACAACGATAGTACAATAATTCTATTCAACAGTATCATAACCAGGGTGATACATTCGCCAGGAATGCGGGACCGTTCTTGTAGACGCTTCTGCGCAGTAACACGAATCGTACACCCTCGCCATCCGAACAGTATGATGATTTTGTAGCCAATTCTGAAGTATTAAAACGTTTTGTGCTACACAGATTGCGTTGGGTATTGTATGAAGGTCGCATCTTAGAGACACAGCTGAAGTTTTTTGCAAGGTTTGAAGCGACGGACAGTCAAAGTCCAGTATATCGATGATTTGAACTTTCGGGACAATTTTGAGCAACCAATCTCGTTTTTCTTCTCCTTCTACGTACACGGTTTCAGCTTTGCTCAGCCTGTCTTCGATGGTCCACTCAACTTCCTCAAACGGTATGGTTCCACAGCTCCAAGGTAAACCGTGAAAATCGCGTTCTAACCAAGAATTTTGGCTTTTGTATTTGACGTCCAAACAGTCCCATTCGTAAGGTGGCTTAAAGAAACACATTGATGGAGATGCTTCCAAGTAGATTGAAATTAAAGCCAATTCTTTCAATGTGAAGGTATTGTTGAAAGGTCTACGAGAGCCTTGTATGTCAACGATAAGCTCCATCTTTGAACTGTGCGAGATAGTGGAAACGGGTCAGCTTTTATACCAACTTTTTCACTCCACTACTGAGCGGGTTGTATTCGACAATACGATCGTGAACAATCAAGCAGTATGCCGATGTTTCAGCGGGAAAGTTGGCTTTAGCTTCAAATTCAAGACGAATGTCGACAGCTCCGTACTTCAAAGATTCGTTTTGTTTTGAACAGTCGATAACGATTAAGCGGACGTCTCGAAGAAATTCACTCTTTGTCAGCAACGGCTCGGGGTTCTTGTCGTAGTAGGTAGCTTGGAAGTTTGCGTACATCTCGTACAGGAGCGCGTACAGATTACGACTCATGTTGAGGTTCAGGTTACCGTACGGATAAGATTGAGAGTTTAAAAATAGCTTGACGTCCGTGATATTGCAATGATCGAAATGACTTGCGTTCTTGCCGGTCTTGTTCTTTCTACTTGTTTGGAAACCCAAAATGACGTACCGAGGTTTTTCAAGCTGAGTGGAAGTTTGCACAGTCCAAACGTGTTTCGATGTTGTGGGAAGTAAGGGATATTCGTACAATTCCCAACTGCGGAAGCTCATCGAAATAGGCGGATCTCTCTGAATGAAATTTAGTAGGTCAACTTTTTTCTGATCCGCGAGTTTCAAATACGGTACTAGCCATTCCACTGCATTGATCGTGATTTTGAATTCCTCCTCTTGAGTCTGCATGATTGCGTTGACGTCAGTTTTTGATCTCGTCAAAATTAACTCATGTTTAGCGTTGACAACGATCTTGCGGTAGTCTTCAGCGAAACCCAATATCATGCTGAGCGGTATCAGTACGTCAAAATTACCCTCGGCATCGGTTAATTTTTTCTTCTCTTCTACATCAAGCCATCCAGCGTTCTCCATCAGCCAAGTCTGACCAGGGTGCAGGGAAGCGTGACCCTTCATGAGACTTGTTAAGCCAACGTTCTTGCTTCTATCAACCTCAACTGCGTTAATTTCGTAGCGAATTTCTTCAAACAGATGACAAGTCGCGTTGTTTACGAGCTGTGTGTTCACAGTAGCTGTACCATCAGGTTTGAGGAGTCGTCCATGGATATGTACCGAACTTTTGCTGGGTAATATGCATAAATCCTGATGCTGAACGGTGATTCGAATTTCATCGCTGTTGTTGAAAGTTGACGAGGCGTAAGGTTTGTGAGCGTGAATCTCGTAATGCGCAACGGATTTGTCAAAGACGACTGGTGTTTGAATGTTTAAGATTTCTTCCTCCATGGTACGTAGCAGATGATAAAAGAGCAAAATCGGATTTTTAGTTGTCGGAAATTCCTCTTCCAAAAGTGGTCAGTTTCAGACCCAGAGCTGTCAGGAACTCCACGTTTCGAGGTGTTGAAGGTTCGAGAATCGATCGATGACTGACTTGATCGGGGCATGCCGACTTACTGATATACCTACTCTTTGACAGTCTGTTATATACAATTCCCATCGTTTATTGCGATTTGATATGTAGTCTCACAGTAATAACTTCTCCACGAAAATTAACCAGGTCTCCGTCTTGATCCACTAACCGGAGCTGAACGTGATCTATGGTCCTGACGGTGATCGGAAGGTAATTGACGTGCGACGGTACTTCCACGATCTTATATCCTGGTGGGACAGTCGGGAAAAACTCGTGAATAGTGTCTACTTTGTGTCCATTGACGTAGGCGCCCGTTGTAATGCTACATTCGACTCGCAACGCGTTGACCTTGAGTATAGTGACAGGCACGTCTGATTCGTGAGTTTTATCAACCTCCAATACACGTGGTGTGAATCCCAAAAGTTGAGCAATGGAATCATTCGGCTCAAAGTTAATCGTGTGATTGCATGTGATTTCGCTGCGTAATGTATTATTGTTGGGTTTGATGGCGAGCCTGATATCTGTATTTCTTAGCACGTTTTGAAGATACTTCACTATGTCCTCGATCTCGTAGCTGCCGATAGGTATGGTGATCACTTTATCAGCTACGTAAATTTTATTGTGACCAACATCAACGTTGAGAATCGAATTAAAGGTTATCAATTCTACCAAGCCAAGACCATAACTTTTATCACGAGCAAGTTCGATCGGTGGGAAATATTGTGCCTCGGTAATCGAAGAGGTTCCCGAAATCGTTAACGTTAACGAATCATCCATGACTGCGAGTGGTAGACTGACTTTGATGAATCATGCACCATGTTTATATAGCTCACCACTTAGAAATTTCAGACACAAGTGTTCGCATTCAAATGTATCATAATCCTGGTACCTTTCATGATTGCATTTAACACTACCAACGCCGAGTTATTTCATGAGGTCTGAGGGTGGTTGAAGGTTGCCGAAACTGTCAAAGTAATCGATATTATTGTCGCGTTTCTTGTATGCAACCCAGTGTGTTCCCGGACCGGCTTTGTCGTCAAGGTTGACTATAGCTGACTCGGTTTTTCGCGGACCGTTTTCGGGCATTTCGTTTCGCGTGAAAACACCGCGCAAATGCGGAACCTTAATGATTTTTGCATATTTCAACAAGTCCCAATCAGTCAACGCTCGACGTGGTAGCATCGCATCTAGTTTTTTGAAAGATGGAGACCAAGACCTGTTTGATACGGTTTCGTATGAAGCCCTTTGCCCAACGCGACAGCCTTCATAGTTTTGTTGTGTCGTCAGCTCTCTCCCAGTTCTTGTCTAGCAGCACTTGCATCGTTTACAGCATTTGCTATACCTGCCGCACCACCGGCTTACGCGCCTGTAGCACTAAGTCCAGCGAAAATAGGAATCAGAAACAATAGAAAACCACCGACCTTCGAAGGTACTGGTAGGACGCGAGGTGTTCGCACTTTACATTTACCACCCGCTTTTTAACGGCGTTCTCAGCTCCCTTCAGCGCAGATTCGATAGCTACTTTTGCATCGTTGCTTGGAACCATAGAACGTTTTGCAGCATTTATCATTTTTCTCAAGGTCACATTTTTTTACTTTCGAATTCCCATTCCAAGTTTTGATTTTACTTTCATTGTATTAGCTATTGCCCAAGCGGCTGCCTTCTCACCCAAATTTGCGTTCTTTGCGAGAACCCGTTTCCAAGCTTTCTCAGCCAAGAGCCTATCAGCCTCGTTTCTAACTTCAAGATTTTCACGATTCTGCAAGTAAGCAATGTCGTGATCCTTGCAAGCAGCGTCGAGAAGATTGATTCCCGGATCAACCCCGCGCGAGTCTCTTTGTTAATTTTGTACCAGGCCCACAGTACTGATATCCAGGTACATGCAATTCGACTGGAAGGCTGTTGATGATTTTATTCACCGGACCCTTGCCACGATGTTTCCGCCTGCTGCTTCGTTTGCCTCTGTACGCGATCATGTTCGTGCGTTGACTAAAGAATAGTGCTTTAAAACGGGGTATTTATAGCAAATCCGATCAGTCATGTCCGAGATGCGGTTTGAGAAACAACCTACTAAGCTTCCCGTGATGAATTTTGACAAACTTTCGGAGCAAAATGTCAAAAGGCACAAACGGCACGGTAAATTATTCCCGAATAGTGTACGTGCAATATTCTGTGGACCGTCGAATTGTGGTAAAACTAATGCGTTGCTCACACTTATAACCCATCCCAACGGACTCAGATTTGAAAATATCTACATCTACTCGAAATCTCTCAACCAACCTAAATACCAATTGTTGAAGCAATTGTTGGACCATGTTGAGATTACGGAGTATTTTGCGTTTACCGAGCGTGAGCAAGTGATCACACCGGAAGAAGCACGGCCCAACTCAATAATCATATTTGACGATGTAGCGTGCGAGAAGCAGGACAATATTAGAACCTACTTTTGCATGGGTAGACATCACGACGTTGACTGTTTCTATCTCTGTCAGACGTACGCGCGTATTCCCAAACATCTCGTGCGCGACAACGTGAACTTACTCGTGTTATTCAAACAAGACGATATGAACCTGAGACACGTATACAACGACCATGTAAACACCGATATGTCTTACACAGAGTTTAAAAGTGTGTGCTCTGCATGCTGGAACGGTGAGTAGTACGGGTTTCTGGTGATCGACAAAGACAGTGAGCTCAACGAAGGACGATACAGGAAGGGATTCGATTCTTTTGTTAGCCTGGCAAAGGAATAAAATCTAACGTTTCCGAGCGAGAGACGCAGTAGCGTTGCAGGCTCAGTTGCGTCAACATGCGGAGCTCTGAAATTTCCAAGCAAAAACATGTCCTACATCAGATCGCTCAAGCAAGTGCTGCGATCCGTCGAAAACACAGATTGCTCAAGTCGGGCAAGGAATCTACGACTCAGAAATTGAGTGACGTTTTCAAACCAGTAGTAACTCCGTTGCAAGAACTGGTGAATGTTACAAAAGATACCAAACCTGTCAAACAAGAGGTGGAAGAAATTAAAGAAGAAATAAAGCAGATGAAAAATGAAACGAAAAATGAAACTGTCTCGGAAATGGACGATTTCTTTGCTTCGGCGGGGGATGAAACAATCGTAGAAACACCGGTCGAGAAAATCGAGGATGAGTATTTTGTACTGATGAGAGATGCGAAGACAAAAGGTGAATTGGACAACGTGTACGGTGTACGCAACCTCTCAAACGGACTAATGATTGGTGATTCGTCGATATCTTTTGAGAGTGACTACATTGGTATTGGCGATACGCGTTACCCGAAAACGAAGGGTTTGCTGGAACTTTTGTTCAAAGAGAAGCCTGACGGTTCTTCTGTGAGCGCCGGAGATCGGGAAAATTTTAAAAACATAATCCTCGCAACGAACGCGCATAAAAAGTATTACTCATCCGATGGAGCTGTTCGAAAAGATAACAGTGACAAATTCAAAAATGTCATTGCCGAATTGATGGATTATTCCCCATCACCTCGCCGAAAGGGTAAAGGTCTACTTCCGCAAGCTATGATCACTCGACAAGGTGTTGAAACGGAATACATTTTATGGGATGATCCAAACGAATTAGTGGAGCGTCTTCGTTTACTCCTGGCATCTCAGGCAGCAGGAAATCCGAGTCACAATAACGAAATAATCTCCATTATCGAAGAGCTACGCGAAGCAGAAATCATTTATTAAGCAGCTCCCGTCATTTTTGCATTCATTACCGAGTTGAGCGTCGACGTGTTTGGACGGCGCGGCATCTGGATAAAAACACGGCCGCGAGCACTCGCGGTCCTCCGGGTGTCGGATTTCAAATAACAGCGGACGGGCATTACGATATACGGAACAAGAGACTGTGCAATGTCGCAGATCCCGCAGAGCCGAACAATACTGTAACCTTAAAAATCTTGAGACGAAAATTCAACGTGCTGCAAAAACAAATCGATAACCTCGATCAAATGATGAAAGCTTTAGAGCTCACCACGGAGAAAGCCTTGGATACCTTCGACACAGACTTTAAAACAGGCAGAGACCTGTCGATTCGAAACGCTGATAACATTTCTCAATTGGACACTCGACTAAGATCGTTAGAATATGAACGAGGAAAAGCAAGCACTGGTGACGGAACCGCATAAGCCTGCGCGCCGGAATTACCCTCGTCGACGCGTAGACGTGCGCGGCATCGACGAGACCTGGCAGGAGGATCTTGTTGATATGACGTCATACGCTGGACAAAACAAAGGCTACAAGTACTTGCTCACAGTCGTTGATATTTTTTCAAAGTATGCGTGGGCTGTACCGATAAAGAGCAAGTCTGGAGATGATGTTACGAAGGCAATGTGTTGAATTAATAGCCAGTTTGGTTGTGCAAGTTTGTGCGAGGGATGGATTGGAGGACAATAAAATAGTCGGTTTTATTTTTCTTAAACAAGATGGCAGCTTAACACGCTTCTTTATTTTCTTTTCTAAGAGTACAGAGACTTGTTTACGTATAAGCGATCAGAGCGACACTAACACGTCGACCGTGTGCCTTCACGCGGACGCTTCGCTTCTCACGAACGGTTCCGATGTTGCACGAACGCCCATTCACATCAGCAAACTCTCGATGCTTGAAAAACATTCATACCAACACAATGGAATCTGTGCTTGTTCAAGGACGGGTGCAGAAAAATTTACACCTCGACAGAGGAACGGAATTTTACAACTCGGAATTTGAATCGCTTATGACACGTTACGGCATCAAACTTCACTCCACGTACAGTGATTTGAAGGCTTCGATCTGTGAACGTTTCAATCGCACGCTAATAGATAAAATGTGGACACAGTTCAGCATGAAAGGAAGATATAAGTGGCTCGACATCTTATCTGACTTGGTTTCGGCTTACAACAACGTCAAATACCGAACCATAAGAATGCAACCGTCGGATGTCACCGTTGCAAACGAGAGGCTGTTGTTAAGTCAGGCGTACAGAGGGCTTCGAGCGGTACCTACCGTATCGGCAAAGTTTAAGTCCGGCGACAAAGTTCGGATCAGCAAATTCAAAAATGTCTTCGAGAAAGGTTACACTCCCAATTGGACGACTGAAATATTCACGATAAGTCGAGTGGAAAATACTCATCCTGTGACGTACAAGCTCAAAGACTACCGAGATCAACCCATCGCTGGTGGTTTCTACGAACAAGAGCTCTCCAAGGTTAAACATGCGGATATCTTTCTGGTGGAGAAGGTGCTCAAGAAGCGTGGAAGAAAAATATACGTTAAATGGTTAGGTTTTGACAATACACACAACAGTTGGATAAACGAATCGGATATGTAACATTTTAATAAATGAATTTTTTCTAGAAACGTATGTCTCTCTTTATTTTATACCCGACACATAACAAGTATGCGTCTTTATTTTTTAGACAATCGACAGACATAACATCATGATGCAGTTATAAATTAAGTCCGACATAGATTACGATACGGTAATTACAAAAGCTACGGTGCAGGCTTGTAACCCCACGGAAGCGTGTCGGTTGTGTTTTGAGATACGATCCGCTTGTCGTCGTTCCAGCTCAGTGCTACTTTCTGCTGGTCTACGGTGTATACCTCATGCTTTCGAATTGATATCAAATGCTGATTTGAGGATAGATTTTTACGTTTTAACGCACAGTCCAAATAATCGTTGAAAGTTATTTTTCTCAACGCTGATCCACCAACACCTTTGGCACGTTTGTTGTCTTTTTCATCTCCCAAGACTCGGAATGCGTACAATTTAGCTCGTAATCCTACAAATTCCGAAATGATTTTCCCGTTGTTCTCGTCTTTCATCAAGGCGACAACTTTTTTGTTTGCTCGAGGTATTCCGTGAACGTTGTCAAGCGGATAATCAGACGTGTCGAATTTATGCAAGTCCTCCTTCATATGTTCGTATATGTCGGGGACGGTAAAATTGTAAATCAAACTGTCGGTATCCGTGTACATTAATTTTGCTCGGTTGCCAAATTTCTGCTCAATATAATTATAATGAAAATCATAGATGCGCGTTTTAGACAGATCCAGGATGGAGAAACCTGCATACAATGGTTTACTCAACTTGACTTTCGTCTTACTCATTTCGACGATAATCATCTCTTTGTCGAAAACGGCGCAGCTGTGAAAATTAGGCTTGGCTATGGTAGCTTTAGCACCGTACCGTCCATCCCATTCGGTGATCAATGGAACATCTCTGTACTTTCGCACGTTTTCCATTGTTTTGCCAAAAACTGCGTTGTTCATCAGTTTGTAAAAATTTTTCTCGAATTCGTTGTGAGATTTTTTGCGCAAATCGGTACTCAAATCTATGTATTTTTTGAACCACGGGGTTTGTGTGAATTTGAGAACTCTGTGGATTTTGAGTAATTTCAAGCCTAATTGTAAGCATTGTTTCAAAACGCTATAGTGAAAAACGTAGTTTTTCTTGGAAAGTAGCGTGGGCGTCAATTTCGGTTGCTTACTATTCGAGATCGGATGTATGTCGTGCTCCGGACACAGTGGTAAATCCTTATGAATTTCATGCAATTCCTCAAGATATTCCAAATTCACCTCCAGTATGTAACCAAACTCCGCATCGTCCGAGATGGTAAGAACGTCGCGTTGTCCGAAGTCTGATAACCATTCGAAGGAACTGTATGGCAGAGCAAGGCTTATAGCAGCACCGTACAAATCATTGACGTCAAAGTACATGAGATAAGATTCTTCGACCTCAGGATCGAATTCCTTTCTCATATATCTGCTGTTGGCCTTTGCGTATCTGTTCGAACACTGTGATACACCACCTCGAATACCTTTTTCGATAAACATAACCATGTCTATGTCGGTGAGAAGCTCGAGTTCGATGCCTGTACATTTTAACATTGCATCAAACGACAGACCGGGCGCTGTGTAGTAATGTAATGGATCCAGTTTGTACGTCGTCCAACAATTCTGTCGAAAATTTTGAAAAACGTCAGCCAGTGAAAACACGTCTGTCTGTGAATACAAGTCCGAATACTCTCCCAAAGTTTGGACGTTAAAAGTTTGCCATACGTCGCACGCGTGTGCGTAATCGTCTGATATATTCCAGTCATTCAATTTTGAATAAAACTGTTCTTTGGCTGGTAAATGTTTCTCCTCGAGCTTCTCCCAACTGTCTATGTATTCGTACGGGAAGACACCTTTCCTAGTCAATAACCAAAATTTGTTCAAGCTTCTGCAGAATTTACGTGTTATTGTTTTTTGACAATCGTCCCGATACGATGATAATTTATTGAGGCTGCTAGGCATGAAACGGTACGAATCTATGAAACGGAACGTTACATCCGTTCCCTTAACGAATATAGTGAAGGAAATGTACTTTTCTTTGTTAACAGGTAATAGTTTAACAGTACCTTCGAATGACGTTGCCAGGGCTTTGATCAGAAAATGTGAATCGTAACCCGACAGATTGTGGAATACCACTGGGATAGTGTGCGAATTTTGGTAATTTAGATTACAGCTGCGGTCAGCAGCACCACGGTACTTTCCCGTGAAATGACAGTGATCCCGATGTTTCACGTCTGTGGGTATAAACGGGTTTTCACAAATATGACAGACCGCCGATAAATCAAATTCGTTGATCTGATTGAAATTTAGCGGTTCCATCGGTACAACAGTCTTGTAGTATCCCTCTAACGAAAGTGCTAATTCCTTTAACTCATTCACAAACCATTGGATGCAAGTTTCTCCGCGATTAATTTTAAATTTTGAAAGCGAATCGTCAAACGCACAATGTAGATAGTAAGCTATACTGTACGGAAGATGCTTCTGATAAATTGTTCTTGTACCCATCTTTTTGAGCGTAGGTTCCAGTAAACATTTTAGATCCGCGTAAATGCAGAATGGAACGGTGTCTTTGTGCTTGAAATTTTTGAATTTCAGTATCTTTTCCTCCTCTGTAGGTAGCATAACTTTGGTTTTGTTTGAATTCATGCAATCTACATTGTGTTTTGTCAAACATCTTTCAGATTGAAAGTGAGTCAAACATCTATCGCACAACCAAGTACGACCATTACGTTCAGAAATTTGAGAACTTGTTAATCGAGACAGATTTCGAATACAAGTGAATCGAAAAATTCCATTTTTTTCATAATTTTCCATATCAACATCATCATCGTCATCGTCAGTGATTTCAGTTTCTATCGCTAAAAGATGAATTACAGGTTTGTCAGATTTGTTTCGGCTCAAATAAATGGGTACGATTTCACTGCGCTTTTGTTTTTCCGTACTATCTATACCATAAACGTTGATTGAAAGTTTGTTGAGTTTCTCAAATTTTGGAATCTGGTCTGAAGACATTGGAAAATGCAAACTTCCGTATTGTAGCACTGAGCTGAAATACGGATATGCAGTAATTTTACTGGGATTGTTGTTGTCGGCTGGGAACAGAGCTGCGGTGACCGACCAAAGAAAGCAATACGAGTCACTGTTACGGATGTTGACGACAGCCTTATTATCTTGAATATCTTTGGGTAGTGGTGTGTATGTGAAGACACCGCCTCGTAGTGGCACGTACTTGTTGATATTCACAGTCAAATTGATTATTTCAGTCAGCGACCAGCCTGAATCCTTTTCCCGGAAATCTTCCACCTTTTTCAACAAACGCTCCGTCGCGTTTTCGATGAACCATTCGTTGATATCCGTTGTCTGGAGGATGATTTCATTTCTCGTATTAAAAAATTTGATCTCTTCCACCGTGCGATCATCTTTTCTAACTTCAAATTTACAAGCCAGGATAACCTTGGCTCTCAAGCTCCCGTCTTTCTTCAAAGCGTTTTTTAGTCTCGTCACAGCTAGTACCTTAGCGTCTTCTAGTAATCTCTCCACATCTTTATGCTTAAAATTGACGATGGATCCAGTTCGAATTCTCCCCTCGAAAGCTGATTCCAAATCTTCCCAGTGAACTCGATCGCTTCTTCTTACTTTTCGCGTACCTCCACCCGTTTTCTGAAAATGTATGAATTTTTCCGCAAGCGCTTTCAAGAGTCCGATCGTTGTGATAATTCTCGTCTTTTCTCCAATCGATGAAGCCTTTCGCAAAATTTTGTTCAGAAGCCGAATATTTTGACTTCCAAATTTCATCTATTTCTGGATCTCTGCTGTTGATGATGATTTGTCCAAGATTTTGTACGCCGATTCCATAATGTCGATCAATCTCTAACACTTCGTGGATTCCATCTTGAGCTTTTTCCTCACGTATACTTGACAAGTTGAGACCTAATGATCGTTTGCATTGATGAGCGTCCTTTTTATAGGACAGCCGTACGTATGTTTGTGTATGCGCGCGCACCTTTTAGCATTCCCAGAGCGATAGTAACCCAACACCGCAGGTCCATGGCTCTGAATGTACCGCGGCTATCGGTCGACCTTGGATACCAAACCGACATCCGAGTAAGTGAAAAACAATTCTCAGAACCATTAATTTTGGAATGTCACGCGGTTGATAACGTGGATAAGGAATGTGAAGTGGTTGATGTTACACATCAGCGACATCCGAGTGGATAAAAAACAATTCTTGGAACTATTAATTTTGGAATGTCACGTGGTTGATAACGTGGGAAAAGAATGTGGGGGTGGTTGATGTTACACATCAGCAGTCCTATCGTGGGAAAGGAATTCGGAGTGGTTAATGTTACACATCAGCAGTCCTATCGTGGGAAAAAAATGCGGGACGGTAAAAAAGTTCTCGCTCCCGCTGCGCCCTCTACCGTTGGCAGGCGAGCACTACAGACTTTGACCTTCGGTTGGTAAGATTGTCGGTAAAACAACGTCATTTCGACCCTCGACCGATAAGAATTGCCGGCAAAGCAGTACGATTTTTACCGTCGACCGATACAACTGTCGGTAAGGTTGCACGTTTTTGACCTCAAGTCAGTGCGGCAGAGCACGTTTTATCTGACGAGAGTGGGGGTAACCTTCAAGGATTTGCGTCTGGGATGTGCGGAGCGGCTCGGTCGGTAAAGAAGGTGTTTGTACTCACAACTCTCCTTGCTATACTACTATTGGGGTTGTCGAATAAACGAGCCGAATTAGTTTCTCTGTAAATAAGAATTTTTTTTGTTCTGAACGATATTACTATTTAAAGTATATATACACTTGGCCAGTTACCTGTAAATAAGAGAAACGACAATTAAGGCCACTTATTTGTCTCTCTTTCACCGCTCTGTATATTGTTTAACTCTTCTCTCTATCTGTCCCTCTCTATCTCTCCCTCTCTCTAACTCGACTCTGTTTACCTGTCCATTTCGTACTCGACGAGGCATCTAGCTGGTGTCATATAAGCGTGCGTGGAGACCATTAAGCGCGCTCAATTTAAAGAGAATATATTCTCTTCACATATACATATATTTATAGGATATATATATGTATTGTGACGTGGTATTTCGTACCCCGTCACTTTGTTTAATTATCGCATTCCCCTAGGTGCAGATATCGCTAAAAATAACGAAAGCACGTCTGAGGCCAATACTCCAAAAATGAACGACTAATTATCTTTAAGTTGATTTCTCTTTACTAAGCTAATTGTATGCTATTTTCTAATTCGGTAATGCTCTTCGAGAACCATCCGCGAGACCTTCGCGTCAAGATACCAGGACACTGCCTGACAGGGGTCACGTACCAGCTCAACATCGACCACAACCGACTACAGACGAACGAATACCGCTGAAACCACTCCCGATGGATGCCTATCTAGTTGTCGAACAGGGTCGTGCGTGATGCACAAACAGCACCTCCAACTATTTGAGACTTATCGGCCAGGAGCCGAACCACGAACGAATGCTTCTACCGCTCGGATGCATCGTCAGGCGGCGTACAGGGCTGTGCGTCAAAAACACAACAAAGCCTCCCGTCGACGATACTTATCAGCCTGGAGCTGAACCGACCCTAACATCTACTAAGTCGTTGACTATCCAATAGAAGACGGTTTTCTCTTCACGAACCGTCTTATCGAAGGACTGCGGCGTGGAATAGGCTAATGATATGCTGACCACGTGGATCTGGTGGATCTAGTGTGGGGATCCGGGTTGAGGGCCATCACCACCAGATCGTTCCGGCATGAGGGCTTCGATGAGCGAGGGCCGGGATGCAGCGCCGACGAAATAGCTACAACGGGGAGTACCAGTAAAGCAAGGAGTGAGTTACAGTCGATCGCAAGTCCAAAGGACCGGTGACGTAACATTGCCGCACACCTCATTATCGCAACACACGAGCAGTACGACCCCCCCCTTCTCACCAACGATACCGCATAGCTGCAGGAAAACATCGCTAACCACCTTCCGACGTCCCGATACCTCGATACCTGTCGTCGAGGGAAAAGAAAAACAAGCGGCGAGGGATTATCGCCGCCTACCCGTGGACCAGGCCACGCGACCTGCTGGTCCAATTAGAATACCGCAAATTTTAGGAAGAATCACGTGACAGCAGCTCGACGAAAATCAGGATCATCGCTCATCTCGACACTCTACGTTCAGTTCCTGAATCGCAAAGACGTGCTATTGTCATATTTAGTGCCATTACTGCTATCACTGTATTTAGTTTCTCGCTATTGTACCGCATCCTCTAGTATCTGCTATATCTTCTTTTACGTAAGTGAGGTTCCTTTTCTATTTTGTGAAGCCACGAGATTACTTGCAATATATCGTACCTTTACCTTTATCTCTTTCTCTCTTTACCTTGCAGTTGGTCTGCTTGAGCCAATTGGGCTCGTATCTTTTCTCTTTATCTTGCAGTTGGTCTGCTTGAGCCACCTGGGCTCGTACCTTATTCTCTCTTATCTCTTATCTTGTCCCTTTCTCTGTCTTATTGCAAGTAACTTCGCGACTAGTTGACTATTACTTACGCATTGTAGTGACTATTGTTTATCTTATTATCTTTCTCTTTTAGAATATTTGAATGTCTAATATCGCTGTCTAGCAGCGCGTTCCGTTGAAGGATAAATTTTTATCTTAGCTATTGAGCATTGCTATTTTGTTATATTTTCTCTGATTAGTTTCTATCTGTCTCTTTACCTATTATCGTTGATTATCGTATCTTAGTGAGAGTACCGCGGGAGCGATCTTATATCGCTGCGCGGTCCCGTTCGTCGTTCATTTGACATTGGAGTATTGTGCCGTATCGCATAACATCTTTTTCACTATTTTCTTCGCTTATATCGCTGATCGTAGTTGTCCGTAGTCTATTTGGTTTGCCGTACGTTGCCTATTAATTATCTTGAATATTGTTTGTCTTATCTTGAATTGCCTTTTATCGTACCGAATATTATCTATCTTTCTCTCGCACTTACCGCAAACTATAGACTACGTATTATCTTTTATTCTCTATATTTTATGCTAATTTTCTATTTGACCTGTCGCTTGAATCTACCTTGTAATTCATAATTCCCTGTCTGCCCATTTCTGATTATTCTGGTAATGTGATAACTATTACAATTATTGTATTTCGCATGTGTTTATAATTGCTGCTCTGATTTTATGATTTATTTGCTTACCGCTTAATTTAATTACAGTATATCTTTTTCTGTTCTGCCTATCTACCATAAAACCGTGTTAATCATTACCTTTTAGTATCGCGAGCTTGCGCATATTTCCCGCTTATTCGGAAAACGTTCCGTTAATTGTTAACTCTCTCGCTTAACCTTTCTCTGGCTGTAACTATTGTTAATTATCGCATATATCGTACTTGTATCGCAAACTCTTCAGCTACTTGCTTGTCAGTAAACTTATCGCTTCTTGTTTAATATATTTGATATTATTCCTGCTTCACCTGTTTCTTATTTTATCTATTGGATTCGACTCCGCCCCTCTACCATTATCTTGTCTCTCTGAGCGAACTGTGCAAAACCGTCGTAGAACCTGACCTTACCTTTATCTATTACCTTTACCTTTATCTTTGTCTTTTTCTCTAATTATCTATTTTTGACGCATGTGCGTCTGGCGCCCAACAATTGTATCTTTCTCCCTTAGTATCTCTCTCTATCTAATTATTTAGGTTAGCGACTGCGCCGTAGGGTAACCAATTATTGTTCTATCGTTTTACCCTCAACTTTATGTAATAAAAATATTGGTTACAGTATATATGTCAAGGATAATGAAATGAGCAACGAAGAGGATTATCACCGCCTTCTTCTATTCGGTCTCTAGAGAAACGACGGCAAAATCAATAACCGAACAAATATTGAACATTTTATCTCGTTATAAAAAAAGTTTTGTTAAATAAATAAAGTTCAGTTTCATCTTGTTAAATAAAGCGGTGGTTCAACATGCGTCTCATACGCAAAACTCAAAGTTCGCGAGTGATATCTGGCCATTCTCCGACGTCAGAAGTAGGATACCGAAGGGACGCGGAACCATCCATTTCAGAATTACCGTCCGAGACTCCCCAACGCAATTCTAATACTTCGGAAGATCGTTGGCAAATTTTGTTTGCGAATCAAAATAAAAATATGATGGAGATAATTCGAACAATGCGAAGTCCAACTGCTGATTCTCATCATGAATTTACTTTTCCGCAATTCAATCCGGATGAGCAAAATATCAATGCACAAGCTTGGTGCTCGACAGCTAGATTGTGTATGCAAGAACAGGAACTTCAAGGGAGCAAGTTAGTAAATGCGTTGAGTAAAGCTATGAAAGGATCAGCTGCATCTTGGTTTCCTCAAACAAGCTTTAACGGAATGACTTGGGAACAATTTAAAAACATTTTTCTCGCGTGATATGAAATTATTGAAACTCCCGCGGCGACGTTACCTTCGTTGTATTCTGGACAGCCAAATGGAGATGAAAATATCGCTGCATATTCAAGTAGAGTTTTAAGTGTTCTTATTTCACGACTACAACTGATGAATTCTGAAGGAATTGCTGTTTCGATTGTTCTTTCTCACGTGGCTCAGTTGGATCCACGTTTACAACGTTTGGCTCTTACTACGGAAATAAGTTCTCTAACGAAGTTACAACAAGAACTTATGGCAGTTGGTTACTGAAAAAGAGCTTTTCCTTTTTCTCAAGCCAGATATTCACTGTGGAAAATTTGGACACAAAATATCGGAGTGTCGAAGTCGTTCATTGAGTACGATCCCGGACAACTTTGGCAATCTTTCAAAGAAAATACCCTCCACCGCTGTGAAATCTTCTGTGACGTGCTTCAATTGTCGAGAAGTTGGACATGTTTCTACGAACTGCAAGAAGTCTTCTGGGTCTGAACAAAATACCCTTGCTCAAGGTCAAATGGAGCGTCGCGTTAATTCGTGTTCTATTCAACCAACTTTTGGCGACTTACTACATTCCGGTGAGAAGTTTTCATTTTGTTTTGATTCCGGTGCTGAATGCTCTCTGATTAAAGAAAGCATTGCTAAAAAACTTTCAGGAAAACGTCAGAACTTTGTAGTCATTTTTTGCGGTATCGATTCTTCCAGTATTCAAAGTGTCACTCAAATTTTGGCACAAGTGACTATGAATAATCATTGCCTGGAAATTTTATTTCATGTGATTCATGATGATTTTCTTATAACTGAAATTCTTCTTGGAAGAGAAATATTAACTCTTGGTTACTCAATAGAAATGACAGTTGACAGTTTAGTTCTAAAAAGAATTCCGAGGATTAATGTTTGTGAAGTAGACTCTCATTCATTCAATTTTGACGAAATAAAAACAGACGTTTCTGAACTCGACAAACGTCTCTTGGTTGATGTTTTAAACAAATTTCGTTCAACTTTCGTCAAAGGAACACCTAAATCTAGAGTAACGACCGGACAACTTGAATTTCGTTTGCTAGATCATAACCGAACCGTGCAAAGACGATCTTATCGTCTTTCGACTGTTGAACGTCAAATAGTGCGAGATAAAATCAAAGAATTACAAGAGGAGAATATCATCAGACCCAGTTGTTCTCCTTTTGCTAGTCCCATTATTTTAGTTAAAAAAAAAGATGGATCTGATCTAATGTGTGTTGATTATCCGGAGCTTAACAATAATACGGTGGCTGTTACATATCCGTTACCGCTTATTGCTGATCAGATAGATAGACTAGGAGGTGCTTATTATTTTACATCTCTTGATATGGCTAGCGGTTTTCGCCAAATTCCTATTCACCCAGATTCTATTGAACGGACTGCTTTTGTTACTCCTGACGGGCAGTAGGAATATTTAGCAATGCCTTTTGGTTTGAAAAATGCTCCTTCTGTTTTTCAGCGAGCAATTAACAAAGCTTTGGGAGACCTAGTGAATACGTCTATTATTTGTTATATGGATGATATTCTCATCCCGTCAGAAACAGTTATTGAGGGTATTCGAAAATTAGAAGTTGTTTTAGGGGCTTTGACTAAAACTGGATTTTCAGTCAATATAAAGAAATGTTCATTTTTGAAAACGAAAATAGAATTTCTTGGTTATCAAGTTTCGGCAAGAGAAATTCGACCAAATCCTCGCAAGGTTATCGCGTTAACTGCATTCCCGCCTCCTCAAACTGTTACTCAACTTAGACAATTTATTGGACTTGCCTCGTATTTTCGGCAATTCATAAAAGGGTTTTCTAAACTTGTTTGTCCTTTGTATAAACTTACTAATGGAAAGGGTACAATTGATTGGAAACCTGAATTTGAGGAAATTCGAACAAAAATTGTTTCTCACTTGACGAGTTCTCCTCTTTTAATGATTTTTGATCCAAATTTTACTATAGAATTACATACAGATGCTAGCTCAGTTGGTTACGGTGCAATTTTCATCCAAAAAGTTGGTGGAAAGGCTCATGTTGTAGCTTATTTTAGCAAAAGAACTACAGAAATAGAGTCGCGATATCATTCGTATGAATTGGAAACACTTGCTGTTGTGAATGCTATTAGACATTTTCGGCATTACTTACATGGAAGAAAATTTACAGTAGTCACAGATTCTAATTCTCTCAAGGCATCTCGTGCAAAACTTGACTTATCCCCAAGAGTTTATAGATGGTGGGCATTTTTACAGTCATTCGACTTTGATATTGTTTATCGAGAAGGAAAAAATCTGTCACATGCAGATTTCTTTTCTCGAAATCCTTTACCTGAGAATGACAAACTGAATGTTGAAACTGTTGAGCAAAAACGTATAAATTTTTCAAAAGTTACAAGCGGAGCAGCAGAAGGATGCCGAAATTCGTGATCTTATTTCTAAATTAGAAAACGATGAGCTTGACTCAAATGTTTCTAGCACATACGAACTTAAATCTGGAATTTTGTTCAGAAAAATATAGCGAAATGATGACACTCGTATTTTAACAATAATCCCTAAAGCTTTTCATTGGTCTATAATAAATCATGTTCATGAATCGATTATTCATTTGGGATGGCATAAAACTTTAGAGAAGGCTTACCAACATTATTGGTTCTCTAATATGTCCAAATATGTCCGAAAATTTGTTGAAAATTGCATTACTTGCCAAATTTCCAAATCTACTTCTGGTAAAATTCAAGCTGAATTACATCCAATCCCAAAGAGTATTCCTTGGCATACTCTTCATATTGATGTTACTGGAAACCTTAGTGGCAAAAGTAATATTAAAGAATATGTTTTTGTGTTTATTGATGCCTTTACTAAGTTTGTTTTTCTTCACTATACTTTTTCTATTGATGCTGTAAGTGCTATAAAAGCTTTAAAATCAATTGTCACATTATTTCCACCACATATAAAGCACCGGATCGTGTGGATGCTGATCACGGGAGATGTTTTGCAAACAAAAATTTTCGTGATTTTTGTGGTTCCCATTGCATTAATCTTCATTTAATTGCTACTGGTACTAGTCGAGGCAATGATCAAGTCGAACGTGTTATGAGCACACTTAAAAATATGCTCACTTCTGTTGAGGTTGATAATAATAGATCTTGGCAGGATTCTCTTGGAGATATTCAACTGGCACTGAATTGTTCCGTCAGTAGTGTGACTAAAGCTACTCCTCTTGAATCGGTGATCGGTCGCGTAGCCAGACCGTTGAATCTGTTACCGATTACTGATTGTGAAAAAGAAATTAACTTATCGGAAATCAGAGAGCGAGCAGCCAATATGATTGAGATCAACTCGCAAATTGAAAAATCGCGATTTGATGCCCGAAAGGCAAAATTTTTAAAAATTTTCTGTTGGGGATTATGTTTTAATTGAAAATCACGAAAGAAATCAAACAAAATTGAATTCAAAATTTAAAGGGCCATTTCGTGTTATTGAAGTGTTAGACGGAAATCGGTACATATTAAAATCTCTAAATTGTAATCGAACGTATAAATACGCTCATGACCGTCTTCGAGCAATGCCTAACTGTTCTGTACCTTCAGAATTGGATATTGATTTTGATAAATCTTCTGAAGAGTCATTGAGTATTCAAGGTATTAAATTACAAATTTAATGTGTTATTTTTGGATTAATAACCTGTGACATCCTTGTTGGCGCACGTGTTATAAGAAATTCATCAGAATATTGGAGTAGGAAATGATTGTCATTCCCTTTGGTTTGAGCTTGATCCTAGTGCACACATTCATTACGCTTATTAGTTGCAAGTCAAAAAAAAAACCTTACTCATTTCGGTGAGCGGAGATGGCGCAATGTAACGGCTAATGGTGTGGTGCTGTCGCATGAGGCGACTGTGTGTGGAAATGTTCATGTATGGACGGCTTGGTGTTGTCATGCAGTCACATATGTGAAGCCCAATTGATAATTGGCAATGTGTGTGGAAATTACATGTCTTTGGATAAAAATATAAATCTCATGAGAGGAATGCAAGTCTTTTGACAAGATTGTAATTCTTACTCTTGTGGAAAGAAGATGATTTATATGAAATGGGGTGTTGTCGACGGTTTGTCACCGGACTTGTTATTTAGTACAGAATTTGTTAAAACTTATGGATTTGTTAAAGTACATCATCTCTGATTTTTGGAATGGTAATATGATCAGGTTGACCGAACGGTCTAAATATCTTTTAATTTTTTTATTACAGCACACGAGGACGTGTGATAGTCAGGACTAGCCGTGTCAAGGATAATGAAATGAACAACGAAGAGGATTATCACCGCCTTCTTTTATTCGGTCTCTAGAGAAACGACGGCAAAATCAATAACCGAACAAATATTGAACATTTTATCTCGTTATAAAAAAAGTTTTGTTAAATAAGTAAAGTTCAGTTTCATCTTGTTAAATGAAACGGTGGTTCAACATGCGTCCCACATGCAAAACTCAAAGTTTGCGAGTGATATGTGGCCATTCTCCGACATATATATACATATATATATATATATATATATATATATATATATATATATATATATATATATATCGCAGCGCATTACATGAACGTAAGCTCGCTTGCAAAATGACAGATGATATGTTGTATGCAGGTTGTCGGTGGAAGACCATTGCATACCAAGATGGTAACTGAATTTAGATCGATGTTGATCTTAAAGGCTATGGTATAAGCATGTGTGCTCTCCTATGGTAATTGCACATCGGTAGGTTACGGTACAGAGAGGGTACAACCATAATTATTGGCTGGCACGTAACATTGCCGTAGAACAATTAGACATCGAGGTGAAGAAAAAAGAAAGAAATCAAAGAAAATTGAATAAGTAGTCCAACAGGAAATAAAAATCTTTGTTATTAGTTTTTGGCATGATTGGCTAAATAGTTTAATACACTAAATTCGCTTTTTTAATAAGTTTCGTAATGAAGAGCAGCATCTCTGCATTCTGTGGCAGCAAATGATTTCTATTTTTTGTGTAGATCCTCCCTGCTGCACTAGGAAGTCTTTCGGAATGAACGGAAGAAAGGGGAGCACTCAGATGCTCACTGATGGCATTTTGAGTTTTGGACATTCCTTGGCGTATAGTCTCCACCAAAGTAAGGGACTTTCTCATCTCAATAACAACGACTCAGCCACATATTTGTCAATTTCTGCATCAATTGCTGTAACTTTCTTCGGATCCTATCGCTTGGTTGCTGCTCTAATTCAACATCCAACCTTTCGAAACTATTATTATCTATACAAATTTATAATTAAATAAATTTGTCAGTGGGCGAGAAACGCGTCGTGATGAACGACGGTCGCCTCGAATTTCCGATAATTTATTATGGATGAAAAAAAAAAATTAACAAAACGGAGTACTAGTCGGCAATTCTTACAAGTCGAGCTAATTTGTTTATTGTTCTTTATTGCATAATACTATTGTATTTTCGGCAAAATCTGTGGAATAAAGTCCACTTATTGGCTACTTGGCGCTTCGTATGGCCTCTCTTGATGACTCTTAAGATGAGCGCAATAAAATTTTTGCTGCCGGATAGCCAAGAATTCGGCCGGTTACTCGATGCCCGGATATACAGCCGAGTATCCGGTATCCGGTAATGACCTAGAGCCGAATAAATTTACTATCCGGCACATCCCTAATATTAATATGAGATTGATAAAATACTGTGATAGGAGTGAAATATAAACAGCCTAATAATTATATATTAATAATAATTGTTTTCAAACAGCTAATATACAAATATGGTCATGATTACACTACATACACTTCCTCGCGTCTGCTATTCTACCTTCACTACTCAACCGCTTTCACGAGCTCGTTCGTTTTCAGTTATGTTTGCAAGTACTTTTCATATACTTCACAGCATTTTAACGTAAAATAAGAATATACGTTTTGTAGTTGTACATCTACTGTCAAAATCTGATAAGAAAATTGAAATTGGATCATTTTTGATGCAACCAGGTAATTATGGAAAAACTAATAATCCGACAGCGCCTGGGTTGTGGACACATGAAGTACCTATCAATCACTACTATCTCGCAGAGCCTTCACCACAACTTAATAAATGGCGGCCTGGGGCATTCTTTAAAGAACCGTTGTTTTTCTGGTTTTCTCCATTAATAATAATCCAATCAAGTCGTTCGAGCGCTTATTTTCTTTGTCTCATGATTTTCTACGATTCACCTATTCGGAGTATCAAGATTGCTTTATTATAAAAGCTTACCGGATTTCACATGATTTCATCTGATTCTTCAGGATTTTTAAGTGATAAATTTGATTCCGAATAATTTCGGCTGACTTCATGCAAGTTTATATTGATTTGATTATGCGATGACTTTGAGGATGGTTTCTTCTCGTAATATTCTATGCTACGTTCTATGATATCATGTGATATAATCTTCTTGACACGGTTAACAATTATTGTTATCATTTGATATGATAACTGCTTGAGTAATTTTCTTTGACTTCGCATGATTTTATTTATCTGTAGTATGTTACGTTTTGATTTTAATTTGTGTGTTTCATAAGTAGTATAGCAAGGCCGGTTCTACACGCAGATTCCGGTTACCGACACTTACCGACCGAGCCCCTCTGCGCAGCTCAGACTTATACCCTTTTCCGCTCCGCGCAGCCCAGACGCAAACCCTTTTCCGCGATGACGTCACAGTCTGCCGTACCGGCTTGAGGTCAAGACCGTGCAACCTTACCGACAGTTGTATCGGTCGAAGGTCAAAATCCCGCGATGACGTCACAGTCTGCCGTACCGAAGGTCAAAGTCTGTAGTGCTCGCCTGCCGACGGTAGAGGACGCAGCGGGGGGCGAGAACTTTTTTACCGTCCCGCATTCTTTTCCCACGATATGACTGCTGATGTGTAACATTAACCACTCCGAATTCCTTTCCCAATATCGCTGATGTGTAACATCAACCACCTCACATTCCTTTTCCACGTTATCAACCTCGTGACATTCCAAAATTAATGGTTCCGAGAATTGTTTTTCACTTACTCGGATGTCGGTTTGATATCCAAAGTCGACCGATAGTCGCGGTACATTCAAAGCCATAGATCTGCGGTGTTGAGTTACTATCGCTCTTGGAATGCTAAAAGGTGCGCGCGCATACACAAACATACGTATTTGATATCAGCCACGTGACATTCCTTACCCTCCACCAAATTTCAAATTATGTGGTGGGGGAACGTTATATAAGCGAAAAGTGAAAACTTCATCGCCAGTCTGAAGCTGTTCTTCCTGCAAATGAGAAGTGCTCTGTACAACAACGTGAATTGAAGAAACGAGTAGAACTGCTCCTCAAGAATATTGGTGAAGTAAAACATCTGCTGAAAATCAGATCTGACCTCAATCAACTCACAAGAGATTTTGAGCACATACAACTCGACCGTAACGATCATGGACTTGTCAAAATTAAACGAAGTCGCTCGCCTGGAGACACTTCTGCCCTTGAAAGAGCTTTCGGACCTCGAAGTATACTTCGAATACCGAGTCAGTGACGTTCGTCGGGTTAAAACGAAATTTGGTGACAGAATCGTTCTGGACTTGGATGACTCTTTCACAATTTTTCTGCCCAACTGACTGACCAAGGCCCTTCAAGAAGATGAAGATTTGTTCCAGAAGGTGACGACAACCAGTAAGGAGATACGGTTGCATCTACGCTATCTTGGCGGACCGTGCGGTCAACTTGAATTCGTATACGTATAATCTGAGTATCACATTCAAATATTCAGTGTCCTGTGTAGGTCTTACGTTCAATAAGCGAAAGAAAAAAAAGATTGACATTATGAATATTTTTTCATTTATCGCCTAACCTTCTTGTATACCTTTGATCCTACGTACGTTTTGGACCTTGTAATTGTATCTAGAATTAAGTCTTAAAATCTAAGAAAATGCTACTCCGAACACCACTAAGCAGCGATGGAGGGTTTCGAGCTGCGTTTGCGTCATGTAATGTGAACTCTACGATGAGTATTTGGACTCCATTGATCGTGATTTTGAATTCCTCCTCTTGAGTCTGCATGATTGCGTTGACGTCAGTTTTTGATCTCGTCAAAATTAACTCATGTTTAGCGTTGACAACGATCTTGCGGTAGTCTTCAGCGAAACCCAATATCATGCTGAGCGGTATCAGTACGTCAAAATTACCCTCGGCATCGGTTAATTTTTTCTTCTCTTCTACATCAAGCCATCCAGCGTTCTCCATCAGCCAAGTCTGACCAGGGTGCAGAGAAGCGTGACCCTTCATGAGACTTGTTAAGCCAACGTTCTTGCTTCTATCAACCTCAACTGCGTTAATTTCGTAGCGAATTTCTTCAAACAGATGACAAATCGCATTGTTTATGAGCTGTGTGTTCACAGTAGCTGTACCATCAGGTTTGAGGACTCGTCCGTGGATATGTACCGAATTTTTGCTCGGTAATACGCATAAATCTTGATGCTGAACGGTGATTCGAATTTCATCGCTGTTGATGAAAGTTGACGAGGCGTAAGGTTTGTGAGCGTGAATCTCGTAATGCGCAACGGATTTGTCAAAGACGACTGGTGTTTGAATGTTTAAGATTTCTTCCTCCATGGTACGTAGCAGATGATAAAAAAGCAAAATCGGATTTTTATTTGCCGGAAATTCCTCTTCCAAAAGGTGTCAGTTTCAGACCCAGAGCTATCAGGAACTCCACGTTTCGAGGTGTTAGCGGTTCGGGAATCGATCGACGACTGACTTGATCGGGGCATGTCGACTTACTGATATACATACCCTTTGACAGTCTGTTATATACAATTCCCATCGTTTATTGCGATTTGATGTGTAGTATCACAGTAATAACTTCTCCACGAAAATTAACCAGGTCTCCGTCTTGATCCACTAACCGGAGCTGAACGTGATCTATGGTCTTGACGGTGATCGGAAGGTAAATGACGTGCGACGGTACTTCTACGATCTTATATCCTGGTGGGACGGTCGGGAAAAACTCGTGAATAGTGTGTACTTTGTGTCCATTGACGTAGGCGCCCGTTGTAATGCTACACTCGACTCGCAACGCGTTGACCTTGAGTATAGTTACAGGCACGTCTGATTCGTGAGTTTGGTTAGCTGCCAATACACGTGGTGTAAACCCCAAAAGTTGAGCAATGGAATCATTCGGCTCAAAGTTAATCGTGTGGTTGCATGCGATTTCGCTGCGTAATGTATTATTGTTGGGTTTGATGGCGAGCCTGATATCTGTATTTCTTAGCACGTTTTGAAGATACTCCTCTATGTACTCGATCTCGTAGCTACCGGTAGGTATGGTGATCACTTTGTCAGCTACGTAAATTTTATTGTGACCGACATCAACGTTGGGAATCGAATTGAAGGTTATCAATTCTACCAAGCCAAGACCATAACTTTTATCATGAGCAAGTTCGATCGGTGGGAAATATTGTGCCTCGAGTATCGAAGAGGTTCCCGAAATCGTTAACGTTAACGAATCATCCATGACTGCGAGTGGTAGACTGACTTTGACGAATCACGCACCATGTTTATATAGCTCACCACTTAGAAATTTCAGACACAAGTGTTCGCATTCAAATGTATCATGATCCTGGTACCTTTCATGATTGTATTTGACGCTACCAACGCCGAGGTATTTTATGAGGTCTGAGGGTGGTTGAAGGTTACCGAAACTGTCAAAGTAATCGATATTATTGTCGCGTTTCTTGTATGCAACCCAGTGTGTTCCCGGACCGTCTTTGTCGTCAAGGTTGATTATAGCTGACTCGTTATTTCGTGGGCCGTTTTCGGGCATTTCGTTGCTCATGAAAACACCGCGGAAATGCGGAACCTTAAAGATTTTTGCATATTTCAACAAGTCCCAATCAGTCAACGCTCGACGTGGTAGCATCGCATCTAGTTTTTTGAAAGAGGAGACCAAGACCTGTTTTGTGGGGTTTCATATGAAGCCCTTTGCCCAACGCGATAGCTTCCATAGTTTTGTTGTGTCGTTTGCTTTCCTTCAATTCTCGTTTAGCCGCGCTCGCATCGTTCACAGCTTTTGCTATACCTGCCGCACCACCGGCTAACGCACCCGTAGCGCTGAGACCGGCAAAAATAGGAATCAGAAACGGTAGAAAACCACCGACTTTTGAAGGTACCGGTAGGACGCGAGGTGTTCGCACTTTACATTTACCACCCGCTTTTTTAACGGCGTTCTCAGCTCCCTTCAGCGCAGATTCGATGGCTACTTTTGCATCGTTGCTTGGAACCATAGAACGTTTTGCAGCATTTATAATTTTTCTCAAGGTCACATTTTTTGATTCTCGAATTTCCATTCCGAGTTTTGATTTTACTTTCATTGTATTAGCTATTGCCCAAGCGGCTGCCTTCTCACCCAAATTTGCGTCCTTTGCGAGAACCCGTTTCCAAGCTTTCTCAGCCGACACCCTATCAGCCTCGTTTCTAACCTCAACGTTTTCACGATTTTTCGAATACGCTATATCATGTTCCTTACACGCTACATCGAGAGGATTGATACCGGAATCGCCTCTCGCGAGTATTTTCGTCGACTTCGTACCAGGACCGCAGTATTGGTAACCTGGAACATGCAACTCGATCGGAAGTTTGTTGATGATTTTATTCACCAGACCCTTGCCACGATGTTGCCGCCTGCTGCTACTTCGTTTATCTCTGTACGCGATCATGTTCGTGCGTTGACTGAAGAATAGTGCTTTAAAACGGGGTATTTATAGCAAATCCGATCAGTCATGTCCGAGATGCGGTTTGAGAAACAACCTACCAAGCTTCCCGTGATGAATTTTGACAAACTTTCGGAGCAAAATGTCAAAAGGCACAAGCGGCACGGTGAATTACTCCCGAATAGAGTACGTGCAATATTCTGTGGACCGTCGAATTGTGGTAAAACTAATGCGTTGCTCACACTTATAACCCATCCCAATGGACTCAGATTTGAAAATATCTACATCTACTCGAAATCTCTTAACCAACCTAAATACCAATTGTTGAAGCAATTGCTGGACCATGTTGAGAATACAGAGTATTTTGCGTTTACCGAGCGTGAGCAAGTGATTACACCGGAAGAAGCACGGCCCAACTCAATAATCATATTTGACGATGTAGCGTGCGAGAAGCAGGACAATATTAGAGCCTACTTTTGCATGGGTAGACATCACGACGTTGACTGTTTCTATCTCTATCAGACGTACGCGCGTATTCCCAAACATCTCGTGCGCGACAACGTAAACTTACTCGTGTTATTTAAACAAGACGATATGAACCTGAGATACGTATACAACGACCATGTAAACACCGATATGTCTTACACAGAGTTTAAAGACTTGTGTGCGGCATGCTGGAACGGTGACAAATATGGGTTTCTGGTGATCGACAAAGACAGTGAGCTCAACGAAGGACGATACAGGAGGGGATTCGATTCTTTTGTTAGCCTGGAAAAGGAATAAAATCTAGCGTTTTCGAGCGAGAGACGCAGTAGCGTTGCAGACTCAGTTGCGTCAACATGCGGAGCTCTGAAATTTCCAAGCAAAAAGATGTCCTACATCAGATCGCTCAAGCAAGTGCTGCGATCAGTCGAAAACACAGATTGCTCAAGTCGGGCTGGGAATCTACGACTCAGAAATTGAGTGACGTTTTCAAACCAGTAGTGACTCCGTTGCAAGAACTGGTGAATGTTACAAAAGATACCAAACCTGTCAAACAAGAGGTGGCAGAAATTAAAGAAGAAATAAAGCAGATGAAAAATGAAACGAACAATGAAACTGTCTCGGAAATGGACGATTCCTTTGCTTCGGTGGGGGATGAAACAATCGTAGAAACACCGGTCGAGAAAATCGAGGACGAGTATTTTGCACTGATGAGAGATGCGAAGACAAAAGGCGAATTGGACAACGTGTACGGTGTACGCAACCTCTCAAACGGACTAATGATTGGTGATTCGTTGATATCTTTTGAGAGTGACTACGTTCGTATTGGCGACACGCGTTACCCGAAAACGAAGGGTTTGCTGGAACTTTAGTTCAAAAAGAAGCCTGACGGTTCTTCTGTGAGCGCCGGAGATCGGGAAAATTTTAAAAACATAATCCTCGCAACGAACGCGCATAAGAAATATTACTCATCTGATGGGGCTGTTCGAAACGATAACAGTTACAAATGTAGAAATGTCATTGCCGAATTAATGAATTATTCCCCATCACCTCGCCGAAAGGGTAAAGGTCTACTTCCGCAAGCTATGATCACTCGACAAGGTGTTGAAACGGAATACATTTTATGGGATGATCCAAACGAGTTAGTGGAGCGTCTTTGTTTACTCCTGGTATCTCAGGCAGCGGGAAATCCGAGTCACAATAATGAAATAATCTCCATTATCGAAGAGCTACGCGAAGCAGGAATCATTTATTAAGCAGCTCCCGTCATTTTTGCATCCATTACCGAGATGAGCGTCGACGTGTTTGGACGTCTGCTGAATAAAAACACGACCGCGAGCACTCGCGGTACTTCGGGTGTCGGGTTTCAAATAACAGCGGATGGGCATTACGATATGCGGAACAAGAGACTGTGCAACGTCGCAGATCCCGCAGAGCCGAACAATGCTGTAACTTTAAAAACCTTGAGACGAAAATTCAGCGTGCTGCAAAAACAAATCGACAACCTCGATCAAATGATCAAAGCTTTGGAGATCACCACGGAGAAAGCCTTGGATACCTTCTACACAGACTTTAAAACAGGTAGAGACTTGTCGATTCGAAACGCGGAAATCATTTTTAAATTGGACACCAGACTAAAAGCGTTGGAATATGAACGAGAAAAAGCAAGCACTGGTGACGGAACTGCATAAACCTGCACGCCGGAATTACCCGCGTCGACGTGTAGACGTGCGCGGCATCGACGAGACCTGGCAGGCGGATCTTGTTGATATGACGTCGTACGCTGGACAAAACAAAGGTTACAAGTACATGCTCACAGTCATTGATATCTTTTCAAAGTATGCGTGGGCTATACCGATAAAGAGCAAGTCTGGAGATGATGTTACGAAGGCAATGGAATCTGTGCTTGTCCAAGGACGGGTACCGAAAAATTTACACGTCGACAGAGGAACGGAATGTTACAACTCGAAATTCGAATCGCTTATGACACGCTACGGAATCAAACTTTACTCCACGTACAGTAATTTGAAGGCTTCGATCTGTGAACGTTTCAATCGCACGCTGAAAGGTAAAATGTGGACACGGTTCAGCATGCAAGGAAGCTACAAGTGGCTCGATATCTTATCCGATTTGGTTTCGGCTTACAACAACGTCAAACACCGAACCATAAGAATGAAACCGTCGGATGTCACCATTGCAAACGAGAGGCTGTTATTACGTCAGGCGTACGGAGAGCTTCGAGCGATACCTACCGTATCGACAAAATTCAAATCCGGCGACAAAGTTCGAATCAGCAAATTCAAAAATGTCTTCGAGAAAGGTTACACTCCCAATTGGACGACTGATATATTCACGATAAGTCGAGTGGAAAATACTCATCCTGTGACGTACAAGCTCAAAGACTACCGAGATCAACCCATCGCTGGTGGTTTCTACGAACGAGAGCTCCTCAAGGTTAAACATCCGGATATCTATCTGGTGGAGAAGGTGCTCAAGAAGCGCGGAAGAAAAATATATGTTAAATGGTGAGGTTTTGACAATACACACAACAGTTGGATAAACGAATCGGATACGTTACATTTGAATAAATGAATTTTTTTGTAAAAACGTATGTCCCTCTTTATTTTATATCCGACACACAACAAGTATGCGTCTTTATTTTCCAGACAATCGACAGACATGGTACAGTTATAAATTACAAAGCTAAGGTGTAGGCTTGTAGCCCCATGGAAGCGTGTCGGTTGTATTTTGAAACATGATCCGCTTGTCGTCATTCCAGCTCAGTGCTACTTTCTGATGTTCTACGGTGTATACCTCGTGCTTTCGACTCAATATCAAATGCTGATTTGAGGATAGATTTTCACGGTTCAAAACACATTCCAAATAATCGTTGAAAGTTATTTTTCTCAACGCTGATCCTTTGACACCTTTGGCACGTTTATTGTCTTTCTCATCTCCCAAGACTCGGAATTCGTACAACTTAGCTCCTAACCCTACAAATTCCAGCATTATTTTTCCATTATTCTCATCTTTCAACAAGCCGAGAACTTTTTTGTTTCCTCGAGGTATTCCGTAAACGTTGTCAAGCGGATAATCAGACGTATCGAATTTGTGCAAGTCCTCCTTCATGTGTTCGTATATGTCGGGGACGGTAAAATTGTAAATCAAACTGTCGGTATCCGTGTACATTAATTTTGCTCGGTTGCCGAATTTCTGCTTAATGTAATTGTAATGAAAATCGTAGATATATGTTTTAGCCAGATCCATGATGGAGAAACCTGCATTCAATGGTTTATTCAACTTGACTTTCGTCTTACTCATTTCAACGATAATTATATCTTTGTCGAAAACGGTGCAGCTGTGAAAATTGGGTTTGGCTATGGTAGCTCTAGCACCGTATCTTCCATCCCATTTCGTGATCAGTCTGACATCTCTATACTTCCTAACATTTTCCATTGTTTTTCCAAAAACTGCGTTGTTCATCAGTTTGTAAAAATTTTTCTCGAATTCGTTGTGAGATTTTTTGCGCAAATCGGTATTCAAATCTACGTATTTTTTGAGCCACGGGGTTTGTCTGAATTTGAGAACTCTGTGTATTTTGAGTAATTTTAAGCCTAATTGTAAGCATTGTTTCAAAACCCTATAGTGAACAACGTAGTTTTTCTTGGAAAATAGCGTGGGCGTCAATTTCGGTTGCTTAGGGGCCATACTTAAATTACGTAACAAACGTAAGGGAGGGGAGGGGTCAGACTCGATTCTCACACTTTGTTACGATACGGGGGAGGGGGTCTTTTGATGCTTGTACGTAATTTTTTGAATTGAATGTAAAATTTTTTGATAATTAATAAAAAAATTCAAACTGAATTCCCGCGCCAGATTCTGTTATAGCCAAACCTTCAACATTTTGAAACTAGCGCGCTGAGGTAGCTCTTGGCATTAGATCACTCAACTTACAGTATAAATTTATAAGGTCGGTAAAGAAGTATATTTATAAGTTTATAACCTATGATACTTGGTGATCTATAAACATTCAATACATATTGATTTAACTTATACGAAAGTAATAATTTTATTTGCATAATGGATTATGATCTCAATAAAGTATATCAAAGATTATTTGATGCATACAAAAAAAGCCATCGGGAGATATCTGCACAGCAAGCTCAAATTAACCTGAATCAAATTTGGAAAGAGTTAAAAGAGTCTTGCAAAACAAAACTCGAAATTGCTGAAAAAGCAGAAGCAAAGATTAAAGAGTACACCTCTTTGTTGATGCAAAAAAAATCAGAAAATATCTTATTATTTTTGAAGGTTTGTTTATCACTTGATTATTTTAAACATAATTTATGATTGTAGTTTTTTTATGTTCAGTCAAATTTTGCAATGAATTTTTTATTTTTCACTGTAAAAATTGTAATTAAATAATTTTTTTACACTGTAGAAGCCTGCCTCAAGCTCTTTCTGTTCAACAAAAGCTGTAGCTTGTGCCTCTCTACCTTCTGTTTCGAATCTCAATGTTACTTCATCTGCTAATAGTCCTCAAGTTTCTTCTAATGATAATGATGAAGCTCTTTCCATTACGGCTGGTAAAATTATTTTATTATGTATACTTTTGATATCTCGTTATATTCTATAAGAATATATTATCTAGTTTTCTGCCCTATAAATATTTCTCACGAAAAATTATACTTGTTAATCACCAACAAATTATTTTTAAATGACAGGTACAAAGAAAATTTCTACCCCAGCTCAAGATACGTTACGATCAAAAATTCAAGAATGTGAGAGTCAACTTAATTTTGAAATAGGGAAGCGTGATGCAGGTTTTGGCGATGAAGATAATCGTAGAATTATTGAAAAATTAAAATTGGATTTAGAGACGCAAAAATCGAAGTTAAAGAGTCTACAACAGAATGCTGAAAGACAAAAAATATTTAGAAATGAACGTAATTCTCAGTTAAAATTAATTTGTGAAGAAAATAAAAATGACGCACAAATTTTGAAAATTAGAGAACAGCCAGGACGCCCAAGAATAGAAATTGATCAACCTGAAATTTTTAAGTCAATTGTGGAAATTGCGTCTCATAACGCATCTGCAGATGTTCGACGTCGTTCTGAGACAATTAGAGCTTGTAAAACTTGTAACGTGGCATTTTTGATGCCCGTTACAAGGGGCTCTTTGAACCCTGGGCGGAACCAAAATTTAGGAATTTCCGAGATTGAGTCGCGGAGTTTTTGGAAAAGAGCGCCAGGACTAGAGTCACGCATCCGAAACTACGAGAGGGGACACTTTAGCGACCAGCGTAAGATATTTCAGTTTTTTTTTTGTTTTTTTATTTTTCAAGCTACAACGGCATCAGGCAAGAAGTCGACATCGAATTCGAGGAAAGTGCGAAGTGGCGGACTAGCGACAATTGCGAAGGAAGGATGTCGAGGCTGCGGAGGGGGAGCCGACGCAGATCCCCGCATCGCGGGAATCCAAGGTGGACGCGATTCCCGCTGGCGGCCGGCGCGCCGCAGCCTCTCCCCCCTTCACCCCGCCACAATTGACCGGCGAACTTGCGACGGACCGACTAGCGACGAGGGAGCACCACGCTCACCGCCAAGACGTCATGGAGCTGCGCGGAGGACGAGATTGCGATCTAGCTTTAAGTTCTGCGCAGCGATGCAATCAAAGGTGCGCGTCGAGTTGCGCGATCGACGAAATCGATGACGGATCGATTATTGCGTATTCTTGGGGTATGACGTCACGTGTGGGATGGCGTATCGAGATCCGTGTTGCGGCAGGTGGTAGGTTTTTGAAACCACTCTAGTTCTGGCGGTCGTGATTAGTAGTCGCGTGTTGGGAGAGTTTCGCGAAGCAATGGAGTCGCCCAAAAATCGCGAAGGGAATGGAAAGGGGGTTGCAAGGATGTAGAAGGTAAGCGCTGCTTCTATCCCCGCGATTGAATTTCGAGCATAATTGTGAAAAGGCTTGCCGAGTAACGGATAGCCGTTTTGGATTTGCGTTGTAGAAAAGTACTCGAAATTTTTTTGCCGATTCTCTTGCTTGATGACCGTAGCCTGAGTACGCGGGTTAGAGTAAAGTAAATTTTGAGTTTCTGAAAAAGTTGAGTAGAGTCACGGGTTTTAGTTGAATCTTTCTCGTTAGTGAAACCAAGTATAGCCGAATTTCGCCGTACCGGGTCGAGCCGCGTTATCGTTTTCTTTTTGTGTCACCTCTCGAGTAGGTCGGGAAGCACCGAATTGGAGTGCTCGGATTAGCGGGTAACGTTTTGGGGAATTTTGAAAAGAATTAAGTTCGGATGCGTTGCGGTTGCGTATAGTTTAGGTTACGTTTAGTTGCGCCTGCATTGAGTTCCGTACCCGTTAGTTAAGATAATGTAGGTTGAGTTGAGTTACTTTGAGCTTGTGTATAGTTGAAGTTAAATGTAGTGATGCTTGCGCTTAGTTAAGTTTACGTCTAGTTAAGATAGTGTTTAGTCGAGGTTAGGCGATGTATAGTCGAAATTGCCGTTGCGTTGCGCAGCAGTTGAGACGAGAAGTTTGAGCATGGTGTTTTAAGTTGCGAGACCTGACGGCGCACCGTCGAATAATTAGTTTGTTGAGTCGAAATTGCCGTTGCGTTGCGCCGCAGTTGAGACGAGAAGTTTGAGCATTGCGTTTTAGTTGCGTTTAAAATATAGTAGCGTTTACGGATTCGTTTAGATTTAGGACAGCTCGCGGTAGCGCCGAAGCTCCGAGTCGGGTGAGATCTCGAGTGAGATTGAGGACGCCGTCTGTTCGGTAGCCCGACGGCGCACCGTCGAATAATTAGTTTTAGTTTCGTTTCGAGCAATCATCGCCATGGAGAACAAATGGCGAATTTGCGAATTGAGAATTGCGTATGAGGATGTTGCGATCGTCGAGTGACGTTTTGAGAATTGCGTATGAGGATGTTGCGATCGTCGAGTGACGTTTTGAGAATTGCGTATGAGGATGTTGCGATCGTCGAGTGACGTTTTAGTTAGGGAGCCGCGAGCTCATTAGAGTAAGAATTAGAGTAGGTTACGTGTAATTTTCTGTTTAGTTTTAGACTCGCGATGAGCGATTTTTGAATTATATTTTTTTTGTTTTGTATCACCGCTATTATGAAATATAAGATTTTATTTTACTTTTGTTAAATAGCGTGTGTATTTCGAGTGTCTCTCTCTCTCCAAAAATTACCCCTCCCCTCTCCACGGTACTGAGCTATCGGGCATATGCCCGAGGAATAGCGTATTAATGATTTCGAGGCGTGTTAATCACGCCAGGCGCCCAACAAAAACTTTGCGATATTGTTTTAGATCCAGGGTACATCGTGGACGCCAAATTATTGTGCACGCGGTAAGTTCTCGGTCATTTTCTCCGAGTGACCGAGGAGCAAGAAAAATAAACGTCACAAATTGGCGCCCAACGTGGGGCCGTCGAGAAAATCCGCTGTAAATTTCCGAGAAAGATAGTAGCGTTGCGCGTTTCGGAAATTTCGACTTAGCAACGGCTAGCGCGCGCGGAACCAAACAACAGCGTTCGGAGAATTCGGGGGAGAGAGGTCGCGAGACACTTCGGTCAAGCGTGTTGACGTTTGGAGCACAGCGGGACAGGTGTGAATACGTAGCGAGGAAATAAAATTGTATACAAAGGGTGGCGAATAACATCGAAAAGTTGCGATTTACGACTCAGGCTACGAGTTGACGAATATACCGGGTGACTAGAAAGCACACCACGTATATTCATACCTCCCCTCTCTAACCATAGGAATAAAATCGCCTGCCGTTATCGCCTATCTCTTGATTGTGTCATATTTTATCTTCTTCTGTTATTATTTTTGATTTCGGATTTCTTTTTGTTGTTCCCTGTCTTCTGCGGTTTCGGAATTATTTTTTTTGTTGTTTTTTTTTGTTGTGTGTTCAACGACGGCTTTTAGTATTGCGGTCAAAGATTATTTTTTTTTGTTTGTCACTGGCGCGACAAAATATTTTTTTTCTTTCTCTCTTTTCATTTCTTTTCTTTTTTTTGCTTTTTCTTTCAGCTCGTCTTTTGTTTTTGGTTTGTTGTTTTCTTTTGTGGTTTTGTCTCATTTTGTGTACCATATTTCCTTTGCTGGCGCTTTTGTTTCGCAAATAATACTATCATTAAAATATTAGCGGTGATTTCACTAATACGAGGGGTCCCTATTGGATACTCTTGCTTGCGCTCAGACTCTACCTACGGCTTTTGTCTTTCGATCCGAACAGTTTGATTTTGCGTGCTTGTACTTTCATCACTGTTCCTTCTTTTTTTTTTTTGTGCGTGCTTTTACCTTCATTTCTGCTCTTCATTTTCGCGGGTAAAGTCAACATGGCGGAAGTACCCGTTGGCGCGTGGTTGTACGACATGACCAGCGATGAGCTCGAGTTGGCGTTAGTGACCGCGAGGGTAAATTCCACCGGTAGCCTACTGGTGCGTCGTGATCGGTACGTACGACACCTCTTGCGCGAGCGCGGGGATTTGACGGTCACCTGGGAACCAGAGGACGAGGATGTCTTCGCGGGGTTGGCCGAATTAGCGACCGTTACGGAACCGGTGCGGGAACAGCCCCGAAGGGCTAGCGATTCGCGGCTGTTAGAACCCGTGAATATTACCATCGCGACTCGGCTAACCACGGTAGCAACGACGAGTACGGTGGTGAGCGTAGCCGTCGCCTCGGCGGCTATCACCACCTCGGCGGTGTATGGTAGCGCCTCGCGATCGACCGCGTACCAGGTTCCGACGCAAATACCCTTCCACTCGATCCCGTTTTCACTGGCGAGCGGAGCCCAGGGGCACTGGGGAGAGGCCTCCCCAATCCAGGGGCACCGACATGGGCTCGAGGAACCCATCGTGGATTCCACCCGGTTAGTGGCGGGGGCACCAGCTCCGCGGGTCGAGTTCCGGTCGCTACCGGTCGATCCCGCCACAATCCCTCGCGATATGGCGACCGCTGCCCGGCCGACCTGGGCCCGGGATTCAAACATCGAATCGCGTACCCGGGAAACAATCCGTGACATCCCGAGGGCCCTGCGAGGGTGGAACCTCAAGTTCTCTGGGATTGGCGAGCCGAGTGTCGAGGATTTCTTGACGCGATTGGAGGAGTGGCGTAGTTTGTCGGAGTTGAGCGAGAACGAAGTGTTGAGTTCGCTCACGATGATCTTCTCGGGCGTGGCCTTGGAATGGTTGCGTTGCGAACGAGATAGCTGGGTCACGTACGACGAGTTTCGCGCGGCATTACGTTTGTGGTTCGGGGACGGGACAGTCGGAAGTCGCGTGGAGGACCAGGCTAGGTCACGAACTCAGGGACCAGTAGAGTCAGTTACGGAATATCTTTCCTGTGTTCGAGGGTTGTTGAGACGGATGCCGCGTCCGTACACTATGGAACAGCAACTAGACCTGGCTTTTAAGAACATGCGTCCCGAAATTCGCGAAGTCCTCCGTCGAAGGGAAATTCGTACGTGGAGCGAATTGATCTATCTCGCCACGGAGCGGGAACGAAACCTCGCGTTATCTCGCGAATACCGCCCCCCGCCCACGCCGAAAGAGTCCTTCATTAGTGAATTAGCGTGCCGGACCAAAACCGCGGCGACTCGAGGCGAACCTGGATTAGCCGCAATTACCGAAGCAGGGATCGAGCCAACAGTAGCGCAGACGATAGAGAAGCTGCTAGCGGCCCAGGTGAAAGGGCTCGAGGAGAAATTATTGAAGGCAATGGCGGTGGCGACCCAGAGGGGTAAAGCGAGCGGCGCACAGCCAAGTCGCGGAAGCCCGGCTCCAACGAGGCGGACCTCACCAAAGCGACCCGCGCGAGGACCAAGGAGGGGAGCGGCCCCCTCGGTTAACCAGCCGGCCCCTGGCGTGTCCCGGGCCGAACAATTTCGTGGCGACAAGGTGTGGGACGAAAAGTTATGTATGAATTGTCATCGTCCCGGTCACCGATTTAGCCGCTGTCCAGACCCCTTGCGAATCTTTTGCTACTATTGCGGATACGACGACGTCTATTCGACGGATTGTCCGCGGTGTTCGGGAAACCAGGGAGGGCAGCCCCGCTAAGTGTCGGCGCGGCGCCCCGAGTGGAAGACACCACGGCCTTGCGTGGCGTCGAGGGGGAAATCGCGACGTGTTTTCCGATGCAGACCATGGAGTTCGGTCAACGCTGGTTTTTGCGGGTGTGTATCGGGGGCACATGGGTCAGGGCGTTGTTAGACACCGGCTCATCGCGAACATTTCTCGGTACGATCGGACACCAAATTGCGTTAGAGTACGGGCGACCGGTAAAATCACCCAGCTGTTCGAGTGTCGTATTGGCGAATGGATCGGTAGAGTCAATAACCGGAGAAGTAGAGCTGCCGATAACGTTGCTGGGTGTCGCGCATAAGTTTTCGTTGCGGATTATCCCCACCTTAGTTGGAGATTGCGTCCTGGGCATGGATTTCGTGCGAAAATTTGGCTTTTCGATTGACGGCGCGCGCGAATCATGGGGAATCGCGAATGTTCCGGAATACGAGGGAAAATTTGAGGAGGGGTGGCCGATCCCCGTTACCGAGGTGTCAAGTTGTAGCGGTATCGTAGAGCTAGGGGATGCCGAGAATCGCGAATTACAGGAATTCTTAGCGAAAGAATTACCGAAAGTCTCGGGAGACTTGGGTCTCACTCATCTCGCGGAGCACGAAATAGACGTGCAGGGAAGCGCCCCGATCAAGCAGCGGTACTATCTCGTATCCCCGAAAGTACAGGAGGCTATTAACGAGGAGGTAGACCGTATGCTCGCGGATGGAGTGATCGAACCCTCCCAAAGTTCGTGGTCGACGCCAATCGTGATGGTCAAGAAACCAAACGGGAAATATCGGTTCTGTTTGGACTTTAGAAAAGTGAATAGCGTTTCGAAAAAGGATGCGTACCCGATCCCGTTTATGAACGGTATATTGGATAAATTGCGGTCGGCCAAGTACATCTCGACTATAGACTTGAGTCAAGCTTACCACCAGATTCCCTTGACACGCGAGAGTCGCGAAATAACGGCGTTTACGGTCCCAGGACGCGGATTATTCCAGTTTGTGCGGATGCCATACGGGCTTACCGGAGCCCCGGCCACCTTTCAGCGGTTAATCGACAAATTAATTACTCCCGAGATGGAGCCGCATGCCTTCGCGTATCTCGACGACATTATTGTAGTGACCACCGATTTTCGTTCGCACTTAAAATGGCTATCTCGCGTGATCGAGCGGATAATGTTGGCCGGGCTTACCATCAACCCGGAAAAGTGTGAGTTTTGTCGTAGCGAAGTCCGGTATCTCGGGTTCAAGGTGAACCAGGACGGCCTACAAGTCTATGCCGACAAGGTGGAACCTATTCTAGCGTATCCCGCACCGAAAAACCTACGGCAATTGCGGCGATTTTTGGGTATGGCGTCGTGGTATCGAAAATTCATCCCCGAGTTCGCGAGTGTGGCGGAACCCCTTACCCGGCTATTGCGTAAGGATAAGAGATGGGACTGGGGTAGCGAACAGGAAGCGGCGTTCAAACGCATAAAAGCCGCGCTAACGTCGGCTCCGGTTCTAACGTGTCCCGATTTTGAGCACGAGTTCGTAGTGCAGACCGATGCGAGTAGCTTTGGCATTGGCGCAGTCTTGACACAGACTATTGGCGGGGTTGAACGTGTGATCGCGTACGCGAGTCGGACCATGTCGGACGCGGAACGTAAATATTCCACGACCGAACAGGAATGCCTCGCGGTGATTTGGGCCGTCAAAAAGTTTGGAGCATACCTGGAAGGCTATCACTTCACGGCGATAACCGACCACGCGAGCCTAAAATGGTTGCGGGAATTGCGGAATCCGACGGGTCGGTTAGCTAGGTGGGCGCTCGACTTACTCGAGTATGATTGCGAGATTAAACATCGAAAGGGGGCGATGCACCATGTGCCCGATGCACTATCGCGGATGTACGAGGGCGAAAACGAGGGGACGGAGCAGCTAGCCGCCCTCGACGTGGCTGGGGACGGTAGACCAGGGGCGGAGCGTAAGGCCGTCTGGGAAGTCGTCGTCGATCCCTGGTACCAGCATCGCGTAAAGGACGTCCTGGACTACCCACACAAGTTCCGAACTTGGTCGGTAGTCGATGGGCGTCTATACCATTTCCGGGCGGACCCCTTAGTCGAGCCAATACTAGCGGACTTGGCGCCGTGGAAATTGGTGCTCCCGAGGGAGCAGCGATCGCGGATTTTTGCGGAAGTCCACGAGGACCCCCAGGCAGGGCATCTTGGCGTCGAAAAGACCTACGCGCGAGCGAGGGCCGACTACTACTGGCCCGGGATGTATCGCGATATAGTTTTGATGGTCCGAGCGTGCGAGCGTTGCCAGGAGTGCAAGGTACAACAGGTGCCACCAGCGGGCCTCATGGGTCGACGGGTCGTCGACACGCCCTGGACTGTGGTTGCGGCGGACGTTATGGGTCCATTTCCCCGAAGTCGCGCCGGGTTCGAGTACTTGTTGGTTTTTGAAGATCTATTTACCCGGTGGGTGGAGGTAGCGCCGTTGCGGAAATCCAACGCGAAAAACATTCTTGCCGCGCTGGAAGACCTCGTGCTGTCCCGATGGGGTACCCCGGAGGTGCTCCTGACGGATAACGGCACGGAATTCGCGAATAAGGCCGTCGACGAACTGTGCGCTGCGTATCATATTACCCACGCGAAAGTACCGCCGTACCACGCGCAAGCTAACCCCGTGGAGAGGGTGAATCGCGTATTAAAAACCATGATCGTGGCCTACATCGAGGCAGATCACCGGGATTGGGATGTGCACCTTCACGAATTTCGATTTGCGTATAATACCGCTATGCATAGCTCACTAAGAGTCAGTCCCGCGTTTTTACACTTAGGTCGCGATCCCAAACCGCGGCTGCAATTGCGTCGGCTAGTGGAAGGTCCCGCGGAAATCCCCGTTCCTCGTCCCGAGGTCTGGGAAGACCGAATGGCGAAGTTATGTGAATTGCGCGACTTAGTGACGAAACATCTCAAGGAGGCCCACGAGCGACAGGCGCACTACTATAACCGAGGGCACCGCGATGTCCGTTTCGAGGTAGGGGATTGGGTTTGGAAGCGAAACCGAGTCCTGTCGTCAGCGGCCCAACAGGTCGCCGCAAAATTGGCGCCAAAATTCACCGGTCCGTTTCGTGTCGTCAATGTAATCTCGCCCGTCGTGTATGAGTTAGAAGATAGCGAGGGAAAGTGTTTCGGAAAACAGCACATTAAGGATCTGAAGCCGTTCCTCAGAGTCTGGGGAGGTTAGGGAATGAGATGGGAGGCGCGTTACCCAGAGGTGGGAAGTGCGGTATACTTTACCTCCGCTATTACTTCCCCAACAGTGGACCACACCGCCGCGGAGGACCCGGAGGTACTCCGCGCATTTCGCGATGCAGCACGGCTCGCGCTGCTGCCCGGGCCGGGGGCCGTCACTCCCCCCCTTCCGCCCGCACGGGGACCGTGGCCCCAGGGAGCCCCACAGGAGACGTGGAGGAGGTGGCTGCCGCCCGGCGGCTGCTTCAACTGCTGGGAGAGGGGGCACGGGTACCCCCGATGCTATGTACCACTGGGGTTCTTCTGCCGCCAGTGTGGTTGGCCCGGGATGACAAAGTTCACGTGCCCAGAGTGCTGGAGGCGGCCCAGCGGGCCGTGGGTAAATAACACCCCAGCTGCCCTAGCCGCTTACGAGAGGGGCGAGCCGCGACCGCGGCTGGTCCAGGAACCTGTCCCCCGCATCAGGGACTTACCCCCGCGAGCCCGCGCAGCGTTGGGGCCGACGCTGGACGACGAGAGGCTGCGGGCCCACTGGCCAGAGATCCAGCCACTAGTGATCGCGCTGGCAAACCGCGGAAGAGGACGCGGAGTACCGCGCGACGGGGCGACCCCGCGAGCCCGCCGCCGGGAATGATTACCGGCCCGCCGATGGGCCTAGTTTTTTTTCTTTCTTTCCCCTCCATTCTCGTTTGTTTTTTTTGTTTTTTTTTGTTGTTTTGACTTCCTTCCTTTTTTTTTTTCTTTTCTTTCTTCTCTTTTGGGTTTCGGTTGTTGTATTGGTGTAAGGGGTGTACATAATGAATAAAATTACATAACTAAGAACAGACTATATTGCATTGTTCTTTTTTTTTTTGGGGTTGGAGTTGTGAATGCCGTCGATAGAGAGGGAGCACCCTAACCCATTGACGTCAGGGGCCCGAGGTTCCGGTCACTCGAGGAGTTCGGTTCGCGGGAATTGGCGCTGGCGCTCTGTCACCCCGCGATCCGTCTAGGGGGGGGGGGAGTTGTAACGTGGCAGTTTTACTGCGCGTTCCACACGGCTCCCCGAACTCTAGACGGACCACAGACTTAGGGAGCACGCGGAGTAGACCGCGGCTCATTTCGAAAAAGAGCGCCAGGACAACAGTCACGCATCCGAGACTCTAAGAGGGGACCATCGCCGGTTTAGCAAATAAGACCTTTCAGGATTTTTGTTTATTTTTTTTTGGGTGGCGAGTAAATGCGGCTTCGGACAGGGGATCGGCAGCAAATCCGAACGATGTTAGTGGATGGCAATCGCGGCGGATCGCGACGAAAGGAGGGCCTCGCACGAGGCTACGGAGAGAGCGTCAACGGAGAGCTCTGCCGTGAGGGAATCCAAGGCGGACGAGATTCCCGTTGGTGGCCGGCGAGCCGTAGCCCACCCCCCTCCGTCGCCCAACTGACGACAGGTACCCTCGCGAAGTCATCACCACGCCACTGCCAAGCTACGGGGTACACGAGACTGGTCAGCCAATCAACACCCCGCGACAGCGGAATTCAACGATAGCGATACGCTAGATTGTAAGAATTGCGTAACGAGAACCCCAATGCGAGCGGGAAAATTTTGACTATGGATGGTGCCTATGTTCGGGGCATGTTCGAATTGCGGCTCCGATTAGCAGGACTCGTCACTTGAGTCCTGGCGACAGTTCGCGAAGGTGGCGTATCAAAAAAAATTGGAAAAACAAAAGAGAAATAGAACTTGTGTGTGAGATGGCCAATACCGGAGTAGGAGCATTCCTAGTGTGGCTGCGGAGCGGTAAGCGCTTATAATTCTTTGCGGGCATATTTCGAGCGCAAGTTAAATTGGCACACCGATAAACGGTCGGCCCACGTAATCGTAGAGTTAGAGTAGCGCTCGAAATCTGTTTGCCGATCTCCTTGAGGATGACCGTAGCCTGAGTTTCGCGATAACGTGTAGAGTCAAGGGGATCCCTGTAAAGTCTCGCGTCGAGTCACGGTTTCGCGTGGGGAACAATTTCGGAGTGAAATCGAGTGCGGCCAAATTCCGCTGCACAGGGTCGCGTCGAGTCTGCGTACGTAAAAAGGGTGGTGGACTTTGGGGAAATAGAGACTACGACTGGAGCTCGGATGCGTCATAATACGCTATACCCTCGCGCGATGAGAAAAGCTTTCTAGAGTGATTAATTTGGTCGCGATTAGCGCGTCGAGGCACGTCTTTTTGATTTAGTTTATGAATTATTGTGCATCGGCAAGGTGGCGACTAGCGCCCGTAGAAATAAGATACCAGCTAGATTTATTTACAATTGCGATTAGCGCGTCGAGTATGATCTAGATTGCGTTTTTGTTTAGCGGTTTATAATTAAGTGACGAGTAGCGTCGTAGTTCAGGCCGATCGCGGGCAGCGCATCGAGTCCGATTTTGTTTTTGGTTTTTGCGAGTTAAGGTATTATTAAGACAGCGACTAGCGCACGAAGGCCGTAGAGGTCTCCTAGATTTATTCATTTTTTTTTTATTTTTTGTTTGTTTCTTCCTTTCTTATTTCTTTTGGATTAAATTGAAACCGTGGTATTTGGAATCGCGAAGGACGACTTGCGCAGTCGTATGATTATTTTTATTTTTAATTTTTTTTTGTAACCTCGCTGACGAGAAATATATTATTGGAATTTTATAGTGATTTGGCCAAACCACGGATTGGCTTACTTGTGTTACATCTCTCTCTACCCAAAATTTACCCCTCCCCTCTCCGCGGTACTGAGCTATCGAGTATCTGGTCGCGATATTTCGCATTACCGATTTCGAGGCGTGTTAATCACGCCAGGCGCCCAACAAATCTCGCGATATTGTTTCAGGTTCAGGATACCTCGCGGACGCCAAATTATTGTGCACGCGGTAAGTTCCCGGTTATAAGTAACCGAGGTGCAGAAAAATCCACGTCACAAATTGGCCAATTTGTGACGTGGATTTTTCTGCACCTCGGTCACTCGGAGCAAATAACCGGGAACTTACCGCGTGCACAATAATTTGGCGTCCGCGAGGTATCCTGAACCTGAAACAATATCACGAGATTTGTTGGGCGCCTGGCGTGATTAACACGCCTCGAAATCATTAATACGCTATTCCTCGGGCATATGCTCGATAGCTCAGTACCGCGGAGAGGGGAGGGGTAATTTTTGGAGAGAGAGAGAGACACTCGAAATACACACGCTATTTAACAAAAGTAAAATAAAATCTTATATTTCATAATAGCGGTGATACAAAACAAAGAAAAATATAATTCAAAAATCGCTCATCGCGAGTCTAAAACTAAACAGAAAATTACACATAACCTACTCTATTTCTTACTCTAATGAGCTCGCGGCTCCCTAACTAAAACGTCACTCGACGATCGCAACATCCTCATACGCAATTCTCAAAACGTCACTCGACGATCGCAACATCCTCATACGCAATTCTCAAAACGTCACTCGACGATCGCAACATCCTCATACGCAATTCTCAATTCGCAAATTCGCCATTTGTTCTCCATGGCGATGATTGCTCGAAACGAAACTAAAACTAATTATTCGACGGTGCGCCGTCAGGTCTCGCAACTTAAAACACCATGCTCAAACTTCTCGTCTCAACTGCTGCGCAACGCTACGGCAATTTCGACTATACATCGCCTAACCTCGACTAAACACTATCTTAACTAAACGTAAACTTAACTAAGCGCAAGCACCACTACATTTAACTTCAACTATACACAAGCTCAAAGTAACTCAACTCAACCTACATTATCTTAACTAACGGGTACGGAACTCAATGCAGGCGCAACTAAACGTAACCTAAACTATACGCAACCGCAACGCATCCGAACTTAATTCTTTTCAAAATTCCCCAAAACGTTACCCGCTAATCCGAGCACTCCAATTCGGTGCTTCCCGACCTACTCGAGAGGTGACACAAAAAGAAAACGATAACGCGGCTCGACCCGGTACGGCGAAATTCGGCTATACTTGGTTTCACTAACGAGAAAGATTCAACTAAAACCCGTGACTCTACTCAACTTTTTCAGAAACTCAAAATTTACTTTACTCTAACCCGCGTACTCAGGCTACGGTCATCAAGCAAGAGAATCGGCAAAAGAATTTCGAGTACTTTTCTACAACGCAAATCCAAAACGGCTATCCGTTACTCGGCAAGCCTTTTCACAATTATGCTCGAAATTCAATCGCGGGGATAGAAGCAGCGCTTACCTTCTACATCCTGGCAACCCCCTTTCCATTCCCTTCGCGATTTTTGGGCGACTCCATTGCTTCGCGAAACTCCCCCAACACGCGACTACTAATCACGACCGCCAGAACTAGAGTATACCTATAGAATTGTGGGGCTCCCTGCGCAGCGATGCTATCGAAGGTGCGCGTCGAGTTGCGCGATCGACGAAATCGATGACGGATCGATTATTGCGTATTCTTGGGGGTATGACGTCACGTGTGGGATGGCGTATCGAGATCCGTGTTGCGGCAGGTGGTAGGTTTTTGAAACCACTCTAGTTCTGGCGGTCGTGATTAGTAGTCGCGTGTTGGGGGAGTTTCGCGAAGCAATGGAGTCGCCCAAAAATCGCAAAGGGAATGGAAAGGGGGTTGCCAGGATGTAGAAGGTAAGCGCTGCTTCTATCCCCGCGATTGAATTTCGAGCATAATTGTGAAAAGGCTTGCCGAGTAACGGATAGCCGTTTTGGATTTGCGTTGTAGAAAAGTACTCGAAATTCTTTTGCCGATTCTCTTGCTTGATGACCGTAGCCTGAGTACGCGGGTTAGAGTAAAGTAAATTTTGAGTTTCTGAAAAAGTTGAGTAGAGTCACGGGTTTTAGTTGAATCTTTCTCGTTAGTGAAACCAAGTATAGCCGAATTTCGCCGTACCGGGTCGAGCCGCGTTATCGTTTTCTTTTTGTGTCACCTCTCGAGTAGGTCGGGAAGTACCGAATTGGAGTGCTCGGATTAGCGGGTAACGTTTTGGGGAATTTTGAAAAGAATTAAGTTCGGATGCGTTGCGGTTGCGTATAGTTTAGGTTACGTTTAGTTGCGCCTGCATTGAGTTCCGTACCCGTTAGTTAAGATAATGTAGGTTGAGTTGAGTTACTTTGAGCTTGTGTATAGTTGAAGTTAAATGTAGTGATGCTTGCGCTTAGTTAAGTTTACGTCTAGTTAAGATAGTGTTTAGTCGAGGTTAGGCGATGTATAGTCGAAATTGCCGTTGCGTTGCGCAGCAGTTGAGACGAGAAGTTTGAGCATGGTGTTTTAAGTTGCGAGACCTGACGGCGCACCGTCGAATAATTAGTTTGTAGAGTCGAAATTGCCGTTGCGTTCCGCCGCAGTTGAGACGAGAAGTTTGAGCATTGCGTTTTAGTTGCGTTTAAAATATAGTAGCGTTTACGGATTCGTTTAGATTTAGGGCAGCTCGCGGTAGCGCCGAAGCTCCGAGTCGGGTGAGATCTCGAGTGAGATTGAGGACGCCGTCTGTTCGGTAGCCCGACGGCGTACCGTCGAATAATTAGTTTTAGTTTCGTTTCGAGCAATCATCGCCATGGAGAACAAATAGCGAATTTGCGAATTGAGAATTGCGTATGAGGATGTTACGATCGTCGAGTGACGTTTTGAGAATTGCGTATGAGGATGTTGCGATCGTCGAGTGACGTTTTAGTTAGGGAGCCGCGAGCTCATTAGAGTAAGAATTAGAGTAGGTTACGTGTAATTTTCCGTTTAGTTTTAGACTCGCGATGAGCGATTTTTGAATTATATTTTTTTTGTTTTGTATCACCGCTATTATGAAATATAAGATTTTATTTTACTTTTGTTAAATAGCGTGTGTATTTCGAGTGTCTCTCTCTCTCTCCAAAAATTACCCCTCCCCTCTCCACGGTACTGAGCTATCGGGCATATGCCCGAGGAATAGCGTATTAATGATTTCGAGGCGTGTTAATCACGCCAGGCGCCCAACAAAAACTTTGCGATATTGTTTTAGATCCAGGGTACATCGTGGACGCCAAATTATTGTGCACGCGGTAAGTTCTCGGTCATTTTCTCCGAGTGACCGAGGAGCAAGAAAAATAAACCTCACAAACTCTTGACCAACTACGAGAGCAACTTTCGGAAGCTGGTTTTAATTTGTCTCGAACTGCCACTTATCTCCGTTTACTACCACGAAGCTCGCGTTCTCTCGAAGGGAAACGTCATGTGGCGACTGTTCCTGTAAAGCTTTCACGACCTCAGGCTGATTTACACAAGAGCCATGTTGATCAAAATTTCTGTATGGCTACGATAAGAAGTTTAGAATGTTTAGCTTCAATCCTTGGACCTAATCAAGTTGTATTCATCTCACAAGACGATAAAGCGCGGGTACCAATAGGAAAAACAGCAGCTAAAGCTCAAGCTCCACTTCTAATGCATTTACAATACAGAGTAAGTCTTCCTGACCATGACTGGGTGATTGCTGGTGGACATAAACTGATTCCGTCAGTTATGCTGGCATTGTTATCAAACCAGACGGCCAAGGAGAAACAAAAGATGTATCGTATTCAGGTCCTACTTATATTGCTATTAGGAGTGGTAAACACAGTTCTTCGACTGCAGCTACTCATGCTAATGATCTTGAACGGCTGCTCGATCTCGATAGTTTTCAGATAATTATGAAGAATAGTATAAATGGAATTCCCAAACCGATTTGGATGTTGTCAGTAGATGGTGGGCCAGATGAAAACCCTAGGTATGAGAAAGTCATTGCTCAAGGAATTAAGCATTTTAAGGATCATGATCTGGATGCTCTCTTTATTTTCACAAACGCGCCAGGTAGAAGCGCATTCAATCGAGTTGAAAGAAGAATGGCACCGTTGAGCAGGGAACTTTCCGGTCTTATTTTACCTTACGATCATTTTGGGTCACATTTAAATGATCAAGGAAAGACTATTGATAACGAATTAGAAATAAAAAATTTTGAGCACGCAGGAAATGTTCTCTGTGATGTATGGAACCGCATGGAAATCGACGGATACTCAGTGCATGCAGAATATATATCTTCTCTATCAACTGCTTCAGTACTTTCTGTTGATCTTCTTAACTCAAACTGGTATTGTAGACATGTTTTTGAAAGTCAGTATTGTTTACAGATTGTAAAGTGTGGAAGATCTGAATGCTGCACAGAGTTTAGGAGTAATTTGAAGTCATTACTTCCTGACGGACATTTGCCACCCCCATATCCCTTGAAAATGACTGATTCAGGTCTGACGATACCACCACCTAATGATAAAACAGAGTTTAAGTTTGCTCCTCTTCTCTTACGTTTGTCATTGAATATGAAGCCAGAATCATCACAATTTTCAATTCTGCCCTATGATTTTTACTGCCCTTCTATTCAGGCTGATCTTGCAAGTAGAATATGTCAGTTTTGTGGATTTTATACTTCATCAAAAAAAGGTGCTCTAAAACATCGAAAAAATGTCCATCCCCGTGGAGCGCCGCTTGAAACTTCGAGAATTAGACCACAACGCGTCATTGCTCGTAGAGGCAGAGAACTACTTTGTCAATTGGAATCACCATTCACTGAAGAAACAGAATAGATTGACATAGAAAGTGTTGATAACGATTGTATCCTACTCGAAAATGACTCAGTACTGGACAGTAAGGATTGTATACCAATAGTTAAAAACGTTGGAGACTGGCTTAACACTCCATGGACCGATGACATTATGTAGTTAAAACTAACTGCTAAAGTCAAATTGCGAATAATATCATGAGTGATAGTAGACTTATCAGTTTCTTACCAAATATTACGTTAAAGTTTTCTAAAAAAATTTTATAGAAAGATTTATTTTTTATGCGAAATTTTAATAAAATATATTTTAAGTAGAAATAATATAATACAATAGTTTATAAGAAAAGAATATTTTAAGTTTTTTATCTTAAATTAATAATATAATTAAATAATTAATAATTGATTAATAATTAATAATTAATAATTAATAAATAAAAGAATAATGAAAAATACAAATGATTTTAATAAAATTTTATGCTATTTGGTTATTTGATTCCGAAAAATTACGTACAATTTGGGACGGGGGGAGGGGGGGTTGACATTTTGTTATGATCTGATACACAGGGGGGGTAGGGATTGAAAAGTTCTTCAAATTCCGTTACGTAATTTAAGTACGGCCCCTTACTATTCGAGATCGGAGGTATGTAGTGCTTCGGACACAGTGGTAAATCCTTATGAATTTCGTGCAGTTCCTCAGGATATTCCAAATCCATCTCCAGTATGTAACCAAACTCCGCATCGTCCGAGATGGTGAGAACGTCGCATTGTCCGAAGTCTGATAACCATTCGAAGAAACTGTATGGCAGAGCAAAGCTCATAGCAGCACCGTACAAATTATTAATGTCAAAGTACATGAGATAAGATTCTTCGACCTCAGGATCGAATTCCTCTCCCATATATCTATTGTTGGCCTTTGCGTATCTATTCGAACACTGTGATACACCACCTCGAATACCCTTTTCGATAAACATAACCATGTCTATGTCGGTGAGAAGCTCGAGTTCGATGCCTGTACATTTTAACATTGCATCAAACGACAGACCAGGCGCTGTGTAGTAATGTAACGGGTCCAGTTTGTACGTTGTCCCACAGCTCTGTCGAAAGTTTTGAAAAACGTCAGCTAGTAAAAACACGTCCGTCTGTAAATACAAGTCCGAATACTCTGCCAAAGTTTGAACGTTAAAAGTTTGCCAAACTTTACATGCATGTGCATAGTCGTCGTCTGATATATCCCAATCATTCAATTTTGAGTAAAATTGTTGTTTGGATGGTAGCCGTGTGTCCTCGAGCTTCTCCCAACTGTCTATGTATTCGTACGGAAACACTCCTTTTCTGGTCAATAACTGAAATTTATCTGAGCTACGATAAAATTTTCGTGTGATTGATTTCTGATCATCACCGAGATACGTTGCTAATTTCTCAAGACTACTGGGCATGAAACGGTACGAATCTACGAATCTAAACTTTATATCTATCCCCTCGACATATTTTGTAAAAGAAATGTACTTTTCTTTGTTTACGGGTAGAAGCTCAATTCTGCCCTCGAACGATGTAGCCAGTGCTTTGATCAGAAAATGTGAATCGTAACCCGACAGATTGTGGAATATCACTGGGATAATGTGCGAATTTTGGTAATTTAGATTGCAACCTCGGTGAGCAGCACCACGGTACTTTCCCGTGAAATGGCAGTGATCACGATGTTTCACGTCTGCGAGTGTAAACGGTTTTTCACAAATGTGACACACTGTTGTTGAATGAAATTCGTTGATCTGATTGAAATTTAGTGGTTCCATCGGTACAACAGTTTTGAAATAAACTTCTAACGAATGTGCCAATTCCCCTAACTCGTTCACAAACCATTGAACGCAAGTCTCTCCGCGATTAATTTTGAATTTTGAAAGCGAATCGTCAAACGCACAATGTAGATAGTGAGCTATACTATACGGAAGATGCTTCTGATAAATTTTTCTATTTTCCCCAAAACTTTCATGTGTGGGTTGTAGTAAACATTCGAGATCCGCGTAAATGCAGAATGGAACGGTTTCTTTGTGCTTGAAATTTTTTAATTTTAGAATTTTTTCCTCCTCTGTAGGTAGAATAACTTTGGTTTTGTTTAAATTCATGCAATCAACTCGGTGCTTCAACAAACATCTTTCGAAATTAAAATGAGACAGGCACCTATCACACAACCACGTCTGATGTGAGCGTTTGGAAATTTGAGAACTCGTTAATCGAGAGAGATTTCGAATCCATGCAAAATGGTGTGTTACATTCTTTTCAATATTTTCCATACTATCATCGTCATCGTCGTTTTCAGACTCTATTACTAAAAGATGGATTGTAGGCTTATCAGACTTGTTTCGACTCAAATGAATGGGTACGATTTCACTGCGCTTTTGTTTTTCCGCACTATCTATACCATAAACGTTAATTGAAAGTTTGTTAAGTTTCTCAAATTTTGGAATCTGGTCTAAAGACATTGGAAAATGCAAACCGTCGTATTTTAGCACTGAGCTGAAATGTGGATACGAAGTAATTTCACTGGGATTGTTGTTGTCAGCTGGGAACAGAGCTGCGGTGACCGACCAGAGGAAGCAATACGAGTCGCTGTTACGGATGTTGGCGACAGCCTTCTTATCTTGAATATCTTTGAGTAGCGGTGTGTATGTGAAGACACCGCCTCGTAGTGGCACGTACTTGTTGATATTCACAGTCAAATTGATTATTTCAGTCAGCGACCAGCCTGAATCCTTTTCCCGGAAATCTTCCACCTTTTTCAACAAACGCTCCGTCGCGTTTTCGATGAACCATTCGTTGATATCCGTTGTCTGGAGGATGATTTCATTTCTCGTATTAAAAAATTTGATCTCTTCCACCGTGCGATCATCTTTTCTAACTTCAAATTTACAAGTCAGGATAACGATGGCTTTCAAGCTCCTGTCTTTCTTCAGAGCGTTTTTTAGTCTCGTCACAGCTAGTACCTTTGCGTCTTCTAGAAATCTCTCCACATCCTTATGCTTCAAATTGACGATGGATCCAGTTCGAATTCTCCTCTTGAAAGCTGATTCCAAATCTTTCCACCGTACTCGATCGCTTCTTCGTCGGCTTCGTAATCCGTCACCCACTTTTTGAAATTGTTCAAATTTGACTGTTAACGATTTCAGAATTCCGATTGTGGTCAAAATTCTTGTCTTCTCCCCAATCGATGATGCGTTGTTGCGTAAGATTTTATTCAAAAGCCTGATATTTTGGGTTCCGAATCGAATCCATTTTGCAATTTCTGCCGGCGACGATTTTTCCGATAAAATCTTGACCGCCGTTTCCATAATATCGATCAATCTCAAACACTTGGCGGATTCCATCTTGAGCATTTTCCTCACGTATACTTGACAAGTTGTGACTTAATGATCGTTTGCAGTAATGAGCCTCCTTTTTATAGGGCAGGTGTACGTATGTTTGTGTATACGCGCGCACTTTTTAGCATTCCCAGGGCGATAGTAACCCAACACCGCAGATCCATGGCTTTGAATGTACCGCGGCTATGGGTCGACCTTGCACGCTGGTCTTGACTGAACCCGTTCAAAATTCATCGTTGAATTCACACGGCAGTTACAAGCCAAAAAATGTCACGTGGTTGATATCAAACCGACATCCGAATAAGTGAAACACGATTCTCGGAACCATTAATTTTGGAATGTCATGTGGTTGATAACGTGGGAAGGAATGTGGGGATGGTTGATGTTACACATCAGCAGTCATGTCGTGGGAAAAGAATGCGGGACGGTAAAAAAGTTCTCGCCCCCCGCTGCGCCCTCTACCGTCGGCAGGCGAGCAGTACAGACTTTGACCTTCAGTACGGCAGACTGTGACGTCATCGCGGGATTTTGACCTTCGACCGATACAACTGTCGGTAAGGTTGCACGGTTTTGACCTGAAGCCGGTACGGCAGACTGTGACGTCATCGCGGAAAAGGGTTCGCGTCTGGGCTGCGCGGAGCGGAAAAGGGTTTGAGTCTGAGCTGCGCGGAGCGGCTCGGTGGGCTGCGCGGAGCGGCTCGGTCGGTAAGTGTCGGTAACCGGAATCTGCGTGTAGAACCGGCCTTGCTATACTACTTTCATAGTATTACAATTACGATGACTGCCATGGTAAGTTATACTATCATAGACTTGAATCAATTTTACGAAAGATTTTTCATATCAACTGAAAACCATTTCTCTTAAGGACGTTGCCTACTCCCGGCGGAACTGCTGCTTGCAGACGTTCACGCGATGCAAGTTTTCTCCTTCATTTATAAAAATATCGAACTTCTATTAGAAGCATTTTGAAGGCAAAGGAGCAATCTGTGTCGCGTATTTTCCGAATTTCAGTTTTTTTTCAGAGTCGTCAAAAACAGCACTGAAAGTGAACAAAGTTCTCGTTGTAATAAAACAGAAACGAATTTTTTTTTTCACAATTCTACAAAATACACGACACAGATAGATCCTTCACCTTTGATTTAGGATTAAGAGCAATAAAATCGAACTCAAGAGTTGCGAGACAAGTTTTACGAGCTGAAGCATGAAACAGCGGATTTTCGCCGCAAAAAGCGATTGCTTGCTAGCGCCATCTCTGGCTTAAGCCGCCCGTCGTGCGAACTAACGGCCATAGCAGCAGTCTGCATTTAACACGTGCAAACCTGTAAATAAACCGGCGAGCCGTGAGCGTTATTCGGTACGTTCTTCGTGAATAAATATTAGTAAAGTATCTAAAACTCCTTGATAAGTGTTCATCAGTCATTCGCTATGACTAACAATAAGATAAGAAAAGTGTTACGGAAAAGTAAGAAAAAGGGCCAGGGTTGGAAAAAATTTGGCGGCTTATCAGCGGGAGTGGTTGAGGTTAATAGAATGGCATCAAGTTTGCCTACATAGACTTGATTGTTTTCATTTTCAGACCGACTGACTAACATGCACGTTTTATTAATTCAGAACACCGTATTTCCCTAACAATCTCTTCGAATTATTTTTTACCGTCCCTTTCTCAATGTGTGTTTTGTCAACCTATTCTTCCGAAAATCATTTTCCATCTTTCGTCCACTCACGATTACAAACTTACCGATGACTTTTGCCGCACACTGATCTACCTAACTGACTATTTGATTGTGATATTTGACATCTACTTGCCAAGGTCAATGCACAATACACTAATGAATTGAAAACCTGACGTGCTATCGAAGACATTATTGCAGCGTAAAGTTCTGCCGTTTGCCAGCAATAATAGACTCCAGACGTGCTCGACAACTTCCGATTCGTGACCCTCGTCATATAATTGAAGCTAGAAATTCTACGGTCAAATCAAAACACTCAACGACTGATGTTTCCACCCGTAAGAAAAAGAAAACGACAACCGACAGTACTAACGAGTAACTATACAGACGTTTTTACATATTTCTATATTTTTCCTTTCATTTATAACTTTTTCACAATGATGTCACACACAGAAAACTGTTCTTGATTTAAGAATATTTCATTTCTTGGATCAAGAGTATGCTATTTTTTTAATAAAAATATCACATATTCTTGAATGAAGAATACTCAGCACTTGATTCAAGAATATTTTAATTCCTGATTCAAGGATTGTTTTCTTTGTGTGTAGGCCATTTTTTTATTTTTTGTATTACAAATCAACCCTCGCATGTATATCCTGCTTGTTAAATTTTCATTTTTCAGTTACAGCCCATTCGAAATTTTGCACGGATACAACGTGTTTTCACATTATGTTTTCAAGTTCAGAAATGAATGAATTTCTGAATAATGACCTGTCATATTCGTTTGCTGAATGTTTGCATCTTTCATTCCATAATATTCATTGAAACAGTTTATTTTGAGGAATCGTTTTATTTCTATAATAATTACTTGTTATACCAAAGAAACGTCATAACGGAAAGCGAAAAGTATGGTATTCCACTCGATCGAATGTACATATATTATTTATTGACGCGACATTACTTTTGATTATGTTCTGTACCATATAATTTGCTGGTTTTTCAATACGCCTTTTCTATCAATTTCTAATATACTCCTGCATGTCTAACTCAATTTTTTTGATTTACTAATTTTCTTTTAAATATCTATCGATGTATGTAACACTTTTAATTTTTCCTGGCATGGTTGAGAGGTTGGGACGAGATAGGGTGGGTCTCTTCATTGCAGCGACCTTCACGTGGTGAGACCTGGGTCATTGATGGCAATGTATTTAGTAGGGATGCGCGATTCTAGATCGATCCACTCAAGAATCGAACTTTTGGGTCGAGAAAATAGATCTTTTGTATTGATACTTTACAAACCGATTGTTTCTAAAATCGATTCCAAGTCTGCAAGGATCGGATTAGGTTCTCAAATCTTCAATTAAAAAAAGTTTGAAAGTCTATTTTGGCGTTCTGTATTTTTTGGATAATATAGGTTTGAGAATACAAAAGAATCGACCAATTTCTAGCGCTGAATAAATCTAATATCACAACCAATAAAAAAAGCTTCCCACCTAGTCGGCTGGATTTGTGGAATATGTATATGAGAACTATTGCTGTGATAAACATGTATGACCCAAAGCAAACTATTGTTAAATATCGAAACTGTTGAATAAGTACTACATTTGTTGTGACACGATTCTTAATCTCCAATATAGCTACCGGTTTCCAGTTAAACTAAAAATTAAAAATAACGATCAATCTTCTGAAGATGAATCTTTTGTATCAGATTTTTTGGATGAATCGATTTTTCCAAAATCAATTCGAATCGATTCTGAGAATCGATCTTTTGCTTGATATTGCCCGTCCCTAGTATATAGTCATGAATTATGTTCAGTGCCTGAGCGTCGTTTTGTGCCCGTGTCATTGCGATCTCCGTGCGAGCCGCGCTCGAACGATTCGTCTCCGCAGGGATGCCAAATCTCGCGTAGATGAGGAGGCGAACGCGCATCACGCATTTTTTAAAACAGTCAAGTTAAGTCGTCCGTCTAGTGACGATTGTGAGTGACGCCGTGCGTTCTCTCGTACCACAACCAAAAGACGAGAGGCCCAAATATACTCTCGTATACGTTCGCTCTACGGAGTAAGGTAGATGAGTACGGCCCGAGTGTCTCTCATTCTACACGGGACCGAGTGCCCATACACACATACCAAGGGTCTTGCACCCTTTCATCATACAACGAGCCCGAGCGCTCTTGGTGTACTACCAACACCAATCATACTCTCATATACGTTCGCTCCTCGGAGTAAGGCAAACGCAAATCATACGAAATTCGATCGAATAAAACAAAAATCGCAATACGAAACGCACTCGAGATCGCGGTGGCATGAGCCAAACGGGCTGTAACCGGCATATACACATTAATATACACAATCGACACATTCACGTGTGCGACACATGCTTTTATACGTTTATAAATACACGTTCATACTTCGTGGGTTTTTGTGCCGCAAGGCTTTTCCCACAAGAGCCAATAAACATTCATAATTCGATGGCTCAAACGCGAGAGTTTTTTTATTCAAGAAACCTCAACCTCTATCCTTCATACTAATAAAAAAGGTTCAATTCAAAACTACGAGGCAACTTCGCCTATGAAGAAGCTTCGACTATACAAATTAGCTAACTGCTGTTTAGGGTAATTTCTCTTGTAATATTTTTCACTTTACTGCAACGAGTTATGCAATAGATCTCTTGAAAACTCGAAGATTATTCAATGATTTCTGTAACTTATTATTATTTGCATAAGCAATAAATATTTGAAATAATATGGATACGTGCCAACCTCTCCTTGGATAAACGTATCCTAATCTCATCAACCACGCGAAACTCATACGGGCTTCCAGTTATATTCCTCGTACGTCAGAACTTCGGAACGTTCAGTTGCAAGCGGCCTGGTCCCAACGGAGTGCAAAGTGAAGGGCCATAGCACGCGAGGGGCATAGACTTAAGTCCCGCCCACTTTTCCCCTTGGCCGCCAGGCTTGAGTCGCGTGGGAAGCCAAAGTTCCCGCGCGAGCTTGGTAGGCAACGTCCTTAAGCACTGAAGACTGAAATTGGAAGAATATTCGTACGTCACAAAACATAAAAAAGGAATAGCGAACTCCAACGTGGACGCACTTTCCAGAAATCCACCTGTCGATTCTTTCCGAATTCTGCCCATTACCTCGAAACGGACACAACCCGATATGGAATGCTCATCTACTGACGCCCACAAGTGCGCCAAAGTAGCTCAGCAATACCCAACACGTGCTCGCAAACCAGATACGTTATCTTCGTCTACCGGTGTTTACAAACGCGCCAAAATAGCTCACCAACACACAACACGTGATTGCGAACCAGATACACCATCTCTTCGTCCACCGGTGCTCACAAAGGCATGAAACATATGGACCAATACCCGACACAAGCGCGTGGGTCTGTACACGAATCCACCAACCCTTCCCCACAGAGACGAACCAAAACATTACAAGACACCTCCAATTCTGCTGTTACCTCCGACTCAAATGCCAGTATGACTGACAATAGCAGCGCAATGGAGCCACCGATACAACTTCGGTAAACTCCAGAGCCATAGTATTAAAATACGTGTAAAACAGTTCAACACATTGAATCAGCCGACATCCGAAGCCACTACCAGCAAAGGACGATTACGCCCCTCGATTCACGGAATTCCTGATAGACCTCAACCACCAACCATTAATGCATGTAAATTTATTCGAAAAATACGCGCCAATCTCCTCGACAGACAAGATAACCTAGCCCATTGCATCTCAGCAGACTGCAAAACATCACGCGGAGTCGCGGGACAAGTAATCAATAGGAAAATAATCACCCGAAATCCACTACAACAGCTAGATCCTGAAGTAACGAGCGTATTGACAATACCACATGGTAATCGACTGATTTACAATCCAGTAACCAAAAAGTACCACTACCAAAAACCAACTGAAGAAACACTGTTCAACGACCTAGTAAACCTAAAGAACTGATTAGAGCAAGATAAAATCAAATCGCTCTCGATTAGAAGACTAGGCTGCGGCTTAAATAAGTTGGACTGGAATCTTGTCAATCGGATGATCCATTACATATTTGAAGACTCCGACATAACGATCATAACTTGTAATTATCAAAATCCGGCTTATGACTCGACATCTTCTGAATCGGAAGCAGAAGCATCAATACCCAGAATCCCTGCTTCTCTTCCGACTCGTCAGCCGACGCGTCGGACCGACTCTAGGTCGGCTCGAAGACATACTCCCGTTTCTACTCCCTTGCGCTACCCAACTGATATCTCGGAGAGTGACTCCGTCACATGATCCGGAATCAGCTGTTGAAGACACGGATAGCGATGACTCCGTTGTACCTATGGCAACGCTACTACCTTCATGCTCGCAACGTTGCGACACTTCCAAAGAGTGAAATCCGGACCGCCCCCATATTGACAATGATAACTTTTGTTGCTTAGATTACTTCGTACAAAATCAAAATGACATATTACCAACACCTAACGTAGCCGAAACTAATGACGGACTTCTCATGTTGTGCGACAATTACGCTTATTTCGTATCAGCTGATTGTCGTTGGGCAGAAGGACTAAAGAAACAGTTGATAGACGAAAATCTGATAAACATGGAATCCCTTGAAAACCAGAATCCAGAAAAATCTCATGTAATTAAAACCAAGTTGAAAAACAACAAACACATTTATACCCATGTAGTAAAATCACACCAATCAGACCCGAGCAGACTTGACATTTTCTACACGTTAGTTAACTTGAGAATTATCTTGACCGGACTAGATATTCGATCCATATCTTTCCCTATGTCAGGACCAGGAGTAGATGATATTCTACGATCTATCTTCAAAAAACTCATTTATCACATTTGTGCTAATTCAGACATTCGAGTAACACTTGGTCGAAATACTACAATTATACCAGACGATCGATTACGCGAAGACCTGATCAAGGAGTATCACGAGTCACTGATTTGTGGGCACCAAGGCGTTACGAAAATTTTCAATGAAATAAGAGAAAAATATTTTTGGCCAAATATGAAAAAGCAAATTCAAAATTTCATCAGATCTTGCGGCAGTTGCTAAAGAAAAATCTAGTCAGGATCAAAACGAGATTACCCATGTCAATCACTTACACGCCCACAGAGGCCTTTGACAAAGTAGCCCTAGATTTAGTTGGTCCACTCCCTATTACGAAATCGAATAACAGCTACCTTTTGACGGTCCAGTGCAATCGGACCAAGTTCTAGACACCATTCCAATTCTCGATGCTACTGCAAAGACGATAGGGACAGCATTTGCTAAAGAATACATCACGCGCTATGGTTCTCCGCGAACTATACTCACTGACCAGGGACGAAACTTCATAAGTACCGCTTTCAAAAAAATATGCAGGCTCTTCAAGATCGAACAACTACGAACAACCGCCTATAGACCGCAATCAAACGGTTCATTAGAAAGAAGTCCCTTGTAATTACCGAATACATCAAATATTACACCAAGGCAGGTAAAGATTGAGACGAATTCATACGTTTCGCTATTTTCTGCTATAATACAGCAAAACACGAGAATACGCGTTATTCACCTCACCAGCTAATCTTTGACTCGGAAGCTAAACTACCGACAAATGCGACACTAGGCAACACATCCACGCATACATACGACACATTCCTGCTTGATCTAATAGCGAATCTCACAGACATCCGTAAACGCGCCGCGTTGAACCTGAACCAAGCAAAACAGAAAAGTAAAGAACACTATGACAGAACGATTAACCCACAACGGTTTAAAGTAGGCCAAGCGGTCTACCTATTGAACGAAACAAAATCAAAATTCCAAGATTACTATAAAGGCCCATATGTAATCAAGCGCATAATAGATGACGTTAACGCCGAAATATACCTCACGCTTAACAAAACTAAAATAGTCCATCTCAACAAACTCAAAATCGCACACTATAGTAAAATCTCACCAATTGCCGACGAGGTAAAGACTCGTGATGCTGTACCTTACACACCACCTTTAATTCCTTTAAACCCACCAGTACTTAAAACCATGCGAAAACCGTACTACAAATAGGCAACTACCATATTTGCTACGAAGATCTGCTATTGCGCTACCAAAAACACATATATAAAATAAATATACACATGTAAGATGAGAGCTAATCGGCTGACCTATGCTTGTTTACACTACTGTATTAAAATAATTGCAATTACGATCCTATAACCTTAGTTTAGCCTAAAATATACCTCCACTTATAACCGATACGATTGTATGAATAGATCAGACTCTATATGTTCTATAAATCATAACCTCTTCAGAAAAAAAAAATGATAATAATACTTGCGACCTATCAAGTCAAAGAAAATATTGTAAATTAATATTGAGTGTACTAACCCGCTTCCATGCGCATTAACCCTAGGCGGCTAACATTAAAAAATATTCTGTAACCATATTATTATGATTATATGCCTTACGCTCATACGCAATCGAGAACCTGAACCATACTATCCCAAATATAAACTTACTATTACCAACACTTTTCATCAAATATCCAACTATTGTTGCTAAACACTTCGATTTATATTCAAACTACATTCACACTGCGACTACATACTTGTAAGCACGCACCCATTATTATATTCATATGTATCAATGACGAATTACTTGCCAATCACCTGCATTGTCATATTTCGAACTATGTTATTATAAACATATTTCCTTCATATTCACATATCAATAACCATGCAACTTTTATGTTTTATTCAGGGTCTCAACATAATATATTCAGATTATCGATACCGTATACTACATAGTCTAAGTAAAATTGTAAAACTAATTTTAAGCACATTCAAATTGAAATCATGTTTCACTTATGTTATATGACATCTTCACCTCCTTGCTTTTTATATTGAGGACCATATCTACCGCTATGCTCCCTCTGACGAGGCGGTTACTTTCGGCGTACCACGTCCCGTCTATTTTTTCTAGTCGCTAACTCTTCCACATTTCTTGTATTAATACCATGGTCTCTGCCCTATCTTCTTACCTGTATCTAGCCTCACGCTACTCAGTATCGCCCTTACTCAGCTGATTCCATTGTCTTCCTTCAGCATTCTCACGCCTTTCCTGCATCCTTACGTCCTGTCTGTAAAGACACTCCTATTCTAACTGTCAACAACGTCACATCTAGACCTCTTACATATCTTCGTACAGCACACTTCGTTCTTACCGCTATCTCAGCTTCTTCGCAATAAGTACATAATTAATATTTCAAACAAACCCTACGTTATTCAACTCTCATACTGATTTCCGGTTGTCCTAGTACGTAAAAGTGAGGCCAAACCGGTTTATTTCTACCGCTCGGGAGTAAACCCCATTCACGGACGCAACACATTGAAAGAAATCGGAAAGTTAACATGGAATGGCTTGTATGCTATTGAAGAAATAAAAGTTATTTTTTAACGCAAAAGTACCAGAACAATTACATTTTATTTCAGCAATATTCTAATTTTATCTGCCTGTTGCGACGTATCATGCGAGACATACGAAAAAAATTAATTAGTTTTTCTGGTTGACTGGCCCGTAATAGCACATTCTCTACCGATCGAGAAAATGGTCGTCGGCCCGCCGGGTATGAAGTTGAGCACCGAGGCTAAGCCGAGGTGTTCTCAACTTCATACGAGGCAAACGACCGTTTTCTCCCAAGTGACCATACTATTTTTTACAACAGCGGAGCGAAACCAGCGAGTTTCCATCCGCAAACGAGGGTCGATGCAATCGGCTGGTTTCCATCCCCGTTTGCGGATGGTTTCGCTCCACTGTTGTAGAAAAAACATTAGAGGTCAATAAATTCAAATAGCTTGTCCCGACCACTCTCGCAGCTGTTTAAACTTGATCCTGAATTTCGGGCGGCCAGTCCAATAGATGCAGACATTATGTGCAGCCAAGCATCAATTGATATTATTCATTCCGACCTTGTAATTTTAGAATCATCACATAGTAGATGGCACAAATTATAGAAATATGATATTGTTAGATTTATGAAACGAATACAATGACTGAGGGAAATCGGGATGTATTTTATTTTAATTAATCCGAACATGTCAGTTTAGCTCTAAGTCTATAATCTAATTCTCTTTCTCTTTTTCCGGTCTGTTAATTTCTTCGCTATCCGTCGACCGTCAAGTGTACATTATTGTACACCGATGAATACAAATCTCGACTTACTATACGAGCTCTACAACATATTGAATTACAACAATAATCAGTTATTTGCTGTCACATAATTTCCGTATTCGGAGGAATATGCATTACATTACTCATTATAAGTACTGCAATAATGGTAATCGTCGAAAAAATGATAAAAACATAAGGACTCCTTGCACCAGGCATAACGAATAATCGCAATATTATCGTATCCTGGAATTTTGCAATGTGAGTACCAAGTATCTCCGAAACCGAAGTCTACAGGATTTTCGAATCTTTCTGGCTTCACTTCTGTGTAACCACTTTTAAACCAACAATACCTGAAAAGTTTGACACATCGTGAAGATAATAATTGATTGTGAGTCAGGGATTGCAATTCAATAATGTTATTTCTCAGATGCAAATTTAGATCATAATTCATCAATAAAACTCTGTCAGAGAAATGTCTAACAAAATTTTTCCACGCCCTAAAATCATAAACGTCAATGGGTTGAATCTTTCCGGTTCCTCCTTTGGGGATAATTTTCAATGTAACGTCTCTATTCGGAGGTGTTACTTCACTTACAGCTGCAGGGCACTGGCCACTCCATGAATCAATCAATAGTACACTTTTTAACCAACGTTGCGGACAAAAACATTTTGCAACCAAGTTTTAAAATGTTCTGAAAATATAATAATATGACATTTACTACTGTACATACTACTTTTTCATTTCCATAACCAAATAATCAGGGAATTTATAACCCGCTTATACCTGAAGTAAGTTTACGGGACTTCGATACTTCTATGTACACATGATCTGGTCGAAACAATGGCTGTTGTACAATTGGACCGAACATACCACTTGGTTCTTTTAGGACCAAAAAAAGTGGCGACAGAAGTATTCCTTCAGCTGACATAGTTGGCTGAATTGTGTAACTGTGTGTAGTAGAAGCAACTGACTGCACTAGACATTCCACCTTCTTTTCTCCTTCGACTGCTAAAGTTCTTCCAGAATGCATCTCCAATTTAAAACCACTTTGATCTGAATTATACACATTCGATAAACCGTGTATTTTTATATTTTGCTTCCCACCTTGTAGAAATTGTTCAGCTTGTTCTCTTGAACTTTCGGCATTTTCAATCGTTTTTTTGGTGATGAATTTTTTAATTTTCCTCGATACAATACGATGGACAATTTTGAATGAATTCACCCAATGTCCAGATGTTTTAAACCGAAAGTCTACATGGCCTATTTCTCTTTGGGTTATAGCGCCCACATTCGTAAATCATTATCGTGCATTGGTGATCCAGCATCTAAAGCGAATTTCAAGTTCCGCCATGTGTAGTCACAAATTCTAGCTATTTTTTCCTTGTATATTCCGCCCTTATTTGAATAGTGAGCCCAGCGACGTAATTGGCGAACAGATTTTATTTTTTTGAACTTCTGGCGGACACTTTCAATGTTCAAATTTTTTTTTTCTTACCAGACCTCCAGTAACCAACTGCTCTTGACTTATATTGGTATGGCAAGTTTTCGTCATTGCTAGTGCATGCGTCTGGAGGCGAGTTTGGTTCATAAATTGCAGATGCCCATTCTTCATCCTCTACTATTTCCATTACAAATTTTTGTACGGTTCTGCAAAGTACAGGGAACTTTCTTCCTCCATCTCAACGCCAATGTATTCTTTCATTGCATTTAACAATATAGTTTCAAAATGATTTTTTGACTGTATTTCCTCATTACTTATGGGTGTTTGAGCAATATTCATCGCTTGAAATGTTGTCACAAGTAACTGTATAAAGTTGAAAGGATTAATCTTCGTCTTTGTTACGGAAAAGCATTAAGGTGCCGCTGACCTGGCATGTCCTATATATATTTCGTGACGTCAGAAGCGGGGAAATAGCCCGCACAAATCCTGATAAAACGGGGGTACGAATCTGACTAGGAAAATTTTCAAAACATAGCTTGAATAAAATTGTACGTCTGTATCTCAGTCACTACTATCGCAGATCACTGATAACGTCTAATAAAAATAATGATGAACTCAATAAAATCACATCTCGTGAAACATGGCCGATCGGGCTAGCGACTTGTTGAATATTCACCGCTTGTACGATATCAGAATTTCTTTAACTTTTGCCAGGGAGATACCGACGTACAAAAACACACACGTAATCCGGGAAAACCTACAGCACCAGTCAGTTTTCCGTAAATATGGCACGATTTGTGCGGGCGATTTTCAGGTGATAGGAACCCGTCATGATGCACGATAATTCTGTAATTGAGTTCAACGTTGAACCTCCAGAAGCGCTGTAGTCGACCGAAACGGTACCAGATGGTAACACCACATGGTAATACGCACACGTCGTATGTTTCTGCTAAAGCAACAATCTGCAGTGCCGACGAGAGCATAGGCTTTTAGGTGGATACGAAAAAATGTATAACTCACTCAGAATAACCGCTAGATTTTGAAATTTGTGCATATTATAAGGCATCGTTTGGAAATTGTAACATCAGTTCACAATCGCAGTAACTATTCGTAATCGCACGTAGCCCGACTGTATGTGAATGGGGCATTCCATGCGAAACCGACCAACCCGTGACCCCGACCAATTTCGATTCTATTGAAAAGTTTACACTTTCTTGTACCTGCCAAAAGCAGTCTTTCTGAAATATTTTAGATGTTTGTCTCAACCCATCCAAACACCTTAAATTTATCAAAATTTCGCACAATTTTTTTTTTAAATGCTCATGGCTTTTCCAAAACCCGATATTAAAATAACATACTGTTTCTTTTCTCGTTTTGAGTCGTAGTTCCGCAAAGAAAATTATTCTTTATCATTTTATTGAAGGGTTTTGGGGCATTCTACATCGAGTGCGCACCACTTAAATCTGCCTTTTTTCATCGATTTGATAGAAAATCATTAACAAAAACGAAGATACCTATCCATTAATTCCTGTTTGTCGAAAAAGCAGATATAAATGGCGAATAATTGACATAGAATGCCCCATACACGTTCCGGATATCCTCATCTAATAGTAGCATCAATGTCCGCAAAATTGTCATACAGATTATTGACCGATAGATTAGATGCGGCAGTAAAATAAATACCGAAATTGCAGGAAACACGCATGTATAGGCGTGACGGTTTAGGATTGAGATAAAAAATTGTGCTCTTGAACAGACCATTATTTATTTATTTATAGAAAATTTGGGGGTGGGGGGGGCCGGTTGATAATCGTCCGAGCCTGTTTTAAAGATTACCCTAATACATACGTGAAATTGTTTCTGAACCGGATGTGTTTAACAATACTAGAAATACATCCCGCAAAAAATCTATGTCATTGTACATACATACAATTACTGCATACAACGGTTCAAGATTCGTGGCAAATATTTTACAGGGCCGATCCTTGTTAAAATTCTGATGAAGAATTTGCGTGGCAATTTTTTCTGTTTTTAATTCTCAACAAATAAGGATTTCATACTTTATTTGCTTCGTTTCATTTGTCAATTACGCCTAGTTCTGAATGATGCTACCAAAATTTTTTTTTACATTAGACGAACTACCTGAAAGTTACTAATTAGGTGGAAATCGTTATAAAACTACATACCGTGACTTCTCATAGATAGTATACGCTACGGATACGCTAGCGAGTTTTGGGTTGGTTTCTGCATCGTATACGACCTACGAAAAGTCAGAGTATGTGTTACTGTTGTACATCGAATCCGGCACAATCCTATAAGATTTCACAGAAATTTGGAACTCTCGAAGGAATCAACTTCTTCGGATTCCGAGTACTATCCCTCACACGCCACTGTCCCCACTATCCGCGCGGCCGTCACTTCTGCGTTTCCTCGCGTACCGTCCACATCCACTTTTCGCGGTGAACGAAGCAAACGCGAGTGTTTTGGTAATTTGCCGTGTCACAAGTTCTAATCACGTGCAAATTTTCACGCGGCCGGTGTGTATACATATATTTGTTACAAACAACAATAATCTTGTGAGTGCAACAATGGATAAGTTACGTCGCACGGCTGAACCGGAAAAAGGTTAAATTTGACGCGCCGACGAACGAATCGTTCGTTGCAATGGTAATTGTTTTATACTTCAAATTTCTGTTATGCAATTATAGATATCATTTACAAGAATCCTGCAAAATCTGCACATGCTATGCAGGGTGATTCGTAATTCACAGCAAATACTTGACAGGGCGAATCCTTGTCAAAATTGGAGTCGAAAGTTCCTAAGAAATTTTTCGGGAAAACGACTTTTTTCATTCAAAAAAACGGAAATTTAATTTTTTCGGATTTCTTTTTCGATCAACCTTTTAAATTTCTTGGATCAGCGTCAGAATTGATATGGAAATTCCCCGGTTGATTTGTAAATAATTTTTACGAAAATTTTTTTTTCACAGCTGTCTTGGGGGGGTCACTGGGAGTGTAAATTCAAAATGGCGACCAAATCATGCTTATGCGTATATTCGAAAAATGGTTTTTCAGGTTAAAATGGTTTTTCTTGAATAACTCGGCCGGTTTTGATTTTACAGAAAAACCATGACAACAAAAGTTGTATAAATTTTGATTCTCCCCAAGTTTAGTTCCTCCAGTTTTTCTTCTAGGATCAAGATTTTTGGAATTAAACCTGAAAAAAGCGACAAATTCGAAATATTTTCATTATCTCGTTGATTTTCAAGTTAATAGCATAAATGAATAGCAACAAACTTGTTGAGACTCAAATTCTGAACAACTTCGGTTCCTACCTTTTCTTCCAAAAATCGATATTTTCGGAATTTAACCCGAAAAGGAACGATTCTCCGTCAACTCGGCCACTTTTTTTTCGACCATCTCAGATCTGCCCCATAATTGGTTACATCAAAGTACTACTAAAAGGTACTCTGTGTGAATATTTTCAGATTTTTCAATTCATTATTTGAGAAATTGCCGTTTTTATTTCAAATGAATATACACTACCGTTCATAAGTATGGAAACACTCGCCCCAGAGTGTTCTTATTGTACTCATGATGCTCATTGTATTTCTACGAAAATGTATACCGATGAGGAGTGAGGAGGGACTTCCAGCATTTTCATAGTATAGAAAAAAAATGTAGAAAACAAATCGTCTTGTTTACGTTTGTTTCGAAAGAGTGGTGTTCGAAAGATCGTCGTTTTGTTGACATTTGTTTCGATCGTCGTTTTGTTATACATTTTTCAAAATATTGAGTAACCAAATTGTATACGTGTTTCAAATTTTTTTTCTCTGTTCTCTTCATATATAATCATTTTGATTTCTCGTTAGGAGTGTGCAGAACATAAGAATTGCTGAATGCTTCGTTGCGAATACCACAATTTTATCGGAGCCTAGATTCGAATGCTCGGAGAGTTCAATTATTGTAATCGTACGGTAATTTTCTTTTCCGATAATTGGAGAAATTCACACGTGTTGACATATACCCTAAGTACGATGCAAATATGCGAGAAATTTCAAATCTTGAGGAAAATAAATATTACGACTGTTATTATTTCATCATATAAGCCATAAAAAGTCAGTTGGGACGAAATTTAGGTTCTTGAGTCAGAAATATCATCCTGACAAAAAATGGCCGCGTATTTTCCAAAACAATGAAAGCTTTTTCGAAGTGAAATGTGAGCATAAAAAGTCAAAACCTATTTCTACGATTTTTTTCCGGAAGCGACGAGTCATTCAGTTTTGTTGCAAAATGAGCCGCAGTAAACTTGAAGAATCAATATCTCATCTCCGGTTCTATTTGACGTAAAAAAATGATTCACAGCGCATTCGCGAGCAGAGAGGATAAGCTTTCGTAAAAACTTTGGTTTATCCGGAAACATTGAACATTGTAATTGTTATTAACGAACGAATTGTTTAATGGTACCATTTTTTGGCGCGGCTTCCACCATTTTATACATTCTGTAAAAAATCTTTCCGATTACAAATAATCCGTCGGGTTTGACGAGGAATTTCCCATTCATGTTCATTCCGAATGACCTACATTAGATATCTGCTATCGGTAGTAAAATATTGAACACGGTGAAATTTAGAGTGATTCGTAAAAAATGAATATCTTAATTTCAAAAGAATTATCTCAACTTTTCGAACCATTCAAGATGATCAAAATTTTTAATCACACTATTCCATTTCATCAGATTCGACCATTCACTTTTAATATTTTTGTGTATAGTGAGATGGCGCCGACACATGGTTGTAAGGGAACAGAAAAGGACCCATGTATTTGTATGAGTCCTTATATGATAGGGAGGGGAGGGCACGAATTGTGTGCCGAAGTATATTTTTATCGACAAGTACTAATCATGTTATGGATTCTGCGTTGAAAAGTCGAAACAACCAAATGAACACGCTTATATTTTACAGGATAATCCATCGTAACCGTTGGACGGTCGCAATGTCACATGCAGATCGACATGCCGCGAGGATATCTTCATGGAGTGGTGAACTATGTTCAAATTACATTACTTCGCAAAGGATGTTAGAAACTCCTATGAACCGGGAGAAGGAACTGTTTCGCACAACCCGCAGCTTCATAGTTACCTCGAATCTCGGATACTATTTCCTTGTATTTAATATTTCAGAGGGTATAAAAATAATCCTCAACGTCGATGTCAATAATTGTTTCATATATCCATAGTAACATGAATAAAGTGTTCCAATATTATATATAATCATTTTTTGAAACCCTTTTCACTAGTAAAATAGCTTCGAACATAAAATTATTTCATTATTGTCAGTAGAGTTGTGTGTAACAAGCGATGTACAATTTCAGAATGATTTCGATACCTATGTCGAAGAATAGTCATGCAAGGTCGTAGCGATGCTTCATAAAACGAGACCACAACGATTCATACCCGTTTTGTTTCAATCGTATTTTTCGAACATATTTCCAATTATCTACAAATGGTGAATGGTGATATTTATGAAATCATTTTGAAAATACTTCGTGCTGTATAAAACTAATAGTGCGTGATATGTTTTAATGTATATGGGACATTCTTTTAGAACCGAACACCTTTGTGACCGACACATTTTTGATTCAGCTGAAATTTTTTTTGACGGTTTCTATACCGAAAAAATAGGGATACGTATTCGAGGATTTTTTATTTCACATATTTCGTAGAATAGAAGGGATCGAAAATTTGATAATTTGGTGTTGTATGGCTTGGAAGACTCACTTTCAAAAATTCATAACACCGGTTCTATTTGAGCTGGAAAGTTCGTTTTTTTCATCTCAAAGCTGATAAAATGAATTTTATTACAGCAATTCTTTCATTAACGATTATTCCGAAATTTATACTGTTATAAACAATTAATATGTTTTAATCGATCTTTAACAATTGCCCCAATCTCGTAGCGAGTTCTTAGCACAACCATCGTATTCTACGTTAAATTTTTGATCCATAACGTATTTTGAATTGATTGAGAAATTATTATTACTGGAGGAAAAGAATTAATTTATCTAGCGCGGCACGTCACATCGGCGCGCGAGTTCCATTGCACGCCTCATCATCTTGCCTCGCATCGTTTTCCTCTGTAATATAAATGATTACTCTATATTTTTGATTGAATAATATTATTTATTAGCATATAAGACTTTATAAAAAATTTAACAAAAAAATAATAAAATAAAAAATATTATTGTGGCAAATAAAAAATTAATTTACCAAGATTTTAATACATTATTATTATTCAATAAACACCTCGTTCTGCATTACGTCTCACAATATTTACATTCACTTTTAATATGTATAGTATTTTTCGTTTAAAAATTTGTACAACCGTTTTTTTTTTGACACAATGAGAATTGCTTTGCTTCCAATTCTTCAGGAGAGGTTGGAATCACACAAATTTTCAAGAATAAATGTAAGTATTGTACGACGTACTGCAGGACGAGGTACTTATTAACTAAAAATAATGTATTGAAATCTCAATAAATTGATTTTTTATTTGACACAATAATATTAGTTTTCGAAATCACCAGTTTTTCAAATTTACATCTCCAACAATGAATTTTCTCGTAACTAATGATACTGCATATCCGCATATCATTTATTAGACGGCTTTGACCGTCTTGCGTGCTTCCCATCAGAAGCGTAAGATTCCAACATGTAAACATTCATCTACATACATTCTTACATCAGGTGCTCCAGAGACGAAATTTTTCTATTCACACATAAAAAGCACAAGAAAACAAATTTGAACTTACTGGTGATGAGAGAATTTAACGACAACAAAGTCAGGGCGGCTAGGTGGTCTAGTGGAGTAAGGCTCCGGTCAAGCATCTCTAGATACAAGGTTCGATTCCTGGCTCCGTCGTTAATTTTCCGAAATCACCAGTTTTTCAAATTTATATCTCCAATAATATTTTGTATTTGATCCACTACCTCGAATTATTTACTTGCATTATAAATTAACATTAACTATTTTCCGACGTATCGATGATGGATGAAAATTTTCTGACGAAAAAGGGAAACAATAATATTTAATGCAAACCTAACGAGAGCTCGTGATTTAAGTAAATGGATCAGAAGAGAGAAGATACGAAAATATCCTAGGAAAATGGAGGTAGAAAAGAAAATACAAGAAATATACAAAAAAAAAAATTCAAGAAAATTTACAAAAGAAAAAAGAAAAATGGAGCCATTTCTCACTACGTCCTCGTCGTTGGTTCTGGTGATACTAAAAGTGAGAACACACCCGCCCAACCAATTTACTGACTGTCCAACAAATTACTCTGGATACCAATTTCCACGTGAAACAAAGAAAACATGAATACAAAAAATAAACGAAATTTGATTTTATCAATTACAAACAACTGGTCGGGACAATTTTCAATGGCGGAACTCTTCGTCACTCACCTGGAGAACTCGAGAACTGTCGGAATACTACTCGGACTTTTATTTTTCATGGTTCTGGAGGCCAGCATCCCACATCGGCAGGCTGTTTTGTGATAAATAATTAGTCGGAATAGTTTTGAATCGCGGAACTCTTCGTCACTCACCTGGAAAACTCGAGAACTGTCGGAATATTACTAGTCCTACGATTGACCGTCGTATTCTACGCCATATTAAATCTTCGCTGCTGTATCGGACCATATCTTTGTCAACAATTGGCAATAAATATTCTGCATGCGAAGAACTCTTCGCCTAATATTCCGAATCACCGAGAACTTTCATAAAACTTTTAGTTCTTCTATCTCAGGTACGAAGAAAAACGAATTTCGTATAGCGGATGCTAACTTCCAGTCGTTAGCATCTCATTTCTTTGATTTCGTTTTTTGAAGGTGCATTTTGCAGAACTATTGATATGATTTATCAGGAACTGTAGAACTCGAGCGGATGCGATAAGAACACTATCGTTTTTGTGGGATGCTAGTGAATGAGATGCTAGTTTCACATACATGAAGTCGAAAGTTTACTCCCAAGTCGAGGGTTTACTCCCAAGTTGAGGGTTTACTTTCAAGTCGAGGGTCTACGCCCAAGTCAAGGGTTTACTCCCAAGTTGAGGGTTTACTGTCAAGTCGAGGGTCTACTCCCAAGACGAGGATTTACTCCCAAGTTGAGGGCTTACTTCTTAAGTGAGGGTTAACCACCAAGTCAAGGGTTCACCTCCAAATTCAGGGTAAACCCCCCAATCGAGGATTCACTTTGAAAAAATTCTCGAGCCAAGAACTTATTATATCATTTTATTGGGATTATAGATGTAACGGTATTACAAAAGTGCATTACACACCATTAGTAAATACAATAGAAACTGACTAATCAAGAAGTTGTCTGGTTATTTCTCATTTGATATCTTGAGGCAATCATATACATATATTATATATGCATTTGGATATTCATTTTTATCATGAAATGCCACGAAAATTATATATTAATGTAAGTTTGACGGCCTCCAAACTTATTGTTGGTTGTTTACATGCGTGAGTCCTAGGACTGATCGGCTTAGCGTGGGCGTTACGAACGACTGGACTCGAAAGGAGCAGTCGTGGATAAACTATGCTGCGTCATAGTCGTACTCATTTCTAACTTATAGAATACCAACAATTTGTGTTGATTTAGGTAAGATCCGTATAGTGGTATAAGTTAGTCATAGTTATATATATATATATATATATTGTACTGAATATTCCTTTAATTATAGCGATTATTCACTGCAACAACACGTGTTGGTTATCTCAACCTGCCCAACAATCATTATTGTTAAGTTTCTACAATAGAAACTTACAAATCAACACAAATCATGGATGACCTCAAAGCAACATTTCACTTCGTATCAGAAGCATTAAACTCCAAAACAACAGTGGTCAAGGTAAAAACGATTCAACTGACGGACCAGCCAGAAGTTTTCAAATTCCCGGCCGATCAACAAACGAGCGCCCATCACACAAAACTTTTTGAACATTCAGTGGTAAAAGGAGTAGTCAAAAGTCTGAAGGAACGAAACAAATTTCGAAATGTGGTCATTACTCTATCGCAGGACGGACTCCGAGACGAATATGTGGACGACGAGGGTAACGTTGTTTTTAACGAATACTATTTGGAAGTCGACATGGATGTCTCTTTTCCCCCATCCCTCCCATTACAAAATTTTTCATCTGAAAAACCTACGCATTCCGTAGCGAAAAATATGGTCTTGGAAAGATTTAATGGAAAAAACTTTAACGCGGGAGCTTGGCTGGAAACATTTATAAGTGAATGTAATCGTCTTAATATACACGAAGGAAAATACGCGGAAATTATGAGATTATTTTTGGAAGATAGTGCACTAGAGTGGCATGCGATATTTAGGAAAACAAACTCATTAACACACTCATGGGAGTTTTGGAATAATTCTTTTATTGAAACTTTCGGTCAAAAATCATGGTCTGAGATTGAATATGCATACACGTATAAATATTTGAATGGGGCATATTTTGAATTTGCACTGAAAAAACGGAATTTATTGATCGATGTAGATCCTGAATTAACAATAAATTCTCAAATAAATTTAATAGTAATAGCTTTGCCGTATTATGTGAGAGTAAGATTAAATGGTAAAATAGAAGCAATCGAAAATTTAATGGCACAGTTAAAGAAAATTGAGCCTATGATCAATAAGCTCAAGAATCCAGGAATTGGAGACAACGAAAAATCAAAACAAAACAAATCAACTGAACGATGGGTAAACAATAACTCTCCTTGCGCGTATTGTGAAAGCATAGGTTATCCAAATAGATACCATCCCGAAAATTTGTGTCGAACGAAATTAAATAACAAAAACAAACAGAAAAATGAAAAAATTAAAATAGTGAATAACACCGAACTGCAGGATTTAATCTCTTCCACCGAAGAGGCAAAAAACTAAATGTTACCCCACTTATAAAAGTAAAAATACTAATAAATAATAACCCAGCTATTGCGATTCATGACTCTGGAGCGAATGTATCACTAATTAATTATGATTTTTGGAAGAGGCTGGATATAGAGAAAAAAATAGGTGGGGGGAATATAAAAACATTATCGGGAACTTCGACATCGGAAGGTACGGTCTCGGTAGAAATGAAAATTCTTGACATAACGAAAAATTTTGATCTCTTCATTATAAAAAGCGAATCATTTAAAGATGATGTATTATTAGGACTGAATAGTATCAAAGAATTTGAATTACGTCAAGACGAAAATTTGAAAATAAGCCAGAAATATCAAAAACCGAAAATAAATTGCACCCAAGACACACCAACATCAAATTTCAATACATTAAAAAGAATTGATCCTATAATCAAAATAAAAAATAAATACGATCAGATATTTGCAAAAGGTAAATTTGATGTTGGCACAGTAAAAAATTACGAAGCCACAGTAAAACTCACAGAAAACAAATATATAGCCAGAAAGCCATATAGATGTTCGTTACAAGATAAAGCCGAAATAGAAAAACAAATCGCAGAATTATTGAAAACAGGCTTAATCGAGGAGTCGAGCAGCCCTAATGCAGCACCTGTAACATTAGCCTTTAAAAAAGAGGAAGGAAAAAAATCCAGATTATGTATTGATTATCGAGAATTAAACAAAATAGTCGTGCCAGAGAGTCAACCTTTCCCACGAATTGATGAGTTAGTGTTACGAGCAAGAAATTGTAGATATTTCACGAAACTTGACGTAAACTCAGCCTTCTGGTCGATCCCGCTACGGAGCAAAGATAAATACAAAACAGCCTTTGTGACACATCACGGTCACTGGCAATGGTGCTGTTTACCGTTTGGGCTTAAAATTTCACCGGCTATATTTCAGCGGATCCTATCTAGTATGATAAGAAGAAACAACTTAGAGACATTCGCTGTAAACTACATGGATGATATTTTGATTTATTCAGAAAATTACGAAGATCATCTGAGGCATATTGAATTGGTTTTGAAAATGTTATTAAATAATGGTTTCAAGTTAAATTTACCGAAATGTTTGTTCGCACAAGATATAATTATATATTTGGGACACGAAATAGGGTTTAATTGTATAAAGCCCCTGAACAATAACGTGATCGCGATAAAAAAAACTTTGCTACACATGAGAAAAAAAAAAACATCAGACAATTTTTGGGGAAAGTAAACTTTTATTTACAATATATCCCTAAAGCTTCAATAGTACTAGAACCATTCCATAATCTACTGAGAAAAAACGTGGAATTTAAATGGTCAGAAACTTGCCAGGAAAATTTTGAGAAAGTAAAAAACTGGTTGTGCTCGGAACCAATTTTAGCTATATTTGATTCGGATAGTCAGATTTATATTTACACTGATGGTAGCTTACAAGGTGTAGGTGCAATTTTGAAACAACCGCAAGCAGACAAAACATTAAAACCTGTATTCTATTTCTCTCGAAAATTAACAGAACGACAAAAAACGAAAAAAGCTATCTACATAGAATGCTTAGCAATCAAAGAAGCCATCTTGTACTGGCAATATTACCTAATGGGTCATAAATTTATCATTTATACGGACCACAAACCATTAGAACACTTTAATATTAATAATTGTAAAGATCCGGAATTACGAGAAATCTTGAATTACATATCACAATTTGATTTTGAAATTATATATAACCCCGGTAAAGAAAATCTGGAAGCAGACTGCCTATCTAGAAATCCAGTCCTACAGGAACGGGAAAGCAGCCGTGAACATTCGATAATCAAACTTGTAAATTTTATTAACGTAACCGATATAATCAATAACCAAATGCAACTGAAAATGGACAAAAAGTGTAATATTCAGAATAACATAATTTACAGAACTTTAAATAATAAGATGAAAATTTAGATAACCGAAGAATTCGGCATTGAGTTAATAAAAACCGTGCATGAAAAACAGGGTCATGTGGGAGTAAAACAATTAACACTAACAATAACAAGAAAATTTTATTTTAAGAATACGCATAAACATATAAAAATAACATGTCGCACATGTGAGAGATGTACAAAAAATAAATCCAGAATTGCGAATTACAAATCTCCGCTTTCACAATTAGGACCCGCGAAAAAACCATTGGAAATAATTTCTCTGGACACAGTAGGAGGTTTTGCAGGAAATAGAAGTACAAAAAAATACTTACATCTAATTGTTGATCACTTCACAAGGTATGCGTTCATTGAAACTTCGAAAACGCAAAGTGCCAGAGATTTCATAAAATTGGTAAAATCGATAAAAAATAAACACGATGTAGGAACGCTGTTAACAGACCAATATGGAGGTATAAACTCGAGAGAATTCAAACAATATTTAAAATCAGAAAACATAAATTTGATTTTCACCGCAGTTGATTGTGCTTTCTCTAATGGTTTGAATGAGAGATCAAACCAAACTTTGATAAATAGAATAAGATGTAAAATTTATAACGAAAGAAACCGACCATGGTCCTTATTAGCACAAGAAAGTGTAAAGGAATACAATAACACAATTCACAGCTCGACGGGTTTTACTCCAAAATACCTACTAACCGGGATAGACGATTTTATGCTACCGAAAGAACTAAACGAAAACAATAAAAACAATCTAGAAAATAATAGAAAAATAGCATATGAAAATTCGAAAAAAATACATGAACAAAATAAAAAATACTATGATAAAAATTCAGTAGCAATGAAATATGAGGAAGGAGATTTAGTATATATACAGAATAGCAACAAATTAAATAGAGGGAATTAGATCCCATTAGAATAGGTCCATACGAAATCAAAAAGAAAATATCAGATCGGATATTTATCATTGATAGTGGAAAAAAAAAGGAATCCAACATTTTCCACACTAGTAAACTAATCCCTTACTTCCCATCCTCCACAACTGCACGTGTATCTTGAGAGGGGGGATGTAAGTTTGACGGCCTCCAAACTTATTGTTGGTTGTTTACATGCGTGAGTCCTAGGACTGATCGGCTTAGCGTGGGCGTTACGAACGACTGGACTCGAAAGGAGCAGTCGTGAATAAACTATGCTGCGTCATAGTCGTACTCATTTCTAACTTATAGAATACCAACAATTTGTGTTGATTTAGGTAAGATCCGTGTAGTGGTATAAGTTAGTCATAGTTATATATATATATTGTACTGAATATTCCTTTAATTATAGCGATTATTCACTGCAACAACACGTGTTGGTTATCTCAACCTGCCCAACAATCATTATTATTAAGTTTCTACAATAGAAACTTACATTAACATTATTGAATTCTTGTATATCTATACGAATTCGCGTTTAATATAGAAGGAAGGTATGATGTATCCCCACGCAGAAAAATAATCGTAAATAAAATTTAATGTACGTATGTATAATTCATATAACCATGAAGAATTATCTATACCCAATACATTCCATTCATTATTATATTATAATGAAGATGTATGCGTACATGTCCAATGTACATACACTATATGAAAATATATAAAATATGATTTCTAATTTCAGCCCTGAAAAAACTAAGTAGTATTCTTTTGGAGCGTTGCATAATGGCATGCACGGTAAGTAAAGTGCAATATCAATAGTGATTCTTATACTGTATGATGCGATGGCTTAATTCCAGCGAGCTGCTCGAAAGTTGAATTCAAATTGAATCATTGGTTTTGCTATAAATAATATATAGATAGATCATTTCAGATGTTATTGAGAATAATAGAACATCAACGAATATCATAAGAATTACCTTGGAAAATTCACGGGTTATGTTACCCTGCAGTGGAATCAAGAGTTCACCACCAATCTTTTACATATTATGTTTCGCGTTGACACCCAAATTTTAGAGTTTACCCTCCAGAAGAATTAGGTGTATCCCTTGGGGTTGCAGGGGACAATCCCCGCAATGTTGGTAGTTCACCCTCACATTTACCATCAGTTAAATTTCGGGGATATGAATTACCCTCATCGTTGAAGGTGTACCTTCAACGTCGAGAGTTCACCTTCGTGTCTTGGGGATTGAACTTTCAATTGTTAGTCTAGTAGAACTGTCAATTGGAAACAGCATTGAACCACAATAAAATTGTTTGATAATGGGACGATTTCGTCAAAGTTAGGTCATTGTTAGAAGAAAAATTTTATTGTAGCGACGTTTCGCTCAGACTGCAGCCTAACATCATTAGGCTGTAAAATAACAATTTTACATAGAGAAATTGGTTTTTTACAATTTTTTTTTACACCATCTGTTTCAATAATAACTAACATTGTTTCAGATGCGAATGCAATAATTGTCTTACATTATATGGTACCTCATTCGAGGTTACGTTTATATGGTACTGAATTAAAGACTCTAATACTAAAAATATCAATAAGAATAACATATGCGAAGTTGTACAGAAGAAGCTAAATTAACAATACAGGCATGTTTAATAAAATTAAGACAGACTCAACCAGATAACTTACTTATAATGTGACATCCTTCAGGCTAAGATGTTGTTACAGTCGCCTTCATGAAAGAAGTGATGTTTTTCGAAAGTGATACGTTAATCTAAAATTAGGGTTGGAATTTTGACTAGATAGGTGGGAAATTACAAATCAGATATGATGTCGTGATAAAGGTAACTTAAATTTTGAATGTCTCTTCTGCGATTACAAGTTTTTTTTTTTTATGTTTAGTTATATGAATCATTTCTTTTATATATCTAACCAATCATGTTCAGTGGCTAGAATTGCGGGATTGTCAAAATTGAACTGATGACCTAGGTCGAGAGCATGCATTGCCAAGGCGCATGATTCTTAATGTTGGATTTATGTTATGATATACGGTTTTTTAGACGTTGACTAGATTGTCCAATGTAAATGTTGTCGCAATCCAAACAATCAATACGGTAAACAGTTTTAATCTTGTCCATAATGGACGTTCTTGATTTAAGCTGTATAAACAAGAAGTTGGTGTTATTGTTGATCTTATAGGTAACATTAATGCCTACTTCTCTAACGATACATTTATGTTAGGCGAGATCCTCTAACATAAGGAATGGCACATGTAATTTTTTCCCTATCTTTACTAATGTTGGTATTCCACTTGATACTATTGTAAAATTTATGTATACGATCGTCTCTAATGTCATTGATCAATTTCTTAGGATAACCATTTTGTAGGAGTGGATTCTACTGATTTTAAATTGTTTGCTCTAAATTTAAGATGAGAAAAATTCTAACATCTATCAAATAACCATATCGCCAAAGATTTTTTAAATTGCAGAGGATGCTCAGACTCAAATTAAATATACCTTCTTGACCAAGTGTCCTTGTGAAACCAGTTTAAAATTATCTTATTTTGATCATTAATTATTAAGACGTCTATAAAGTTGATCTGTTTGTTATGTTCTATTTCATGGGTGAATTGCAAACGTGGATGAAAGCTATTAAACTTCTCCAAAAATAGGTTGATGTTCTCTTTAAGTGTTCAAGGAATTATGTCATCAATATATCTGAGAAAAAAAATAAGTTAAAAGGTAAACTACCGATTACATTGTTTTCTAAATGTTCCATAACTAAATCAGCTGCCACAGGTCTGGTAGGAGAACCCATGGCAACCCCAAATTTTTATTTATGAGTAACGTCATCGTGGACAAAGTAGATTGATTCTAAACAAAGTCTGAGGGCTTTTATGAATTCTTTTTTGGAGATGGTGGTGTATGGTTTTATCTCAGCCCACTTTTTTGTTACTAATGCGATGACCAATTTAGTGGGAACGTTAGTGAACAAAGATTTAACATCAAGAGATAATAATACATGGTCTGCAGGTATAGTTATACCTTTGATGTGTTCGGCAAAGGACCAAGTGTCTTTTACGTGCCTATCAGATTTACCAGTTACGTTGGATAAAATATTCGCTAGAACCTTTGCAAGTTTATACGTTGGGGCATTAACATTAGAGACAATAGGTCAAAGGGGAATTTTTACTTCGCGAATTTTAGGTAAGAAATAAATCCTAGGTGGAAGTGAATTGTGTGTGTTAAGGTTTCTGGCAGAGGATAATATATTATTTGGAAATTATAATAAAATTGTTTTGGAAAATCTTGTAATGGATGAAATGAAAGTGAAGCAAGGCATTGAAATCATGGATGATAAAGAATACGGTTTTTTGATATCGTTAAAGGTATTAGAGAAAAGGATCTTCCAAAAGCAGAAAACGTGTTGTCTGTGAAAATGGAAATTGGAAGATTCCAGTTTCCTATTCTTTTGTGAATTCTCTGACTGGGAAGAAAAAGTTGATATTGTGAAGGAAACATATAGGAAGAATAGCTCTTGATGATACTGGAATTATAATCAAAAATTTAACTTTCGATGAGTTACACTCGAATATGTGCAAAAATTTAGGTGCATCTATGGATGTAACTCAATCATATTCTCAATGGATTGAATATCCCTTTACAGGAATAAAATTTTCTATTATTTACGATGGCTGTCTTGTTCTAAAATTGATTAGGAATGCGCTAAGAGAATTAGATTTATTCAACGCCGATAGAAATACAATTTCTTGATCAGACATGCAAGCTAAACAGACATGGGGCGGCTAAACCTAGGGTTATGATTGAATATTTTTTCACGTTTTATTGAACAATCATTATATAGCTTTTAAAGTATGACATTTTATCTATATAGTGTAAAAATTTGATTGGAAAATTTCAAACAGGAAAAAAGTTACAGTCGTTTTTCTGGAACGTGTTTTTGTTGATAGCGTTTACAGTACCAGACATGTCTTCCCCATTTTTTATCTGAAAAAACAAATTATAAGTAGATAGATAAAACTGGTACTAGTAGCCGGAATTTAAAAATTCAATTTTTTCTGAGCATAGCAGTCTCTGGAACACAACAGGCGATTTTTGACCAGACAATTGTTCAGTACTTATAATGAAAAAAAAGAACCATGCAAGATACCGAAAAAATGTCTCGATAAGTACTAGATTATTGTGTGAAACAAACCGTCGATTTCATAATAAAAATCCTGCTCAAAATGGTATATCTAAGGAAAATATCGATGAAATTCGAGCGAAAGTTGCATAAATCATTTTGTAGATTGAAAATCTAACAGATTCTGATGGTAATCTCATGATTAAATATCGCAAAATTTTTAGTTTTATTGGTACGATTATAACGTTGCAGAGTATCTTGGATATATGTGTTAATTATTATGAAGTTACGAATAGTTGTTTATTAACATATAAATTATCGCAAGACCATATAGAGATCTTTTTTAGTAGTATTCCAAGTAGAGGCGGATATAGCAACAATACGACATGCTATCAGTTCGAACCAATATTCCGATCACTCTTGATATATGCCGATATTGAAGGATCGGATGATGGAAATTGTACTTGCTTGGATGAAACCCAACTTCTTCATGTACCTTCTGAGAACTTTTCTAGTCAATTGAACGATGAAACTAATTTACAATGCAATACTACAGGTATCATTAGAAGTAAGAACTACAATCCATCATTAAATAAAAACTTTTATAATGCATAGTAGATGTTGTAACATGACATTTTCGATGCGCGTTCCAAACGGCTCCCCGAAACCTAGGTGAGGCTCGAAATTAGGGATCCCGCGGATCGGACCGCTAATCATTTAAAAAAAAAAGAGCGCCAGTACAAAGGTCACGCATCCGAGACTCTGAGAGGGGACCATTTTCGGTTTAGCGAATACGACTTTTTCAGGATTTTTGTTCATTTTTTTTTGGTTCGAGTAAATGCGACATCGTACATGGGATCAGCGGCAAATTCGAAAAGCCTTATCGGATCACGGTCGCGACGGATCGCGACGAAAGGAGGGCCTCTCACGAGGCTACGGAGAAAGCGTCAACGTAGAGCTCTGCCGCGAGGGAACCCAAGGCGGACGAGATTCCCGTTGGTGGCCGGCGAGCCGTAGCCTCCCCTCACCACGCTGACGTCAGGCAACCTCACGAAGTCGTCACCACGCCACTGTCAAACTACGGAATATCGGAGACTGGACAGCCAATCAGCACCCCGCCACAGCGGGCACCAACTATAACGATAAGTTAGGCTATAAGAATTTCGGAAAGAAAACACCAATGAGAGCAGGAGAGTTTTCCACGACGGATAGCGCCTATGTTCGAGGCATGTTCGAATCGCGGCTCCGATCAGCGGAGCTCGACACTTGAGTCCTGGCGACAGTTCGAGGTGGTTGAATTTCGAAAAAGCAAAGAAAAGTTACCTAATTCTGAGTGTCATGGCCGAAAGGGGAGTTATGCGAATTCTTGGTAGGGTTGCGAAGCAATAAGCGCTATTAATTCTTTGTGAACGCATTTCGCAACGTCAACGTTTGGTCAATCCCTTGTTGAGTTAGAGTAGCACTCGAAATTTGTTTGCCGATCTCCTTGTTGATGGCCGTAGGCTGAGTTCTCGCGATAACGCGTAGAGTCGTTTGTGCTTCAAATTGAGTGCAGCCAAACTCCGCTGCCTGGATTCCAGTGGAGTCAGCTTAGGTGAAAGGGTCACCCCTCGTGTAAGCCGCGTATGATCGTGCGTCGACGCTCGGATTAGCGAGGCGGTTTGTGAACTTTTCGGGAATTGCGCGTACGAATTGAGTTCGGATGCGTTTCGATAATAGCCGTACGAGTACCGTGGGTACCGGCGTAATTAAAACTAGCCGCTAGAGATGCGATTAGCGTGTCGAATCAGGATTGGTCTTAGTTATTGTTCTTGTGGATGCGCATTGCAGCCTGACGATTAACGCTGTCTTTCGTAGAGGACGATAGCGAATAGCGCATCGAGTATTATGTTGGTCCTATTGTTTTTGATCTAGTGGCTTATTGTTACGTGGCGATTAGCGCTGTGGATAGTAGAGGACGGTCGCAGTTAGCGCGTCGAGTCAAGTTTTGTTTCTTTTTTTTTATTATTGTTCATCGTTAAGGCAGCGACTAGCGCACACGGGCATTAGAAGCCGTCTATATTCGGTCATTTCGTTTTTCTTCCTGTTTTATTATTGTTTTTTTTTTTTGTTGTTAAATCTAAGTATTTGATTTTGAACTGCGAAGAGCGAACTGTGAATTATTATTTCTATCGTTTTGTCTTTTGATTCGCGAAGAGCGACGTGAGGATTATTATTTTTTTTTATATTACCGCTGGCTGGAAATATATTATTTTGATTTGATGTTAACTTGGTAAAATAACGTGTTGGTGTTGCATACTTCGCATCTCTCTCTCTAGCCAAAAATTACCCCTCCCCTCTCCGCGGTACTGAGCCACCGAGTATATTGTTGCGGCATAGCGCGTTGACGATTTGGAGGCGTGTTTATCACGCCAGGCGCCCAACAAACTTCGCGGTATTGTTTTCAGATCCATGGTACATCGTGGATGCCGAATTGTTGTGCACGCGGTATGAACAGCATATCTTTCAATATTAGCCTGCACACAAAATGCGTAGTCTCAGGTTTGGAATAATAGACTCTTGCAACAGATTTGAGACACAATAAGACAAATAAGGTGAACCTGCAATATAAAATGAGAAACGCGTGATACAGGAAATTCATATGCATTTCACGCATCCTTTATTCCTAGAATCACGAATAAACAAGATGTCCTGTCAGCACACACCGATTGGCCCTCATACACCAATCGTCTTGTGCCCACTTACTAAAGCACCTAGCTCACAAATGAGGAGCTCCTTCTCAAACTCCTACTTCCATCTTTTCAGTAATATCGTAAGACAGAAAACAAAATAATTAGACATCTGACAAACAACGAAATTTAACATCTAAGAGTACAGAACACAATTAGAACCTATTCCAAATTCACGTTCAGATCAAAGAAGTCAAAACATTAAATAACTCTTAGATTCAGAAACTCCGAACCTAACTATTGCTACTGCAACCATAATTAAATAATTTTACAAGTGTATAAGACTTTGTTAAAACTTAATGCTAAGAATTGATCGAGAAAAACTTGTTGTTTGTTAATAAATGGGCATTTGAAATCAAAGTGTTGCATAAAAAAAAATATTATCATCACGCATTTAGTGGTAGTTGGCACGACCTAAAATAGCCGAATTTGCAGATACGACGCGCTGAACGAGAATCCAGAACGAATCGAATATCAGAATTCGCACGCATGAAAATCGCATTGTTTGTGAATCCAATTTAAGTACAGTAGAACTCCCATATAATCAAAGTTACGGGATTAAGAATTCTAAGATATAGAATTCTAAATATAATACATACTCTGTCGCTGTCTGCGCATGCTCTACGTATTGCGCAGTAAAGTAGGCGAACTGAAAAGAGGAAAGAGTAGGAGAAGCAACTTCTCCTCCAAAGTAGGGGAAATCGAATTTAAGTGGTTCGAATTTATAGGAGTTCTACTATAAATCTGACAATGAATCATGGAGTGAATCGAAGATCTCTCACAGTGCTCTTCTCCGAACGCAACAGCCATTGCGCAAGCTGCCCCTTGACTAGAACCCCAATGGCCAGTCCCGACTCTCTTCACCTATAAGCCCTCCACCATATCAGTAATCAACTATATTTTATTATGCTTATATGTCAAATATTCTTTCATTGCTTTATTCTGCTGTAGTAATTTACAGCCATAATATGAATTATCTGCACATTACATCACTATTCTCTAAAAACGGTATTCTGTGCTTTCTCGACTATTCCTCATTACATTAACCAACCCCATAGTATGACACATTTATTGCTATTGTTGGTTATGAAATACTCAATAAATTGTATTCAAATGCATATAGTATTGTGAAAAAAACTATGCGTATAAACTAAGCTATAAGATCCGATGTCATAATTTTTTCAATATCTCCATGCAATTACCCACAACTACTGTCTCAACTACCTGTAATATGAGCGGACAGATAACATAATCACCGTAATAATACTTATAATATCGATTTAAAATATAGCCAATCACACTCGTATACTTACCACATACACCGTGTAATTGCATAATCGGCTACGTATTCACAATGTACTGTCATTATATATATATATATATATATATATATGTATATATATACCGGGTGTCCCATTTTAAAGTACCACCTGATTTATTTCGAAAAAGACTGCTCTGATCGAAAATTGACTCAAGTGAAACTTCTAGGGTTCGAAGGGGGACGTTCGAAAAAAAAATTGTTTTCAGTCTCAAATTCAAAATGGCGGCGCTACGATGGCAGACATGTTTTTTTTAAATGGGAACATAACTTTTTTCTTCTACCAAAAAATTCATCACATCAAAACTAACAACTTTTGCATGACCGTTTTTCGGGTTAAGTCAGTAATTTTTGAGTTACAACGCAATTTTTGACTATTTCAGCGCTATCTAAGATGTACCACGAGGAGGTAAGAACGCGAGAGAATATGATGGAACGAATCAGAGCAGCCTGCCGAGTGATCTCAAGAGAAGTTCTACTAAGAACAGTTGACGGTTTTGAGAGAAGGGCTCAGGCATGTTTGAACATGAATGGTGGGATATTCGAACATCTTTAAGAAGGGTTCAAAGTTTTGCGCGCATGCAAGAATGCACACACACACACACACACACGCACACACTACAAGGAGGGTTTGGAGTCCAACAATACTGCGGAAGTGACGAGCCGCAGAGACCTGATCCTTGCGAGTGTTTTATACATACATGAACACACACACATACGCACATACACACATTTACACATGGGATGTTAAGACTTTACCTCCTCGTAGTACATCCTGGATAGCGCTGAAATAGTCAAAAATTGCGTTCTAACTCAAAAATTACGGACTTAATCCGAAAAACGGTCATGCAAAAGTTGTTAGTTTTGATGTGATGAATTTTTTGGTAGAAGAAAAAAGTCATGTTCCCATTTAAAAAAAACATGTCTGCCATCGTAGCGCCGCCATTTTGAATTTGAGACTGAAAACAATTTTTTTTTCGAACGTCCCCCTTCGAACCCTAGAAGTTTCACTTGAGTCAATTTTCGATCAGAGCAGTCTTTTTCGAAATAAATCAGGTGGTACTTTAAAATGGGACACCCGGTATATACATATATATATATATATATATATATATATATTTTTTGAAACGTTTCAAGTTTGCACGCTGTCGCCAATGAAACGTTCAGGTCCTGTCACGGTCGCCAATTGAAACGTTTCGAGTTTGTTCGCGGGCTTTGTTTCGCCAGAACTTCATACACGACGTGTGATATTTAGCGCATACTCGAATGATATATTTATTTTGAGAATTTCCTGTCTCCTGGATAGAGCTGCAGGATTCGGTCTCTGGACTCGGAAGGAAGGTGGAGAATGATTACTTGTTGATTGTGTGATTAACTCTTGGAAAAGCTTGAACAGTTTGACCGCTTCAACTTGGTTTTTTGAGATAGCCTCAGAATTTGTTTCCTTACCCTCATGTGCAAAGGCATGAGTGGAATAAACCCATCATCACAGGCCGTGTAAAACGGTTGAGGGTCAAACTTGATCTGCGAGTGTGAAGCACGCACAGATCGATCGCTCTGAGAGGTTGACTCGTGATGCGAAATATTTATTTCCGGAAAGGAAATATTGCAATGATACGTGAATGTTTTGTTCCCGTGAGGCGGGATAAGAGACAGGATGAAAGGTTTTGAATTTATTTTTCTGGTGATCTATAAGAGATTTCTGATAATTTAGGAAAGAATAGTTCTTCCTTATTTACTCTGATATTAATTAGGTTTGCCTGCGGCAAGACTGACTATTAATTGCGTGATAGCATGTTGGTCAGAGGGACGGTATTTGATTGTGCTGGATCGTCGTTGAATAGTCGGTTTTGTGATTGATAATGATTCGTTTAGTGGGAACTAAGACAGAATATTGTTTGTGTGATAGCATGGTAGTCGGAAGGACTTAGATGATAGTTCGGTTCACCTATGGCTAGACTGAATATTATTTATGTGATAGCCTGGTCGTCAGAGGGACGGTATTCGATAATGAGGAATCGTCGCTGACAGTTGATTTCGATATTATAATTGTATTGCGCGTCTCTTCCTCGAGATCAACTGGTAGTGCCCCTACTCCACACCGATGTCGCCACATATTTCATAGTTATATATCGAAAAAATCGGCCCTGCACCTTTGTTTCCTAGATCTAGACATTCTTCTTTTTTGTGCCGACAAGCCACAATCAAAAAATAATAAATAAAATAATAAAGTACACAAAAAACATTAAAAATGTTCCGGAACCGGAGCAGAAGTACAGATTCGGGAAAAGAAAACGACGGAGGACTTCTGGAAAAACGAATAAAACGATTGGAACGAAAATTGGCGAAGAAAAAGTCGAAAAAGAAACGGCGTCGCAGGCACGCCTCGTCGTCGTCGTCCGACTCGCGCTCGCCGCGAGATTATAACCTCGGAAAGAGAAGACGCGGCTATGAATCCCCGACGATAAATTGGGAAACTGACAGTTTTTCACGAAATAATATGGAAAATGGTAAGTTGTCTCCCCGCTGTCCTCGAAATCCCCATGAATGGGAGAGGAAAAGGGAAATATTTTGCAGGCTAGGTCGTCTTACCCGTCAAGCGTGATCATTTCGCTGTAGCGATTTCGGCACTCTGCAAGGGCTGTAGCCCTTAGAGAGGAGTTGTAACTCATGCCCAACAAATTGGAAAATCCAAAACAATGCCACTCGTAAGGTTTCAACCAATCGAGGAAGCTGTAGCGATGGCAAAAATGTATAAATATATATATGTATATATATATTTACACGAACATTATTGAAACGAAGCCGCAACTGTGATGTATCACATAGAAAATATTCCTCATTCATGCATACAGGTCGGGCCTCAGGTTCACAAGCCGACGATACAGCGACCGGGGAAGTACCCGTCGTCGAACCACAGGGAGACGCGAGACGCGCTGAAGACGTCGATCACACAACTACGAGAGCTGAGACACCACCGAACCAAGGAGTCGATGAGTCAGGGGGCCTGGCAGAAAACGTCCTCAAAGCTATGGGGAAACGGATTGCCCCAGTCAGGGTCCTGGGACCGGAACTTCCAAAACCTATCGCAGTGCGATGGGAGGAAATATTCAAACAAGGTCTGCCACCAGAGCTAAAGACGTCAATCATCGAAAAATACCCTCCGCCAAGCAACTGCATGTTCATTGATCCGCCAAAAGTGAATCCCGAGCTAAAAGCGGCCTCAACGGAGGCGGTCGTAAAACGAGATAACCGCATCATCTCAAAACAAGAAAGGATTGCAGCATGCCTTTCCGCTCAAGGGAAAGCTTTGGCAACAATCATAAAAAGGGATAACGATGCCGACCTTGCATTAATAGAATCGATCAGCGACACGGCGAGACTTCTCGCAGATCTTCAACGCGAAGAAACCGCAGTAAGGAAAAGCCTTATCTTAGCGCCGTTAAAAATATCGGTGAAGGACGCACTGCAAAATTCAACAACAGACGAATGGCTATGCGGAAAGGATCTCGAAGATCGGTTGCGGTCAGCCAAAAACTTGGAACGGTCACTTAATGAGCTAAAACCTGCAACAAAAAATCAAACACCAAAGAACTCAAAAAACTTCAAGACCCCGCCGCGTTACCAAGCGCAAAAAACACAATCGGGAACGACCGGGGGGCAGAAATACACAGGATTTCAAGCGCAGAAGAAATACCCATCCCAGCGAACACAGCCGAGCCAATCACACCACAAACCGTATCAGCGAAGAGACAACAACTCTCAGAACCGACGACGGTAAACCTTGTAGGTATCACGGCAGGTAGATTACAATTTTTCTTAAAAAATTGGCGAGCAATAACGTCGGATCAAAAGATCCTTTCATGGGTCGAGGGATACAAAATACCGTTTTCAGTAACAGTCGAACAAAACAGGGTGCCTATCGAACCCGCGCGGTCCCCCTCAGAAAAACAAGAAACCTTAAAACTAATAGACGATCTGCTCAGAAAAGGAGCCATCGCTAAATGTAATCCGGCAAAAAATCAATTCATCTCAAACATTTTTCTACGACCGAAACCCGACGGTTCGAAGCGGTTGATTATAAATTTGAAGGAACTGAACACTTTCGTCATAACGGAACATTTCAAAATGGAAGACCGAAAAACAGCTCTCAGACTCATAAGCCCTCAGTGCTTTATGGCCACTTTGGACCTTAAAGACGCGTATTACCTGATTCCACTCGCGAAAACACACAGAAAATACATACGGTTCCAGTTAGATCAACAATATTTTGAATTTACATGTTTGCCGTTCAGCCTTAGCGTCGCTCCGTTGGTTTTTACGAAAATAATGAAACCAGTAATTTCGCACCTGAGGAAAAGAGGATACTTATCCGTGATATATCTCGATGACTTTTTACTTTTTGGAGACACGTACACCACGTGCCAAGATAACGTCAGAGAGACTTGCAAACTCCTGAAAAAACTAGGATTCATTATAAACGAAAATAAAAGTCAAATCACACCGTCCCAACGTTGCAAATTTTTAGGGTTTTATTTTGATTCCGTACGATGGACTGTAGAATTAACAAAAGAGAAAAAAGAAAGTATCAAAGAAAAAAGCGCTCAGTTGAAAATTCGAGATTCCGTAAAAATTCGGGAATTCGCACAATTCCTCGGTACTTTAGTGTCAGCGTGCTTTGCGGTCAACTACGGCTGGGGCCATACTAAAGCTTTTGAGCGAGCAAAATACTTAGCCCTCAGATCCAACGGCGGAAAATATGAGGGATACATGAATGTACCGGAAACTCTTTCGCCGGATCTCACCTGGTGGGAATCAAAGATTGAATCCTCAATAAACCCAATTCGAGATTCGAATTTTACTCTTGAGATCTTTTCGGATGCCTCGCTATCGGGATGGGGAGTATTTTGCAAAGGCGAAAGATCTCACGGACACTGGAATGAGAACGAGCGTCTGTCCCATATAAATTACCTCGAGTTATTGGCAGCCTTTTTTGGCCTCAAATGCTTCGCGAAAAACTTAGAAAACCGTCAGATACTCCTTAGAATAGACAATACAACCGCGATCTCGTACATCAATCGAGAAGGAGGAATTCAATACCCCCACTTAAATAAAGTAACAAGAGATATCTGGAATTGGTGCGAAAATAAAAACATATGGGTATTTGCGTCTTATATAAGTTCAAAAATGAACGTAGAAGCGGATGTAGAATCCCGCAGATTGGAACCGGAAACCGAATTCGAATTAAAAAACACAACTTTTCGAACGATTGTTGAAAAATTCGGGATGCCTGAGATAGACTTATTTGCAAGTCGAAAAAACGCGAAATGCAAAAAATACATTTCTTGGCGAAGAGACCCTGGGTCTGTAGCGGTAGACGCTTTTACGGTCCCATGGAACCAATATTTCTACGCTTTTCCACCCTTTTCACTAATTTTACGCACACTACAAAAAATCGAACGCGAAGAAGCGCAAGGGATCGTTGTAGTACCAGAGTGGCCAGCTCAACCCTGGTACCCCAAATTTCAGGCAATGCTCGTTGCAGAGCCCATTGTCTTCAAACCTAACATTAACTTAATAATTTGTTCTAACAAGGAACCTCACGCAATTTAGCAGAACATTTCCCTGGTTGCCGGAAAGCTATCGAGCAGGCATTCGAAAGGAGAAAATTACCAGAAACAGCAATCCAGATCATGACATCATCCGTAAGCGAATCGTCGCTTAAACAATATGACGGCGCGTTAAAACGCTGGTGGATCCATTGTTCCGAGAATAACATTTCTCCATACGAAGCAACGGTGTCAGATATTTTAAAATTCCTCGCAAAAACATACGACACGGGAGCCTCCCATGGGTCGCTCAACACCCTCAGATCCGCAATTTCGCTTATTATCGGGCCGGAAGTGGGACAAGATCACCATATCAAAAGGTTTTTCAAAGCAGTACACAGCTTGAGACCAACGAGACCAAAATACGATTCAATCTGGGAACCAAAGATTGTTCTTAATTATTTTAAGTCTCTGCCAAAAAATGAAAATCTTTCGCTGAAAGATTTAACCATGAAACTGATTACCCTGCTAGCCTTAATGACGGGACATAGGATGCAAACATACTCAAAAATAAACGTCGAGAATATTCAAAGAGTGGGAAATGCGTTCGAGATTAGAATCCCGGATCGAATCAAAACTACGGGTGCTAATCGAAAACAGCCGCTATTAATCATACCCTTCTACGCGGAAGACGAAAAACTTTGTTCGGCATCAGCCTTACAAAACTATCTGGAGAGAACAAAAACCTCAAGAGGCTCCAAGATAGATCTCTTCCTATCGTTCAAAAAACCATTTCAAGCCGTCTCATCGCAAACCCTGAGTCGATGGGTCAAATTAACATTGAAAAATAGCGGAGTAAATACGGACAAATTTACAGCACACAGCACACGCCACGCACCCACGTCTGCAGCGAAAAGAAACAACATCGATATAGAAACGATAAGAAAAACTGCAGGCTGGACAACGGGATCTGAAACCTTCGCAAAATTTTATCATTTAAATGTCAGTAGAGATAAGGATTCTCACGCACGAGCGATCTTGAACTCGCAATAACATTAGTAGTGTTAAGACACAACGTATAACACAAAACTAATAAATAATATTGGTTGCCGTTATTAGCTTTAAACATCTACCAGTTGATCTCGAGGAAGAGACGCGCAATACAATTAAATGATTAAACGAACTTATCATGTGAAGTTCTATCATAATTGTATGAAGCGCCTCTTCCGAGATGATCAACACCCACCCAAAAATACCCATCTAATACACGATTACATACCCCTAATACAACGGCAACGCTTTCAAAGAATGTCTAGATCTAGGAAACAAAGGTGCAGGGTCGATTTTTTCGATATATAACTATGAAATATGTGGCGACATCGGTGTGGAGTAGGGGCACTACCAGTTGATCATCTCGGAAGAGGCGCTTCATACAATTATGATAGAACTTCACTTGGTAAGTTCGTTTAATCATTTAATTATTCGTTTAGATAGTACTGAAACGGGCTATTCCGCGTCAACCGGATCAGTCATCTCTCAGATATTTTTTTAATTTGGCATGTGGATTGTGTAAGGGGAGTTAGATTTTTGTGCCAAAGCGCGAATCTCATAATGCAAAATTCGATTTTTTATTAACAATAACAAATTAGACTCCCATTTTTTTCAAAAATTCATAACTTCGGCAACAAATTAGATACAATTTTTTTTTTTTTTTCAAATTACGCGGAAAGCTCCATAGAATTTAAAAAAAAATACGAAATGGTAAAAAAAAGTTGTTATCAATTGTTTATTTAACAATTAATTTTTCAAAGATTTTTAAAACAGTGACCGACACGATCAAAAAATTTTTTTAAAATTCTGACATGTTCCTTGAACTGTACTACAACCTGTGAATTAATTCCAGAGGGGTGTTTTTCTTCGTTTTCGAGTAAAAAATCATTAAAGGTGTCGATGCGCATGAAATTGCGGCGCGTCGAGTCTCTACGTAATGGCGGGCGGCCGGTTGCCGTCCACCGCTACCCCGCGGCGGCGTCGCGGCGTTATTTTAGAGTCATTTTCACGATGTAGGACATGATTGAAAAATCTGAAAAAAATACTGTACCTTCACAAGGCCTGCTCAAAGCGATAAGTGAAGTTTCAAGAATGTGTTTTTCACCGTTTTTTTATTACAGAGATTCGAAATTTGTTATGACGCATTATGATTCAAACATGAATTACGAACACAGGTCAAGTGTTGTTCCAGGATATGGAATACCTGCACCTGTGCATGCGTCACCTAAATCCTTCACTATCCAGGTAGTCCAGGTAGGGTCACCACCTCGATTCCGCGAAGGGGTCATTTGGCTAAAGTCAGGTACATTGAATTGCACCTGCATTATGTTAGCCCCATTGGTGGAATTCAAGCAATTAGAAGAGTCGTTGGGTGGGTGAAGCACTATATTCCAGGATATGGAATACGTCCACCTGTGCATGCGTCACCTAAATCCTTCATTATCCAGGTAGTCCGGGTCACCACCTCGATTCCGCGAAGGGGTCATTTGGCTAAAGTCAGGTACATTGAAATGCACCTTCATTATGTTAGCCCCATTGGTGGAATTCAACCAATCAGAAGAGTTGTTGGGTGGGTGAAGCACTATTCTGAACGAGTATAAATTTCGAGCATTTCAAAATGCATAACATTCAATCGAATACCAGTGTAGCGATCAGTGCAATACATCGTCTCATTCTTCACACAAGTAATTCATTTCTGAAAGCAATGTCTACAACAGATGTGAAACGGTGCTGTAATCCTTTCCAAAGAGTTGGCCATAATTGGGTGCGAAATTTGGTAAAGCCAGTGACACCAGCATTACGGAAAAAGTTTCCGGACCTAGGAGAATATGTGTGCATGGATTGTCGAATAAAATTGTACAAATGCAACACAATTACTCCATCTGATAAAAACGAGGTAAGTGATATGAATCATAATTATGCGAGTGGTGACGATCTTGTTTCACCTTCACCAATTAGTGAACAGAGCAGTGTGGAAATGTTTCTTGAGAATGATATCGGGCAAGAATTGTTGTGTGATGTGAAAGAATTGTTTATCAACGCGAAGTGTGTCGCGGACAAAATTAAATATCTCACAATGACTCCTCGTAGTTGGTCCATCAGAGAATTGGAGTTACAATTTGATTGTTCATATAGAATGGCTCGTAAAGCTAAAATATTGCAAAGTGAGCGTGGATTTGGATCCTCCCCAGATCCAAGACCATCTCGCACTCTTTGTGATGATGTTGTCTCTCATGTAGTGGAATTTTACTGTTCTGATGAAATAAGTCGGATCATGCCTGGTCAGAAAGATTTTGTCACTCTTCGCGATGTGGATGGTTCAAAACATCAAGTCCAAAAACGACTTGTTTTGTGTGATCTGAAGGAAGCTTACGCCGCGTTCAAGCAACAGCATCCGAATGATAAAATTGGATTTACAAAATTCGCGGAACTCCGCCCAAAGCAGTGTATTTTAGCTGGACCAACAGGAACACATACAGTTTGTGTTTGCAAAATTCACCAGAATGTGAAACTTATGTTGGTGGCGGTTAGCTCAATTTGTCAGACATTCAAAAGAACGTACCACGATTTGATAAAACAGATATCGTGTGACTCTCCAAATCCTTTGTGCTATCTCGGTGATTGTAGTAGTTGTCCAAGTTTTGATATGGTTACACACGAAATGGAAAGTTTATTCGACGATAATTTCGTAGAAAGTATTAGCTACAAACGGTGGACTCATACGGATCGATCTGTTTTAGAAACGATCACGCAAGAAACGGAAACGTTCCTCGAGACGCTAAAGGAACAGACGATAGCCCTCAAGAAACATGATTTCATTGCTAAACAGCAAAGTGCATATTTGAAAGACAGAAAACATCGTCTACAACCAGGGGAGTTCTTAGTTTTGGGTGACTTTGCTGAAAACTATGCATTTGTTGTTCAAGATGAAATTCAAAGCTTCCACTGGAATAACAATCAAGCTACCATCCATCCTTTTGTTGTGTATTATGTTGAAAATGAGGACTTAAAGCATAAAAGCTTCGTTATCATATCAGAAAATCTACAACATAATACAGTCGCGGTCCATCTGTTTCAGAAGAAACTAATCGGTAAGCTTTTTGAGTTCTTCGGTAGTGAAGTTATCAAGAAAATGATTTATTTTACTGACGGTGCTAGTGCACAATATAAAAATAAAAGCAACTTCATTAATTTGACTCATCATTTTGACGACTTCAATGTCGAGGCTGAATGGCATTTCTTTGCAACGTCACATGGAAAAAGTCCATGTGATGGCATTGGTGGAACTGTGAAAAGATTTGCTGCACGTGCAAGCCTACAGCGGCCCAATGAAAATCTTATTTTGACTCCAAGGCAATTATTCGAATGGAGTGTGAGTGCATTAAAAAATATCGCATTTGACTTCTGCAGCAACAGCGAACACGAAGAACATGAAAAATTATTGAAGCCGCGATTGAACCAAGCAATAACGGTTGAAGGCACTCGACGATTCCATTCATTTTTACCTCTATCTATAAAAACTGTAGAATGTAGGGTTTACTCTTCCTCTGATGAGTCATTTACCCGTAAATCTATGCGCTAAGATAGCCATGTAAGTTATGACGAAAACCTTTGCTCACATTTCTAAGTTTAATGCCCAGTTTGATCAAAGATTAATAGATTGTATCCATAGAATAAGCGATTTATTTGTATGAAATATATAATTGTAAGTGCGTTCATTTCGCAGCTTCCACATATCTTCGGGGGTGATTATAAGTACTAAAATAAGTAGCAAGTTATGTAATTATTATCATTTATGTGCACTCTCATGGTGCGTAACTGTTATTTTGAATCTCTGTAATAAAAAAACGGTGAAAAACACATTCTTGAAACTTCACTTATCGCTTTGAGCAGGCCTTGTGAAGGTACAGTATTTTTTTCAGATTTTTCAATCATGTCCTACATCGTGAAAATGACTCTAAAATAACGCCGCGACGCCGCCGCGGGGTAGCGGTGGACGGCAACCGGCCGCCCGCCATTACGTAGAGACTCGACGCGCCGCAATTTCATGCGCATCGACACCTTTAATGATTTTTTACTCGAAAACGAAGAAAAACACCCCTCTGGAATTAATTCACAGGTTGTAGTACAGTTCAAGGAACATGTCAGAATTTTAAAAAAATTTTTTGATCGTGTCGGTCACTGTTTTAAAAATCTTTGAAAAATTAATTGTTAAATAAACAATTGATAACAACTTTTTTTTACCATTTCGTATTTTTTTTTAAATTCTATGGAGCTTTCCGCGTAATTTGAAAAAAAAAAAAAAATTGTATCTAATTTGTTGCCGAAGTTATGAATTTTTGAAAAAAATGGGAGTCTAATTTGTTATTGTTAATAAAAAATCGAATTTTGCATTATGAGATTCGCGCTTTGGCACAAAAATCTAACTCCCCTTACACAATCCACATGCCAAATTAAAAAAATATCTGAGAGATGACTGATCCGGTTGACGCGGAATAGCCCAAACAGAATATTACTTGTGTGATAGCATAGTAGTCAGAAGGACTTTGATAGTAGTTCAGTTTGGGTATGGCAAGAGTGAATATTACTAGCGTGGTAGTTAAAGGCAAGGGAATTCTACGCAAACGTACCTTCACCTGTATTAAGACATTCAGTCGCAATGACCGTGACTCTCTACGGGTTCAGGTGTCCTACCTATGGGTCAGGGGATTGTGAGACGATCACCGTATCTGAGCTATGAGGTCAGACGCAATGCTGTTCTTCACTCAGACACGGCTCCCTAGTACCTAAGGAGTTTTTTATTGAAAACAAATAAAAATTATTAGTACGCTGAATGCCCTCCTTTGATGGGAAGTGGTGTTGAGGATTCCTAGAACGGGTACTCCACGTCTCCTGATCGTGGGTCCTTGGTATCCGGCTCCTCGTGGATATGGGAAGTTCCGTGAGTATGATCACGGATGGGTCTTCGCGTAGAAGACTTCGAAGATCTATCCGGGCGGTTGCTCAATAGGTGATAGATAGCAAGATCCGCATTTGCGCTCGGCTTATATACTCTTACTGTCTAGTTACGCCGTTTTCGGGGATAGAGATTGGTCGCGTCCCCTGAAGAAGGGGTACGGTAAATCGTGCGATTTGATTGGATTCCCGGTATGTGGCGGGGTTATCGAGTGGACAGTGAGATTTGGGCTTGGGTTTACCAAGCAAAATATTAGGGGGCACGCGCCGAACCCCAGGTGTCGGTACGCCAGCCAGGCGTCCCGTCACAATATATATATATAATAATAATAATAATAATAATAACCTTCACTTGAATCTTGAATCTTTATCCTAATGTTATCTGGTATAACAGTAGGGATCTGATTATATACTCGTTGATACTGTTCTTTCAAAAATTTTGATTTCACCCGCCAGAGTTCTTTTTGTTCTAACATAGCATTAATAGCGTAAGCTGTTGGTGTTGTTTCTTTCAATCGAATTGGGTGAAATTCTACTGAACTTTCGCGCTGTTTATCCCAATAATTGTGAAGATCTTGATCTTTACTACCGATAGGTGTTATCAACTTACGTGTACGTTGCAAATACTCCTTTGCTCTTTCGTATTTGTCTTTTTCAGGTATGTACATAAAGAACCTGAAGGGGTATGTTTTAATGTCAATATTTTTAAAGACTTCCAAGACATGTTCGATTGGTCTTTCCCATAAACCTGTACATAATGCAGGCATATTAATGATAAGGGGTGTAGAAGTCAGTTTAGGTAATTTAGGTAAAATCGTTTTCAAGTCCGAAATACAATTGGCTTTGTTAGAAACAACATTTATAACACAAGGGAATTTATTTCCCTTTGTAATACAAACATTTCCTAATGATAAATCATTAGATTGTTTACGCTTATAAACATCTTCAGCATAATTACCAATATGATCTCTCATGATCATAGCTGCGAAGCCTTTATAACCACGGAGCTTCGAGTTCTTATCTGTTGTTCCGTCATGTATCATGTGAAGTACGATCTTAGAATTTTCGGGTATATCCGAGTTAATAAGCGAAACAATAGGTGTATTAGGTTGTGAAAAGCTAGTAAACGGTAATTTATTAAGTTGTTTCTGATCTTCCAAACAAATTCTTTCCGGTTGTGATAATATTTTGTTCTTTCCGGAACGTGCAATGCCAACCGGTTTTTGAACTTGTTGTTGTTGTTGTTGTTTTTGTCGGGGTTTTTCTTGACGCGCTATATCCAAAAGAGCTTGGTCAATCTCATCTAATTTAGTTGTTTTTACTGGTCTCTTCCGTAATGGTCTTGGAACAGGAATAGAAGGCAAGGGTAAACGGGGTGTTTTAAATTTAATACAGTTAGTATTAATTACAGTACCAACGGCTTGATTGGTTGCTTCTTCATAACTGAACAAGAAATTATCCATTTTTCTGGTCACATTGCACACTCTACTCATATCGTCGGTTTTTCCCATACTTGATCTTACGAGGAAGCGACCACCAGCGATTTGCTTTCTCAAGAATTGAGCGTCAGCTTCAGGAGAATCAATCTCCAAGGGTTCAGCTGGTTTCTTAGCGAAGAAATTTTTAATTTTCTGAACAATTGTTTTCTTTTCAGGTGGTTGTTTAAGTTCTTCGCGATCTTGAATACATTACTCACATTCGGAATTAGACGACAGACTGACTGATGGAAGTTGTATCGCTAGAACGCATCTGGTCTTCACATTCTAAAATAATATTCGACTTCTGTCGAGTATCTTTAGCCTGTGAACACGATGATTTTTCTACAGTCCTTTCCTTGTCTTGTGAAGAAGTCATATTTATATGACTACTACCAAGTACAGAAGAATCTGATTGCTGCAACTGTTCATAGTCAATGTCCAATACGGCAGCACTCCCACATGATAAATCGCCCGCTGGCGCTGGTATATTACGGTATTCATCAATCATATCATCAGCAATAGTATGTGCAAAGAAAGCATTCGTTAGTTCGTGTTTTTCAGGATTATACGAATGAATCTCATCTCTTTCAGAGATAATATCACAGTCTTTATGGATTTCGTTAACAACTCGAGCAATATGCATTTGCTCCATGAAATTTTCGGTGGTAATAGACTCGGAATCAGGTGTTTCAACGAATGGTTGTAGTTCCGAGACTAAGGAAGATGTCATTCCAATATGATCGTCTTGTATAGAACTTGCTGAATCAGATTCCTGCTCGATTTCGATTGCGGGATTAAGATTATATGTACTTGAATGGTCAATTTCGAGGTGTGCAGCAATTTCCTCATATATAATTTCACAATTGTCAATTGTGATACCATTTTCTTGCATATCAGGTTCAGTAACTAATCTTTTACCCACAACTGGTAAATCGATCGAAATTAATTCCTTCTCTATAGAGAAGTGCGGATTATTAGCTGTCTGATTTAGCAATCTTAACGCAGCGAATTGTTGTTCTGTGCGTCGTCGTAATGCCATGTACGTTTCTGTAGCATCGTAATCAAAGTTTTCAAAACTCAGCATATTCAAACAGACTATATATTTTTCGGCAGATGTCAAGCGAGTACTCTTCGGTGTAAAAACATGCACCTTCTTAAAGTTCGAAAGAAGAGAATCAATTAGATCTTGCGATTCTACTTCAAAAGTATCAAAGAATTTTATCACAAAATTTCCACCAATTCGCAAGGTTTTAAGCGCGATATTAATTTCCGCACGTATTAGCGGATAGTTACGTGTTTAGCTCAGGACTCCCCAAGAAGTTAATCGTAGATACAAACTCGTTAACAACATCGCTGTCAAGTAAATTTCCGTCCCGTGGAAATTCAATACGAATAACAGATGTATCTTGTGAAATTCCTCTCAATTGATAAGAAGGTCCTGTTTTTAAGGTGGTAGATAGTATCACCGGAATTTGTTTACTCGCCAACACATGAAGAAAGCCGCCTGGAGCTCCGCATAAATCTACGGCAAAAGAAGCTTTACTTAAGATCGGAAAGTTCTTCATGACTTCTAGTAATTTTGTAGAAGAACGAGATGGATATTCATTCTTTGGAAGTATGTACTTCTCACTTCTGTCACGAGCAGACTTAAACTGGATCTGATCATAGCTATTAAGTTTCTCTTTTTCTGTAAGTATCTCAAGTTTAAGACGCTCCATTTCTGAAACATCATCGGCATGTTGTAGATAGTATTGTTCATTTAGAAGCGATGTTACACTTCTCTGAATGGGAAGCAGTGCATCATAGTGACCACCATTTTCGTTAGAAAAGGCCAGATGTATAGTTAGTGAATCATCACACCCACTCTTTATTTTTTGAATTTGCTGCGTTTTTCCAGAATGTACGCAGACGTCGTGTTCATAAGTCCATGCGAATAGTTGAATTACATCAGCATCGCCTCTATCACCTGATCTCAAGATGTTAGCAGTATCTTCGGGTTGGACTAATTTTTCAAGTAGTGAGTCGTTATCAAGCACGACACGCAACTGAGACTGATCTAAGTTGAGATTAGCAGCTTTAATTAAAGAATTATAAAGACCATTTCCATCCGGAGAGATCTCAACCAAATCCAAGGGGGTATTACAAGTGTAAGAATCATCTTTGATAGGTATTAATGATTCCGAAGAACCATTGAGATGGACTCCAACAACTCGGTCAATTAATTCTTCGGCAACGTCTGTAAAAACCCCAGGAGCGAAAATGTCTTCTTCCGTTAAGTCCATATTTTCGAGAACTTCGTTTATGTTACTGTCATATGTGATCAAAGGACTTATTGTTAGATCTGAAGTATCAATATAATCCTGAAATTTTACCATGTCTTCTATGGCAATTGGAAATTTTTCTGAAACTTCTAACCATGTATGTAATTTAATCAAAAAAGAATCGTTAGGGATAATACTCCCTTCGGAATCCTTACGAGGATTACCGTGAAACAACCATCGAACAAATTTTGAAAAAAGACTACGAGATTCCTTTGTCTCTCTTATATCCTCTACTAAAGCAGAAAGAATTTTCCCTTCTTCCCATCTACGCTTGTAAGCATGGATATATAAAGCAGTTGCTAATCGCATGAGATCGTCAGCATCTGTAGTGTCACCAGTCTTGACAATGGATTGTCCATTGACAGTAATTGTGCCGTTTATCGATCTCAAATACTCAAGTATTGTTTGAACCGTGAATTTTGTGCCATTTTGGGAAAAAGAAAAAAGTTTTCCCTTCTCTATCATAAGTCTAGGCGCAAGGAACTTATTTGGAATCATACATACAGAAGGATTATCCAAATTTCCTCGCAATTTCCAGGTGTAGTATTTGACACACTGTTGGTTTTTGTTCTCAAACCAAATCCGATGAGATATCAGAGATTTAGGAATTGTAGGTGCCATGTTTTTAATTATCTCAAAGAAAACACAACCTACTCGTTGAGATTTGAATTCAATGAAATAAACCTGACCTTTAGAGCTCATTATCAAATTAGTTGAAATTAATGATAGATAGGTTTTTAAATCGTGAGTATAGTCCCAGGAAGAGTCGTTCTGAAAAGAAAATTTTATCTTCTCCTTCTTAGTGGCAGGATCTACGGTTATATCCCACACACTATTTTCAAATGGGATCATACCAGATTTCTTTCCCATAATAATTTCACTAGAAAAAGCAAAACAACCATATCCTCGATAAGCTCTGGCTGAATCCATAGCGTCAGCAATTCCAACAGGTGATATGTCATAAGTCGAGTGAACAAACATCAGACTTGAAGCTGTTATAGGACATTCCTCCGCTTTTCTGTGACATTAAATTCTTCTACGTTCTTTTGGATCTGAACAGATCGCTCGAGCTTTACATTGCGATTTTGAATCAAGATTCATTATAGAAATATTTCGAGAGGAATATCTGTGAGCATCTCTAGCATCTAGAATCGGAGAACATGTGTGGATGTTAGTTCTTTCTGTTTCCAAGTGTCTAACGAAATTTCCTCCCACGTCTTTCACAAGAGCGACGTAACCAGTGGGAGGTTTTTTTCTAGAATCATAATTCAAATTTTGAAGACAAAGGGCATAGCCGGATAAGCAGGTCGAATCGGCCCCCGCTGAATTTTTTGTCGGTACTTCAGGGATCAATTTGGACCCAAATGAAAGTAATTCAGTGAAAATTTCAGCTATTAATCTTAAACGGTTTCCGAGTAATTGAAAAAAAACCTATTTTTTAGTATTTTTTTTTTTTTTAATAGTAAAATTAAAAATTTTTTTTTGCTGATTTTTTTTTAAATACTTACGAGTAAAAGCTGTGAAAAAATTTTTTTTTTATGATTTCTAGACTAATAGCCGATTTTTAAACTAAAAAACAAAATTACAATTATTTTTTTTTATGCCTATTTTAAAACATGCAATCACCAAATTTGGACAGAATACGTCTTTTATACCCCTCTGTACTCAGGAATTTTTTCAATTTTTTTGGTTTGGTGCAACGTCATGAAAAAAATTAAAAACCAATTTTTTGTTAATTATTCATTAATAACTACACAGCGCCCGGTATTATTGAAAATGCGACTTAAAATTTCTGCTGGTCTTACAATTCTCGATAAATATCTAGCATGTGATAGGTAATAAATAATAGCTGCTACATGCGAACAACAACCAACTGTACGCCGACCGTTGGCACAATCACAGCAATATCGAGAAATTCCGTTAACTCCATTTTTGCCACGATGATACTCAATGAAGCAGCGATATGTTTTTGCATTAATATGCCGAGATCTTACTTGAAATCTAAGAATGTTTTCAGCCGAACTTACGTACTGAAGGCTTATATTATTATCTTCATCCATCATCTCAGCTAAGTATGACACTGCTTGAGAAAGCTGGTATGATCCTGTCAGTAAAATATGCAATTAAGTCGCATTTTCAATAATACCGGGCGCTGTGTAGTTATTAATGAAGACAGTGATGAAGATTGACGAAAATATTAACAAATATTTTGATGACCACTTACGTTTTTGATGAATATTTTTATGAATAAATACATTTTATAATTAGTTGTAAGTAGTGTTCTAAGCAGTTGAAATATAAAATAATTAACAAAAAATTGTTTTTTAATTTTTTTCATGACGTTGCACCAAACCAAAAAAATTGAAAAAATTCCTGAGTACAGAGGGGTATAAAAGACGTATTCTGTCCAAATTTGGTGATTGCATGTTTTAAAATAGGCATAAAAAAAAATAATTGTAATTTTGTTTTTTAGTTTAAAAATCGGTTATTAGTCTAGAAATCATAAAAAAAAAATTTTTCACAGCTTTTACTCGTAAGTATTTAAAAGAAAATCAGCAAAAAAAAATTTTTAATTTTACTATTAAAAAAAAAATAAATACTAAAAAATAGGTTTTTTTTCAATTACTCGGAAACCGTTTAAGATTAACAGCTGAAATTTTCACTGAATTATTTTCATTTGAGTCCAAATTGATCCCTGAAGTACCGACAAAAAATTCAGCGGGGGCCGATTCGACCTGCTTATCCGGCTATGCCCTTTTATGCTGACATTTACGCGATGCAGCAGAAAAAGCATGAGGATGACTCTGTGAGTTTTTGAAATCCAACATTAATTCTGGAAAAGCATTTTCCAGTTCCGTCTGTTCCAAGGGATTAAGAGAATAAGGTATTATTTCTCTAGGACGGCGTTGACTAAGACCGTCACGCAATTTCCCTTCAACCATTCCGATCAAATTAGGTCGGGCACTCGATTCAGGTTTCTTTGATTCCGAAATAATTACATCCCGTGTAGCTTGCTTAATATCCAAACCAAGCATATTATACATAGCACTACAGAGATCGCGATTGTTAGAGGCTAAGGTCTTATCGCCTCCAACACGCCAGTCAAGCATGGTGAAATGTTGAAGTAGGGTAATATAATTAGTTCTAGGATACATCCTAGAAACATGAACAACAAAACCGGGTTTAACAACATACCCGCTTAATGGAATATTTAAATTATGAACATAGTTATATAAATGTCCCAAGGCATTCTTGACCAAGGGAAAACGCCCGAGGCGTCGAGCAATAGGTAGTAAAGCTGAGCGTGGTACACCCACGTCAGCAAACCACTGCAAATAGCAAAAACCGTTGGCAAATTGGTCAAAAGGAGGCATTTTGGCATAAAAGAGGCAAAAGTGTGTGGATAAAACCACAAAACACTATGGCAAATAATATATATATAGAAGTTGAATTCTACATATATAATTATTGGGGATTTCCTAATTTATACTACACATATATATATATATATATATATGTGTGTGTGTGTGTGTGTGTCACCACATTTATAAGATGTTACTTTTAAAACTGTATATTGAAAAGGTATACTAACCCGCTTAAACGCGCATTAACATCTATGTGCTAGATTTTTAAGACACCATCCATTGTAAAATTTTGTAAGTGAATCGGTATATTTCCCTAACTTCCAGCCTCTTTGCAAACATTCGATTCCGTACCCTCACCGAATGTTCTTCCCCAAGAGCGTATTATGTCCTACTGATGTTATATTTCTTTCCCACAGTCTGCGTCACTTTACACCCTGCATCCTCTCGTTATATTCACCCAGCTGCCTCGGTTCCCACACCAAGTCAGCAGGTTGATCTCGATCTATACTACAACTAGCGAGTCTCCTACATTCCCTAAGCTAGTCACTTTCATCCTAGCTTTCGCACAAGTCACTTCTAATCATGTCTCTCCGTGCCAATCCAAGCCTTTGCCTCAAGCCGATTCCATTACATTGACCACTGTTATAAATCAATTACTTGATCATTGATAATAAATAAACTGTATCAACTATCGTCTACTTCCCTTTGATCCGATCCCTTCCTTCTTTTATCATTTCCTGCATTGGGACTGGCACGTAAGTGTGTAATCGACGTGTACGGACCCTAAAATAGCCAAATAACACTTTGGCTGGGCGTAGAGTGTATTCCGATAGTCACTCATCGAGGATTACACCATCTATCCCTTTGAATATCTTCACTATTTTAACACTTGCGGTAGATTGTTAAGGTATAGCTCTTTTTGTCTTAATCCTGGGTGGCTGATCCATCTTTTCAGTTTTTGTTTTTCTTCTACGTCCTTCTTTAAAATTTAAGCATCACACAACGTAACCCAAGATAAAGATTTTTGAGGTTACTTTTAAAGCAGTTGCATTTAATTTTGATTTTGTATTTATTTTTTTTTTACGTCTATATTGTTCTATTTTTGTGTGGCAGATGTAAATTAATTCAAAAAATACACTCGTTCTGAGCAGGGCCCCTACTCGGGCTGGAAAGTCACAATTAACTCACATTACACGACCTTCATGTCCACGAATTCCCTTTCATCATAACCAAGGTGAAGAAATATAACTTCAAAAAAATTCAACATTTTAATTATTCTTAAACACAACAAAACTACATTTCGTCAGAACTTGCAAATTTTTCTCGAAAAGTGTCTTTCATTACCTTCAAAATGTGTTTTTGAACATTCTCTACGGTAGATAGGACCCGAGATATTAATTCTCACAGCGGCCCACACTCTACTTTTACAATAAAATGCAATAATTCATAACTAGAGTACACAGATTTTTTGGACCATCGAAAAATATGGATCTCCTTTTGCTACGTACATTTCACGTTAAAAAAGATTATATTGATTTAAAAAATGCAAGGTCAAAAAACACCCAAAATCAACCGATTTGAGGTGGAAATGCCCGTATGCGTCTTTCGTTCGGTGAAGTGCGACAGATTTGTGTGAAGCTTTGATTCAATTTTCTGCATGCTAGAATGATCATTTTAATAGTATTTTCAAAGTGATACACCTAAAATCACAGGAAAAATAGCTAATCCGATGGCCCCTAATAAAATTCACTCAACATCAGAGATTGATTATAAAAGGCCTAACTTTGGTGTGACGATTATAATCCACGTAACTCTACGGACCCCGATGATAAAACAATTATTTTTTGTGCTTATACACAGGAGTTGACTGTTTTATGATAGGTGTCTGTAGAGTTACTTGGATTATACAAAAATCTTTCTATCACTAATGAGATAAGGTCGAGAAAAATTTCAACATTACTTGGATTCTAATCGTCACGCCAAAGTCAGATCATCTATAATCAGCCTCATTAAAATTGAATGAATTTTATTAGGCGCCATCGATTTAAGCATACGACAATTCACGAAACGTGCTTTCAATGCTTGAGATAATTACCTAAGCTAATTAAGGCACTATAATAAGGATTCGGTACAAACAACATATTGAGTTTCAAAATTTTTTTTACTGGGATATTAAAAAAACAAGGTCGGATTTTCATAGAGAGTTAGTACAAGCTTTTCTGAAGTTGCAGTTTATTTTTAATTGAAAAATATTATTTGACAACAGATTTATTTTTAATACAGATAAGATTTTCGGCCACGATGTAGTCCAACGGCTTAGATCAAATCTCGAAATATGTTCACCCGATGGACTTAAAATTTCTACAGATTCTTGATTATAAGATTTTCTATAGGGTGATCGAATAGTTTTAAAAAATGTTCCTTATAACCAACGATTAAGGTCGTTTTTACGCCGAAATTTTTCACTAGGTCACCATTTTCCCAATTTTAATGTTATCATCAATGATCTGTCCAATTTTTAAGTCGTTCGGACAAATATATTTTGAGATTTGATCCACGCCCTTCGATCACACCGCGACCGAATATCGTTTTTGTATTAATATTAAGTACGTATTATTTTTCAATAAAAAAAAAAGAAAGTTTATAAAATATTGTATTGCGTATAAAAATCGGATTTTGTACTTCTAATACCCATGTACAAAAAAGTAAAAAAATTACCTGTTTTTTTTAACCAAATCCTTATGATATTGCCTTGACGGAGTTCTCATGCATGAATATTGTTGCCATATTGTTGGATTGCCACATAATACCTGTATATACTTACAGTGTATGTGCAGTTTACACACAATCATACATTATATACAGTAAATACAACATAAATTATAATAACAGTATAACAACAATATTAATGAATAATTCTAATATGTATTAGACATATTAATACTAATTAATCCAATCAAAGAATTCGAGTTATTCAGTAATTATCAAGTATTTTAAAAATATTCACAAATATTATGTTTTACGTGAAAGCACACAATTATATAAATAAAAACTGCAACATTTCAAAAACTCATAGCTCAACAATTTATTGAAAAAATCTAGAATTATTTGCGAGTGGTTCTCTTACGTTGATCTACTTAAGAAGGGACCGAGAACAAAAAAATTAAGTGTAATTCCTAAAGCTCGGTTGAAAATGTAAGTGTTACTATTTACCACAATATAAACGTAAGATGAGTTTTACATCTTGCATAGTTCGCATATTTACGTAAAAACTTTTTCAAGTCCTATTCTAATATCGTACAAATTTGATTTTGAAACATTGGCTTTATATGGACGACGCGGCAACATCCATTAATGATTAAGCAATAATAACGACGCACAAAAAAAAATTCAGATTAAAACAAATAAATATTACATGTGGTTGTGTCTCCAATGTTTAGTGCATAAAAATAGGACGTAAGCGTTTACTTAATTTAAGAGTTTTTTTTTATACAATTGGCTTCATTACTTTTGATTCAAACTTTTACCCGGGCATTCCATCCTGATTTTTTTTTAAACGTGAAGTTGGCATTCAAACAATGGAATTCGGGATTTGTTCTTTTCGTAATCATTTACAATTTGTTTAGGAAAGTATGCGATCATTATACAGCTTATCATTGCAAACAATAATCTAAAATATTTTTGTAAGCGTGCCAACTTCTTATACACGATATAGTACAGAGTTTGGGATGTCGTCAAAAATAGAGAAAGCTAAAACATATTACAGAGACACAGATAAAGATGACAAATAGGCTGTAACGATATACATATATATTCTTTCAAGGGATGTTTCACCGAAGCAAACACGACACCATGATTACGTATTTGGTGATTATGTACTTACTTTATACAGTGATTAAGAGAGATTACTTAACAAATAAATTTTACTTTGATTACATGATTTCTTGAGGTTACAAAGAAATTGTTATAATCCTAAATAATTTCTCATGACTACCAATGATTACCTCGACGATTATTAATGCAGAATTTTATTTTAATATTACTGATTTCAGTGCGATTTCAGAGGTTACGAAGTGATTTCGGAAATACGATATGATTTCGAATGATACATACGTCAATCGCTTGGTTGAAACACTCCTTGTATTCCTGATAAATACTGGCATATAACGATATTGAAAATAACTACACATAAGTAGGATTATTACGATAAGTTGATTACGTAAGAATGAATCGGTTTAAAATGGGGAAAAACATCAACTCAAGTGATGGGATGTAACATTAAAATTTGAATAATACATAAATCACGTAAAATTCTCATACATTTTACGATTGGACGTTATCATATACATTATTCCGTAGGTATATAAATACCTTCAATAATTCTCTTATTTTTACACATGCAGTCAATTGCAGCGACAATTTTTCTACGAATTTCAAGCCTTCATTTTCAACTCGTTATTCCAATTAAGGGTCCAGTTGAAGATGATAATAAAGCTAATACATTACATCCGCTATATATCCGTATAATGTATAATGATCCTAGCAGTATAACATGGAATAAAATTTAACAGTATATCGTATCATACGCACAACATACATATACGTTCATAATGCATATGCAAGTACAAATGTGGAACACTTCGGTAGTAAACATTTAATATGTCCATCTTGATTTCATATTTTATCATACCCGTATATATTATTTATATAAGCTGGTCGCGACATGTAGGCCAGCTGGCTAATACACAGTATTGAACATAAGTTCAGACCAAACGGTAATAGTCAATATTTTCAATAATTTTACACCATCTCTCGAAGAGTATTAACATACCTTAATACTCGTCAATTTGATATAATTTCATAATCTCTACACTCGTATTCATGTCGACTTGCTCGCTACAGTTAACGCGAGAGGGTTTCAGTCAATACGAGGGATTTAATACATATTCAATATAGCAAATTTGATAACATTCAACACACTTCTTCTTTTTCTATTATCATGTTCAACGCTATAAATGACACATAAATCTCGTACAATAAAGTTCTCAAATAAGGGTGATACTTTACTTGGTCTATTGAACATCACGTTGTATTTTTTCGTTTTTTTGATTTATTTATCCCCCTGTCGATTAACGTATTTCAGACATCGTATGCGTCAAATTCGATTTTATGCACTGTTATTAGTGCGTCAAATTGCACTATTCGACTAAATGGGTGAAATTGACTTTTACGCACTAATAACAGTGCTAAAAATCGAATTATTTTACGCATACTATATCAAAAAAATATCGAATGAAATACGTGCGTAAAATTGCATGTTTCACACTTGTTGCATAATATACTATTTCGTTGTTCAATAATCAGTATAATTAGAAAGACGGATGGATAAAAAATGACGTCTTTATTTTTTCTTGGGTATTACGTGCCTGTTACAGGTTATTACAAAGTGTGACAAAAAGAAAACAAAAACAGAACGAACTGACTGCAGCTATTTAAAAGCGAGTAATTTAAATACCCGTAAAAATTCCAGCAACGAAGATAATTGTCACAGAGAAAAGTTGTTTATAACTATAATTTTTCAATACGGAAATGACAAATCAGCAAATAATAAAAAAAATATCAACATATTTATACGACATATAAAATACGAACGAGATGTGTACTCATGGTGTATCGGTCAAGAATAGTAATATACAATTTCATATTTATATTTCATATTATAGATAACATATATACATCTACATATTTACCTATATCTATAAATATAATGCATGAAGAATTTATGGTGAAATCAAACAAGATTTTGTGATCAAATTTTTTGACTTGTTTTATTTGGTTTATTCCATTCTTCCCATCGAAAAGAATACTTGTGATTTTGTCGAAATTTTCATCTCAGTTTATTCTTCAATTGCAAATTTTCAAAAGACGACTTACTGCAAATTTTCAAATGAATGCAACTCGAAAACGAAGAAATTTAAAGCAGTCTTCAACCATAGATTCAAAAAAAAAAACATATGAATAAGTAATATCTCCTCAAAATCACCAAATTTTGAATTTTAAACAAAAAAAATCGTTTTTTATCATGATGCTCTGTTTTCATTTTTTGGCGAAAAAAAATCCTGAAAATGTGTGTTTTTCTCGAATTTCAAGATAAACGTCATTATGGGCCGATCACTTGTTTTCATTTTATTACTTACTTAAATACAAATATTACAGAGTTTAAGGAATTTTTTCGATTAAAAAAAAATTTAACTGTGCAATCAGTCATTTCCAAATCTTTATTGCATGTTGATTTATATTTGTGGTGTCCAAAAAAAACATTGTCAATAGTTTTTTTGAAAACATCAAATGTCGCTGAAGGTTTGGATGTAATTGGTTGCAGTTCCAATTTTTTTATATTACAAAAAAAAATCATTTTGGCAAACAAAAATGGGACACCACTTTTAAACTTTTTGTAGAATCGATTAAATTCAAATTTAAACAAATAATGAATGTGTAACGACCATTATTCGACTCATAATGATACGTGGCTTAAAATTCACGAAAAACCAAATACTTTTCAGGTTGTTTTTCGCAAAAAAAAGAAAACGATACCATCGTGGTGGAACAATTTTTTCGTACGTAATTGGAAAAAGTTGGTAATTTTGAGGAAATATACTATTTAATTTTTCATATTTTTTATGAATTTATGATTAATCCTCAGCTGGCACGGCGGGATACTAAACGCCCCACTCTTGCTCATACTTGTTTTAAATCAATGAAAATGGACAAAAAAATATTTCAAAAATATTAAAACCAAATTTGTTTCTATTTCTTTGGAGTTTTGAATTCTTTTCTCCAAAATAACCTGTATTATCTTTTGAAAAATAGTTTAAGGACACTCTGATCATTTTTGCAATTAAAAATAACCAATAGTTTAGTCGCGATATGAATTTTAGTGGTTGGGCGTCCCACGTATGCCAGCTGTCTTATACTGGGGAAATGTGTCAACTAATGGTCAAGACGAAAAAAGAATATCTTGACTTTCTGCAATATCCCTTCGTTTTCGAGTTATATTCGTTTGAACAGTTGAAAAAGGTGAATTTATGAAAATGAATCACTGTATAAGAAAGTAAGGCAAAAAATTCGAATACATCATGAATGCTCCTTTTGAAAGGCAAAATAGCAGTAAAGTAAAGTGAAAAATAATAATAATAATAATAAGAAGAAGAAGAAGAAGAAGAAGAAGAAGATCAACATCAACAACAACAACAACAACAACAACAACAGCAACAACAACAACAAACCTCAAAGTCTTGTCTGATTTCACAAAAAATGCCCCACGCATAATAACTGAAATTGATTGTAGAAATCATTCGATAATAGCATTTTGCGCAATAAATAGATAGGTATTGCGATTTTATAATTATATGAAAAATCGATTTACAAGACAAACAACTTGAGTATAAGGAAAATTAATAACTGAGGGAGTCAAGTCTGACTGGATAGTCACGGATTGAAGAATTAGACTATTCTCGTGCGCAACCACGTGTTTGTATACAGAGAAAATGGGGAATCCTACGTAACGTACCTTTATTAATAAGTCATTAACAGCAGCCCCAATAATCTGACCTAACTTCCTTTTACAATATTGTAAATCGTGGACAACAGTTCAAGAATTTCTAATTACACGATCTGTTTGTAAAATAACAAAAAATTAAATTTGGCCAGTTCGCCTTGACAATTGAAAGATTGTGCTACAGAATATGACTGATTTGAACACTCGCCTTACAATGAAACACATTTGCTATTGTATTCGCGGAAAAGGATGTCGTCTCTATTCTGTATTGGGCCTTTCAGCGTTTTTTTTTTTTTTTTGTTTTGTTTGTGCTTAATATGCAGATAATAATAAAACGACAGTTTTCATTCATATGAATGTTCTATTTATTGTCTTTCAAGGTAAGGCATTGACATTTGAAAATAGGGAAACAGCCGTGCATGAGAATAGTACGTAAAGTTTCAATTGATTATTTTAGCTTGGTCAAGAACTTAAATCGGCAATATAAAGTTGCAATGTAAATCTATAACATAGGTCAGTAAAATATTGAAGCTAATTCAATATTAAAATTCATTTAGGTACCCCCAAATTTTTTTTAACTGTATCAAAATTAGGGGCACTTGAGTTTTCGATCAAACTCGATTAATCCAAATTTCAGGAACATGCATGAAATGTCTGAAATGGCTACTGTTTGTTTGATTTGTACCCTCTCATTTGTCATTGTTCATTTTTCCAAAAGTGGAAAAACTGATCTTAAATTATTTCGATTTTTGGCTACTTCATTGGTATTTTCATACATACATTTTTTGCTGAATTCTTCCTAAGATTTTTTTGTTTCTTATTATAGCTTGATCGTTACAATATAGAAAGTTGATGAAGTTTAGCAATGATAACATTGGCACATTTTGGAAAATCCACATATGTACCTTAGATGTATGTACATTTTTATGGAGGCAAGTGTTTTCAAACAGATTCAAAAAGCCGTACAGATTTATTTGTACATCAATTCTTTTACGTAAAACTATGTACGAATTTTCAAGAAACATTTGTAGCGAAATTTCGTCAAATCTTTGGCGTAAGCAAGTTTTATATCAATATGTTTACGTGAATTTCTGACGAGGTCGAAGTTAGTAAAGTTATCGCAACGAAACATTGGGGCAAAGGTCACTATTTTTTGAATATTATAACGATTTTGGAGGAAGTAAGATTTCGAAATATAGTATGTTTTGTTTTATTACGGTTTACTGAGTTTCACACTATTTCAAAATCGTGAAATAACGGTTTTTTCTCAGCATGAACCGTTACAATAACATTACTAACTTCGATATGATAATTTCTTATCGACCTTCACCTTTTTTATGGGATAAATTAAAGTCCGCCTGAACCGCCAAAAATAAATTGATGTGAAATTTACAGACTTTCCATTAGCAACTGTTGCAAAATATGATCTGAAAAAATAATTATAATACACCATTGCATATAGAAGTGTTTAGTCTTTCTTTTGAAAAACCTGCACAATTTTTAACCATGTTTAATTTTCCTAACTTTCCCTAGCTTTAGTCAGTAGATACCCTTAGAAAATGTGAATAAATTATGATTTTACGAGAAAAAGAAATCATAAGTTACAGGAAGTGAACAATGCTGCAAGCGTGTCGTTACATCATAGTTAGAAGTAAATAATAAAATATCTTTATATCCACAGATTTATATTGTAGCTGGCGATAGAAAATAATTTACAAAGTAATTGTCCAATTTAATCGGCACGTTACGTAGGACAATCAATACAAATTCATACAAAGTAACTTTTTCCGTGATGGAAAAAATTAATTTCACCCATTGGAACAATATGTGATACATCAGATAACACAATCATCAATATGCATACCTAAGTCTTGTTACATTGATCTGTATGGTCCTTGCATTTTTAGAAATTGTATAACTAGCGACGGACCTCCGGCAACAATTTCGGCTGGAATTTGTGAAAGTGGACAATTCTCAATTGACATAATACTGAGGTTTGTGCACAGCGCCAGTTCGAATGGTAAATTATGTAAATTGGCATTGTCATTAACATACAAGGAATCCAAATTCTCCAAGGTTCCAATTTCTTCCGGAAGGTAATTTAAATTATTTTCCCCTACACTCAAATGAGTCAGATTAGTTAGATGTCCGATAGCTCTAGGCAAGCAAGTTACCTGATTAGACTGTAATATTAATTTCTGAAGATCTCGAAGAAACCCAATTTCATTAGGAAGAGATTCTATTTTATTTTCCTCAAGATCCAGTATACGAAGTTTCCGTAGATTGGCTATACTCGCAGGAATTCGCTTCAGCAAATTATTCGACAGGATAAGAATTTCCAAGCTCTGCAAACACTGGATGTCGTCAGGAATTTTTGTAAGTTGATTTGTCCCCAGGTTCAACTCGACCATATTAGTCCAAGTACCAATATCCAAGGGCAGAGCAGTCAACTGATTTTCCTTCATGTTCAGTTTGGTAAGATTCTTAGCCCTGGAAAAAATACCGTACGGTATTTTGTCGATCTGATTGTGCTCCAAGTTGATCGAATGAACGTTTGTGAACTGGGACGGACCTCCAGATGGATAAGCAGTGAACGCATTCCGAGACAGCGTGATCGTAGTCAAGTCTGACAGGCTTGACAGCAGGCCTTCGGGCAGTTGTGATACTTGGTTACCTTCGACGCTGAATTCGTCCATCAGTTTGCAGTTGGCAAGTGACTTTGGTATGCTAGACAATCTGTTGTACCTCAACCCGAGTCTGGTAACAGCGGTAAGATTCCCAATGGTTTCTGGTATGTCAAGTAGCTCATTGTGCTGCAAATCCAATGTAGACAACTGAACGCAATTACCTATTTCTTCAGGTAAATGCTCCAAGTGATTGTGCGATACGTCAAAGGTGATCAAATGAACTAATTTACCAATACCAGCTGGGAGTTCCCTGATTTTGTTCTCTCGCAAACTTAGCATCGTTAAATTGGTCAGGTTCCTGATGCTCTCACTGACATACCTGACACGATTAAATCGCAAAAATAAGGTAGTCAATGACGTCAACTCGTACACAACGTCCGGTATTTCACTGAGCTTGTTATGCCTCAAATCCAGAACTTTAAGAGACTTTAGATTCGCCAATGTGTCTGGTAAGCTTGTAAGCGAGTTCTCACTCAGCGCCAGTGTCTTGATATTGGTAAGGCAACCAATCTCTGGCGGCAAAGTGACCAATTTATTGCCATAGAGATAAAACTCGACGAGATGCGTAAGGTCACGCACGGTGTTTGGAAGATTTGTAATGCTCGATTTGCTGAGATCCAAACGAGTGACGCACTCGTCTCTGCATCTGATGAACTCCTTAGAAACATCCAGGTCGGCTTGTATGGGTTTACCTTTCTTGGCTGTTGGTTTTGGTTTATTCGACTCCGGGTGTTTCACTGTAACGGTTTTCTTTGTATCTGTACCAGATATGGAGGCTGTTGAAAGCTTCTTCTCCTTAGAATGTTCCTTGGTATCTCGGGACAATGGCTCGACAGTATCTGGCGTGTCACCCGCCGAGCATGTGTTCAAACCACAGCCCTCCAAATATTCAGGGATATCTTGTTCCTTCGTATAAGAAGTTGTTAGTTGCTCTTGTATGTCAGCAACGTCACTTTTTCCTTCGGCCAAACAAACCGAGGAAATGTTACTCACGCCCGATCGATGTTTATTTGACTTTTTCATTTTGCGGTGACAGCGTGCCGACTTATTAGTGTTTTTATTAGGGGCCAACTTTAACAAGAAACTTTCTTCACTCTTTTTTTTTACCACATCACATATTTTTGAAATTCTTTTTCTTCACAAGTATTGACATTTTCGACAATGCTTGCACTTTTGTGCGCAAGCGCATGAGTCGCCTTACATATAGGCTGTCTTCACCAGTGGTCTTCACAGATTCATGGACGCTCCGCAAGCTATATTTATTACCGAGCGGTATAAAGCTTGGGGGGAGTACGAGAGGTAGTGCGCCAACCATGGGTGCGTTCCGATATTAGCTTCCAGTGCTGTCAACTATCTTTTATCTTATTTGCACTGCTGAGTTCGTAGTTAGCTCTGCCTCTGTCCTAGGGAGTTTTTAGCGCTGCTAGCCAATTTTGGCACGTGTTTCATGCTCATGCGTTCCGAAACTAGCTGGCAACGCTAAAAACTCCCTAGGACAGAGGCGAAGCCAGCCCCCTGACACTCGCCACTGCTCGTATACTAAAAAATTGTACCCGTCTTGTCCCCGTTTTTTAGTTCCTATACTTGGTGCTAGTAGACTTCTGACACGCTCGCTGCCCTCGCTGACAGTTCCGTATAGTTAGCAGATAAATATAACAATTATTATTTTTTATAGTTGTTATATTTAGGGAATTATTTACGCAATTTAATGCCACTATTATTATAATTTATGACATTATATTTTGTTAATAACAAATAAAAATCTGTTCAGCATATAGTTAGCAGAAAATGATTGGATATTAAATTTTTTTCCCCCGAATCAACTGGAAATCATTTGGGAAACGCGTATATAAGGTTGAAATAATTTGCGAAATAATTGTTTTATCACAAAAACACGATAAATAAGTCGATCAATTTTTCCGGTATACCCAGTTTCTCAGTCGATATCGCATACCCGATGCGCGCAATATCGTGGGGTGTGATTTGGCTATGTTGACGCCGCTCCGTGAACGGCGTGAAAACAATGATTCCGGCTGATGAATGCCTTTGCCAAGAATTTCACAAATTGCCACGAACAGACACTTTTGGCGTCTGTTTCGTCGAGTCCAAGATTTTTTCGTGGCCGTTAACTAGATAATATTTTTGGGCATAATTCAAAGTCGAGTTGACCTACGCTCTAGAAATATTTATTGATAAAACGCGTCAAATCCAAACGAATTAAGAAACAACAAAAAGTGCGAATATTTATTATTTAGTGCACAATAGGAATATGTTTTTTCGTATAGATAAGAAACATAGACATTTTCAGTCAGTAAAACAAACATTTTTTAACAATAAATAATATTAATAATGCGATAAACTACGTGTGGAAATAAATCGATTTTTACCTAACTCGAAGGTCATCCGAGAGCGAAATTTTCATCGCAGACCCTCGACAATTACCGCATTATCATAAATTGTCCAACTCCGGATGGCCCGACGAACTCAAATGTTCTTCTAGCCGACACGATGAAACTAATGTTTCCTCGGTGAATAACTTATATGGAGCATTCCACCCAAATTCGACCAGGCTCCGACTCTCACCCTTTTCGATTCGACTCGAAATTTTGTATGTCGTTCACTCACATTAGTAGAGGCTACTATATTTTTTTTACATTTTGTTTTTCTATGAAAATCTATGAAACCCAATTCAATCAATGATATGTTCTAATTGAAAAGCGGCTTTCTGACTCCAAGTGTATTGTCTAATGATGTCTTCGATCCACTCGCTTCCGGGCTCGAATTTCGTCTTGTCCTCGTATGGACGACGTTTTTTTCGAATATCGCTGGAAACATTGTAACATCACGTTACGATTGTACAAGCTTGTGAAGAATCCCTAAAAATTCTCAACCATCAACTTACACTTTGGAAATAACAATCGAGGGCACGAATTTTCCGTTCCGAGTTGTAAGTGATATTAGGTGTCAAAAAGCGTCCGAAGGTCCATCTGGACCAATTGGTTGCATCACAGAATGTACAGATGATTAGTCGATTTCCATACACTCGGTATACTGCTCGAGACGACATTCCGATCAGTTAAGCTTTCAAACAACTGCGACATGCTCTCGAAAACATCCCGTTCGACCACCGCTGATCGATAAGAAACTCGCCCATCTTAGTCATTGGAAAAGTGAAGTTCGCACAGAAAATCAGTGTGAGAGAGACACTGTCCAAGGAATTTGCTCCATCGCTGTTGCATATTCTACAGACAAAACAAAAATTTTATTGTAATTAATACGAAGATACAGGTAAAAACAAAGCGGGTCAAAATTTTACATAAGTCAAGTCATTGAACAAACATATTTTTTTCTATCGGCAAAAATTGGTATGCAATAACTTAATATTTCGTCAACAAATTATCCGCGTTGACTCATTTAACAAAGAGAAAAAATTGTGACCAGAGATTTACCTTTGGCACCTTGAAGACAGACAGCTGCCGTCGTCCTAAGCGCTTGCAGTTTGCTCTGCTGGCATCTCGCCCAGTTCGGTAGCCTGGGTAAGAACGATATTTCTCCATTGTGCACTCTGCTACCAGAAATGAACTCAAAATGAAAATTTGTGATTACACATGACAATATATGAATTTTAACCTCACTTTCATGCTCGTTTTATTCAATCCGTAAATTACAGTTTAATAAAGTATTGAAAATAGCATATGTATTTAAAAAATACCATTTTCTCACCTGCTTAGATTTAATGTAGGGCAATCAGTCACTACACCTTACGATGCTGATTTTTATCAAAAAAATCTTTAGAAAACCCGTTTATACGCGCAAAGACGAAAAGCCAAGAATGTCGTGTAAATGCAAACCCATCTCCTCTCTTTGAAGCACTAGCGCTTCCCGTGGCTGCATTTCGAACCCAACCTTTCCTCACTTTCAGGGTCCACGTTTATAATACTTTTCCTGCAGGCGTTCGGGCTCCTTTACTGTAGGCTCCATGGTCAGATGCATGGACCTAGGCCGGTATTCAAGGTCAGTGCTTAAAGACCGGACTCGAATAAGACGGTCTTATACGAGGCCTTAAGATGGCGTTTGGTTTCATAGACATCAAACATGACGGTCTTCATCAAGTCGGTTTTATACGAAGCGTAACTTACAAGGTTGCACAGTCCAGTCTTATTTGAAATAAGCATTCTCTGGAGCACGCAACATTTCCTAGTATTATCGGAACTGTAACATCCGACCGGAACGTCCGTATGTTTTATCGACTATTATTACTGGATGTTACTTTTATCAACTAACCAAACTCGAAGTACGAGAACCTTGTAACCATAAGGAATTAAAACAACGGTCTAATTATTTGGAATATCCCTAGATGGAAATAACTATGACATTCACTAACCAAAGCTTAAAAACCATGTTACGAGATCTTCGCACTACAAAGAGCTATAATATTATTATACATTATTATATACCACTATCATATTAACACCATAATTAACTAACACGATTATATCCAATTATTATATAACACTCGACAATGCCATTTGTGCATTCGGAGCTGAGAGCTACACTATAAGCAACTTACGCTATACCATATAGCCTGGAGTACAGAAGACTGTAAAACCATAGATAAATGTATAACCAATATAATGTAAAGATAGCACTGCTGCAATAATCCATAAAACCAGAGAGTGCAAAACCTTCAAAACCGGGAATACTAATTATCCAGCATGAATTATACTCTCCTCCGTAACGCCGTATTTTAGGCAACACGCGCAACGTTTTGAAGGCAATACAGATCTCCAATGTGAAGCCATACAGAGCTTCATCTAGAGAACACATTAGGAAACTTACCGACGAAACGATCGGAGGTAAATCAACTCGCAATAAACTCAAAGATACATACGTGGCAACGCCCAGTAACAGGCAACCAACAAACATAAGAAAAACATTCTAGAAGCTTCCAAGCCGATTTATATCAATATAAGAATTAATAATTGCAGAAGAGAATTATATACGAAAGCACACATGTGAACCTGCTCTAAAACTATGAATTATCAAATTGTTAAATACCCTAAATCTGTTAAGATAGTTATAGCACAAACACCTAAGAATATTCGCAGCAGCGCGATTCTAATAATGTTAAGCAAATAGCAACTATGTCTCATAAACAATCGCTATTGTACTCCAGGTGAATAACGACAGTAATCAATTATAATACATACGCAATTTTATATAGTTACACGCTATAAAACTAACAAACGACGAGTAACCAATATGACAATCTTAATATATAGACTTTGTAACGAACAGGATAGTAGGAATATTTAAGAAGTAAACAGGAACTAGAATTCAGCGCATCGTGACCCCGAAAATGCACACGGCACTAACATACACCACGAAACATGGGTCACCACTAGCGCATACGCACTGCGATTACCATATTAGAAAATAGCTGCTGAAAGCACGCCACAGGGGGGAAGAAGCACGGCAGCCGAGGGGCCAAGAGGGGCTTGCGTCCCAACAACAAATCCCACGCAGAATGGAAAATTACAGAACAACGACCCCGCACCTACACCACCGCACCAGCGCAGCGTTATACCATATGTAAAAGCTTGCAATATAGTAATAGCTAAAGAACTAAGATCACAGGCGTGCATGCGGCGAAGATGTCGTGCTGCGATCGTTCTGCGCAACGATCGACACCTATAAAAACGGCGACCGATCATCGGATCGTCCTTTTGGTTTCTACCACCAGATTCCTCATCTTGTTCCGGTACAGTCTCGCGGTAAAATCCTTTTGCCTTTTGCATTTAAACTTTTCATACAACGTTACTCTGCCCAAAAGTCCAGCGAGCTTTCAGCTCCATTTTGTCATATTAATTTAAGATCTTACACTAAGTAACTCTGTTTTTGTGACTTGAAATATTGAACTCATAAAATAAATCCAAGTTAATCAAAGTATCCAAATATATTAAAATCAATCATTCCGTTAAATCCTCTCACCAATCTACGCTGCAAGTCATCATATCCAGATTATTCTCAAAAGGTAAGCCAATTAATTAAATCTTTTATCCAATAATTACTCCTTCCTCGGTTCGTTCGATTAGAGCGACAGAATGCCCGTTGTCCGGTGTATTTCAATACTTTATCGGTAATTGGTGACCCAAACTACTGATGTGAGTGTAACTGTAGCTGTGTGAACGATTGCGATGTCTAACATCTGGAAATTTCCACCGGGTACCGTTCCGACGTCACAGGGACCACGGTCTTAACCATAGACTCATAAAGATAGACTGAGCGCTCCTATAAGAGGCACTGACAATTACATATAAGGGACAGAGATATACCGGGAGTACTACTCTCTCTTTTCAATCGGCGACATGGTGGAAGACAACGAAGCAGTGGAAGTGGAACAGCTATAGATAAAGGCGCATGATTTCACCTCATTCTCCTCTACCGCCTCGATCCCCGCCACAAATATCGTCAGAGAGAGAAAGAAGTACTCCCGGCATATTTCTGTCCTTTAAATGTTTATTTCAAGCGGCTCATAATAGCGCTCAGTCTATCTTTATAAGTCTATGGTCTTAACGGGACGGAGCATACATGCCGTGCGGGGCCGAGCCGTAAGACCATGGAGACTAAAGGAGTCCGAACGCATATGGCGGAATCGTCGAAAAGTGATTCGTGAAAGTGATGAAAGATTGTAGTTTGGGATGTATTCGCAAGCGATACCCGCGCCTGGTTACGAATAGGATACGCTGACTGAGCCCGCAGTGGTAGCGCTGCCAGGCGGATACAATCCGCGGATCGTTCATCACTTTCACCGACCATTTGGCTAGCATTGCGTTCGGACTCCTTACCTCTAGTCGCCATGCGTAAGACGAAAAGGGGTTACAGGGTTTGTAATGATTCAAATATAACTGCTCATTGTACACGGCACGATCGGATGAGGTTAGACCCAGGGAGTGGGGTACCTGGTCGCAAATTTAAGGAGAAAATTATGAGGCTTGGTCTACGTCTCTCCAGGAGGAAGGAGGTGCGGAGGTTTTCCTCTCTGAAAAGAACTCGTAATCGATCCAAAATCGACCATTTAAAAATAATAAAGTAAATCTAAACTACGAGGACATACCTATTAAATTAAAAATTAAACACTTCTAAACCCAAGCCCAAATTTAAAACGAGACGATTGTGACGGGTTTTGAGTCCGCACTAATTATGTGGAAGGGAGGAACAATTAGAGACGGGGCGAGAAAGTCGGGGCTGATAGAATAGGTAAAACTTTGTGTTTATATTTGTGAGGAGGGTACATGTATTGCGATCAGAGGGGGGAGTCGACTTAAAACTACTAAAGATACAAAGGGGTTGTAGACATCAACGGTGGCTGATCACGCCTCAGCCCTTAGCGTCACTTAATTCTAACTTACCGGTACGCGCGGGGGGGGGGGGGGGGGGGGGGGGGGGGGGTGTAGGGTGACGGGGAGTGTGAGGTAGGAACGGTCGGTATTGCGGGGGGAGGTGGTGTAGGGTGACGGGGAGTGTGAGGTAGAGAGGGTTGGTATTGCGGGGGGGGGGATGCAGATCGGCGGTAGATTGCAGGCTAACCTGATGTCGTCGGAGTGTCGGTGTAGCGGTGTTGAGGGGGAAGCGTCTGGGGTCTCGGGTCTCCTAGGTTCGTCGTTCTCTCTCTCTCTCTCTCTCTCTTAGTGGCTTTAAATCAGAAGTGCTTACAAAACTCGTTAAGACTGAAGTTGATCGGTGGCGTTTTAAGGTGGAGCAAGACCCAAACTTGATACTGAACCCGCTACCACACGACAGTGTCTTAACTCATCTTTTAGATATGTAGCAGTACCTTTTTGGCATAAGTTGTGTCACTTAGTTTTAGTTATTAAATGAAATTGTAACCAAGTATAAAATACTTTGTGATATGTATACTCTAGAGACTGTTTCTATTACTATGTTACTATGCTTACCGAAACTAAGAAATCTGCTGATATCTAAAAATAAACAAAGATGTTATAGTTAGGATTATACTTAAAATTATAAAATTATAAAATTGTTAAACTTAGCATGTAAGATCTCTTGTTAAATTTGAAGATATTTTTTTTCACTACATGTATAAATCTTATATTATGTAAATTACAAATAATATTGCTAATGTACTATCTTACTGGACTGTATGGGGTTGTACCCCATAGCCTTAATAAATTTATTCAATCAATCAATCAATCTCTCTCTCTTCCTCTTTACTTCTCGCGTGTTACTTCTTCGTAGGCGTGTTACTTCTTCGTAGGTCGCTGTCGTACTGGTGGCTGGCGCTCGGCTCAGCCGAGCGTCGGTGGGCTTCGGTTAACTTCGGGTGTTTTCCGACGGGACGGGACTCACCCGTTCGGCTCTTCCCCGCGGGTTTGGGGTTTGTTGTGACTTGCACTCTAAGTGCAACGTCACAACTCCCCCCTCCCCACGCGTGGCGAGGCCTATAGGGTGAGCCGGCTTCGGTGACGGGTTTTGTGGTCATTTCGTCTGTGTTTTCTGTGGTCGTCCGTGGTCATTTCGTCTGTGCTTTTCCATTGGGGTTGGTTTTCTTCTTTTGGTGTTTTCCGTCGTTTCTGTGCTGTCTGCTCCGATCTGTCGGGGTTAAGGGATTTGAGTCGGGTTGTATTTGCGGGGTGTGCGTTGGGTGTGGGGTTGTTGGTTGTCTTATATCTACTTATTCTACGTGGTCTCTTGTGTATTTATCAAAATTATGCTTTTTCTCTTATACTAACTTGTCCTATTCTTATATTATTTTGTACGAACTCGGGTGTTTTTCTTAATCTATTTGTACTTAAATTTTTGGTTTTTGTTCGGTGGCTCTCGTTGGTGTGGGTCTTGGTGGGTTTTTGCGTTGTTCCTTGTTCCTTGTGGCTCGTGGTTGCTTCTCCGTGGTTCTGCGTTGGAGTTTTTGGGTTGTGTTCTGTTTCTCTGGCCTCCGTCTGTCGTTGTTCGTCCGTCGGTTTGGTGTTGTCAGTTTATTTAGTGTTTTCTGTTTTGTTCTTTCTTCTGTTTACGTATTGTTTTTCGTTTTTTGTATCGTCTTGAGTCCCGTGTGGTGTGTGTGGTTGGTTGGGGTGTTTGTGTATGTTCGTCTGTGTCGGTGAGTGAGGTGGTGTCGGTGTTATTGTCTGTGTCGTCGTCCGTCGTTTGTGTCTGTTGCGTGGTTGTGTGTGTTGTTTCGATATGTATAACTGTCTTTGCGGTGGAGGTGGTGGAGTCTGTGTCGGTGTCGGTGTCTGGTGTGTTTGAGGGGTGTGTTTTGTGTGGTGCTGTCTGGTGTGTGATGTGTGGTTGGTGTGTGGAGGTGCTGGCTTCTGTCTCGTCTGTGTTCGTACGTTGGTGTGCCCGTCTGATCATGTGTCTGTCTCTTTCTGCCCGTAGTTTGTCGTCCAGGGTGCTTGTCGCTTGTAGGTTTGCAATGATTGCTATTATTTCTGGGGGTGGTCCGATGTGTTTTTTGTCTGTCTGTCTTGTCTGCGTTGGTTCTGTGCGTGTGTCCATGTTGGCAAATGTTTGTAGGATTCTGTCTTCTGTTGTCTGTGGTCTCGTGAGTCTGGTGCGTGTCCATAAAGGGGGTGATGCGGGGGGTAGTGTGTGTCGTGGTGTTGGTGTCGATGTGGGGTGTGTGGTTGTGTGGGGTGTTTGTTTGTTGGTGGGTGGGTGTGTTGTCGTATGCGTGGTTGTGGTTCGTGTGGTTTGGGTGACTGTTGGTGGGTGTGTGACAATTTGTGATGGGTGTTGTGTTCTGTGTTTGTTTGTGTGCAGGTCTGTATGTGTTGTGGGTATTTTGTGCCCCGGACGAGCCCGTTGCACTTTGGGCATTGCCTTGGTCCGGAGAGTGTAACTGTGTGTGTGTTTGTGAGTGTCTCTGGGTGGTTGTGGGTGCATTGGTTGTTGTGTGTGTTGCTGTCGTGGCGTTCTTTGTTACCTGTGTGTGTGTAGTGGGTGTCGGTAGTAGAGTTCGTCGGGTCTCTGTCTGGTGTGTGCCGTCGCGTCCGTATCTGTGTGGGTGTGGGGCCTGTCCTGGTGTTTGTAGTAGTGGTGTTCTCTCTGTGTTTGTTGTTGTTGTCGTCGGTCTCGTCAGTCGTAGTGTCATCAGGGCCGGTATTCTTGGTTGTTTGTTTTCCATGTTGCCTTTCTGTGGGGTGAATACACATGTTAGTTTATTTTCGAGATGTGTTATCGGGCGTGGTTCTTTTATTGCTTATTTGATCATGTATATAATTTTAGATCTTCTATGTGACATTTTCCTATATTTTTACCGCTTTCTGTTGTCAATTCGTATATTGTGGGTGAGATTTTCTTCGTTATTATGTATGGGCCTATGAATTTTTTACTTAGCTTTGCTGCCGTTCTTTCTGGTCCGGATGAGAGTGTATGGTTCTTTTTCAGTACTCTGTCTCCTTCCTTGAATTGTATGTCTCGTCTTCGTAGGTTGTAGTAGTGCGCTTGTTTTTCGTTTGCTTCTATTAAGTGCCTCTGTACTTCGTCTCTAAGTGTTTGTAGTCGTCTCAGGTGATCTGTCCATCTGTCTGTGTCTTGTGATTCTATTTCGTCGTCGTTCTCTAATTGATTTCTTAGGCATTGTGTAGGATTTAATTCCCTTCCTAGGTTCAAAAAGGCTGGTGTGTGTTTAGTTGATGTGTGTGTACATGTATTGATTGCGAATTGTAAGTCTTGTAAGTGTATGTCCCATTCTGTGTGGTCGTTGTTTACGTAGGCTTGGATCATTGTTTTAGCGGTTCTGTTGACTCGTTCTACGGGGTTGGCTTGTGCGTGGTATGGGGGGATTGTTGCGTGTCTTATATTGAATTTTTGTGTCAGTTCGCGTATGAGTTTGTTTATGTATGGTGTGCCGTTATCTGTTAGTAGTATGCGTGGTGTACCCCACCGTGATATTACGTGTGAGTGGAATGTCTGTTCTACTGTTTTTGCGTTTGCTTTGCGTATCGGTATAATTTCCACCCATTTGGTGTATAGGTCTTCGAAAACTATGATGTATTGGTTTTTTTGTTTTGATAGTGGGAGTGGGCCCATGATGTCTGAGGCTACTACTGTCCACGGTTCTTCTATTATTCTTGTACCCATTAGCCCTGCCGGTCGCGTTTGCATTGTTTTTATTCTTTGGCATGTGTCACATTTTTTTATGTAATTTACTGTGTCTCTGTACATACCTGGCCAATAATATTCTTTGGCTACTCTTTGATATGTCTTTTCGATCCCTAAGTGGCCTGCTTGCGTTACGTCGTGATTTTCGTGTAGTATGTGTGTTATTTTGTCTTTGGGTATTACTAGTTTCCATGGGTTTGTGTCTGGTAGGAGGTTTGAGTGTAAGGGGTTGGGGCGGTGGAAGTATAGTTGTTTGTTCCTGATTCGCCATGATTCGTTTTTCTCTGGGCGTGTTTGTACTTGTGTTTTCTTGTATGTGTACCATTTGTCTGTCGTGTCTTCTATTGTCTCTATGTGTTCTTCGTCTTCGTGTCGTCTTGAAAGTGCGTCTGGTACGTCGTGCATTGTACCTTTTCGGTGTGTAATGTCAAAGTCGTATTCTAATAGTTCTAGTGCCCATCGTGCAAGTCGGCCTGTGGGGTTTTTTAATTCTCTTAGCCACTTTAGTGCGTGGTGATCTGTAATTACTTTAAAGTGGTATCCTTCCACGTAGGGTCTGAATTTTTTTATGGACCAGAGTACCGCCAAACATTCTCTCTCAGTGGTGGAGTATTTTCGTTCTGCCTCGCTTAGCGCACAGCTAGCGTATGCTACGACATGCTCTTCGTCATCGAGAGATTGTGTTAGTACGGCACCTATCCCTGTTCTGCTAGCGTCTGTTTGTAGTGTGAATGTTTGTGTGTAGTCTGGGCATGCGAGTGTGGGTGGTGATGTGAGTGCGTGTTTGATTGTGTTCATTGCGTTTTCTTGTTCTTCTCCCCAGTGCCATTTCTGGTCTTTTTTCAGTAGTCGTGTTAGTGGTTCTGTAATGTGTGCGAAGTTAGGTATGAAGCGTCTGTACCATGATGCCATGCCAATTAGTCTCCGTAATTGTTTTATTGTTTTTGGGCTTGGGTAGTTTTCTGTGGGTTGTGTTTTGTCGGGGTCTATGTGTAGTCCGTGTCTGTCTACTATGTATCCGAGATATTTTACTTGTGCGCATCCGAATTCGCACTTCTCTGGGTTTATTGTTAGTCCCGCGTTTGTAATCCTTTTGAGTATTTGTTCTAGTCTTTGTAAGTGTTCGTCAAATGTTTGTGTTACTATTATTATGTCGTCTAAGTATGCGAATGCATATGGTTCGCATTCTGGGCCTATGAGTCTGTCTAGTAGTCTTTGGAATGTCGCCGGTGCGCCTGTCAGTCCGTATGGCATTCTTTTAAATTGAAATAAGCCCATTCCCGGGACTGTGAAGGCTGTTATGTGTTTACTGTCTTCGTCGAGTGGTATTTGGAAGTATGCTTGGCTTAAGTCGATTTTTGATATGTACTGTGCTGTCCGTAGTTTGTCTAATATTGCTGTCATGTATGGTAGTGGGTATGCATCTTTTTTTGATACTGAGTTTACTTTTCTGAAGTCTAAACAGAAACGATATGTGTTATTTGGCTTTTTTATCATGACGATTGGGCTCGACCATTCACTTTCTGATGGTTCTATCACGTCTTCTCTTAACATTTTGTCTATTTCTGTGTGGATGGCTTCTCTAATTTTTGGTGATACCATATAATATCTTTGTTTTATGGGTGCGTGTCCTTATGTGTCTATTTTGTGTTTGATTAGGTGTGTTAGGCCGAGTTGGCCTGGTAGTGTTGAGATTTTCTGCTGTATTGTCGTCTGTAGTTGTGTGTGTTGTGATTGTGTGAGTTCTTGTATTCCTGCGTATATCTGTGGTTCGGTTTCTTCGTCCGTTTGTGTGTCGTCTGTTGTGTGTGCGTTTGTGGGTATGATTTTTTGATTTGTGATTTGTGTGTTCTGTGGGTTGTCTTTTGGGGGGGTGTTTTCCGGTGGTGTCTTTGTGCTGGGTAGTGTTGGGGTTAGTGGTTTTTGTTTTATGGTTGTTTTTTCTGTGTTTTTGTGTCTTTCTGTTGTTTTCGGGTGCGTTTGTTGTTTCGTTGCTTCTAATTTTTCTGCTGCTTTTGCTTGTTTTGTGTGTGTTTGTATTGATCGATGTCGTATTTTTCGTGTTTGATGTATTTGTATGTATTCTTTGAGTGGTGTTGGTAGTTCTTGTGGTCTGGCTTGCATGTGGTAGTGTGTCTGTAGGTCGTCTATAAGTGACCATGTGTTTTCTCCATAATTTATTTGTATTCCAAATCTCATTAAGCCGCTGTTCCCAATGATACAATGCGAGCCTAAGTTTGGTATTAATCCGAAATTAATTTTTTTTGTTATGTTGCCGAGGCGTATTGGGAGTGTTACTGCTCCTTCTATCGTCACCTGTGTTCCGTTTCCCATTGTAGCTGTTCTGTCGGGCGTGTCGTCTATTGGTGTGTCTGTGTTGTGTAGTATTTGTATTATTTCTGTGCCTAGGTATGAGTGTGTTGCGCCTGTGTCTATTAATGCGTTAAATTCGTGACCGTGTGTTTCGATTCTGATGTGGAATCTACTTTCAGTTCTGTTGTTATCTGTTGTCGGTGCTACTGTCTCGGGTGTGTTGGTGTTGTTTGTGAGGCTGCCCTCCACCCTTGCTGGGTCAACCCTTACTTGTTTCCCTGGTTCTGTACCTGTGTGCATTGCCATCTGAAGTGTCCGGGTTGGTTGCAGTTAAAGCATCTGCGTGGTGTTGTGCCTGTGTTTGAGTTCGTTTGTGTTTGTTGCTAAGTGTAGTGTGGTGAGTTATACGTGATTGCGGGGTATCGAGTCTGTTGCGTGTTTTGGTTTGTTTGGTTTCGTCGTATGTTGTCTGTGAGTGCCGGTGGTATATTTGGTGTTGGGAGTATTGCTGGGCGGGGTTGTGTTTGTGCGTACTTGTATGGGATGTATTGTGTGTGGTGTGTTTGGTGTCTGTAGGTTTCTTGTGGGTGTGTGTAGTTATTTAATATTGTTTGTCTTGTGTATTCCCATTCGATGTTTGCTTCCCATTCTTTCGCGGCTATTTCCAGTTGGTCGAAGTTCGCGAAGTCGTATGGTTTTATGTATGCCTTGTATTCTATTTTCATGTTTCTGTATGCCAAGTCTAATTGTGTTCGTGGGTGGTATGGTGGTTTTAGTTGTGATAGTAGTGTTCTAAATTGTATTAGGAATTGTGTAATTTTTTGTGTTGGTCCTTGTACGTAGTTTTTGATTTTTTGTTCCAGTCTGTCCCTGTGTTGTATGTCTTGAAATGCGTGTGTAATGTCTCTGTCGAATTCTTCCAGTGTTCGCCATTTGCCTCTATTTAATCTGTACCAGTTTTTTGCGTCACCTTCGAGTATCGGGCTGAGGTTGTTGATTAATTGTGTATCGTGTATTTCGTATCCCGTTTGGTAGTCGCGGAGATTTTGTAAAAATTCGTGTATGTTTTCGTTTGTATTTCCTGAGTATTTTATGTTCCATGTTTGTATTGTTTTCATTGCCATTGCTGGCTGATTCCAGTATGTACTGTTCGGGTTTGGTGTGTGGTTTAGGTGTGTCGTGTTTTGGTTGTTTGTGGGGTGTATTGACTGTGTGCTGTATAGGTGTTGTGACGTTGCACCTAGAGTGCAAGTCATAACAAACCCCAAACCCGCGGGGAAGAGCCGAACGGGTGAGTCCCGTCCCGTCGGGAAAGACCCGAACGTAACCGAAGCCCCCCCGACGCTCGGCAGAGCCGAGCGCCAGCAGCAGTACAATCACGGCCGTCAAAGCAGCAACACCGGAGAAGCCAAGAATACGAGCAGAAAGAGAGAGAGAGAGAGAGAGAAAGAAAGAGAGAGAGACACAATTACACACACACCGATACACCCCGCTACACGCACGCCGACGACTCCAGGAGAGAGAACCAGAGAGACACAACTACACTCCACCACACCTCGATACCCACACACACACGCCGACGACACCAGGTTAGCCTGCATTCTACCGCCGATCTGCTCCTCCCCTCGCAATACCAACCCTTTCTACCTCACACTCCCCGTCACACTACACCCCTTCCCCTCGCAATACCAACCCTCCCGACCTCACATTCCCCGGCACCTCACACACTCCCCCCCCCCCCCCCCCCCCGCGCGTACCTGTAAGTTAGTATTAAGTAACGCTAAGGGCTGAGGCGTGATCAGCCCCCGTTAAAGTCTACAACCCTTTTGTATCTTTCGTAGTTTAAGTCGACTCACCCCCCCGATCGCAACGCATGTACCACCTCCCCCTTTTTCACAAATACACACACCAAGTTTTACCTATTATATCCGCCCCGTCTCTAATTGCCCCCCCCCCCCCCCCGCCCCCATATTATTCGTGCGGACTCAAAACCCGTCACAGTGTGGATCTTCGTATTCGTTTCTGTCGCTTGGTAGTGCTCCGAGGTCTATTAGGTTTTGTATAAGTCGTGTGTTACGTGTGTTGGTGGCTAAAAATGTGTCTGTTCCCGTGAAGTGTCGGTTCGTTTGATTGGTTATTACCGTGTTAGTTTGCGTGTGTGTAGGTGTTGGGCTGATATTGTATGTTTGTGTGGGGTTTGTTGGTTCTGGGCTTTCTTGATGTTGGATTTGTGTACTATGTAAGTTGTGGGTATTCTCTATGGTAGCTGCATCAATTATATTTATTGCTTTTGGTGAATTTATCGTGTGTCGTCTATTTATTTCCTGTGGTTGGGTCGGCGTTTGTTGGTCTCGTGTCGCGCGCGGCTCGCTCTGTGTCGAGTTGTTTTGGTTGCGTTCGGGTGTGAGTATGTCCATGTGTTCGCGCGCTAGGCCTTGCGGTTCTCTGTGTCCTTGGTCTGCCATTGTGTGTATCGTGTTTGGTAGTGTGTGTGTCCAACTGTCTTTATTCGAATTTTCGTGACTGTGTAGCTTTGTTTCGTGAGTCTATGTGTACTTTGTTAGCGTTTATTCTTGTGTTTTGTCTCTTAATTGTTCGGATTTGGGGTAAAAATGTGGGTAATTTACGTTGGGCGCCAATTTGTGACGGGTTTTGAGTCCGCACTAATTATGTGGAAGGGAGGAACAATTAGAGACGGGGTGAGAAAGTCGGGGCTGATAGAATAGGTAAAACTTTGTGTTTATATTTGTGAGGAGGGTACATGTATTGCGATCGGGGGAGGGAGTCGACTTCAAACTACTAAAGATACAAAGGGGTTGTAGACATCAACGGTGGCTGATCACGCCTCAGCCCTTAGCGTCACTTAATTCTAACTTACAGGTACGCGCGCGGGGGGGGGGGGGGGGTGTAGGGTGGCGGGGAGTGTGAGGTAGGAAGGGTCGGTATTGCGGGGGGAGGTGGTGTAGGGTGACGGGGAGTGTGAGGTAGCGATGGTTGGTATTGCGGGGGGGGGGGGGGAGGGGGATGCAGATCGGCGGTAGATTGCAGGCTAACCTGATGTCGTCGGAGTGTCGGCGTAGCGGTGTTGAGGGGGAAGCGTCTGGGGTCTCGGGTCTCCTAGGTTCGTCGTTCTCTCTCTCTCTCTCTCTCTCTTCCTCTTTACTTCTCGCGTGTTACTTCTTCGTAGGCGTGTTACTTCTTCGTAGGTCGCTGTCGTACTGGTGGCTGGCGCTCGGCTCAGCCGAGCGTCGGTGGGCTTCGGTTAACTTCGGGTGTTTCCCGACGGGACGGTACTCACCCGTTCGGCTCTTCCCCGCGGGTTTGGGGTTTGTTGTGACTTGCACTCTAGGTGCAACGTCACACGATATAGAACGAGAAATAATAAAAGTGCAATACACAAATATAGTGCCTTGACGAAAGACGGTTATTGACAATTATTTATAATCTCAAGCATATCCACCAATTTTAACCATATACACCGTTTTAAACCATATACACCTGGAATGAATGAATTGTGGAATGGATGAATGAATGAATTTTAAACCTAATGACGGCTCATGTGTGGATATGTTTATAAATAAATTAAAATTTTCACTTTACTACTCATAGTTTATAAAAGATTTTTAATATTGATTTTGAATAATTTTTAATTTTCAAATAATCTTATAGGTTCCGCCATCTTGACCACCCCACTCACAGTGCCATCTGTCGAACAAAATTTGAAGTTTTAATGGAATACGAGACAATAATCGATTGCTATAACTTATGAAATTTATCGATTATAATACATACAATTTCAATTGGGAAAGGGACAGTCATTAGGATCACGAATAAAAATACGTACTAATTTTTATTACTTGAGTTTACAAAGTCATTGCCCTTTGACAAGCAAAAGTTTATTAAAGTTCTGCCTATCACTAACATTAGTTATCATATTTTTACCAATATAAAATAATTGGGTTTCAACATATTTTTGAAAAATTGCCCGAATTAAATACACTCGATGATTATACCGTGCGTCCATGAGGAAAGTGCGCACCTTATGCGCGTGCGTCAAGTCGTTTGAATTTTATTGGCTGACAGTTACCACCTGATTGAGCAGCCAACGCAATACCAATCGCAATTGTCAGAAAGTGGTCAGAGCCCACAGGTTGTAACATCCGACTGGAACGTCCGTATGTTTTATCGACTATTATTACTGGATGTTACTTTTATCAACTAACCAAACTCGAAGTACGAGAATCTTGTAACCATAAGAAATTAAAACAACTGTCTAACTATTTGGAATATCCCTAGATGGAAATAACTATGAAATTCACTAGACAAGGCTTAAAAACCATGTTACGAGATCTTCGTACTACAGAGAACTATAATATTATTATACGTTATTATATATCACTATCATATTATCACCATAATTAACTAACACGATTATACCCAATTATTATATAGCACTCGGCAATGCCATTTGTGCATTGTGAGCTGAGAGCTATACTATAAGCAACATACGCTTTACTATATAGCCTGGAGTATAAAAGACCGTAAAACCATAGATAAATGCATAACCAACGTAATGTAAAGATAGCACTGCTGCAATATCCATAAAACCAGAGACTGCAAAACCATCAAAACCGTGAATACTAATTACCCAGCATGAACTATACCTTCTTCCGTAACGCCGTAATGTAGGCAACACGCGCAACGTTTTGAAGGCAATGCAGATCTCCAATGTGGAGCCATACAGAGCTTCACCTAGAGAATACATTAGGAAACTTACCGACGAAACGAAAACGTTCTAGAAGCTTCCAAGCCGATTTATATCAATATAAGAATTAACAATTACAGAAGGGAATTATATACAAAAAGCACACATGTAAACCTGCTCTAAAGCCATGAATTATCAAATTACTAAATACTCTAAATCTGTTAAGATAGTTATAACACAAACAGCTAAGGATATTCGCAGCAGCGCGATTCTAATAATGTTAAGCAAATAACAAACTATGTTTTATAAACAATCGCTATTGTACTCCAGGTTAATAACGACAGTAGTCGACTATAATACATATGTAATTCTATATAGATACAGCTATAAAACTAACAAACGACGGGTAACCAATATGAAATATGGGCTTTGTAACGAGCAAGATAGCAAAAACATTAAGAGGTAGACAGGAAGAAGTTGAGTGGCTGAGGGGGGCCAGAAAGGGGGCTGGTGCCTCAACGAAAAGCTCACGCAGTTCGGAGAACTACGGAACAAAGTCCACGCACCTACACCACCGCACCAAGCAGCGTTATGCCATACAAGACTCCATAATATATTATACCATACGTAAAAACCTACAATATAGTAATAGCTAATGGACTAAGATAACAGGCGTGCATGCGCGAGGATGTCGTGCCCTAATTAGTTCCTAGAAAAAGGAGGGAGGTGCGCAAAGGTGACCAAAAAACTAAAGAGTGGGATCGTTCTGCGCAACGATCGACCCCTATAAAAACGGCGACCGATCACTCGATCATCCTCTTGGTTTCTACCTCCAGATTCGTCATCTTGTTCCGGTACAGTCTCGCGGTAAAATCCTTTAGCCTTTTGCATTTAAACTTTCATACAACGTTACTCTGCCCAAAAGTCCAGCGAGCTTCAGCTCCATTGTGTCATACTAAGTTTAAGATCTTACACTGTGTAACTCCGTTTTTGTGACTTTTAAATATCGAACTTATAAAATAAACCAAAGTTAATCAAAGTATCTAAATATATTAGAGTCAGTTATTCCGCTAAAAACCTCTCACCAATCTACGCTGCAAGTCATCACACCCAGAATATTCTCAAGAAAGGTAAGCCAAATTAAATCTTTTATCCAACAATTACTCCTTCTTCGGTTCGTTCGATTAGAGCGACAGAATGCCCGTTGTTCGGTGTATTTCAATACTTAATCGGTAATTGGTGACCCAAACTACTGATGTGAGTCTAGCTGTAGCTGCGTGTGAATGTTTCCGGTGTCTAACATCTGGAGATTTCCACTAGGTACCGTTCCGACGTCACAAGGTAGTGGTGTGCTCCTAAGAACATTTTCTGATTTTTTTTCAGAATTTAAAAAAATTCATAGCTTAGAAACTAGATCACGGCCCATGATGAAGTTTATACAAGTTTTTGAACAGTAAGAAAGAAACATCCTCTGAAATTTTTGTTAAAAAAAATTATGCCGCTTTTGAGAAATCTGAAAATCTAACATTCTTTGAGCTTTCACGGGTTTCCAGCAGCTCCGATAACTTTTTGCATAATTTACAACTTTTTTCATGGAATCAATAGTTTTTGAGCAATACTTAATTACAATTCGAACGTTTCCAATTTCCGCACATATTATACCGAATGCTAACGTCTAAGCGTCGTCGAGTAAGAATCTTTAAAAAATCCCAAACACTCTCGACAAGTAACAGAAAGTTTTCACGAAGTTTAAACAAATTCAAAGAGGGTCAGTCTTATGGGCAGGTCGATCTGACGTGGAAAGCCCCCTATACAGTTGCAGGCAATCTAGTTCTACGACGTTATGATGTGTGTGAGGAATGTCGGAATGTTCTCCAAAATAATAGCGAATACTCGTCTTCAACATCAAAGTTAGTCGACGTGAAGTCCCGAGGGCGACTAGTACACGCTAATACACATTTCGTAAAGCTAATAACGTTTGTTGAGTCTTGCTTCGCTAAACACGCTCGCGATAAAAATGTCTTTAATTTAACACTAGCTGAAATACTTTCTAATTATAATTTTACGTTTCCCTGCATGAAGCATGCTTCTAAAATATTCTCCGTCTCTATATTTTATTATATTATACGGCTAAGAATGCGTCAACTCACGTATCAAGAGAATCAAATGAAACAAAAATGTTTCGTTGTACAGAATAAAGTGGCTAAATTGAGAAAAGAATAATATATTTTGTACATATGTAATGCGTCCATTACTTTTTGTATTCCTATCTATCCTCTGTTCCTCTACTTTCACATTCACATAATCAAACAATTGTTAAAAAATACAAATTTACAGACGAAACATTACGCCAGAAAAATTAACAGTACTATTAAAACAAAATGGTATTGGGTTACCTGCGTCGACCACGAGCGAGACAAGCACTCTTCCACTGCACTACTAGTCGATACTATATAAATTCATGTATTAGTGTCTCAAATGTCGTGTACCCCAGCTCAGGATTCACAGTTTGTCTCACAATTAATAAACTTAACTTCTTTTGACGATAAAAAATAATTATTCTTGCCAAAAATTGAGCTATAAAAAAACTATGACATCTGAAAATGTCATGATATTTATTACTGCAAAAGATCGTGTACATATATCAAATACATATTCATTATAATCCTACGCATATTTCGTTCGTAAAGAGAAATATTAGGATTTGATGAGCATTGCACTCATTTTTGATTGATTAAAAATATAATATTGTTGACGTTCTGTTATAACACAGCTATTTAAAACCATCTCTTGCCTCTTCCCATTCTAATTGAGTGGCTTACCACAAGGTTGCACTGCTCCAAGTGGCGGAAATAAGCACTACCCTTTGCCATATTATTTGAGTCACCTCCACCTTACAAGTTACCAGGCCTGTATGTAAGACCACACTGGATTGGATTAAGCGTGGTGCCGTCACGCCAATTGAACGGTAGCCATTTTGTACAGATTCTTGTCACTTCATATATATATATATATACGTGATATAGGTATGTATGTGTATATAATCGATTGCGATGGAAAATTACAGTAACAATTATTGAGGTAACAATGAGTACCTGCGTTTTTTGCAAAACAAAGCAATCAAAATATTGTGGGCGATCATTTCACAAGTGAGTATACAACGCTGAAGCGTTCTGCAAATGATAACTTGCAGAGGTTATGTCAGCATACAAAGTATTTACTAATTATATTTAACGAGTATTATAACGTACGAATCGTGTCAGTAAAAATTCACAATATTTGAATTATGAACCGATCTTATTATAATTGAAATTGAAAACTCGGGTATTATTGACTCAGGGATTAAATTATAATTCGATATGTAGATTTCCCGTGAAAGATGTGTTGCGCCTTCAGCAGTGGTTAAAAGAAATGAAGAGGAAGGACTGGAAGCCAAACCGAAATAGCACATTATGTTCAGCTCATTTTACAAATGACTGCTTTGATAGGACAGGATTCCTAATTACATTGAAAAAGAACAGTGTACCAACTATATTTGACAACCCAAAATCAGAGTGTTCATCTTGTCACCGATTAAGGGAATATGGACGTGGCTATTCATTCTTCAAGTAAGTACCGTTACTCAATGCAACATAACGTGTGAATTTATAAATTTAAACTTTGCCTGTTTTGTAGGTTCCCATTGGATGAACCTGATATTATGAAACAGTGGATCGCAAATATAAACATTGGACCGTGGTCTCCATCAAGTGATAGCTTTCTGTGTTCCGACCACTTTGAACCCTCTTGCTTTCAGAAGAAAAGTAAAAATTATATAACTTTACGAAAAGGAAGTATCCCAACGTTATTTGGTAAGATCTGAAACTATTAATCCCTTTTAGGTCAGAGAAAACTTAGTGTGCATAAAGACACGTTGATGTGATGCACTATTGTGTCAATGCCGTCGAAGCGATTAATTACCTACAGATTATAAAGTGCTCTGTTACAGAAAAATCGTATGTGACACATTTCTGTGTATTTCCATTGTCGTTATTTATTAGTAACTTATCTGTAGGTGAAAACTTGCAGCAGACCGAACTTCAGGATAAATCCGATCGGCCCACCACAGTGAATGTAACCAAATTACATGATCTTGATGAGCCATTGTCTACCACAGTAAATACAACCGAAGTACATGATGTTAATAACCTATTGTTTTCAGGTAATTGTATTATTCTTAAATGTTGTTAGGTTTACCGATGTTTTTGTCTTCTGTTCAGTAAAATTGAATCCAAGATTTTATTGTCTCCGTAGATGTAACAGACCAGAATGCCAACGCCATTGTCTCTGTAGATGTAACAGAGCAGAACGCCAACGCCATAGAAACTGATAGTGATCATCTTAGTTTGAGTACTAACCTCCTCAGCTCAAGTAATAGTATGTGAAAATATTACTTAGTATACCACTTGTTACAGAATCATGGAGGAAATACGAATCTTAATTCAATTCAAAAATTATTTTTAGGTGACTCTAGGGATAACCTGAGTACTAAGTTGACACCAACAAGCGTATGCATTGATACGCCGAGAAGTTCGAAGGCAGTCTCACATGATCATTGCTACACACATAGTCCGAGGACCACTATAAAGAAACTGTTTCAAACCAGGGCCATTCTGCATGTGAAAAAAAAACTTATAAAATCACAAAGAGAATACATAGGTCGCTTAAAAAGACGAGTAACATCTTTGCAAGATATCATTACCGAACTTCGAAATGAAAGGTTGGTATCTGAAAATGCGTTGAGTTCCTTGGAATCAATACCGGACGAAGGTGTTTCGGAACTAATTGAACGTGCTGCTAAAAATGGTAAAGTACGTATTACAAGAAAAAAGTATCCGCCTGCACTTCGTTCTTTTGAAGGGTAAGAATTCTCGACCTCATGGAATATATTATTGAATCTTGGTGAGCGGTCAATTATATGTATAACGTATTTTTTGTTAACGTTTCGACCCGGATATGGGCCCTCCTCAGAACGATTAATTTATTTATTCAACTGTCAAGAACAAAATAAATTTTTTATAAGAAAAGTACAATCAGACATTAAATACTATAGATGTAATACTCTTAAGGCTATTGTATATTATAGGTTAGTGAGTACAAATTGATTAATTGTTAAAAAAAGGATAGGCTTAGAGAATAATTTACCTTTTTATAGGAAGGGGATTAAGATACAAGTCGAATTCATAAAATACAATTTGTCGAGCCAAAGTTCTTCGAGTAACGGTAGTCATTGTCGGCTCGTCCGGTTGTTTAAAGTGTAGGAGTTACAAATTGGAGGTAATTAATTAAAAAAACTATGTATCATCACTGTCTATATGTCAATGTATTAAAAAGTTTTAAAGAAAAGTTTTTATAGCAGTTAAATTAGTTTACACAATGTCCAAGAAAGTGGTATTGGGATCTTTATGACCCTGTTCTCCATGTCTAACAAAAATTTTGTTGAACCGATTGGGTCAACTGGTGAATAACGAGTGATGGGAGAAACAAATATGATCCAGAGTGAAGGTGAACCAGATATAAACATATATAAAAAAAACAAAAAAAAAAATTATGTAAAAAAACTGTGCCACGGGGACAATAATTTTATGTGTATAGTTAAGGTTAAACAATGTGTGATATGTGGGCGGAGATTAGCTGTTTGTAAATATTGCTAAGATGTTCAACATCTTGTCTAAGGTTAACGGAATTAGTGTGTCCTACAATATTGCACATTTCTAGTAATAACCTTTTATAATAATTAGGTTCTTCACAGAGGATGTTTGTATTGTCATAGCTAAAAGTATGTTGTTTATTGGTCACATGTTTTGTTAGAGCAGTGTGACGTTCTTCATTCTCATGTACATTGCGTTGATGTTCTTTAATTCTGGTGTTTAGATGGCGGCCAGTTTGTCCGATATAAACTTGATTGCAATCATTGCAAGGTATTTTGTACACAACATTGGATCGTTTGCCCATGGGGATCCTATCTTTTCCCGAATCAAAGACTATTTGTAAGTCTTTTGAATTTTTTCCCACAAACTTGACAGGTAGGTCTATTGTTGTCGTCTGTGGGAGCAGAGTCAATATTATTGTCAAGTAAGTTGTTTATATGGGAGCGGCTCTTATTTATATGTTTGTGTAATAGGCCGTGAGGATAATCATTCCATCTTAATATATTATATATGAGTGACAGATTTTTTTCATGGAATTCTTGAAAGTTTGATGGCTCGGTCAACAAGATTAAAGATGGTACCTATCTTGTAGGACATCGGGTGGTGGGAATTAAAATTCAAATATCTTTGAGACCAGGTTTTTTTGTGGAACCAATCTGTTTTGATTTTAGTGTTGTTGTGTATCAGCAATAAATCTAGGAAATTGATGGCGTTATTATCTTCCATTTCAATGGTGAATTATAGTCGTAGATGATATTGGTTGAAAATATTCAGTGTGTAATCTATTTTTTCTTTAGGGACTGCAGTTAGAATATCGTCAACATATCGGAAGTAGAAGGGTAAATCAAAATCTAGATTGCTAATGCATGACCTTTCTAGGTCTTCCATCACAAGATCTGACAGGATTGGAGAGAGAGGGGATCTCATGGGCAACCCGAATTGTTGTGCATATGTGTCATTGTTAAATTTAAAGATTGCCGAATCGAAACAAATGTTTAAGGCTTTAGCTAGTTCACTGAGTGGAATTGGGATCTTTTTATCTAGAGAGGCCCAACGGTTATTTACTGCGTGCATAGCAAGGTCTGTCGGAACATTGGTGAAAAGAAATATTACATCTAGCGATATTAAAATGTAGTTGTCTGGAATAATCAATTTTTTTATTGTTTCAACTAAAGTAAAGCTATCTTTGACTCTGGAGGTGGGGGGTCTCGTCTCTTGTCGCCTCTGATCACTGTTTTCATATTTATTTATAATATTTATCCACATGGTTTTAGTTTTTACAGTCACAACACGTGTTTTATTTTCATACAAGTGCGAATTATATATGTGGCAATAAAATATATTCAGTAGTGATTTAAATTGAATATTTGGATTAATATTATTTACTATTTGTGAATATTAGTGAAAAAATTGTGCTAAAATACTTTTTCAAGTGCTCCAATATAATTGAGGTTAGTTATCCGTATGTATTATTTATTGATATAAATTAAAATATCATTATTTAATATAATTAATATTAAATATTATTAAATTATCAATGTTGAATATTTATTATTGGTTTTTTAGTATTTACAAAATAAAGAAATAAATTTAATAGAACGTTTAATAAAAAGTTCGTGACAAAAATTTAATAGATTATTTAAATATAATGTAAGACATTCGTTATTTGTTTTATTGTTTCTTAATGATGCCAAAGAAGTATAACTTCGCACGCGCGTACATAAGTACACGCACCCATTTTTTTTATGACATCTAATCTGTATAACCATGTATGTAGTACATATCTTGACAGGTGCCAATATGTCACCTACACATTTGTACCTGATTTGCATGCTCAGATATGTACATCTTTTTTATTTTCTTTTGATTGTGGTTGTAACTTTTTCTTCATGTGAATGGATTGTGGATTGATACTACTAATTATATTACGGTTGTGGTTTATCGCACGCAACTCTATAAAAATGCCTTAACGTTTGCAAGGAATGTTTTATTCTCCATATTTTTGAATAAAGTTTTTACTCACCCAATTCGATATAATTTAATTCAAAACTTTTTTTACATGTCTTAAGCTCCACTTTGATGATCAATGGATGGTAAATGGATTCCCTAACGGTTGAATTAGTGTTATACAAATTTTTGAATAATCCGTATGGAATTCAGCCCACCATAGGATAAAGGATAATGGACGGAAACTTCTCAGAATTGACGACTTCTTTTGAACATAAAGAAAAATCATGCTTAAATACAAGTTTTTCGTCATATTATTTAATGATCTTTTACATCATATAATTGTAAATAATAATATACTTTCGAAAAAATGATTTGTTCTTCATTCAATGTATCAAACTTTATTTTACTCGTCAAAAACTTTTTTGTGTGACGAATATATCGTAAGATCTAAATAGCATATATTACGCAGTTCAAATCTAGCGCGCAGTTTGTGACAACTTTCTGTACAAGATGGCGGAAATTCAATTGTTCAATTGGACGCACGAGCTTACACGTAGAGTATTGGGAAATCATCCACTCAGATACGCTACCTGACGGATCAAATAGGTATATGCGAATCTACGACTTATTGGACCCCCCCGGCCCCTCCGTGACTGTTGATAAGATCGCAACGAACCTAGTGGCGACTAGTGAACACAAAAATTGCTCCAATAAGCGACATACCCCCTCCAATGTAGTTTCCAGACGTGTATACCTATACGACCGTGGCTTCCTGCCGCCAGCCAGTGACGTCATGATATCTGTGACGTTGTTGACTTTGACTACTGCGGTCTGGACGTGAGGCAGTTGCAGTACTTGAGAGATGGCCGCGTCCTCGGTGTAGCGTTCCGATTTTACTGCGATTGGCAACTCGAAGTAAAAACGGAACGCAGTTCGCAGTTAATAGCGTGACGTCACGGTCGGCAGTACTGGAAGTATATTTTGGAATACATCCATTGTTATACGAAACTTCTGGCGCATACTCACTAATTTTTTTGCCCACGCGTGTCTTGACCTGTCTAATCTAGGGACCTTGCATACCATAACTGGTCTATCTTACTACTACGGCACATCTTCTGTACACGCGAAGTTACGTTTCCTCTAGTAGTATACGCTCTACCTAGTTAACTACGCTTCATGCGCACTGAATTTGTATTACCTGTTTTCTTGGCATTCCTATTGGTTGAAAAATTGCCAGCATTTCGCTGCCCGTAAAAATCTAGCCTCTTGCTGCCGCTGCGGACACATTTTCATGGGCAGTTCTTCGCTGCAGTAGCATTCTGCTACCCGTGAAAATCTAGCCTATCGCAATTATGCGCCTTGCTGCTACGCATATCAGTTACACGTTAAAGAGTCGAGTCAAAATTAGGAGATTTGTGATGTGGCTCTATCTGTGATCTATTCAGAAGCCTCGATCCCTTAATTCCAAAGATTTCGTAAGATCGCCGGAGAGCGCATATCTTGTGTTCATATATCACAAGTCGAAACCAAAAAACATCGACAGATGGCAAAAACCATGTTATGATTAATATTTCTATTAAAAGTCATGCAGTCTTGTACAAAATACTATAGTTAACAAGAAGTGGAGATAGTAATTGACGGAGTAAAATGAAAATAATAGCAACATCAGTATAGATAAGTCTATAAAATAGTCTGTACTGCAACGCTGTGCATCGGAGGGGGGAAAGCGAGCGAATGAAACATGGCGTTTGTTTCTTTCATATGTTCCAAAAGTTCTATCCGATAGTACGGGGATATTTCCATTTCTTTTTTTTTTTTTTTACATTTTGTTTTACTTTTGGTTTACTTCACTACATTTCAGTCAACAGTGATAACATTCGTAAACACCCCCTCAACTAAATTCCCGGATCATGTGAGCTTGTGTTGAAAGAAATTTAATTTCGTTATGTAAAACATCTATTGATTGTATACAATTTAGAACAATGAGTAAAGTCGAGATAGTTACGACTCGTGACTCTTATTGGTATGTTTTACGTTATTTGTGAAATTGCAAGGAATACATAATGACGTCGCGTAGCTACACCAAATCTTACAGTCGCAAGGTCAGCAGTGTACCTCCACCAAGCATTCAATTCGACAAATTGTTCAAAGAACATAGCAATCGGCCCTCTGCTGCAAAGTCAGCTGGTACTGTTGGAAAATGGGGCATTACTTCGTTCACATCCATAAGAAGTACAAACATCAATGGTATGTTCGTAACTTGATCTAATTGCTATAATATTTACAATATCAACAATTGCAAACAATAAGCGGAAATGGCATTCAAAGCAGATTATCAGTCCAGTTTTGTTTTACCAATTCTTCATATTATTCAAAGGATGATTTGTTGAAAATTTTTGATTATATTTTTCTAACCATATGTGCAACATCATTTGATTACTTCGTAATTATTATTAAGAGTAATAATCAAAGTAACATTCATTCCATAGGACGAAGAGACGATATACATAGTGCTTTTTCAGCAAAGAAAATGAAGATGGACTATGGAAATCAAAACGTGCGACTAAATGCGAGCAAAGATCCATTTTCCTTCGACGTTGATCCTGATGCAAAGGCCGAGAACACACAGCCGATTGTAAAACCAAAAAAATTTTTCAAAAGCCGTAACGTCCAGCCAATAACGGATGACATCAGGCCAGACGCAGCGGTATATCGACAAGTACCTGATTCTCAATACGGGCGAGTTCGGACACCGAAACAATCCGTGCCCAAGTCGCCTTTATCCAAGTCGTCCCACGTAGCACAGAAAAAGCTTAGCGAAAGTTTAGACTGTAGCACCATTGGCGAGGCAACCACCAGAGAAGAAAGCAAACCTCCAATTGTCCTGAGAATATGCAAAGGCACAGCAAGACTAGTTTGTGGGGATACGCAGGAGACGACGCCACCTCTCGAACTCGATACTTATAGAATTTCTACGCCTGTCCCGAGCCCGGTCAACGAAGAAGAAAATCTCAGAGATTCAAGTCTTGAGATTTCCTCTAAATCACTGGATTCCCGACCAAGGGAGACGAGGTTGACCCATCAGCCCATTGTCACTACCATCTCCATACCTTTAGAAAATTCTGAAATGCGTCGAACTACTCGAAGTCGTGCTAAGAACCTGCAGTTGGATCTATCAAGTGCTTCCACAGCTGTTACAACTCCCGTACCGACAACGCCGAACTCTCACAGCTCCGGACTTTCATTGACCCTTAGGAAATCTATGACAGATTCCAACAACACTCTCATATCACATTATGACATCGTTAAGACTGATTGTAACCCAACCTATCCCGTCAAGAGCACGATCGAACCTCTGATTGGGCATGACCAACCTTTACCAACGACAACTCAGGAGCTGATTGATATACTCTCAAGCGATGCGGATCCGCTGCTCTCCAGACCAGAAGCTATGTCAACGACTGTACAGATGCAGGAGAGTCCGGAAAATATATCAGACGATGTGCAGCACTGCTCGATAGATTTACAGATGGAAGATAACGCATCCGAACTGGAAGTGGAACCCGATATTCCAGCCCCGGTCGTTGAGAATGATCCGCAAGCTGCCAAAGCTATGGTGGACCAGGATTGGTTCTCTGGAAGTGACGATAGCGAGGGAGTCGTCGGAAACCCTGAAAATGATCCTGTTAGTATGATCAGCCTGGTTTCTGAGCCACAGTCTATCCCTCCGTCAGCCAGTATTACGACAAAACCTATCACAAAGAAAGGAAGTATATTTAAAAGTCGGTCGACTGGAGTAGCGAGTGGAAACAAAAGACTGGCATTGTACAAACACAAGTGGTCCGATAATGAGAAGGAATCCTCTGCGACAGACACGACTAGCACAGGAATAGCACCGAATAAAGCTTCTGGCTCCCATGCCAATTCAGCTCCTGTGGCTTACGAGGAGGAAGAATTCGAACCTTCGAAATTAACCAGAGTTGTCTCTTATCCAGAAACAGACATGGACTTTACTGATGAAACTGAAGCTATTACAAGCATTCGATGTGGTAAAAAAGTAAAAGGCGTAAGTTTGACTTTCTTCTCAATTTGGTGATATTCTCTTAGAATCAAATTTCCTCAATTACATTTGAAGTTTTTTTCAATTGTTAATTATGTAGTGCGTGAAATATCCAAATTCTTATCCTAACTTCAGTAACTTTTAATTTATATTAATTCAACTTGTGTTATCGACAATTATGATAAATAGTGGAGGCTATGACTCAGCAAAAGAATAAGTTGCAATTGATAATTTTCTGCCAAGAGTGATGGTAACTTTCTTTTTTGACTTGCAGTTTTATACAGTTGTTAAGAATGTGAAAAAAGCTCACCAGATACAGGAAAGTGGAGAGTTCCAAGAATTTAATGATGACGTTGAATATATTTTGGATACGTTAAGAGAAAATAATCCTAATGCCACACGATGTCTATCAGCAATACGCTTAGCCAGCAAATGTATGGCCCCAGCATTCAGGATGCATGTCAGAGCGCATGGTACTGTCGCTAAGTTTTTCAAAGCTCTTCACGACGCTACTAAAGATCAGGTAACATTTTAAAAGCTCAATTGTGAAGCTCAAACATAACGATAAATATGAATGGAATCAAATTTTTCAACTTGAGTTATTATTTCAACTAATTTGTAAATTATCAACATGAATTTCAGAGTCTTGGTCTGTGTACAGCGACGGTAATGTTTGTATTAAGTCAGGATAGGTTAGCCATGGATCTCGATCGTGATTGCTTAGAGTTGATGTTGAGTCTGTTAGAGTCAGATGCAAGCCACAAAGACGCGCTTGACGATTGCGGCCTGAGCAGGGCTGAATTATTGAAAAATAAAGAGAAAGTGCGCCAACTTTGTGCCGACATTCAAGCACAGGGACATGCAAAGCATCTGAATTTAGACAACATTACCGTGAGTAATCTTCACTAGCGAGGAGAACCCGCTAACTGTAACGGACTTGCACAAGACTTTACAGAATGAAAGAGTAATAAAAATAAACGAACACGTATTTCGACTTATCTGTAAACACTCGATCGTTTGCGAGAAAATAACTGTTTCAGTTTTGACACTACTTCAAGAGTCTGCTCACGCATGCCGTGTTCAAGCAGATTGGTGGCGTAGTGGCTAGTGTTACAGCTGCGAGTTTTTGCACCTCGTGTTCAAGTCCTGCTCAATTTTTTATTTCTTCATTAAAGTATGCATCACAAATGTACCTTATTTTATTGATAAATACAAGGGCGCTATATTTAAACTACAATTCATCATTCCAAAGCAATTGTCCGTTTTTCCGAAATATGGTATGGAGAATTAGGTTTAAAAATAATTGTAAATAAAAAATGTATAATAGTCAGTAGCTTAATTTTTTTGTTCATTGTTACAATATTACAATTCAAGAGAATTTGGTGCATTCCTCGGGGTGATACCTATCATTAAAACATTCGAAATATAAAAAGTCTGTTTACTGCGATCAACACACAAAGGCACTTTTGCCGCAGTCACATTTCTTAGTAGAAATGTTTTCTGGAAAATAAACGTTGTTAAAAATGCAAAAAATTTCGTAATCCAGTGATAATTTTGTAGCAAACCATGCGTATTGAATCATTTTCTCAAATTCTGACGACCGCAATTAATTATGAATCATACCGTATATTTCAATCACATCACGTCTACTTGTAATATAAGACAACATTTGCACCAAGAAATGTGACTGCAGCAAAAGTGCCTTCATGCGTTGTTTGCAGTGTACAGAATTTTTATGTTTCGAATGTTTTAATGATAGGTATCACCCCGAAGAATGCACCGGATCCTCTTGAATTGTAATATTGTAACAATGAATACAAAAATTAAGCCACTTGCTATTATACAATCGTTATTACCAATTAGTCTTAAATTTAATACTCTGTAGCATATTTCGGAATAACAGACAATGGCTTTGGAATGATGAATTGTAATTTAAACATAGCGCCCTTGTGTGTAACAATAAAATATTATATAATAACAAAGAAATGAAAAAAAAAAAAATTGGTCAGGACTCCAACATGAGAGGCAAAATCTCAAAGCCGTAACGCTAGCCACTGCACCATTGATCCGCTTGAGCACGGTGCGTGTGAGCGGAATCGTGAGGCAGCGTTGAAACTTTAACCTGGAATGTTTATGGATGAGTCAAAATACGTGTTCGTTTATTTTTATTACTCTTTCAGTCTGCGAAGTCTCATGCAAATCTGTAGGTTACAGTTGGCAGGTTTTTCCTTGAAAGCCATTGATAATATGCCTATGAATTTTACCTTGCAGGTATAATTTTGAAAATAAAATGAAGATATCAAATTAAATCTTTTCTTTTGTGGTTACCCTAGGTTGGGCAATTAGCTATGGAGACGTTACTGAGCTTAACTTCAAGACGTGCCGGTGAATGGTTCAAAGAAGAACTTCGGGAGCTGGGTGGCTTGGAGCATATTGTCAAAACAATCCGAGATTGTCATCGCCATATTAGTAATAGCAATATCAAAGAAACAGGCTGGTCTGATCCTCTCTTGGACAAGCTACGCAAAGTTGATAGGTGCTTACGAGTATTAGAAAATGTAAGTAAATTGATAAGAAGGGCTGGACAGAATTTTTTCCCTCAAAAAGTTGAAAAGAAAATCAGAATCAGAACTTTGATGTTACCTTTAGAATTGAAGTTTTGTAATGGGCCTCTCAATATACTTGACAACAAAAGCGAACTTTCATATGTCATTTTAAATTTACGGCTGTATGATTTTTATTCATTGTATTGATCGCATATTTTTGGAAAAGGGATTCTGAAACGTGGAGTTAATTTTCTAAAATTTTGAGATTTTTAATTCAATTGATTTTTTCCATTCAATAATATTAACCAAATATTTTTTAATTTTACATTATAATTTTGGAAATTCAAATTATGTAGGAAGTTTTGATGAACTATTTATTGATAATAACGTTTTCACTCTTGAATCATGTACATGCTTTTGAACGTTTTTATGAAGGTTTTCAGCTCAAATTCATTAAGTCTTATATGGATGGTGTCGGGGGAACTTTGAAAAATTATACATATAGAACATGACAAGTGATTCTTTTGCATCTTGCACTCAAAACAGCAATGCAATTAAAATACATGTTTTTCCGGGAAAATTACGTTTTTGAAGCTAGTAATTTTTTACCACATTCTCTAATAATAAGTTAAACAATGGAGAATTTACTACCAAATTGGAATTTTGAAGAATACCTTTAAATATCGCTATTTTCGGCATAAGATTTAAAAAAAGAAACGGGTTTAGGCTGACCATTAACCAGTTTTTTAACTCCCTGTTTACAGATTTGTTATGAACTATAACACTAATGATAATGATAATATTAATAACAATAATAACAACCCCAATAATGATGACGACAACGACGACGACGATTATAATAACTACAACAATAATCTTACTTTAGATTCGTGATCAGTGATTCAAAAAACCTTGTAGTACCAATTTTCATCCAAATCTGTTCAATCATTCCTGAGATATAATAATAATTATTTCATATTTTATAATCTTGGTATTTAAATAATTCGCCAAGTATTGAACCGGCCAAAGCCAAAATCTAATCAGTTTTAAAGTCTATGTTTGGCATAGCCTATATTTACATTTTGTTCTTACATTTAGTTGGAAGTATACATATTGTTCTCAAGAATCAAATTAATTTTTTCAGTCCATTTCAGTTCATGAAAAAAAAAATAAAAATTAAAAAACCTTGAAAACAAAGCAGAAGTTATTTTTAAGGGGATAAAAGCCTTTTTATGCAATATTCCCCGTTACTATTGTCGAAAAGTAGTAAAAATTCACAACACTGTCAACATTTTACAAAAATTTAATGTTCGAAGAAATATCGAAATATATCATAAAAAATATACTAACTTAAAATTGAGCGATATTTTATCTGTACAGTGGTGATTCAATATTAATAGTTAGCAAAACATGACTAAGAGATCAATGTCGAAAGAATTTTGTTGTTGCAGGTAACACACATGAACGAGGAGAATCAAGTATATTTGTTGAAGTACGACGATGGTATTTTAGTCCATACATTAGCAAATCTGTACCATTTCTGCGCACTCCAAATTCCAATGTATCCTAGTATGGATCCTAGTGACAAAAGCTCTACCGCTGCAGTTGTTAGAGAATGCCTATTTGCTATTATTAAAGTTTTAATTAATCTCACACATCGTTTCAACAAGCAATGTAAGTAATCCATTTGTATCACGGTAATTCGTACTATGAAACCATCAAAATATTATCATTATAAGCACTTTACTTACGAGATATATTTTTTGTCTTTTAGCATTTGGGAGTAAAGTGGTTGGATCTCAGTCAGGTGTCGTTAACTGTAGTTTATACCTCTTATTACGTGTGCCAGAATCTCTACCAGAAGAAAAACGTTTTGACATGATGATGTTGGCATTGATTCTGTTGATTAATTTGGTCGAGCAATGCGATGATAACAAGCAGTTGCTCATTGAAGCTCAAGCACCTCCATCATTAGTCAAAATTCTTGACCGTATGTACATGACGTGTCTTATGCAAAACAGGAAGTTATCCCCTGAATTGAATGATTTTGCAAATATTTCTTTTCTTCCTTGTCTAATCATCTTATTACTTTCATTCTTGAAGCTGTTGAAAGTGGAGTCGAAGCACTGATCGAGCTTTTTTACAAACAAGAAGAACTTGCACGAGCCGAAGAACAAAAAACGGATGCCATTCTTGACGGGAAGAAAGATTCTGAACAAACGGAAACTGTCTCCACTACTACTAAGTCACAGGAAGAATTTATTGAAGAAACAGTTACAAAGTGTTAGTAATTTATTATTCATACTTTCATAATGAAATGCAAGTACGTAGATGCAATCATTAGTAAAAAGATAGAAATCGTCATTTTGAACTCTGAAAGCTCTGAAAAATCTAATTCCTACCTCTCTTTTTCAGTGTTACAAAAGGCTGGTCGACACATGGAGCACACTCTAATTGGTGCGTACGTAGTACTCTTGCTGGGTTATTTGATAATGGACAACAAGGTATGTCATTAAGAACATCATCATCATATTACATAATTAAACATAATATTACAATTCAGCTTTTCAAATGAATCCTACAAAAGCATTACGTAGTTTTCTTTATTGAACAATGAGTATGCAGGGATGTTGAAGCAACTGGTTGCTTAAAGAGGTTGGTTAGCCAAAAATAGATCTTTTTTTAGTAGTTTTATAACGAGGTAGTCGCATGTTGAGATTGTATCAAATTATTTTTATACGCTATGAAGATCCTTCGAAGAATACAAAAATAGAAATATTGGAATTGCAAAAAGGAGAATACTAAATATTACTGCTTATTATTAAATCACGTCAAAATGGTTCCAAATGTAGTATATTCAGTTGATTTCATTTGACAATAGGTAATTTTATCCAGAAGACAAATATTTACAAATTAACTGTAACACTTCTTTTCTGATCATGTTTGCATCGTTGAATATTCCATTTTACAACCAATTCCAATATCTTCTATTCTTGTATTTTTGAAACAGATTTCTGTAGCTTAAGAATATAATAATTTAATAAGTCCTCAACCAAGGGGTGTTTCACGATGGAAAATATTAACACCATGATTACGCATTTTATGATGACTTACTTTTTGTAGAATGATTACGTGAGATTACGAGAGATTAGTTGACAAATAAATTTTTATTCTCATTACGTGATTTCTCATGATTTCTAAGATTTCGTATGAGTTCGTAATGAGTTCGTATGATTTCATGAGTTCACAATTTATAGTAATCACAAGTAATTTCAACTTTTTGTCTATGAAACTCCGAAAGAAAAACTATATTTAATCTACTTATAGCAACATTACAACCAATTATTTTTTCATTGCTTGTTCAAAGAAGTTCTCAACTAATAGTATATCATTCGAAGCAATTTTCTTCTACAGTGGATTGAATATTTATACATCAGAATAAAAACTATGAAAGCAAAAAGAAACTCTGTCACTATCAACTGATTACATTGCCACAGAATACCAAGTTCAAGAACGTTTCCATTTTTAATTATTTAGTGCTCAATGCCGTTCCTTGCTTCTCGAGTAAAAAATATCAACCGTGGTTACTAAGTGTACAGCTTCAAACTATTAGACCACTCAAGAGATAACTTAATAATATGTATAAGATTTTGTCCACTGAAATTGGATACTGTATTTGTTCAATTATAATTACATATAGATGGCCGAAAAAGAGATACGAGTCTATGATGTTTTCTTTTTCAGGATTATGAAATGTTGGTACGCAGCAGGCTTCCGGACAGCAATTTTTCAACAATGGTGACAGTACTTCAGAAATTTTTCAATTTCATGAATTTGACCGCATCGGTAATTACGCATTTATAATACGATTGTTCAAGTACTTAATTACACCTAAGGGGTTAATCAATCGTTAGTTTGTGTACACACCAGATTTCAACATTATGCAATTTCATATGATTTTAGAAATGTCTGAGAAACCAAATAATTTCATAAAATTTGACAAGCTTAGATAAAATTCCAAAGAATTTGAAGGATTTCATAGGATTTTAGGGATTTCATGTGATTCCAGATTTCGGAAATTTCACAAGATTACGGAAGGTTTCAAAAGATTTTGAAAGATATACCATAGGATTTGAAGAATTTCATGTGATTTTTATAGATTTCAAAGACTTCAGATCTTATAGATTTCACAGGGCTTATTAATATTTCAATTCAATAAAATTTCAGTATATATCGCGAAATTTCAGTAAGTTCGCATGAGTTCACAAGATTTTTGAGTGGTGTACACTACGTTCGAAGGGTGCTTAATCCCTTGATTATGCTCTTAAGTTTGCATAAATATATTTCTATAACAGCATACATTAGGAGTGAAAACAAGATTCACAGAGTTGACTAGAACTAATGCTCATGTCAGTCATGAAATGTTATACCCAATTCCTAATTATTTCAGAACGAAGTAAGTAGCTGTGGCATAGCAGCTACAGAGAAGGTGATCAAGTTCCTAAAAATGTCTGATGCCAGGGTGGAGGAAGAGAAAAACGAATTACCGTTACCAGCATTGGAAGATTCAAGCATTCTTCTAGATTTGACCCCTTCTTGATCTACTAGCCTAACATCATCTTCTTAAGAGCCATTCACGTTCCACAGGTGCAAAAACAGAACCAAAGCTTCGATTATCTGACAATGAGACATTAATATGTTGATCATTACAACTCTGTAGGCGAACCTGCGTCATATTGACCACATATTTTGATATATGTATATTTATTCATCGACATATTTATTACTGTATTTTACATCATTACTGAATTTAGTTCTTTTCTGAAGTGCATCAGAATGGTTATTATTATACCTATATAATTGGAGGTTTAGTTACTGCAGTATAACAGTATAACACAATGGATGTACGGCCACAGAAGCAAACATTTGGAGTTTGGGTCCGGGCGGGAATCAATCAGAAACAACTGTCCGAGCCATGTTATAATTGCACTGATGGGTTGTCGATTGACAGAACCAATCTAAATAACAGGTATATTCAATATTTGCATCCAAAATAGTTATTATTTGCTGTTTCTTTTTTCTACTTTTAAGAAAAAGGATTTTGACTTGTTGGTATTCGACGAGTTGATTTTTTAACATTATTTTTGTTGCTGTACTTTCATTTCTCCATTACGAGAGACGGGCTCAAGAGATAATCTTAATAATAATATTATATGCCTATATGGTAACTATAAAAAGATGTTCAACAATTAGACGACATTCGTTTGAAACTTTACTTACACTGCAAGAATTGGATATGAGTGATTAAATATTCAATAGTGTTATGCCGAGTAAGTTTATTTTACTATTAAAATTATGCTATTATAAGCCTTGTAAATGTAAATTTATAAATTATAATAGTATCTTACATTTACATATCAGAATCAGTTATTTTGGCCCAATCTAGAAACGTACCCTTCTATGTAAACTTTTTTACTCCCATTTATATCGAGCAAAGAATAATATTTATCCCACAAACTTAATTTTACTTCTGATTTCAAAGCCAGTAGGTAAGTAATAAAAGTTTTCTCCTTACAGAAAATTATTTCTGCTATTAGGTCTCATTCCACTTTATATTCCATTTGTAAGAGTTGTTATGGTTGGGAAAAAACCTTTTTACTGTAACATCCAATAGACTAGTGTGTGTTATAAAGTTATTTAACAACGTCAATTATAAATATATTTCACATACTTGACAAATAGCAAATCATATCTACATATTCAATTTAACAAGAATCGTACGTAGTTCATACAAATTTCAGTTTAATGCCTATACATTTTTAAATAAAGTTACAAATCAGGGAAATTCCAAAAATGAAACTAACATGCAGTCACTCCTATGCAGTATCCAGATGAGATAATGAACTATATCTACGAAACCTGTCAATTCATTTCAAGAAGTACTTATCCAAATAATTCAAACGCATGAACTTTACCTCATACGTTGACTGATGACTGATAACGAACGTTTTGTCACCAACATTGGTTTGAATATGGCGCCATTTTACTGGAAACGTTCCGACTCGCGGTACCTGCAAAGTTTTATTGGATTTTCTCGAAAACCACGAGAGAGCAAATAATAAAAATTGCGGAGCAAATAAGAGCAATTAAGGAGCAATTAAACGGTACATAAATTTCCCGGAAATTCCATGATTTTTGAAAATTCTCGAAACACGGTCGCCCCCGACTATACATTTTTGATTTTTCGATTTTCTCAAAAACCGCGTGGGAGCAAATAATAAAAAATATAGAGCAATTAAAAGTAAATTGAGAGCAATTGTGTGGCATAAAATTTTTTTAAAAATTCGAAGGTCGCAGGCCAAATTCACATGCGTGCAAACTGTTACGGAAAATAACTCAGGGGAGCGCGAAGGGTTTAAAAAAATCAATTGACAAACTTCATTTCATAAACGCTAGGTTTTAGTGTAGCAGCAGGGAATCGCAGTTGAATAAGGTAAAATACCCAATAGTTAGACACTTATAAACAAGAGCAATCGTTTGTTTTAAAGCAATTGTTTATCATGGTATTAACGCCGAATCTAGATTTGTTATTCTCTTAGAAAAGAGAATCACACATTATTTTTCTAATAATATCGTTTAATTAAATAATATGAGGCTTATCATGTGAGATTCCGAAGAGCAACGTGATATGCATGAATTTAGCAACTTTTTGTAGCAAAAAGGTAAGACGAAAAGTTCGAAATTAAAAAAATCTTTTTATGGAAACAGTATGAGGTTTCGAAATGTATTGATGGTTGTGTCATTCGTGAGTATGATTTCATGAGTTTTCTTTGCAAAAACTTTTTTTTTCTGTTGAATTCGCGTGTCCAAGTATACCTTTTACACTCAAATACTAGAGACTATTAGTTGGACCGTTGACTGAGATATCCTTCAGTCAACGGTTGGACAGACGGCGACGCTTGTCCGATTATAGGCACTGTAGCTTGTATGGAGAGTAGAATTTGGAAACCTGAACGAATTAACGATAATTAAGCGCGTAAGTAAGATAAATTAAAATGCTTAAACTTTTTATCTACAAAAAATCAATATTTGTTGATATTTACGAACAAAGTCAACATAACCTCAAATAGGTTAAGTTAGTTTTGACATTGTTCACGTTTAAGTTTATATTGAGTACATTATTTATGAGTGCAATTACTTTTTGGCATATTATACTTACTCTACTCTAGAAATGTATTCTTTGAAAATTCAAAAATTGAGATAGAATAAAGAATCAAGGGAGAGAAATAAAAAGATCAAAGAACACCGAGATTATCTTAAAACTTACCTAGAAAATGTCAAGGATACGACGTCCAATAAAAGAGAAATATGTTAAAAAAAAATATATATATAAAATCAAGTATGAAAACTTTAAATTCAAAGGAAAATGCACTTGAATTAGAAAATCAACTTAGTGAAGTTGAAGATTCTTCACTTCATGAGAAAGTTAAAATTTTACAGGCAAAAAAAAAGTTCAAAGAAGAGGAGTCTTGATTTTTCACTTATTTTTTACGTGTACGTTATGCTGCATTCATATACGTATGTTATAGGTGCATTAAAAAAATGTATCCTAAAATACTATACAACAATTATATACTATTGTTAAAATCATAAATCAAGTGAGCAATAAAGTTGAAATAATAAAATTTAATGGCATGTACATATTTGAGTATTGTCCATCTTCTGGTTGGAATCTTGTCCAACTTCTTTGATAACCTTCAAGATATGTCCAACTACTACAGTTTTCGACCTCCCTAATAAAATTCCCATAACTCTGTTAAAAATGCATTTTAGGAAACCTTGTTTTCTTTAATTGATTGAAAAATGCATGTGCCACGTAATGGGATACTTTTTACACATCGATTACGCCCTGATCCCACGAAAATGAAATTACTTCAATCATGCCTTCCAAACTGTCCAACTATTGGGTATTTTACCTTAGTAAAAATGGCAGATACTTTGATTTGTTTGAAAAATGGTGGTAGATGGCGATAAAGACATGCAAAAACGTGTCTACCGTATGTCATACTAATAGGGCTGAAACACAAATAAATATTTACAGAAAGTCATTCAAAATCTGTGTCCAAAAAGGTAGACCAAAATCTTGACCCGAACACCCTGGCAGACCACCGTAAGGGCCAGTAAATCCGTGTAGATTGGAGATCGGGCATTACAGTTACTTTCGATTACCAGAATTTTAGTCAGTTATATTGGTACATAGCAAGGTGAGCATACAGGTATATTATTAATTATTATTCATAATTATTTATTATTATTAACTGTTTGTTATGGTTATTTATCAATATTTGGCCTCACATCGCTTTGTTAATGGTATAATCTTAATATCTGATTGTGAGTAGAAAATTTTCTTCTGAAATGAATTTTCAAATTACTAGTTCTTCTTCTTCCAAGTGACTATTCTCAAATCGAGGATGTGCCAGGGTACTCTTTAATTACACCTGGTACCTCCAGGACTTTCAAAACTAATTTATCTTTGTCCAGATATTTATGGTTGCAGGTTGTTCCAGAACGCAGTTTCTCCATTCATCGGAGTGTCTTGGTTAGGTCAGGCTTGCGTGGCTTGGGTTTGGGACAGATTTGTGGAACAAACGAAAAAAAGAAAAAAAAAAAACAATAGCGGAATAGGACACTGATTGTGAAACAGACACATGGTTACATTAGTTATTTGTTAAACGTAGGTTGATTACAAATTTAAATTATTTTTAGCAATAAAGTCAGCCAGGACGAAGATGACGTACATAGGATATTTTAGAAATAACATTTGTAGATTAAAGCCAAGAATGATGTTGTTTTTCCAAAAAAAGTCTGAGTTTAACTGTGCATAGGTTAAAATAGAGCCGTTCCCGAAATAAGTGATTAGGTGATACAACGGTAATCACACCAGCACGTCAATGGAACACGTCAATGGAGCCCATTCTGATTAGGTACTCATTAGCATTAGTGTGATTTGTTTTAATCTGGCTTATGAGTGAAATCTTCCTTGGGGCAAGAACTAAGCCGTTGAACCATGGCTGGTTAGTAAATTGGTCCGCCATTGAACATTAGGTGACACCTTTGTGATGGCCTATGTCGAGGATGCTAGTTTGTGATGTACACATCGTGGAGCTTCTTGAAAGTTGTTTAAGGTTGGCCCAAAATATTTTATTGTTAAATTCTATAGGCTGATCCCCTACCGACTGAGCGGCACGATCAGCTTGTTCATTTCCTGATAAATCTATATGGAATGGAATCCATACCAAGATGCACTGACCCCCGAATTCGTGGGTTTCGAATAGTTTTTGTTTGATATTAGTCAAGATAGGGTTTATCCTATTTTTTGTCAGAGGATGTAACAGAGCAGAAATGACACTCGGAGAATCTGTGAAAATTAATCTTTTCAAGTAACTCCTATCGTTAATTAGATCTAGTGATTTAGAGATGCCTAAAGCCTCTGCAGATAAGATAGATGAGTTATCATTAAGTCTATAAAGGCGAGGCAGGCCTTTATCCGGGGGGACCACCGCTGCCGAAACTTTCGGAGGTGAAGAGGTTTTGGAACCGTTGGAATAAATTTGTAAAAAGTCTGGAACGTCAGACTTACAGATCAGTTTTAAGGGGGTTCCTAACCCAAGAGCGTTGTATAACATTAACGATTTTTAAAATTGTATGGGTTCTGGAGTAGAGGAAGTAAAAAATTGGGTAAATTGGTTTTAAAAGTACGCAATTTCAGCTTTAACTGAAAAAAAAAAATCATTTCGTAACGTGAAAATTGTGGCTGCTATCGCCACTGAAGTCATCGTGTACAAAAAGCAACGTTGTAAACGGTAACCATGTTTTCAGCCAAACGGTGAGTCTGAAAAACAAAAACCAAAGATCACTTTGCAGGCTAAGGTACCCTCTATCCTCCTATGATACCGATTTTCAATAAAGTGAAATTTATTAAAGTTATGAATTTTTTTTATCGGTAAATCACATTTTCTAGATTTTCAGCTGTGTTTTCAGCTGTATATTTTGAACGGACGTACGGATTCAAAATCCGTTCCATAAGGGGATAGAGGGTACCTTAGCCTTCAAAATAATCTTTGGTTTTCGTTTTTCAGACCCACTGTTTGGCTGAAAACATGGTTACCGTTTACAACGCTGCTTTTTGCACACGATGACTTCAGTGGCGATAGCAGCCACAATTTTCACGTTACGAAATGATTCTTTTTTTTTCAATTAAAGCTGAAATTGCGTACTTTTAAAACTAATTTGCCCAATTTTTTACTTCCTCTACTCCCGAACTCATACAATTTTAAAAATCGTTAATGTTATACAACGCTCTTGGGTTAGGAACCCCCTTAAACATGTAGAAGGAGATGGGGGTCGCTTTGTAAACGTAGGAACCAAGGTTGCTGGGATTCCGCCCTTGCCTGTCAAGTAGAGACTCAATTAGTTGAAGTTTGGGTATGACCATATTACCCTGACAAGAGTGGGTTCTGAAAATGTAATTCTTAATTACTTCTCGACTTCTTACGTGAAGGGGGAGAATACCACTAAGGTGTATTGCCATGTTATTTTGGGTGGTCTTAATCCATCCTAGACAAATTTTGACTGCTGAGGCCTGAACTGATTCGAGTCTTGACAGATGACATTTACAGGCATTACCAAAGAATTGCGCTCCTCAGTCAAGGAGAGCTCTCACAAATCCCTTAAGCACGATTAGCATTGTTGCGGGGTGACCTCCCCAAGCAAGACTCGAAATAGCCTTAAGTATGGAGACAGTTTGGATGGCTTTGGACCTGTTATATTCAATGTGGGTTACCCAGTGGAGCAATCTATCTAGATGGACGCCTAAGAATTTAGCTGAAGGTAGGTTGTGAATCGGGGAATTGTTAAATTGAATGTAGTTGGGTAGGTTGCCGAGAAGTCTTTTAGAGAAAACACGCAGCTGAGTCTTTTTCTTACTAATCATTAGGCCCCTGTGTAGGAGCCAGTAGTTTTTGGAGTCTAGGGAGGCTGAAACTTTATCAAAAGCAATATGAAATTCCCGGTGGGAGGGGTTTATTACCACATCGTCGGCGTATGTGAGCGTTTTAGTGTTGGGACCTCTGTTATTAAGGATAGATCTAATACACTTCTCGCAAAAATTAAGGGAACAACAAAATTTTCGAAATTTTTTGGTGATTTTCAACAGGCTGTATTTCAATGAAAAATGGTCGTACAAGAAATAAATAAACAAAGCTTTTGAAGCTTGAAGACTCTAGTTTTTGAATTTTTTGGTTAAAAATTTTTCGAAGCACTATTAGCCATGCAATCCTTGGATAAAGCACGAAGAAAAAATTTTCAAAATTGAAGTGTATAAATATTAAAAAGAATGGGGCCCGAGAATAGAACCCTGGGGGAGGCCGAGGTTTGCAAGCCCAACAGCCATATCTGCCCCCCGAGTCCTGCCATGGAGCACCTTTTACCAGATAACATGTCTTATAAATCCCACGATTCGATCGTAGTTGCCGAATTCGATTAGATCTTGGATAAGAATTTTGTGGATCACATTATAAATCGCTCCCTCAATATCCACGAAAACACCAGAAAGGTATTTCTTCTTTAAGAAGCTTGTGGAAATGTCAGTTATGAGAACAGTGATTAGCCGATTGGACTTTTCTGAAACCGTAAAAGCACTTCGGAAATATATGACGGTTTTTGGTTCACCAGAGTATTCTACAGTTGACTATTCTCTCTAAGGTTTTGAGGACAGCTGAGGAGAGGGTGATTGGTCTAAATTCTTTGGATCCAGGTTTAGGTACGAAACGCTATACAAGGTGGTCCATTTAAGTTGATGCAGCAGAATATCTCGAGAACCAGCCATTTTAGAGAAAGATGTTTGAAATAAAAGTTTCATGGTTCGAAGGGGGAAAAACACTGTGTCATCGTACTTTTTATTTGGTGCAGGCTTGGAAGGTCATTTGGAGGTCAACATTGTTTTTTTAAATAGGAACATGTACTTTTTTTGACAGATTTGCATGTTACCCATAAAAATGAAAAACTTTTATTCGAAACTTTTTTTTATACATCAATTTTTCAAGGTATCTCAAAATTAAGAAAATAGGTAGTAGGAAGATCTGGTGACCGAGCATGCCAATGTACTCGTCCTACTATTCTACCTATGTTTTTGTTTCCATTCCATGAAGGTACGAGATCTACTCTCCGAACTGAGCCTGTGGTGGGGATTCCGTTCGAATGAGAATAAGGGGAAGCGGCACTACTAGGAGTGGCACTATTACGGGAGCGGACTGTAGTCTCATCATAATGGATTATTCAATCATCGTGGATAAAATTAAAATGATTTTGATCTATGGTGAATCCGGAAGAAACGATCATAAAGCTATTACATTGTACGCTAACCGTTTTCAAATTGAAAAATTGATGTCGTATAAAAAAAAGTTTGGGATAAAAGTTATTCATAATTTTTATGTGTAAAATGCAAATCTGTAAAAAAAAGTACATGTTCCCATTTCAAAAAACAATGTTGACCTTCAAATGACCTTGTAAACCTCCACCAAATCAACAGTACGATGGCACAGTGTTTTGCCCCCACCGAACCATGAAACCTTTATTTCAAAAATCTTTCTCTAAAATGGCTGGTTCTCGAGTTATTCTGCTGTGTCAACTTAAATGGACCACCTTGTATAATGAAACTAATCCTCTGGGAACCTAACCGTGAGTGATATCAGTGTCTAGTCTGGTCGTAGTTTCCGGACTCTAAAGTAATACAGTTTTCAGCCGCGAAAGGGATAGAGACCTTGCTAAATGCAGATGCTATGTCTTTATCATCTGGGGAATGAGTGGGGACTATCTTGGGGAGGTGGAGTCTGCTTTTAAAGGCCTTGATTGACCCCCAGACCTTATCAAGGCTATAGTCCAGTCATTACGTCGGAAAAATCGGGTTAGAAATGAAAATGAACCGAGAAAGCCAAATTTTGGATATTACGTGGGGGGCGGCTAGAAAAGCTTAAGTTCAAATTGTCGACCAAAATAACCTTGTGCGTTTTCCGCTATCTTGAAAAAAGGGTTAAATTTAGTTTTTTCATCATAACTCGGTTCCCCGTTGAGATACGAAATTTTTTATACAATACTTTTTTGTTGCTCTCTGCACGATCTACAATTAAGGTCTTATATATTTTTCACGTATCGATCGTCGTTATCGAGATATCGATAAAAAAAACCATAAATTTGGAGAGAAAAAATTGTTTTTCGCTATTTCCTTTTTTCTCGTCAAAGATATCGAAAAATGTCTGAAATGAAACTTCTAGAGCGTGTTCAGACCTACAAATTCCTTTTTTCATTTTTCATTTCCGACAAAAATTACGACCTCTAGCGCGCCGCAAAGTCGGCCCCAGCGCGCCCGACGCTGCAATAATGTGTGTCTCGCCATAGAGCGCGTCTATACGGCGACCGTTAGAGTTTGGGCATGGGTCAGGTATAAAAGACCCTTTTTTCGTGTCCGTGCCGGAACATCTGCTCCTTATTCGTCGCATTCCAGTCAGTTGTCTCGAGTCTTTTGAAGCGAGCGAACGTGTTTGAAAATTTGTGTGAAAATGGGTGATTGTTTCATTTGCAAAACACCTCTGATTGACGATGTTTATGTGGCTAAAAAGAGAGCTGTCCAGACTCTCTTAGCGGTGAGCGTGAAAAGAGGACGTGTGGAGCATCAAGAGATGTTACAAAATATTGACTCAGTGAGTGTTCATAGTTCGTGCTACAAAAAATATGGAAACCAACGGCTAGCGTCAATTGCTTCTCGACGAAGCGAGTCTCCATCGCAAGAACCAGAACCAGAAGAACAACTGCAGGTCATTCCCACTTTTGATTTTAAAAATCGATGTTTATTTTGTGGACAAATATTTTGCAACGAATCAAAATTACCAATGCATAGACGGAAAAAAATTCATTCCGTGGTAGAAATATCGATGAAAGAAAAAGTTATAGGATACCTGTCTAGACGTGACGATGAATTTGCCACTTCAATCATCGAGCGTATTCATGGTATACCTGATCTCGTCGCAGTAGGAGCTCGATACCATCGAACATGTATTTCTCATGTATATCATGCACTACCTGAGGAGGGGAATAAGAAAGGACGACCTACGGGGGACAAAGTAGACGAGGCAATGGAGGCAATTTACTCCTTTCTAAAAGAAAATTCCGACGAATGTCAATTTTCTATTAGCGAGCTGGTGAACCAAATAAATGGAGATTTCGTTCCTCACATGAGAACGGTTAAAAAACATTTGCAAGAGAAGTATGGAGACGACATTCTCATAATCGAAAAACAAGGACGTGATTGCGTGGTGTGCTTTCGAAATACCGGTTTCAAAATACTCTCGGATAAATGGTACGAAGAAAAAACAAAGGATTATCACGAAGAAAGATGAAGAGTTATTCGCGAAGCTGCTGCGATAATCCGTGAGGACATTAGAGGTGTCGTTTACGATAAAAACAATTACCCCCCATCGGATGAATTCGTGAAAGATGTCGAAGCCGCTGTTCCTGAATCTTTGCAAGTTTTACTTGCTACAATGATAACAAAAGATAAACGTCGTGCATTGGAACAATGGAAAAAAAATGTACAGCGATAGCTCACTCCATAATAACAGCCGCGATTGAAGAATTTTCACGACTCGAAGAATGTACCGAGGAGGAACTTCAACAGCCAGGACCATCAAAACGACGAAAAACGTGTGAAAAAAATGACCACGAATAATTATTATTTTTGCTGTATAAAAATTATTTGATTAATAAATTTCATGTGTTTGATTTATAATTTGGCTGGTTCATTAATTTATTTTGTATACCAATAATTCCCTGAACTACCATTCATCCATTTTTACGTGTGGATACAACCGTGCGAGCGGCTCAATCGAAACCGGGCACAGTCTTACTGACTTTGCGGCGCGCTAGAGGTCGTAATTTTTGTCGGAAATGAAAAATGAAAAAAGGAATTTGTAGGTCTGAACACGCTCTAGAAGTTTCATTTCAGACATTTTTCGATATCTTTGACGAGAAAAAAGGAAATAGCGAAAAACAATTTTTTCTCTCCAAATTTATGGTTTTTTTTATCGATATCTCGATAACGACGATCGATACGTGAAAAATGTATAAGACCTTAATTGTAGATCGTGTAGAGAGCAACAAAAAAGTATTGTATAAAAAATTTCGTATCTCAACGGGGAACCGAGTTATGATGAAAAAACTAAATTTAACCCTTTTTTCAAGATGGCGGAAAACGCACAAGGTTATTTTGGTCGACAATTTGAACTTAAGCTTTTCTAGCCGCCCCCCACGTAATATCCAAAATTTGGCTTTCTCGGTTCATTTTCATTTCCAAATGTATATAATGACTGGACTACTAGTCTGCGGGCCAATCGAGGAGCAGAATTCTCTGAAACTATTTCTTTTGGTATCTCTGAGGAAATTTTTAACCTCTATATCTATGATGAATAGTATTTTCATGACCTGAAAAGCTTCAAAGATGACCGATCACGTCTAGTTGAATATTCTAGTGCTGAATTATATGGTGTATGATTATCCTGGTGTCAACTTCTTGTGCATATTTCTGCGTCTACAACTGCCTATACCTTCTGGTGTCTTAGTAAACATTTTTCCACCTATTCTACGTATCCACGCGCATCTACGCAACGAAAGTGATCTGCAGCTGGCGGATCAAAGTGGGCTACAGCCATTGGCTTGCTTATCCTTGGTATTACGTTTATTACGATCACAACTTGAGTCGAACGAATACTTTTGAACTTCGGCTATCAACAGAGACCGGTTCCAGCCGGAATTGGAAAGCGATAAGGAGAGGCGGGCTACTCCTCTCCTAACTACCTGTTTCGATCTCCGCAAAGTTTGTCCTGTCTTGTTGATTGTTGTAAATCCTCTGGTTTCTTTCTCTCCTGTTCGTTTTTGTGTCTTTTTTTCTCCTTTTTTTCTCTTTCCTGTTGTTATGCCTGATACGTTAGCAACACCGGTCTCGAAAAGGAGCAGGGATCTCTCTGACGAGGCCCCCGGCGATTCAAATTCCCCACCTAACAAAATTAGGGGGGCTGATCAACTAATTCCCTTGGTGCCCTCTTTGAGGGTCCGTATATAGCAATAGGTATTGTAACGGACAGCTGATCGAGGTCACCATCGACATCAGCAATGCCCATAACATACAAAAAATCACAACAACAACAAACGGTGACCGACGCCTTGTTGACAACACTGACTCAAAGATCCTCCGGAAAGGTAATGGATAAGGAGGAGACGACGACGATGTAGCGGGATGGGAAATCGGGACGAGTAGAAATAGGAGAACCGCGGAGAGCATCGTTAGCGGTTGACCGGCATAGCGTCGAACTGACTCACAAGTTAGGGATAGACTTTGTAAAAGAGCAGTTGTCCGGCAAAGCGCCGAACTGTCTCACCCAGGTTTTTGATAGCGAAGTGTTCCTCATCTGGAGGGCACTATTGAAGTTAGCTTCAGTAAATTGTGATACCGAACTTCAAGCAAAGCGCTTAGTTCCGACTTACAAGGAAGGTATCCCAGCCCGAACTCTCCGATTCGATTTCTTTTATAGTCTGTTATAGTAGATTAAAAACTAAGCGACACGGATTTTTTTTTATCGGCCATAAAACAGTTTAAGGAGGTGAAACCACCCTTCAAAGTGAGGCATGTCAAGGGGCGATTTGGCAGTTTCATCCACAAGAACATAATATTTTTTAATCAATCCAACTGGAAAAGTTTTCTCATGAAGAGAAATGAAAAATGTATTTTAAAAAATAAGGTGTATTGTAAAAATTAAGGGGTTGAGCCAGCCCTAAATATAATCACATTTATGTAAAAAATTGTCAAATTCAAGTCTAAAAATCTGAAAAAATATATATTGCGTATGAATACAAAAGAAAGTTTACGTGTTTTTGGATTTTCCCGAAAAAAATATTGGCCGGGGTAACTAACCCCGAACGCTGTTTATCTTGCGCGTATGCACAAAATCGTCAAATCTAAGCCTAAAAATCTGAAAAAATATACAATGCGTACGAACACGAAGGAAATATGACATATAATTGGATTTCCTCGTAAAAAAATATTGGAGGGGTAACTACCCTTACACGCTGTTTATCTTGCGTTTACGCGAGAAAATGGTCAATTTCAAGTCTAAAACTCTGATAAAATATACAATGCGTATGAAGACGATGGAAATATGTTGGAGATTGCGGTGCACGGCACTGCGGAGTGCAAGAATGACACGAGTTGTATGATTAATATTGTAGGTTTATTTGTTCCTTTCTGTACATTCGTGGTTTTGTGTTGTATAACGTTTTGTGTGTCGAGTGTTTGTGTTTATGTTTTGTGTATGAGTCCCGTAGTAGGTGACTGGTATGCTATGTATCGCGCGTTCGACTTGCGCGGTGATCCGCGTGATGGATCGAATTCCGTTCTAACAAAATACATATATTTGGATTTTTTAGAAAAAAAATATTGGACGGGGTAACTACCCTTGGACGCTGTTTATTTTGCGCTTACGCGAAAAATGGACCAATTGAAATCTAAAAATTTGAAAAAATGTATATTGTGTATGTACACAAAAGAAAATTTACGTGTTTCTGGATTTTGTCAAAAAAAAAAATATTGGACGGAACTACCCTTACGTACTGTACTTGCTTTTCTCCTTCGACAGCCAAAGTTCTTCCTGAATGCATCTCCAGCTGGAATCCGCTTCAATCGGAATTGTACACATTTTGAATTCCAAAATTTGCTATATCGTGTTTAACATGAGCCACAAATTCATCTGCTTTCACTTTTTACCATTCAGCATCTTCTGAAGTTTTTCTAGTGATAAATTTATTGATTTTCCTGGATACTATACTGTATGCGTGTTTAAATCGATTCAATCATTTTTTTGAAGCTGTAAATCGAAAATCTTCATGGCCAATTACTTTCTGGGCTGGTAAGGCCCATTTGCGTAAATCATTATCAGGAACGATGAAATAAGCGTCGATAGGTGCTTTAAAATTATTAAACGTAATGTCGCAAATTCTAGCGATTTTATTTCTGTAAGTGCCACCTTTATTTAATGAATTAGCCGATCGTCGCAGTTAATTTATAGATTTTACTCTTTTAATATTTTTTCTTACAGTTTCAATGCGTAAATTTCTTTTTTGTCAGCTTCTCCAGAAATCTACAGCTCTTGATTAATAATTATACGATACATCTTCTTCGTCTTTCGTACACTCATTTGTAGGTGGCACAGGCTGGATAGGTAAAGTATGCATAATGTCATCTTCTATTATTTGGGCATTAGTATTTTTGTATGGTTTTTGAAAATCTAGGGATTCTTCAATCGTCATTTCCACGCCATTAAATTCATTCATCGCAGTCAATAAAATATCTTCGATGTACTCTTTTAATTCAATTTCCCTTCGATATATCGGAGTCTCTTCTGTATTTAGCGATTGAAATACGCCAAGCAAAAGATTGACGACATTTATAGGATTTACTTTCATCTTCAGTATTGCTGAAAAAATGTGTTGTAATAACTCGAATAATATCCCTTTTATTCCTAAATAGCGGTACATAAGGAAGTTGAAAAAGGCGACAAAGGCAGACGAGTGACAATGAAAATGAAACTTATTTTCACGCTTTAGAATTTTGATATTGTTGTTTAATATTTATAATGCAATGAATTTAATAATTAGTTGGCCAACGTGTTGTTTTGTTTATTGAACACATCTTCACATTGCATCAGAAAAATAACATTTATATCCCACAATTTTTAAATATTATTTTATAATTAACCAAGAACAATTTTAATTTACTTGTTATAGACAACAAAAATAATTCACAAGACAAAACATAATAATATAATAATAATACGAGAGGAACTTGATTTTCAATTAATAACAATGACCAAAAAATATTATTTCAATTCGACTCTTTAACCAACTTATTTCTATACGAAAATATCTCGTTGAAAATTTGAAAAACTTACAAAATCTTTAACTGTTTTCCGAATGAGAAATTTATGATTTCTACACATAAACTCATATAAAATATTAAATTTTCTCTGAAAAGAACTGCTCACTTTGACGTAGCGCTTACTGTGCAGAACTCACAAATAAAACTGAAAACATAAGTTACTTTATCGAAAAAACCAATTTACAGTGAATATTTCCACACTTGTAGAAGCAAATATGTTATCTTATGTGTAAATGGTTGCGTTGATATTGAAGCTGCTGATGATGGACAATACACAATATTGTGTCATGCTGCGATAAGTTACTCTTGAAGTGATATTTTACTCTAGAACCTTTAAAAATTCAAATTTATTATTTTCATTTTCTTACAGTTCAAGGTTCTAGTGTAGACTATCACTTCAAGAGTAATTTATCGCAGCATAATACAATATTGCGTCTAATCCGTTATCAGCAGCTTCTTTGTCTGGGGACACTGTCTTTGTTCCCGAAATTGTTCTCGTTCCCGATGATTTATTTTTGACCCTTTGATGATACAGTGAGAAAATGAAAAACGGTAACAATTCAAAACATTTGAGAGGTAGTTCCGTCCAATATTTATTTTCGAGAAAATCCAAAGATATATATTATAGATAGTCTTATATTCTTCGTGTTTATACGCAATATATATTTTTTCAGATTTTTAGACTTGAATTTGACAATTTTTCGCGTACGCGCAAGATATACAGCGTTCAAGGGTAGTTATCCCGTCCAATATTTTTTTACAAGGAAATCCAATTATATGTCATATTTCCTTCGTGTTCGTACGCATTGTTTATTTTTTCATATTTTCAGACTTAGATTTGACGATTTTGTGCATACACGCAAGATAGACAGCGTTCGGGGTTAGTTACCCCGGCCAATATTTTTTTCGGGAATATCCAAAAACACGTGAATTTTCTTTTGTATTCATACGCAATATATATTTTTTCAGATTTTTAGACTTGAATTTGACAATTTGTTACATAAATGTTTTAGGGCTGCCTCACTCCCTCAATTTTTTTTTTTTCGTTTGGAGAAAAATACATTTTTCATTTCTCTTCATGAGAAAACTTTTCCAGTTGGATTGGTTAAAAAATATTATATTCTTGTGGGTGAAACTGCCAAATCGCCCCTTGACATGCCTCACTTTGAAGGGTGGTGTCGCCTCCTTAAACTGTTTTATGGCCGATAAAAAAAACTCCGTGTCGCTTAGTTTTTAGTCTACTATAACATATTACAAAAGAAATCAGATCGGAGAGTTCTAGCTGGGGTACCTTCTTTGTTAGATTCATATGAGTTAAGTAGAATATCCACGATAGGACGGGATGTCTAGAGCGTTAGGAATTATTTCACAAGAGCTTAGAATAGAAAATTTTAACCATGAAAACAACCGGAAGCAGAACCTAGAAATTCTTGCAATATTATTTTATTTTATATTTTTTGTTTGTTAATTTTCACGGATAGTTTTTAGAATTTAAATAGTTTGAGCGCTTAGCGCAACATTGTAATGATTTATTTCCATTAAAACTTACTTTGGTTGTTTATCAAAAATTTATACAACGAATCTGTTTCTCTGTCCTACATCGTTTGTTTATTCAGAATTTCACCTTGTGTAAAAACCCGACAGGCAGCCAAGATTGTCCCTGGTCTGTAGGATCGGTGTTGTGTTTGGGTCATCAACCCAAGACTAGAAGTAGGAAGGCGACTCTGTTTATTCCGAGTTCGCATTCAGAAGGGAGCACTGGGAAACCCGTGTCTCCAAACAGGTGACATACACCTCACTCTCTTGTCTCCGATCGGTAGCAAAAGCGACACAGCTCTTGTCTTACGTGAGGGAGCATAAGAAGGAGGTGCTCGTTCATAAACCAAGGCGGCTTTGGTATCACCTAAGTCCGTATAGCTAATTAATTCAGGGTGTTTGCGGGTCGGAAAAACCGACCTTCCTTTTGCCCATCAGAGGGGGTCCTTTATATAATCCATGTTTACCTTAATTTCAGGGGTCAAGGTAAAAGAACTACATAATAACGCGGTTTTTTCATACGTAAAAACCTCAAGAAAACCGCACACGTTACAGTATACACAGGGTCACCTCCCGCCATACCTGGTACAGGTCTATGACAAAATTGAGGGTAATGTGGGCAAGATTCACGCTATGAGTTTCGCTAAATTACTAAAGAACAATAGACTCCTCAAACGCATTTCAAATATTACGACATCAAGAACCATTCGTTACAACCTTTTCTTCAATAATGTCGAGGATGCAAATTTCTTCGTCGGACAAGGTATTGAAAAATGCAATCACGCCTTAGGAGCATATGTTCCAGATGGGTGCATCTACAAAATAGCGCTAATGAAAGGTGTAGACGCCTCTTTCAGAGGAGGAGATTCGAGAGAACATCACTGTATTAGGACAATCTGGGAATTCCGTGGGTATTTCGCTCCGCGGATGGCAGTCTTGAACGGGAAAACTCGACACGCATAAAATGCTTCCTCCGAGGTTTGACTCCCCCTGACAAGGTTGCTATTTCTCAGAACACTAGGGACGTAGTGCCATATTTAACATCAGTAAAAATTTGTCGCAATTGCCTTAGGTTCAGTCACGTACAATCTCAGTATCGGGGAAAAAACAAGTGCAATAATTGGGGTGGATTACACCATGAAACATCTTGCGAGGTGCCAAGTTCAACTCAAAACTTCCACTGCGCAAACTGCTAAGGTAAATACAGAGCGTCAGACAGGGGTTGTCCGGTTCACATCAAGGAAAAAGAACTTATTCTCTTAACTTAAATTCTCTAAAGAAACGGTAGCCTCTAAGGCCATTCATCCGCCCACCGCTCAGGTTCCCTTACTGAACAGGAAGGAATTCTCTTCGCTATGAAGAAAGAACCTCTCGCCAGAAAGAACGACTCTAAGACCATGTCATCCACATCCTCTCCAGTAATCTCTTCCTATGCTAACCGGAACTCCAGAAGAACTACGACAAATTTCTTTGGACAGGCTACCTCCATATCGTTCTCAGACTCCCCCCTAACAGGTCCCGTTCCCTTTAAGGAAAAAACAGACTACTCCTCAATGGATGTAGCACAGTATCTTGATATATCCCAAACCTTACCCTCTTCGTCAGACTCGGACATGAGGATGATGGACTGGGCGCGGACTGAAATTCGGAAGTTCCTTGGGGACTTCTCCAAATTTTTATGCAATCGGATTGCCGAAGAATTTCCCGACTCCGAAAAAACATAGCGAACATCAAAGCTTCGGAGGAGCTTTATATGCGGCAACGCCACAATTAATATGGCTTATTCTCTAGATATACTTCAATGGAACTGTCGCAGTATTTTCTCTAAATGGAACGAGTTCGAGGGCTTTCGTAATAGATACGACGTCGTATGTCTGACGGAGACTTGATTAACTTCGAATCAGCTTTTACACCACAGACGCTTCAGTACGGTCAGGAGGGAGAGGCTGGGCCCCACCTCGGGACGGCGTTGCCTTGCTGATCTCAAAAGACCTTTTTTTCCAAAGAATTGACCATCTCCCCCTCCCGAATAAGATGAAGTGGGACATGATCCGACTACGGCTTTCGAACTCCAGCAGCATCCCTATTCTTAACGTTTATCGCCCTCCGAACAAATTTCTGAATCGTCTCGAGTGGAGGGAGTTCTTCCAGGTTGTATCCCAATTCGATAATATAATCATCTGCGGAGACTTTAATGCACACTATCCCTTTGGGGCAGCCAACTACAAAATCAGGACGGAAGATTTTTGTCCGAGGCGTTCCAAGAGAGTAATTTATGCATACTAAACAATGGATCAGCCACCAGAATCCATGTACATTTATATAGAAAGAGCGTGCCCGACCTGACTTTTGTTTCAACTTCGCTTTTCTCGAGCTTCTCCTGGTCAAACTTGGACGATCCCCTAGCGATTACGATCCAATTTATATCAGGCTGGCGGAACTAAATTTCCACAAGCTGCAAGTCAAGCAAAGGCTGTCCCTTAATTAGGTAGACTGGGCTTTTTTCAATAACACCTTGAAATTCAACCTTCGTTCCATTCCTAATGAGGCAGATGTTAACTGGAAGTATAACTCCCGGATAACTCCCTTTAGAAAGGCGCCCCGTACCTACCTCCCGCCGCTCCATCGTGGAGTCAGAACTGTACCATCAAGGTTACCGCCAGGAGGGCGGCAGCCAAACGATTCCGGGATAACCCCTCCGAGTCGAATTGGGAAGATTATAACAAACTTGAAAAGGAGGTGAAAAACTTCCTCAGGCAAACCAAGTGTAATAGCTTTACAGAATTTTGCTCTTCTATCTGCCCTCGAACGAGCATCGACAGAGTTTGGGCATCAATTAAAGGCTTTAAGAGAAGGTTTCATCTACCTAAATCTGTGGATTTCTACTCCCCCGATAATCCTGCAATAATATCTACTTTTGAAAAGATATCTATTCCTTACGTCGCCGAAAAACCCGTTTTTTCCATATCAGGTAAAATAGACCCAACTTAAGACAGCAATCTCGCTAGAGGAGAACTAGAATGGTATATACGGGTCTCTAAGAGCAAATCCTCGCCGGGGATTGATCTCATCTCTAACGAAGTGTTGAAACGTCTCCAGCCCAAGGGGCTGGTTTTCTTACTTGATTTGTGGACCTTAATTTTTAAATCCCACAAATTCCCTTCAGAGTGGTCTTACTGTGTACTGTGCTTTATCCCAAAGCCGGGCTCCAAGGGATTAAGGCCAATATCCCTTTCCTCGGTCCTTCTTAAAGCCATGGAGCGAATAATAAACCTCAGGCTGCATTGGTGGATTAAAAACCACCTTGCCTTGCCAAGATTGATTTTCGGATTTAGGAAAGGCAAATCGGTTAACGATAACGTGGCTGTCCTTACAACTGAGATCAACATAGCTTTTCCCTGCAAGGGATTCCTCACCGGAGTCTTTATGGACATAGAGGGTGCCTTTGATAATGTCATTCCAAAAATTTTAATCCAAGACCTTGGCCTTCCGGAAGGGATAATCTTTTTCATCCGGAAGGTCATTTCGTTTAGAGTGATCCATGGGGGAGCCTTGGGTGCCAGCCTGGGAATCAGATCTACTAACCTGGGACTACCCCAGGGTTCTATTGTGAGCCCTCTTCTTTTCAACGGCTACTTAAAAACCATCGCCCAATTTACAGGTGCTGATACTAGGACTCTTACATATGCCGATGACGTGGTAATCTACTCCTTCCATAAAGTCCTACAAACCTTCCTTAATGAGATCTCATCCTCATTCAGCTCCCTCAGCATCGAGCTTCTCGAAAGGGGTCTCTCGGTGAGCACAACCAAGACACAATTATACATCTTTTCCAAAAGGTGTCTTGGGAATAGCCCGATTCAGATCCAATTGAACGGCACACCGATTTACAACCTCGCTAAAGTTAGATTTTTGGGAATGTACTTGGACAAGAAACTTTTGTAGAAAGCTCACATAGAGTACAAACGACTCAAGGCCTTACAAGCAGTCGCATTATTAAAATCTATCTCCAGTTTCACCTGGGGACGTCATCCTTCCACTTTGCTACTTGTTTACAAGAGTTACGTGAGGGCCATCCTTGATTAGGGCTCCCAATTTTTTGGTGATGCGGCTAGATTCCACTTGTCTAGACTGGATGTTGTCCAGTCTATATCTTTAAAAATTTGTATCGGTTATTTAAAAACCACCTCGAATAACGTGGCCTCCATCTCAGTGCCCCCCCCCCCCCCCCCCCCCCCCCAAACTCAAACTCGTTGTAGCAATCATCGATAAGCGTGGTCGGGGCCCGGGTTGCTCCCCGCCATTCAGTTTTAAGGTCTGGACTTGTATCCGGACGTCGGCATCATGGATTATGTCCTCTAAGATTCCCCCATGCTTCGGTCTAGACTATTTTGCAATTTTCACCGAACCAAATATTAACACGGAAATAGGTTTCACTGTAAGGAAGGATCCTTTCCCCACTGCAAGGCTGAGATCCATTTGCGGTACGAGGTTTCCCAATCACTCACAGTTTTATACAGACGGCTCCAAAAGATCTTCCCCTTTGAGGGTCTCTACCTCGGTTATTCCACCGAGAGAAAGGGAACCAGCCTGTTTTGGCTTGAACAGCAACTCCATCCATCTTTTCTGCGGAAGCGCTCAGTATTTGCAAGGCCGTTGAGCTAATTATTGAAATGAGATGCAACAGATCGTTAATCCTCTCCGATTGCCTTAGCGTCCTCACGGCCCTCACGCTCCCATTGACCTACAATAAAGTTAATCCTATTTTAATCTCAATAAAAGTAAAGCTTTTCAACCTCCGCAAACTAGACTACCAATGTTTCCGTATCTGGATCCGAAAACGAGCTCTATTCTGGGCCGACCTAAGGCACTTATCTAGACGCACTACCTTAACTTCAAGTCAGTCTAGTACCCTCGAATCAGGACGCCTGAAAGGAATCACCTATTGCTCTTTAGCGACCAAATTTACTGGCCGTCCATGATTTGCCAATATGTCCCTTGGCAGAAAAAAATAGCACTGATGAATCGGGTTAAATCAAGTCATACAAATTACAAAGAGCACCTAGCCAGGATGGGTGTGGCTGCTCCACAGGTTTGCACGTGTGGTCACCCTGTTCCGTCGGCTGACCACTTGGTTTAGGAGTGCCCATACTTTAGCCTCCCCCTAGTCAAGCTCAAAGGCTTTTTACTCACACAAAATTACAATAGGCACCGACGTGCAAGAAATTTTCCCAAAATGGACAACCCAGGTTATCACGGTTCTGGCTGATTTTATAATAAGAAATAATCTTAACTTATAATCTAGGTTGCTAAACAATAATACATTAACTGTCTCTGTTTCAGTGTTTTTGGAGTTTATTGGAGTTTACTCCTTAAGAAACGATTTGAGTTATAGGGCCCGGCACGGAAATTATATGAGGAGTAAAATCAAGTGTAACACGAAAACTTGAGGCGTTATAGAAAGAGAAAAACATATACATTGAACGTGCAAAAGAATGAGATGGAATACATTACACAGCGTATCCTATACTCGGGGTCTCCTCTTTCTGCGGTGGTTCGTAGTCTCACTGTATAGTTCACTACCTCTGGTCTGAGAGTTGAATGTGTGCGTATGTTTGTACGTGTGTGTTGTGTGCCTGCGTATGAATTTATAAGACGTGACGTTATCACGTCAAAATATTTGAAAATATGGAAGAAATTGATTTAGATGATAATGAAGAAGAATCCGAAAAACACATGGATGTGGTTAATTGGTAAGCTTATCTTTTACATTTATGAATAATACACATTTCAAATACGAACAACTAGATCTTTTATTTAGTGTTTTTATTATTTTTGATTAATTGATTTAATATATTTTATATTCATATATTATTTTCATTACTTATATTAACTCTTAGCGGCACACATTTTTCCTTACTTACTATCGACTTGAATTTTGTACCCGACGGTTTTTGGGGTCGCTGATTACGAATCTGCACTCAAAATTTAAAAATTCAAGATGGCGGATTCAATATGGCGGACCAAAACGCAAAAGTCGTTTGACGAGAGCGAAAGTTGGTACTCGGGGGTTTTCGGGATCGCTAATTACGAATCTGTACTCAAAAGTTAGAAATTCGAGATGGCGGATCCAATGTGGCGGACCGAAAATGTAAAAAGTCGTTTGACGGGAACGAAAGTTAGTACTCAGGGGTTTTTGCGGTCACTTATTACGAATATGCACTCAAAATTTGGAAATTTTTGAAGTAATATAAATAATCCGAATAATTAGATATATGTTTGTTTCTCTTATCATTTTGGAAGATGCGTTCATTTACCCTCTTTTTCTATTCGATATATATCATAGTTATCGTTCGTAAGGAGTAAACTCCAGTCGTGCGTCGGAGCTGACACACACGCTTTTTTTTTTTTTTTTATCATGCTGTCACATTCTTCCCGCCTGAAGCCTTGCAAATGTCAACGCAACTGGGTACACTCCAGAAGGGGAGGAAAGAGAAAAGGGAAAAAAGAAAAAGAAAAGCAGCAACAAGAATAAGGGTAACCAAACAATAAAGGACCAAACATAGTCCTGGAAATTCCTAGGATATCTTCCGTTCGAAATATGTTTATGTAAATTTTTTTTAAATTTTTTACCGTTAGTTTATTTATTTTTTTATTTCATCTGAATTAGATTATATTGACGTCATATGCTTTGATTACAGAACTCACAAAAAAAAGATCTGCTAAAAATACGTTGTTATTGCAGTACGCGTCTCTTCGTTTTGGAAAAAAATCGACAAAATAAGGGACATGATATAAAATAAGGACAAAATAAGGTCTGAAATAATTATGAAACGTTTTTATAAGTTACAATGGCCTATTTATTATGAGAATACGTTACAAATAATATCAGAATAAAACATAAAAAACGTTGGAAAAAAATCAAACACATTCAGACACGTTTTTTTCTTCATTTCACGAATGTTACAATATTTTTATATTTAATGTACTAAATAATAGCTACAGACATTTTTACTTAAATATTAACAATGTTTTCTTAAACATACAATTCTTTACAATCAATATTTACAAGTCTACGTATTCTACGCTGTTCGCTCGAGTTCTTTTTATTGGCACCTCTGGTTCATCATCGCTCTCGTCACTTAAACCATCTTTGATCTCGTCCTCAAATTCTATTTGACTATCATTGCTGCTGTCATCAGATGGATGAACCAGAGGTGCCAATAAAAAGAACTCGAGCGAACAGCGTAGAATACGTAGACTTGTAAATACTGATTGTAAAGAATTGTATGTTTAAGAAAACATTGTTAATATTTAAGTAAAAATGTCTGTAGCTATTATTTAGTACATTAAATATAAAAATATTGTAACATTCGTGAAATGAAGAAAAAAACGTGTCTGAATGTGTTTAATTTTTTTCCAACGTTTTTTATGTTTTATTCTGATATTATTTGTAACGTATTCTCATAATAAATAGGCCATTGTAACTTATAAAAACGTTTCATAATTATTTCAGACCTTATTTTGTCCTTATTTTATATCATGTCCCTTATTTTGTCGATTTTTTTCCAAAACGAAGAGACGCGTATTGCAATAACAACGTATTTTTTTTTTTGTGAGTTCTGTAATCAAAGCATATGACGTCAATATAATTTAATTCAGATGAAATGAAAAAATAAATAAACTAACGGTAAAAAAAGAAAAAAAAATTTACATAAACATATTTCGAACGGAAGATCATTTTTTAAAATATTTTTTATAACAAATTCTTGATCAGCGGAAAAAGTTAGTCGGGTTTACGCGAGGGCGTGCCGGCCGAGATGGCTTCCCCCACTCCACCGCCATACGCGGTGCTGTATTCTATCACTGAGTTGACCGCAAAGCGGATGAACAAATTCATGAGCAACTGCTACCAGAATTTATTGACGGTTAGTATGAAGCCTTTCCTGTATCGTGTCCAATTTTTAGCCCTCTATGTTTAAAACCGGCGGTGCAATAATTAAGGAAAAAAAAAAATTTATCTCCCTCCCTAATTGACTTTTGGTAAATTTTTTTTTCTGTAAATTCGTCAAAAAATAACAGCTTTCGAGTGAGACTAATCGTAGCCCTGTAACGTAAAAATTGGTGATGAAATTCCATTTGTTTATGGCTGAAAAACATGCCCTCTTTTTGGAGCTATTTATCACCAACTTAACAATAAAAAATCATTTCGCCCCTAAGTGTACATGATAATAGGATCCTTCTCGATTAAAAATCCGCTAATTAAATTGCTGTACGACGCTCTACGGCTCTGCAAATTCGTTGCAAAAAAAGTCGGTTTTTTCATAACAAATAGCTTTTCTCACAAACTATTTATCCGATCGAGCCCCGGTTTTGCGAGTTTCTCGAGTGCCCTAAGAGACATATTTTCCGAGATTCTTAAAGCCATACATGCATGGTTGGACTCATAATTAGTTAATTAAGAAATGGACATTTCAGCCGGTTTTTACTTTTTTACAAGAGAACTAATTGTCCGATTTCAATTTTCCAAAAACGAAATTGTTCGTCCGTCTAAGACCTACAAAAAGTTATTGAACTTTTTTTCTGTATAATTAATAGTTTAGGAGATCCTAGTAGAATTACCAGAATCCTAGTTACCTAGTAGAATTACCAGAATCCGCAGGTCTCATCCTTTCTGCACGCCGTGACATAAAACTGCCCTTTTTTCTACCCGTTTCCTGGACTATTACGATTTCTGGGCCATATACTTGTAATTGGTTTAAATGATAAAACGCTTTAGAATTACCGTCTGACAGCATTCCAGTATATCATAGACCATATTGTTGAGGACGTTGCCACAGTTCCGCTGCCAGGGTCATTTCCATTGCTCCTGAAGACCACGAGCAATTCATTACACATTCTGCTTTGTGATCTTACAATTCACCGATCCTATTCTGGAATGTCTTCGCCCAAGTCGTTTTGTTTGTAAACAGCTGTAGCAATACTTTGACATGCTTGTAAAATCGATTGCATATCCGGTGATTGCATCAATCACGTATTTCACGACATATTTTGACGTATGGCCACGAGTAAACCAGGTACTAATACTGTCGGTTGAGAGATTTATGTACGCCTTTTTACTATTAAATAAGTCTCATGTAGCGTTTACTCAATTCTTTTATTAATTGAAGCATTCAAAGCCTTCGTGTACCCATCAAATGCTCTATTCCAAAATGGATTCATACTTATTACCATCGCGCATGTTACAATACTGGCTTAACCTTTACCGATGCGCAGAATTATTGCAGTAAGACGTGAGCTTATGACAAAAGTTTTGCACTTAGATCCAGGTTCAGTCACACCATCTGAAGACCATGTTGACGATATTGTCGAATCCATATTTATTTCTGTTTTATACGCAAAGCCACAATTGACATCCGGTATGTGGATCTCCATATTTTTCGTAAAACACACACTACAAACTGTTCCACTCAAAATATCTTCTAGTACTGATACGTCAATGATCATATACTGCTGATCATTATTACTGATTTCGAATTTTTTTTTGGCAACATGAATATTCGGAAGCGGCTGGTTGAGTTGTAGTTCTTTATCAATCTCCAAAACGTTTGTGCTTGTTTCACATGTGGGCTCGGATCTCATTTGAGTGGTACAATTATTACTCCTCCATCTCTTACACACTAAATTTTCGAAATACGAACACTGCTTTCTTTTTGCCAGCATTTTTATGACTGATGGTGTAATACGGGTAAACGAAGTATAGTAAACGCGAATGAATACAATACACGACTATTCCGGTGTGACCACAGAGGCATAAACGATGCTTCAATGTCATGTTTTGAATGTCTGATACTGGTGATTTTCAAAGGGGAAAAATGATCTACTATATCTGAATAGCATGTCTTATACACAGGCAATATCCACATGAGCATCATGTGAATTTCACAGCAAAGTTCGACTTTTTGCGAAATCATTGACTATAAATATAGTAAGTCGTTCGGAAGTATGTATAGTATATGCATGGAGGGTACTCATAATAACCTACTATCATATGAATAAAAATGATAAATACAGAATGGAAAATTCGTGTGCCGTTGATATCGAGAAAAAAAAACAAACGTTTTGGAGAAAAGAAAGAATTTTTTTTTCGTAAAAAATACAACCAAATAGATTTTTTATTTTTTTTATAATTGAATCCTATGTAAAAAATACTCCATATTAAAAAAGTTTCAGCTTTGGGACATTGTTGCTTCATATAGCTAGAAATGAAGGTTGGGGTGTCTTTAAGAGAGTACGATAAGATGGAAAATTTTGTTTATCAAATGACATAACTAAAATGGCCACCAGCTCTTAGCCTATTGTAACACAATATTCTATTTTATCCTCATCTTTGCAGAGCCTGTCGTCCAGTTAGATTAATTTATATTCATGTGTCTGTGGAACATAACGACATTCGACTTAACAGAAGTGTTGTCATTGTATAAAGGTCTGATTTTATGAGCAATAAGTTGTTCCAATTGGATGCAACATTTTTTCTTGCTCCAAACTAAAAAACTTGCAATAGAAAGTAAAATAAATTTTTACTTCTTAAACCAAATCGGGAAGATATCATTTTCTGGCACCACTCAGCCGCATTTAATGACACAGATTTGATACTATAAGTATTTTTTTTTTTGGAGAATTAACAAAAGTCCGCGACCGAATTCTGTAGCCCAAACGATTCAAAAAGTATGCATAAACCACTGTCAATTGTATTTAACAATTTACCTTTAGAAGTCGTTAGTGACTAAGCTATTGAGTTTATAGCAAAAATTTAATTGATAAATTCGTAGCCAAACCAATTCTCTAAAATTAAGGTCCACGGAATGAAGTATTAGTCTTTGAACGTAGCTGATTACGAATGGTAACATTTTTAATATTATTTAAATAGGGAAAATTCAAATTTCGATCAAGATATTTGAAAATTGAATTTAAGACGTATCATTTTGCAAGAAATATCAATTTTTTTTCTAAAGTAATTTTTCAGGTGGGAGCCAAAAAAAGTTTTGCTTCCAAACGAAACACTTTATCCGTTTGAAAAAAATAACGTACATTTTTTGACACAGAATAAAAAAGTTGAACACGAATTCTGAAGGATTTCATTCCAAAACTCTGCTGCTCCAAGTCACTACAGAGTTTACTTAGAAATTTAAACCCACCTTTTACAAGAACTGACAATAGAAATGTAACTAATGCAATTTGTGAATATGTAAATTCGAAGTCAGTATGCATTCTTTCGTAGAATTTGCTGTATTTTAAATCATATTTTTGTGATCCCTTTAGATCACAATTCTCGAATATTAGAGGAATGGTGCAGTACATGTCCCAATCCTAACTTAATAGACATGGTATTTGACCTCATTTACTGATTAATCACATTGATTCAACTGACGCATCACGGATGATAAAGTAAGACTAATGAAATGTTTTTTTAATTTAGTATTTTAAAGCAGTTATTATACAATTTATATGACCTTTTTGAAAATAGACTTATTTATAATAATACATCAAAAGTGTGTTACTGTTCAGCAAACGGTATATTGGGCTATCACCAAATAACAGGTATTGTGTATCTGACTTTGATATTTACTGATTCAGAAGTGACTATTCTTTACAGAGTTGGTCTGAAATTTATGAATTTCCTTTTCTGCAATATGATTTAGTGCTTTTGTAACCATCTCAAATGGCACCCATCGAGGACTGTATGGAAGATCTTCTACATTTTGACTGAAGAGTGTCCCTAATGAAGTCATGTGATATATAGACCGCAAAGTGATTTGTGGCGGTTGTTTTGGAAATGTTGTTGGCAATTTGAAATGAATCATGCAATAAAAGTCTCGGTGTTCAACCAGCAATGTCACATTACTGGCTTCCACAGCATCGTACTCTATGATGCTACCACGCTTTAACAGAAGCAGTGCTGCTATGAAACTCTTCCTCTTCTCAAAGCAAATTGCTAGTAAATTGATCTGTAGAAAGAAACCACATGATTTGTTAGGAGTGAGTAATTATATTGTAGACTTTTAAAATAGGAGTGTATGAATAGTTCGAAATCACGAGTAATGTGATTCAAATGGAATAATTTGCTTCGAGTTCGGACAATTCCAATTTTTAGAACCATTCAGGCAGAACTGACAATCAACTCTAATTTTACATTACATATTACATGCAATTTCCTGTCAGAAATAATTTCAATGTTCACAACTTTTATTCAACTAACAATAAGTCGGTATTCTTAAATCAGGAAATAACACACGGAAAATTTGAAAGTTATAGCGAATAATTTGAGTAAATCAAACTATCTAAATTACGGAAATTATTCGAATTATTTGAATTACTAAAATAATTCTAATATCTGAATTATTTGATAATTCGAATGTTATTTGCACACCCCTATTTTGAAATGTAGGGAATATAATTATATTTCGGTATTTCCAACGATTTTTGGTAAATACTGAAAGACAGATCGTATTCCTTATCTGCGTAATACATACTAAGAACTGAAAATCTGTACATCTCAGACCTTTATTACTCATGGTTTTTTAAATGTATGTCCGAATTTCATCAGTTGCAGTATACTGAGATCTGCCTTCATGCAATGTATCTGATATCAATAGGTGAAAAGATTTAATGGTAGGTGGTTTTTATCTGACCCTAAAAATCTTACAGTTTCAGTGATAAATTATACCCATTTTGAGGCGATTTTTACATGGTATATATTATTAATGTGACTTTCTTTAAATGATCATATCAAAGAATGAACACTTTGTTTGGGAACTTGCATACATTTTTATACTCGCCTGAAAACTGAGATAATGTGTGATAAGCTCAACAGTATAACCGAAGACCACTCAATTTCAAAGGTCTGAAACTTATCTCATTTGCAAAATTTAGGTTCAAAGACTGAGATTATTGTTTCAGATAGTTAACTAGCAGATGATGAAGTGTTCGTATTTATGTTAATATCGATACAAGACAGAAGCTTACTTTTTCATTTATATATCCTTTCACTTCCGGTACATAATCCATCAAGTATTTTGATGACTGGAACGGTGGTATATGAAGAGCTGCAGGGCCTCCAAAAGCATCTTCCAAACTCTTAGAAAGATATAGTTCTGGTGTTATATGGTCATAATCTGGCCCATTGAAGGTTACAAGCAGCATAGCTTCATCGTCTTGAGGATGAGAAATGCGTTCTGGTAATTTTGAAAAATCCATTGCCATACGTATTAAAAATCGAGTTTCTACAGGCCTCACACCTGTTGGCAATGATATTACTTCCATGTCTTCGGGACATATTTCAGTCTCATTAACTAGAGTGCTGTACTCGAACTTCAACCGTTCTCCTTGTTTTTCAAGAAGGTTGATCTGTTAATAGAATAACAATGACATTTTTTATAACTAGTATTGATATCAATATAATTTTGAAAAAAGATTGTCGTGGAAAAACTAGAACATCTCATATAATTTTGCATAACTTATATTTATTACATTCGGGAAATTTTCAAATTATAAAAGTGAATTTCTTTAGATTTGTGAGTTTTTGCAATGCATACCAAAAAAAATTGTCTGCAAATTTATAAAAATTTCGCGAATTTTTAGGGATGAACCCTAGGTATTAGCAGACTCCAGTTATGAGTTGATTAATATCTGTCCTTAAAGTACAAGTGAAAAACAGGAATTAGACTTTAACGACCCTCATTGGTATCAAGTTAGAATTCATAAGATTTTGCTTCCTAAGTAGAATCAGATTGAAATTAAGGTATTATGAAAGTACAGACCGCATTGTCTTTCTCGATATATAGAATATTGGTCCAGCAGGGTGGCGACAATTTTACTGACATAAAATTCTTCTTCCCTGACTTCCCTGACTTTTCCTGTCAAAAAATTCAGAATTCGCTGACTTTTTCCTACGAAACTTAGGTAATGTTGGGCAGCTTTTATGACCAAAAGCTCCAGAAGTTGTGCACCTTGAATATATAAATTTGGATCTAATAAATACATCGTATTGCTTCGTTTGACACAAATAAGTAGAAATTAAACAATACTATTTTCAAAAGTTAGCTTAACTGAATTTACGAAGCAGAGCTAAGTGAAGTTTGAAAACGATTTGGAAAAAAAGTACATTTTTCCCTATGATCCATTATAATTCCCTGACTTTTCCCAACAGACAAAATTCCTTGACTGTTCTCAGTTTTCCCAGTCTGTCACCACCCTGTCCAGAAATGTGTAAAAATAAAAAGCTGTTTTTGACTATCATACTCAAAGTTGATGGTACTTTGCATGATATTTGCCAGAATAAGAATATTGTAAAATATTGCTGACAATTTTCAAAACGTTTTCATAAATATTGTAGTTTGCATTTATGACAGTTCTTTTTGCTTTGATGTCTCCAGATTATGAGAATTACCAGTAAAAAAATATTGATTTCTACTACAGTAGAGTTTAGGAGTTGTGGAATTGCTAAAATTTTCACATATTCTTACAAGAAGATAGCCAACTAGAAGAATTGCTAAAACTAAAATGTAATAGAAAAAAAAATTGTTTCATCATAATAGAAATTTAAAAAAATGATACATCAAAACTAGGTATTTACATCCACATTATAATAGTGAGCTAAAATCCAAAACTGTCCGCCAAAACGAGAAAACTTTTTTCACATACGATAGTATGATACAGTCTTACACCTCCAAAGTAATAAATATATTACTTTTTCCCAATAACAGCCAGAATTTGAACTAATAGGCTTCCTTGGCTTATTTTAATTATTGTCAGTACGTTTTGTAGCTAACTTTGTGCTTTGCTATTGTATCATGTAAATGAATTATTAACCTGATGTTCTTTATAATATGAAAGAAGTTGAACGATCACCATGAGCAAGGCATCGTCATTTGTCACATCCCAACTGGCTAGGCTTGGGACATGAGTTAAAATGGTAGTCACGTCTGGGTCAGCAAGAAAACTGTCATCATCGAATAAGAAATCTGGGCTTAGCTCTGGGCACAGTGAATTGAACAACACGTTCCAAATAAGTGTCTTTCCAGCGTAGGGTATGGAAAGGTAGAAACGATCACCTCGGTCCTTTCCACAGCTAGATGTGATATTATTTACTTCAACTTTGCCACATGACACACCTGCAGGTTTAAAAAAAATTTTAGAAGGCACAAATAAGAATATAGTTTCACGTTTTGACTGAGTTGTAACTAATTTCTTACCAATTCTTTGCGTTTCTAAAACGCGTTTCAACAATGGTTCAATGTATTTATCTACAGAATTCCAAATAGGTTGACTGTTTTGATTTAGCATTTTATAATCCAGTGTGAAGTGTTAGATTTAGCGGATATGAATCATGTGATAAGTCCGTTAATTCTAGTATAACTGAATAAAGAATTAAGCTTTTCAACATTTATGATTCGAATTACAATCTATTAAATCCAAACCTCGGTATTACAACTACGATACGTCTAATAGTTATGTTCACGTGGCTAAAAAAGAAGAAGTAGACATAACTCAGTACTCTTTCCGAAGGCAAAGGTGGACTACATTCTGATTGAAAGTTTGTAGTACCGATAGCACCACCCGCAGCGCTGATATCATATGTTGCATTCAAGGTCCCTAGATTAGGAAGGTCAAGTCACTCGTGGGCAAAAAAATTAGTGAGAATGCGCCAAAAGTTTCGTATGACAATGGATGCTTTCCATTTAGAGCACAATATGACACGGTGTAAACATTAGGTTTGTTCGTGTTAGCTACACTCTACACTCGTGAGTGTAAAAAGAACTAGGGTAGTGTACTAGGGATTGCGGGGGAGTGTACGTCGGCTTCTCGAGTGTAGCTTATAAGATAGCGCGAACGCAATAGTGTAAAGGTGCAGAAAAGTGGGGACAAGAAAATGGCGCACGTCACATACAGTAGTTTTTTTCCTCGAAACACTTATTAATACAACAAATTAGTATATAAGATAAAGCATTTTTGGAATTTGTTGACGAAATCTTTCATACCTTGAGTTTTAAGTACACCATTATCAAATTGAACGTTGTTTTTCAAGTAAAATACTATATTGCTTTGTTCTGATTTGTAGTGAGGTTATGGGTTTGTTGTCACTCGTGAGTTTTAAGGTATACATCGCATCACAGTTCACTAACGTGGTGGAAAAGTTGTCGCTGCGGTTTAGTTACCAGAATAACAATAACCTCAATAAATACGATGAGTGAGCGTGAGTAGCGAATACCCATATACATATATGCGAATACGTGGCGAATACCACGGCTTGTCTGGACCCCCCGTCCCCGCTGCCGCTGTTGATAAGATCGCAACGAACCTAGTGGCGACTAGTGCACACAAAAATTGCTTCAATAAGCGACCTACCCACTCCAATGAAGTTTCCAGACCTGTACATAAGACCGTGGTCAGGACACTAAAGACGCAACTCGTTAATGCTTAACCTTAAAAAATTGAGCAAGATTGGTCAATACCACGGTCTTATAGACAGGTCTGGGCACTCCAAGCCCCTTCTTATATAACGCAGCGTGACCGTCTTGAAGCCTGTGTTTCTCAATTTGTGCATCGAACATCGGAGCGCTGCAATCTCCGAGGCCGGTGTATGCCTACTGTAGGCCTCTCCCTCACTAGCGCTATTGGCGAAAATTCACAACATCGGCTTCATTTTCGAGCACGGTTTTGCAGCCGGAGTGCCCAGACCTGTCTATAAGCTCTCTGCTGTAAGACCGTGGTCAAAACTGGTTAATGCGGTAATGTAAGTTTGATATTTTTTGGGCGAACGCGCATAGAACATTTTTGCCCACGTTATAGTGAGAAAAACTGGAACACGCGTGACCTTCCTAATCTAGGGACCTTGAATGGAACCAAGGTCCCTAGATTAGGAAGGTCAAGACAGAGATGAGTAGGGAGATCTCCAACGCTCGGCTTTTCGTGATACCAGCTAAGTTGGAGCGTCGACGTGACACCTAGGCGGCCACGCACCGAAGGTGGCCCATTTCCGACCTGACATCGAGCGGCCATGCACCGAAGGTGGCCCACAATCGTGTATATATAGATACACTCGGCTGCTCGAGCAAGTGGTTGCCAATCGCATCCTTGTCCCCGCTCGCACAGATGTTTCCAGGAATGCAAGAATTGGGATTTTTTTTGTTTCAGTTATGAATGTCAGCGAATAAAAGTATCTCCAGATTTGATAAATCTTGGAATCAATTAGCGGACGCTGAACCAAATTAGTTAACTATTCCCAGTCCGCATACTTTTTTTTTTTTTTTTTAATATATATTATTTTTTTATTGATATGAAAATATGTGACGCCTGGTATTCTCGAATATTTGTGCACGCAGTCTATGGAAAAATATACGAAGCCAGCTCGATGACATTTATGCAAAATGTGCAATGGGCAAGTGGTTGGGGGAAATTTTTTTTTTCTCGAACTGAATCTTCCAGAGAAGCATCAGCGAATTCCAAGCAAGCTCCATAAACATACCGAGCAAACGCGCGCTCACAGACGTAGCTGTGGTGTGGCTGAGTGGATACCACATGAGGATGAATTTTCAATCACAGGTTTTTGCGCGAAGTTTTCCTGTATTTAAGTTAATTACTGCTGCCTTTGCTATAATACTGTATTCAAGTCTTAAACAAAACACTAAAAAATAAGTTAACCACTTAATGTAAAACAAAATGTTAGATTGAGCTTAAAATTTAAGCCGGAGTTACATAAACTAAGATAATTACAAGTACAACATTGTAAATATTGTACATTTATTGTTCATCTAAATAAATATGGTTTCCTTCTCAAAAAAAAAAAAAAAAAAAAATGAGGATGGAGTGATGCGGGACACGGGTTCGATCGCAGTTCACTCTTTTTATTTTTTTTTTTTTTTAAATTCAATCCCGGCTTTTGTTTTTGTATTTTCGGAGAGAAAAAACAAATGAAAGAAAGAAAATTTCCAGAGCCGGTCGATTTTTTCCTTCTTTCCTTTTGCTTTTTGTTTTACTGAACCCACCCTTTTTGTAGTGGGGGTAATCCAGAAGAGAACAAATAATTGAAACAATAAAATTCCGAGTGTGAATCGATTTATTCCCCGTTTTTGGCGCCTCTTTTTTAATAAGGAAAAGTTTTGACAGTAATGAAAAATAGAGATTACTAAAAACAAATGTATTGTTTTTTAATAACACCGGTCCACAAAAATAAAAAAAAAGTGGTCTGTACTTTTGACCGGACCTACCTATCTTTATGTATTTTGACGCACTGAATCCGAATCTGAAGTCAGTTTTGCCCGTACACCCTCAAAATTTTGAGTAAATTGCAAAAAACCATAAAAATAGCCAAAAATTAGCAGTTTTGGTAAGAAAAAAATTTGTGGAACTATAGACCAAGTATGATTTTTATGCATTTTGGTCCGCTAAACCCAAATCTGAAGTTTATTCAACCATAAGCCTTTTAAAATTTAATTGGGCCGGTGTTATTAAAAAACAATACATTTGTTTTTAGTAATCTCTATTTTCCATTACTGTCAAAACTTTTCCTTATTAAAAAAAAAACGCCCATTTTATATCAGTCTTGACGAGTATTTCTTAAGAATTTTGAGAGATGCGAGATCGGAACGACAAAATTATTTCAGTAGCAACAATGTATGGACCCCTCTCCTTTTCTGATATTGGCAGCCAGTTAAGAGGCTTCACAGTGTTCAGTTTAATGCCAGCATCTCTCGAGGTATCAAGATGGTAAGTGAATTACATAATTATTTTACATGCATGCAAAAACCGGCAGGTTTGACGCTCGTCTATTTACTTTATAGATTAAAAAGAGAAAAAAAGGGAAGGACCTGTAGTCGTATTTTATACTTTATTTAATTTTCCTTGAATTGTCAAACGTTTTTATTTTTGATTGTATAGGAAGAAGATGTGTGGGGAATTCCATTCTAGTGCCCAAGAATGTAGTACACATTTTCGATCGTTTTAACTTTTTTTTTTTTTGGCAAAACATGTTCCTCAATTTCCAAATTTCCTTAATTTTTTGGTATTCAAATCGATTCTTAACAATTTTGCGCACAGGTGGGATTTCTTTAATTATTTTTTCCCTAAACCTGAGGATATTTCCTATCTGAGATCACTGTCAATAGGCGAGATTCCGGAAATCATTAATTACCTTTTTTTCTAATTAAAAAGAAAATCACATAAGGCCACTAAGAGCTCGAAATGAAAATCTGAAAAAAATAGAGACGGTTTTTTGTATTCGAAGCCATTAACGTAAAAAATCCGTTTAACGACCATCCTAATAGATATACATTGTACGTTGGGCATTTCACGTCAAATTTGCAACCCATGTACCTCACCCTCTTCGCTTTTGATAATTGTTTGGTATGATGTTGCAACCACGGTTTCAATCGACTTAAAACAGTGTCGGAATTTTTTTCAGATTTCTTTAGCCACCACTGAAATAGAAAAAAATTGAAAAACCAATTCCGAAAACGCTTCTTTCAAAATTCTGAAAAAATTCACACTGATTTTATAATTAAAAATATGATTCTTAAGCACAACACGATAACGGGATCTCAACATTTACTACTTTTCTAGCAAGTTTTTTTTTCTCATGCCGGAATTGGAGTTTCTATTTATTTATTCGGTCATAAATTTCTCTATTACTAATGGATTTCAATTTTTCTGAAATCTAGAGGAATGCCAGAAGGCCTGAATATAGTTCATACCATTTCATTCTTTTTTTTCAAGTTATTCAAAGATCCAAGAAAACTAAAAACTTGCGAAAACTATAGTAAATGTAGAGATCCCATTATCGTCTCGTGCTTAAGAATCATATTTTTAATTATAAAATCAGTGTGAATTTTTTCAGAATTTTGAAAGAAGCGTTTTCGGAATTGGTTTTTCAATTTTTTTCTATTTCAGTGGTGGCTAAAGAAATCTGAAAAAAATTCCGACACTGTTTTAAGTCGATTGAAACCGTGGTTGCAACATCATACCAAACAATTATCAAAAGCGAAGAGGGTGAGGTACATGGGTTGCAAATTTGACGTGAAATGCCCAACGTACAATGTATATCTATTAGGATGGTCGTTAAACGGATTTTTTACGTTAATGGCTTCGAATACAAAAAACCGTCTCTATTTTTTTCAGATTTTCATTTCGAGCTCTTAGTGGCCTTATGTGATTTTCTTTTTAATTAGAAAAAAAGGTAATTAATGATTTCCGGAATCTCGCCTATTGACAGTGATCTCAGATAGGAAATATCCTCAGGTTTAGGGAAAAAATAATTAAAGAAATCCCACCTGTGCGCAAAATTGTTAAGAATCGATTTGAATACCAAAAAATTAAGGAAATTTGGAAATTGAGGAACATGTTTTGCCAAAAAAAAAAAAAGTTAAAACGATCGAAAATGTGTACTACATTCTTGGGCACTAGAATGGAATTCCCCACACATCTTCTTCCTATACAATCAAAAATAAAAACGTTTGACAATTCAAGGAAAATTAAATAAAGTATAAAATACGACTACAGGTCCTTCCCTTTTTTTCTCTTTTTAATCTATAAAGTAAATAGACGAGCGTCAAACCTGCCGGTTTTTGCATGCATGTAAAATAATTATGTAATTCACTTACCATCTTGATACCTCGAGAGATGCTGGCATTAAACTGAACACTGTGAAGCCTCTTAACTGGCTGCCAATATCAGAAAAGGAGAGGGGTCCATACATTGTTGCTACTGAAATAATTTTGTCGTTCCGATCTCGCATCTCTCAAAATTCTTAAGAAATACTCGTCAAGACTGATATAAAATGGGCGTTTTTTTTTTAATAAGGAAAAGTTTTGACAGTAATGGAAAATAGAGATTGTGATGAATAAGAATTCTCGACCTCGTATGTAATATATTAAAGAGTCTTGGTGATCGGTCAATTAAGAAAACGTAATTTTAGTTAACGTTTCGACCCGGATATGGGCCCTCCTCAGAACGATTTATTTAAAAAACTGTCAAAAAACAAAAAAGAAAGGAAAAATAGGATTTTATAATATAAATAATGGTACTAGTAGTAATCGGACATAAATATTGTAGATGTAATATTCTTAGAGCTATTAAATATTGTTGATAGTAAGAACCTTATGATTAATTGTGATAAGGATGTTTTTTGGTGTTATTTACCTTTTTGAGTTAAGTAAGTGTAATAAGATGTAGTCGAATTCACAATTGCAATTGGCGGAAACAGTGTTCTTTTGAGTTATTTATATTATAAAATCCTATTTTTCCTTTCTTTTTTTGACAGTTTTTTAAATAAATCGTTCTGAGGAGGGCCCATATCCGGGTCGAAACGTTAACTAAAATTACGTTTTCTTAATTGACCGATCACCAAGACTCTTTAATATATAGAAAATAGAGATTACTAAAAACAAATGTATTGTTTTTTAATAACACCGGCCCAATTAAATTTTAAAAGGCTTATGGTTGAATAAACTTCAGATTTGGGTTTAGCGGACCAAAATGCATAAAAATCATACTTGGTCTATAGTTCCACAAATTTTTTTCTTACCAAAACTGCTAATTTTTGGCTATTTTTATGGTTTTTTGCAATTTACTCAAAATTTTGAGGGTGTACGGGCAAAACTGACTTCAGATTCGGATTCAGTGCGTCAAAATACATAAAGATAGGTAGGTCCGGTCAAAAGTACAGACCACTTTTTTTTTATTTTTGTGGACCGGTGTTATTAAAAAACAATACATTTGTTTTTAGTAATCTCTATTTTTCATTACTGTCAAAACTTTTCCTTATTAAAAAAGAGGCGCCAAAAACGGGGAATAAATCGATTCACACTCGGAATTTTATTGTTTCAATTATTTGTTCTCTTCTGGATTACCCCCACTACAAAAAGGGTGGGTTCAGTAAAACAAAAAGCAAAAGGAAAGAAGGAAAAAATCGACCGGCTCTGGAAATTTTCTTTCTTTCATTTGTTTTTTCTCTCCGAAAATACAAAAACAAAAGCCGGGATTGAATTTAAAAAAAAAAAAAAAATAAAAAGAGTGAACTGCGATCGAACCCGTGTCCCGCATCACTCCATCCTCATTTTTTTTTTTTTTTTTTTTTTTGAGAAGGAAACCATATTTTTTTAGATGAACAATAAATGTACAATATTTACAATGTTGCACTTGTAATTATCTTAGTTTATGTAACTCCGGCTTAAATTTTAAGCTCAATCTAACATTTTGTTTTACATTAAGTGGTTAACTTATTTTTTAGTGTTTTGTTTAAGACTTGAATACAGTATTATAGCAAAGGCAGCAGTAATTAACTTAAATACAGGAAAACTTCGCGCAAAAACCTGTGATTGAAAATTCATCCTCATGTGGTATCCACTCAGCCACACCACAGCTACGTCCGTGAGCGCGCGTTTGCTCGGTATGTTTATGGAGCTTGCTTGGAATTCGCTGATGCTTCTCTGGAAGATTCAGTTCGAGAAAAAAAAAATTTCCCCCAACCACTTGCCCATTGCACATTTTGCATAAATGTCATCGAGCTGGCTTCGTATATTTTTCCATAGACTGCGTGCACAAATATTCGAGAATACCAGGCGTCACATATTTTCATATCAATAAAAAAATAATATATATTAAAAAAAAAAAAAAAAAGTATGCGGACTGGGAATAGTTAACTAATTTGGTTCAGCGTCCGCTAATTGATTCCAAGATTTATCAAATCTGGAGATACTTTTATTCGCTGACATTCATAACTGAAACAAAAAAAATCCCAATTCTTGCATTCCTGGAAACATCTGTGCGAGCGGGGACAAGGATGCGATTGGCAACCACTTGCTCGAGCAGCCGAGTGTATCTATATATACACGATTGTGGGCCACCTTCGGTGCATGGCCGCTCGATGTCAGGTCGGAAATGGGCCACCTTCGGTGCGTGGCCGCCTAGGTGTCACGTCGACGCTCCAACTTAGCTGGTATCACGAAAAGCCGAGCGTTGGAGATCTCCCTACTCATCTCTGGTCAAGACACATTGGAAATTTGAACTCGTTACACGCGCGCTAAGATTTTAATATTACTGAAAAAATGATATGTTGGCGAGCATTTACAAACAAAATTCACGACAGGAAATGAATGAGTATATTTAGACCATGTACGGTAAGTAATGTAACCTCAACAATGCTTAGCACGAGAACTCTATTAACTATAAAACTAGTTTCCTAGTTTTTTTTTTAATTCAGACGGTAATATTTAATATTAACAATATTACACAATAAATTTGCAGTTCCCCATAACAAAGCATTTGGATGGTGTCTGTAGTTGTTTGACAGTTTATTTCATGTTTCCAGCCATCAGGTGCCATCTGTTTTCTTTCGAACCACAATTATCCTTTTTTGTTACAATTGTGATGAATTCTCGAGTGTAAATATAATATAATATATTACTATATATTATATTGAAATATACATCACATACTATACCTGATATACGATAATAATTACAAACATAATTGTAGTAACTGATACATACTATAATAACGGTAAGATACACTCTTCAAAATGTTATACAATGTTTTAACTACGTGCCTATCATTGACGTGGCACTGAATTTAGCCCCACCACCGGAGTTTCCAGACCTGTATGTAGGACCGTGGTTCTGGGCCTGTGCATTCCGTGTTATGGGACACCCGATGCTGACAGAGACGGATTCGTGTCACCCACACAAGCATATGTATTGTTTACATCACGGTCTTACATACAGGTCTTGCAACTCTGGTGGTGGGGGTAGGCTCGGAGTGACTCAGATATTGAATCAATTTGTAGTTTACGGTTTCGGCACTGCGTCGCTACTATCTAGTGGGGCTGAGTTACAGAACCTCAAATTTCGTTATTTTTGGCCATTGTCGCAAACCGCTAAATGGTGAGGTTGCCCATTCTCTTTAATATCGCATTTTTTTCATATCATTGTATTCGTTTTTATAGTATTATTATCTGATATTCGCAATTTCGGATATTAATAAAGTAATTAGTGTGGTTGATTAGGGTTAGGCTGTAGCGTGCTTGCGCCAACAGAGAGAAATTTTTTCTATCTCTGTCGCTCACAGGTGACACGAGTAACCCTACTAGGTTACAGCGACCCTTGCGGCCAATCTAAGAATTACTGAAAGCGGTCTTAAGAAGTGAGTCACCCCCACCACCAGAGTTGCAAGACCTGTATGTAAGACAGTGGTTTACATGCTTGTGTTTCGCACTTAACCTCTTTTTTGGTGAATGAATTGTAATATTGTTAAGAATGGATGCTGTAACCGTTTTGTTATCTATCGCGGCTGTGTGGATGAAATGGAAGGCAGTACCGCCGAGACAGAGAGAAGTGCTGCCCCGCAAGTTGTTACGATTCATGTGCATTTACAATGTTTTGGAGACAGAAAATGATCTCGATAAAGATAAATTTTGGATTCGCCCAATATTTACTGCAGAGATGCGATTTCAGCAGGGTGCAAGTGACAACTTGATAAGCGAAATGGATTCAGTTGACAACGACAAATACGTGAATTATTTTCCGATGACACCCGGCCTTTTCAATCAATTACTTGCTTTGATGGAACCCATAGACTTATAAGATAGACTGAGCGCTCTTATGAGTCGCTTGAAGCAAACATTTAAAGGACAGAAATATGCCGGGAGTACTCCTTTCTCTCTCTGACGATATTTGTGGCGGGGATCGAGGCGCTAGCGGAGAATGAGGCGAAATTATGCGCCTATATCTATAGCTGTTCCACTTCCACTGCGCCCTTGTCTCCCGCTATGAAACCGATTGAAAAGAGAGAGCAGTACTCCCGGCATATCTCTGTCGTTTATACGTAAGGTTCAGTGCCTCTTATAAGAGCGCTCGGTCTATCATTATAAGTCTATGATGGAACCTGGCCTGAAAAAACAGACCGTGGTTCGTGACCACGACACAGATACAGAGATTTGTTTGACATGTGACGTCGGAACGGTACCTGGTGGAAATTTCCAGATGTTAGACACCGGAATCATTCACACAGCTACAGCTAGACTCACATCAGTAGTTTGGGTCACCAATTACCGATAAAGTATTGAAATACACCGGACAACGGGCATTCTGTCGCTCTAATCGAACGAACCGAGGAAGGAATAATTGTTGGATAAAAGATTTAATCAATTGGCTTACCTCTTGAGAATACTCTGGATATGATGACTTGCAGCGTAGATTGGTGAGAGGATTTAACGGAATAACTGACTCTAATATATTTGGATACTTTGATTAACTTGGAGTTATTTTATAAGTTCAATATTTCAAGTCACAAAAATGGAGTTACTTAGTGTAAGATCTTAAATTAATACGACAAAATGGAGCTGAAAGCTCGCTGGACTTTTGGGCAGAGTAACGTTGTATGAAAAGTTCAAATGCAAAAGGCAAAAGGATTTTACCGCGAGACTGTACCGGAACAAGATGACGAATCTGCTGGTAGAAACCAAGAGGACGATCGGGTGACCGGTCGCCGTTTTTATAGGGGTCGATCGTTGCGCAGAACGATCCCCCTCTTTAGATTTTTTGTCACCCTTTCCGCACCTCCCCCTTTTTCTAGGAATTCTAATTAGGACACGACATCTTCACCGCATGCACGCCTGTGATCTTAGTTCATTAGCTATTACTATATTGCAAGTTTTTACATATGGTATAAAGCTGCACTGGTGCGGTGGTGTCGGTGCGGGGTCTTTGTTCTGTAATTTTCCATTCTGCGTGGGCTTTGTTGTTGGGGCGCAAGCCCCCCTTGGCCCCGCGGCTACTGTGCTTTTCCCCCGTCTTGTGCTTTCGGCAGCTATTTCCTAATATGGTAATCGCAGTGCGTATGCGCTGGTGGTGACTCATGTTTTATGTTAGTGCCATGTGCATTTTCGGGGTCACGATGCGCTTAATTCTAGTTCCTGTTTACTTCTTAATATTTTTACTATCTTGCTCGTTACAAAGTCCATATGTCATATTGGTTACTCGTCGTTTGTTAGTTTTATAGCGTGTATCTATATAAAATTACATATGTATTATAATTGATTACTGTCGTTATTCACCTGGAGTACAATAGCGATTGTTTATGAGACATAGTTGCTGTTTGCTTAACATTATTAGAATCGCGCTGTTGCGAATATTCTTAGGTGTTTGTGTTATAATTATCTTAACAGATTTAGGGTATTTAACAATTTGATAATCCATAGTTTTAGAGCAGGTTTACATGTGTGCTTTCGTATATAATTCTCTTCTGTAATTATTAATTCTTATATTGATATAAATCGGCTTGGAAGCTTCTAGAACGTTTCTTTATATTTGTTGGTTGCCTGTCATTGGGCGTTGCCACGTATGCATCTTTGAGTTTATTGCGAGTTGATTTACCTTCAATAGTTTCGTCGGTAAGTTTCCTAATGTGTTCTCTAGATGAAGCTCTGTATGGCTCCACATTGGAGATCTGCATTGCCTTCAAAACGTTGCGCGTGTTGCCTACAATCCGGCGTTACGGAGGAAGGTATAGTTCATGCTGGATAATTAGTTTTCACGGTTTTGAAGGTTTTGCAGTCTCTGGTTTTATGGGTTATTGCAGCAGTGCTATCTTTACATTATATTGGTTATACATTTATCTATGGTTTTACAGTCTTCTATACTCCAGGCTATATGGTATAAGCATAAGTTGCCTATAGTATAGCTCTCAGCTCCGAATGCACAAATGGCATTGTCGAGTGCTATATAATAATTGGATATAATCGTGTTAGTTAATTATGGTGTTAATATGATAGTGATATATAGTAACGTATAATAATATTATAGCTCTTTGTAGTGCGAAGATCTCGTAACATGGTTTTTAAGCTTTGGTTAGTGAATGTCATAGTTATTTCCATCTAGGGATATTCCAAATAGTTAGACAATTGTTTTAATTCCTTATGGTTACAAGATTCTCGTACTTCGAGTTTGGTTAGTTGATAAAAGTAACATGCAGTAATAATAGTCGATAAAACATACGGACGTTCCGGTCGGATGTTACAGACAGTTCGCAAACTGTCGCAAATACTGGTAGCGCACACGGAACGGAATGTCCGGAACGCCTCTGATCGGGGCTTGAAAAGTCACTGAATTCCGGGTTCGTGGAGACGGAATAAATTCCGGACTATGGGACGGCGGCTTAACGCAACACAGTGGGTGCTTTCCATTTACCGACTCTAGTCGACTTGTGTCGCTATTTCTGGTGTATTCCTTTGCCCAGATTGGCCGGTTACATCAGAAATAGCGACACAAGTCGATCTGAGTCAGTAAATGGAAGGCACCCAGTATGAATCATCAAACTCATACGCATTCCGAAGGCCACACCACGACAACCCTATAGACCTGCTTTAGCTAGTTACTCGAGTCGACGGAAGCTTAGAACATATACTGTATATGCTCTAAGGACGAAAGAAGCGTAGTGTACCACAAAAAACTAGAGTAAGGGATTAGAAGAACATAGCTACCGGTCCCTATAAATAAGGGCACCACGCGTCAAAACGCTCTTTCGGATCGTGCCCCTAGACTTGACATCCTGTTTTCGAGTCAAGTCTCTTGGCGCAATCCTTATGCTTTCTTACATTTCAAATTCCTTTATCACCAGTATAAAATATTCACTTTCTAAAACGCTCTGTCGGCTTATACCACAGATCCCACCTGTAGTGTAGATTCCTGCTCTACCTAGTCTTGCGGTACCCAGTCATTTGCACACTACGCTACCCGTTCAAAAGCTGTCTCAGAAATTCAGAACCAATATTCTTTTTCTCGCAATTAAATATTCCATTTTTTAGAACTTAGTTCTGGCCGATCAAATAACGCTTTTGCCCGTCTTGACTCTGAAATAATTATTATTCAACCTTTAGTGCCCTGTAAACGGTCTATTGAGAAAATAAACACCTTTAAATATATTTCAAGTAATTTCAAATAAAATTAGTTGCAATTAAACTCCTATTTCACATTTATTGATCACTTGTTAGGAATAAGAGGCAAAGAGTATCATCTCCGTTTTCTATTTTTAGCCGTCATTATGGAAATTTATGGTTTACTTATCAAGTTATGGAATACTTGTATCGCTTGCGTTTGAATTAATTCAGGCAGTGACCTAACCGAATAAACCACCAAGCTTGATTAAACCCTAAGCAGGGCTATAACTTGAATAATATAAAAAAATATAAACAAATTATCTATATCAATATCGTTCATTTTAAGGAAAAAAATATATAAATTTCATGTGTATGTACGAATAATAAATCTACGAAGGTAATAAATGAAATAAACGTATGTTGTTTAAAGAAACGGTGTTGTTTTTATTGGTTAACCAATTTCGATAATTTTTTCACACCACGATACCACACATGGTTTAACCATTTTTTTTTTTAAAACGCAACAGCGTTTCACGCGTATGTAAGACCGTGAGTATGACGCACGCGCTAATTTTAGGTTATATGCTTCATTACAAATATAATTTCGGTGGCACATTTTCATCCCTACCCCACGTACATCCCTAGATAGCAGCGCTGCGACACGGCTATTTCAAACACTAAAAACTACGGACAACAAGAGAACCACCCACGCCGCTCTGTAGAAAATTGGCTTCGTTGCCAGATCTGTATGTAAGACCGTGCATGCTACGCAAGGTATCCGTGTCATCTATACATATGTATATGCGAGCTTGCGAGCAGTGCGAAGCAGTGCCACCGCGTGGAGTACTGAAGTTTGTTTTTGACGTACTCTTAAAAGAATTCTATAGACAATTGTATTTTCATATTATTAATTATTAATATTCTTACTTTCAATACAAAATGGTAAGTATACAAATTCAAGAATCATAACCCTAGCGATATTTCCATAAGCAAGGGTATTTTTATCCTATCAGTGAGTGTTACCTTATTTGGTGTCATTCTCAAAACAAGAATTGTAAATACTATTCAGAGGTATATACGTGATATCATAGATATTTCACACATGGCCATTTCGCATCACTGCATTTAAACTACTCAAACGTGACAACATCGCATTCATACCAGGCAGTTTTTGGACCTAACGATTGTACGTTCGTCACATAGCAAATGTACATGTTGTGTGTTTGACATGTATGTTTTAAATTCTTTCTAAAAACACTGCCCCATTACATACCTGAAATTAACATGAGATCCTATTACCAAACATAAAAGGTTGATATGTACATGGTATTATTTCTGCTATTCACCTTCTATCTGTACGATTTTAAATGCGTCCTTCGCTTGAAGAATTTTGATTTGGAATGAGATGTATAGTTGCAATTAATTAACATTTCAGCAAGACCCAAACGAAGATACCGAGTGGAATGATGCCTTGAGAAAGCAAGGAATTATTCCTGCAAAAGAAAAGGAGAAAGAAATCACAGAGGATCAAATTGTCGATCTCTTGGAAAGTACAATCGATAAAAAACTTGGCCGAGGTATGTATTATCAGCTACATTTTATACGTCAGTATAAATCACCAGAATGAGTATGTAATAGCGACGTACGTATACCTGTATAGAGGTTATAACTCATGCAGGTTAAGATAGGTAAATTTACATTTAGTAGTTACCAAGTGCACATTCATGGCATTTTAATAGTGATCTTGAGAAACTATCAAAACCAAACTTTTGGACCCTCAGTACTTCCAATTTCCTAGATATGGAGAAAATTCAAAATATTTGTTTCACAATACCTTCTTGACAATTGTCTATTGTCTATAACGATCTCTCTGGGGTGTAGATTGCATGCTTGTAGCACCTACTTAATTCATGCATATACTTTGTTCACAATGTGGCAAGGAGGAAGCATATTACGCCTTACCATCGAAAGCTTGGCTCGCTAGTTCTGTTCAGGATCGCGAGCTTTATCTTTTGGGTACTCTGCTTTTCATAATTTTTCAATCTGGGAGACCAGGTTTCCTGAGAACTTTTTTTTAGGGACCTGCAGTTCGTGACCTGACCAGGTTCTGCTTGAGCAGTTTTATTACTCTGCGGTTTGCAAGTGAATCGTATCGGCGATCTTTTCCGGTTGAAGGGTTGCGTTTATGGGAGTTCCTTTCCACTGAGTTGAGGGAATCCAGTTCCTTGGAAGGCTACACAGGGTCTTTTTAATTACCTGCTAGCCGCTGGGGATGCGTGACAGGGTGCAGTCTAACCCGAATGCTTCATTCTATTTTAACTACTTATTACATTGATTTGAATTTTAAGTTGTGTGGTTATATTTATTTTTATTTTTAATTTTATTTTACATAACCTGACCTTCATCTCTGTACTTTTACTTTGCTTCTCTGTAATCTTATTCTTTATCGCTTTACTTGGGTTTATTCTTTCTCTGTTTCGCTTACTTTGACTGTTTTGGTTTTGTTTTGGCTAGTTTAAGTTCTTAAATTGTATTTTAATTTCTAGAGTAGCATTTTTGGCTTTCTCCTATTTCAGATTTTTTGTTTTTGTAATCGTTTAATTCTGTTAAGACAGATGAATCTAACAATAAATTGTCCAACATTGTCATGGACATTGATAAATATTAATACTAATCCAAACAAAAAAAAAAAAAATAATGGAGCCTGTCAATGACGACTAAAATTTCAAAAATCTTTTACCATTTTTAAGAATTAGTTTTTATTTTGTTTTCTCAAAATTTTCAAAGTGCTCATGCTCAATGGCATTGAGAGGTGACTCTTTGAATTACACATGAGGTATAGGATTTGATGAGATCTATCAACCTGATCTTGGTGGTAGTAAAAAACAGTGATGCGTCATACTTAAAATTAAAAAAAAAATAACGTTTTTTGGCACTTTTTCTGATATCCTGGGTTTTTCTGAAAGAACAGTGTTCCTTGCACCTCTAATTCATAATCATAAAATCGAAACAGCATATGAGTATATATCTTTCAGTTAATATAGATGAATCGTGTTCGAAAATCGGAAAATACTCGTTGTTTCATAAGTTTTTGGAGCTAGTTAGAATTGTCAAATCTGAACTCCAATTTCTCAATCAGAGTCTCTCAAGATATTGAATTTACATGTCTTCAAACTGACATATTCCAAATCCCGTAAAACTTCCGCATTGAGGTACTCAAGTAAGTGCTAATATTTTTTTTGTACTTTTAATGAGTAAAAATCATAGTCAATTGGTAAAACTTTATTTTTTTGTAATTTGTTTAATAATTGCATATAGGTGGGGGTTAAAATATAGAACGTTTACAAAGTAAATGTATCGTAATACTGAATTATCAAGGATGCGAAAATCTCATATGATTTTCAGAATGCAGAAAGTCAAAATATAGAAAATTTGAATCGGAAAGGTCAAAGTATAGAAAGTATAAGTGATATAGAATCAGCATAATAAATAGAAATGTTGTACAATTCTGACAATTCTATGTTTTGGTTTTATGTATTTCATTTTTCTACGTTTGCACTTTTTTATATCTTGAGTTTCTATACGTTCAGGATCTTATAGAGTAGGCGTTTGCGTATTTGGAACTTTTCAGATCTTAATTTACCCCTACCCATTGCGAATGTGTTATTCATTCATATATGCATACAGAGGTGGACTATTCGAAAAACACAATTCTAAGGCACTACAATAATTATTCAGTTTGCAATTCTTATTCCATTGAATTCCATGCAAAAAACCATTCAAGATGAAAAAAAGTGGGATCTCATTGAAATCACTGCTTCATAAAGCTGAAAACTTTGATGATCCATCTCATTTAAAAAAACAGAAGACTGTTCATGAATAATATTGATTTCTTTTTGAAACGTTTATGTTTATGAATATCTTTGGTGGCATATATTTGAATAGATATATCACTTTATCTGTTCTCGTCAGAGTTTTGATCTTAAATTTTACAGCAATGGTGTATCATGATTAACAGTTCTAGTGGGCGGGAGGGTGACGAAGGAAGGGCCCACCCTACTTCCCATCACCTCCATAAAGCTGGCCCCCCCACTTGCTCAAAAAAATTGGAAAAAGGGCATAGCCGGATAAGCAGGTCGAATCGGCCCCCGCTGAATTTTTTGTCGGTACTTCAGGGATCAATTTGGACCCAAATGAAAATAATTCAGTGAAAATTTCAGCTATTAATCTTAAACGGTTTCCGAGTAATTCAAAAAAAACCTATTTTTTAGTATTTATTTTTTTTTTAATAGTAAAATTAAAAATTTTTTTTTGCTGATTTTTTTTTAAATACTTACGAGTAAAAGCTGTGAAAAAATTTTTTTTTTATGATTTCTAGACTAATAGCCGATTTTTAAACTAAAAAACAAAATTACAATTATTTTTTTTATGCCTATTTTAAAACATGCAATCACCAAATTTGGACAGAATACGTCTTTTATACCCCTCTGTACTCAGGAATTTTTTCAATTTTTTTGGTTTGGTGCAACGTCATGAAAAAAATTAAAAACCAATTTTTTGTTAATTATTTTATATTTCAACTGCTTAGAACACTACTTACAACTAATTATAAAATGTATTTATTCATAAAAATATTCATCAAAAACGTAAGTGGTCATCAAAATATTTGTTAATATTTTCGTCAATCTTCATCACTGTCTTCATTAATAACTACACAGCGCCCGGTATTATTGAAAATGCGACTTAAAATTTCTGCTGGTCTTACAATTCTCGATAAATATCTAGCATGTGATAGGTAATAAATAATAGCTGCTACATGCGAACAACAACCAACTGTACGCCGACCGTTGGCACAATCACAGCAATATCGAGAAATTCCGTTAACTCCATTTTTGCCACGATGATACTCAATGAAGCAGCGATATGTTTTTGCATTAATATGCCGAGATCTTACTTGAAATCTAAGAATGTTTTCAGCCGATCTTACGTACTGAAGGCTTATATTATTATCTTCATCCATCATCTCAGCTAAGTATGACACTGCTTGAGAAAGCTGGTATGATCCTGTCAGTAAAATATGCAATTAAGTCGCATTTTCAATAATACCGGGCGCTGTGTAGTTATTAATGAAGACAGTGATGAAGATTGACGAAAATATTAACAAATATTTTGATGACCACTTACGTTTTTGATGAATATTTTTATGAATAAATACATTTTATAATTAGTTGTAAGTAGTCTTCTAAGCAGTTCAAATATAAAATAATTAACAAAAAATTGGTTTTTAATTTTTTTCATGACGTTGCACCAAACCAAAAAAATTGAAAAAATTCCTGAGTACAGAGGGGTATAAAACACGTATTCTGTCCAAATTTGGTGATTGCATGTTTTAAAATAGGCATAAAAAAAAATAATTGTAATTTTGTTTTTTAGTTTAAAAATCGGCTATTAGTCTAGAAATCATAAAAAAAAATTTTTTTCACAGCTTTTACTCGTAAGTATTTAAAAAAAAATCAGCAAAAAAAAAATTTTAATTTTACTGTTACGTCCTCCAGACTTCATATTCCTTTCCCACGCTCTTAGTTACCTTACGCTCTGTAGTCTACCCTTATCGTTCGCGAGTCAGCAGGTTCTCCTGTAACTCGCGGCTAGCTTGCCTGCTACATCCGGCAGAAGCACGCAGATCCATCCCAGCACTCAAGCAAGACACCTATCCCTCTAAACCAAGACCATACCCTTTTTCCCTTGACCGACTCCGTTGCATTGACCACTAATAAATAATCATATACTTTAAATCGTTTACCTTCCCTTAATACCGATCCCTTTCTATTCCATTCCCTTCCTGCATTGGGAGTAGTAGCACGCGAGTGCATAGTCGACGTGAACGGACCCTACAATAGCCAAATAACACCTTGGCTGGGCGTGGAGTAAGCTCCGATTACCGCTCATCGGAGCCTACGCAATCTACCCCGTAACATTTTGGTGGCAGCGGTTTTGCCCGTCGACCTACTCGTCAGTGCAGTGCTGCATGTTTTCTACGAAAGTGTTCAGTGCTCAAAATTTCTAACGCCGTACCAATCAGTGATAGCCGTGTTACGAAAGAACTCTGGGCCACAAAGTACTGTGACAGGCACGCAGAACCTATTCAACTCGCCACGGACACAGGCTCTGCAAACAGTCCCCAATTTCAATAACTCCGTCACATTTTGGTACTATTGAAATTCATCGATACGTACGACGTCGAATAACTGTGTAGCGAGTGGAAATTCAGTGCGATAGCCAAGTTAAGCCGCACACCGCATCTGAACACATCACCCTTCGAACCGACAAATATTGAATGGACCCTTCCCGCTCATTCGGACTCCTGCAACCCTGTTGAGACGAGAACCTGGACCCGAAAGTGACATCGCCCTAAGACCTGGATTACCACACTTATTTATCAACACGCCACGGAGTACCTCATCTATACCCTCCTCGTGCCGACGCATGACGTGTATCGCCTCTTCAAGTTTCACCTGCGTCCAGCTGCCTAGAACCATGCTGTACTCTGTTTTTGCGTTTACCTTCGCCCTGTAAGTCTATTCTAAGTCTTAGTATTAAGTAGATATTTTTATTCCTGTACTTGCAATACCCTGCTTAAATCAACATGGCACCAATTAACGAAACCGGTTCAAATTTTTGGTCAGTAAAAGATGTCTTGCCGACAATCCCCCCTTTTGACGGCCACAACATGCCCTTTGACTCATTTGTAGAACAATTACGTCACGTAGAGACTCTTATAAAAGCTTCGGATAAAATGACTTTCGCCAAATTTGCGCAATCAAAGGTTACAGGCCCCGCATCTCAATATTTAATAGGCATTAACTGTAATGACGTCGAGGACCTCATAACTGCCCTTAGCCGAGCATACCGCCCGGATATCCCCATACGCCAGTTATCCGCTCAATTAGATAGAATTACACAACAACCATATGAGCGCATCATAGATTACTCGTGCAGAATAAGAGCAATATCAAAAGAAATAAGCACAGCAATCATAGCCAAACACCCACCAGACTTAGCAACGCTTCTACTGAACGATCTAAAGAAGGATACCTCTAGATCGTTTATTAGAGGGCTTCGGCCAGAATTGGAGTGGAGAATCGCTACTATCAGACCATTACCAACCTTCGAAACTGCCGTCAGCATCGCCGAAGGTGAAGAAGCCGAGCTAATTAACCGTCAGATGCAATTCTCTGCACACTATTTTACCCCCTCTACACCCATGTGTCTGCCGTTACCCCCCCATACTGCTCCTCCGTCTCAGGTACCCACCGCGGCCTCCTCTATCCCCCCCCTGATGTCATTGCCCACACGTGGTTACGTTTATCAACCAGCGCCTCGTACCGAACCCGGAACCTACGCCCAAGCGCTCCATCCGAACACCAGTTCTGCTGACCACGTTAATGCTCTGCCCAGCACTTGTCAATTTTGTAACCACCAGGGTCACTCCATCACGGAATGTCACCGTTTGCAAAGTAAAAGATATTGTACTAAATGTCGCAGAATGGGCCACTTCCACGATGAATGCAACAGGACCAACAGAAATCAAGAACTATACTGCGGCAATTGTAATCGCAGAGGCCACACAGTAGACCGATGTAGATCCTTTCCGCATAATAACCAAGGCAATGCAGACTCAAATAAACATTTAAACGGGAACATCGCCCGCGGGGAGAACGCGCCCGCGAGCAATGCAAACAACTAGCGTTCCGATCTTCAAGTCATATCCTCATAACAGCTTCAGCTGACCCTCCACTAATTTCGATCGACACCCCCGAGCTAATAAAAATATCTACATTTATTATTGACACCGGTGCAGACGTCAACTTGGTCAAAGAAAGTTCCGTTAGGCCCCTTGTACGACGAACAACCGACGAACGTTTGACGCTGACTGGTATAACAGACAAAAAGACGCAAACTATCGCAAAAACGGAAATACGTTTTAATAATAAATCCCATACCTTTCACTTGGTCCCTGACTCGTTTCCGATTCCGCACGACGGCATCTTAGGCCAGCCCTTCTTACGAAAAGAGAAAGCAACTATTTCTTTCAACTCAAACTCGGTGATGCTTGGATCCTCATTGCCAATCCACTTTAGTAAATTCGATGAACCCTCGTCCGCGCCCGAAAAAACGCGCGTAATTACAATACAGGCCCGTACCGTGAAAGCCATCCCACTAATAGTTGCGAACCCAGACACTAAAGTAGGTTACCTTAAACGCATCGATTTAGGCAACAATGTTCTATGTGGTGAAGCGTTAGTTGAAAACCAGAACGGCATAGCTTACTCGTACGCGTTCAATTGTAACGAATCTGCCGTAGAGATAAGACCCCCAACAGTAACCCTAGACGAGTTCGACGAGCCACTGAGTACAGTCACGCCCAACGCTACGCCCACTGCATCGAGTAACCACCACAGCGATGCCCGCGCCAAAACCCTCGTTTTGCACCCAGGCCCTCTCCTCAGCAACTCATTAATTCTTTCTGCCGCCAAGCGTACATCGCGACCGACTAATAATCCCCCCTCCTGCCCCATCCAGTCCACTGACCTCGCGCAACTGCAATCCGATCCTCCCATCCCAGACGAATGTTTACGAAAAGAAATAATCAGAGAATGCCACGAATCGTTGATCGGCGGTCATCAAGGTGTCACTAAAATATATAACCGTATTAGACAAAAGTATTTTTGGCCCCGTATGAAAGAACAAATCCAAGATTCCATAAGAACTTGCGAGAGTTGCCAAAGAAAAAAATTGGTCAGAGTAAAAACCAAATTGCCAATGATGATAACGGACACGCCTGCCGATGCATTCGACAAAGTGGCATTAGATATTGTTGGACCTCTACCCCTTACTAAATCGAACAACAAATATCTTTTGACAATACAATGCAATTTGACAAAATTCCTGGACGCCATCCCTTTACCTGATGCCACCGCCAAAACTATAGGCGCAGCATTCGCAAAAGAATACATTACACGTTACGGTGCTCCTCGAGCAATACTCACAGACCAAGGACAGAATTTTATGAGCACAGTCATCAAACATCTTTGTAAACTTTTCAAAATTAAGCAAATACGAACCACAGCTTACCGCCCACAGTCTAACGGATCGCTAGAACGCAGTCACCTTGTTCTCACTGAGCACATCAAACACTACACGGATGCTGGTAAAGACTGGGACGATTACATCCGCTTTGCAATCTTTTGTTATAACACCGCGAAGCACGAAGGTACTAACTTCACCCCCCACCAACTAATTTTTGGCTCTCAAGCCAGACTCCCAACAGACGCGAACCCTGCCAGCGCGTATACTCGTTCCTACGATTCCTTCCTTCTAGACTTAATCGCTAATCTATCCAGCATACGAAAACACGCCGCGTCCAACCTACAACAAGCAAAGCATCGTTCCAAGACGTATTACGACCGTAACGTCAACAGCCAAAATTTCGAAGCAGGTCAAAAGGTCTATCTACTGAACGAAACCCGATCCAAATTCGACGACCACTATAAAGGAGCGTATACGATTAAGCGTATAATTAACAATATCAACGCTGAAATTTGGATTACCCCCCAAAAAACTAAAATCGTTCATTTCAATAAATTGAAATTGGCACAAGAAGAAAGCAATTAAAATAAAAAAAAAAAAAAAATCAACAGCCATATGCTACCAAATTGCCTGCGATCGCGTTACATTACGTCTCATACTCTTGCATATCGTTGCAGGTGCAGTGCTCTCGACAGCAAGACAGACGATTCGACTAACGTCGCGATTAAGCAACTGAATCAGAACCCGGGAATCTTCTTCGAACAATTGCAAGACCTACGTACATATAACAAAGAATGGACTTTATTGAACTACATAGACCTCCAATATTTATTCGACCGACTTGACCAAACATCAGAATTCTTAACCATAATAGAAGGTAAATGCTCTGTCGCCAAAAACTACTGTTACACCGGTGACCATATTCAAATGTTGGCTGATAGAATAAAAACCATGAAACTATACCAAAACCGAATAGAATATTTAGTTGGCCATCGCGCAAGCGAATCCACTCACTCCGAACTTGCTAAATTAGCCCACCATCGCGGAACACGAGGCGCGATTAATTTCATTGGTAGCGTATCAAAATCCTTATTCGGCACCCTAGACGTAAAAGACGGAGAATATTTTAACCAACAAATTGACAACTTGTACAACGACAGTAGACACTTAGCATCCCTGCTTAACAAACAGACAAATATCGTACAGTCAACGTTGGGCGTCTACGGGAAAGAAATCAACAGCATGATAAGCCACGACCGCGAACAACATAAATTACTCACGGCCCTCTCGACTGATGCAGCTATTTCAAAAGCCTTAATCGCCAACAATACCTTCAGAACGACTTTACTTAACCGACTAATTGACCTGGACCGACACTTGAACGAATACGAACTTGACCTGTCCAGCTTAGTAAACGCTATCCTCTTCGCTCAAAAAGGTATCGTCCACCCTAAAATTCTATCACCAGAACAAATTATTTCCAGTCTTAAACATATCCAGTCACTCAGACCACAAATAGAGTTTCCTATTCCAATGGATCCAAATTACGCTGAAGAACTGATTCGAATCTCTAAAATCGACATAGCGTATTACGAACCCAGACTGCTTTATGTGATATCTATTCCGTTGCTCAACTCCGAGGCTTTTGACCTGTACCGACTGCTTCCCGTCCCCGTTAGACAGACATACGACTCTGCAAATAACAAATTCGCTTACATTCAACCTGGCAGCGACTACATAGCTATAGCACTTAACCGAGCGTCGTACTTTCAAATCTCGGAATCCAAATTTAGTAAATGCATTTTATCCTTAGGAAAATTCATATGTAAGTTGACACAACCGCTTTTCCGACCGTCGACTCACAAACTCTGCGAGGTAGACCTTTTTCTGAACCCGTCCAGAAAAATTTCAAAACAATGTGATATCAGATTGACCGCATTCGATGGAACCTACTGGACGGAATTATCAACATCTAATTCTTGGATTTTCTCAGCTTCCACTCCTGAGACTCTTCATACTCTCTGCCCAAATGACCAGACCTCTCGTGTCACACTTTCCGGTTCAGGCATTATCACCCTAGACGACCTGTGTACGGCTAGTACTTCTGAGGTCACTCTCAAAACTTCGAAACGCTCACAATCTACCGAGACCCTCTCCTACGTCCCCAAAGTTACCTTGGATCTAAGTCAAGTATCCCTCAGTCTTGATTTTAATATTTCCACCGACTTATCCCTTGTTGCCATCCCTCCCGTTCGCGCACCATCGCATATTAACCCCCACGATCTTGCAGTCACCAGCGTCTCCCTGAATGATATACTGGAACGCTCAGCTGACCTAAGCACACATTATCGCACGCGAGATAACATGCACCGCCTCACTACCAGCCTTGGTTATAGCGGCATCGGCCTCGCGTCCCTCTCAGTAGCTTTCTTCTGCTACAAAATCTCGTTATTTAGCAAAATCTCAAGGCTGTACTCTTGCTGCAAATTGGGAAGGACACGACATATCCCTCACCCGCGTCGTACAAAACCCCAAATTCCTATGCGCCATGCCATCCACCACCCGCACCTAGAAATAATACCATTTCCCGATGACCTGCCTCCTCGCTCTTCGTCGCTACTCGGGACCCAATCGGAAATTGAAATGACGGCACTAGGCATATCTAGGCCGCGTAAATTGCTCCCCGAGCAGACCCTTAACAATAGCTCCGAATCACTCGAAGTCTGGCGCTAAGCCCTCCGCTATTAGCAATCATATTCTTTCATTGCCTTATTCTGCCCATAATAATCTGCAGCCATAATATAATCATCAGCACGTTGCATAAGTTTCGTTTATAACATACACAATATCTACCATATATACAATATCTATCATATATACCACCACATTTATAAGATGTCATTTATAAATTTTTTTTTTATTCAAATGTATACTAACCCACTTAAGGGAGCTTTCCAGTGTGACAGCCCCAAAAATCGCTGTTTTTCGCGATTTTTTTTTTTAAAGAAAAAATAGTCTAATCGGTCTGGTTTTTTTTTGTATTTTAATTGGGTATTGAAGAATACAAAACAACTTTTTAAAGATCGATTTATTTATTAATTAATATCTATAAAAATGATGAAACAATTGTTGCAGAAAATGCACTTGGATATGGTGTCCACGTTGGGGGTCACAATTTTGATCTGAAACAAAAAACACAAAAAGATTATTGATCGGTATATAATTGGCTTTCGTGCTATGGAGGCTTTTTTCTTTTTTTTTTTTTTTTGCAAAAATGGCGCCGGTTTGAAAAAAAAGTATCGATTTTAGCATTTTTTTTGGCAGTTTTTTTTACAAAAAAATAGGAAGATGTCAAAAAAAAAAAAAAAAAGCTTCCATAGCACGATAAACAATGACGTTAAGAATATTGTGTAAAAAATTCAACTCGATAGCTTTAAAACTCTGCCCTCCAAGTTGGACACCGTTTTGAAAAATGCTGTTTCGAGAAAAACGCGTTCAAAGTTTCAAGTGAGGAAATTTTAGGTAAATCGTTTACTTACGGTCAATCAGCGATACCAGGTCCATGCAATATCCCTTCTGCTTCTTCGAAAAGATCGTGCTCAATGGATTGTTCAGTCCGACGAGCTGTCCTCGCCTCTTTGCTATCCAGGGACGCCCGGCGGTTTGCTTGGGTGATGCGCGCATTCTTCTACTTAGCGGCGAAATCTGCGGCGCTCGGCCCTATCGTGCATCCCATCGTCTCCAAAATTTTTAAAATTGGGTCATAACCTTCATTGAAGGTGCACACAGCACACTGCGTAGCGATTTCTACTATCTGCTTGCCGCAGAATACGTACTTTGGGTCTAGTTGCCACACACAGTGATTGATTGATTTTCAAGAATTTAGCACTCCAACCGCTTTTTTTTTGAAAATTGCGACAAAAAAATAAGTCGCGCGACTAATTTACGGCTAATTAACGCCAAATTATACAATAGTCCGAATTCACATTTTCGACAATTGGCGAGACAAGTTCATGTACGTGCAGGTAGGAACGAGACAATAGAAATAACGATCGCACGGGCAAACAGCCGACGCGGTAGCTGTAGCGCTCCGTTGCCTTCTTCCAAGAAATGCTGTACAGTAACCGAAAAAATCTGAATTTCGGCATGAAAATTTCACGGAATGTTCGGAAGAGTGTATACTATTCGATAAAGCAAAAAAAAAAAAAATCGATTTTTTGAAAATTTCACACTGGAAAGCTCCCTTAAACGCGCACTAACATCTAGGCGCTATATTTTAAGACTCCTCTTTGTAATATTCTGTAAGTGATTCAGTACGATAAGATGTCATTTATAATTTTTTTTTTTATTCAAATGTATACTAACCCACTTAAACGCGCACTAACATCTAGGCGCTATATTTTAAGACCCTTCTTTGTAATATTCTGTAAGTGATTCAGTACGATAAGATGTCATTTATAAAATTTTTTTTATTCAAATGTACACTAACCCACTTAAACGCGCACTAACATTTAGGCGCTAGATTTTAAGACCTTTCTTTGTAATATTCTGTAAGTGAGTCACTACGTTTCATGGCCTTCCGCTTCCTTCCGAACATTCTATTTCGTACCCTCACCGAATGTTCTTCCCCAAGGGGGGGCGTGTTACGTCCTCCAGACTTCATATTCCTTTCCCACGCTCTTAGTTACCTTACGCTCTGTAGTCTACCCTTATCGTTCGCGAGTCAGCAGGTTCTCCTGTAACTCGCGGCTAGCTTGCCTGCTACATCCGGCAGAAGCACGCAGATCCATCCCAGCACTCAAGCAAGACACCTATCCCTCTAAACCAAGACCATACCCTTTTTCCCTTGACCGACTCCGTTGCATTGACCACTAATAAATAATCATATACTTTAAATCGTTTACCTTCCCTTAATACCGATCCCTTTCTATTCCATTCCCTTCCTGCATTGGGAGTAGTAGCACGCGAGTGCATAGTCGACGTGAACGGACCCTACAATAGCCAAATAACACCTTGGCTGGGCGTGGAGTAAGCTCCGATTACCGCTCATCGGAGCCTACGCAATCTACCCCGTAACATTACTATTAAAAAAAAAATAAATACTAAAAAATAGGTTTTTTTACAATTACTCGGAAACCGTTTAAGATTAATAGCTGAAATTTTCACTGAATTATTTTCATTTGGGTCCAAATTGATCCCTGAAGTACCGACAAAATATTCAGCGGGGGCCGATTCGACCTGCTTATCCGGCTATGCCCATTATAGATTATAGAGCTACTTATGGGCTCTGCGATGTCGCGAAACCCGATTTTTGAGCTCGTTTCTGTTACGAGAAAGTCAATTTTGAAAAGTAGGGGATCCAGCTTACCGGAAAGCTAGCCCCCCCCCCCCCCCAGAGTAAAGTCGATTTGTAAAAATTATTTTGAACACGTGAGAATTAGTAGCTAATTAGAAATTCCTAATATACGTTAGAAACAATGTCATAGAAACAACCCCTATGGATATATCCACGGCCAATCGCGACGAGTAAAAAAAAGAAAAAAAAAGAAAAATTCAAAATGATGAGTGCCGCATGTTGCGTGATTTAAGAGCTTTTTAATACCAGCGGTGACATGTTTTGATTTTCAATTCATGGCAACGAATTCTTTTTTACGACAAAATGTTCAGCTACTTAAGAGCTAACAGGATATGCATGATTCGATTGTATATTTTTTGTAACTCTGTATGAGGTGTATTGGCATATTCAAGCGTGTCCTGCCGTTATTGAAAAATCGACTTACGGTACATAAAACGCATCAACTACTGACTTTCAATCGCTATTAAGGGGGTATGTACGAGTTGACCGGTCGAGAAGTGGATGAATTTTAGGAAGTTGTGTCTGACAACCAATTATTCAATTCGATTGGGATTTGTTTTATTAAAAAGTATGTAGATCGGGCTTCATTGACATTTTTTTTTCATTATAATCAATTGATGAGAAGCATTGCTATTGAAAATAACGTGAACCATTTCGCTATGTGACATGTTTTGTGATTCCCACGATTTCGAGTTGGCAGTAGATCTAGGAGAATAAATGTGTTTATTTTTTAAAAAGTGGGATCGTGGCAACGAACATTAAGTATTGGATTTTTTGGTACAGTTCAAGTGACAACTTGGAATCCGAGTGAAATGGTTGACTTTATTGTCAATCAAAATCCTTCCTATTAATTGATTATAATTAAATAAATATACAAATCACGCTCGATTTATCCGCTTTTAAATTGAAAAAAAAACCTCAATCGAATTGAATCATTGGTTGTCGAGGTGTAAGTTCCCAAAATTCACTCACTTCTTTAGCAGTCGACTCGTATATGCTCTTGAAGGAATAAAAATATCTAAATATTAGTTTACATATGTTTCAAGATTAGTCAAGAAGCTTGGTAACAGTTTTACTGAGGAACCGTGAAAATATTAAGCACACCGTATCCGATACTCAGTTGATATAAAACTGTTAATCATTTAAAATGTAAGTTTAGTATAATGACAATAATTGAATATATGTGTAGTCCTTGAAAATAATACGGGCATTTTATTGGTATTTGAACAAAATACGAAAGAACATTAAATCAATTTCTACATACACTCACAAAGTGGATAATTTATTCAAATTCAGAGGGAAATCTGGATTCCATGTTCATTGCCAACGAATGTGAGCAGAAGGTGAAAGATTAAGGTAGGTGCAGAAGATACAAATTGAAGTACCCTGAGAACACTTCAATCGGTAAGTCAGCTTAAGCGAATGTGGCTCCAAAATTGAATCATGTATATCCTGTTGCCTCTCAAATCGCTGAACATTTTGCCATAAAAAAGAATTCGCTGCCATGAATTTTAAGCATGGTGTTTTTTTTTTTTTTGTTACTAATGGGTGGAGATCAAAAATTGTCACCTCTGGTATTAAAAAGCTTTCAAATCAGGCAACATGCAATACTCATCATTTTGAATCCTTCTTTTTTTTTCTCATCGCGATTGGGCGTGGATATATCCATAGGGGTAGTTTCTTCGACATTGTTTCCAACGTATATCAGGAGCTCGTAATTAGCTCGTAATTCCCACGTGTTCAAAATAATTTTTACAAATTTACTTTAATCTGGGGGGGCTAGCTTTTCGGTAAGCTGGCCCCCCTACTTTTCAAAATTGATTTTCTCGTAACAGAAACGAGCTCAAAAATCGCGGTTTGCGGCACTGCAGAGTCCATAAATAGCTCTATAATCATTATTTTTTTCCAATTTGTTTGAGCAAGTGGGGGGGGCCAACTTTACGGAGGTCTTCCCATCGCCTTCACTCCTTAGGGCTGATAGGTCTAGGTCCATTTCTTGGTGTCAAATATTCTAGAAGTTTCGAGCGCTGGAGTCTACTTCTCTCTTCAGGACGTGTTAGTCTTGTGATCCACGTCTACTGAAGTTCGCGGTCATGCAATATGCGGTGATCACCAGATTCGCTCATTTGAGATAAAACAAATGAATCAAATCACTGAGTAGGCCAGTGCCAAAATTTTATGGAATTTCAAATACATTAGTTTGAAGGTACATAAAGTCAATACTCTTAGTATGTCTGAGACCGAAATTGGAGTCAAGATTGAGAAATTCTAGAAAGTTTAAAGAACAGATGAATGTTGTAAAAAAAATTTGTACAGTAAAATCTCGTTTATCCGAGGTAATATGGGGAGAACTTACTTCGGACGCGTGAAATCTTGGATAATACGCAAAATATATACAATTCAAGCCATTACGATGTTCTCCTCTTGAATCTAGAATCGGAAATCTCGCGTTTCTATCTTGCAATGTAAAAAAATCGCAAGAAACTTTTATATTTTATGCGTATTGAAAGTAGCGACACAAAACTATTTCATACTTACAAGGCAAAGCGGATTTTTCCATTTTATCCAAGGTTCTCCGTATTATTCAAAGATACCCCTCTGTCAATGCAGAGTGCTCGGATGAGATGGGCGTCTTGGAGAATGTGGAACCTCGGTTAATCGAAGGTCGGATAAGCGAGGTTCTACTGTAACATGGATTTTTTATCATGACCCATTTATATTAGCTGAAAAATACATAGGCATATGGTTTTTCGATTTTTTGATTACAAATTGAGGCAAAAATATCACTGTTTTTACAGAAAAACCCGAGAAATCAGAAAACAGCTGAATTTTGATTTTTTCAAATTTAAACTACGACGCACCACTTTTCGACCTCTACAAAGATCGGCTCGATAGATTTGATTGGAATCCATATTTCACGTGAAATCCTTTGAGTCACCTCTTAATGCCATCGAGGGAGAACACTTGAAAACTTTTAAAAGAATTCCAAAAATGTTAATCTCTGCATATTTTGAACTCAACTTCTTTCTGTCTGTCTGTCCGGATGTTACCTTATAACTCCAGAATTAGTGAATCGATTGAGATTCTTTTTGTATGTGGATAGCTACATTTACGGAGATATAATATTTGTAAGCCAAGTCGAAACGGGATCATACACTTATGCGAATGCTGAATAAACTTTGATAAATAGAGGAAAGTTATATTTAAAAGTTTTCAAGTCTCGAAGAATTTTACAAACAAGTTCGCGTTTGAAAATGTTAATAGATGCAGTCGCAACGGGCTGTTAGTACTCTAGGAAAATCATAGAAGCTTGCTTTATAAGTTTTAGTTCTCCTGTATTAGCGCAATTCTTTTATATTAATTTTTTCCATAACTAGGAAACCAGAAATATTGGATATCTAAAAATTTGGTTGTGATAGTTTTTCGAAGTCTGTTTTGAAATGCCATTGATACGCATTGACATGGTGACCATGGTTAGGGAAAACTGGGAAATGTCGGATGAAAAAATATTGGCCAGGGAATCATGGAAATGTCAGGGAATTTCAAACTTGATCAAGGAAAAAAAAAGAAGACCAACATCTAATAAATGGCTGGAAGGGAATTATTGAGACTGTTGAAGAATTTTTCCAGACTGCCCCCCAAATCGATCCCAAATAATTCAAAAAGGATTCCCTAATTTTTCCGGATTTTCATTTCAACTCTAACCCCTCTCACCAAGAGGGTGGATTTCGATGAAGCTGAAACTGGCAGCCAGAGTTAGTAGCCGAACCTCAGAATGCAGGGACGAATAATAGGGGACGGGGCCCCGGGATAAAATTTTTTTAACGCATGTCCAAAAAAATCTGAATAAAATTTACAGAAGTAGTTTTCCCATCGTAAAACACGATGCCGTTTCAACTTTTGCGTTGCAAAGCTCCGTTTTTTTAACGAGCTATAATTTCAGAACGATTATCAAATTTCTTCAACTGTGGAATGATTTCTAACTGTCTAAAAATAATCTTTAACTGTCGCAAATATTCATTTATACAGCCGGAAATTTATAGTCTACTTATACATTAATAATTACAATAACTTTAAATTAATATTACACTTTTAAGAACGTGAGGTGATATTTAGAGAAGGGGGGAGGGGGGGTAGGAGGGTAAAATGGGGTACCTCCACAGTTTTATGAAAAAATTTGTTTCTTGACAACTTTTTTACTTATTTTTTTTATTAATATACGATCAAAGAACTCTCAATATCAAATAATTATGTATTATATAATCATGTATGTATAATTATATATTTCAATAATCAAATTGAAAATAATTACAATTTTCAAATTTTAATAGTTGTTTTCATGTAAATTTTTTCAGAGTTGAGATGAGAATATTCAAGAATTTTTCCAAATTTTTCCGAGCATGCGTTTTCGTCTCACCGTCGATTGTTCATTAAAAAATAGATAAAAAAAAAAACCAAATCGTGCAACGCAACAGTCGACTTGTTACCGTTTTTATAGTTGGAATTGGAACATTCTCCAATTTCTTTAAATTTGCCCGAGCATGCGTGATGCGTTGCTGCTACCGGCTGCTAATTGTTTATAATTTTTCAACTCGACAATTCGGAAGTGCAACGCCAAAGTTTTCATGTGACCGTCTTCTGGGTTCGAAATATGACGTCTGTGAATTTTTTAACTTTTTTTTCAGCATGAGGGCCCTTGTCGCTATCATTTGTTTAATTAAAAAAATTGATAACAAACGAACCAGGCCGTGCAACGTCGGAGTTCTCACGAACTCGTTTTCTGGGTGCGAAATGAAATATCTGTAATTTTTCTCAAGTTTTTACGAGCGTGCGCGTTTCATCCACCGTCTATTTTTCATGAAAACAATCAATAAACAAGTCATGAAACGCAAAAGTCGACTATTCACCGTCTTGTGCAATAAAAATGAAATACTTGTGAATTATCAAAAATTCTTACGAGCATGTGTATTCGTCTTGCTGTCAATTGTTTATTAACAGAATTGTTGAAATGCCAAACACAATCAATCCATACAACCCACACGTTTTTTAATAATACTGGTAATGAACATAACTATTCTCATGCAAATTATAAATATGTTCTGCGCATGCATACATTCAAGAATCACTGCAGACCTGCATGTCCTCTTTGTTATTATTTATCACATATCACGTCTCCGATTGTTATTCATACGCGCTGACTCACTTATTCCATGACTTCTCTGCTCAACCTTTCGGCAAAAAGCATTTTATACGAATTGTCAATTGTTCATTAACAAATCAATAAACAATGGAGCTTTGCAACGCAAAAGTTGAAACGGCATCGTGTTCTACGATGCGAAAACTACTTCTGTGAATTTTTTCAGATTTTTTCGGTCATGCGTGTAGATTTTAATGTTAGCAGCCGGTTGTTAATTAACAAATTAATAAACAACGGAGCTTTGCAACGCAACAGTTGAAACGGCACCGTGTTCTACGATGGGAAAACTACTTCTGTGAATTTTATTCAGACTTTTTTGGACATGCGTTAAAAATTTTTTATCCCGGGGCCCCGTCCCCTATTATTCGTCCCTGCATTCTAAGGTTCGGCTACTAACTCTGGCTGCCAGTTTCAGCATCATTGGATTTCGCGATTTAAAATATACTTGTTCCGGTCACAATCTCAGTATGTACTTCATTATAAAGTTTCTAAACCCACTCCTCTATCTCCTCCCCCCGATATTCCCATACCACGTACCCCCCCCCCCCCCCCCCCCCCCCTATTTCATCCACTCCCGGTGCCTTTCCGTCCCTCATTTTTCCTATCGCCTTCTTTATCCCCTCCTTCTATATCTCACTCTCTTCATCCTCCCCCCCCCCCCCTCCGCCCTTGCTTGCTGTCCCCATCCCCCTATTACCCTTTTCTCCAGCCCTCCTAACAGTCCCATAAAACACCTCCTCCACTCCTCTGCCCCTATTCCTTTACTTATCCTCTTTCACTTCTTTCTTTCTCTATTTACTATCTCCCATACTTTGCTTTCCGTCTTTGCTTCATCTGCTTCCTTTAAGAATCTCTCATTCTCTTCCCTTTTTTTTACCTCGCATAGCTTATATTCCCTTTTTGTCTTTCTACATTCTTCCCCCACTTCCATCCCCTTTCTCCAATTTCTTAGACTTCTTCTAACCCCTGCTTTCTTTTGCCTACATTCCTCGTCCCACCAACCCTTTTTCTCTCTATCCCCCCACCTCCCTGCCTCTACTGCTCGTCTAAACTCCCTTAGCCTTTCCTCTATCTCTTTCCCTATGTCCTCTCCCCCTACTCCCTCCCATTTCACCTCTCTTTTAAATCTCTGCTTGCTCTCCTCTGTCCACACCCCTCTAGCTGCTCTCCTATCCTTTTTTCCCTTCCTTTCCTGACCACTGCCCCCTCATCCATACTGTAACTGGATGATCATCTGATTGTAAGTTCACGCTGTCTCCTATATTCACTCTTTGCATCCTGTCCCTAACCTCGTTATCTCCCATAGCATAGTCTATTAACGTCTCCCCTGCCCCTCACACGTACGTCAATTTCCCTTCTTTATTCCCTTCTGTATTTCCATTCATTACCGACCAGTATGTCTCTTCTATAAACTTTAACAGCTCCCGTCCTTCCGCGTTTACTTTCCTGTCCTTCGACCTCCTAGTTGCACTTTCTTCCTCTTTCCCCAGTACCCTCCCCCCTCTTGTTCTATCCTGGCATTGAAATCTCCGCCTACGAGCATTTTTGTCCCCTCGCCTGCCTCCTCTACTCTTTCCATTTCTTCTAATTTCTTTTTCACGTCCCCGTTTACGTATATCCCTATTGCTAGCCAACCACCCCCCCCCCCCCCGCCCCCCCACTCTCATTTTGATCATAACCATCCCCCCTTTTTCCTCTCCTTGTATTCCCTCTTCTCTAACGAATTCCTTTCTTCCCCCTGTCACTATTCCCCCAATACTTTTCCTTTCTTGTTTTTTGCGTATATCGCACTTCCCATTCGGACCCCACTAGCAGCTTATTCCTTATCTTATCCTATCTCTTCTCTTCCATCCAAGTCTCCATTAAGACCACAACGTACCACTCTAATAAGGAAGTAACGCAGGAAATAGAATTGATGGACAGAAAAATACCAAACTTGGCAGAATGTTCGATTATAATGTAAAAAGAACTCATACAAATTTTTACGATCCGAGGTGGGTTTTTACGCGAGATATTTGTAATTCTTTTTATATCTTTACAAGCCACTTTAACATGGCCTCTTATGAGAAATGACGGAGTTAGCTGCACATTATTCCTTATATCTCCGTAATTGATGGATAGATCAGAATGAAATGTAAACAGCAGTGAGATGAAATACTCAACATCATTTATCCGGCTTAAAAATATTCAAAGGTGACTTATGAGAGAAATAATGAAAACAATAAAAAGTACTAATAGCGAATTTTCGGATCATCGCTAAAAATATTGCAACGTCGCATATTCGAGGTTATGAGCGCGCATTTTGAAATTTCAACGTATGTGACAACTCGTGCAGGCTATTACATTTTTTATAATTCTTTGTTTTTTGTTTGCACGACATATTTTACCTTTCCAATAAAATCTTGGCTTCTTTTCTTCAGGCATATCGAACTGGCGCTTAAAAGAAATTCACTGATACCGCTGATGAGCTGTCGACGGCATATTTGACATACATATACACGCGCACACAACCAATGAAAAGCGACGTTGCCAGATTAAGTACTACTTTGGTCAAACCACGGGCAAATGTTTTTATGACTAGGTGGGTAGTTGCGTTACTTCCTTAATCCCTTCCATAACTCCTCGACTTTCTTCCCTAGCCCCGCTGCATTCCAGAATACCATTTTCCACCCCTCTGTGTTTTGCCCATCCTCCTCTTCCCCCTTTGTCCATTCCCCCGCCAGCCTATCCCCTCTCCCCCTTTCCAGTGTTTCCGCGTCACCCTCTTACCTTTCGACTCTCGTTATCCCCTCCCTGTCCTTTTCTGGGCTCTGTTCCCCCTCCGTCTTTCCCTCTCCCTCCCTCTTTGCCTATATCATCTCTGAGCACCTCTTCTATCTTATCCCATTTTCACATCTTCCCTTCAATCCATATTTTCCCATATCCTAGTCCTACTCTATTTCCCTTCCTCTCCTCAGCTGCTGCTACCCCTCTCAATTTCCACTTCATTTTTCTTTCTACCCAGGTTAGATCCTCTTCTATTCTTTCTTCCCTTCCTCTCAATTTCCGTTTCTTCTCCATTACCTGTCTCGTTTGCTCTCTGACCCCTAGCCTTACTACCCATATCCCTTTTCTCCCCTCCCCTTTTGTACCTACTTCCCACATCTCTCTCATTTCAACCTCTACCTGCATAATCTTCAGCAGCCCTTCCTTTTCCTGTCCCTTCTCTATTCTTGCCCCTTTCACTATTACATTTTCCCTGCGCTCCTCCCTTTCTTTCCTCTGTAACGCCCAGTCCATCTCCTTTACTCTCTCCATTGCTTGCTCAGCCACCCCTACCCTCCCCTCCCCCACCCTCCTTACGTCATATTCTATCTTATTTTTCTCTACCTTTGTCAGCATCTCTTCTATCTTTTCTACTGCCCCTCCTCGCAACTTCCACTGCCTCTAATCTCTTTACCAGGTCTCTAATTGCATCCCTCATCTTCCTTCTCTCTGCTACCTATTGCTCCTTTCTTTTTTCTATTTCCCCTTTTATTTTCTCCATTTCTTCCCTGAGGCCCTTTCCCTGCTCTTTGACCTCTTCTCTCTCTACCTTTATCCCCTTTCTCATCACCCTTAATAATTCTTTTATGCTACCTCCCTCTTCTTTCTCTTCCTCACCTCCCGTGCCCTCTGGCGACGTCTGCACTTTCTTGCTCTTCCCAAAAACTCTTTCCCTTTTTTATAATTCCTCTAATTCCTCTACTTCCTCTTCTCTCCTTGCCCTCTTCCTCTTCCATAGATCCGTCACCGTTATCACCGATCCCATACTATGGCTCCTTTCCCTACCTATTAGCTCTACCTTACTCGGCCTACCCCCCTTCCCTGCACTCTTTCATTCCCTACTCACCCTTACCAATCCACTACTTTCTTTTACTGTCGCGCTCACTCTCTCTACCAACTGTCACTCACACCACTCCGGAAACGGAAGTCCTGTAACACAAATTACTAATTTAGCATAATTTTCTTATAATATAATTATTAATCATTTATTGTAATGGGCAATAATTTCCTTGTTCCAACGATTCAGCAAAAACTTTTACGAATGGCTTGATTCATGATAAAATGTTTGCAAGTCAAACCTGACCGTAATTGATAAATTTTGTCGATCGATTAGTTCATTTCTTCACAATATGAACAATTTTTTTTTTTACATGAACCACCCAATATCGAAATTACATTGATCGATTTTGCATAAATATTCACAGAATAATTTCCGTATACGAGCAAACTAATTCATTGTACTTTTCTTTCCGTTGAACAAAATGCTCTCAGTCTTCAAATTCCACGCGAGCTATCCTGGAGTTCAAATTCTACGCGCGCTGTTCTCGAGTTCAAACTGTAGTGTCAGTATACGGTTGGAATTTCACGTGCACCAACCCGCTGGATGCAGCATGCTCTGATTGGTCAATTCACCAAAATCACCAAGTGTCAGACGTCACCAAATGGTGGTTTTGGTAAATTGACCTATCAGAGTATGCTGCATCCAGCTGTTTGTTACACGTGAGAATCCAACCGTAATCTAGCTTGAAAAGGGTATGGTTAACCGCAATCCCATAGGCCACGCTAGTTTGGGTTGGTGTCCCCGTCATTCACCATCCACGAAAAGTCGCGGTATACAGGGTGGTCCATTTAAGTTGACACAGCAGAATATCTCGAGACCAGCCATTTTAGAGAAAGTGGTTGAAATAAAAGTGTCATGGTTCGAAAGGGCAAAAACACCGTACCATCGTACTTTTCATTTGGTGGAGGTTTACAAGGTTATTTGGAGGTCAACATTGTTTTTTCTAATGGGAACATGTACTTTTTTTTTAAATGAAATGAAGAATTGGGGGTATTTTAATTGGGAACTCGTAGCACTAATGAAAATAATAAGACGTTTAGTCAGGTAAAATTGGACAACTGGTCGGGGAGAAATCAGGGAATTTTTTGTCCGAAAAGTGGTCACCATGATTGCTGATGAGCGAGAGCAAATTTACCCACCTTGAGTTGCATGAGTCAGTATTATTCATTATTATATTTTCTCCAGCTAGCCATAACGCGGACAGTCTAACACTCGATGAGCTAGATGAACTTGAAGACGAAGAAGACGAAAAAGTGCTGTTGGAATACCGGAGAAAGAGGATAGCTGAAATTAAAGAACTTACGGAGAAGGCAAAATTTGGCGAAGTTAGAGAAATATCAGCACAAGATTATGTTCAAGAAGTTAATTGTGCCGGAAAAGAGATTTGGGTTGTTTTACATCTCTACAAGCAAGGGTAATGCATGCCGAATGAACATATTTACATCAAATAGAAGTAAATTTGTTTATTTATATCGGGTTATCATGATTGTTATCATATCGGAAATATGCAAATTTCAAGGAATTCTTAGACGCTGGAAAAGTCAGGTAAAAGTTCATTTTTGGGAAATAAAATTTAAAAATTATGTGTCGACCCAGCTGTGCTGGACAAAGAAAGCTTCAGATTATAGAGGAAAACAGATCTCCGTGTAAAGTAATGGTAGTGTATAATATTTGCAGTGCAATAATTTATATTAGTTATGTGGATAGTGTACCGAGCAGTACAACGATGCAAATAATCTCTCTCTATCTCTCTCTCTCTCTCTCTCTCTCTCTCTCTCTCTCTCTCTCTCCCTCTCCCTCTCTTCCTCTCTCCCTCTCTCTCTCTATCTCTATCTAAAGCTCACGTTTTTTTTTTTTTTTTGTACAAAAATCAAAAATGTAATGCAAGAGTTTATTTTATATTTTTCCTTAATTCTAACTAACTTACAGTACAAAAATAATCGTTACATATATGGCGTTCATTCTTTTTTATTACATTATAGTTTTTCTTACAATCACGTAACCTTTTACTCTTGCTCCAAAGTTTCACATGAACCCGGATGATATTCGTCGTAAAAGCAAGGAAAGCAAATTGTTTTACGGCATCTTGCACATTGTATGAAGGATGAAGTTTTGCAACTAAATTTTTTTTTACAAAATCTCCATCCGAAAACAAATTTCCTTGTTAAGTGATGTGGGTATAGGCGTTCAAAGAGTTTGAGACAAAAAAATAAGTTCAGCAGTGAAACTCGATCTAGCGATCTACAGGATACTAGACTCGTGTGCTACCCGGCGAGCCACGAGCCTCGTTATCAAGTTATTCAACATAAGCGTATATCCCTCGCTCGTAACTTTCCTACATTATTCCAAATTCATTTTTTCGAAAACTTCTGGATACTTAGCCCTATAGCTTTGCGGATTTGTTATTTGCGTCTGGACCTTTCTTTACTATAAGTATAAAGAATTACAAAAACCCGTCGACCGTATATTCCTCTTGTAAGTCGAAAAATTTGAAATACCTAGGTCTTATGCTGGTATATAGTATTTTGAACTATGTTCTAATTGTCTGGAGAGGTGCTTACGCAGCTGATCTGCAACCTCTTGAATTACTTCAAAATAGATTCAAAAAACTTTTCAAAAGTACTAAAATACTTGGTATTACAAAACTATGCAGAAAGAAGTATGCTATATATCATTACAATAACAGTAACAAGAAATAAAGACATCAAAAGACCATTGAATAAGAAAACAATCTCAAAAAAAAATCTATACATCTATTAAGTATTTCAACCTATTACCAAATGTACAAGTGTCAGATAAAACAAAAGGCGCAAAAATATCAGAGTATATTAAACATATTTGTTGTACATTATTATGTACTATAAAACAGTTATCCGAATCAGATATGCTATTGGATAATTGTAAAGTGTGACATAAATTTGTGCTAGATAACAAACTGTGCTAAGCACAACCTTGATTAAAGAAATAACCAAATAATCTATGAATGTAATATCTGTTGTACTGGCTCAAGGTATTTTGTGATTTAAAAATTTTATTTTTAATTTTAAAAATTATAATCTTTATTTAATAAATCAATTGTTAACTACCTGTTGAGCACAGAGGTATACCTCTCTCTTTCAGGATATACTATTTCGTGTTGAATATTTTCTCGACCTTATCTCGGTGAAAGTTCTCAATGTTTAGTTCAATGAAAAAGTGAGGGATTTAATTCGTGATGTTTCGGCGCTAAGGGGGCCCTCCTCATTTTGTCTCTCCTTATGGAGAAAAGTGTATATTTTGGCTGGCAAATGAATCACGAGAAATCACAATCGTAAAATAATTAGGAAACAATTGAAGTTTGGACCATGTCAGATAAATTTGTAGATGTCTGAAATTTTACAATCATATTTTTCATGTCTGTGTCATGTTTTGTTTCCAAATAACAGCTGTAAAAAGACTAATTGTTTTCTGGATGATGTTAAATTTGGATACAATTTAACATGGTGAGGATAGTAGGGTACAATAGTAATGGTTTTATTAGGCTGATTCGGAACTAATTTATTACGTATTTCGTTTCTTTCACAAAATCAACCTTACAACCTTCAATTCACAATCACTAATCAATTGTTCAATGTTCTTTCAGGATCCCCTTGTGTTCTCTACTGAATCAACACTTGACATCTTTGGCTAGAAAGTTCCCAGCGACGAAGTTTTTGAAAAGCATCTCTACAACTTGTATTCCAAATTGGCCGGACAGTAATTTGCCAACGATTTTCATCTATAACAACGGAAACATGGTTAAGCAGTTCATTGGTCCAATTGAATTGCGTGGAATGAAGATCACTGAAGCAGGTAAAAAATGCATGTTGAGAATTGGAAAAAAAACGTTTTACGAGACGAACTTGCCGAGCCAACCATACCCATTTTGTTATGCAATATATGTCCACACCTAAAAATGATTTTATCATATTCAATGGTATGAAATGAAACAGTTTTTATCGATAATTTGTTTTAAAAATCGGTACTTTAAGAAAACTATTTACCGTGAAATAACGTTTCACAGTTTTAGTATCGCAACACCAAAAAAAAACATTGCTTTTATAATATATTTTGATGCAATTCAAATCTTGGTGCAAAATCTACATAGCCACTGTGAGTCACACTCGTACTTTTATTTTGGCTGTATACTGGTTTTCAGTGATTGTTCGGTTTCAAGAGATATCCTTTTGTAAGGATTTTTTTTCGATTAATAAGTTTTTCAGGTGAAGAAGACAATAAAGTTACTACACAAAACACCATAGCATGTATGCGTGTAATTCGATTACCACCAATTGCAGAAAAACCATTTCTATTATTGTGTTATGAATCACAAAGTTTATTGGACATTTGTATTTGGCATTGCATGCAGTTTTGTGCTTAGGTATTAGTCAAGATAAGTGATATAACACGCGGTCTGTAAAGACTGACTATAGCGTCCGCGCAACAGATTTACATAGTTTTAATCATTGAATTTAGTGTAACCCTTAGGGGTTGTCTGCATATTACATAAAATGTTTATGGCGAGGAGGGGGCAGAATAATTACTTACTTGATAATATTTTGAGGGAGGGGGGTTCTTATAACTTTTCTAAGGTAAGGTATTTTTTGTGCAATTGCTATTAAAAATAGCATTTTGAAATTGTAAATAAGTAAAATTTGTTTAAATGTAAACTTTTGTATAATGCAGGATGCTGTTGTTTGTATCAATGATGTTGAAAGTAGATCAGATAATGCTGTTGAGAAGATTTATGCTGTAAGAAGCATGATCACACTACGAGCATACACAATAATACACATATTGAAGAGAAAGTCTTAAAGGAATCAAGCGTAAAAAAAGTTGGTGGCAAGAATATCCTGTTTCACAACATACATGAAACCGAGGGTCGTAACTCTGACAGAGATAAGTTTCCCCTTGCTTGGGAATACATTATTTTATAGCAGCAACATCAAAATTGTTAGATTATAGAAGACGTGAAGTACAAAGTCTATACCGGTATTGGTCACATTCGACACAGTGGGGCAGAATCCCAAAAAGCTGGCCAAAAATCAGAAAGTGGCGTAAATGATTTTAAATTCTTTCCCCGGGGGTTTTCGGGGTCGCTGATTACGAAACTGTTATCAGAATCACGATTTTAAAAATGGCGGACCCAAAATGGCAGACATAACTTAAGTAATTAGTCAAATTATTCAGTAAAAAATACCCAATCGTATTTCTTAAGGGTTTTTGGGATCACTGATTATGAATTTGTTATTGAAATGTTAATTTGTAAAATAGCAGACGCGATATATGGTCGATTCCGTAAAAATTTTCAATTTTTAATATTTTTAAATAGAAAATATTTCATGATTTTTTTTGGGTTTGAATGAGTAAAAAATCTCTTGAGCAATGTATTTATTTATCAAAAGTTTTTTGAGTACAAAGTTTGCAGCAAATCAAATAACTCTTATTTATTTCTAGTAACAAAAATCTTGAATGTCATCTTCGATGTTCGAATCATTCGATTCCGATTCTGATGTTGACCCGCTTGTATCTAAATCGGAATCGTTCCTTGTCTCTTGTCTGATGACTTCAGGTTGTTTAAACATCTCTCTAGCTTCGTTATATAGAGATTTCGCCGGTCTCTGGGGCAATTTCCTGATGCTTGAGAGAAATGGATCTGATGTTACGAGAAGCCTATTGAAAATGTCTCTCATATTCGATTCTCTGGAGCATTTTCTTGAATGATGTAATTTGTAGTTCTTAATGTCCTTATTGCGTGACTCTTGGGCCTCTTCAGAAAGTTGTCCTATCGGTAAAAGGGCATATTTTACAATTTCTGCTCCGTGCATCAACACTTTATGTACATATGTTGGCATGTAATACCATGGATATAAAGCAACGAATAAACGGGCAGTATTTACACAATAGTCTTTGAATTTTTCATCGTCTATATCATATCCGGTCGAAATTACCTGCAAAATAACATGAAATCGGTGAATCATATTTTCATCAACTCCTGTAATTTCAGCAGATGTGGCAACGTTTTCGAAAAAACGGCGGGCTGTATTTCCATCGTTTGAGCTGCCAAAATATATCAACGCGCTGTAACGTAATAATCAATGCATTACATTCACACGTCCGTTAATGTCACGCCACGTATTTCTTCCGAAAAATTAGTCTAACTATTCGTTGAGCAGTCCTGAGCAGCCAGTTTTTTAGTATATTATACTTTATACTATACACTATTAGTTCCTTGTCGAAACGAGGCAGAGACTCGCGAAGACATTTTTAAAACTCTATTAGAAAATCGATTTGAGAAAAAACAGTTCAATTTTTTATGTTTACTTGTTGCAAAATTTAAATATTTCTAACATACAATACGCAATAACTGTGCATAACTATATATTCTGCATACCTTCAGAAAGTGATTCCATTTTGGAGAATCCAAATTGCGATAGTTTCGTCCGTTTCACAGCACTTTGAAACAGGCAAGAATTTTTTGACGCGTATACTTGTTCAGTGCGTACCGAACGACGGCTGAATGTCGACCGATGCCGAGGCGACCCTAGAGCAGGTACATATCTGCTAGGTCCGGAATTTCATGCTAAGACTACCTGTAAACCAGATCTTGACGTATATAGACGAATACATACAATTCAAAAATTTGATTTTTTACCAGCTTTTTGGGATTCTGCCCCACTATGTGCATTCGAAGAAACTGAGCACGTAATCTGGGTACTGCAAAATGCTAAAGTCATCACCAAGAATAATAGTTAACTTTCATAGGACAGAAATCGTAAGTGAAGAGAGTTGATCAACAATGTTTTTTCTGAATTGGATGACAGAAAGGGTAAAGGGGAAACCGATTTGGTGATTCGATTGATACATGGGATACCGAAAATTATATCACCCCAACGCGGTAGTCAAGCGGTACAAAAATAATGAATTATAATAGTGGAATTAAAATTTACTATAAAAACATGTAAAGCCTCAAAATGAAGTTCGTTGACTTCATGCCCAATAGGATAGAGTGGTATTGTTGGGTGTGAAGGTCAATGTCGAAATAAACTTTTATTTATAAAAAACCAAAACGTTTCGGTTGGGCATATTTCGACATTGACCTTCACACCCAACAATACCACTCTATCTTGTTCGCTACAAGGTTTAACAACAGTCCTTTGAATTTATCCCCAATGTTGTGATCCTACTAGTTAGCTGTAACATAATAGTGCCTACTGACACCTGGTTAGACAAACATGGCGCAAACTGTCATATAGTGTTAAACGACTACCTTATAGGTATATAGGTGCGACCGTAATGTTCTCTCTTCCAATTAGTTTCAAGGTGTTGAGTTATGATATTTTTGAAAAAGTTTCGTTAGAGACTTCGGATTGACTATGAAGACAGAATAGTCAGCAGTCTACTCCCAACAACGGCGTAGTACAAATATTCTTGCGCTCCACACCGTCTCCTTGAACAACGTGAAAGAGAACAAAGGAAGGTTTATAACAGAGCAGACATTAGCTGAGTATACTAATCAAAGATTCGATTGATCTCAGTGCAGAGGGCTTTAATGAACTTGACTCGTATCTATTCAAGATAATCAACTGTAGTACCCTAATCAACACATTTTGTCTCGTCTCCTCGCGTCGATGGTACGATACCTGATGAGGTTGTAAATCTCACCACCCTTTTGGTGGAGTAAAAAGGACGTCACGCAAATACGGGAACCCGCGCGCCAACTTAATCTTGCGCGGTGCTTTTATTTTAAAAAAACTTAATACTTTATTCAAGTATACGTTTGTTACAACGAAGATTTCAAGTTATAGGTATCGAATTAAGAAGTTAGTAAGTGGACGTGAAGCTAACAGTCAAACAGTGGGTGTGACGTTAACAGTTCGATGGTTGTGGCTAGACTGACTTCCGTGATTGACAATTTCGAGTTCTTTAGAAAAGAAGGCGTTGACGTTTACTTCGTTATTCGAATATTAAGAAACAGATGATTGGTCACGCAGATCGGAAAACCCAAGAAGGAGGTCCAGAGGTCGCTAATCACGGAAGAGTTGTAGTTTAAATTGCCAGATGGAAAATCTGGCGAAAATACTGAGAAAATAAAAAATGTGCGTAGGCTTAAAACGAGGATGCACTCTATAATAAAATTATATTACTGACAGCTGGCACGCAGACTCGACAAATTTCTTGACTTAGAAACTTCCCGAGTTTAAGGAATAAAATCCGAACGTGACGGTTAGCGTGGACACAAAGATTAAAAATATTCAAAAATTGTCCATTTGGCAGTGTCTCGCATTAGAGACGCAAAACATAAGGTTGCCGTATGGACGCAGAATAAAAAAGCAGAAGTTGAGAGATAGAGTTTGGCAGATTGTCAGATGAAGGGTTTATAGCCTTCGTTTATGGCCTTCGTTTATGGCGGTCAGGTACGAAAGCATTTTTCGCATCTGACCGTCCATCGGGTGAAAATTTAAATGTAAGAAAAAATCATCCAAAGACAGTACAAACGATATTACGATAACTATAGTTTGTTAGTCTAGATGCTGCTTGATACGCAACACATTTCTCGAAGTTCCTCAGACGGTTTAGCTACTGTCTCAGGGTAGCCACTACGGGTAACAAAAAAATACCATAAGGTGGATCAAAAATATAACACCATTAATTATGACTCCATGTTTAAATTACTTCGAAGCAAATGTAAAATCCTAATGGAAGTGGACTACGGTATATCGTTTGAGGAGACAGAAGTGGGGATCTACTCTGACATAGTAGCTTTATGGAAGTTTGTAAATAACCGAAGAAGTAACGATAATATTCCACGCTCTTTGTACTTGAACGATTTGGAGGCAGAAAATGGTCCTGACGTAGTTAACTCTAGTAGTGCACATATATGTATTTTTCGCTACTTAGTTATACACACTGGGTCCAGACCCGGCCAACTTTCGTATCATGTAGTTTCCCTGAACTTACGACTATTTAGACATTTCTTTTTTTTTTTTTTTAATATATAAATACAATTTTCGTTGTAGATTTCAAAACGGCAAAGATGTAAGTTTGAGAAACAAAATATGATATAATTTTTGATCCTTATCAACAAAACCTCCAGAGGGGAAGTAGGTCGATTTTCGTTCCAATTGACATATGGCCCGTTCTCACATGTCACTACTGTAAAAGTACAATTTTCTTGGATACGTTTTGTATACATTGAATCAAGAATAACGAAAACCGTCATTGCCGATCTCAAAATTGCTATGATTCAATTATATTGCGTAAAAGCACAAAAGCAGAACCTACGTATATTTCTATGTTTCTAGGTAGGAATAATACGAAATAGGTTTTAAATTCGACAAGAACGTTTTGTTGAGTACAAAAATAGTTTATAAGGAAAACTTTATTCTATGTGGAGTGCGCAATTTAAGCAGAGCAGTGAGCGATGGTACTCGCGTTCCGAGACGCGGTTGCCTGACTACGAGTAAACATGGGGCTTGCCAATAATAAAATCAACAAATAAACATTTTCTTTATTTATTCTGTGACTTTACATGCACTTAGCAGCGAGTATACGTATTATGTTACACATCCATATCAAAATCACACTTATAATAAAAAAAAAAAGACAAAATGGTAATATCGAAAGGCTGTAATAAAATCGTTTGCATTTGTTCAATATAACTTATTTAAAATCGAACCAACGAAAAAAAATGCATGTATTTACTTCGAAATTTCGCCCGATTCGTACACAGTTGGGTCTGAGAGACCCGAACTTGTTTTTAGACCTGTACAGTTCGGCAGCGAATCGACGATTAAGGGTCTGCCCAGCAGAAAAAATGGTATAGGAAGGATCAAAGTGAATTTACGCGTCAGGGCCGTATCTACTATGGTAAAGAGCCTTGTGATGTTAAACCTTTGAAAATTTGTGCAACCTAGAGCAGGCAGATTGAAGGCTCTTCCAAACTGATATTGATAGTTTAACAAAATGGTGTGAAACAAATGGCCTAAGATTCAACGTAAAAAAATTTGATGGCATCAGTTTTCCAAGATCGTAAAATGTATATACTGTTAGCTATAAACTCTACTTGTTTCCATTAGCCTATTCAAGTTGAACCAAAGATCTCAGAGTGATATTTAACGTTCGAGTGAGGTGTATATCATATATTAACTTCGTAAAGGACATCGTCCTGAAGACACTGTATTTTGTATCAAGAGTTTCGAATGACCCTAAGATTACTGAAACAATAGTACCACTGTATATTACGCTCCATCCGATATTGATCTAGTTTCCTTATTATTTCTATTGAAAATTTTCAACAACAAAGTCAATTGTCCTTCAATTTTCAGCAAATTTAATTGTAAGTAAGAAATCCCAGGGAGATTACTTGGACATAGCTCAATTTATATACACTGATTAGACCAAACGAAGTTCAACACAGGTTGGTTACTGAGAGGCTCAGAATTAGTTACAACAAAAAATCTGGTTGGCTTGATTTTTTTTCTGGATTCATTGGAAGATATAAAGTTTTATGCGGAAATAAATTGTGAAAATACGAATAAACTTTCGCAAATATCGTCAAAATTACAGTTTGTGATCAATGGGGATCTGGGTCCCTTCCAAGCACACAGACGGAGTCAGGCTCCAATACACATTTAACAGTAGATTGCGCACCAAAGAGGTAAAGAAGGTCTTTTTGCGCCGAGTGTAAATTGCAAACATGTGAGAAAAAAAAACTGCCTCCATGGTGCACATGATATTTTACGTAACAAACGTCTATTTTACTTACAAGATGTTTCTTTACAGCGGAGTACAAAAAGAGCATTTTTATGTACTCCAATGCTCTCTTTTTTGTACTGATGTAAAAACGATTACTTTACGTATGGAACACAGGAAAAAAAGATGCGTAAATCGTGTTAGTATTACCTAAACTATACATTTAATGGATTGACCTAATAGACCTTTGATAACTTTAATGACTGTTGTGATTATATCAGTAGTATTTACTTGTTGTAAAATACGCAATTTACTGTCTGATATAATTTTGTTATTTTACGTTTTCATGTGCCCGATGGGTATGAATTTCAGTACAGTAGAACCTCGTTTATCCGAGATAATATGGGGAGAGCCTACCCCGAATCAGTGAAATCTCGGATGATACGGAAAACATATACAATTCAAGCCATTGCGATGTTCTCCCATTGATTCTAGAATCGGAAATGTCGGGTTTATATCTTGCAATGTAAAAAATCTCATGAAACTTTTACAAGTTTATGCGTGTTCAAACAAAGTAGCGTCACAAAAATATTTCATACTTACAAGGCATAGCGGATTATTCTGTTTCATCCAAGGTTCTTCGTATTATCCAAAGATATAGCTCGGTCAATACAGAGTGCTTGGATGAAATGGGCGTCTCGGATAATGCGGAACCTCAGTTAATCGAAGGTCGGATGAGCGAGCTTCAACTGTATTTGTAATGGGTTAACCCGGTGAATCGAAGTAAATAATGTTTGTAGATATTGTCACATCGGATTTACTCTAAGCTTAGCCTGGTAAATTTCAAATATTTTTTACAAATTTTGAATGTTTACATAGTTTTTAAATGTGATGTAAGATTTTGAGGTGGGGAGGAAGGGAGGCTTAACGAAGTTCTATGATTTATTATTTGAGGGGAAGGAGGGTTCACAAACACGAAAAATCAACTTATATAATATATGGACAGCCCGTTACTGATGTATACGTAATATTGTAGGCTACTGCATATGTCATACAAGGTGGGGCATTTAAAGTGTGACAGGGCAATAGTACTCAAACTACCGATGATACTCAAAAAAGTTTCAGATGAAAGTTACATTGTTTGAAAAGGCCGTCATACTGGACCATATTATTTATTTTTCGGTGGAGGCGCTGAAGCTACGTCTAAGTCAGCGCCACTTTTTTAAATGGAACAATGCATTTTTTTTCTACGACATTATTACTGACTTTGAGGAAAATTTAGTGATCTCCAACACAAGATCATTCTAGGCACGCGAAGTATTAAAATACATAGTCGAAAAATCGAATCAAATCAAAATAATTATTTTCAATTGTTAATTCGCTGATGAAAAGATCGTCCAACTTCAGCCAACATTTGTGGTGTAATTTCAGCACATGCTCGGTATATTCTTTTATTCATGTCGTCAGGCGTGGTAGGTGCTGCCACGATTACGCGAAACGAAAACAGCGAATTTACAACGTGTTACAATTGCTTAAAAGTCGAGGGTCATCATTTCGAGCAGCTTCTGTAGGTAGACACAAACCAAGGTTAGTAAATCCTTTGGCAATAATTATTTTGATTTGATTCCATTTTTCGACTATTTTCGTACTTCGCGTGCCTAGAATGACCTTGTATTGTAGATTACTGAATTTGCCTCAAAGTCAGTAATAATGTCTTAGAAAAAAAATACATTGTTCCATTTAAAAAAGTGGCGTTGACCTTGACGTAGCCTCGGCGCCTCCATCGAAAAAGAAATAAGATGGTCCAGTATGACGGCCTTCTCGAACAATGTAACTTTCATCTGAAACTCTTTTGAGTATCATCAATAGTTTGAGTACTATTGCTCTGTCATACTTTAAATGCCCCATCCAGTGTGTCAACTGATACAGAAATATTGTATCGTTTTGTGTACAAGTCAAGGTTCTTGGTGTTGGAACGACTAAGAAGATTCATACTTGATTTTTATTACTGGGATTGGCTTTATGTGTTATTAATTGAATTATAACTAAGTTAAAATTTCAGAATTAAAAATCGACTTGTATTTGCACAATATGAGACTATTCTATGAATTATTTATCTATAATTTCATATTATGGAATCATATTTCCTCTATTTTCAGAGCTAGAATGGTTACTGGGCCAAGCGAAAGCAGTCCCCACAAAGATAAGTGAAGATCCGAGACCAAAGGTACGTGATGTACTATTTTCAACTTTGAAGAATCAAAACGATGATCTTGCCGATGACAACGATTGGTGACAGAGCTACTTGATTTCGATTTTAACTTCACACAAATTACGAAAGAACAGATTTTATCTAACAGAATTTATAATATAAACGTAATAAATAAATAAAGAAATATATACAAAAATAATTTAAAGATTTAATTTGTGATGATTTTTCTGCAACAGTCAAAATGTGGTATTTTACTCACTACCTAGCTGTTGCATTAAATGTATTGCAGAAAGTGTTTTAGTATGGAAAAGGAATGTAAGGTATGGTTCGACCTTCATCACAAAGATACACGAGATGCTCCCCTTCGCCCCACACAAACTTCATGCAATTCGTGATACTGATGGTGGAAAAATAAAGATTATTAAGCCTCTGCAATGATACTTAAAATAGCAAGATAAAACTGTATGACGATAGTGAAGCTGTACTGATGTATCAATTTTGTACAGTGAGCCAAAAAAAGAGGAGTCAGTAAGGACGTTTTAGAACGATGTCAGATTTACTTCAAACTGTGGTATTTTATTCACTTCGACGAGATTCACAACCCACTAGAACTGTTTGTCAGAACAATTATCATATTTTAATCGAGCTTTTTATTAATCTGTCGATTTGATTTATCAATAAGTAAGTCAGCCCGTAATTACATGGTTTTATTATAAATAAGGTTAATCTGATCCAAGATCTAATTATAATAAGGCTATATATTAGAGTGTTTCAAAAAAACCGACTATTTTTTTTTTTCGAAGAACATTGAAAAATCTTCCGAGTATCCCTCAAAAATGACCTTGGTAAATTATGAGCTCTTAATATTGATATTTAGAGGTGGCGATTCTCAATTTTCTATTTCCCATTTAAATAACATGGGAAAAAATTTTTAAAAAATTTATAATTTTATTGCTCGAAAACGAATCAGTGTGAAGATATAAACAAAACATATTCTTGTAGGAAATTTTACGCTTTACAAAAAAGATGTGAATAAAGATTTGCGTAAGGTAAGTCGTTTCGGAGTCATCAGGCCTCAAACATCGAACCGTTTGAAATAATGATGTTATTAATTTATAAATGCTACAAAATTGACTCATATCACTTAAATACACAATATTATTGATTTTAAAATTAAAACTATAGGCTTCCAATGAAATGTTAATTAATAAATTTCATTAATCAACGATTTGAGTCAGTTTTGTAGCATTTATAAATTAATAACATCATTAATTCAAACGGTTCGATGTTTGAGGCCTGATAACTTTGTGCGTAAAAAGTAATTTTTTCTTAAATAAAAGAATAATTGAAAAATATTGTATCTATCTATCTAATAAAAATGTTCTGAACAAATGAACTGGTAAAAAATATTATAATAACAATAGTATAAAGAAGATTGTAATAACAATAGTATACGCATGAAGTTGGCGGTGGGGTGAGATGCCGAAAACAAAACAAAAAGCATCTAGCAAACAAAACTTCCTTTGACAGCTGTCATCGGCTGTTTATGACAGTCTTTGACAAATAATTTTATAGGTATTTGTTTCTGACACGCAAAAAATAAACATGCAAACGAGAATTATCAAGATGATTCCCGACGGGAATTGTCTTTTTCGCGCGCTGGCGTATTGTGTATGGACTATTCCGCGTCAACCGGATCAGTCATCTCTCAGATATTTTTTTAATTTGGCATGTGGATTGTGTAGGGGGAGTTAGATTTTTGCGCCAAAGTGCGAATCTCATAATGCAAAATTCGATTTTTTATTAACAATAACAAATTAGACTCCCATTTTTTTCAAAAATTCATAACTTCGGCAAAAAATTAGATAAAATATTTTTTTTTTTTCAAATTACGCAGAAAGCTCCCTAGAATTTAAAAAAAAATACGAAATGGTAAAAAAACGTTGTTATCAATTGTTTATTTAACAATTAATTTTTCAAATATTTTTAAAACAGTGACTGACACGATCAAAAATTTTTTTTTAAATTCTGAAATGTTCCTTGAACTGTACTACAACCTGTGAATTAATTCCAGAGGGGTGTTTCTCTTCGTTTTCGAGTAAAAAATCATCAAAGGTGTCGATGCGCATGAAATTGCGGCGCGCCGAGTCTCTACGTAATGGCGGGCGGCCGGTTGTCGTCCACCGCTACCCCGCGGTTGCGTCGCAGCGTTATTTTAGAGTCATTTTCACGATGTAGGACATGATTGAAGAATCTGAAAAAAATACTGTACTTTCACAAGGACTGCTCAAAGCGATAAGTGAAATTTCAAGAATGTGTTTTTCACCGTTTTTTTATTACAGAGATTCAAAATAACCGTTACACACCATGAGAGTGCACATAAATGATAATAATTACATAACTTGCTACTTATTTTAAAATAAAAACACATTCTTGAAACTTCACTTATCGCTTTAAGCAGGCCTTGTGAAGGTACAGTATTTTTTTCAGATTCTTCAATCATGTCCTACATCGTGAAAATTACTAAAATAACGCTGCGACGCCACCGCGGGGTAGCGGTGGACGGCAACTGGCCGCCCGCCATTACGTAGAGACTTCGCGCGCTGCAATTTCATGCGCATCGACACCTTTCATGATTTTTTACTCGAAAACAAAGGAAAACACCCCTCTGGAATTAATTCACAGGTTGTAGTACAGTTCAAGGAACATGTCAGAATTTTAAAAAAATTTTTTGTTGGTGTCAGTCACTGTTTTAAAAATCTTTGAAAAATTAATTGTTAAATAAACAATTGATAACAACTTTTTTTTAACATTTCGTATTTTTTTTTAAATTCTATGGAGCTTTCCGCGTGATTTGAAAAAAAAATATTGTATCTAATTTTTTGCCGACGTTATGAATTTTTGAAAAAAATGGGAGTCTAATTTGTTATTGTTAATAAAAAATCGAATTTTGCATTATGAGATTCGCGCTTCGGCACAAAAATCTAACTCCCCCTACACAATCCACATGCCAAATTAAAAAAATATCTGAGAGATGACTGATCCGGTTGACGCGGAATAGCCCGTATACGGCAATCAAGATCGACACCCAGAGGTGAGACTGAGTATCGTTTCAAATATATCATACTGGCAAACATGTCAGCAGAAGTAATGAAACAGAATTCGAGGAGAGTTATATCAGAGAAGAAATAGGTTTCTTTGGATCCTGTAAATCCTTGATCCGGTTAACCACTAAGTAAGGGCCTTCCCAGTTTCTTTGTAGTTTCGGACACCGTCCTTTCTGTCTTCGAGGTTGAAAGAGCCAGACAGAATCTCCGGGATTAAATTTTATATCCCTGGCTCGAATATCATAACGAATTTTTAATTTGTCTGAAGCCATAGAAATTCTAATTATAGCAAAGCTATGAATTTCTTCTACTATGGGGAAAATAATAACTATAGCAAAATAAGTCGCCAAATGGAATTGGGGATGCATGGCATCGGGGGTTTTGTACATGTGAGTGGATTCGTTTACGAAAACAATCTGAGCAGACCTGCATAGGGAGCCAATAGCAATGTCGGGTTGATCGGAAACAACCGATCAACAGTTGCGGACCTGTCATCAAATCAGCACAAATAAATTCACCTGTCTAACAGATAGTGTATAAGGAAATAGTGAGGCGCGTAGCGCCGAAATGGGGTTGGCGCGCGAAGCGCGCAGGGGCGAAGCCCCTAGTTTGAAGAAAAAAATAGAAATACACGTGATATGTGTTTGATGTTTTTTTGTTAATACATAAATCAAAATTGAATGTCGACTACATATGATCAATAGCAGCGGTCAATATGAATTTTTAGTCTGGGTTCTAGATGTCAGATTTTCATTTCTGTCACGTAACTAATTATAAAAGTAAAATCAGTTTTATTAGATAAAGTTTGCGTTTGTAGAAACCAGAACGATATTTCGGATTTTGAGAAAAATTACCTATTTTCTTTTCTTATTTTATTGTAAATAACAATTAAACAAACTTGAGTTTCGCATTTAAATCACTTTTATTCAAATATGATAATCACAGGCCAAAAGAACATTTTTTTTTTGCGTCATAGGTATTCAATTTTAATTCTATACATCGAATAGTAGCCAAAATATTCATTTATTACTTATGAAGTTTGGTTTTGTCTTTTTTACGTTATAAATAAGTCTTGAAGTTTTTAGTCATAGGTATGAACCAAAAACTTAAATACTTGTATATCAACGTAAAATAGAAAACAGCATACTTTATAAGTAATAAATGATAATTTTGATTATTATTCGATGTGTGGAATAAAAAATGGGTGCGTGTACTTATGTACGCGCGTGAGAAGTTATACTTCTTTGGCATCATTAAATAATAAATATTCAACATTGATAATTTAATAATATTTAGTATTAATTATATTAAATAATGATATTTTAATTTATATCAATAAATAATACATACGGATAACTAACCTCAATTATATTGGAGCACTTGAAAAAGTATTTTAGCACAATTTTTTCACTAATATTCATAAATAGTAAATAATATTAATCCAAATATTCAATTTAAATCACTACTGAATATATTTTATTGCCACATATATAATTCGCACTTGTATGAAAATAAAACACGTGTTGTGACTGTAAAAACTAAAACCATGTGGATAAGTATTTAGCTTTTTTTCGAGACTTAATGAATTCGGTTGAATGGGCAACTACATCCTGTTAATTTTGTGTTACAGTGATGCGCGCGCATCTTGAAATTTCACTCTCATCAGTTTTTCATAACGCGCCTAAAGAAGTATAACTTCAAAAATTTATTCATTCAAATATAAACTGAAACAAAATAATTTTTTTTGTTGACCTTTGTAATTTCGGTTTTTTTGTACTCTGCATCCACCACTAATGGCGCTAGTAGTTGTCTGATAAGCTTGCGCGCGGTCAGCGAGGGCAGCGAGCGTGACAAAAGTCTACTAGCGCCATGTAGAGGAACTAAAAAAGGGGGACAAAACGCGTACAATTTTTTAGTATATGAGCAGTGGTGAGTGTCAGGGGGCTGGTATGAAGCGTTAAAAGCATTGTCTTGTGCTACTTATCTCCATGTATTGAACAAGGATAGTACTATGATCTGATCGTGAGTAATTGAAGTGGTTTTTTCATTGTAATCTTATTGATTATGACAAATGGTTCGAACTAATTGTCTAGACATCAAAATGTAGAGATCGAGTGAAAGCTCATCTTTTCATTTTTCAAGTGATTATATAATAATTTTCCCTCGTTTTTTTTCTCCAAAAATATGAGAAGGAAGTAAGTTTAAAAAAAATTATTCACGGCGTTCTTTAAGGGATCATACTAGTGTAAAGGGTCGAAAAATAGTTGATTATCGTGATTTTTTTTTGCGATGTTTAAAATACGCTAATCAGATTTATTTTTTTATGTCAAATCAAAGCACTCATGAAGAACATAAGATAAATTTTTTAACGTTCATTTTATTTTATTTTTTACATTTTTTTTCTAGCAGCTTTCTCGAAACGTGATATTTCAAAACTGTGTACACTCTCAAACGGAGAGTTTTCAAACCATTCGTCTTACATTTGTACACAATATTCTTCTAGCCATTTTTTAACTTGCTATGGAAGTTTTTTTTTTTCTAAATCTTCATATTTTTTTTTACCCATAAACTGTCGAAAAAATAACCTAAATTCGATACTGTTTTTTCCAAATTTCCGCCATTTTGTCAATTTTGATATAAAAAATTCTGTTCTTCATAAGTGCTTTGATTTGACACAAAAAATTCAGATTGATAAATCAGCATCGAAAAATGTTACTAAAATCAGTTATTTTTGTAGAAGGTATTTTATTTTAAACAGGAACTTTGACAGATTTGAAATTGTAGAGAATATTTCGGTTTCGGCCTGAGTTTCGCTTTGTCTCCTGGCTAACAGTCGAATGTCTCCAGGACCGCCTTCCTCCGAGAGCAGTCCTCGGGGCTCTCGAGTCGAGTTGTTCCGTAGCGTAAACATCCGATAACCGATCCCGCATGGTTTTCTGGCTGAGCCAGTCCTCTTCAAAATGTTTACTTCATTTTTCAACCCGTTACACTAGGATGATTCCTTAAGGAAGTAACGCAACTACCCACCTAGTCATAAAAACATTTGCCCGTGGTTTGACGAAAGTAGACTTAATCTGGCAACGTCGCTTTTCATTGATTGTGTGCGCGTGTATATGTATGTCAAATATGCCGTCGACAGCTCATTAGCGGTATCAGTGAATTTCTTTTAAGCGCCAGTTCGATATGCCTGAAGAAAAGAAGCCAAGATTTTATTGGAAAGGTAAAATATGTCGTGCAAACAAAAAGCAAAGAATTATAAAAAATGTAATAGCCTGCACGAGTTGTCACATACGTTGAAATTTCAAAATGCGCGCTCATAACCTCGAATATGCGACGTTGCAATATTTTTAGCGATGGTCCGAAAATTCGCTATTAGTACTTTTCATTGTTTTCATTATTCCTCTCATAAGTCACCTTTGAGTATTTTTAAGCCGGATAAATGATGTTGAGTATTTCATCTCTCTGCTGTTTACATTTCATTCTGATCTATCCATCAATTACGGAGATATAAGGAATAATGTGCAGCTAACTCCGTCATTTATCATAAGCGGCCATGTCGAAGTGGCTTGTAAAGATATAAAAAGAATTACAAACATCTCGCGTAAAAACCCACCTCGGATCGTAAAAATTTGTATGAGTTCCTTTTGCATTATAATCGAACATTCTGCCAAGTTTGGTATTTTTTTGTCCATCAATTCTATTTCCTGCGTTACTTCCTTAACTACATGTATATCGAACTTGTACCTAAATTAACGTTATGATTTTGCGATCTTTCTATAAAAATATGTCAGATTACGTATACATAAGTAAATTATACGACACACGTACCCTTCGACGCTAGCCAAACGTGCTGCAAGCACAGAGAATTCGTTAGAGAGAAACTATTTTCGATCAAGTGTCTGATTGCGAGAGAAAAAAAGTCGGTCCACTCGAGGTGTATACCAAAGACGCACGTTACACGTATACCACTGTCGGTTGTTTTGTTACTTGACACCCCGTCTCTCGTGCTTGAGCTGCATGCACACATACATCCTACGAATACGCTACGATCTGCAGAGACAAGAGCACGGTCAACAGTCTCATACTGGTAAGTTCGTCAGCGAGTCTTCGCGAGTTTGCACCCATCGTTCAACATCGGCGTTAGGCATGGTGTTTGCTTTACGTCAGCCGATTTAACTTGTCATTTTACACGAGTGAAATGAATATTTATCCGAAGATAAAATTGCCATAGTTTATTTCACGACGTAGTGATTCATCCCTGAGTATATTATTTCAAGAACAATGCAGACTTCAAATAATTCATCGCATTTTTACCAATCGCTGCCCGTTCATTCGAACATTCGATTGGCGATTTTTGTGAGTATTTACCTATCTTTTTAGTATATCAGTGTATAAGGTTCTATCTACGTTATATCCTATTTTATTACGTAACGAACTTCTTCGCCGCTCTAATTATCTTACACTCTGTACATGTCTCATATTTCACCACAAATTATACCTATAACCTATTGTACTGTCAACCCAATCGGTGCTTATCATCAGGTGATATGTAATTGAATTGCTTTGACAAATTCGGAAGCACGTGTTACCACCGCGTTATCAAAATGTCTTATGAGAAAAAACCCAACCCTCAATATTGTTTAATATTAGCAAGTCTGCGTATCTCGAAATCATTTTTTTAACGAGGTGAAATTTGTAACGTTCGCGGAATATAATATACACGCATACCTAGCCGAAAATAAAATATTCACTGCATCATTAAAATTTTACGGGATGGCAAAAAATTCGCTGAAAATTTAGCTGTATATGAAAAGATATTATTTACCTTCTTTTTTGCTACACCCTCAATCTTCAATATAATTAGAGTAACTGAATTCTTATTATCCATATTTTGTTGAGTTATTTTTAATTTGAATTCACGACACAGTTTGTTTTTTAATAATTCCATATTTATGCTATTTATCCTAGTTACCACAAGGTTGAAGTTTGTAATGTTATCGTAACGAAACATTGGGAAAAAATTCACTACTTTCTTTTTTTTGCAATGACTTTGGAGGAATTAAGATATCAAAGTATTAATATGTCTTGTTTTATTATGGTTTACTAAGTTTCAAACAATTCTAAAGTCTTAAAATAGAGATTTTTCTTTAGCATAAATTGTTCCAATAACGTTACAAACTTCAACATGATTGGTTACCAGAGTGTTAACGGACCAAATCATAACTGAAAAACATGTTCGAAATATCAGGAAAACGATGAATGTGGCTGAAAAATAAGCAATCATACAAAAAAAAAAAAAAAAAAGTGGCACGTTTAACCCCTCAAAGTCATTCCAAAGATAAAGCTGAAGCTGACAGCCAGGGCTAGCATCTAAACTTGTTATTTTGATGAAAATAAGACAGTCCAAGCTCAGCAATCAAGATTTTATAGAATTTATTGGGAAGCTAATAATCTCACAGTATAGTAGGCATTAAACTTTACTTATTCATCCTATTTATAGGGTATTCTCTATCAGTTTGTCCACTTTTTTTTTATGGACCCTTTCAGATATCGCTAATAATTTGCCACATTTTAGTAGTACTTGAAAGTAGTCTCTCCGATTTATTTTACAATTTTCAATTAAGTCTTTAAAGAGATTAATTTTTCTTTTATAAATCATACAATTTGGATCAAGTAGATCTGGTAAAAAAATTGTTGGTTCAAAAAATGTTGTTTTTCACTGAACTATGTAATGTAATAAATCTTATATTTTTATTCTGCTTGTAAAAGTTGTTTTAAGCCAAAAAATTTAAATAATTTTTCTTAGCCTGAATTGGTTACCTCTGATATCATTATTGAAAAATCGGTACAATGCCTATGGGCTATTTGATGCATATAATTTTTTTCTCCTTAGGTTTCCACATGAAATCGCTAATTTTATATAGAATCATAGATTAGTCGGAATTCTAATTGTATGTTATTATTGAAGTGATTTCGGAAAGGTAGGTGACACAAATGAAAGGAGATTTCAAGATTTTCACTTAAAGAGCCTTTGTGATAAGGATAAAAATATGAGATTTATTGTGTTACATAGTTCAGTGTAGAATAAAATTTGTACTTTATTAAAAACTTTTCCCATATTTACCCGATTGAAGTTAAATGCATGATAAAAACAATGTCATATTCTTGAAGGATTCAAAAATCTAAAAAGATTCATAGAAACATACTTTTAGGTAATAATAAAATTTTGCCGATTATGAGCCCATACATGACCTGATCTGAAAAAAGATGGCTGAACTGACGGAGAATGCCTCTTATAATTGATGATAACGATCATAACTTTTGTGCATTTGGCTGCTAGCATCAGCTTCATACTCTTAACTTGCAAAATAGTGATTCCTTTTCAATGTTTCATTGCGTTAATATTATTAAATTCAATTTTGTCTGGTCTAGGGGTGCAATATTTTTGTGTAATCACTGATATGTTTTTACACCTCGGATTCAATAGTTACATAAAATATGAATTTACAGGCGGATGATCCATAATTTTTGAGTATGGAGAACATTGTGCGTAGTAATTCGTTGCCTTGGAAAAAATGCAATTTCAACTATCTGAAGGCAATAGGATGGAAAGAAATTAAACGAGAGCCGTCATTAGAATACGAAAGCAGTAAACAAAGAAGAAGAAGTTGAGAAGCATTTGTTATTGTCGGTTTTACTTGTTTGATTTAATTTCAACTCTGTGGGAAGAACTATTGGGTCCAATAATGAATACCTCAGCGGTAAATGACAAAGCTAAGAAAACTTTTTCTCCAAAGCATATTTTATTAACCTTAAAAAAAAATCCTGGACATTCCCACATGAGCGCAGTTATTAGTCCTATTGATAAAAATCGAGATGCAAAAGTATCTGGTAGAAAATTACTCAAAATGAAAAAGAACATTTGTGAGCCAGTTAGCGAAGGTGTTCGTAGTATTGTACTCAAGGATGTGGGTAATTTGGATGAATCAAACATAGCCGACTTATCCTTACCGAAAATAACTCAAATTTCTAGAAGTAACAAAAGATTGCCAAGTATAGAGCGCAGTTTTGCACTTGACAAGGGTCTGTTTACCGAATCACAATTCCTCCACAAATGTACGAACATGTTACACGAGCAGCAAAGATTAGACATTTTTTTCAATAAATCAGTCAAGATGAATACGAACGACTCGAAGTGTAGGACTCTACAATTAACTCTGAACAAACATAGTAGATTCATTCCTAATATTTTGAAAAGTACAAAAATTATTGACGGCACTTTCAGCAGTATTACTGATCCAACTGAGTCTGATAATGCGAGCGTTATGAAATGTAATGAAGCTAGTGAACATAGTGAAGATCAAGTAATGAAAAAAAGAAAGAGGAAGCAGGTCCTGAGGCCGTTAAATTTGAAACGTCACCAATCAAAGATAAACCAAACGTTTGCAAAAAAAAAAAAAATTAATCTATCTTTGCCAAAATTCCGTGATAATCGGAATTTAACTGAAGATAGTAACTCAACAGCTCCTGATGTAAATCCAAAAAACATATCAGAGCAGGATGTGGAGAGCGAATTTTCCAAACCAAAAAAAGGCTATTTAGCAATTACAGAAGAACTAATGCCGGACTCTATCTACTGCGACGAGTTACATACAGCTAATCTGGAAGTACTATGTAAGACTGGGAATTTGTCTAATGACAGTGATGGTGCAAGTACCCGTATTGATCAATCGGTTGAGAAAATATTTGAAGAGTTCAAAGAACCAGATTATAAAAATTACATTGCTTCCGAAGATCTTCATTTCGATATTGATGAAATGGATAAATTACTGAGTTCTGACGTAAATAGTCTGCTATTAGAATCGTCAGCCATTGTACAACCAAGTACAAATATAATAGAATACGATGTAAACGGTAATGATATTGTTAGGCACTGCAGAGAATTTGAAAATAGATATAATAAATCAACGCAGGAGCAGGACAGCAGTCGTAAAATTACACACTGTTATAACAATGAGCTTGAAATGCCAATTAATACATTTACAAAAATTATACACTCTGATAACTTGGATGATAGTTATTCTAACACTTTCGATTGTGATTGGGATTTTGAATTTGATGATGATTTTCAAGAATTTCAACAAGGTCTTGAAAAGCCAACATTTTCGACGTACATTGGTTCTGAGCCTGAAATTGGTGAAGTCAATTATACCAAGACTTCGAATGCTGCTTTACCAATAACTGATGAGCTCAATAGCTCTGCAATTTCCCTGGTTGTTAGTAACAAGGTTCCTGATAACGTTTTCAGTGACGAATTTAATGAACAGTCTTTAGACAGCCTGCAATCTAATGACGACAGAATGAAACAGCTATTGGATTCCAATTCTAATGCTGAAAAGTGCCACCTAAATGCTAATTATAGCAGTGACAATAATAATTGCGTTTCGCTCGATTTCGATACAAATTGTGAACTCTTCAAAAGTGGGAATTGCTCGGCAGACAAGAAACTGAACACTGATTTACTGGAGGAACGAACCCACAAAGATTTTAATGCATTGCTTGATTTTAAGGGCCAATTTCTTAGTGATGAAGAGTGTGACACGAATGGATTGGAAATTGAAAACGGTAACATTGAAGATTCACAACCTATGCAACTAGGCGATGCGTTTCTCAATTCTTTACAGTCCGTCTCGGATGTTCCACTACAGTCCTGTACATTTAGTGATCTTCACAATGATCTAAGTTTGGATCTTGAAAGAGAGTTTCATGCAAACAGTATTTTAATATCTAACTACCATAATTCTTGGATCAATGATACTGAGTTTGAGAAACCTGTTCAAATAAAAGCAACAAATACTAAAACAGCTGGTTACAATGTCAAGTCGACATGTGTAAATGCAATAGAAAATGAAGACTCTATGTTACAAAATGTGGTTCAAAGTGAAATGCTTACATCTTGCCTAGATACCGGACATCTGAATTATACTGATTCTCTATTACTAAATATATTGTCAAGAAGAAGAAGCGAGCATCCCTCAACCTGCGATGCCAAAGTCATTGATACTGATACTATGCAATCGTGTAGTAGATGCTCACCACTATGGATGATTAGGAAAAGAAATCTAAAAAAATTGAGTACATCGAATTTGGAAAGCTTAGCACATGGTCCGCACAATTGCATGGATTTGTTGCCATTGATATCACATAGAAGCATTTCAGAAATGTCTTATAAAAATGCACAGCCTTTTAAAAGTGGGAAAAATTCTGATGACATCCATCGATTGCCACTGAAGAACCATTCAGACGTTAGCCGCTTCCATTCCACAAAAAGGTTCTACAGCAAAATTTCTGGCTATCAAACCGGCAAAAACGCATCACACTTCAACTTCACTAAGGAATTAAATGTAACCTATCGACACTTCATACCCAGTTCAAATGAGTCCCTTAATCACCAAGATCTACTTGAAGGCCAATCGTAGGTATAATTTTCATGTATCAAAATCACATTTTTTTTAACACAATATGAATTTGATTTATATTTAGTAATGTTAAGGGCTTACATACAAGTAGTTGGGCATAAAAGAGCATATTTTGAGATTTTTTCTTTTGGGAAAGAATTGCTTTATTTTTAACTAGTAATATACAATATGGTTAGCTACAAGCCAAAAAAAAAAAATCGTTGAATGGCAGTTGTTTGAAGTGTCAGGTCAATAATTCGTCTGTATTTTGAGACTTAAAATTTATTTTTTAAACATTTGTATGAATTTTTTTCTAAGACTGATCTTAGCTAACTGAACAAAGCATCCAAAAATATCGTTTACAAATGTGAAGAAGATACGTCGATCAGTTCTAGAGATATCATGTATACTGGTTATGAAAATGGTGTTTTGAGAAAGACGCGTTTACAGATTGGGGAAAGGTGAGCAGTATTATTGATTGTTTAATGATATTTTTAGATACAGATAAGTCCAAAACGGCTTGTTTCATGAAAGAAATGCAAGAGACGAAGAAGTTTTATCTTAATAAGAAATTATCATTAACAATGAACACTTGTTCGGGTTACTTCGTCTTGCTTCAGTGAAACCTCCATAATTCTTACAGTTCTTAGAATGCTTTAATATGATTTATGTACAATATTCTTAAAACTATATACTTTCAAGATATGTAAAAAAATCGATTTTCTTAAAATTCAACTTGTATGGAAGCCCTTAATATACTCATGTTCCCATGGGATCATGCTATACTGTCAAACGTTTTTATTTGACTGTCAGCTTACATAAATTAATCAATCCTGAAAGAATTGAGGGTTACAGGGTCTGTCCGGAAAGTAGTCTGCTGAATTTTTCCCGTCCAGACAGAACGACGGAGGGGGGCCTTTTCGCGTGGGTCGGGTTGTGGTTAGTCTTAGCTAAGCAGCGCACCTATCCCCAATTGCCTTCGAGCCTTTCCGGAGTGTAGGTCGACTTTTAAGTGAACCGCAGGCAAGGTGACTCGTCCCGGCCTCTTAAATGGCCTGGACCGAACCGTGGTGCCGTCCTTTCGGAACCTGTTTGAGGCGGGGGAAGAGAAAGAAGTCTGGGGGGACTACATCTGGGCTGTAGGGTGGCTGGGGACTGTTGATCATTTCATGGGTGTCATTTACGGTTGTACCGAGTTCGAAACAAAACTTTATCACGTAATGTTGCTCAAGTAAACGGTTCATCGTGAAGTGTGATGCGGCACCTTGACTGGGGTTCGCTTTAAAATCGGCCCATACTCCGGAAAAGCTCGACGGCGATTGGGAATGGGTGCACTCCTTAGCAAAGACTCCCCACAACCTGACCTATGCGAAAAGGTCCCCCTCCGTCGCTTTGTCTGGGCGGGAAAAATTCAGTGCGATTACTTTCCGGACAGACCATGTATGTATACTGAAAGTTTTGATCAATGAGCTCGCTACAAAACCTAATACGAAGTTTCAATAAAAAGTGAGTATTGGTCAATAGAAAATTTACCTTCAAACTGAATCACCAAGATTCATTCTATCATTAAGAATTCATTACCGGAACACAAGAGTAGTGACAACTTGAGTGTCCATCCAAGCTGGATTGATTGAAACTTCAGGTACTCACGATTTCTGGTTGACTTTTAATCCTAGTTTCAGAATTTGAATTAACCGTCACCATGTATTTCAGAATTTCATGTACAGTATCTTCTTTAGAGAAGCTTAGATCTACACACGAGCTTGTGACAAATTTGGAAAAGCCAAGTCAAGGTAACTGTTGTATTTATAATTAGCGTCTTATAATAAATTCTCCTTCCGATATGAGTTACAAATTGTCAATTTTTAATTACATTTTATGTTGGTATAGTGGGAAAGATTAGGTATCGTTATAGTTATAGCAGGAGCTGGTTTTTGCAATACTTACAAGGTTGGTGGCTAATATATTTTCTGTTTGCCTGTACATTTTTAAAGTATCATTTTATGTTTGCCTTCATGTAAAATCATTCATTCAGTAGTACCTTTTTGTCTGTACTGTAATATGGTGCTATTTTACCGCTTGAAGTAAAGCACAACCTATGAATACTTGGTTTGAATCATATCATGCATTTTTAATAATACTTTTCGACTATATAGTCCAGTCAAATTAGATAAAAATGAGGTAAATAGATGGATTAACCTGTGAAAAGTTATAAACTGGCGGAGACCTTTTTATTGGTAAGCTTTTGAATATAGTAAAAATCCTGACCTCTACCTTCAAGGCTCGATCGCTCGATTGACAATAAGGTGCACCAGTCCAGTTTTTTCATCATATTGTTAATCGCTGATCCAATCGCGATTAAGGTCATTATAAAAAGTAAAGCACATTAAATTCTTTATAAAAAAGGTACAATTCATTTTATTCATATCATCAATATCTCTGTGATACATCGGTAAACACAGAAACAATTTTTACCTATACGCTGTGCTCTTGAATCTATGCTTCTATGCGCTCAAAATATCAACAAAAAACTATTGGCAACATTTTGAAATTCTTCATAGTGAATGTGATAATAATGTCTACGAAATAGAGTATCATAATAGTCCCTGGTTATACCTGGGCCTGCTGCGTAGCGACAGAACTTGAGGGGGAACGAAGGACTTGAGGGTCAAGGCAGCTTTAGGCCTGCTATAGTTTAAGAGTTGGTGGCCAGTTTGGTTACGTCATTTCGTAAACAAAATTTTCCAACTTATCACACTCTCTTACCATCGCTGATAATTGATTCTGAATTCTGCCTGGTCACCAGTACTGGACAGCCTGGCCGGACAGGTGCAAAGGGTTAAAAAAATTAATTGAGAAACGTCATTTAAAAGCACAGCGTATATGTAAAAATTGGTTCTGTGTTTACCGATCTATTACAAAAATACTATTGAAGATATGAATAAAATGAGTTTCAGCATTTTTATAGAGAATTTCATCAGCTTTAATTTTTATAATAACCTCAATCACGGTCGAATGCACGATTATCGAGATATGAAAAAATTAAATTGGAGCACCCTTTCTTCAAGATAGCGGATCGAGGCTTGGAGGTAGAGGTCACGTCTGACTATCTTAAAGTATGCCGAAATAAAGATCTCCACCAATTTATAGCTTTTCACAGGTTAATTTTTCTATTTTTGCTAATTTGACTGGACTAATAATATTCGCAGATTATAATGGAATGTCCAATATATTTTCATTTTATTCTCGCTGACAGCAATTCCAATTTTAGATGTTGTGAAGAGGGCAACTGAAAAACTGTACATAATTTTTCAATTAAAAACTAGAATTGCGTGTCTTGTGGGTAGGTGTAATTTAGGGACATGTACTACTCAATCATTAATTGTTGGTTCTTGACAGAAACAGACAGAACAGGACAGAAAAATCTAATTGACTAAATGTGGTACAACTTTACATGTGTAATAAAACAAAATTTGCTCCCGACGTTTGGAAAATACGCTTGATACTGACATCAAAATCATGGAATGCATATTTTTGTTAGCTACAATTCACGCTACAAGTATTCGTGCTTCATGTACTTGAAGTTCCATCTCGATCAGGTTTAATCAAGTCATCGAAAACTCAGCTTGCTGGTGGTAATGAGATTCCATAATAAATTTGTTTAGAGTGAATGAAATGTGGGTAGTTTGAAAGTATGAACTGGTGTAATTACTGCTGATTGATCTTTTTGTTCATCACTGGAACTCTTCAATCAAATTTGACCAACTGAAACTTCAGGTACGTCTTCCTGTTTCATGCTTTTCATGTCGCCTCGTACTATTAGCATCCTCAATTTTGTTGTGATTCTAGTAAATGGTAGCGCTATCAAATACAACTACCTGTATTTTTTTCTTTATATCACATTGGATCTTTGATCAGGTTTAAAAATAAACGAAAATAAAATAAAGTAGGAATGAATAAAGCTGGAGTTGAAAATACAATGCTTTTAAAATCCTATCAAAAATGGTTTATTTATTGGTTCCGATTTATGATTCATTTAGCATCCTTACCACTTACTATTTGTTTTTTTTAATTTTTGGATGATGTTGAAAAATCTGGAAAAATTGCACCACGTCTTGTATAATGAGTATGACGTGAAAACTTGTGGCGGGACAAGATATGCGTTCCCTAACATCAAAGAATTATCATTAATGTTAACTCATAAGTACTAATAACTAAAGAAGCTACCTTTGTGTAAAAATACTTTACAATTATAACTTTAATTTATCATTATAATTTTTATAAGTCCTTAAAAGTTTGCAAACTATTCGACCTACATAGTTTTCACTTTGGGATCGGTTTCGAAACAACTGAAAATATGTTGAGTGAAAAATTCGTTGAGTTACAATAATATTTCCTCGTTAGTAAACAGGCTTATTACTGAAACCTCCAAACACTAAAAAGCTTTTCATCCACTCGATGATCCTCTTAACGGTAATCATGCTTTGAGGATAGAAATAACTTAACTGGTTTTACATCAACAACGTGCATCCCAAATTGACAATAAGAAAAACAAAACCATAAAACTTGAATTCAGCAATTGTGTCTTAACTTGTTGAAAGCAAACGTAAGAAACGAGAGTTTCAAGGAATAATCGTCGAAAGTTGTAAATTTCTGTCACATAATGATCATTCATTCGCTATTTGTATCAGACATTTGGTGTTCTGAGCATTTAATATTGATCTCTTGTACTTACCAATTGTTTACTAGCTGCGCGGAATAATTCTAAAAGGAAAAGTAATAAGCAAATAGATGACACTGCACGAATGCCTTGCCCCTACTGCGATAAAACATACAAGTAAGTGAAGAGCACTGGTTAGAAACAAGCAAATTTGTTCCATCTACAGCAGTTTGAAGACCTAAATTTATTTTGTAAATCCTGTAACTTACAGATCAGATGTGACCTTGGATAACCATGTGAAAGATATTCATCGTTATCGGCCTTCCCAGTTCATTTACAAAAACAAAAAATACGTTTGTGACAAGTGCTCAAAGGAATATGTTATGTCCGCAGCCATTGCGAAACATTTCAAATTGCATGAAGATTATAGGTACGTACATACACTGAAAATATTAAATCTCTGACATTATGCGTTTTATGTTGATATATTGAAATTTGTATCCACTATGTCATTAGAATGTTATTAGGTAAATATCATGTTCAAGTTAGTAACGATTTATGCTGATGGAAAATGTTTTTCGGGACTTTGAAGTTATTTAAAATTCAGTAAACTATAGTAAAACAAGACATATTCATGTTTTGAAATCTTAGTTCCTTTAAAGTTAATGTAAAAATGAAAAAGTAATGAATTTTTCACAATGTTTCGTTACAATAACGTTACAAATTTCAACCTCATTACATATCTGGAAAAATTGTACTAATCATTCTTTAAATTAGTTTGACCTGCAGGCAATGCAAAGAACATTTCTCTGAGAAAAAATTTCTGCTGCGCCACATAAATGACTACCATTTGATTCAAGAATTCCACTGCAGCTCTTGTAACCGAAAATTTACCAGGAAAAAAGAGTACACACGACACTTGAACGAATGCGAAGGTACAGAATTATTGTATTACAGGTCTACGTAACCATAATTAGTGAATGGTGAGATTCTTGTTACGCAACCAAAGTTATGTCCAATCGTCACAATCAGTTTTAGTTTTAAAGGCTATAAAAATCAGTTTGCTTGCATACTTCCAATATCGTAACTCATTAATAAAAGTTTGACGATTGACCTTACATTTATAAAATTGATAATATAAATTTTAGAGCATAAATTAGTACCCTGCTACATTTATTTCTCCAGCTTCAACTTATAAATTTGGCTGACTTGAATTCTGTTCATATTCAACAATTTTCTACAACGTAGGCTAGTCAAGGTTACAATGAATGTAACTAACTTGGTTTTCTTATGTGAAATTCGCAGTAGGTAATCAACGAATATTCCCGAAAGTTATGATTGATAGGAATATTCACTTTTATGGCAATATAATCATTGGAAACTCACCTCTTTGAAGTTGCAGAGTGATGCTCTTTTATGTCATATATCAGTAGTTTCGATCAACCCTATTGTCACACAAAATATGAATTTGTTATGAACAGTTGAATACATGGAAAAATAACTGAAACCAACTTTGTTTTTTTTTTTCCAGGTTGTGAAGATTCTTCTTCTTAAAAGTTCACGGCTAACACCTCACACGCAACCGTAAAGGTTAGTGTTGGATCCCAATAATCGTTAACGTGGGTTTACAACTGTACTTTAATTGTCCTCTGTGTTTCTGACGTACGTCAGATTCCAATGCATAAATTAGTACCTTTTAAGATGAGATTAAGCATCGTTCTGTCATAAGTACTTTTCAAATTTCAATGTGATAATGAAACCCAAAGAGCAAAGGTGTAACCTAAAGTACAAATCGAGCACAAGAAAAAGTTTTGCTTAATGTACAAATAACAGAAACATGCAAGCATGTTTCTCATATCTTATAGAAAATCATTTTTTTCGTTCTTCAGATGAATAATTTTTCATTCGATATCTCAGATAGGTTTTATAAGTTGTGTTAATGCCTAGTATTATAACCCAAGATTCAATGCTCAAATATATTAATACGAAATTTTTCGTTATTAAGACACTTAATTGGTATAAAACGTTTGTTAGACTTGATAAAATTACAGTTTATTGAAAAAATGTTCACGTATAATCACAGTGTATTACCAGAACTTGTCGACGAAAAATGTTGAGAGCGTTAGATACTTTGAGGTAGTCAAAGTGAGTATCAAATTGACAGTGTTGGGTTTTTTTTTTTTACAAGTTCTGGAAAGTTCTGATGGTTTATGAGTGAGTAAATACCATTCTGAAAAAAGGCTGAAATTTCGGTTACTAATCCTTTCTAGTGTTTAATAAATAATAAATATTCCTTTTTAAGCAAAAGAATATCAGTCACCGACTGTATATGATTAAAAAATCCCTGGAGGATTCCAACAGTATTCATTACTGGATAAGTATATTGTTTGTAAAAAATTAACATTAGTTGGGAGATTCTCATATTAAGTACTGTTAAAGAAATAGAAATTTATAATGTTATATCTGGAGCATTTTTTTTTATTTCAAAATTCTCAATTTTATAATATAGTAATCGTACTGACTTCTGTAGGGATCTAATTTTCTGGTTTTCTTTTTGGGACATTCCAAAGTATTTGAAAAGTTCGATTGAAACTAAGACACAGTTAGCTTACAAACGAAGAAGATATGGTAAGGAAATGAAGATATTTTCTTTTCAAAATTATTGCTGTCACAAACGCGACTGAATTTAAAGTGAAACCATATTTCCAATCTCGAAGAGAAGTAGAGATTGACGAAAAAGTACTTTAAAGCTCGGCAAGATGTCTTGAAGTAACGCACGCTACCGGTTACGTATTCTACATGTGGTTAGTTATCACAGAAGCTAATAACCGTATCGTAAAAAAGTAGCTTTAACTGTGATATGGAATACTCCATACAAAAAAAAAATGATAATAATAATAATAATAATTTGGAAAAAACCGGCCATCCACAGCACAAATTAAGTGCATTTATTGTTTATTAATATAAATTCTATCATATTATATGTAGCCAATATAATAACACTTCATTACAAAATATCTAAATTTGGTAATCATTTAACGCTGATTTCTTAGTCAATATTCTTTATGCATAAAATTTGTAATATTGCTTTGCACCTAATTTAAATCAGTCGAGTGTTTAATTTTTAAGTCATAATCCTAAAATATATTAGGATATGTCAGGATGCTAATACATTTTGAATTCTTTTTAACAGCTACTTGAAGTTCTGGTGAATACAGACAATATACCTGTTTCTTTCTGTTTTTCTTTTTATCAATAGCAATAACGCATTTTTTAAGTAATAATACTTATCTATTGGTTATATCATTTTGTTCGTTAAGTTCAACGATTTTGAATGTAGTATAATATACTTCTATGAATACCACCAATACTTCATATTTTAACATTTGGATTTCATTTTAATACTTTTATTAATCAACATTTCTTGACCCTGAAGTTTGTTTTCAATTTACTTGATTTTTATACGTATAAGTATTATCTCTACCTTTAAGACCGTATGCATATACGTTAAACGTTTTATATGTTATATATAGGCATTAGGGTGGTTCTTATTTGAGGATCGGAAAAATTTTCATTGGGACGCTTCCCAGATCTGTACCAAATCATAAAAAAAAATCCAGATCATTAGAATAAAACCTGAGTAAAGTTTGAAGCCCGTACGTCAACTGGAACACGTGCCGCTAAGCTCTGTGAGTATTAAATGTAAAATACATGTAGTGTTTATAACCAGTTGTTTCGTTTTGTATGACGTATAAATTGAGGGACCGATTCGAAACTTGGCAGAGTTATTGTTTATAATAATAGAAATAAACCCTGAAAATTTCAAAATTTTATAATTATTGTTCCCTTATCTATAAGCCTAATAAAGGTGATACCATTAAGCTTTTTTATAAAAAGAGATATATTATAAAATGATGATAAAATTTTGAAATTCTCACGGTTTTGTTTCTATTATTATAAGCAGCAACTCTGCCAAGTTTCAAATCGGTCTCTCAATTTATACCAGTCATACAAAACGAAATAACTGGTTATAAAAACTACATGTATTTACTTTTAAAACTTTCAGACGTCATCGGCACGTGTTTCAGTTGACGTACGGGCTTGAAACTTTACTCAGATTTTTTCCAATGATCTGGAATAGATCTGGGGGGTGTCCCAATGAAAATTTTTTCGACTCCCAAATAGGGACCAATCTAACAGGCATATATAATGTTTATCACCCTCGTCATTAATGATGACAGACATTATTTTCGTTTTATTTTTATAAATCGTATAGCTGTGTATAATTGATACATCAGATTATTAGGCTAATAAAAAAATATTCATGTTAAACTTCAACACAATTCAGGGCCTTCAAAGCAAACATATTATTATCTTACTTATTTTTGAGTGTCTACTTAGCGTTTAATGCAATAAATTCGTATATTTAGAACGTGTATTGGTTGAACTATTATATTTTTGGTAGGATCATGAATTTGCGTACTGAACACTGTATCTTCCATAGTAGACTGTATTATACAGTGCCAGATAAATGTACTTCTGTCGATATTCTTGGAATTAATGTTTCTCATTTTTATGGATCTTTTTGTATTTTCGAATAATAATCGTCAAGATAGATAGCAAAATAAACAGACAGCGTTCAATTTAGTTTTATTGTTGTTATTTTCGAACGTTTCATTCATTGCCACAATACTTATATACATAGACATCAAGGTTCGCCATCAAGTAACCGTAGATTGGTTTTCGCAAGCTGTACAAATGATCAATGTCCATCTGAGAATTTGTCAATGATATCACCGCACCAAATAGCTCTCGAGCCACGAATTATTTTACATTAGAATTCACACAAGCGCAAGTAGTCGTATAAAAATAGCGATTTCCGAAATTTTGAAGAAATCTGACTGGTAAGTTCTAATATATATCGAGTTGAAGTTGATGTATGGAACATTTCAAGGGCTTCATCAATTATCAATTTGTGAGACCATCATCAAGATGGTGTTACGCCCCGAGGTACCGCCTTGGCGTACCTTTTTCAAAATTCCATTTCATTTCATTTCTTTAATTTCTGCAATGCACAGATATTATTTCATCAAAATCTCATATTCTAATAACGGCGAGTTCCACCCCTCCCGGCAAAAGTCACGTAGAGGCCAACAATGATCCCTAGTATAAGGTTCGACTTCCTTCTATTTAACTGGTACCAAGAACGGAGATAAGGGACTGCTGAATTAGCATCAGTAGCGCTCAGTCTGGAAATATCCCTCTTTTTAAGTTAAAACTATAACCAATAACTAGGATAAACCACTACCTTTGGAACCACCAAATTAAAATAGATTACTTATTAGGATGTATGAATGAATGTGTGAACATTGCATGTAAATATCTTTTGTTCATATTTTCAATGTGTCACCGACGAGATTGAGAATCGTCGGAACACCGTCGAAGAGCGTGAAGTAACGCTGACCATATGGATTTGGGCACCAGGAGGTCGCCCTCGCACCTCATTGGCTAATTACCGTTGTAACTTATTACAACTGCAGCTCCTTGGACCCTCGGGCCCAAGAAGCCGCGTCTTTCGTCTGTCAAGTCGCGAGGTGCGTGGACGTCAACCCGTATTAGCCCTTCTTGAGCAATAGTAGCGTTCGGAAAATCTTAGTTGTGACCGACTTAAAGTCTCACGCTAATTTGTCAAATTCGAGCATTCAGTTATTCTGTTAGCTGCAAAAGACTCACTATCTTCTACGTTTCCATCTTTTCTGTGCTTTACTAAATCTCATCATTTCGAGAATAGACATTTTTATGCCATTCCATTTTCCGTAATTAAATCGAGTTCGGCCCTGATTCAACCGAATCAGGTAACTTTAAGTGCTGATAATAATAACTACACTATCGTTTTTAATAAATAATCTTTGGAATCATTTTTAACATATATCAAAATCAAATTGACACTTTCAACTATAGCTTTCTATAGTAAGATATCATTCTAAATCCACAAAGACTAAGTGACCGACGTTCAACATCGTTCGATTCATCAACTCTTCCGAACTTGAGGTGAGGCCCTGGTCCAGAATTCTACTGACGCAGACCGACACGATCCGACAGCTCTCAATCTCGTCGACCGATTCACCTAAAGATAAGTCAATCCGAGTGTTAATCTTCGAAATTGAACGAATTCTTGTTTCACCTTTATAATCAAAATTTACTTCAGTAATATTCATTTAAAAGCAAGTCTAGAATTGGTGGCTAGCTTCACTACCCCCAATTAAATCATACTTACTGTTTGCAAGATTTAACCAACAAGAATTAACAACACGATATATAATTGATTTAAGATAATCTAAAAAGAGAGATACAATATCGAATAATCACGACCAGTTAGTTATAACCATCGTTCAGAGTAGATGTTCCTGGTACCAAATAATAATATCCTTTAAAATAGAATAACAGATAATTTGCCAAAACCCGCAAACGGTTAAATTTAGTGATTCTGCAGCTTCTCTGCATTTGAATATAAATTCGTCCGTCGGCGTGGATCGTTATATAAACTCAAACGCTTTATAAATTGTTACTTTCGGCTTTTATGTCATTATCACCATTCATTGTTATCACACATTTCAATCACCAAATCATACAGAATATACTTCATCTTTTACCAGTTAAATCATATTAAACCATTTATTTTGAGCGACCTTTTTCCCATTTTCATTATTATAAAATTGCCTCAACAATTTAAACAAACCTCACAGACCTGTACAGGACTATAGCAACACGATCCTACAAATTACCGGCTTATCGAAAGGTAGGTCTTTTCTTAGATTTAATATTTATTCATTGTCGTTGCGTGGGAGCTTGATTATTCAATTAATCATTAACAACCACCGCTCAGTACACTCTCACCCCCACGTTTAAATATAACATATGTTTAATCGCGATTTATGAAGGTACAATTGTCTTTGTCAGTAGATAAAATAAAGATTTACAAAAATATAACCGTAGTGAACAAAAATGAAAATAAAATTAAAGAATCATTTTTAACAGCATTTATCGGTTCTGCTCCTAAACTTCCCTACAGCTCAAATGTTAACTACTCCGCCTAACTTAATAGTCATCTAGAAGTCCCGGGCTATCGTGGACTCTAATATTCTATCTCTGTACTAAAATTTGGAATAAGCTCTATGCTTGAATTTACTTTCCTATCCTCGTGAATCTAAGTTCGATAACGCTCTCTAGACGAGAAACGCTTCGTTATAAAATTGACGCAGCTCGGCGCTTTGCCGGACAACTGGTCCCCTAGCTGTGATTACCCCTTTACACCGTGACGCAGATCGGCGCTTTGCCCGGCAACTGGTCTAATAATTTTGACTATCCTACTCTGTGACGCAGTTCGGCGCTTTGCCGGACAACTGGTAACCGCTCTTCGTGGTGCGCCAGTTTTATAATCTTCCGGAGCTGTTGTTGGATGATCCTGTCGACGTCATTTCTCTATTTGTGTGTCCCGTTGTGGGTCGTCGTCCTGGTATGCGTTGGTCAGCGTCCGTCGTCTTTGTTTAGTATTTTGAATGCTAACAGGTCACGGTCGCTGTCGATGGTCGTCTCGATCAGCTGTCTGTGTCAGTTGTTGACATGTTTTGTATATGTCACGGGCACTGTTGGTGTTGATGCGAATTTGAACCACTATATATATATATACATTGTAACGTGGCATTTCGGTTAGGCCTGCCCGTTACAAGAGACTCCCTGAACCCTGGGCGGGATCCAGGAATCAGGGTTTCGAAAATCGAGTCGCGGAATAATCCTAGAGAGCGCCAGAACTGGAGTCACGCACCCGAGCTTCGACAGGGACGAAATAGCGCATTACGAACAAGATATTACAGGCTTTTGGTTTTTTTTTATTTTTTTTTTGAGTGCACCGGCTACCCTCCAGCGACCAACTCCGACGCCGAAGATCTTTCGAGGCATGGCGAAACCGCGGAGATCTCGCGGGAAGGACACCGAGGCTGCGGAGGGGGAGGCATCCAAGGCGGACGCGATTCCCGCTGGCGGCCGGCGCGCCGCAGCCTCCCCGCTCACCCCGCCTACGCCCAACTGAGGCAACCGCGAGAGACCAGCTAGCGACGAGGGAGCACCACCCCGCCCAACCCCAGGACCCCGTAGAGCTGCGCGGGAGACGACATCGCGATCTAGCCTTAAGTTCTGCGCCGCGTAGCGACGACAGGTGCGCGGCAAGTTGCGCAATCCCCAAAATCGATGACAGATCGATTGTTGCGCATTCTTAGGGTGATGACGTCAAGAAGGATTAGCGTGACGAGATCGGCGTTGCGGCCATCCAAGATCACTCGAGTTCTGGCGAGCAATATCGAAACACGTGCGTCGCGAAGTACTCTGTGTACGAGTTTTGGTTGGTTTTGTTCTTCTTGTCGAGTGGAAGGAAGTATCACTTGCGAGGGGAATGGCAACCCGGGACCACGAGGGAGTTGGCCCTTTTGTGGCGTGGATGTGGGGCGGTAAGCGCTGTTAACCTTCTTGCGAGAGAATCTCGAGAGATAATTAGTAAAGGCTTGCCGAGGACAGATAGCCAGTGAGGATTGGCGTTAGCGACTGTACTCGAGATTCTTTAGCCGATACATCTGCTTGGTGACCGTAGCCTGAGTTGCGCGTAAGGAAGTAGCGTTAATTTCGGGTGATCGAGGAGATCGAGTCGAGTCACGGGTTGAGCCGAGACATTATTGCCTCGAGTTTGAGTGTAACTGAAGTCCGTTACACGGGGTCATTTTAACTTCATCCGATACAGCCTCAGTTCTCGTATAGGTCGCGAGCAGTCTCACGGGGAGCATTCGAATTCGCGACCGCGTCCCGCCGTCGCAGAGAAAGCGGAGCTCGGGTGCGCGCTAGTAAAAAGATTCTTTGGTGGAGGATAGTCGCGGGTGACGCGACGAGCCTCGTTTCCGTTTGGTTTTTTTTTTTGCATAACCCGTTAGTATTAAGTGGCGATTAGCGCCATTCTGTAGAGGACGATCGTGAGCAGCGCGTCGGGTCCTATTTTGTTTTTGGTTTTTTTTTTTGTGTGTAAATTAGCGGTCACGATTAGTATAGCGACTAGCGCACGTAGGCCGTAGAGGTCTTCTGGATCCCTTCATTTTTTTTTTATTGATTATTTTGTTTGCTCTTTCCTTTTTTTTAAAGCTAAGCGTTTGCGTTTGGGATTGCGAGGACAAACTTTCGCAGTATTGTTATTATTTTTATTTTTTTTTTGTATTATCGCTATTTTGAAATATATTGTCTAATTTTATTGCTGCTTTGTGAAATAACTAGTTGGCGTACGTGTGGCGTATCTCTCTCTACCCAAAAATTACCCCTCCCCTCTCCGCGGTACTGAGCTACCGAGCATATGGTCGCGGTATATCGTATTACCGACTTCGAGGCGTGTTGATCACGCTAGGCGCCCAACAAATTTCGCGGTATTATTTCAGGTTCAGGGGACATCGTGGACGCCGAATTATTGTGCGCGTGGTAAGTTCTCGGTCATCTTCTCCGAGTGACCGAGGAGCGGGAAAAATCCACGTCACAATATATATATAAATATAAAATGAACTATATTACGTATAACATCAAATAAATTTACGTATGGGTACAATATGTATAAAAATGCATGTACGTATATATATATATAATTTATAGTTCATTTTATATGTTGATATCTTTAACATCTTCCGATCTCAAATTTTCATGTGTGTTGATATTATATCTGCGTAGTCCTCGTTTCTAATATGATCGTTCAAAATAAAGACTCTTTTTTGTTTCACTTTATTAATTATACGCACAAATTCATATATTATAATCTCTCTATCTAATAAAAAAGTTCTGAACAAATGAACAGGTAAAAAAGATTATAATAACAATAGTAAAAAGAAGATTATAATAACAATAGTATAAAAAAGATTATAATAACAATAGTATACGCATGAAGTTGGCGGTGGGGTGAGATGCCGAAAACAAAACAAAAAGCAGAGATGAGTAGGGAGATCTCCAACGCTCGGCTTTTCGTGATACCAGCTAGATTGGAGCGTCGACGTGACACCTAGGCGGCCACGCACCGAAGGTGGCCCATTTCCGACCTGACACCTAGGCGGCCATGCACCGAAGGTGGCCCACAATCGTGTATAGGTATATAGATATACTCGGTCGCTCGAGCAAGTGGTTGCCAATCGCATCCTTGTCCCCGCTCGCACATATGTTTCCAGGAATGCAAGAATTGGGATTTTTCTTGTTTCAATTGATAAAGCCATATTTGTCGGGCTATAGAGAGAGTAAAAGGGGGTTGAGGGAGCGTCTAGTCACGTGACTGGCTCGAGACGCCAGAGCATTAGGCAGTTGGCAACGAGAGAGAGAAGTGATAGGTCGACCGAGCGAGCGAGACCGTGGAAGTAGAATATTATTTAGTGTAAAAGTATTGTATGTCCGCAGCAGGACCTTAAATAAAAATGATTTAATATCCGTAAATGAATATTTCCAATTTATGTATTTGTGTATGAACTTTTTTTGTTTAAAACTTCAGAAGTGGGATAACCGCGTTCCTTACAGTTAAAAATTAACAAAAAAAAAAAACGTTTAAGAAAAGATTCGCGGCGCTTCGTGGTCGCGATTTTGTCGGTGTGATCTCGAAAGATGGCCCATGATTGACGAAGAGGAATTTGAGCAGTTTGCAGCGGAAGAAATTCGGAAAATGGCCACGGATCGAACACCGTCATGGAGTCATGGGAGAGGACAACGAGTGCCAGGTCCACCAGGAACTTGGGCTCTCGACGACGAGATCGCTAGAGCGCAAAATGGCGGCAGAGAAAACGCGACCGTTACCGGTCCTCCTCCGGAATTCGCGCCAAATAATCAGTTATTACGCACGCAGTCGCGTAATGATATCGGTGCGCAAGAGCTTCCATTTCAAAACGTCAATGATGTGCGAGCGGACGATTCGGGTTCGTCGGGACAGCCTCGAGTTCCCCCACCGGGTCAGTCGACGCCGGCAGCGAACGCGTCTCTAGTCAACGCGGTTCGAGATATATTAGCAAATCAAAACAGAGAAGAAGCCATGGCCCATCTATTCGCGGGATTAATGCTCAACCAGCCAAGGTCGATGCCGAATCAACAACTTGGACCTTCGATTCCGTCGTATCACGTGATTCCCGACTTATCGAGAAACATCGAAACATTCTCAGGTGAAAACGATGGTATTCGAGCCAAAGAGTGGTTGCAGAATCTAGAATCGATGCAACAGTTACATCAGTGGCCAAGAGACTATCTGCTTGAAGCTGCACGCATGCATTTGAGTGATGGCGCGAAAGATTGGTTTCGTTGTCGTGCGCGGGAATTGAAAACGTGGGACGCTTTTCGTGAGGCGTTTCGGCAAGAATTCATATTTCAGGACGATTTGACCACGCGTTTCGATAGAATGAGAGCGAGAGTGCAAGGTAAAGGCGAATCTTTAGTAAAATATTTTCATGCAAAGGCAAAAATGTGTTCCGAACTAAGTTTAACGTATCGCGAGTTAAAAGCGCAAGTGCTCATCGGGTTGTGGTCGCGAGAATTGGCGAATGCAGTCATGCCATCAATGCAATATACGACCACCGAGTTGTTGCACGAATTATTGTATTTCGAGAGTATTTTCGCACAACGCGCTGAGCGAATAAGATCGTCACGCGAGACGACAAGCGCGAGACCGCGACGTCAAGTGGAAGGACCGAGCGGAGACGAGTCGAAAAGAACCGATGTGAGTGCGGGGCGCAGGGACACGAGAAATGTGCCAACCGAGCGTGGAACAAGCACGGATGTGCGTAAATGTTATAATTGTAATAAGGACGGACATATCGCGCGGGATTGTCCGAGCCCAAAGCGTGTGCCTACGTGTTATAAATGTGGTGGTCAGGGCCATATCAGTACACGGTGTACCGGTAATAAAGAACGCACTGTTCAGGCTGTCGGTAAAACAGGTGATACGTCTGCGCAAAAATATTTCAAAAACGCGACAATTAACGGTAGAGACATGGCAGTGTTTATAGATTCCGGAAGTTCCGACTGTACGATGCGAATATCGCGAGTTTTACGCGAACGATTTGAAGTGAAATGGATTTCGATGCCGCTCCAAGGTTTCGGACCACCGGAACATGTGACGACTAGCCCAGGCTTCGTCGAAGCTACCATTATCATCGATGGAGTTGACGTCCCTGGAGTGCCAATAAGGGTTGTGCCCGACGATGTTCAAGGAGTCGACGCGCTCATCGGCCGTACCTTTACGGAAGCGGACAGCGTCGACTGTCACAAAGTTGGTTCCACTCTAACTTTCAGTCGCAATGCTGAATTACCGAGAGATGTCAACGAATCACCGACCCATTTCGTCACCGCGGAAGCAGCGACGCTTCCACCACATACGGTTGGCTTCATAAACGTCGTGAACGATCAACACGATTATGTTTTGCCTGTGTCGAATTTTGGAAACGTTGAGAAAAACGTCGAAGCAAACGATGGAAGATGGGTACGAGGAGAAGTCTCACGAGTGTGGGCAATCGATCGAGCCAACATCAAGACAAGCCCCATCAACGAGGAAGACATCGACGTCGGTCCGGAACAGCCCAAGGAAGTCGTGCAAGAGTTGTGTGAATTGATAAATGAGTATCGAGATTGCGTCTCAACGAATTTGTTCGATTTGGGATGTGCGAAGAATGTAGAGATGGAGATTCAGGTAAACGAGGGATCAAAACCCGTGTGTAGCAAACCGTATAGAACGTCTGAAAAGGAGCGATGTGAGACGAAAGAAATGTTACGTGAGTGGAGAGAAGCGGGAATAATTACCGACACTCAGTCCCCGTATGCTAGTCCAGTGCTGCTAGTTAAAAAGAAGTCAGGCGAGTCTCGTTTATGTGTAGATTTTCGGAAGCTCAACGAACAAACAAAACGCGTACATTTTCCGCTACCAAATATCGATGACCATTTAGCACAGATTCGAAACGGTTCGATATTTATTGTGTTGGATTTGGCTCACGGTTATTTGCAAATACCTTTGAGTAAGGATGCGCGCGAGAAGACCGCAATTATAACGTCCGAAGAAACCGCCGAGTTTACGCGTATGGTCTTTGGTCTCATGAATGGGCCCGCTTTTTTTTCAAAGGCCATGCACCGTGCGCTTGGTCCGTTAAGAGACAAGGTCGTGTTATTCTATTTGGATGACATTTTAGTACCGGGGTCAGATTGGGTAGAGTTGAAAGCTAAATTGCGAATGGTCTTGGAATCCCTTCGAAACGGAGGACTTACCATAAAGCTAGAAAAATGTAAATTTTTGTATAAAAAGGTCTCGTATTTAGGGTATGAACTTTCGGGAAACGGAATCGAACCAGGTGTTCATAAAGTCGCGGCAATTCGGGAGTTTCCGGCTCCGACAAACGTGCACAAAGTGCGAAGGTATTTAGGTCTCACCGGGTATTTTCGGAAGTTTGTACCGCGTTATGCTCATATTGCCGAGCCACTTACCGATTTACTAAAAAAGGATAACGAATTCGTGTGGGGAGACGAACAAAATCGAGCGTTCGAAAGTTTGAGGGCGAAACTGACCGAACAACCTGTCCTTCAGACATTTGATCCGAAAGCCATAACGGAATTGCATACTGATGCGAGCTCTGTTGGTTTGGCGGCGATGCTCATGCAAAGAGATGCGGCAGGTAAACTTCGATTAGTTTATGCGTTGAGTCGTCGAACGAGCGAACCCGAGCGAAGATATCATAGCAGCAAATTAGAATTACTAGCGATCGTTTGGGCTGTTACGCGTTTGCGAACGATGCTAGCAAATATCCCGTTCACCGTAGTATCAGATTGCCAAGCGTTAAGTTATTTAAACACGCAAAAGACGCTAAACCCGCAAATTATCAGATGGAACGACACGCTAAGTGAATACGATTATCAAATAGTCCATCGGGCAGGAGTAAGATTAGCCCATGTAGATGCGCTGAGTCGAGCGCCCGTCGAACCGTCTGATAGCGAAACGAACGCAACGATAATGACCGTTGTAAACGAAGAGGATGCGATCCGAATGTATCAGTACAGCGATGAGGATTTAAAAGAAAAGAAGACGATTTTGCAAAAGAAAGAGAATTTGCGCACAGGGCATGAGAAAAGTCGAGTGACCGACTTAGAATTAGAAAACGGAGTGTTGTATAAACGTGTGAAAGATAAATTGTTGTATGTTGTGCCGCGTGCGATGAGAAAGGCGTTAGTTATGCGTTTTCACGATCTCAAAAGTCATCCCGGGGTGGAGCGTACTGTTTCACGAATTCGAGCTCATTATCACTTCCCTCGGATGAAGGCTTACGTTAGACGTCATGTAAGAGCGTGTATTCAGTGTGTTGCGTGTAAAGGTCAACCAGGAAAGCAGGCGGGCGAATTGCACCCGATTCCACCGGGACATCGTCCTTTCGAAATCGTACACATGGACCATATGGGTCCATTTGTAACAAGTGCTCGTGGTAATAAATACGTGTTTGTAATTGTTGACAATTTAACGAAATTCGCGATCGTGCGTGCGGTCAAGGACACAAAGGCAGTGAACGTTTTGCGTATACTCGAAGAGTTTGTACGGGAATATGGCGCCCCGGAACGTATTATTTCCGATCGAGGAACTTGTTTTACGTCCAAACAATTTGAAGAATTCTGCAGACGCCACGGAATCAAGCACACCGTCAATTCGCCTAGACATCCACAAGCGAATGGGCAAGTCGAGCGGTGGAATGCCACCCTTCTTCCTGCGATTCAAAGCAACTTGAGTAACAACGATGGAAAAACGTGGGATCGAGAATTGAGACGAGTGCAGAGCGATATCAACGAGATGAAGCACGCGTATACCGGTAAAAGTCCTTTCGAGTTAGTCTACGGATACTTGCCACAACGATTCCGAGGGCTCAGAGGAGCATACGAGTGATTCGTGCGAGAAGAAAAATAAATCGAAGATTCCAAACCCTAGAGCGGAAGGTGAAAAAGACAAAGTGAACGAACCAAGTGAGAATCAGTGTAACGAGCGTGCAAGGCCGAGCCAAGAGGGAACTAGACGTAAATCAGCGCGGGCTACACAGCGTCCCCGGCACTTGCAAGATTACGAGTGAAACGACTGTAAAGCAGAGAAAAGCGTGTAATCTAAGGTGTGAATGTGTACTGTTAAGAACATTGTTGTCATGAGTGTGTGTGAACAAGTAACGCTCGAGGACGAGCTTAAATAGCGTGGCCGAATGATAAAGCCATATTTGTCGGGCTATAGAGAGAGTAAAAGGGGGTTGAGGGAGCGTCTAGTCACGTGACTGGCTCGAGACGCCAGAGCATTAGGCAGTTGGCAACGAGAGAGAGAAGTGATAGGTCGACCGAGCGAGCGAGACCGTGGAAGTAGAATATTATTTAGTGTAAAAGTATTGTATGTCCGCAGCAGGACCTTAAATAAAAATGATTTAATATCCGTAAATGAATATTTCCAATTTATGTATTTGTGTATGAACTTTTTGTTTAAAACAATTATGAATGTCAGTGAATAAAAGTATCTCCAGATTTGATAAATTTTGGATTCAATTAGCGGACGCTGAACCAAAATAATTAACCATTCCCAGCCCGAATACTTATTTTTTTTTTTTTTTAATAAATATTATTTTTTTATTGATATGAAAATATGTGACGCCTGGTGTTCTCGAATATTTGTACACGCAGTTTATGTAAAAATATACGAAGCCAGCTCGATAACATTTATGCAAAATGTGCAATGGGCAAGTGGTTGGGGGAAATTATTTTTTTCTCGAACTGAATCTTCCAAAGAATCATCAGCGAATTCCGAGCAAGCTCCGTAAACATATCAAGCAAACAGACGTACACGCACGTAGCTGTAGCGCAGCTGAGTGGATACCACATGAGGGTAGGGTATTGCGGGACACGGGTTCGATCCTGGGTCGCTGTTTATTTTTTTATTTTGTTTTTTATTTATTTATTTTTTTCTTTTAGAAGAGAACAAATAATTGAAACAATAAAATACCGAGAGTGAATCGATTTGTTCCCCGTTTTTGGCGCCTCATTTTTTTACTTAATCCCCGCCCCTTTTTTATTACGGGTAACTCAGAAGAGAGAAAATAAATGAAAGTGAGAGTGGACCGACTTTTTTTTTCCTTACATTTTTTTTTATTTCATATTCTTACTTAATCCCGCTTTCTTTTTTGTGTTTTTGACAACCGAGAAGAGAAAAAAAGAATGAAAAAAAAAACAATTCCGAGATTGTGTAGATGTTTTTCCATTTTTTTTTCCGTTTCGTTATTTGGTAAACCGGATGAGAAAAAATCTGAAGAAAAAAAATGGAGACCGGGTCGATTGTATAAAAACTCTCTTTCAGCTGTTTAATAATATTACCCCCATTCAGCCGTTTCCCCACCGAAAATCTTGAATCCAATCATTGTTTAATGAGATCATGCACAGTATTTCAAAACCCGTAGAAAAATCTGATTTTTGGAGAAATATTCAAAAATGACTGTACAAAAAGATCAGGCGGGTTCCTGAACATTTAAACAAGAAAATAATTATTCAAAATTAGACTTTTTCATGGCAGAAAATGGACCGTGACTTTCGAAAACAATTGAAGAGGTCGTAAATGCTGGGAAAAAAGTGAAATCACCTTCGCATCCGATGAACATTATTCTTGTTACGAGTCTTATAAAAATGTTAGCTAGCCGCAACTTCGAGGACAAAATCATGAATTAATTACCGTTACGACTCATGACTTCCGGTCTCGAGGTGAGGTTATGCACTTGATAGCTGGCAAATTGACGTTGCCAAATTAACAAGTAAACTAGTCAAATTTATACTAATAACCATATTTTTTTTCATGCAACAACTAATTACAATAAACTAATTTATCATTTATATTAATTTTTTAATCTGCATATTTTGAGGGGATTACAACATCAATCCGCAACGATAAAAATATACTACAGTTGTTCAATACACGCGTGGTCAGCATGATCTCATTAATGAAGGCGTAATGGGATTTGGGGAGGAAACAAAGTGAAGGTAAAGGCATGTAGAATTGTCAGATGAATGTCCGTAAGAGTTTGTTTTTTCCAAATATTGAAGCACTCATGAACAAATACTATTCAAATTTTTGCGACTGAATAACGTCTGGATTTCACAGAACGTCAATAAGAAAAGTGTTGAAAGAATTCTGTGAATCATACTTTTGTTGATTGTTTAGCCGAGTGCACTATAATTTGAATGAAATTAATAATATTCCAAACTATTCTTGAAACAGGATAATAAGCATGAACATTTAACTTGGTATTCAGCAAGAAAAATTAATGCACTCGTTTCCGGGGGGCACCACGAGAAGGCAATCAACACCACCCCCCGTTCCCGTATTTAAATTTTTGGGTTAAATATAGAAACATTATGTACAGAGCCAGTGATTCGCCAGTTAAATCATTATAGCATGTAAACTAGCTAGCCATTAGGGCTATAAGCCATTTTCCGATATTCAACCAAAAAATTTATATACGGGTTGAAGCGCAGCTCGCAGAGCCTCTGTTAATTGCCAGGTACGACTTCAAACCAAAAAAAAGGAAATACATGAAGCGCAGCTCATAGAGCCTCTGGCAATTGCCAGGTACGACTTCAAAAAAAGGAAATACATGAAGTGCAGCTCATCAAGCCTCTGGCAATCGCCAGGTACGACTTCAAACCAAAAAAAAAGGAAATACATGAAGCGCAGCTCATCGAGCCTCTGGCAATCGCCAGGTACGACTTCAAACCAAAAAAAAAGGAAATACATGAAGCGCAGCTCATAGAGCCTCTGGCAATTGCCAGGTACGACTTCAAAAAAAGGAAATACATGAAGCGCAGCTCATAGAGCCTCTGGCAATCGCCAGGTATGACTTCAAAAAAAGAAAATACATGAAGCGCAGCTCATAGAGCAACTGGCAATCGCCAGGTACGACTTCAAACCAAAAAAAAGGAAATACATGAACCGCAGCTCATAGAGCCTCTGGCAATCGCCAGGTATGACTTCAAAAAAAGGAAATACATGAAGCGCAGCTCATAGAGCCTCTGGCAATCGCCAGGTATGACTTCAAAAAAAGGAAATACATGAAGCGCAGCTCATAGAGCAACTGGCAATCGCCAGGTACGACTTCAAACCAAAAAAAAGGAAATACATGAACCGCAGCTCATCGAGCCTCTGGCAATCGCCAGGTACGACTTCAAACCAAAAAAAAAGGAAATACATGAAGCGCAGCTCATAGAGCCTCTGGCAATTGCCAGGTACGACTTCAAAAAAAGGAAATACATGAAGCGCAGCTCATAGAGCAACTGGCAATCGCCAGGTACGACTTCAAACCAAAAAAAAGGAAATACATGAACCGCAGCTCATAGAGCCTCTGGCAATCGCCAGGTATGACTTCAAAAAAAGGAAATACATGAAGCGCAGCTCATAGAGCAACTGGCAATCGCCAGGTACGACTTCAAACCAAAAAAAAGGAAATACATGAACCGCAGCTCATAGAGCCTCTGGCAATCGCCAGGTATGACTTCAAAAAAAGGAAATACATGAAGCGCAGCTCATAGAGCAACTGGCAATCGCCAGGTACGACTTCAAACCAAAAAAAAGGAAATACATGAACCGCAGCTCATCGAGCCTCTGGCAATCGCCAGGTACGACTTCAAACCAAAAAAAAAGGAAATACATGAAGCGCAGCTCATAGAGCCTCTGGCAATTGCCAGGTACGACTTCAAAAAAAGGAAATACATGAACCGCAGCTCATAGAGCCTCTGGCAATCGCCAGGTATGACTTCAAAAAAAGGAAATACATGAAGCGCAGCTCATAGAGCCTCTGGCAATCGCCAGGTATGACTTCAAAAAAAGGAAATACATGAAGCGCAGCTCATAGAGCAACTGGCAATCGCCAGGTATGACTTCAAAAAAAGGAGATACATGAAGCGCAGCTCATAGAGCAACTGGCAATCGCCAGGTACGACTTCAAACCAAAAAAAAGGAAATACATGAACCGCAGCTCATAGAGCCTCTGGCAATCGCCAGGTATGACTTCAAAAAAAGGAAATACATGAAGCGCAGCTCATAGAGCAACTGGCAATCGCCAGGTACGACTTCAAACCAAAAAAAAGGAAATACATGAACCGCAGCTCATAGAGCCTCTGGCAATCGCCAGGTATGACTTCAAAAAAAGGAAATACATGAAGCGCAGCTCATAGAGCAACTGGCAATCGCCAGGTACGACTTCAAACCAAAAAAAAGGAAATACATGAACCGCAGCTCATAGAGCCTCTGGCAATCGCCAGGTATGACTTCAAAAAAAGGAGATACATGAAGCGCAGCTCATAGAGCCTCTGGCAATCGCCAGGTACGACTTCAAACCAAAAAAAGGAAATACATGAAGCGCAGCTCATAGAGCCTCTGGCAATCGCCCGGTACGACTTCAATAAGAGAATACTTAAGCGCATCTCACTGAGCCTCCCCGGGTACGTCTTCATAACAGAAAGTGTCATGAAGCGCAGCTATGGAGCCTCCGGTTGACGTCAGGGTACATCTTCGCATTAAGAGCTTTCGATTCAATTTAAATACCTTTAATTTTTTGTAACTTACTGTTCGGCTTGTGTATAGTACGAGCTGATCCGGACTGTCGTACTGCCCAATTGTTGAATGTAGTCTGAGCGAAAACCTTCACTTTGACCATAAAGCGTAGAAGCTCTATGCGATGCTGAAGGCATTCATCACGTTCGTGACACCAGTCAGGATACAATCTGGCAGTATCTGTAATAATATCATCTATAAGATTGATCAAAAGGCCTTCGCAAGCCCAGTGCGTCTTCCACAATCGATAAAAAGCTTCGAGTTGCGATCTGACGATGCTTTCGAACTTGTCTGTGGGCCGGCTCAGATATGACACCGATGGCGCATCAGCGTCAGCATGTTCATATTCCCGAAGTTCAGTATACACCTCATTCGGCGATGACGCTTCCATCGGAGTTTGAACGGTTTCAAAACGACATCGATCGCACGGAAATTTGCGCAGGTTGCGCTGAGCTACGTAACCAGCAAAATAATTGATTGCACAAATTTCGTAGCTCGGTAACTTCGTTTCTTTCGACGTCTCTGCGTTCGCCATTTCTGTTGCCTGTTCTTGCCTCAGAGCTTCCACAGCATTTTCAACTTCTGCCGTATCCTCGTCGAATTCGTGTTCGCTGGGATCCGCAGGCATACTCTCTGGCGTATCGAAAGCCCGAGCTACCATCGTGCAGGGTTCTATTAAAGCAACCAGTGCCGGCGTTAGGGGGGGGCGCGATGGGGCGATGGCCCAGGGCGCTAAATTGTGGGGGGCGATTGGTGGAGGTGGGATACTTCCCCCACCTCCCACCCTCCGCCAAACTGGAACGCGTGGTGGATGGTGGGGATAGCTAAATGTTCGAGAGCGGGGCGCGAGGTCGTCGATTTGTATACTTGGTCCTTGGTCTCTTGTCTCGAGCGGCATTCAGCGAAAAAACCGAGTCTACTGGCGGCTCCGACCGTTTACTTAACATTTTAACTTTTGAATGCTACAGAGGACACAACTCTCCGCGATATCGCCTTTCCGCCCTTTCCAAAATAGTTTTTCGAATATCCCAAATCTTGCATTACTTTTTTTCTCCATTCAAAAATACTCCTGCATTTCTCTTTCAAATTTTTTTATACAATTCGCAATTGTGAATTTTTCCAGAGTTCTTGTACTGTTTTAAGTTAACTACAATTCCAGGTTATTCCCATGATGATTTCTTAATTTCTTAAAAAATGTCGGATCAAAAGATAAAAAAAAAACCTTCCGGTGCGGAATATCGGAAACGTAAACGGGAATAGGAAAAAGAGTTTCTCAAATCGAAAAAATTAATGAACATTGAAAAATACATTTCAACGACATCGCAAAAAGAGCATGAGTCCGTCGCAGAAAAATCTTACCCTTCCACATCTTTCGGAACGAACGAAAACCAAAACGAAGACAAGTACGGTGAAAATAAGACAACTAATGAATCCGAGCTCTCTCACGATAATCACGGTACTTGCGACGTGAATTCTGATTGTCGGTCATTTATAAATGATTTAGAAAACACAAATTCACAAATAGTGGATTTATCCGATGTAGGGAACTGGCCGGATAATCGGAATGATAAAATGGTTGACCATTTGATAACTGTCGGTCCGACGCAGGTTCAGCGATCCAACTTTCCGAAAGATGAATCCGGTCGTCATTTTACAAGTTCTCAGTATTTCAGAAAACTCCCAAATAATGAGACAATTTTGCGTCGTTGGCTGGTGTATTCACCTTCGAAAAATCGAGTTTTCTGTTTTTGCTGTCGACTTTTCAACAGTGAATTGACATCGAATTTAACATCCGAAGGATTTGATAACTGGAAACATTTGTCTGAAATACTAAAAATGCACGAAAATAGCGCGTTGCATAAAAAGTACTACCATCAGTGGTTTGAGAGAGAAATCAGGTTGAAAAGAGGAAACACAATTGATTGCGAAGAACAAAAATTGATTAGTCGTGAAACTTTGCGATGGAATAATGTTTTGACTCGTTTAATGAACATTGTTCTTTATCTGGCCGAAAATAACATGGCCTTCAGAGGTAGCTCAGACAAACTGTACACACCAAACAATGGCAAATTCTTGGGATTGGTACAATTGTTGGGTAAATTCGATCCGGTTATGGAGGAGCATTTGAAGCTGGCAACAACAGGCGGCATTTCTGATCACTATTGTGGTAAGGATATCCAGAACGAGTTGATTGATCTGATGGGCGAAAAAGTTACGTCTGAGATTATTTCGCGAGTCAAAAACGCTAAATATTATTCAATTATAGCGGACTGTACTCCCGACATAAGTCACGTCGAACAATTGTCCCTGACAATTCGATTTGCAGATTTGACAGATGCCAATGTCGCTATCAAAGAGCATTTTATAGAGTTCATCCCGGCAAATGATTCAACAGGTGCAGGACTTACCGAAGTCATTGTAAGTATTCTCAACAAACACGGACTTGAAATAGCGAATTGTAGAGGTCAGGGGTACGACAATGGAGCGAATATGAAGGGAAAAAATCTTGCGGTGCAAAAAAGAATTTTGGATTTAAATCCCTTGGCTTTTTATGTGCCATGTGGCTGCCACAGTTACAATCTTGTACTGTGTGATGCTGCTAAATCGTCAGTCAAGTCTGTAAGGTTGTTCGGGCTTTTACAAAGATTATTTACGCTATTTTCTGCTTCAGTGAATCGGTGGAAAATACTTAGTGATCACGTGGAGCTCTACAGTTTGAAAAAGCTAAGCGATACGCGTTGGGAAGCCAAAATAAATAGCGTAAAATCTGTTCGTTATCAAATTTGCGAAATTCATGATGCTTTAGTGACATTGGCTAACTTAACAGAAAAAACCGATCACACCACCTCACATGAGGCAAGCACATTAGCAGAGCAACTGAAAGATTTCAGTTTCATTGTGTCTTTGGTGGTTTGTTATGAAATTCTGTTTCAAATAAACGTTGTTAGCAAACCACTGCAGTCCAAAGATATCGATCTCGGTAAATCTGCAGAAATGCTCGGTAATTGTTGTAATTTCTTCGAAGAATACCGAAAAACCGGATTCAAAAAAGCTTTATGCACTGCAAGCGATCTCGCAAAAGCGCTTCAAACCAAACCAGAGTTTGCACCTGCGAAACGTTTACGACGTATAAGACGTCAGGATGGCGAAATGGCTACGGATGAGCCGATTGAATCTCCAGAGAAAAAATTCGAAGTGGAATTCTTCAACAAGTTGCTGGACATCGGTTTAATGTCATTAAAAGAAAGATTTCAGCAATTGAAAGACTATTCGCAAACGTGGTCATTTTTACACGATATTAAAATAATTCCAGAAAAAAATCAACTCGCAGTATTATGTGCCAATCTTCAGCAAAAACTCAGTGTTGGTTCTAATTCCGATATCGACGGAGGCGCACTTTGTGACGAGCTCATAAGTTTGCAACCTTTTCTCCCAGATGAGAATATTTCGTGTATAAATGTTCTCAACTTTATACGACAGCGGAATATTCAAGAACTTTATCCAAATGTATGGATTGCATTCCGGATTTTTGCAACGATTCCGGTTACAGTTGCAAGTGGAGAACGCAGTTTTTCTAAACTAAAATTAATAAAAACGTATCTCCGATCAACAACCTCTCAATCGAGACTCTCTAACCTGGCTACTCTGTCGATTGAAAATGAAATCGCTGAACAATTGGATTTTTCTAGTTTAATTCGTGTATTTGCTGACAAAAAGGCCCGAAAAGTAAAATTTTACTAAAGAACAGCACAAAAAAAAGGAAGAAAGTTATTCAAAAATTAACAAAGTATTAAATCAAAATGAAGAGTAATTAAAATATAAAATGTGCATTAAATTCATGCAAAAACAAATTTTGGATAACAAAAAAAGAAAATCAACAAAAAAAATGAAAAAAAAACAAAAAAAACAATAACAAATATAAAAATAAAAAACAAAAATAAAAAAAAAATAAAAAAGAGGAGCTACATAACTTTCTACGTCCACGTCGTTAGCTCTGGGTCACGCTAAAGGAAAGATAGAATTCTTAATACACGTTCACATTGGTTCAGAAAAAAATTAACTTTCGATTTTGATTTCCTTAAGTGGGCGCCAAAATATTCTTGCCCAGGCTGTCAGTCCCTCTAACGCCGGCACTGAAAGCAACGACGTCAGGACATTGTACATTTCCTCTGCTGCCGCTGCCGATGTATTCGGTAGAAAGGATGTGTCTCAGAGACAAGCGAACCATCCGAGCCGTGGGATTTGGGTTGTGACCACCTCGCTGGCGAAATTTCGAGAAGAGGTGTTCGACGGAATCTTGGTTGCACAGTCCGGCTGCCAACTCGAATCCGGGATACTTCTCTTTTATCGTCGTATACGTAACTAGAATAGCTCTTACGAATCGATGACTTTATTCATCCGCTCAGCAAAAGCTGCGCTAGCCTGCCACGTTTCCGTGTTGAGCCCGTGCGGATCCTTGCTTGCAGTTGTTATTGCCGCTGCAAAACGGCGGCTCAAAATTTGAAAAGCACGCTTAACGTTCATCGCCTGAAAGGACGATGGAAACAAGTGCGCCTCGGAGATGTGAGAGAGTAGATTCGAGGTAGTACTGCAGTTATCGTATCTCCAAGTTTTTACAAAATCTTCGTACGAAGCGATAATCTGACCCCTCCAGTACAGTATTTTGTATGTTCGCAACGTGCTCAAAAGACGTTTTATCAAATGAGGAAAGTCGAATGAAGCAAAGTAATTTCGGCCACCGCTCATAAAGCACGGACTCTCCTCTGACACTTTTAAACAAGAATTGAACAATTTTTGGTTCGAGGGACCCTGATCACATGTCACGAGGTGAACTACGGCTCCAGCTTCATGCAATCGACGGAGGCATTCATCGACCAAGGTATGAATCTCCTTGGCCTTCATGCCAGTCCCGGGAAGAAAATACGCGAGTTGTTGCCGCCATGATTGATTTGCGTTCAAACTGTCGAGGCAAAAAACGAAGACGTAGCGCGCGCGTTCATCCCTTCGACCGAGTGGGCCGAGATCAACCAGACCTTCGATGCAATCGAATTTCTCCGAATATTCTTCAAATTGTTTGATTGTCATCTCGTCCCATTTTAGAGCGCATACCCTATTTTCGATAGGCAACTCTTCAATTTTGACTTTCAACTTCTGGAATATGAAATTGCAGAAGCCGGGTTTTATGTCAACCTCCGAGATCCAATTGCGCACGGTACTTTCCGCCGGAAACATGCATCCTGCATCTCTCAAACGCGTATACGCAGACGCTGAGTAGTAAAAAAGCTGCTTTGCAAGATCTTTTTCTTCCTCCGAATAAGGAGCATTTTTCCGGTGCAATTGGAGCTTCATCATCGTTCTTGCTGGCGGCCGCAAACTCTTCTACTGATCAAGAAAACTATCGAGGGACAATTTTTTTCTCTCCACACGTGCACCTGTCCTCAAAGCTCGTTTCAGCTTCTGACGGAGTTGACGAATCGTTTTCGTCTTCGATGCATTTTCCCGTATCAAAGCGGCATTTTGTTTACGCAGATGACGCAACACTTTTGCATGAAGTGACAGATCACCCACACATGACATGTGTCCCTCAGGCGTCTGACATGCAGGGTTACTATCATCGGGTTGCGGTTCTACGCTCATCCACGTGCAATTTTCGTCATCCGAATCAGCAAAGCTCACCACTGTCTTCCTATACTTACGCGCATGCTCCGAAACGTGCAAATCTTCTTCACCTACGCCCGTAGGCACACACGCCGATGCCGACGAGTGAACCGTATCAAAGGCGGACTCACCTGTGCTTTGTACCTCTACAGATTCACAAGGCATAACAAGCACCGTTTCCGTCAAACCCGAGGAAACGGTACCCGCCGTTATGACAGAGTGGTTAGCCGCAAACGCGGAAATGAACGGCACCGGTTCATCGGCAGAATCGTTGAGAATCAACGACTCGAACTCGACCGGGTGCGGCGTTGCGAGAGAAATTGCATCACTTACCATTGTACGGACTGCGCAATCATCCACTGGACCTTCCACATATGTGGATGAAGTTCGGACATCCGGGTGGGCCTTCGAATCGTCAACACTCTCGAGAAACATAAGAGGAATCGCATGTTGCGAAAGTCTGTTGCCAATGAAATACATCGGACTGAAATGCTCCAGGCATAACCCCCACGTCCGTAATGTTTCCGGTGATAAAGTCAGCAAGTACTTATTGCCTGCGATTCCGGAAGAAATGTACCTGCATTAACAAGTGACTCATCTGCGCCAAACCGCGCCGTGTGAATATATTGACTTTGAAACTCGATAGAAGAATTTTTTTTTCCTACCAAAAGTGAGTTTTGGTGATAATTTTGAGTACTTTGAGATAAGGTAAAAATCAGTAAAAAAAAAAACATTCTGCAGATGCGAAGAACATTTTTTGTTGTCATCGTAAAGTGAAAAAGTTTGAAATCAATCGTTTAAAAAAATGTTGTTCAGAAAACCTTCAGAAAACTTTATTTCTTCTACTATGAAATTAATGTAAATATATTTGCAAGCAAGTGCAATGATTTTTTTTTTAATTGTCTCTTTGCGAAAATTTCTGTTTTCGAGAATTCATATAGGTTTAATTTCTGATCGTTTAATACCCGGCATACTTCTTAGATGCAACACGGAATATTTCTCCTAACATGTATCAAAAATTCACCCTTCACGATTTTACCAAAATTATAAAAATTGAATTTAAAATAGAGTGAAAATTCTGAACAATTTCATACATGTTCAGAGAAAAGAACAAATTCATTCTATAATATAAGAAAGGAACATGAACGGAAATTTGTTCAACAATTTTTTCCCACCACAATTTTTTTACAAGTTTTTTGCATTATCAAGAAACACGGCATACGTTTCTCGGCAGACGTCTGCCACAGGGCAGACGTTTCTCATGATGCATGAAAGCACTCATTTTTCATTTAGGAAATGAAATTTAAAAAAAAAAAATTTGTATGCTTGATAGAATCGAAAAAAAATAAAAAAAAAATTTTTAAAAAAATTAAGAAATAAATATACCAAGCATTCTTCAGTACATCCTTTTTCGCATAGCGTTAGTTATTTTGGATTTCACTGTTCTTCGAGATTCTCGCACTTTTCCATTTCGAGAAAAAATGCGAATAATTACAATGCAACACTTACCGGTATTTTTTACCCACGCATCAAGGCGGCAATCTCCTGCCACAGGAAATCTGTATAGTTTTGTTCCCGTAAATTTAGAATTCTTACAACCACGGTAAGCGCAGAGATCGCGCGCACGTTGCGGTTTGTTTTTATCCATTTTTGTATGTTTTTCGACGCAGCAAAGCACATACAGAAGTCACTCCCTTATTACGAGATTACGATGTTGAGCATTCGTAACACGAGTTGCGACTGACGATCGAAAAATTGCTAGCTAGATTTGGGGGAAGCCGTGATCGCATACAATGTAATACATTGTAAACTTCGTCGTTTCGGGATATATTTCGAGATATACATGCAAATTTTCTCATAAATAATTGAATCGAGAGTCGACCGGCGAAGTCGAAGTATAATGCAAAAAACAATAAACCGAGTCGATTGTGATAAAAAAAAAATCAATGAGCTTTCAATTTTTGGATCCAACGTTTTCGGTCGGTAAACGACCAAAGGGGGGTATATTAGGGTGCTTTTTTTTCGACTATTTTTTTTTTCGGTCCCATCAGGAAATTTTTTTGGAAAGACAAAAAAAAAAATTCCCTGAAAGTTTGAGCCCTTAATATTAATATTAAGTCCTAGACCAAGGCGTGTAAAGATTTCCCATTGAAAATACACGGAAACTCGGATTTTTTATCTTTAAATTTCTATAGCTCAGCGGCATTTCATGGCATTGCTTTGACCATAGACAAGTATTTCTCAGAGTTAAACGCTCTACAAAAGTGCCCATTGCGGAAAAGTCGCAACTCACACCGGCGAGGTAGTACGGGCCACTAAACCTGATTTTTCTATGAAATTCGCGTTTTTTCGCATTTATCTCGTAAACGACAAGAGATACAGAAAATTATTATTAAAAAACAATACATGTGTTTTTAGTAATCTCTATTTTCCATTACTGTCAAAACTGTAGTTGCATTTTATACTTTATTTAATTTTCCTTGAATTGGCAAAGGTTTTTATTTTTGATTGTATAGGAAGAAGATGTGTGGGGAATTCCCTTCCAATGCCCAAGAATATAGTACACATTTTCGATTATTTTTTCTTTTTTTTCTTTTGGGAAAACATTTTCCTCAATTTCCAAATATCCTTAATTTTTTGGTATTCAAATCGATTCTTGACAATTTTGCGCACAGGTGGGATTTTTTAAATAATTTTTTCCGTAATCCTGAAGATATTTCCTATCTGAGACCACTGTCAATAGGCAAGATTCCGGAAATCATAAAATTCCCTTTTTTTCTGATTAAAAAGAAAATCACTGACCAATAAGGCCACTAAAAGCTCGAAATGAAAATCTGAAAAAATTAGAGATGGTTTTTTATATTCGAAGCCATTAACGTAAAAAATCCGTTTAACGACCATCCTAATAGATATATATTGTGTGAATATATAAAGTGTTCTTCCTCTTCGAGCACAACTTGTAAGGGCGGCTAGGTGGTCTAGTGGAGTAAGGCTCCGGTAAAGCATCGCTAGATACCAGGTTCGATTCCTGGCTCCGTCGTTAATTTTTCGAATTTACCAGTAGTTCAAAAATTATATACGTTTCACAAAATGAAAATTGCCTCGTGACTAATAGATATATATTGTATATGGGGCATTTCACGTCAAATTTACAACCCATGTACCTCACCCTCTTCGATTTTGATCATTGTATGATGTTGCAACCACGATTTCAACCGACTTAAAACAGTGTCGGAATTTTTTGCAGATTTCTTTAGCCACCACTGAAATAGAAAAAAACTGAAAAACCAATTCCGAAAACGCTTCTTTTAAAATTCTGAAAAAATTCACACTGATTTTATAATTAAAAATATGATTTGTAAGCACGACACGATAATGGGATCGTATTTTAAATCATAAAATCAGTGTGAATTTGTTCAGATTTTTAAAAATGTCATTCTCGAAATTGGTTTTCCGTTTTTTTTTAAATTTCACCAGTGGCTAAAAAAATCTGAAAAAAATTCCGAGACCCTTGTGGGTCGGTTGCAAGATTCTACTAACAAATTATCAAAATGAGAGGAGGTGAGGTACATTGGTTGCAATTTGATGTGGAATGCCCCATAGATATTAGATTGGTCGTTAAATTGCTTTTTTGCAATTTCAATGTTAGATTGTCGTAGATCGGCTTTAAATATATAAAAAAAAAATTTTTAATCTCTTTCAGATTTTTATTTTGAGCGAAGAAAATTACGGGCCAGCAGGGTCACTAAGGGCTCAGAATAAAAATTTTTAAAAATTAGAGATTTAAAAAAAATATATTTCAAGCTGATCTACGACCATCCAACATTGAAATTCCAAAAAAAGCCATCTAACGACCACCCTTGTGTACATAGTAAAACAAAAGTAATTTTCAGACGAACGGTAAAATCGCTAACCCGCGTACGCAAAATCGTAAGAGTTGAGAAAGAATATCCTGTATCAACATTCCAGTATGCGTTGTCGATTAGCATTTTAATCGTTCATAGGACGAAACAATGGCAGTCGTAATAAACTGAATGCTGCAAACAGAATTATCTCATATTCCTTGTCTTATGTACAGACGAATCCTGTTGACAATTTGGCGACTGAGATGGAGGCGTTAAACCGGATCGTCAACCAGGACGAAATGTGAGTACGCGCACAAATCGCTTTGGAAATCCCAAATCAGCGTTTGTTGGTAACCGTTCAACAATCATGTCATCAAATATTCACATCGGAATCTAATAAATTGTAGGAGATGCATTTTTTTTAAACAAAAAAAAATATTTCCTAAACAACGCTTCCGACAATTTGTTACATACCAATTTCAATTTTTCTAACACGCCGATTGAAGCATTTCGAACAATCTATCGTTTCGGATTGTAGATACGACTTTTGTTTCCATAAATAAAAAAATGTTAAGGCCTCTACGCAGAGTCCCCCTTCCTCAATAACAATTGACCCGACATGTTCGCATCCCGACTTATTCCGGTCTTATTCCCTACACCCCATCTGTACAAAGAATATTTTATTCATTGCAGGATGGATGAAAGTACAACGCCTCAACCTGGTGTTGCCTCGGACAGCGCGGAGGTCCCAAAAACTCCGAATCGTAAGTACTTGTGTGATGCATGCGGTGCGCTTTTTTATTCACCATTTCAATATCGGCATTCCAACATACAGTGGAGCCTTACACATAGCTTACACAGACAATGCTGGAGAAGGTTGTAAGTTTTCCATTCGGTATTGCGAAAGAGTAAGAGGTATAGCAAGCCCTGCTCGCGGATGGATACTTTATGCAATTTGCATATTTAGATTGTTTTTTTAATACAAAGAATACACTTATTTTGTTACCAACTTTAGTAAATCTTCGGCCAAATGTGTAGATTCAGTAAAAGAATCGTCAGAATGCAGTCGTGTAGGGTTGTGGAGTCTAAAAAAAACATTGTACAGTCGCCTGATTTGATTTAGAATTTACTTTATAAGTCCAGAACTCTAGGCGGGCCCGATCTGGTGATTTTTTATGAAATCTTACGGAAAAGTGGTCTGTCTGGAGAAAACAATTTAAAAAAAATTGTTTCATGGAAAATAGAGTTTACAGGGCCGTCAAAATTATGATGCCAATGTTATTAAAAAGAAGATCGAAAACTACAACTTTTACTTTCAATTTTTTTTTTTACAAATACTTCAAAGAAAGTCAAAAAGAAATCGGGTGAAGTCATATACGACCTTGTATGGTTTTTTTTTTAATTTTCCACGCGGACCAGCGTAGATGATTGTAGTGGACTGCAATAGGTTATTCTCAGTTGTGTTGTTCTGCTTTTACAGCTACCCCGAACGAGAATAAGAAGAAAAAAAAAAATTGGCGATGGTGGGACAAAAAAAAGGCCAGGAAACAAAAAGAAAAAACGTCCGCATCTGCGTCAGATACTCCGCAACTACACAAGGTGGCCAAATCCACCTCGAACCAGCGGGACAAGCGAGTGTCTCGGAACCAGCGGGACAAGCGAGTGTCTCGGAATCCGCGGTTCCGAAAGACTCGCACCGACGGTCCGTCGAAGCAGACGTCTTCGGACCCGCGGACGACGGAGGAACGAGCGTTAGCAGTAGTGGTGAACACGATACTCAATCGTATGTAACAAAAATTGATGCGGTAAAAATAAAAACCATACAAAAAAGACTAATAATAATAATGATGATATTCCTGATAGTAATAAGAATAATAATAATATTGGGTAATGACAACATTTATTCTATTTTCTGACGTACGTTCGTTGATTGTTTGGCCAAGTGCACGTCTTCCTAGTGATTGTTCTGTTTGAAATGACAGCACAAGGAGTGGACATGGTGCATTCGACTCCATGTTGACCATTATCCCAACACAACCAGCTTTCGTGCGACATTCTTTACATTGGTCACCCTTTCGTATAGAGCATACGCATTTTATTCGTGGTGCCTACTAAAGAATCCATAAAAAAATCAAGGATATTTTCAGAACATTTTCAGGGTATTCAATGATATTTAGGAAAAGTAGAAATCAACTGCAATGACAATTAATGATACGTGGGTGATTCTACTGATTCCAGACACAAGTCAGGGTCCTCGATATTTGATTCAAACTTTTATGGTAATACATTGTAAACTTCGTCATTTCGGGATATATTTCGAGATATACATGCAAAATTTCTCATAAATATTTGAATCGAGAGTCGACCGGTGAAGTCGAAGTATACTGCAAAAACAATAAACCGTATATATATATATATATATATTCACTTCTAAGAGCACGCGAGGATTGATCAGCCGACGCATGATTACGAGAGAGATAGCTGAAATTTTTTCAGAATTGTTTTTTTTTCATTCATTTTTTCTCTTCTCGGTTATCAAAAACACAAAAAAGAAAGCGGGATTAAGTAAGAATATGAAATAAAAAAAAATGTAAGGAAAAAAAAAGTCGGTCCACTCTCACTTTCATTTATTTTCTCTCTTCTGAGTTGCCCGTAATAAAAAAGGGGCGGGGATTAAGTAAAAAAAAGAGGCGCCAAAAACGGGGAACAAATCGATTCACTCTCGGTATTTTATTGTTTCAATTATTTGTTCTCTTCTAAAAGAAAAAAATAAATAAATAAAAAACAAAATAAAAAAATAAAAAGCAAGCCGGGATCGAACCCGTGTCCCGCGATACTCCATCCGCATATGGTATCCACTCAGCTGCGCTACAGCTACGTCCGTGTACGCGCGTTTGCTTGATATGTTTACGGGGCTTGCTCGGAATTCGCTGATGATTCTTTGGAAGATTCAGTTCGAAACAAAAATAATTTCCCCCAACCACTTGCCCATTGCACATTTTGCATAAATGTTATCGAACTGGCTTCGTATATTTTTACATAGACTGCGTGTACAAATATTCGAGAACACCAGGCGTCACATATTTTCATATCAATAAAAAAATAATATTTATTAAAAAAAAAAATAAGTATTCGGGCTGGGAATGGTTAATTATTTTGGTTCAGCGTCCGCTAATTGAATCCAAAATTTATCAAATCTGGAGATACTTTTATTCACTGACATTCATAATTGAAACAAGAAAAATCCCAATTCTTGCATTCCTGGAAACATCTGTGCGAGCGAGGACAAGGATGCGATTGGCAACCACTTGCTCGAGCGACCGAGTATATCTATATATACACGATTGTGGGCCACCTTCGGTGTATGGCCGCCTAGGTGTCACGTCGACGCTCCAATCTAGCTGGTATCACGAAAAACCGAGCGTTGGAGATCTCCCTACTCACCTCTGCAAAAAGCATCTAGCAAACAAAACTTCCTTTGACAGCTGTCATCGGCTGTTTATGACAGTCTTTGACAAATATTTTTATAGGTATCTGTTTCTGACACGCAAAAAATAAACATGCAAACGAGAATTATCAAGATGATTCCCGACGGGAATTGTCTTTTTCGCGCGCTGGCGTATTGTGTATACGGCACTCAAGATCGACAAGCAGAGGTGAGACTGAGTATCGTTTCAAATAAATCATAATGGCAAACATGTCAGTAGAAGTACTCACACAAGTAGAAACAGAACTCGACGAGAGTTATATCCCGTAAATCCTTGATTCGGTTAACCACTAAGTAAGGGCCTTCCCAGTTTCTTTGTAGTTTCGGACATCGTCCTTTCTGTCTTCGAGGTTGAAAGAGCCAGACAGAATCTCCGGGATTAAATTTTGTATCCCTGACTCGAATATCATAACGAGTTTTTAATTTGTCTGAAGCCATAGAAATTCTACTTATAGCAAAGCTATGAATTTCTTCTACTATAGGGAAAATAATAACTATAGCAAAATAAGTCGCCAAATGCAATTGGGGATGCATGGCGTCGGAGATTTTGTACATGTGAGTGGATTCGTTTACGAAAACAATCTGAGTAGACCTTTATAGGGAGCCAATAGCAATGTCGGGTTGATCGGAAACAACCGATCAACAGTTGCGGACCTGTCATCAAATCAGCACAAATAAATTCACCTGTCTAACAGATAGTGTATAAGGAAATAGTGAGGCGCGTAGCGCCGAGGTGGGATTGGCGCGCGAAGCGCGCAGGGGCGAAGCCCCTAGTCGAAATATATATTATAATCGAAGTAGTTACACGATATTTGTCTTTTCATTCCCATTCAACTCTGTCGATTGTCAATAATTATATAGATAGTTCAGAATCGGAGAGAATTAACTGCACTTAAAAAAAAAAACTACTTGTGTCTACCAAGTTGGTAATATTAAAAAAAATATACCGACTTTCTAAAGAAAAATCTATCCTTTAGAAGCAAATTTATTGCACTCAGGTTCTATAAACTATCCTTTAAATGTATAATATAAAATATCATTACTGTAGATTGAAAATTGGAACGTCGCGTCGTCCCGAAGTCTCTAGAACCTCCGTTGAGCGTGCCGTGAGACGTTCGAGTGACGTTCGAGAGAGTTCCGAAATCGGGACATAGCAGGTTCTAGAGACGTTCCCGCGTCTTTTCTGGGACCAATCCCGGGACGTCACAATCGTAATGTGAGCTCCCTGCGACGTTCAATGGATGTCTCATTACTGTGTGGGATTGTTGAAGAAATATCCGAAAGAAATAGTTGTCATAGAGATGAAGAAGCGGAGAATAGTGAAACCTTATGCCGGCTTGCACTCCAACATATCGATTTTGAAATTCTCCAATAGTTAGGGAGCTGGCTTCCATTTTGGTAAATGATTTGTTCGTTTTTCATATCGATATGAAACATGTAAAAACAAAGGGTACTAAATCATGTGTTCGTGTCTGCCTCTTGAACTGATGGTCAGAATCATCCTCAAAACGTTGAAAATCCAGAGGCAGACATGCAGGACCCTGCGTTATCACGGGACGTAGTTGTAAAAATGTAAAAAAAAGCTCTACTAAATCATTTGTTCGTCGTTCTAGTTGCATCCATTCGATTCGATAGGACTACCCGAATATAAAAAAAAAGTTGGCAGATATTTTGGTCACTGATTTTGAGGTTTACCATTTTTTGAAGTTCACGCAAAATCAAGGGAAAGTGGGTATTACGGCTATTTTTTTGTTGGTATTAATAATTTTAGTATTATTATATTGTTGAGTGTTTTTTATTGGATCTAATAAAGAAAAGAAAAAAAACAGTTTATTACAACCTCAGAAGACGCAACGTCCCAGCCAAAAATTGTATACGATCAGACTTTTCGTACTTTGTTATTTAATAAAAATCTGTAAAAATTCAACAACATTCGGCATGCTATGAATAACAATCATGAATAATAATACTGCCCAAAAGTTATTAACAAATTGTTTAAACTAATAGTCATTTAACAATTCATTATACATGTATAGGTATATACTGTAACGCTAAATTCTGTTACCTTCGGATGAGGACTTACCGTTGACACTTTGGCGCGATTCTCTACTTATTCACAATATCAAACTATAACAAAATCAATTACGTTGGGCGCCAGACGCGTTAGCGTCGATTTTCAAACAATAATACAAATCAATAAAAATAACACAAAACCGTACAAAAGAGATAAATAGAGAACCCGTTGTATGGCTGGCTAGGCTCAGGTACGTACGCGTACATCCCGGTAGAGTGGCGGTATTCAAGGCAGCTAACAGTAATTCCAGAATTAAAGAAAATAACAAAATAAAGAATAAACTCAAGTCAAAAAGAAAATGAACAGGTCAATCGATCATATATTGTCGAGAAGTTTACATGGTTGAGACAGGCAAATAAAATGGTATCGACAGCGGTAGTTAATAAAATAAACAATCGTTGTTCACAATAATTTCGGTAGAATAGCAGTAAACGGTAGCTTTAAAACAAGAGACGGTAGTTAACAGAGAAAAATGAACGTACGTCGGGAGATGTGATATAATGCAAGAATTTACTTAAAACTACACGTCACTGGGCGACGTGATCTTACCCAAATTGCAAATGACGCGACGAAAATTATTATTCTGTCAATCAGAAACGAGAGAACTTTACTGCGATCGGTAGGAAACAACGTAACGATAGTTCGGTAGATAATACGACGAATTTACCATAAATTATAACCAGTACGAGAGATTGACATTCATTAACAGTTTACATAGTCGGCAAACGATCGACTAGATAGCTTTCGGTATAACTATTCATAAACGGTAGATTCGATAATTTATAATTATTACGGACTTGAGGAATTAAATAATGAATTCCTAAACATAACTTTTGACAGAATACAAAATACAAAATTATGAGAGTGAGAATTTCGGAGAGTTTACAAAATAAAGAAATACACTAAATACACCGCAGTACAAAAGAATAATTCGCAGAACTTAATTTAACGAAATACAGAGAAAAGAATAACAGGCAAAAATAATATAAAATTGCTAATAGCAATAAAGAAAAAGTGCGGTAATATCTAGGGGCTGATTCTACGCTCGGTTGTACTCCAAGGAACTCGATATATGATACAATAGGCACAAAAATAAATAAAAAATATAATAAGTAATAACAGAAATAAAATATGAAGCACACTACTATTACAAAAAGAGTATGGCATGAAATATGAAGCCAATAGGGCTCCAAATACGATAAAAAGTACAGAAGCAGGCTAATAGTAATTCACAAATAATCAGAAAAATCATAAATACAGAAGAAATAATTATTCGGCAGTTACGAGGTCGCTCAGATACGAAAATAATAAATTACTGAAATCATGCAGCCACACGGCGGCTTACTGCAACTTTCAGCCGTGGACCATGATTCACACAAAGTCGATAAATACCATAAGAAAGAATAGAAATTATGAGCAACTTCGTAACGATATAATACAGAGGCAGAAGCCTTACCTTGGCTGGTGACTTCAGGCACACAAACTGACTCTAATTTAAATCAAACTTAGAATAATCAAACGAAAGTAGAAAGGAAGGAAAGGACTTGAATTTACAGGAAGAAGTTAACGATAGTGCAACGATAGAGGGTATGACGAAACGGTAGATAAAATTACGGTAGATGAGAGGAAGAAGGATCGGTGGCTTAAGATGAAAGAATACTCGGGAGGACATGGAAAACACAGCTGTCGCTCAGCAGGTCAAGCGTAGAATAGAAGGAGGTCGTAGTTAGGGATGGGCGATATGCATCGATGTTTCAACTATCGATTGTTTTCGGGGGAAACATCGATATTTTTAGTCGATATTTTTTCTAGGTCGAAATATCGATAGTCGATGGAATAATTTGAACTATCGACATCGTCGAGTGATTTACCTGCAGAGGGTATACTCCTTGAGAGTGTGAATTATAATTTCGTTTTTTTATTATCATTATAATTTTTATCGATGCGAGCAAACTAAAAACGCGGCAAACACATTGTTAAACTATCTTATTAGTATAAATTAAATACTTATTTCTTTTATTATTTTGTGAATTTATATATTATTATTATTGACATGGCTGCTAATAACATTAACGTCGTTCAAGTACCTCGTAAGTACATTTTTCTTTATAATATAAATTATGATATCACTAAATCTAACCTTCATTTTTTTTTACTTTGAAATTGATGTAGTTTAATTAATAACTTATTTGTACTTTGGGTTTGTTTAGATAATGCTGGGGCTAGAAGATACAATTTATATTTCCAAATCGATCAAGAACCTTTGTTTTTGATTCAAAATTTAGATTTTCACACCTATTTACGAATTAAAAGTACGTATAACCTATAAAAATTAAATTTATAGTAATGTTAATAATTAATTATTAAAATATTTTTTTTTTTATGTACCTAATGAGCAAGCAGCTTACAACTTTATCCAAAACTTAATTGCTACTGGCCAGTATCCAGTTCAAAACCCAGCGTGGACAGTGCTGTACAGAAGTTTGGACGCAATTGATTTCTCTCCAGTTAATTAAAGTTGTGTTCTCTTATAAAAATAATTTATTACTATAAATTAAAAATAATTTAATGATATAATAATAAAAATAATTATCCACTAATTAATACTTGTATTTATTTTTTTTCTACATAAATTTATCATTTATCATATATCTATTTAAATTTAACCGCGGATTTTTAATTATTCTGCTAAGTTCGTTGGTGTCGCTGCTGAAGCGCATAATAATAATTGAAACATCAACCAATAGGATTGATTGCATGAAAATTTTAAATCTTAACGGTTTTTTCACAAACTCACAGCAAGCTGTGTAATGTAAACACTCGAGTGTTAATTTTAATTTTTTTAAGACGATGGAGATGGATGACTCTGACGACTGTCAACGTATGTACTTTTGTATAACCTAAAATATCTTGTGTTTATTTTCTTTATTTTTTATACGAATTTTATAAAATTTTTACGTCGTATTATTTTTTTTTCTAGAATCTGAAGATACTAGATCATTTCATATGTGGTTTAAAATTAATGATCAAAATTCAGAATCGTGGTTGATTTCCGATCTCAAGACATCAGAATATGTAAGATTGAAACGTACGTATACAGTGGTTATAATTTATACTAATAATAGATTTTTAATAATATTTTTTACATTTACAGATAATGATAAATATGCGTGCGAATTTATCATGGAAATCTTGAATAAAGGCAGACCATTAGTTAAAGATAATCTTCCCGAATACATCTGGAAATCGATTGACGATGTAGATTAGTAAGTGAATTTCAATACTCTTTAAAAACATTTTTCCGTCATTTCATACTCATGTACCCGATGTAACTAATCATTATTTTTCCTATTTTCTTTTTTAAGTACTCTTCTCAATTGTCCTGAATTGAATCCTAATGACAAAGGCGACAAAAGTAATGAAACAGTGTCAATTTCTGACAATTTAAATCAGCCTGTCCATCCCAAACTTAATAACCCATCCAGCAAGCCCCTACTATTGAATAATTCTATACCAGTTTCCCAAAAAACAATTTCTAATGACAGTGGTAAATGTTTTTCTCTATCTTTATGCATTTTAATTCATCATGAAGAGTTAATTAAAAAGTCTTTTTGTTTATTATCCTTTCCTAGTTAATGGTTCGTTGAATTGTAATCCTGATAATACATCCAAGTACGTTATATTTTTATTTATATTTTATCCAACATCAATTTCATTCTTATCTACTATTTTAGAGTAAAAAATATAATTATGTACATACTAATATATTTTTGCTTTTTACAGTGTTAAAAGTAAAAGTAAATTTTGGGAATATTTTACGCCAATAGACTCAACTTCGGCACGATGTAAATTTTGTCAAACTGTTATTAAAACGTCGGGAAATACATGAAATCTTCGAGCTCATCTGAATTCTAAACACAAAATGTTTATACCAGTAGAATTACAAATAAATACGAAAAAACGTCCTTCTGTTGTGATTGAAGAGCATTCTGATGATTCCAGGGGGCTTGAATGTAAAAAACCGAAAATTCCGACAAAAGTTCAGCAGGTTTGTATAAAATATTGTACTCTAAATTAATTAATAAGACGAAATAACTTAGCATTTATTTAAAAACTTTTTTTCAGAGCAATCCCGTTCTTGATTTATTTAAGCGAGCAAATTCTTACGCAGGTTAGATTTATATTTTTGCTATTATTATTACTATTATTATATATACTGCAAGTGTTTATTCATACTGATTGTATAATTTTATTATGCAGAAGGTGGTCTTGAAGCTGAAAAATTAACAAACTCTGTACTATATATGATAGTAGTTGATCACATGCCTTTCCGTAGTGTGGAAAAAAAAGGTCTCAAGCAGTTCGTAAAGACAGCTAGACCTCAGTACTCTATACCCAGTCGTAGAACTTTAACAAAGTTAATTAATGATAAATATGACGTTTTGAAACTTAAAATAATTCAGGACTTAAATGAATCTGCGTTTTATTCTATCACTTGTGATATCTGGACGGATGTGTCTCAGAAAAGTTATTTAGGAACAACTGTCCATTATTTATCGTCCGATAACTTAAAAATTTTAAGCACGCATCTTTGTGTTAAACCATTAGATTCTGAGCATAATGCAACTTATATATCAACATGTTTATTAGAAATTTTTAATAATTTTAGTTTACTTAAAGATAAAATGACAGCTATTATAAGTGATAGCGCTGCGAACATGATAAAAGCTATTGATAATGTGTTTGATTCTGACGTAGATAATTTGAACAACGGAAACATTGATCAAAGTAAAAAGAACAACAATAAAAGGCTGCCCTGCTTTGCCCATCGAGCATCTCATATAGTTCCGAAAGCTATTGCAAAAATGCCACATATACAACTTGTGATTGATAAAGTTAAAAGAATTGTCATGATGACAAGAAAAAGTGTTCCGGCTGCGGATGAACTAAGAAGACTGCAAGAACGTGACGGAAAATCGGAAGGAACCATACTTAAGTTCATTCAAAGCGTTGACACCCGCTGGACTTCAACCTATGACATGCTGGAAAGGTTTTTATTATTGGAAGATTACGTTTATCCAGTGACTTCGAAGTGTGCGAATCCACCACCGATGTTAAGCCATGAAGAATTGGTGATTTTGAAAGATATCGTGAATTTAATAAAACCTGTCATGATAATCATAACCGAATTGAGCGGGGATTCCTATTTAACTTGCAGTATTATAATTCCTGCTGTTGCGGTTATGAAAAATGAAATAATGCTCTCGAAACCAAAAACTGAGGATGGAGTTCAATTCAAAAACCATTTACTAAATTCTCTAGATAATCAATTTTATGATATTGAGTCGTATCCAACATTAGCAATTGCAACTATTCTGGATCCTCGCTTCAGGAAACTTCATTTTCAAAGAGCTATGCATGCCGCAGATGCGGTTGAGCACATTCGTAAACAAATGAACTCTAGTATCACTCAGACTTCTACATCTATATCAGTTTCATCTACTGTAAATTTTGAAGCCCAATTAAATAAAAATAATATTTGGCGTCATCATGATCAGCTTGTTGCCAAAACAAGTGCAGTAACTTATTCACTGGATGGTGTGGCATTTGAGCTGAAACAATACCTTACGCAGCCTGTCATTCCAAGAAATGAAGACCCTTTGAAATATTGGCAACTTTTGAAACCTTCCTTCCCAAGTCTTTTCCAAATTGCGATGAAGTATTTTTGTGTAGTAGGAACGTCAGTTCCTTGTGAACGACTTTTCTCTGAAGCTGGAAATATAAAAACTGATGACCGAAATCGTCTTACTGGGAAGAATTTAGATAAGTTACTTTTTTTGAGTAGTTTAACTTCAGAAGATTGGGGATATTGATCTACACTAAGGTACTGAATTATTATCATTAATTTATTATTATATATTTGTCTATTATATAATTAATCATCAGTCATTATCTTAAGAATTCTATTGTGATAGTAGATATAAAAAAATTTTAGTCACTAAATAGTTTAATCACTAAAGTGATTACAGATCAAATTATAATTGTTAATTTAATTATAAATTTGTGTTGTTTTATAAATAAAATGTTTTTAACTCCATCTATGATAAAATTACTTATGTTATAGTATGAATGCTTTTAATTATTTGAATAAAAAATAAATTGAAAATTAGAATTATTATTTTTGTATGTTTATTTTAGAGATAATTATAATTTTTTTAAATTTTCGCGCTCATTTTCAATATCGATATCGACAATCGATGTTTCGATGTTTTTCTAAGAATATCGATGGTTCGATAGCGAAAATTGAAAAAATATCGATAGTTCGATGTTGATGTTTTTTACTGATATCGCCCATCCCTAGTCGTAGTTCGGCTCGCCGATCTCGCGGTTGTCGTGAGGTGATTCTTCTTCTTTGATTGGTTGGTTGACCCCCACCGCAAATAGGCCATCCCCCTGTGGCAAATATTGGTTACCCTACTGCGGTTACGGCGTGGTCATACGTTTTCCAAAATTACCGCTAGATGTGGCGTAATGTGCTGCTCACGATTTCGTCGTTGACACCAACTCGTACGATTTTGTAGCTGCTTCGGTTTACGGTCCAGGCTGCCTATCATCGGGGACTTCTTTGACAGAGGCATACACAGGGTGCCTCTCGGCCAAAGTTACCGAGTGGAGAGTGACGCCTCATTGTTCACTTCCACCGGCTTTTTGCACAGACAGTAGCTAGCTGCCTGTATCTGAGGTCGTGCAGTCAGACAGTTGGCCAAACCGTGGACCACGACTCACACAATTAGTCTTTGTCGATAGGAAGGCAGCGTCGATCCTCGGAACGATGGCTTTATCAACCTGAACGTAGTGGTTTGGGGTCGGTCCGGCACCAGGCCGGTAAGTCGGAAGATGGCAGGCTATGGTCTGCCCTCCACGCCATCCTTACGGCATCCGATAGAGCTGGCGGCTGGTTCCTCTTCGAGAAACGGTGCCCTCGGCCGCCGGGAGGATTTTTATCTCCCTGTTCACCGGCAGTCGAGGCGATACGGAAGGTTCGGGTGGATGCTACCCCAGGTGTATATAAAGGTGCACCAAGGTAGCCAGTATATCTGATTAGACCTTCGGTAGGCGAAGTCGTCGAGAGCTGAAAACGGTAGCTAGTGGTCCCTCGTTGGTCGGGATCGTTGTCGTCCAAGTACCTTATTAGCTTGCGCCGAAGCGCGAAATAAAGAATTTACAAAAAAAAATTAGTTAAAAGTAGTTATTGCCTATTTTGTATCAAGTTCGGTTGGAGTACCCTGCTGAGGACGCGTAAACTAGAAATAATAACGGTCGTGTGCCCTTGTGACGGGCGACTTTGAAACGCCACGTTACAACTCCCTCCCCCCAGGGGGAGATCGGGCAGGTCTTCTACCTAGGTAATGTCACGAAGGCTCTTATCAGAAATTATGGAGGCTGACCCGTAAACTGACGAATAAGTGGTTTCGTTGTCCATTGACAACACTAGCCAAAAGAATTAACGGAAATTACGTAAGAGACGGTAGAAACGGAAAACGCGTAAGCTTCGGTAGTTTTTAACGTATGATAGTGTGCGCTAGTTAATAAAATATGAAAAGTATGGTAAAAGATCACACAAAAGGCGAGTCAAGTAATTTAGGCTTGTATATCCGGGCGTTGATTGTTAGTTTTTGCTTTTGGTTCAGGAGTTTTTGCCCTTACCTCAGTCAGTGACGGTTTTTGCAAGAAATCAGTTGATATAGAGGGTTGTTTAGAGTGATTACGAGACAGGTAATGTCGACGGAATAAGTCAGAATCGGAGTTTTTTCACGGTAGCTTAAATCGGTAGGCAAGATGTTAAATTTCCACGACCGCTCGGAACGGTAGAACTGAAGTAAAGTTTTGACGGTAGCTTAAAACGGTAGAAATGAAGTTTTGCATTTGAGGATAAATCAGACCGTAGAAATAAGGTAGAATTTAGACAATGACTCGAACGGTGAAGGTAGAGTTAAGTTTTCCGATAGCTTAGCGTTACGGAAATGAAGTTAGACCTTTACGGTAGGTTGACGGTAGCTGAAGACGGTAGAGAAGTTAACGAACGGTAGATAGACGATAGCAAAAACGGTAGGAAATGTTAACAAGCGGTAGATAAACGGTAGATAAGAAAAATCGGTAGTGAAAAATGAATTTAAGTGGATTTAGCAAAAACTGGAGGGTCGAAATAGAATTTTGAATTAGATAGGCCGAAATAGAATTTAGAAAAAATCTTTAACCGAGGAGGCACTTAGGGTGGCGGATCCTTAAGCTCACGGTGCTGATACGGGCCCGCTAAATGGTTGTTGTCTATTGTAAGAGATAGTTTGAGGATGGGAAGCAGGCTGTGAAATCAACGTAACACCAATTCAACTGAAGAGATATTCAAAAACAGATGTATTTTATTCTTTGTACTTTCTCACGCACGTTCTAAAGATGACTGCCTTTTTGCGAACGTGGCAGTGACCGCAGTCTCTTACACTCTCACGCATGCGCGCTCTTTGAGCTCTCATTGGCTCGTACAGGGTGAACGCACATTAAACTTATCCAATACTTCCACCGTTTATGCGCGTTCCACACACACACTCATACCAATGTTTTCTCTTAGCATACAAAATCGCTCTCTTGGTAGAGCTTTTGTAAAAATATCGGCTTTTTGTTGTTTTGTTTGAACATACTCTATTTTTAGTGTCTTTTCTACAACTTTTTCACGAATGTAGTGGTACCGAATATCTATATGCTTTGTACGTTTATGGAACTCAGGGTTCCTGACTAGTCTAATTGCACTTTGATTGTCCACAAATATTGCAGTAGCATCAGCACATGGATATTCAATATCCAGCAACAATTTTCTTAACCATATCGCCTCTCGAGACGTCACCGAGGCAGCAACATATTCTGCTTCGGTTGTGCTTAGTGTAACTAATTTTTGACGCTGACTCGCCCATGTTATTGGACCACCTGCGAGCTGAAAAACGTATCCAGTCGTTGATCTGCGCGTTTCTGTATCTCCAGCGTAATCGGCGTCCGAATAACCGACGAGCTCGCTTCCACTGCCACGAAACTCAATACCGTAACCAATTGTTCCTGATAAATATGCCAGTATACGCTTTACAGCTCGCCAGTGCTCGTTACTGTGGTTGTTTAAGAACCTGCTCACTGAGTTTACCGCATAGGCTATATCTGGACGTGAAACTATTGCTAGGAACATTAATGATCCGACTGCTTCTCTGAACGGAACCTTTTCGGCCTTCTCTTCTCCCGCAATTATAGGATTTAAAACTACATGTGGATCAGCCGGCACACTCAAAGACTTTGCATTGCTCATATCGAATTTTTCAATCACACGCCTTGCATACACACTTTGATGTATAAACACCGACCGCTCGCTCCGATTTCGCTCAATTTGCATACCAGCATACACATTCGAATCACCAACTGTGATTTTAAATGTTTTTCCAAGATGCGTCAATACGCGCTCGAGAATCTCATTCGATTCCGCAGCAATGAGGCCATCATCAACGTATAACGCTAAATACACTTTCGATCCGCCTACGTCACCGACAAAAATGCAATGGTGATCTGCATTGGTTTCACAGAACTTGAACTCTCGGAGAAACGAGCTGAACTCGCGGTTCCAGCAGCGCGGCGCTTGCTTTAAGCCATACAGAGACTTTTCTAGTCGGCACACAACACTTTTCACTGAACTGCCCTCGATGTTGAGACCCTCCGGGACTTCCATGAAGATTTTCTCGTCCAACTTGCCGTATAGGAACGCCGTTTGTACATCAAATTGCCCCAACTCGTAATTCTTCTCAGCAACGACAGCAAGTAGCACCCGCACCGAGTCGTACCGTACGACTGGCGCAAATGTTTCGGTGTAATCCACACCCTTTTGTTGCATGAACCCACGAGCGCAAAGTCTGGCTTTGTATCGATGGACGTTTCCAACTGTGTCCCTTTTTACTCGAAAAACCCATTTTGAGTCGACAGTTTTCATCTTTGGATTTCTCTTGACCAATGACCACGTCTTGTTCACATTATGTGCTTCAAGCTCCTTTTTAACTGCGTCAAGCCACTTCGATGAGTCTACGCTTTTTATCGCTTTCTCATACGTCGTTGGTACGTCATACTCGATCGCGTTCCCCTCGTAACGTGACGGTCTTCGTATTAATCCGCGATCTCTTAGGTTGTGCTGTGGCTCTGCGTGCGGTGCTTGGATAACCAACTCCGGTCTCGCATTGACCGCTTCCTCAACTGCTGGCAGAAAAACATCATCGACATCATCATCCGCCTCTTCATTCGCGTTTCGTTCATCAGCATTTTCTTGTTCAGCCTTGGGCAGCACTATTTCGTCGCACTTATCATCATCTACCAGTAAGGTTATCTTGCCGATTCTTTCGTGAAATACTACGTCTCTCGACACTGACACCTTCTTTGATTTTGGATCGTAGACACGGTAGTTTGAAGAATTATTCTCATAACCCACGAGGATCATTCTTCGCGCTCGAGCGTCGAACTTCGTCGTTTGCTGCTTTGGCACGTTGAAAAATGCTTCAGAGCCGAAAATACGTAGATGTTTCAGATTGGGTTTTATTCTCATCCACCCTTCATATGGTGTTGCTCCATTCCGAGCACTCGACGATCCAGCGCGGTTCATGAGATAGACAGCTGTGTTACACGCTTCTGCCCATAGAGTCTTCGAAAGCTCCTTCGCGTGCAGCATCGTCCTGGCGCTTTCAATGATTGTTCTATTGTCACGTTCCACTTTCCCGTTCTGTTCGGGCGTATACGAGGCGGTACACTCACGCTCAATACCACGAGGTTCAAGATATTCGTTCATTCTTTTGTTTCGGAATTCGCCCCCATTGTCCGACCGCAACACACGCATCACTTTACCGAATTTATTTTCTACAAGTTTGTCAAACGCACGGAACTTGTCAAACACATCATTTTTGTGTTTAAGGAAATAAATGTAACGGAAGCTCGTTGCATCGTCTTTAAAAATCAGGAGAAATCGCGCACCTCCTTGAGATTCGACGTTCATCGGCCCGCACACGTCTGTGTGAATGACTTCATCGGGTTTCGTGGCTGCGCGCACACGCTCGCTTCGAAAAGCCCGCCGATGCGATTTGCCGATTTGACACGAGTCACAGAAGAATTCGCACGTTTTCGGTAGTTTAACACCTTCCACGAGGCCTTTGTTTACCAGCTCTCGCATTGTACTGCCATTCACGTGTCCAAATCTCTCGTGCCATCTTTGAAATTCCGTCTTTGCTACGTTTGCTTCGTCGGTTTTATCAACACATTTTACACGAAACATCATGCGGAATATTTGATTGTCTTGTTTCACACCATATGCTACCACGTTTCCGCGATCGCGAATTTCAACCCGATTTCCCGAAAAGAAAACTTCATGCCCTTTCGAGGTGCACTGACCGACCGAGGAAAGATTCTTCTTCATTTGTGGAATGTATAGCACCTTTTCGATTTTTGACGGATGCCACGCGTTGTCGACGAATCTTTCAATGTTTACAGTTCCTTCGCCGACCACTCTGCACTCTTTGTTGTTCCCGAGCGACACGGTACCGCCGTCAGTCAACTCGCGGTATTCGCTGAACCATTCGCGCCGATTCGTGATGTGTCTTGACGCACCGCTGTCGGTAAGCCAAATTTCTTGCTTACTTGCACTGAGCACGGAGTTCACTATACCGACAGGGAGTTTCGTGCTCCCCTCTTTACCGACGTTTACCGACTGATTTTTGCTCGATTTCTCCACGATGAAGGCGTAGTCGCGTGTTTCACTAGAGCCGCTATCGTCTTTTTCTCGCCCTTTCTTGCACTATCTCGCATAATGCCCTTTTCTTTGGCATCTAAAGCATTTCACTTTGTCTTTCGGTCCTTGCTTTTTTTTCGAGTCCTCCGCGTTTGTTTTATCGTTTTTTCGCGCACTCTTTGTTTTAGACGCCACAAAAGCTCCCGGAGCTTCATCGTCCACCGACAACCGAATTTCCTCGCGGATCAAACGTTCTTGTAGTTTTTCAAGCGTCTGCTTCTCCTCACGATTTCTTACGCAGTTAGGGTACCTGGGCCCATAACCTGTTGTAAGAGATAGTTTGAGGATGGGAAGCAGGCTGTGAAATCAACGTAACACCAATTCAACTGAAGATATATTCAAAAACAGATGTATTTTATTCTTTGTACTTTCTCACGCACGTTCTAAAGCCTTTTTGCGAACGTGGCAGTGACCGCAGTCTCTCACACTCTCACGCATGCGCGCTCTTTGAGCTCTCATTGGCTCGTACAGGGTGAACGCACATTAAACTTATCCAATATTGTCCGCTTTCCGGGGCCGGACCTGGTATCGTTCCATGAAGTCAAGCGCCCAACCGGCGCGGCATCGAGGACATTCCGCCTTGGTGAAGCCGGGCTGTTTGCATCCGTAGCAAAATTTCCGCCTCGGCTTCGTGCACTGTCTGGCCAGGTGCCCCACCTCATCACAATTACAGCACGCCCGGGGGTCGCGTACTACCGGGACTAGCGCTGGTGCTGGTGTAGGTGGAGTAGGTGGTGGCGCTGCTGCGGCCTTAGGCTTGTCTGTGCGGACTTTCGGCGTAAAACCGAAATCCAGCGACTCAGACCGCGGTGGTGGTGGTCTGGCCGTGTTCTTTTTGACGGCCCCGGACTCGGCGAAGGTGACCGTTCGCCGCGGTTTGCTGCTAGCCGGTAGTAGCGGGGTTTCGTCTGATAAACCTTCCAGCTTGTCGCTCACTTCGAAAGAAGAGGCTAGGGAGAAGGATGAGGAGTGAAGGGGGACAGAGGTGAGACAAGCGGGATGGTGACAGTCGGTTCGGTAGCGGGATCGGGATCGTGACAGCGGCAGCAGCACGGCGGGCAGGCAACCGTCTCAGCCGGTGGTGTGGTTTGGACGTCCTGGTCCACGCCCTCTGGCATCTCCCGCACGGTTCCCCGGGCCGCTTGGGCCGATTGAAATGCCCGGTAGTCTTCATCGGCCTCGATGTAGGCAAGATGGATCTCGCGAGCGAGGTCGGGGTACCACATCGGTAGGAGCCCAATAAACTCGGCGAAACGTTCCAGTCGGCGCCAGCCGCGCAGGACATAAGCAGGCGGTGGAACCTCGTCTCTCATGATCTAGTATGTTAAGTTACGAAGGCTAAGTTCTATAGGTCTTTAAGTCTTTTACATGCACTTTCCCCACTACATTATTCCTATCTACCTGTCGTAGTTCAACCACCACCGGAGAGAGAAAACGGGAGATTCGGTAGTGTCCACTAAATTTCGGTGCCAGTTTGGCAGCAACATGTTGAGTAGCAGACGACAGTGTGCTGTCGTTTTAACACAAGGTCGTTGACAGTGAAGGCTTGATCTCGCCGTCGGAGATCATAGTATCGCGCTTGCTTAGCGAAGGCGTCGTCAAGGTTTTCCGTGACCCAGTCCCTAAGTAGTTGGATATGTGTCATTCGCTCTACCCATAATTTCGGAGGTGTGGGTTCTATCTCGATTTTATCGGTAGCTGATCGTCGGTAGGAATTAATCGGTTCGGGTACGCGACCCAGATTTAGGAAAGCGGGACTTGTATTGAGTGAGGTATGGTGCGCGGTGTTATACGCGAATCGAAAGTCTGAGAGGTGTCGGTCCCATTCTCGGTGATCGTTGTTCGAAAAGGTAACTATCATGGTCTTTAGAACGCGGTTAACCCTTTCGACCGGGTTGGCTTGTGGATGATACGGCGGTGTCGTGGTATGTTTTATGCCATGGGCCTCCGTAAGTTCCTTGATTGTACGGTTATTAAATTCGGTCCCATTATCTGTGAGTAATATTTGGGGAGTTCCCCACCTCGATAGTATTAAGTCTTTGAAAGTTTCGCTAATCTTTTGTCCAGTAGCTTTTCTAAGGGGAGCGCATTCAATCCATTTGGTGAAGAGATCTTGCATTACCAGTACGTACGCAAAGCCAGATTTACTCGGGGGAAATGGTCCCATTATGTCGGCTGCTACGACGATCAAAGGTTGTTCTACGACGCGCCTTCCCATTAAACCCGCGGGGGCAGTTTGGGTCACTTTACATTTTTGACAAGTGTCGCACTTTCTCACGTATTCGGTAGCGGTATGGTACATTCCGGGCCAATAATAACGGGTAGCTAAACAGCGGTAGGTTTTCTCTATTCCCGGATGACCGGACTGAGGGTCATCGTGAGCTTCTTGTAAAACGGTTTCGCGTTGCTCTTCGGGTATGACTAATTTCCAGGCGTTTAAGTCTTGTACTAACGTGCCGATTAAGGGGTCTGTGCGTCGAACGTATAGGTGACCAGTTTCTACCTTCCAATCCGGGAACTTTCCGGGAGTGTTTTCGACGTCGCGTTTCCGGCGGTCGTACCAGGTTAGTTGATCTGGTACGATAGTGGCGGTAGCTTCATCGGCGGTAGAAAATAAATTTAAAGCGACATCAGGTTCCGGGATTCGGGAGAGTGCGTTTGGCACGTGATTCAAGGCTCCCTTGCGGTGTACGGTAGTGAAATCATAGCCAAGTAATTCAAGTGACCATCTAGCTAATCGACCGGTAGGATTCTTTCGCTTGTGAAGCCATTGGAGGCTGCTATGGTCGGTCACGACCGTGAAATGGTACCCTTCGATGTAGGGGCGGAATTTACCGATTGCCCAGATAACGGCGAGGCATTCTAGTTCGGTAGCGGAGTACTTCCTTTCGGCATCCGATAGGGTTCTGCTTGCGTATGCGATTACGTGCTCTCCGTCTTGGTCGGTTTGAGTTAGGACAGCGCCTAGTCCGCAATTACTAGCATCAGTTTGTACGACGAAAGGATTATTAAAATCGGGGCACGATAGCGTTGGAGCGGTAGTTAGTCGATTTTTAATTTCTTCGAAAGCGAGAGATTGCGATTCAGCCCAAGTCCATGATTGGGTTTTTCGCAAGAGCCGCGTCAGTGGTTCGGTTATCGAGGCGAGATTTGGAATAAGCCTTCGGTACCAAGAAGCCATTCCTAAAAATCGACGTGGTTGTTTCACCGTATGTGGAACCGGATAATTTACAACGGGAGCTATTTTGTCTGGATCTATTTGTAATCCATATTCGTTAACTAGGAAGCCGAGATATTTAACTTCAGAGCAACAAAATTCGCATTTATCAGGGTTGACCGTGAGGTTCGCGTGTCGGATAGTTCGTAAAACGCGTCGTAACCACTCGAGGTGTTCGTCAAATGTTTTTGTGGCGATGATAATATCACCCAAATAGGCGAAAGCGTATGGGTCCATGTCTGGTCCAATTAAGCGATCTAACAACCGTTGAAACGTAGCCGGTGCTCCGGTTAATCCGTACGGCATTCGCGTAAAATGAAAAAGTCCTTTACCGGGAACAATGAAAGCGGTTACTTCGCGACTCGCTTGAGTTAAAGGAATTTGGAAATATGCCTGACTTAGGTCGATAGTTGAAATATATCGGGCGGATCGGAGTTTGTCCAGAATGCTGTCCATTCGCGGTAGCGGATACGCGTCCTTTTTGGATGCCTGATTTACTTGCCGGAAGTCAATACAAAAACGGTAGGAGCCATTTGGTTTTTTAACCATTACAATCGGACTTGCCCATTCGCTGTGTGAGGGTTCGATAATTACGTTAGCGAGCATTTTGTCAACCTCGTCAACGATAGCTTCTTGTATTTTCGGCGATACTCGATACGCTCGTTGCCTAATCGCGGGATGGTCACCTACGTCTATGTGGTGGGTGGCCAAATTAGTCGTACCTATTTTATCGGACGCTGGGGCTATCTCTGTTTTTAGTAAATTCCGTTTGCTCGTCGTTCAGAGCTACAATTCCGTTACATTGTGTATCGGGAGTAAATCGGGAGTGCGTTTGAAATTTATAAGTTACGGGAGAATTATACTTGAATGACCAGTTAGGTTCTGTAAAATCTACTATTATATCAAATGTGTGAATGAAATCTAGACCTATTATATAATCAAAGCTAAGGGAAGGTATAACGCGAACGTGAATATCGCGGGTAGTCCCTTCCAATTCTATCGGCACGATTACTTCACCCGTGACGTCAGCCTTTCGGCCGGCGGCCGTTACGACTGCTCCGCTATGAGATTTTTGAATTAGGAAACCTCTCGATTCGATCAATACCGAAGTTTTTAAATTTACAAAGGTTCGTGATGAGCCGCAGTCAAATAAAGCCGTTACCCGTAAGTCGCATATTTTGAGAATCAAAAATAACAGTGGTTTCCCGTGAAGCGGGTAGACTGGACTGCAGAAGTCAGTTTGTTCAATAGATGGACCGGTAGTAATATTAATAATTTCGGTAGTATTAATAGTTTCGGTAGTATTATTAATTTCGGTAGTATCATTAATCTCGGTAGATAAAGAACAAGGACAATTTGTTCGAGCGAGGTTTCGGGCTCTATTGTGGGTCTGGGTTCCGAGGTTGCCCTTGCGCGCGGTTCCCCTGATAGTTTTCCGCACACCGGGTACATGTGGCTCGGGTGTATCCTGTCAATCCGCACGTGAAGCAGAATTTTGTGCGCGGCGCGGTGCACTGTCGCTGATGATGTCCGGGTTGCTGGCAATTGTAACACGCAAATCTGGGACGTGCGCGTGCAGTTATTTGTTCGGTAGTCGGTAGAAATGGATTGGAGTCGGTAGACGGAGCGGTAGAAGTTACAGGCGAGTTAACGTTATTCGGGTTTTCATTCTGACGGTAGTGATTCCGGTTGCTGGTATTATTCCTAGGTGGTCGTTGGTTATAACGCGTGTCAAGTCTAGGATCCGGGGGTTTTCTATCAACGTCCGAGTTTGATCGATTTTCTCGAGTAGGTGTTTGATACGCAGCATTAACATTATCGTTTGGTTCATCCTCTAGATTTAAGTTGGCTAACGCGAATCGCGATTGACGGGAGTTGGCGCGTGTTCCGCGATATGCTGATTCCGGTAGCAGTGAGTTTTCGGGAGTCGGTGGTGCTTGATATTTATTATTTGCCGCAAAACTCATCTCCAATTGTCGGGCGGTATCCTCTAAATCATCAAGATCTTCGAGATCTCTCCGTCTTATCAACACTTGAAAACGCGGTAGCAGGTTTCGATAGGCGTAGTCCATCTCCTCGTCGTGGGAGAATCGGGGACTTAATCGATTAAAATACCCACGCATATATGTGAGGTAATCGGCGACTGGCTCGTTTTCGCCTTGCGTACGGTAACGGATCTCTTCACGCAATGTAAACTGTAAATTCGGATCACCGAACCTATAACGCCAAGCGCGTTCGAAATCGGAGAAACTGTGCCATTGAGGTCGTTTGCTTCGGAACCAGTATAAAGCTACTCCAGAAAGAAAAAACGGGAGACTGTTAAGGATGTCATTATCGCGTAAATTGAACAAGGTTCTACCCTCCTCTATTCGCGTTAAGAAGGCTTCCGAATGTTCATTACGCGTTTCTGCAAATTTTAGATTCCATTTTCGCATAACCTCGTATGAGGCGAGCGTATTTGGGGTGTTATTATTGAAACGCGGCGGTTGAGCTGTCGGGAATGAGTCGAAAGGTTGCCGCGGCGTGATATGATGGAACGGGGGAGCTTCGCGACGCGGGGTAAAGCTAGGCGGTATCGGGAGGTGTTCTCGCGCAGCGTTTATATTTTGCGTTCGGTGTTCCAGAGGATCTCTGATATCGATAGCCGGAGCGCTGTTTTGGTTTGACGATAAATCATGCGTATTACCGGGAGAAGTATTATTTAACGACATATTATTTTCTGTGCTTATTCCGATTTCACGCGTCGATTGTGGGCTTTGTCTTTCGTCCGTCGGTATTTGTAAAGACGATGTGCCGGCTTCGGCATCAAGCGCCGTTTTATCGGGAGTAGCGGGGTCAGTCATTTCTCCGCGAGGAATTCGGTAGAATCGGATTAAACGATCTCGTAAAGTCGGTAAAGTTCCTTCTGCTGATAATGCACGCTGTCTTAGCTCGTGACGTAATTCCGCTGCAGTTAATAAATATATCCACGCGTCTTTTACAGACGGCAACGAAGGCATGTATTATTGTTTACGATTTACAATACTGCTTGTAACGAACACGGATGGGCGAGCGACATACACACGGCTGATTCTGAGTGTCAATACGCGGTCACGAGCAAGAAATACGGTCTCACTCGTGAGTTGTCAACAACTGTAGCGGGCGATAGAAAAAATTGTTTTGGGCCGCGCGCTGCTCTCCACGAACAATGCGTCGGCTAGAAGTAAGACTCGCGAGGGATTATACCGTCGTCGGAATAATATCTGTAATCCGGGATGTTCAGTCCGCTAAATATTTAAATATTTTGGGTCGATTGGTCACTCAATGTCAACTGTTTTTCAAGATCTCCTTGAATCTTTGTGTTAGTAACTGACTGAATAAAAGCGGGAAGAGGTTTCTTTTGTTAATAATAATTTCTCTCTTTCTCTCTCTCTCTCTCTCTTATTCTCTCTCAAGTTTTCAATTGAATTGTTAACTGAAATTTTTCTGTAGCTGGCGTTTTGTGGCCCCACGTTGGGCGCCAATTAGTAACGCTAAATTCTGTTACCCTCGGATGAGGACTTACCGTTGACACTTTGGCGCGATTCTCTACTTATTCACAATATCAAACTATAACAAAATCAATTACGTTGGGCGCCAGACGCGTTAGCGTCGATTTTCAAACAATAATACAAATTAATAAAAATAACACAAAACCGTACAAAAGAGATAAATAGAGAACCCGTTGTATGGCTGGCTAGGCTCAGGTACGTACGCGTACATCCCGGTAGAGTGGCGGTATTCAAGGCAGCTAACAGTAATTCCAGAATCAAAGAAAATAACAAAATAAAGAATAAACTCAAGTCAAAAAGAAAATGAACAGGTCAATCGATCATATATTGTCGAGAAGTTTACATGGTTGAGACAGGCAAATAAAATGGTATCGACAGCGGTAGTTAATAAAATAAACAATCGTTGTTCACAATAATTTCGGTAGAATAGCAGTAAACGGTAGCTTTAAAACAAGAGACGGTAGTTAACAGAGAAAAATGAACGTACGTCGGGAGATGCGATATAATGCAAGAATTTACTTAAAACTACACGTCACTGGGCGACGTGATCTTACCCAAATTGCAAATGACGCTACGAAAATTATTATTCTGTCAATCAGAAACGAGAGAACTTTACTGCGATCGGTAGAAAACAACGTAACGATAGTTCGGTAGATAATACGACGAATTTACCACAAATTATAACCAGTACAAAAGATTGACATTCATTAACAATTTACATAGTCGGCAAACGATCGACTAGATAGCTTTCGGTATAACTATTCATAAACGGTAGATTCGATAATTTATAATTATTACGGACTTGAGGAATTGAATAATGAATTCCGAAACATAACTTTTGACAGAATACAAAATACAAAATTATGAGAGAGTGAGAATTTCGGAGAGTTTACAAAATAAAGAAATACACTAAATACACCGCAGTACAAAAGAATAATTCGCAGAACTTAATTTAACGAAATACAGAGAAAAGAATAACAGGCAAAAATAATATAAAATTGCCAATAGCAATAAAGAAAAAATGCGGTAATATCTAGGGGCTGATTCTACGCTCGGTTGTACTCCAAGGAACTCGATATATGATACAATAGGCACAAATATAAATAAAAAATATAATAAGCAATAACAGAAATAAAATATGAAGCACACTACTATTACAAAAAAAGTATGGCATGAAATATGAAGCCAATAAGGCTCAAAATACGATAGAAAGTACAGAAGCAGGCTAATAGTAATTCACAAATAATCAGAAAAATCATAAATACAGAAGAAATAATTATTCGGCAGTTACGAGGTCGCTCAGATACGAAAATAATAAATTACTGAAATCATGCAGTCACACGGCGGCTTACTGCAACTCTAGGCCGTAGACCATGATTCACACAAAACTTGCATCACACGATGCAACCAAGAAACAATAAATATAATATAAAAGACCGAAATCATGCAGCCACACGGCGGCTTACTGCAACTTTCAGCCGTGGACCATGATTCACACAAAGTCGATAAATACCATAAGAAAGAATAGAAATTATGAGCAACTTCGTAACGATACAATACAGAGGCAGAAGCCTTACCTTGGCTGGTGACTTCAGGCACACAAACTGACTCTAATTTAAATCAAACTTAGAATAATCAAACGAAAGTAGAAAGGAAGGAAAGGACTTGAATTTACAGGAAGAAGTTAACGATAGTGCAACGATAGAGGGTATGAAGAAACGGTAGATAAAATTACGGTAGACGAGAGGAAGAACGATCGGTAGCTTAAGATGAAAGAATACTCGGGAGGATACGGAAAACACAGCTGTCGCTCACCAGGTCAAGCGTAGAATAGAAGGAGGTCGTAGTTCGGCTGGCCGATCTCGCGGTTGTCGTGAAGTGATTCTTCTTCTTTGATTGGTTGGTTGACCCCCACCGCAAATAGGCCATCGCCCTGTGGCAAATATTGGTTACCAGAGATGAGTAGGGAGATCTCCAACGCTCGGTTTTTCGTGATACCAGCTAGATTGGAGCGTCGACGTGACACCTAGGCGGCCACGCACCGAAGGTGGCCCATTTCCGACCTGACACCTAGGCGGCCATGCACCGAAGGTGGCCCACAATCGTGTATATATAGATATACTCGGTCGCTCGAGCAAGTGGTTGCCAATCGCATCCTTGTCCCCGCTCGCACAGATGTTTCCAGGAATGCAAGAATTGGGATTTTTCTTGTTTCAATTATGAATGTCAGTGAATAAAAGTATCTCCAGATTTGATAAATTTTGGATTCAATTAGCGGACGCTGAACCAAAATAATTAACCATTCCCAGCCCGAATACTTATTTTTTTTTTTTAATAAATATTATTCTTTTATTGATATAAAAATATGTGACGCCTGGTGTTCTCCAATATTTGTACACGCAGTCTATGTAAAACTATACGAAGCCAGCTCGATAACATTTATGCAAAATGTGCAATGGGCAAGTGGTTGGGGGAAATTATTTTTTTCTCGAACTGAATCTTCCAAAGAATCATCAGCGAATTCCGAGCAAGCTCCGTAAACATATCAAGCAAACAGACGTACACGCACGTAGCTGTAGCGCAGCTGAGTGGATACCACATGAGGGTAGGGTATTGCGGGACACGGGTTCGATCCTGGGTCGCTGTTTATTTTTTTATTTTGTTTTTTATTTACTTATTTTTTTCTTTTAGAAGAGAACAAATAATTGAAACAATAAAATACCGAGAGTGAATCGATTTGTTCCCCGTTTTTGGCGCCTCTTTTTTTTACTTAATCCCCGCCCCTTTTTCATTACGGGTAACTCAGAAGAGAGAAAATAAATGAAAGTGAGAGTAGACCGACTTTTTTTTTCCTTACATTTTTTTTTATTTCATATTCTTGCTTAATCCCGCTTTCTTTTTTATGTTTTTGATAACCGAGAAGAGAAAAAAAAAATGAAAAAAAAACAATTCCGAGAGTGTGTAGATTTTTTTCCATTTTTTTTTTCCGTTTCGTTATTTGGTAACCCGGATCAGAAAAATTTCAGCTATCTTTCTCGCAATCATGTGTCGGCTGATCAATCCTCGCGTGCTCTTAGAAGAGAATATATATATATATATATTCCCGGTTTATTGTTTTTTGCAGTATACTTCGACTTCGCCGGTCGACTCTCGATTCAAATATTTATGAGAAATTGTGCATGTATATCTCGAATTATATCCCGAAATGACGAAGTTTACAATGTATTACCATAAAAGTTTGAATCAAATATCGAGGACCCTGACTTGTGTCTGGAATCAGTAGAATCACCCACGTATCATTAATTGTCATTGCAGTTGATTTCTACTTTTCCTAAATATCATTGAATACCCTGAAAATGTTCTGAAAATATCCTTGAATTTTTTATGGATTCTTTAGTAGGCACCACGAATAAAATGCGTATGCTCTATACGAAAGGGTGACCAATGTAAAGAATGTCGCACGAAAGCTGGTTGTGTTGGGATAATGGTCAACATGGAGTCGAATGCACCATGTCCACTCCTTGTGCTGTCATTTCAAACAGAACAATCACTAGGAAGACGTGCACTTGGCCAAACAATCAACGAACGTACGTCAGAAAATAGAATAAATGTTGTCATTACCCAATATTATTATTATTCTTATTACTATCAGGAATATCATCATTATTATAATTAGTCTTTTTTGTATGGTTTTTATTTTTACCGCATCAATTTTTGTTACATACGATTGAGTATCGTGTTCACCACTACTGCTAACGCTCGTTCCTCCGTCGTCCGCGGGTCCGAAGACGTCTGCTTCGACGGACCGTCGGTGCGAGTCTTTCGGAACCGCGGATTCCGAGACACTCGCTTGTCCCGCTGGTTCCGAGACACTCGCTTGTCCCGCTGGTTCGAGGTGGATTTGGCCACCTTGTGTAGTTGCGGAGTATCTGACGCAGATGCGGACGTTTTTTCTTTTTGTTTCCTGGCCTTTTTTTTGTCCCACCATCGCCAATTTTTTTTTTTCTTCTTATTCTCGTTCGGGGTAGCTGTAAAAGCAGAACAACACAACTGAGAATAACCTATTGCAGTCCACTACAATCATCTACGCTGGTCCGCGTGGAAAATTAAAAAAAAAACCATACAAGGTCGTATATGACTTCACCCGATTTCTTTTTGACTTTCTTTGAAGTATTTGTAAAAAAAAAAATTGAAAGTAAAAGTTGTAGTTTTCGATCTTCTTTTTAATAACATTGGCATCATAATTTTGACGGCCCTGTAAACTCTATTTTCCATGAAACAATTTTTTTTTAATTGTTTTCTCCAGACAGACCACTTTTCCGTAAGATTTCATAAAAAATCACCAGATCGGGCCCGCCTAGAGTTCTGGACTTATAAAGTAAATTCTAAATCAAATCAGGCGACTGTACAATGTTTTTTTTAGACTCCACAACCCTACACGACTGCATTCTGACGATTCTTTTACTGAATCTACACATTTGGCCGAAGATTTACTAAAGTTGGTAACAAAATAAGTGTATTCTTTGTATTAAAAAAACAATCTAAATATGCAAATTGCATAAAGTATCCATCCGCGAGCAGGGCTTGCTATACCTCTTACTCTTTCGCAATACCGAATGGAAAACTTACAACCTTCTCCAGCATTGTCTGTGTAAGCTATGTGTAAGGCTCCACTGTATGTTGGAATGCCGATATTGAAATGGTGAATAAAAAAGCGCACCGCATGCATCACACAAGTACTTACGATTCGGAGTTTTTGGGACCTCCGCGCTGTCCGAGGCAACACCAGGTTGAGGCGTTGTACTTTCATCCATCCTGCAATGAATAAAATATTCTTTGTACAGATGGGGTGTAGGGAATAAGACCGGAATAAGTCGGGATGCGAACATGTCGGGTCAATTGTTATTGAGGAAGGGGGACTCTGCGTAGAGGCCTTAACATTTTTTTATTTATGGAAACAAAAGTCGTATCTACAATCCGAAACGATAGATTGTTCGAAATGCTTCAATCGGCGTGTTAGAAAAATTGAAATTGGTATGTAACAAATTGTCGGAAGCGTTGTTTAGGAAATATTTTTTTTTGTTTAAAAAAAATGCATCTCCTACAATTTATTAGATTCCGATGTGAATATTTGATGACATGATTGTTGAACGGTTACCAACAAACGCTGATTTGGGATTTCCAAAGCGATTTGTGCGCGTACTCACATTTCGTCCTGGTTGACGATCCGGTTTAACGCCTCCATCTCAGTCGCCAAATTGTCAACAGGATTCGTCTGTACATAAGACAAGGAATATGAGATAATTCTGTTTGCAGCATTCAGTTTATTACGACTGCCATTGTTTCGTCCTATGAACGATTAAAATGCTAATCGACAACGCATACTGGAATGTTGATACAGGATATTCTTTCTCAACTCTTACGATTTTGCGTACGCGGGTTAGCGATTTTACCGTTCGTCTGAAAATTACTTTTGTTTTACTATGTACACAAGGGTGGTCGTTAGATGGCTTTTTTTGGAATTTCAATGTTGGATGGTCGTAGATCAGCTTGAAATATATTTTTTTTAAATCTCTAATTTTTAAAAATTTTTATTCTGAGCCCTTAGTGACCCTGCTGGCCCGTAATTTTCTTCGCTCAAAATAAAAATCTGAAAGAGATTAAAAATTTTTTTTTTATATATTTAAAGCCGATCTACGACAATCTAACATTGAAATTGCAAAAAAGCAATTTAACGACCAATCTAATATCTATGGGGCATTCCACATCAAATTGCAACCAATGTACCTCACCTCCTCTCATTTTGATAATTTGTTAGTAGGATCTTGCAACCGACCCACAAGGGTCTCGGAATTTTTTTCAGATTTTTTTAGCCACTGGTGAAATTTAAAAAAAAACGGAAAACCAATTTCGAGAACGACATTTTTAAAAATCTGAACATATTCACACTGATTTTATGATTTAAAATACGATCCCATTATCGTGTCGTGCTTACAAATCATATTTTTAATTATAAAATCAGTGTGAATTTTTTCAGAATTTTAAAAGAAGCGTTTTCGGAATTGGTTTTTCAGTTTTTTTCTATTTCAGTGGTGGCTAAAGAAATCTGCAAAAAATTCCGACACTATTTTAAGTCGGTTGAAATCGTGGTTGCAACATCATACAATGATCAAAATCGAAGAGGGTGAGGTACATGGGTTGTAAATTTGACGTGGAATGCCCCATATACAATATATATCTATTAGGATGGTCGTTAAACGGATTTTTTACGTTAATGGCTTCGAATATAAAAAACCATCTCTAATTTTTTCAAATTTTCATTTCGAGCTTCTAGTGGCCTTATTGGTCAGTGATTTTCTTTTTAATCAGAAAAAAAGGGAATTTTATGATTTCCGGAATCTTGCCTATTGACAGTGGTCTCAGATAGGAAATATCTTCAGGATTACGGAAAAAATTATTTAAAAAATCCCACCTGTGCGCAAAATTGTCAAGAATCGATTTGAATACCAAAAAATTAAGGATATTTGGAAATTGAGGAAAATGTTTTCCCAAAAGAAAAAAAAGAAAAAATAATCGAAAATGTGTACTATATTCTTGGGCATTGGAAGGGAATTCCCCACACATCTTCTTCCTATACAATCAAAAATAAAAACCTTTGCCAATTCAAGGAAAATTAAATAAAGTATAAAATGCAACTACAGTTTTGACAGTAATGGAAAATAGAGATTAATAAAAACACATGTATTGTTTTTTAATAATAATTTTCTGTACCTCTTGTCGTTTACGAGATAAATGCGAAAAAACGCGAATTTCATAGAAAAATCAGGTTTAGTGGCCCGTACTACCTCGCCGGTGTGAGTTGCGACTTTTCCGCAATGGGCACTTTTGTAGAGCGTTTAACTCTGAGAAATACTTGTCTATGGTCAAAGCAATGCCATGAAATGCCGCTGAGCTATAGAAATTTAAAGATAAAAAATCCGAGTTTCCGTGTATTTTCAATGGGAAATCTTTACACGCCTTGGTCTAGGACTTAATATTAATATTAAGGGCTCAAACTTTCAGGGAATTTTTTTTTTTGTCTTTCCAAAAAAATTTCCTGATGGGACCGAAAAAAAAAATAGTCGAAAAAAAAGCACCCTAATATACCCCCCTTTGGTCGTTTACCGACCGAAAACGTTGGATCCAAAAATTGAAAGCTCATTGATTTTTTTTTTATCACAATCGACTCGGTTTATTGTTTTTTGCATTATACTTCGACTTCGCCGGTCGACTCTCGATTTAATTATTTATGAGAAAATTTGCATGTATATCTCGAAATATATCCCGAAACGACGAAGTTTACATTGTATTACATTGTATGCGATCACGGCTTCCCCCAAATCTAGCTACCAATTTTTCGATCGTCAGTCGCAACTCGTGTTACGAATACTCAACATCGTAATCTCGTAATAAGGGAGTGGCTTCTGTATGTGCTTTGCTGCGTCGAAAAACATACAAAAATGGATAAAAACAAACCGCAACGTGCGCGCGATCTCTGCGCTTACCGTGGTTGTAAGAATTCGAGATTTACGGGAACAAAACTATACAGATTTTCTGTGGCAGGAGATTGCCGCCTTGATGCGTAGGTAAAAAATACCGGTAAGTGTTGCATTGTAATTATTTGCATTTTTTCTCGAAATGGAAAAGTGCAAGAATCTCGGAGAACAGTGAAATCCAAAATAACTAACGCTATGCGAAAAAGGATGTACTGAAGAATGCTTGGTATATTTATTTCTTAATTTTTTGAAAAAAAATTTTTTTTATTTTTTTTCGATTCTATCCAGCATACAAATTTTTTTTTTTTTAAATTTCATTTCCTAAATGAAAAATGAGTGCTTTCATGCATCATGAGAAACGTCTACCCTGTGGCAGACGTCTGCTGAGAAACGTCTGCGGTGTCTCTGGATAATGCAAAAACTTGTAAAAAAATTATGGTGGGAAAAAATTGTTGAACAAATTTCCGTTCATATTCTTTTCTTATATTATAGAATGAATTCGTTCGTTTTTCTAAACATGTATGAAATTGTTCAAAATTTTCACTCCATTTTAAATTCAATTTTTATAATTTCTGTAAAATTGTGAAGGGTGAATTTTTGATATATGTTCGGAGAAATATTCCGTGTTGCATGTAAGAAGTATGCGGGGTATTAAACGATCAGAAATTAAACCTATATGAATTCTCGAAAACAGAAATTTTCGAAAAGAGACAATTAAAAAAAAAATCATTGCACTTGCTTGCAAATATATTTACATTAATTTAATAGTAGAAAAAATAAAGTTTTCTAGAGGTTTTCTGAACAACATTTTTTTAAACGATTGTTTTCAAACTTTTTCACTTTATGATGACAACAAAAAAATGTTCTTCGCATCTGCAGAATGTTTTTTTTTTACTGATTTTTACCTTATCGCAAAGTACTCAAAATTATCACCAAAACTCACTTTTGGTAGGAAAAAAAAATTCTTCTATCGAGTTTCAAATTCAATATACAGTAGAGCGTCGATTATCCGAACGTCAGTTATCCGAAACGTCAATTATCCGAATGGTGATTTGGTTTATCCGAAACGTCAATTATCCGAAAGATTTGTGGGGGTAGTGATTAGGTTTGTTGGTAGGTATACGGAAAACCTGACCGAGGTTAACCGTTAGGTCCGCGTAGACGTGCATGTGCAGTTTGCATTTGGCGACCAGATGTTTTATGGCCGAGTCGTGCAACTGTTAGGACCGTATCGCGGGTTCTACCTGGTCGCGAGCTCAGACTTGCACGGCGTACCTCCCCTCCGCCCGCTTGACAGGAGCTCGCGCGCATTTAGTTTTCCAGTGTCAGTCTTTATGTACTTTTCTGCAGAGCTGTGAAAGAGCGAGCCCCGATATTGAATCTGATTGTATGTGATTCCTAACTCACGTTCATAATGAGTTCTACGTCTAGTCCTTTAACTTCTAAGCGTAAACGACACGTTCTTACCTTGGAACAAAAACGAGAGATTCTTTCTAAGCTAGATAAAGGAGAGACCGGTGCATCTCTAGCTCTCGCGTACAATGTGGGAAATGCAACAATCACGGACATTAAAAAGTGTAATGTATTGATATACATTCCTAGTTGCATATGTATGTGTGATACCGTAGCGCCTCTACTCTCACGTTCAGAGAGCGAGTCAGTTGTGTGCATGGCTCCGACAAGCACATATGTACTCCGGCATGCTCGTTGCATAGCCGTATCTTTATACATAATAAATCCATACGTTAAATATCATCCCGCTGTGTTGTGAGTAATCATTTATACCCTTACGTTACACCTTGATATATAATAACTGGCGACGAGAAAAAGAATCCCGCGTACTATTACAGATAAACCTTTACCACGCGCTCAAAAACTATTTTGAGGTTAGTGGCAAACACGTGTTCGGGAAGCAATTGAAGATTTGCAGTTAAGCGTAATACGGAAAGGCGTATTACGCAGTGAAAATTGTTCTATAAAAAGAAAATAAATCGGTCACTATATTTAGTCGGAAGGGGCTAATAGTTCATAAAATTACATTCATTAAATACAAAGGAGCAACGTTGCAAATTAATGTCGAATAAAACAGGCTGGATACAAAATCTAAACAAAGGAGAGATAATACAAGAATTACAAAACAGAGGTGTAGCATTTGAAGAGGGTGAAAATTATAACACGTTGCGTGAATTACTTAGATCAGAAATAAAAAAAAGTGAAAAGAAAGAAACATCAGAGCAAGCAGCGAGCTCACAAACGCAAGTAGACGGGTCGGAATCAAAAAAACCAATTAAGAAAACTACGTTACCTACACAAGAAAAGGTAGCAAACGATAAGTCCAGCAGCGACGACACTAGCAACGTCGATTCAGACAAAGATAGCGATATGGGCGATCCACATTTTCAATTTAACTTAGACGACGATTGGGAGCTGTTTGAAGATAAATTAGATTTCTTTTTCACCGCAAAAAAGATCACGGAAGAGTCGATTAAAATAGCAAACTTGGTTACGCATTTAAGCGACGACGCACACGCACTATTGAAACAGCTCGCGGCTCCAAAGAAAATAAAAGATACTTCGTTCGCCGAAAATATAAAACTCATGTCTGACCACCTTAAACCAAAACCATCAGAGACAATGGAGCGCTGCACTTTTCACAAAGCCAGTCAAAAAGAAAACGAAACTATTGCTGATTTCGTAGCGCGCCTAAAAAAACTATCGCTATATTGCAATTTTAGTAACCTGGATGATGCACTGAAGGACCAGTTTGTTTGCGGAATAAAAGATAGAAATACCCGAGTGAAACTGTTTGAAGAAAAATCTCTGACATTTAAAATAGCATGTGAAATTGCTACCACTCGAGAGTCAGCAGAAAAAGACGCCGCATCTTCAGAAAATGCATTAGATACAAGAAATGCAAAAGCAGATGTATTTGCATTACGCGGTGCTAGACAACCATGACAGCAGCATCGAGGCAGCAGTTATCAAGGAAGAAACCAAGGATATAAAAATAACTACAACGGAAGACAGCAGCAACAACACAGAAATCAACGATCATCAAGCGAAGCATGGCAAGGTCAACGATCAACGCAGAAAACAAGTGTAGTGAAGTGCTCTTGTTGCGGCAAGGGAAATCACACGCGTGAGGAGTGCAGATATCGTGATTTGGTGTGCCATCAGTGTAATGTAAAAGGGCATTTAGCCCAAGTATGTAGTTTTACGGGAAATAAATTTCCGACAAATACAAATGTTAACTTACTGCAATCGGAAAATGATGAACGAGTCGAAGAGTCAAGCGAATATGATTTTTTCAAATTGAATCTTACTGAATATAACGAATATGAAACTATAGTAGATTGTAAAACAAATATTGTAAATGACGATGTACCGCATGTTAATGTAAATGCAAATCCAAAATTAGAAAATGACGCTTACAATTGTGCTAAGGTTAAGAGTAATGAGAGTAATGCATTATATAAACATACAAGTAAACAAAATGTTGAAGCAACCCCTATGTTTATATTATTAAATGTAAACGGCATCAATGTTTATTTTGAAGTTGATTCGGGCACTTACGCTACTGTTATTTCAAAAAGAATTTATGATCAATATTTTTCAAACTTGAAATTACATAATACAACAAGTGAATTGAAAGCGTATTGCGGTCAACCACAAAAGCCACTAGGCGAATTAATCGATGTAAAAATAGTATTTAATAACGTAGAGAAAACTTTAAATTGTTTTGTTTTACCTGGGCCGGGACCGGCATTAATAGGTCGATTGTGGCTAAAAGAATTTGGAGTGTGGCCTCTTAATTTACCAACTCCAGACAAATGTCAATTATATAAAATAGATAACTTGTATGATTATATAACAACAAAATTTGAAAGATTATTTAGCGACACGCCGGGTGTATATAACAAAAGTTTTATAAAGATTCACATAAAAGAAAACACAAAACCTATTGCGCTAAAATGTAGGCACGTAGCATATGCCTTAAAACATCTTATTGAAATTGAATTGAAAAGACTAGAAAGGTTAGGACATATTGTTCCAGTAGAATTTTCAGAGTGGGCTACACCAATTGTTCCGGTACCAAAATCGAGAGATGTTATCCGTATATGCGGTGACTTTAAACTTACACTAAACCCTCACATAGTAATTGATAAATATCCGCTGCATACCATAGATGAAATTTTTGCAGAATTGCAAGGTGGCAAATTTTACTCGGAACTTGATATGAAACATCAGTACATGCAATTTCCTGTAGATGCTAGCTCCGCGGAATTATTAACTATTACAACACATAAAGGGTTATTTAGATATACAAAAATACCAGAGGGGGTCTCACAAGCACCAGCAGATGTGCAACGCAAAATGGACGAAATTCTACGCGGTATAAAAGGCGTTATCGCTTACCTAGATAATATTTACATATCAGGTAAAAATAGAGAAGAGCATGATAATAGTCTTTTAAAAACATGTGAAAGATTAGACGATTGTAACTTACGATTAAATAAATTCAAATGTAACATTTTAAAAAATAAAATAGAGGTTTTGGGTTTTACAATAGACAAAGATGGATTACACAAATCCGATTCAAAAGTAAAAGCAATGGTTGAAGCCCCGCGCCCTAAAAATGATAAGCAACTAGCTTCCTTTTTAGGTCTTGTAAATTTTTACGCTCGATTCTTAGAGAATAGATCGACAAAATTAGCTCCCTTGTATGACTTACTGAGTAAGAAAAAGCTAGAATGGGATGATGCATGTGAAAATGCATTCATATGGCTAAAAACTGAATTAAGTGCACAAAGTTTTTTAGCACACTATGACCCATCTGAAGAGATAATATTAGCATGCGACGCGTCAGACTATGGGTTATCCGCGATTTTATCGCACCGTTATAAAGATAAGTCAGAAAGGCCAATAGCTTACGCTTCTAAAAGAATTGCAATCAAGGAACTAAAACGTAACATAATTGACAAAGAAGCGATGGCTATTGTCTTCGGTTTTAAAAAATTCTACCAATTTATATTTGGCAGAGTGATAACTCTCCGCACTGATAATAAACCGTTAGAGCTAATATTAGGGCCTAGGAAGGGATTAACTCAAACGGCAGACAATAGATTACAAAGGTACGCGTATTTCCTTTCCGGATTTAAGTATCGAATTGAGCACGTAAAGTCTGAAAATAATGCAAATGCAGATGCGCTATCGCGTCTACCGATTGAGGACCCTATAGATATTTCAATTATGTGTAATCAAGATCCACTGTATATAAACTTTTTTGAAGATTCAGCAACAGCTTTTGATAGCAAGATGCTAGAATCTGAAAGCAAAAAAGATGAGGTTCTAAAAAATGTAATACGATATGTAACAAGAGAATGGCCTTATTTTGATGACTTATCGGATAGAGAAAAACAATATTATAAAATTAGATTTGAACTTACAGTAGAAAATGGTTGTCTGTTTTGGGGAATACGCGCGTGCATTCCTGAGTCAATGCGTTCTACTATCTTAAACGAGCTTCACGCCACACATTTTGGAATGGTGAAAATGAAAATGTTTGCCCGCTCGTATGTGTACTGGCCAGGTATAGACGCCGAAATAGAGAATATTGCAAATAATTGTAAAACGTGTTTAATCGAACGTAAAGCACCAAATAAAATGCCACTCACACCTTGGCCGTGGCCTACCAAAGTGTGGGGACGAATACATTGTGATTTTGCCAAATTTGGAAATGATACGTATTTGATTGTAATAGATGCGAGTAGCAAATGGCCAGAAATAATAAATTGTAAAAACAATACGGATGCGAAAAGAGTCATAAAAGAATTCAAAAATCTTTTTGTTAGATTTGGATTGCCTATGCACGTTGTAACAGACGGAGGGCCTCCATTCAGAAGTCTAGAATTCTTAACATTTTTAAAACTAAATAATGTTCGACACTCCTTTTCGCCTCCGTACCACCCAGCCACAAACGGTGCGGCAGAAAACTTTATACAAACCTTCAAAGATAAGGTAAAAAAAATAGTAAAAGGGGGTAAGAGTGTAGAATATGCCACAAATCTATTCTTATTTGATTACAGAAATTACCCACACATAACTACAGGTAGAAGCCCGGCGAGTATAATGTACAACCGCGAGATAAGAAACAAATTCGATACCTTAAAGCCAAGTGCATCTGATTATGTGGAATGCCAACAAAGGCGTCAAATATTAGCGAGAGCCGGTAATCGCAATGTTATACTCGAGGTTGGCGATAATGTTTATATGGATGCGCACGGGGTAAGAGACGAGAAGAGAGTTCATGGTAAAATAGTTAAGCAAACTGCGCCGCAAACCTATACTGTACAAGCAGACTCGGGTGAGATGCATAAACGACACTCAGATCAATTAATAAAACCAATGCCACGACGCTCTCCGAGGCTTCTTATTAAACAAGAGGGAAAGTTGTAATGTATTGATATACATTCCTAGTTGCATATGTATGTGTGATACCGTAGCGCCTCTACTCTCACGTTCAGAGAGCGAGTCAGTTGTGTGCATGGCTCCGACAAGCACATATGTACTCCGGCATGCTCGTTGCATAGCCGTATCTTTATACATAATAAATCCATACGTTAAATATCATCCCGCTGTGTTGTGAGTAATCATTTATACCCTTACGTTACACCTTGATATATAATAATAAGGATAAAATTTTGTCATTTGTGTCAACGTCGGACGGTGAACATGGGGCCCAGAAACGAAAAGCTTTAAAATCCGCGCAGAATCCAGTTCTCGACAAGGCTTTATCCGAGTAGTTCACGCAGAGGCGAAGTTTAGGACAACCAATTTCCGGTCCAATCTTGTGTGAGAAAGCTCTTGACTTGAACAATAGAATCGGCGGATCGTCTGATTTTAAAGCCAGCTCTGGATTTCTGAAAAACTTCAAGACTCGCCATGGAATACGAGAACTTCAGGTTCAAGGGGAAACGTTATCGGCAGATTCGGAGGCTGCTGAGAAGTTTAAACAGAACTTCGCTACCATCGTAGAAGAGGAAGGATATTCTAGAGATGATGTGTACAATGCAGATGAGACTGGGTTAAATTGGAAGTCTTTGCCCACCAAATCTCTCGCATCTAGGCGTGAAACTGCAGCACCCGGATTCAAGGTGTCCAAAGAACGAATAACGGCTATGACATGTGCTAATGCAGCCGGCACTCATAGATTACCGTTATTACTTATCGGAAAGGCGAAGAAACCGCGGTGCTTCAAAAATGTGACTGGCTTGCCTGTGATCTATAAAGCCCAGAATAGTGCTTGGATGGACTCAAGATTGTTTTGCGATTGGTACACAAACGATTTTATGAAGAACGTTAAAGAATGGCGCAAGGCTCAACATAAAACTGGTAGAGTGTTGCTGCTCCTAGATAACGCGCCTTCTCATCCATCCGCTGAGGTATTGAACAGTCTCGATCCAGACTTCGAAGTCAGATTCCTTCCACCGAACGTAACATCTCTTATCCAGCCTATGGATCAGGGTGTGATAGAGAAAATGAAGAGATTGTATAGAAAAGAAGTTCTTAGGAGACTGTTTATGGCAGAAGAAAACACCGAAGACAGTATTGTTCAATTCGCGAAAACCATAAATTTGAAACATTGTTGCTACATGATAGCTGATGCGTGGGCATCGCTAACAGAAAGAAATCTGAAGAACGCTTGGAACAAACTGTGGCCACCCTCAGAAGAAACGCAGGCCGAGATTCAAGAAGATATTTCTAATTGCGAGCAAGGTGGCATAAATGAATTCGTTGAAATCTTCCACGCCATCCCTGGATTCACGGAATGTGACAACGATGACGCCGAAAATTGGCTGAAAGATGACGCGAACGATCCCGGCTATCAAATTTTAACCGACGATCAAATCGTATCTTCAGTTCTCCACGACGAAGATAGTGATTCTGATGACAAACACAGCGACGAAAGTGTGGAAGCGTCAAAGCAGCCCTCTCACGGTGAGGCCTTCGGGGCTCTGGAAACGGCGATGGAGTGGTACGAAAAACAACCTGAATGTTGTCAAACGCAACTTCTTCTCCTGAAACGATTGCGGGATTTGGCTGCAAAGAAGCGAGCTTCCGTTGTAAAACAGAGGAAAATCATGAACTTTTTTCCAAAGAAGTAAACCAAGTATGTACATACACCTACCACTTATAAAATTAGTATAGACACTTGTTTTTCAATACATATATTTTGTACACTATATTCTATTACGTAACCGTTATAAATGTTAACAAAATGTACTATGTATATAATAAGAAGATAGTTCATCTGTTTTAAATACATACGTATGTTTATACATTGAACGAATCAGCGTTTTTTTCACACTGTTCGGTTATCCGAATTTTCGATTATCCGAATGGTTCCCGGTCCCAATTAGTTCGGATAATCGACGCTCTACTGTATTCACACGGCGCGGTTTGGCGCAGATGAGTCACTTGTTAATGCAGGTACATTTCTTCCGGAATCGCAGGCAATAAGTACTTGCTGACTTTATCACCGGAAACATTACGGACGTGGGGGTTATGCCGGGAGCATTTCAGCCCGATGTATTTCATTGGCAACAGACTTTCGCAACATGCGATTCCTCTTATGTTTCTCGAGAGTGTTGACGATTCGAAGGCCCACCCGGATGTCCGAACTTCATCCACATATGTGGAAGGTCCAGTGGATGATTGCGCAGTCCGTACAATGGTAAGTGATGCAATTTCTCTCGCAACGCCGCACCCGGTCGAATTCGAGTCGTTGATTCTCAACGATTCTGCCGATGAACCGGTGCCGTTCATTTCCGCGTTTGCGGCTAACCACTCTGTCATAACGGCGGGTACCGTTTCCTCGGGTTTGACGGAAACGGTGCTTGTTATGCCTTGTGAATCTGTAGAGGTACAAAGCACAGGTGAGTCCGCCTTTGATACGGTTCACTCGTCGGCATCGGCGTGTGTGCCTACGGGCGTAGGTGAAGAAGATTTGCACGTTTCGGAGCATGCGCGTAAGTATAGGAAGACAGTGGTGAGCTTTGCTGATTCGGATGACGAAAATTGCACGTGGATGAGCGTAGAACCGGAACCCGATGATAGTAACCCTGCATGTCAGACGCCTGAGGGACACATGTCATGTGTGGGTGATCTGTCACTTCATGCAAAAGTGTTGCGTCATCTGCGTAAACAAAATGCCGCTTTGATACGGGAAAATGCATCGAAGACGATAACGATTAGACAACTCCGTCAGAAGCTGAAACGAGCTTTGAGGACAGGTGCACGTGTGGAGAGAAAAAAATTGTCCCTCGATAGTTTTCTTGATCAGCAGAAGAGTTTGCGGCCGGCAGAAAGAACGATGATGAAGCTCCAATTGCACCGGAAAAATGCTCCTTACTCGGAGGAAGAAAAAGATCTTGCAAAGCAGCTTTTTTATTACTCAGCGTCTGCGTATACGCGTTTGAGAGATGCAGGATGCATGTTTCCGGCGGAAAGTACCGTGCGCAATTGGATCTCGGAGGTTGACATAAAACCCGGCTTCTGCGATTTCATATTCCAGAAGTTGAAAGTCAAAATTGAAGAGTTGCCTATCGAAAATAGGGTATGCGCTCTAAAATGGGACGAGATGACAATCAAACAATTTGAAGAATATTCGGAGAAATTCGATTGCATCGAAGGTCTGGTTGATCTCGGCCCACTCGGTCGAAGGGATGAACGCGCGCGCTACGTCTTCGTTTTTTGCCTCGACAGTTTGAACGCAAATCAATCATGGCGGCAACAACTCGCGTATTTTCTTCCCGGGACTGGCATGAAGGCCGAGGAGATTCATACCTTGGTCGATGAATGCCTCCGTCGATTGCATGAAGCTGGAGCCGTAGTTCACCTCGTGACATGTGATCAGGGTCCCTCGAACCAAAAATTGTTCAATTCTTGTTTAAAAGTGTCAGAGGAGAAACCGTGCTTTATGAGCGGTGGTCGAAATTACTTTGCTTCATTCGACTTTCCTCATTTGATAAAACGTCTTTTGAGCACGTTGCGAACACACAAAATACTGTACTGGAGGGGTCAGATTATCGCTTCGTACGAAGATTTTGTAAAAACTTGGAGAAACGATAACTGCAGTACTACCTCGAATCTACTCTCTCACATCTCCGAGGCGCACTTGTTTCCATCGTCCTTTCAGGCGATGAACGTTAAGCGTGCTTTTCAAATTTTGAGCCGCCGTTTTGCAGCGGCAATAGCAACTGCAGGCAAGGATCCGCACGGGCTCAACACGGAAACGTGGCAGGCTAGCGCAGCTTTTGCTGAGCGTATGAATAAAGTCATCGATTCATGCAATGCCTATGAGCTTTTATGCCGAAATCCTGATAAGCGTCCGCTTGCCGACAAGAATCCCGAGATCGAGGAAACGCTGACAGAGTTCGTGAAGTTTTCTTCGGAATGGACGATTGCTGACCCAAGGAGAAACGGGACGGCTGAAAATACCTCGCAACCACCGGTAATGAAAAAGGTGCCTTGTCTGAGAGGTCTGCCTCTGACAGTAAGAGCTATTCTACTTACGTATACGACGATAAAAGAGAAGTATCCCGGATTCGAGTTGGCAGCCGGACTGTGCAACCAAGATTCCGTCAAACACCTCTTCTCGAAATTTCGCCAGCGAGGCGGTCACAACCCAAATCCCACGGCTCGGATGGTTCGCTTGTCTCTGAGACACATCCCTTCTACCGGATACATCGGCAGCGGCAGCAGAGGAAATGTACAATGTCCTGACGCCGTTGCTTTGATAGAACCCTGCACGATGGTAGCTCGGGCTTTTGATACGCCAGAGAGTATGCCTGCGGATCCCACCGAACACGAATTCGACGAGGATACGGCAGAAGTTGAAAATGCTGTGGAAGCTCTGAGGCAAGAGCAGGAAACAGAAATGGCGAATGCGGAGACGTCGAAAGAAACGAAGTTACCGAGCTACGAACTTTGTGCAATCAATTATTTTGCTGGTTACGTAGCTCAGCGCAACCTGCGCAAATTTCCGTGCGATCGATGTCGTTTTGAAACCCTTAAAACTCCGATGGAAGCGTCATCGCCGAATGAGGTGTATACTGAACTTCGGGAATATGAACATGCTGACGCTGATGCGCCATCGGTGTCATATCTGAGCCGGCCCACAGACAAGTTCGAAAGCATCGTCAGATCGCAACTCGAAGCTTTTTATTGATTGTGGAAGACGCACTGGGCTTGCGAAGGCCTTTTGATCAATCTTATAGATGATATTATTACAGATACTGCCAGATTGTATCCTGACTGGTTTCGCGAAGGTGATGAATGCCTTCAGCATCGCATAGAGCTTCTACGCTTTATGGTCAAAGTGAAGGTTTTCGCTCAGACTACATTCAACAATCGGGCAGTAGGACAGTCCGGATCAGCTCGTACTATACACAAGCCGAACAGTAAGTTACAAAAAATTAAAGGTATTTAAATTGAATCGAAAGCTCTTAATGCGAAGATGTACCCTGACGTCAACCAGAGGCTCCATAGCTGCGCTTCATGACACTTTCGGTTGTGAAGACATACCCGGGGAGGCTCAGCGAGTTGCGCTCAAGTATTCTCTTATTGAAGTCGTACCTGGCGATTGCCAGAGGCTCTATGAGCTGCGCTTCATGTATTTCCTTTTTTTTCGGTTTGAAGTCGTACCTGGCGATTGCCAGAAGCTCGATGAGCTGCGCTTCATGTATTTCCTTTTTTTTTGGTTTGAAGTCGTACCTGGCGATTGCCAGAGGCTCGATGAGCTGCACTTCATGTATTTCCTTTTTTTGAAGTCATACCTGGCGATTGCCAGAGGCTCTATGAGCTGCGGTTCATGTATTTCCTTTTTTTTGGTTTGAAGTCGTACCTGGCGATTGCCAGAGGCTCTATGAGCTGCGCTTCATGTATTTCCTTTTTTTTTGGTTTAAAGTCGTACTCGGCGATTGCCAGAGGCTCGATGAGCTGCGCTTCATGTATTTCCTTTTTTTTTTGGTTTGAAGTCGTACCTGGCGATTGCCAGAGGCTCGATGAGCTGCACTTCATGTATTTCCTTTTTTTGAAGTCATACCTGGCGATTGCCAGAGGCTCTATGAGCTGCGGTTCATGTATTTCCTTTTTTTTGGTTTGAAGTCGTACCTGGCGATTGCCAGTTGCTCTATGAGCTGCGCTTCATGTATTTCCTTTTTTTGAAGTCATACCTGGCGATTGCCAGAGGCTCTATGAGCTGCGCTTCATGTATTTCCTTTTTTTTTGGTTTGAAGTCGTACTCGGCGATTGCCAGAGGCTCGATGAGCTGCGCTTCATGTATTTCCTTTTTTTTTTGGTTTGAAGTCGTACCTGGCGATTGCCTGAGGCTCGATGAGCTGCACTTCATGTATTTCCTTTTTTTGAAGTCATACCTGGCGATTGCCAGAGGCTCTATGAGCTGCGCTTCATGTATTTCCTTTTTTTGAAGTCATACCTGGTGATTGCCAGAGGCTCTATGAGCTGCGGTTCATGTATTTCCTTTTTTTTGGTTTCAAGTCGTACCTGACGATTGCCAGTTGCTCTATGAGCTGCGCTTCATGTATTTCCTTTTCTTGAAGTCATACCTGGCGATTGCCAGAGGCTCTATGAGCTGCGGTTCATGTATTTCCTTTTTCTTGGTTTGAAGTTGTACCTGGCGATTGCCAGAGGCTCTATGAGCTGCGCTTCATGTATTTCCTTTTTTTGAAGTCGTACCTGGCGATTGCCAGAGGCTCGATGAGCTGCGCTTCATGTATTTCCTTTTTTTTTGGTTTGAAGTCGTACTCGGCGATTGCCAGAGGCTCGATGAGCTGCGCTTCATGTATTTCCTTTTTTTGAAGTCATACCTGGCGATTGCCAGAGGCTCTATGAGCTGCGCTTCATGTATTTCCTTTTTTTTTGGTTTGAAGTCGTACTCGGCGATTGCCAGAGGCTCGATGAGCTGCGCTTCATGTATTTCCTTTTTTTTTGGTTTGAAGTCGTACCTGGCGATTGTCAGAGGCTTGATGAGCTGCACTTCATGTATTTCCTTTTTTTGAAGTCGTACGTGGCGATTGCCAGTTGCTCTATGAGCTGCGCTTCATGTATTTCCTTTTTTTGAAATCATACCTGGCGATTGCCAGAGGCTCTATGAGCTGCGCTTCATGTATTTCTTTTTTTTTGAAGTCGTACCTGGCGATTGCCAGAGGCTCTATGAGCTGCGCTTTATGTATTTCCTTTTTTTTTGTTTGAAGTCGTACCTGGCAATTAACAGAGGCTCTGCGAGCTGCGCTCCAACCCGTATATAAATTTTTTGGTTGAATATCGGAAAATGGCATATAGCCCTAATGGCTAGCTAGTTTACATGCTATAATGATTTAACTGGCGAATCACTGGCTCTATACATAATGTTTCTATATTTCACCCAAAAATTTAAATACGGGAGCGGGGGGTGGTGTTGATTGCCTTCTCGTGGTGCCCCCCGGAAACGAGTGCATTAATTTTTCTTGCTGAATACCAAGTTAAATGTTCATGCTTATTATCCTGTTTCAAGAATAGTTTGGAATATTATTAATTTCATTCCAATTATAGTGCACTCGGCTAAACAATCAACAAAAGTATGATTCACAGAATTCTTTCAACACTTTTCTTATTGACGTTCTGTGAAATCCAGACGTTATTCAGTCACAAAAATTTGAATAGTATTTGTTCATGAGTGCTCCAATATTTGGAAAAAACAAACTCTTACGGACATTCATCTGACAATTCTACATGCCTTTACCTTCACTTTGTTTCCTCCCCAAATCCCATTACGCCTTCATTAATGAGATCATGCTGACCACGCGTGTATTGAACAACTGTAGTATATTTTTATCGTTGCGGATTGATGCGATAATCCCCTCAAAATATGCAGATTAAAAAATTAATATAAATGATAAATTAGTTTATTGTAATTAGTTGTTGCATGAAAAAAAATATGGTTATTAGTATAAATTTGACTAGTTTAATTGTTAATTTGGCAACGTCAATTTGCCAGCTATCAAGTGCATAACCTCACCTCGAGACCGGAAGTCATGAGTCGTAACGGTAATTAATTCATGATTTTGTCCTCGAAGTTGCGGCTAGCTAACATTTTTATAAGACTCGTAACAAGAATAATGTTCATCGGATGCGAAGGTGATTTCACTTTTTTCCCAGCATTTACGACCTCTTCAATTGTTTTCGAAAGTCACGGTCCATTTGCTGCCATGAAAAAGTCTAATTTTGAATAATTATTTTCTTGTTTGAATGTTCAGGAACCCGCCTGATCTTTTTGTACAGTCATTTTTGAATATTTCTTCAAAAATCAGATTTTTCTACGGGTTTTGAAATACTGTGCATGATCTCATTAAACAATGATTGGATTCAAGATTTTCGGTGGGGAAACGGCTGAATGGGGGTAATATTATTAAACAGCTGAAAGAGAGTTTTTATACAATCGACCCGGTCTCCATTTTTTTTCTTCAGATTTTTTCTCATCCGGTTTACCAAATAACGAAACGGAAAAAAAAAATGGAAAAACATCTACACACTCTCGGAATTGTTTTTTTTTTCATTCTTTTTTTCTCTTCTCGGTTGTCAAAAACACAAAAAAGAAAGCGGGATTAAGCAAGAATATGAAATAAAAAAAAATGTAAGGAAAAAAAAAGTCGGTCTACTCTCACTTTCATTTATTTTCTCTCTTCTGAGTTACCCGTAATGAAAAAGGGGCGGGGATTAAGTAAAAAAAAGAGGCGCCAAAAACGGGGAACAAATCGATTCACTCTCGGTATTTTATTGTTTCAATTATTTGTTCTCTTCTAAGAGAAAAAAATAAGTAAATAAAAAACAAAATAAAAAAATAAAAAGCGACCCAGGATCGAACCCGTGTCCCGCAATACCCCACCCTCATGTGGTATCCACTCAGCTGCGCTACAGCTACGTCCGTGTACGTCTGTTTGCTTGATATGTTTACGGAGCTTGCTCGGAATTCGCTGATGATTCTTTGGAAGATTTAGTTCGAGAAAAAAATAATTTCCCCCAACCACTTGCCCAGTGCACATTTTGCATAAATGTTATCGAGCTGGCTTCGTATATTTTTACATAAACTGCGTGTACAAATATTCGAGAACACCAGGCGTCACATATTTTCATATCAATAAAAAAATAATATTTATTAAAAAAAAAAAAAAATAAGTATTCGGGCTGGGAATGGTTAATTATTTTGGTTCAGCGTCCGCTAATTGAATCCAAAATTTATCAAATCTGGACATACTTTTATTCACTGACATTCATAATTGAAACAAGAAAAATCCCAATTCTTGCATTCCTGGAAACATATGTGCGAGCGGGGACAAGGATGCGATTGGCAACCACTTGCTCGAGCGACCGAGTATATCTATATACCTATACACGATTGTGGGCCACCTTCGGTGCATGGCCGCCTAGGTGTCACGTCGACGCTCCAATCTAGCTGGTATCACGAAAAGCCGAGTGTTGGAGGTCTCCCTACTCATCTCTGTGGTTACGGCGTGGTCATACGTTTTCCAAAATTACCGCTAGATGTAGCGTAATGTGCTGCTCGCGATTTCGTCGTTGACACCAACTCGTACGATTTTGTAGCTGCTTCGGCTTACGGTCCAGGCTGCCTATCATCGGGGACTTCTTTGACAGAGGCATACACAGGGTGCCTCTCGGCCAAAGTTACCGAGTGGAGAGTGACGCCTCATTGTTCACCTCCACCGGCTTTTTGCACAGACAGTAGCTAGCTGCCTGTACCTAAGGTCGTGCAGTCAGACGGTTGGCCAAACCGTGGACCACGACCCACACAATTAGTCCTTGTCGATAGGAAGGCAGCGTCGATCCTCGGAACGATGGCTTTATCAACCTGAACCTAGTGGTTTGGGGTCGGTCCGGCACCAGGCCGGTAAGTCGGAAGATGGCAGGCTATGGTCTGCCCTCCACGCCATCCTTACGGCATCCGATAGAGCTGGCGGCTGGTTCCTCTTCGAGAAACGGTGCCCTCGGCCGCCGGGAGGATTTTTATCTCCCTGTTCACCGGCAGTCGAGGCGATACGGAAGGTTCGGGTGGATGCTACCCCAGGTGTATATAAAGGTGCACCAAGGTAGCCAGTATAGTCTGATTAGACCGTCGGTAGGCGTAGTCGTCGAGAGCTGAAAACGGTAGCTAGTGGTCCCTCGTTGGTCGGGATCGTTGTCGTCCAAGTACCTTATTAGCTTGCGCCGAAGCGCGAAATAAAGAATTTACAAAAAAAAATTAGCTAAAAGTAGTTATTGCCTATTTTGTATCGAGTTCGGTTGGAGTACCCTGCTGAGGACGCGTAAACTAGAAATAGTAACGGTCGTGTGCCCTTGTGACGAGCGACTCTGAAACGCCACGTTACAATACCTACACATATATCTATTGTGACGCGGATTTTTCCCGCTCCTCGGTCACTCGGAGAAAATGACCGAGAGCTTACCTCGCGCACAATAAATCGGCGTCCACGATGTACCCTGGACCTAAAACAATATCGCGAAATTTGTCGGGCGCCTGGCGTCATTAACACGCCTCGAAATCGGTAATGCGAAATACCGCGACCATATACTCGATAGCTCAGTACCGCGGAGAGGGGAGGGGTAATTTTCGGGTAGAGAGAGATACAATACACGTAAGTCAACGCGTGGTTTGGCTAAATCACTATAAAATTCCAATAATATATTTCCAGTCAGCGATAATACACAAAAATAATAATAATACTGCGAAAGTCGTTCTTCGCGATTCCAAATACAAATGCTTAGATTTAACCAAAAGAAGAAAAAAGTGACGGAACAAACAAAATAATAAAAAAAAAATGGGTGCGTGTACTTATGTACGCGCGTGAGAAGTTATACTTCTTTGGCATCATTAAATAATAAATATTCAACATTGGTAATTTAATAATATTTAGTATTAATTATATTAAATAATGATATTTTAATCTATATCAATAAATAATACATACGGATAACTAACCTCAATTATATTGGAGCACTTGAAAAAGTATTTTAGCACAATTTTTTCACTAATATTCACAAATAGTAAATAATATTAATCCAAATATTCAATTTAAATCACTACTGAATACATTTCATTGCCACATATATAATTCGCACTTGTATGAAAATAAAACACGTGTTGTGACTGTAAAAACTAAAACCATGTGGATAAATATTATAAATAAATATTAAAACAGTGATCAGAGGCGACAAGCGTACCAACATTAGCTTTTTTTCGAGACTTAATGAATTTGGTTGAGTGGGCAACTTCATCCTGTTAATTTTGTGTTACAGTGATGCGCGCGCATCTTGAAATTTCACTCTCATCAGTTTTTCATAACGCGCCTAAAGAAGTATAACTTCAAAAATTTATTCATTCAAATATAAACTGAAACAAAATAATTTTTTTTGTTGACCTTTGTAATTTCGGATTTTTTGGACTCTGCATCCACCACTAATGGCGCGAGAATCATAACGTCGTTCGAATTTGCTGCCGATCCCCTGTCTGAGGCCGCATTTACTCGCCACCCAAAAAGAAATAAACAAAAATCCTGAAAATTCGTATTCGCTAGACCGACTATGGTCCCCTCTCAGAGTCTCGGATGCGTGACCGTTGTCCTGGCGCTCTTTTTCGAAATGAGCCGCGGTCTGCTCCGCGGGCTCCCTAATTTTGGGTTCCGTCTAGGGTTCGGGGAGCCGTGTGGAACGCCCAGTAAAAATGCCACGTTACACTATGTATGCCCCAACTCTCTACGAAGTTATAACGATCTCTCTTTTTTCTCTTTAAGAAAGAAAGACAAACTATACAGTACATTTTATACCTGCGGGACGACAGGTAACAGATTTAGAACCCGAATATTTGAAATATGTTTTTAAAATTGTTCCTATCGATTGCTTGTATGTAACATTAAGTATTTTTATTAACATTTTGTAGGCGCAGAAGTTTTTACTTGTGGCTTGGCGCGAGCGTAGAGTTAAAAAAAAAATTTATATTCAAGTGGTCTGCCTTTGGAAAATCAGGGGTCTCGATGTCTGCGTCTGGATTTTCAACGTCTTGAGGACGATTCTGAGCATCAGTCCAAGAGGCAGACACGAACAAATGATTTAGCACACCTTTTTTTTTATATTTTTGAAGCGCTGTCAATTGACAACTCAGCGCTACCATGGTGGCAGACCATTCTTCTGTGGCCCTTCACATTGTTTTTAATCGAACAATTCAGGTCTACCGAGCGAACATTTCATATACACGTTTTTGAATAATAAAAAAAACTTTAAAAAATTTACTAATACAAAAGTCAGAGGTCTGGATGTCTGCCTCTGGATTTTGATCGTTTTCAGGATGATTCTGACCATCAGTCCAAGAGGCAGACACGAACAAATGATTTAGTACACCTTTTTTTCAATTTTTTATGCGCTGTCAATTGACAACGCAGGCCTGTCGTGGTGGCAGACGCGGTCCTTAATGTTTCTTATGGTACAAAATTTGATATTAATAACGTCTGCTAGACGAACAAATCATTTAGAAATTTTGGCACCCAGCTCCCTAGCTATTGCCGTCAGCTGATATAGTCGGCTGAATAGTGTCACTGTGGCTCGTTGAAGAGACTGATTGTATTATACAAGACATTGTACTTGCTTTTCTCCTTCGACTGCTAAAATTCTTCCGGAATGCATTTCTAGTTGGAAGCCACTCTGATCTGCGTTAAATGTATTTGACAATCCGTACGTTCTAATATTTTGCTTTATGACATAGACAAATTTTTGAATTTGTTGTTCCAAGACTTTTCCATCTTCAATTGTTTTGGATGTAATGAATTTATTAATTTTTCTCGATACGATACGATGAGCTGCTTCGAATGAGTTTATCCACGTACGCGATGCTTTGAAACGAAAATCAGTATGCTTTATTTCTTTTTGAGCACGTAAGGCCCGTTTTTTCAAATCAGAATCGTGCACTATTAAACCAGCATCCACAGCAGCTTTGAAATTTTCGAAAGTGTAACCACAAATTCGTACTAATTTTTCTTTGTATGTCCCCACCTTGTTCAAATTGTGGGCCCACCGGTGCAACTGTGGTATAGATTGCACTTTCTTGAACTTTTGTTTAACACTGCCCAAACCCAAATATCCTTTCTTCCCGCTGCGCCAATACTCAACGGCCCTTAATTTGTACTCGTAAGATAAGTCTTCGTTATCACGAGTGCACGTACCAGGCGAAAGTTCTGGTTCATACAGGGCGTTTGCCCATTCTTTATCTTCAACAATTTCCATTTCCCAATCCTTAAACGGTTCTTCGAAATGCAAAGAATTTTCTTCTACCATTTCGAAACCAATGTATTCGTTCATTGCACTCAACAAAATATTTTCAAAGTTTTCTTTCAACTGTATTTCATCGTTATTTACTGGCGAATCCAGTAAACGCATAACTTCAAAAGTTGCGAGAAGCATTCTAATAACGTTCAAAGGATTTATCTTCATTTTGATTAATATTTTCAATTTCGTTTTAAATAGTCTCGAATTGTAAGTGACTTTTTTCGTCGTGTAAAAGAAAAATAGCTGACTGTGGCGAATATATTCCGCGATCGCAGTTTTATCACTGCTTCTACGTCGTATTTCAAATTATGGGAGCGAGTCACAGACTGATCAGAGGTGACTCCCAGATAACACCTTCAAGTAAGGGGGCGGATTACGATAACTATAAAAATATGTCAGTATTTACTTAATTTTTGTGAAAAATATAAGGAATAGATATTTTTGAAATTCGTCTTGTGGTATATTCAATATTAACTAATAAAAAAAATTATTATCCGTAAAAGTTATTCAATCTGTCATTTTTGGCGGCAAAAATAAATAAGTGAATTCTTTTAAACTTGCTCAGTTAGGTAAAATCCATTGTTTAAATAAATTTTAAATGGAATGTTTTAAGTATGAATAGAAGAGTCTCAAATTGCCTTCAAATAAAAAAGAAACCATCAAGATTGGATGCATACTTTTGGTCCTATCACTTTCACCAATTATGAAAATGTAATTTCGAGAAAAATCTGTCCATCGTTTGATACGTAGATGTTGAGAATTTAGAGAAAAAACGTATCACTAAGAGAAGAAATAAGAAAAAAAAAAAGAATTACTGCCGTTTTATTGAGATTAAATGTAAACATACATAGGGGTAGTTCACCCCCTTAACTTGATTTGCGAGAAAAACGCAAAAACCCATATGTATTATTTTTTTTCGCTCTTCAAAGTGCAATTAAATCCCCCGAGATAGGTGCAAATATTTTTTTTGTTATAACGATTTTATGAATTTCAACCCCTGTAACTTTTTTCCTATGCAACCCCCCGATATGAAACCAGTTGCATTTTTCATCGTTTATCATTAAGGTAATTATCCATTTGGGTGCAGGGTCGATTATCTCAAGTGAAAATAGGTGAAACCTGAAAAGTACCCCTCGAAGGTGTAAGGTGATAAATCCAAATTTTGAATTTATCCGCGGTTAAAATCAAATTCTATAATCGAAGAATTAATCGATCCTCGATTTCTCATCCCCCCCCCCCCCTCCGATCACACTACCGAGTTCGCTTTCGTGAGCTCGGCCTCTTGGCTCTGGGACGTCGAAGGGACCGGTCGTCCGCTCATCTCTCTATAGTCGACTCAACGGAAACTGGCCAGTAATTAAAACAAGATTTAACGTGGAGAAAATATTGAAATCATCAACTTCGGTGCCGGATTCCAGTCCCAGGGCAGGAGCCAACGTGGGAAAAAACGAGCATCATAGATAAGTCAAAATTTGAATAATTGTTTATTCAAAAATGTCACCGAACTCCGAGACAAATCAGAGAACGATGTATAAATTGGGATGAGTGTGTGTGTATCTGTATGTGACTGTGTGTGAAAATATGTGCCTCATATGTTACATAAAAGTAAAAATAATTTGAATTGATCTTACAAAGGTCTCAACTTCAAAGGATAATTTCACCCCCTAGAAACGTTTTTCCGCCGATAAAAAAAAATACGTGTCTCTTAGGTTTTGATGTAGCATAACATATATAAATTTCATCAAAATCGAAGGATGTCAGTGGAAACACTTTCCTTGTAAGTGGCCGGAAGCATTCATAATGCAAAATATGTCCGAAAAATTGACGATTGCAGTTTTTGGAACAAGTATTTACTCGCTTTGGGTACCCGTCTCACTTAGTAACTGATAATTTTGCAACTTTTAAAGGAGAAGCATTTTCTAACTTTGTAAAAAGGGGTGGCATCAGGCATAGCACGTCACCACCTCATTTTCCGGCTACTAACGGATCTGCCGAAAATCTGGTGAAAACGTTCAAGAGCAAGGTATATTGTTTGTTGAAAGACGGATTTACACTGTCAGCAGCTATTAAAAAATTCTTTTAAAATTAAAACGCCTGCGAGTTTAATGTTTAAACGCGAATTAAGAACTCGTTTTTCCTTGTTGCGTCCACCACCCCTCGAAGAAAAAATTTGCGAATATCAACAGAAACAATGTCACCGTGAGGAAAATAAATTTCTCTGTCGGAGATGCAGTTATGTCAAGGGATTATAGAGGGGGGAAGACTGGCTGGACTCCAGCTAAAATATCCAAAATTATAATTCCAGTCGTAACTTATCAGGTGTCAGTAAAAAATGAATCACCTTAGACCCGACACACAGATCAATTAATAAAATGTGAACTAGACGTATTAACGACAGAAAATCAACCTATTAACGAGTCCTCCTCGAACCAAAGTGATCCGGGTCCAAGGCGTTCGGAGCGCATTGAACTTCGAACCACTGCTACAACGGTTAATTGTAAGTAACGTATTTCGGTTTACGAATAAATCCGGGAGAGTGTGGAGTCTGAGACTAAGGATACATTGTATGTATGTATATGGATACACACACCTATGTGTGTATACCTAGGCTGTGTACACGTATCATCCGACGATAGGTGTAAGTTAGTTGTACGTCAGCGTTCCTGACGAACGCACCAAAATAAATAGATATCCGTAGAACACATTATCGTACATAGTTATTTATCAGACCCTACAAACATATTAGGGCTGGAGTAGCACCGTATTATAATCGGAATAAGGAGTGACATCAATCGCGAGAGAATCGCGACTGATGCGCGTCCAAGCGGCAATCGGAGAAACTTGAAAGTATGAACTTTAAGAAGGCAATTTTTTGAGAATATAAAAATATCGTCGATGTAATTTATCGCGAAATTCTCGAGATTGTTTTTCGCTAATACGTCACTCAGAATTCTCTGAAAAATTGCCGGAGACGATTTTAAGCCAAAAGGCAAACATTTCCATTGCCAATACCCGTTTTGGGTTATAAACCCGGTTTTATATCTATCTTTTTCTCTAATCGGGATTGACCAGAAGGCCGAATTTATATCCAATTTTGAAAAAATTTTGCAATCCCGTACTTGAATTAACAGATCGTCAATAATTGGGAATGGGTGGCATTCTGGTATAATTATTTTATTCAGTTCGCTATAGTCTACGCATAACCGTGACTTTCTCCCTTCTTCTTTCTTCAAAACAAGAGTTACCGGAGAAGCGAACGGACTAGTCGAGCGTTCAATTAAACCTACTTTCAATAATGATTTTATTTGTGAATTCATTTCTTCGTTATCCGCTATAGAGCATTTGTACCGTTTTCGCGCAATATATTTATTTTTGGTAAGCTTTACTGACGCCTCGTAGCCTGTTACTTTGCCTACTTCGAATTTGTCTTCTGTAAACAGCTCTTTGTGTTTATTCCACACGCGTTCCAAATAGCTCTCACTGTTTACAACTATGTTTGTTGACATAGATTCTGTTTTCATATTCTCATGTAACCGACATTTCTTTGTATCATTTTGAAAAATTTTCAAATTTTGATCCTGACACAGTTTAAATTCTTTAATTGCATCTAAACCTAACAAAATGTCATCCTGAAAAGAGTCACTTTTTACAATATAAAAACATATTGTATTTGAAATATTAAAAATTTTTGTTTTTAGATTTATTGAACCTAACGTATTCGTAGTGCCTGCAAATGTATTGAGTTTATTTACCCCACTTATTTTTTTGTTTAATTTTAATTTTACCACTGTATCATAATTTATTATCGATACGTTTGCTCCCGAGTCATATACCGCAACGACTGGAGTATCCTCGATACCTATTGTTAATCTGATAAGTGGGGTCGCAATCCGTTTTTTGATTCGTCAGAAGACGCTACGCTGTCTTCAATATTCGTGTTATTTATTATTCTTATTTTATCATTTCTTGTTTTCTCTTTATCATAGAGTTTTAACCTGCACACATCTTCTGAGTGATACCTGTTTGGAAATCCTTTTTTGAAGTTATACTTCTTTAGGCGCGTTATGAAAAACTGATGAGAGTGAAATTTCAAGGTGCGCGCGCATCACTGTAACACAAAATTAACAGGATGAAGTTGCCCACTCAACCGAATTCATTAAGTCTCGAAACAAGATGCGCGCGCATCACTGTAACAGAAAATTAACAGGATGAAGTTGCCCACTCAACCGAATTCATTGTCTCGAAAAAAAGCTAATGTTGGTACGCTTGTTGCCTCTGATCACTGTTTTAATATTTATTTATTTATGATATTTATCCACATGGTTTTAGTTTTTACAGTCACAACACGTGTTTTATTTTCATACAAGTGCGAATTATATATGTGGCAATAAAATATATTCAGTGGTGATTTAAATTGAATATTTGGATTAATATTATTTACTATTTGTGAATATTAGTGAAAAAATTGTGCTAAAATACTTTTTCAAGTGCTCCAATATAATTGAGGTTAGTTATCCGTATGTATTATTTATTGATATAAATTAAAATACCATTATTTAATATAATTAATACTAAATATTATTAAATTATCAATGTTGAATATTTATTATTGGTTTTTTAATATTTACAAAATAAAGAAATAAATTTAATAGAACGTTTAATAAAAAGTTCGTGACGTAATAAAAATTTAATAGATTATTTAAATATAATGTAAGACATCCGTTATTTGTTTTATTGTTTTTTAATGATGCCAAAGAAGTATAACTTCTCACGCGCGTACATAAGTACACGCACCCATTTTTTTTCTATTGCAGTCGGAGCATGGTTTTTTTTGGATTTATTTTCCTCTGGGATTTTTGTTTTAATTTTTTTCTCTACAAGACCTTCTGACTGATTTATGAGCGACATTAATTTATCAATTGTATCTAAATCTTTTCTATTTATGTGTGCATGAATTTTTGCTGGTAAACCCAAAACAATTAAATTTATTTGAGTGTTTTCGGATATTTTAGAATCTGTGTCTAAAAGCAGATTTCTCTTTTTTAACGCGTACTCTAAAAGCGACCCATTTAAATAACGAAATTCGTATGCATACTTTATTTCTGGCCACCCTATCACGGCAAAAGTATCTAAAAAAGAATTTTTCCAATGCTCTCATGGCCTTGTGATCCTATTTATTTTCAAAAAGCTTTGAAACCAGTCAAGGGCCTCTCTGTCTCTGCGTAATTTTCTTCTCTACATTTTAAACGGGTGCACTCGCTCACGAAAAGATCCATAAAATAGCCGCGTTCTGGTTTATTACAGAAAATTTTTACAGAACCATGTTTTTTACTCGTGACGTTATCTTTTCATGCGGAAAGGTTTCAAGGTTATGGGTCGGAACGGGACTGGGATCACCATTCGCCCGACACTCATCCAAATAAATACCATCGTAACATACATTTCCCTTTTCATCTAAGTATTGCCCTTCAAGTTCATCTACTAGCGAAATCCACACCTTCCGGAACTTTCCACGTGTTTTTACACTCTTGACTATATTTTTCACGATCTTTGTTTCGAAAGTTTTGGATGATTCTCTTTCGTTGAAAAGTGTTCCGGGAATTCATAAGTCGTATCCTCTCCTTCTAAATGAATTGTGCGAACTCTCAAAATGGTGGTTCTTGCGTCAGAAGCAGCAGAATCTTGCTCGAACCACAGCCATTGTTGTTGATTTATAGGACATTTCCTTTATCTTCGTAGTAAGGGCGACTTTGTTGCCGATAAAGTACTGTGGTTGATGTTGGTAATAACTGTAATATATTTACACTATTTACACGTATTCAAGCGATTCAATAATTACAATAGAGGAAGGTGCCCAGGTTTACCTGAATCAACAACAAGTACTTATTATAATTATTAATTTTGCTTAATTATACACTTTAGCGCTAAGCGCTATGAGCCTTTTACGTTATCAGCGTGTTTCTGTCTGTATCACGCAGTTTCGACTCATGAGCGCGACGACCGCGTGTCTCGGGCTTGGTAGGTGTGCCGAGCGGACGACCTCTGATATGTCGCACTGTAGTTTGGGCTAGTCTCAAACTTACACACATATATACAATATTGAAACGTTTCGAGTTTGTTCGCGGGCTGAATTTCGTGAGGTAACGTAGGAGATTTCGCGCAAGCTCGAATGTTATATTAATTTTAAGAGGTTCCTGTCTCTTGGATAGAGCTGCAGGATTCGGTCTCTGGACTCGGAAGGAAGGTGGAGAATGATTACTTGTCGATTATTTGATGAAGTCCTGGAAGAGCTTGAACAGTTTGACCGTTTCAACTTGGTTTTCGAGATAGCCTCAGAAGTTGTTTCCTCACCCTCATTTGCAATGGCACGAGTGGAATAAACCCGTCATCACAGGCCGTGTAAACGGTTGAGGGTCAAACTTGATCTGTGTGTGTGAAGCACGCACAGATCGATCGCTATGAGTGGTTGACTCGTGATGCGAAAAATTTGTTTCCAGAAAGGAAGTATTTAAATAATAAGTAAATGTTTCGCTCCCGGGAGGCGGGATGAGAGACAGGATGTGAAGTTTTGAATTTATTTTCCTTGTGATCTTTAAGAAATTTGTGGTAATTTAGGAAGAACTAGCTCTTTCTTATTTAATTTGATAATAATTAGGTTTACCTACGGCAAGACTGAATATTATTTGCGTGATAGCATGGTGGTCGGAAGGACGGTATTCGACAATGCGGGATCGTCGTTGACAAGTCGGTTTTGATATTGATAATGATTCGTTTAGTTAGTACTAACAAGGAAACGTTTTCAGGTGTCCCCCTCCGATTTCGATGAAACTCTGGTTTATTATAGAGGGTCGAAATCGATGACATACGTATTCTTTTTTATCGGCCCAAACTCATTTTAAAGGGATGAAACACCCCTCCAAAGTTGACCACCTCCCAAGATGATTTTTCTGTTTTGCATACAAGGAGGGGATTTTGATAACTAATAATGATAGTAATAAATACCTTGTCAAAAGTGATGAAAAACACACTTCGAATATTATCAAGAACTCTTTATTTTAGGGATTAACTTGTATATACAAAGTTCATTTTTTACATTAGAAACAAGATGTTCATCAGAGCTCAATGAATCCAACAGCACTGTGAAGAGCATGCAAGAATACAGAATACGTGCTTTCGATTTTTTCCCAAAAACTGAATTCTTATCGACTTTTTTCCCAATATTGTGGATTATGTCTAGTATTTAGCCATGAATCATTGAATAACATTGTTTGAGGCTCGCATTCATTCTGGCATCGCTCTCTTATCATTTTACTGTTTTATCATTTTTTTTCAAGAAACGTAAATATTTTTCATTTCAAGCAGACTATCAACTACTCGAAAATTCGATGTGTGTCATATGTAAACAAGTCATATCTCTACTTGAATTAATTCTATGGCACAGATATTTTTTTTAACGATTACGCGTATCTTTCGGATATTTTCAATATGAAAAGTCGTGAGACCATTCAGTGCTTGTTAATACGTTAATAACAGAACTTCGAGCAGTTATTGAATTTTTTCTCACGTTTACAATGAAAGTGAATCCAATAAACGTTATTAAACTTCTGTGGGCAGCATTTGAAGTAATGAATATACCCGAGTCCCCGTTAACAAATGATGAACGCGAAATAGTATCGAACTTCGAAAACATTTTATTACAAAGCATGACAGAATATAATAGTGTGGAAATGATTGAGGAAAATTCTCTTGACTTTGAAGAGCCTTACAAAAATCGTGAAACGTTCGCAGTGGAAGATGCAGATTTTCAGGTGCCTTCCGAAGGACCTGAAGATAGCTGTTCCGAAGATGACGAACCTTTAAGTTTCGATTATAAAAGAAGAGCTGTTGAATATTGGCGAAGTGGAAAGACGAAAAAAAATCGCTCAATTGATACGGTTCGTCATAGATACAAAAAAGTCGAATCAGTACGACAATTGCGTCGTTGGGCACACCAAATCAACCAGGGAGGGACATACATGGAAAAATTGGCTCGCATATCAGAGTATACATTGCAGAATATGAAAAATGCCATTGACGCAGGCTTGATTGTTCATGATACGGATCTGCGAAGATGGGCTTGACAGGCCTAAGGACTTATCAGTCATAAGGATTTTCGATTTAAAGCATCACCAACGTGGTTACTTCACTTTCAAAAGATCCATCGCATTACTAGCAGAAAAATCAATAAATTCGTCACGCGAATATCAGTGGAAAATAGTGAATATTTACACAAGAGTGCTGAAGAATTTTTGAAAAGAGTTGAACCTTATATTTCCGAATATGGATTACGAAATATATATGATTCTGATCAGAGTGGTTTCCAAATAGAGATTCATTCTGGACGAACGTTAAAAGAAGAAGGAACTAAACAAGTGTCGTGCATAGTACAATCAGTAACTTCAACAACGCACAGTTATACTGTACAGCCTACAATTTCAGCGGACGGAAAATTATTATCTCCTTTATTTATTGTTTTAAAAGAACCATCCGGAACGTTCGGACCTATAGTTGAACAACATTTATTCAGACCGCCAAATGTTTTCATCACAGCTTCCAAATCAAGAAAACTTACTTCAGGTATAATAATTCTTGTTTCGCGCTGCATACATTCAAACGGTATTAATCACAATGATTCATTACAGAGCATTTCAAGATGTGGTTAGAAGGAGTGTTTATCCTAAAAGTGGGACCAAAGAGTCTACTTCTAATTGATTCTTGGAGTGGGCATTGTTCTAGAGTTGTGCAAGAGACAACACCCCCAGACAAAAAGTTGACGACTTTATTGATACCGAAAGGAACCACTGGAAAAATTCAACCTCTCGATGTTTTCGACTTCAGTATATGGAGAAATTATATTCGTCATTTTTCAGACACCGTAGTTCTTCTTGATTATGATTTAAATTTACATTTAAGGAATAATATAATAAAATTACAGTCTTTAGTTCACAACCAACTGTCATCTCCGCGATATCATAATTTGTTTCGTTATGCGTGGCATAAAAGCGGGTTCATTGCAAAGAAACCTGATGAATTTGATAACCCCGTCGATTTTGCATTTGGACAGTCATCTCATCCGAATTGTGAAATCGAAGGTTGCACGAATGTCGCAGTAATCAGATGTTCTTGGTGTAAAAAATCACTTTGCCTACAGCATTTTTTTAATGAATATCATTATTGTACCGACTATCATCCATAAAGCGATTTATAGATAAACTTGGAACTTGTTTTTGTTTAAAGGGTGTGGCCACGGTAGAGGAAGTAGAATCATGTGCATATTCAACAATTTTGTATTATATAAAAACGTAATTTATTTACAAAACTATTTACAGGTGTATTTAGTGTATGAATCAAAGTAACAAAAAAAAATTTCTTTATTCATTTTTTCAATGCAAAATGGCTAATAATCACTACTTGTTTTTTGTTTATCTTTTTCCCAGCCCTTACCCCTCAAATATCTGTGCCATAGAATTAATTCAAGTAGAGATATGACTTGTTTACATATGACACACATCGAATTTTCGAATAGTTGATAGTCTGCTTGAAATGAAAAATATTTACGTTTCTTGAAAAAAAATGATAAAACAGTAAAATGATAAGAGAGCGATGCCAGAATGAATGCGAGCCTCAAACAATGTTATTCAATGATTCATGGCTAAATACTAGACATAATCCGCAATATTGGGAAAAAAGTCCATAAGAATTCAGTTTTCGGGAAAAAATCGAAAGCACGTATTCTGTATTCTTGCATGCTCTTCACAGTGCTGTTGGATTCATTGAGCTCTGATGAACATCTTGTTTCTAATGTAAAAAATGAACTTTGTATATACAAGTTAATCCCTAAAATAAAGAGTTCTTGATAATATTCGAAGTGTGTTTTTCATCACTTTTGACAAGGTATTTATTATTGTCATTATTAGTTATCAAAATCTCCTCCTTTCATGTAAAACAGAAAAATCATCTTGGGAGGTGGTCAACTTTGGAGGGGTGTTTCACCTCTTTAAAATGAGTTTGGGCCGATAAAAAAAAAATACGTATGTCATCGATTTTTACCCTCTATAACATACCAGAGTTTCATCGAAATCGGAGGGGGACACCTGAAAACGTTTCCTTGTAAGACAGAATATTATTTACGTGATAGCATGGTAGTCGGAAGGACTTAAATAATAGTTCGGTTTACCTACGGCAAGACTGAATATTATTCGCGCGATAGCGTGGTCGTCAGAGGGACGGTATTCGACAATGCGGAATCGTCGCTGACAGTTTGTTTCAATATTGATAATTATTCGTTTAGTTAGTACTAAGACAGAATATTATTTACATGATAGCATAGTAGTCAGAAGGACTTGGATAGTAGTTCGGCTTACGTATGGCAAGACTGAATATTATTTGCGTGGTAGTCAAATGAAAGGGAATTCTACGCAAACATACCGTCACCTGTATCAAGACATCCAGTCGCAATGACAGAGACTCTCTACAGGTTCAAGTGCCCTACCTATGGGTCAGAGGATTGTGAGACGATCACCGTATCTGAGCTATGAGGTCAGACGCAATGCTGTTTTTCACTCAGACGCGGCTCCCTAATACCTAAGGACTTTTATTGAAAACAAATAAAATGTTTAATACGTTGAATGCCCTCCTTTGATGGGGAGTGGTGTTTGAGGAGTCCTGGAAGGACGACTCCACGTCTCCTGATCGTGGGTCGTGTCGTATCTGGCTCCTCGTAGACGTGGGATGCTCCGTCAATATATGCACGGATAGGTCCTCGCGTTGGACGATTCGTTGATCTACCTTGGTGTATGATACAATAGATGATAGATCTCGAGCCACATTTGCGCTCGTATTTTATACTTTCTTATTGTCTAGTTTCGCAGTTTTCGGGGATAGAGATTGGCCGTGTCCCATGAAGAAGGGGCACGGTAAATCGTGTGATTTGGTTAGTTTACCGGTATGTGGTAGGTTTATCGAGTGTGCAGTGAAATTTGGGCTTGTCACCACCAAGCACAATATTTGGGGGCACGCGTTGAACTTCAGGTGCCGGTACGGTAGCCAGGCGTCCCGTCACAATATACATATATATATATATATATCCTATATTCCCTATATATATTGTAACGTGGCATTTTTGATGCCCGTTACAAGGGGCTCCTTGAACCCTGGGCGGAACCAAAAATTTAGGAATTTCCGAAATTGAGTCGCGAAGTTTTTGGAAAAGAGCGCCAGGACTAGAGTCACGCATCCGAAACTACGAGAGGGGACACTTTAGCGACCAGCGTAAGACATTTCAGTTTTTTTTTGTTTTTTTATTTTTCGAGCTACAACGGCATCAGGCAAGAAGTCGACACCGAATTCGAGGAAAGTGCGAAATGGCGGACTAGCGACAATTGCGAAGGAAGGATGTCGAGGCTGCGGAGGGGGAGCCGACGCAGATCCCCGCATCGCGGGAATCCAAGGTGGACGCGATTCCCGCTGGCGGCCGGCGCGCCGCAGCCTCTTCCCCTTCACCCCGCCAACAATTGACCAGCGAACTTGCGACGGACCGACTAGCGACGAGGGAGCACCACGCTCACCGCCAAGACGTCATGGAGCTGCGCGGAGGACGAGATTGCGAGCTAGCTTCAAGTTCTGCGCAGCGATGCTATCGAAGGTGCGCGTCGAGTTGCGCGATCGACGAAATCGATGACGGATCGATTATTGCGTATTCTTGGGGGTATGACGTCACGTGTGGGATGGCGTATCGAGATCCGTGTTGCGGCAGGTGGTAGGTTTTTGAAACCACTCTAGTTCTGGCGGTCGTGATTAGTAGTCGCGTGTTGGGGAAGTTTCGCGAAGCAATGGAGTCGCCCAAAAATCGCGAAGGGAATGGAAAGGGGTTGCAAGGATGTAGAAGGTAAGCGCTGCTTCTATCCCCGCGATTGAATTTCGAGCATAATTGTGAAAAGGCTTGCCGAGTAACGGATAGCCGTTTTGGATTTGCGTTGTAGAAAAGTACTCGAAATTCTTTTGCCGATTCTATTGCTTGATGACCGTAGCCTGAGTACGCGGGTTAGAGTAAAGTAAATTTTGAGTTTCTGAAAAAGTTGAGTAGAGTCACGGGTTTTAGTTGAATCTTTCTCGTTAGTGAAACCAAGTATAGCCGAATTTCGCCGTACCGGGTCGAGCCGCGTTATCGTTCTTTTTTTTGTGTCACCTCTCGAGTAGGTCGGGAAGTACCGAATTGGAGTGCTCGGATTAGCGGGTAACGTTTTGGGGAATTTTGAAAAGAATTAAGTTCGGATGCGTTGCGATTGCGTATAGTTTAGGTTACGTTTAGTTGCGCCTGCATTGAGTTCCGTACCCGTTAGTTAAGATAATGTAGGTTGAGTTGAGTTACTTTGAGCTTGTGTATAGTTGAAGTTAAATGTAGTGATGCTTGCGCTTAGTTAAGTTTACGTCTAGTTAAGATAGTGTTTAGTCGAGGTTAGGCGATGTATAGTCGAAATTGCCGTTGCGTTGCGCAGCAGTCGAGACGAGAAGTTTGAGCATGGTGTTTTAAGTTGCGAGACCTGACGGCGCACCGTCGAATAATTAGTTTTAGTTTCGTTTCGAGCAATCATCGCCATGGAGAACAAATGGCGAATTTGCGAATTGAGAATTGCGTATGAGGATGTTGCGATCGTCGAGTGACGTTTTGAGAATTGCATATGAGGATGTTGCGAACGTCGAGTGACGTTTTGAGAATTGCGTATGAGGATTTTGTGATCGTCGAGTGACGTTTTAGTTAGGGAGCCGCGAGCTCATTAGAGTAAGAAATAGAGTAGGTTAGGTGTAATTTTCTGTTTAGTTTTAGACTCGCGATGAGCGATTTTTGAATTATATTTTTTTTTGTTTTGTATCACCGCTATTATGAAATATAAGATTTTATTTTACTTTTGTTAAATAGCGTGTGTATTTCGAGTGTCTCTCTCTCTCTCCAAAAATTACCCCTCCCCTCTCCGCGGTACTGAGCTATCGAGCATATGCCCGAGGAATAGCGTATTAATGATTTCGAGGCGTGTTAATCACGCCAGGCGCCCAACAAAAACTTTGCGATATTGTTTTAGATCCAGGGTACATCGTGGACGCCAAATTATTGTGCACGCGGTAAGTTCTCGGTCATTTTCTCCGAGTGACCGAGGAGCAGGAAAAATCCACGTCACAATATATATATAGGAAAATATCAGCGAAAATGGGTGAGATGAAATTGCACTTTTGCAAATTGCATCTTTTCCCCTCGAAAAAACCGAGAATAACAACGAGTTCTATATTCACGCCCAATCATCTTGAGTCTTTCGTCTAATTCTTTCGATCAGTCGAATTTTTAAGTTCGAGATTATCTCTCTATCTAATAAAAAAGTCCTGAACAAAGAAAAAGAAGCCTGAAGCCTTTAATAGCAACAGGTAAAAAAGATTGTAATAACAATAGTATACGCATGAAGTTGGCGGTGGGGTGAGATGCCGAAAACAAAACAAAAAGCGTCTAGCAAACAAAACTTCCTTTGACAGCTGTCATCGGCTGTTTATAACAGTCTTTGACAAATATTTTTATAGGTATCTGGTTCTGACACGCAAAAAATAAACCTGCAATCGAGAATTATCAGATGATTACCGACGGGAATTGTCTTTTTCGCGCGTTGGCGTATTGTGTATACGGCACTCAAGATCGACACGCAGAGATGAGACTGAGTACCGTTTCAAATATAGTTGATAATTGATCTACATTTGCGGGTTTTATTACAGGTAATGAGTCAAACGGTGCCGTAATTAGGTCACTTGGTGATTACAAATCACATATGAGTAAAATGAAATTTACGGGGGAGAAGCAGAATTAGCTGCAGCTGCGGACATGTTTAAGATATGTTTAATCGTGTATCGCGGAGAACAAATTCATCCACACCAAATCGGATCCCAAGATGAAAGACAATTCTCGCTACTCGGGAAACTCGCAAATAAACAAATCTACTCTGAGCTCAGACGAGCAAAGGAGAAGATCAAAATTTTTCATCAATAAATGAGATTCGAAGTCAACTTCGAACTGAGTTTAAAGTGAAAAATGTAAAATAAATTTGTTTGAAAAAAAAAGGATTGATATCAATTATTTGTACTCATAAACCAGACACAGTAGACTCTATATCTCTATATGTAGATATACGTAAATAAATCTGAAAATAATAACTATAGCAAAATAAATCGCCAAATGCAATTGGGGATGCATGGCATCGGGAGTTTTGTACATGTGAGTGGATTCTTTTACGAAAACAATCTGAGCAGACCTGCATAGGGAGCCAATACCAATGTCGGGTTGATCGGAAGCAACCGATCAACAGTTGCGGACCTGTCATCAAATCAGCATAAATGAATTCACTTGTCTAATAGACAATGTCTAAGGAAATAATGAGGCGCGTGGCGCGCAGGGGCGAAGCCCTTAGTGTATAGGAAAAAAAACCTTAACATAGAATTATGGAAAATAAACAGGGTGATTATATATTTATTGGCAGAATTAATGATTACAGAACAAAATTAAAAATTACATAATGTCAATATTCTTACGTAATAAAGAAAATGTCACCATCCCATTAATTTTTTTAGAGCTAGATTACGTACTTTATCGAGGACGATTAAATCGCTCGACGTACACTCAGGTTGTGTCTCGAACCATGTGTACGCTGCTATAATACCCGTTAGGGCACCCTGTGCTGTATCTGGTAGAAATTCTTGCTCAAATTGCATCCCTCCCAATATCTTCGCGCCCTTAAAATATTGATTACTATAACAATTCTCGATTTCGTCCCAATTCTCGTTTTTGTCTGAATGCTCGTTTTCGTCCCAATTCTCGTTTTCGTCCCAATTCTCCTTTTCGTCCCAATTCTCGTTTTCGTTCCAATTCTCGTTTTCGTCCCACTTCTCGTTTTCGTCCCACTTCTCGTTTTTATCCGAATGCTCGTTTTCGTCCAAATGCTCGTTTTCGTCCCAATTCTCGTTTTCGTCCAAATTCTTATCGTGGCGAGAATCCTCGTCATTCCTGCTAGTAACAAACGCCACGATCTGATCATCGTTGAGTACTTCCGATGTTTCGTTATCATCGTCTTTGCGTTACCATTCTGCGATGTCAAGATTTGATAGATTGACATCTGGAATCAAGTTAACAGTTGCCTGCAGAGATTCATTTGTAACATCAACAATATCTTGTCCCATAGGTGTTACGAGACAAATTAAGTTATTCCACGCTTTTTGAAGACTCGATGACGTCACTTCTTCCCACGCAGCTGCGACCATCTCGCAGCAGTCTTTGAGAGACAACTGTTTTATAAATTGTACCATCGGTATATTATCGCTAAGCAGAAGGCGTCGAACGAGAGATGGTTTATATATTCTTTTGGCTGTCTCTATCACGCCCTGATCCATAGGCTGTATTATGGAAGTTACGTTTGGAGGAAAATACATAATTGCAAAGTCTTTATCAACAGCGTTTAGCTCATCAGCAGCGGGGTGCGATGGAGCGTTATCGAGTAGGAGCAACACTTTTCCACGTTGATCTGAATTTTCTTGTTTTTCTTTCACTGATGGAATGTAAGATTCGTTGTACCTGTAAAAGTAATCAAAGATCCGTGCGTTAAATTACTTTCAAAAATCAGTGTGTGAACATTTTTCTAATATATTTTTTAATCATTATTTGATGTGTTTAGAATTTTTTTTTTTTTAGTATAAAGGACAAAAACCTTGATTTTTATTTCAGGAAAAATATAAAAAAACGTAAAAGATGAAGTGATTGAGCAACGTAAAGACTTTTTTAAATATCTTCTAAAATAGAAATCAAAGTTTTTGCACTTTATTCAACAAAATGCAGAACCATGGGGCACGGATTAAAACATTTCGAGCACAAAAAAATTATTATTGAAAATAATGTTTAAATTTTGGAGCAGTATTTAAGGACGTTGCCTACCGAGCTCGCGCGGGAACTTTGGCTTCCCGCGCGACTCGAGCCAGGCGGCCAAGGGGAAGAGTGGGCGGGACTTAAGTCTATGCCCCTCGCGTGCTATGGCCCCCCCACTCTGCACTCCGTTGGGACCAGGCCGCTTGCACTTGAACGTTCTGAAGTTCTGACGTGCGAGGAATATAACTGGAAGCCCGTATGAGTTTCGCGTGGCTGATGAGATTAGGATACGTTTATCCAAGGAGAGGTTCGCACGTATATATGTATTATTTCAAATATTTATTGCTTATGCAAATAATAATAAGTTACAGAAATCATTGAATAATCTTCGAGTTTTTAAGAGATCTATTGCATAACTCGTTGCAGTAAAGTGAAAAATATTACAAGAGAAATTACCCGAAACAGCAGTTAGCTAATTCATGACTAAATACTAGGATGGGCGATTTCAAGCAAAAGATCGATTCTTAGAATCGATTCGAATTAATTTTGGAAAAATCGATTCATCCAAAAAATCGGATACAAAAGATTGATTTTCAGAAGATTGATCGTTATTTTTACTTTTTAGTTTAACTGGAAACCGGTAGCTATATTGGAGATTCAAAATCGTGTCACAGAAACGTAGTACTTATTCAACAGTTTTGATATTTAACAATAGTTTGCTTTGTGTCGTATTTGTTTATCACAGCAATAGTTCTCATATACATATTACACAAATCCAGCCGAATAGGTGGGAAGCTTTTTTTATTAATTGTGATATTAGATTTATTCAGCGCTAGAAATTGGTCGATTCTTTTGTATTCTCAAACCTATATTATTCATAAAATACAGAACACCAAAATAGACTTGCAAAACTTTTTTTAATTGAAGAACCTAATCCGATCCTTGCAGTCTTGGAATCGATTCTAGAAAAAATCGATTAGTAAAGTATCAATACAAAAGATCTATTTTCTCGACCCAAAAGTTCGATTCTTGAGTGAGTCGATCTAGAATCGCGCATCCCTACTAAATACATTGCTATCAATGACCCAGGTCTCACCACGTGGGGGTCGTTGCGATGAAGAGACCAACCCTATGCCGTTCCAACCTCTCAACCATTCCAGGAAAAATTAGAAGTGTTACATACATCAATAGATATTCAAAAGAAAATTATTAAATCAAAAAAATTGAGTTACACATGCAGGAGTATATTAGAAATTGATAGATAAGGCGTATTGAAAAATCAGCAAAATCTATGGTACAAAACATAATCAAAAGTAATGGCGCGTCAATAAATAAAATATATAAATTCGATCGCGTGGAATACCATACTGTTGGGATTTTTTATTATTCAGGATAATAAAGGTGCACTTCTATTGTTTTTAATTAGATAAACACAAATAACAGTATTTTTATTGATTAAATGAAATAATTTGTATAGTGGTTAGAGGAGAGGTTTTGGTTATGATGATGTTCGTTACACGGCATTGAGAGTACTGCCTCTCAAGAGCCTACAAAAGAAAAATAAACAAAAACATGAAAAAAAAAAGGGAAAGGTCGCAACAGTGGACCATACCTCATGCCACTGGTGGCACCACTTCCTTAACTACAACAGACCCCTGCCTTCTCTTAATACCCAATATTCCAACACATACTTTTCGCTTTCTGTTATGACGTTTCTTTGGAATAACAAGTAATTATTATAGAAATAAAACGAATCTTTAAAATAAACTGTTTCAATGAATATTATGGAATGAAAGATGCAAACACTCAGCAAGCGAATATGAAAGATCATTATTCAGAAATTCATTAATTTCTGAACTTGAAAACATAATGTGAAAGCACGTTGTATCCGTGCCAAATTTCGAATAGGCTTTAACTGAAAAATGAAAATTTAACAAGCAGGATAGATATGCGAGGCTTGATTCGTAATACAACAAATAAAAAAATGGCCTACACACAAAGAAAACAATCCTTGAATCAAGAATTAAAATATTCTTGAATCAAGTGCTGAGTATTCTTCATTCAAGAATATGTGATATTTTTATTAAGAAAATAGCATACTCTTAATCTAACAAATAAAATATTCTTGAATCAAGAATAGTTTTCTGTGTGAGAGATTATTGTGAAATAGTTATGTATAAATGAAAGGAAAAATATACAAATATGTAAAAAAGTCTGTATAGTTACTCGTTAGTATTGTCGGTTGTCATTTTCTTTTTCTTACGGATGGAAACATCAGTCGTTGAGCTTTTTGATTTGACCGCAGAATTTCTAGCTTCAATTATTTGAGGAGGGTCGCGAATCGGAAGTTGTTGAGCACGTCTGGAGTCTACTATTGCTGGCAAAAGGCAGAAATGAAAAGAGTCAGCTAATTTATTTTCCATTTGTAATTTCCAAAAATTGTCGTCGCGAATAATTACGAAGTAGCACCACTTCGTTTTCGTAATGTGGAAAAGACCGGAACATAACTGATAAAGCTGAATCAGTGCTGGAATTAAGTCTCAGGTTTCATGGAGCTGAATAATTGGCTCATTTCGAAACGTGAATGTAGCGTACCGGACGTTGCTGGTATTAAAACTTTACTGTTGAAAATAAATGATAAGTACTAGTTGGGTGGACATGCCACCAAAGCGCGCATCTCTCAGACACCAAAGAATAACTCTACAGTAATCACGTGACACACGCCGACTTCGATGTACGTGTGCGCGTTTCTAATCTTAAGGTTTAGTTGTATACTCTATGTCGTCCTTCTTCCGGTTCGTTGTAGTCACACGAGTAGGCTTGTGTATTGTTAGAGAGAAAAATAATCCGCAGTAATAAATGTAATCACGAATATATTTTTGAATAAAACCACTTATAACAACAGTTACGCTGCGCTGCAACAATGTCTTCGATAGCACGTCATGTTTTCAATTCATTAGTGTATTGTGCATTGACCTTGGCCAGGAGATGTCAAATATCACAATCAAATAGTCAGTTAGGTAGATTAGTGTGCGGTAAAAGTCATCGGTAAGTTTGTAATCGTGAGTGAACGAAAGATGGAAAATGATTTTTGGAAGAATAGGTTGACACAACATACATTGAGAAAGGGACGGTAAATAATAATTCGAAGAGATTGTTAGGAAAATACGGTGTTCTGAATTAATAAATCGTGCATGTTAGTTAGTCAGTCTGAAAATGAAAACTATCAAGTCTACGTAAGCAAACTTGATGCCATTCTATTTACTTCAACCTCTCCCGCTGATAAGCCGCGAAATTTTTCCAACCTTGACCCTTTTTCTTACTTTTCCATAACACTTTCCTTATCTCAGTCATAGCGAATGACCGATGAACACTTATCGAGGAGTTTTAGATACTTTACTAATATTTATTGACGAAGAACATACCGAATAACGCTCACGGCTCGCAGTGTGAATTACGGGTTTGCACGTGTTAAATGCAGACTGCTGCTACGGCTGTTAGTTCGTACGACGGGCGGGCTAAGCCAGAGATGTGGTTAGCAAGCAATCGCTTTTCGCGGCGAAAATCCGCTGTTTCATGCTTCAGCTCGTGCAAGTTTTCTCGCAACTCTTGAGTTCGATTTTATTGCTCTTAGTCCTAAATTAAAAGTGAAGGATGTATCTGTGCCGTGTATTTCGTAGTATTGTGAAAAAAAAAATTATTTCTTGTTTTATTACAACGGGAAATTTGCTCACTTTCAGTGCTGTTTTTTAGGATTCTGAAAAAAAAATTTGAAATTCGGAAAAATACAGGGCACAGATTACTCCTTCGCCTTCAAAATGCTTCTAATAGAAGTTCGATATCTTTATAAATGACGGAGAAAACTTGCATCGCGTGAAAGTCTGCAAGCAGCAGTTCCGCCGGGAGTAGGCAACGTCCAAGGTGCCGCTGACCTGGCATGTCCTATATATATTTCGTGACGTCAGAAGCGGGGAAATCGCCCGCACAAATCCTGATAAAACGGGGGTATGAATCTGACTGGGAAAATTTTTAAAAGATAGCTTGAATAAAATTGTACGTCTGTATCTCAGTCACTACTATCGCAGATCATTGATAACGTCTAATAAAAATAATGATGAACTCAATAAAATCACGTCGCGTCAAACATGGCCGATCGGGCTAGCGACTTGTTGAATATTCACCGTTTGTACGATATCAGAATTTCTTTCACTTTTGCCAGGGAGATACCGACATAAAAAAACACACACGTAATCCGGGAAAACCTATAGCACCAGTCAGTTTTCTGTAAATATGTCACGATTTGTGCGGGCGATTTTCAGGTGACAGGAGCCCGTTCTGATGCAAGAGAAGTCTGTAATATAGTTCAACGTTGAACCTCCAGAAGCGCTGTAGTCGACCGAAGCGGTACCAGATGGTAAAACGACATGGTAATACGCACACGCCCTATGTTTCTGCTAAAGCAACAATCTGCAGTGCCGACGAGAGCATAGGCTTTTAGGTGGATACGAAAAAATGTACAATTCACTCAGAATAACCGCTAGATTTTGAAACTCGTGCATATCATAAGGCATCGTTTGGAAATTGTAACATCAGTTCACAATCGCGGTAACTATTCGTAATCGCACGTAGCCCGACTGTATGTGAACGAGGCATTCCATGCAAAACCGACCAACCCGTGACCCCGACCAACTTCGATTCTATCGAAAATTTTACACTTTCTTGTACCTGCCAAAAGCAGTCTTTCTGAAATATTTTAGATGTTTGTCTCAACCCATCCAAACACCTTAAATTTATCAAAATCTCGCACAATTTTTTTTTTAAATGCTCATGGCTTTTCCAAAACCCGATATTGAAATAAAATACTGTTTCTTTTCTCGTTTCGAGTCGTAGTTCCGCAAAAAAAATTATTCTATTTCATTTTATTGAAGGGTTTTGGGGCATTCTACATCGAGTACGCACCACTTAAATCTGCCTTTTTTCATCGATTTGATAGAAAATCATTAACAAAAACGAAAATACCTATCCCTTAATTCCTGTTCGTCGAAAAGGCAGATATAAATGGAGAATAATTGACATAGAATGCCCCATATACGCTCCGGATATCCTCATCTAATAGTAGCATCGATGTCCGCAAAATTGTCATACTTACAGATTATTGACCGAAAGATTAGATGCGGCAGTAAAATAAATACCGAAATTGCAGGAAACACGCAAGTATAGGCGTGAGGGTTTAGGGTTGAGATAAAAAATTGTGCTCTTGAACAGACCATTATTTATTTATTTACAGCAAATTTGGGGGGGGGGGGGTGGGCCGGTTGATAATCGTCCGAGCCTGTTTTAAAGATTACCCTAACACATACGCGAAATTGTTTCTGAACCGGATGTGTTTAACAATACTAGAAATACATCCCGCAAAAAATCTATGTCATTGTACATACATACAATTACTGCATACAACGGTTCAAGATTCGTGGCAAATATTTCACAGGGCCGATCCTTGTTAAAATTCTGATGAAGATTTGCTTGCCAATTTTTTCTGTTTTTAATTCTCAACAAATAAGGATTTCATACTTTATTTACTTCGTTTCATTTGTCAATTACGCCTAGTTCTGAATGATGCTACGAAAATTTTTTTTTACATCAGACGAACTACCTGAAAGTTACTCATTAGGTGGAAATCGTTATAAAACTACATACCGTGACTTCTCGTAGATGGTATACGCTACGGATAAGCTAGCGAGTTTTGGGTTGGTTTCTGCATCGTATACGGCCTACGAAAAGTCGGGGTATGTGTTACTGCTGTACATCAAAGTCCAGCACAATCCTATAATATTTCACAGAAATTTGGAACTCTCGAAGGAATCAACTTCTTCGGATTCCAAGTACTATCCCTCACACGCCACTGTCCCCACTAGCCGCGTGGCCGTCGCTTCTGCGTTTCCTCGCGTACCGTCCACATCCACTTTTCGCGGCGAACGAAGTAAACGCGAGTGTTTTGGTAATTTGCCGTGTCACAAGTTCTAATCACGTGCAAATTTTCACGCGGCCAGTGTGTATACATATATTTGTTACAAACAAAAATAATCTTGTGAGTGCAACAATGGATAAGTTACGTCCCACGGCTGAACCGAAAAAAGGTTTAATTTGACGCGCCGACGAACGAATCGTTTGTTGCGATGGTAAGTGTTTTATACTGCAAATTTCTGTTATGCAATTATAGATATCATTTACAAGAATCCTGCCAAATTTGCACTTGCTATGCAGGGTGATTCGTAATTCACAGCAAATACTTGACAGGGCGAATCCTTGTCAAAATTAGAGTCGAAAATTCCTAAGAAATTTTTCGGGAAAACGCCTTTTTTCATTCAAAGAAAAGGAAATTTAATTTTTTCGGATTTCTGTTTCGATCAACCTTTTAATTTCTTGGATCATCGTCAGAATTGATATCGAAATTCCCCGGTTAATTTGTAAATAATTTTGTACGAAAATTTTTTTCTCACAGCTGTCTCGCAGGGGTCACTGGAAGTGTAAATTCAAAATGGCGACCAAATCAGGCTTATGCGTATATTCGAAAAATGGTTTTTTAGGTTAAAATGGTTTTTCATGAATAACTCGGCCGGTTTTGATTTTACAGAAAAACCGTAGCAACAAAAGTTGTATAAATTTTGATTCCCTACAAGTTTAGTTCTTACAGTTTTTCTTCTAGGATCAAGATTTTTGGAATTAAACCTGAAAAAGGCGACAAATTCGACATATTTCCATTATCTCGTTTATTTTCAACTTAATGGCATAAATGAATAGCAACAAACTTGTTGAGAATGAAATTCTGAACAACTTCGGTTGCCATCTTTTTTTCCAAAAATCGATATTTTAGGAATTCAACCCGAAAAGGAAGGATTCTCCGTCAACTCGGCCACTTTTTTTTCGACCATCTCAGATCCGCCCCATAATTGGTTACATCAAAGTACTACTAGAAGGTACTCTGCGTGAATTTTTTCAGATTTTTCAATTCATTATTTGAGAAATTGCCGTTTTTTTTTCAAATGAATATACACTACCGTTCATAAGTATGGAAAAACTCGCCCCAGAGTGTTCTCACCGTACCCATGATGCTCATTGTATTTCTACGAAAATGTGTACCGTTGAGGAGTGAGGAGGGACTTCCAGCATTTTCACAGTATAGAAAAAAAATGTAGAAAACAAATCGTCTTGTTTACGTTTGCTTCGAAAGAGTGGCGTTCGAAAGATCGTCGTTTTGTTGACATTTGTTTCGATCGTCGTTTTGTTATACATTTTTCAAAATATTGAGTAACCAAATTGTATACGTGTTTCAAATTTTCTTTTCTCTGTTCTCTTCATATATAATCATTTTGATTTTTCGTTAGGAGTGTGCAGAACATAAGAATTGCTGAATGCTTCGTTGCGAATACCACAATTTTATCGGAGCCTAGATTCGAATGCTCGGAGAGTTCAATTATTATAATCGTACGGTAATTTTCTTTTCCGATAATTGAAGAAATTTACCCGTGTTAACATATACCCTAAGTACGATGCAAATATGCGAGAAATTTCAAATCCTAAGGAAAATAAATATTACGACTGTTACTATTTCATCATGTAAACTATAAAAAGTCAGTTGGGACGAAATTTAGGTTCTTGAGTCAGAAATATCATTCTGACAAAATGTGACCGCGTATTTTCCAAAACAATGAAAGCTTTTTCGAAGTGATATGTGAGCATAAAAAGTCAAAACCTATTTCTACGATTTTTTTTTCCGGAAGCACCGAGTCATTCAATTTTGTTGCAAAATGAGCACGCAGCAAACTTGAAGAATCAATATCTCATCTCCTGTTCTACTTGACGTAGAAAAATTATTCACAGCACATTCGCGAGCAGAGAGGATAAGCTTTCGTAGAAAACTTTTGTTTATCCGGAAACATTGAACATTGTAATTGTTATTAACGAACGAATTGTTTAATGGTACCATTTTTTGGCGAGGCTTCTACCACATTTTATACATTCTGTAAAAAATCTTTCCGATTACAAATAATCCGTCGGGTTTGACGAGGAATTTTCCATTCATATTCATTCCGAATGACCATAAATTAGATATCTGCTATCGGTAGTAAAATATTGAACACGGTGAAATTGAGAGTGATTCGTAAAAAATGAATATCTTAATTTCAAAAGAATTATCTCAACTTTTCGGATTATTCAAGATGATCAAAATTTTTAATCACACTATTCCATTTCGTCAGCTTCGACCATTCAGTTTTAACATTTTTGGGTATAGTGAGATGGCGCCGACACATGGCTGTAAGAGAACAGAAGAGGACCCATGTATTTGTATGTGTCCTTATAAGATAAGGAGGGGAAGGCACGAATTCTCTGCCAAAGTATATTTTTATCGACAAGTACTAATCATGTTATGGATTCTGCATTGAAAATGCGAAACAACCAAATGAACACGCTTATATTTTACAGGATAATCCGTCGTAACCGTTGGACGGACGCAATGTCACATGCCGCGAGGATATCTTCATGGAGTGGTGAACTATGTTCAAATTACATTACTTCGCAATGGATGTTAGAAACTCCCATCAACCGGGAGAAGGAACTGTTTCGCACAACCCTCAGCTTCACAGTTACCTCGAATCTCAGATACTATTCCCTTGCATTTAATATTTCAGAGGGTATAAAAGTAATCCTCAACGTCGATGTCAACGATTGTTTTATAAATCCATAGTAACATGAATAAAGTGTTCCAATATTATATATAATCATTTTTTTAAACCCTTTTCACTAGTAAAATAGCTTCGAACATAAAATTATTTCATTATTGTCAGTAGAGTTGTGTGTAACAAGCGATGTACAATTTCAGAATGATTCCGATGCAGTAATACCCCGAAGTTACGCTATGGGTCGTTCCGGCATTGACGGCGTACGTCGAAAAAAACGTAAGTCGTGGTGCACGTTTTATACAACTGTATAATGTACATATATATATATATTTATAAATACTCACCAGAGATAATCATGTATGTACCTCATAGAAAACCTCTGAAGAAGAATGAGAAATACTCTTTATTTTGGAAATACAAAATGTTCGAGCACAGTCGTCTGCCGACACAAAGATTTTTTTTTCTCGCGCACAGTCACTATCCGTAGACTGAGCGAATAATCGAATACAATGTAATGCACGGACGGAAAATAAACATGACCATTCAAGTTTGCGACAAGGAGAAGCGGAGTTGGGCGGGGGGGGGGGGGGGGGACGACCGATGGCGCAACTTCATAAAACGAGACCACAACGATTCGTACCCGTTTTGTTTCAATCGTATTTTTCGAACATGTTTCCAAATATTTACAAATGGTGAATGGTGATATTTATGAAATCATTTTGACAATACTTCGTGCTGTATAAAATTAATATTGCGCGATATGTTTTAATGTATATGGGACATTCTTTTGCAACCAAACACCTTTGTGACCGACACATTTTTGATTCAGCTGAAATTTTTTTTGACGAGTTCTATACCGAAAAAATAGGGATACGTATTCGAGGATTTTTTATTTCACATATTTCGTAAAATAGAGGGGATCGAAAATTTGATAATTTGGTGTTTTTTGGCTTGGAAGACTCACTTTCAAAAATTCATAAGGCCGGTTCTATTTGAGCTGGAAAGTTCGTTTTTTCCATTTCAAAGCTAATGAAATGAATTTTATTACAACAATTCTTTCATTAACGATTATTCCGAAGTTTATACTGTTATAAACAATTAATATGTTTCGATCGATTTTTAAAAATTGCCTCAACCTCGTAGCGAGTTCTTAGCACAACCATCGTATTCTACGTCAAATTTTTTATCCATAACGTATTTTGAATTGATGGAGAATACGATGGTCATGCTGAGAACTCGCTACGAGGTGAAGGCAATTGCTAAAAATCGATTTAAACATATTAATTATTTATAATAATATGAATTTCGGTTGATCGTAAATGAAACAATTGTTGCATTAAAATTCATTTTATTAGCTTTGGGTTGAAAAAACGAACTTTTCAGCTCAAACAGAACCGGCGTTATGAATTTTTGAAAATGAGTTCTCCGTGCCAGAAAACACCAAATTATCAAATTTTCGATCCCCTCTATGTTACGAAATATGTAAAATAAAAAAATCCTCGAATACGCATCCCTATGTTTTCGATATAGAACCCGTGAAAAAATTTTAAGCTACATCAAAATTGTGTCGGTCGATTTTTATCTATATCTCTCCGATTCGTCAAAGAATGTCCCACATTGAAGGGTGTTTCACGGAACAATAAATTGAATTTGCTATATTCACCGTAAAACCATCAAAATAATCAGTTCGGTCGTGATGCAATCGCTACACACATGACGTCATCATTTGCATGCAAAATTCGGGTCAATCCTGTTGGTATGGTTACCGACTCAGATTCAGGCCTCTTACCGACCGCGTTTTGTCTAATATTGTGTTGCGCTACACCCCGGTGGAGAGTACCACCTTCGAATGGTTTGAAACCGAGGAAACTTACGCAGAGGGCGCTTCGATCGATTACAACTTTTAGATCCAGGTCAGCGGCACCTTAAGGGGTTAGGTGGGTTTCAAAAGCTCAAAATAGGTACATTTTTATGAATTTTTTTTGACTTAATCAACAGAATATTTCATTTCATCAATTTAACGCATAAAAGATACATATTTTATAAGTAGTTTGTGAAATTTTCATTGAAAAATATTGAAAATTAAGGCGTGGACACGTCGTCTGCTATGACCCCTCAAAAAAAAGTTCTCTCGGCGTAGTCAGGATAACTCATGACAGATTCATCTGAAATGCAAAAACCAAAAATTTTCTGTTAGTAGATGTTTAAAACTCGTACTTGGACGAAGGAAAAAAAAAAAAAAAAAAAAATTACATTTTTGGCGGCATTGAAAACAAAAAACCCTTATTTTGAGTAAAATTTGCACCCTTCATGGCCTTGAAAAATTACTTGGTATAGAAAAAAAAAAATTCCTTCGTTCAAGTACGAGATAATGTTATTTTGAAGAAGTGTGCAAAATTTGAAAGAGATCGGTTCATAAGTTTTCGAGAAATCGTGACTACCGATTTCAAAAATGTAGTTTCGAGAAAAACGCGATTGAAGATTTACATTCAAATAACATGTAAATAATCGTACTTACACCGTATAATGATGCAAACCCATGTTTTTTCCACGTGCCATCACCTGACACGGTAACATCTGTCGTATCTTCAACATTATTTTCATCACACGTTAATTTTTTTTCTTGATTTGCAGCAGACAACAAAATTGATTCGGCAACAGTTATGACGCACTCATGTATTTTATCAACATAAAAATTGTACGTTGATGCATTCAAGAATGAGGAACTTATATCCATCAAACCACAGAATTTTTTACATCCGGCAAGTCCTAAGCCTAGTATTCGCATCACAAAAATAAACGAATAATAGCTAAGCAGCTGCCTCGATATATCTGCCTCCATATACCTGCGTCACGCTCGAGGCTATATCTCTTAGAATATGACTCGGATCGTTTTAAAATTTTAAAGGAATATTCTCAACATATTCAATTATAAGATAAGCAAAAAAAAAAATATTCGATTTTTTGAAATTTTGAAACCCACCTAACCCCTTAAATTGTACGAGTGGTGTCAATGCCGAAATCACGTGCAGCACATTACGCTACATCTAGCGGTAATCTTCGAAAACGCATGACCACGCCGTAACCAATATTCGCCACAGGGGGGTGGTCTATTTGCGGTGGGGGTCAACCAACCAATCAAAGGGAAGAAGAATCACCTCACGACAACTGCGAGATCGGCGAGCCGAACTCCGACCTCCTTCTATTCTACGCTTGACCTGCTGAGCGACAGTTGTCTTTATTCGTGTTCTCCCGATTATTCTCCCGTTTTGAGCTACTGATCCTTTTTCCTCTCGTTCTATCGTTACTTTATCTACCGTTTCTCCACACCCTCTATCGTTGCACTACCGTTAACTTCTACGTATAAATTCAAGTTCTTTCCTTCCTTCTTATTTTCTTTTGATTATTCTAAGTTTTATTTTAAATTAACCTCAGTGTTGTGTGCCTGAGATCATCCGTTAAGGTAATGCTTCTGCCTTTGTATTGTATCATTACGAAGTTGCTCATAATTTCTATTCTTTCTTATGGTATTCATGGATTTTGTGTGAATCATGGTCCACGGCTCAGAGTTGCAGTAAGCCGCCGTGTGACTGCATGATTTCGGTCGTTAATATTGTAATTATCGTTTCTTGGTTGCATCGTACGATGCCAGTTTTGTGTGAATCATGGTCCACGGCTTAGAGTTACAGTAAGCCGCCGTGCGACTGTATGATTTCAGTAATTAATTATTTTCGTGTCTGAGCGACCTCGTAACTGCCGAATAATTATTTCTTTTGTATTTATGACTTTTCTGATTATTTGTGAATTCCTATTAGCCTGCTTCTGTATTTTCTATCGTATTTTGAGCCCTATTGGCTTTACGTTTCATTCCATACTTTTTTGTAATAGTAGTGTGCCTTATATTTTATTTCTGTTATTGCTTATTATATTTTTATTTATTTTTGTGCTTATTGTATCGTATATCGAGTTCCTTGGAGTACAACCGAGCGAATCAGTAGAATCAGCCTCTAAATATTACCGCACCTTTTTTTCTATTGCTATTGGCAATTTTATATTATTTTTGCTTGTTATTCTTTTCTCTGTATCTTGTTAAGTTAAGCTCTGCGAATTTTCCTTGATTCTTTTGTACTGCGGTGTATTTAGTGTATTTCTTTATTTTGTGAACTCTCCGAAATTCTCACTCTCTCATAATTTTGTATTATGTATTCTCTCGAAAGTTAGGTTTAGGAGTTTATTGTTTAATTCCTCAGGTCCGTAATCATTACAAATTATCGATTCTATCGTTTATGAATAATTCTACCGAAAGTTATCTAGTCGATCCTTTACGCTACAGATTTTGTAAATTGTTAATGAATGTCAATCTCTCGTACTGGTTATAATCTATGGTAAATTCGTCGTGTTATCTACCGAGCTTTCGTTACCTTGTTTTCTACCGATTGCAGTAAAGTTATCTCGTTTCTAATTGACAGAATAATAATTTTCGTAGCGTTATTTGCACCTTGGGTAAGATCACGTCGCCCAGTGACGTGTAGTTTTAAGTAAATTCTTGCATTGTATCGCATCTTCCGACCTACGTTCATTTTTCTCTGTTAACTGCCGTCTCTCGTTTCAAAGCTACCGTTTAATTCTATTCTACCGAAATTATTGTGAACAACGATTGCTATTTTATTAACTACCGATGTCGATACCATTTCATTTGCCTGTCTCAACCATGTAACCTTCTCGACAAGATATGATCGATTGACCTGTTCATTTTCCTTCTGACTTGAGTTTATTTTTTATTTCATTATTTGCTTTAATTCTGTAATTATTGTTAGCTGCCTTGAATACCGCCACTCTACCAGTTCGTAACTGTGAGTACCTGAGCCTAGCCAGCCATACAATGGGTTCTCTATTAATTTTTCGTACGGTTTCGTGTTATTTTTATTGATTCGTATTATTGTTTGAAAATCGACGCTAACGCGTCTGGCGCCCAACATAATTTATTTCGTTATAGTTTAATATTTTGAATAAGTGGAGAATTGCGCCAAAGTGTCAACGGTAAGTCCTCCTCCGAGGGTAACAGAATTTAGCGTTACACTACATAAAATAATTCTACATTTGCAATGGAAATAATCATCTATGATTTATTCCAGAGGATATGGAGAAGTGTTGTGGAGAATGTTTTTATACAAAACATTTTTTTGAGAAATATTTTTCCACAAATTATGTTTTTCACAACCCACATTGAGAGCAATCATCGATACTAAAAATTATACGTTCAATCGTCATTTTCGTACATTTTTATTCAATTCAACTTTATTTGATCTAAATTGATCGAACTAATTTGCGTTAAATTTATGTGTGTGTTGAATATGTGTTGTGTCAAACAGGTTATGCGTTGCTTGTGTGAAATATACTGTAGAAAAATTTCATTACACAAATATTTTATGGAAAAATATTCTATCGAGCTTTTCTCTTCTGGAATCGTTCATGAAGGATTATTTCTGATGCGAATCTTAAATCTTTTCTGTAGAAAAAAGTTCCGTAGAAGTGTATTACTGTAAGCTAGTTTAAAGAACACATTTTTTAGGAAAATTCCACTGTAGAATGGATTTCCGTAAAACAGAACCGCATTCATCGAAGGGATGCAATTCTCTGATCAAAAGACTCTATAAACGGTCAACTTGACTATGTCGTGCCCCGTCGCCGAATCTAGTGCTTTAGCCACATCCTGCACGACAACTTTTCTGAATTGTTTAATTTTTTTGACCAGGGGCGCCCGGCATTTCAACAATTTGGAGCAAAGTTACTGGTTTTACAGCACCTTTGTTGACAGCGTCTTAAAACTTTCGCATCCGTACGACGTCTGAACAGAAAACGTATCGCCTGTTCACGAGCCGCTACCGCAGCAACGTTGTTACACGCACCCACAGCAGACCTGGTTAGTTTCCTGATTTACTGGTACATCATTCGCTTGCTGAACTGATAAGAGAAGACCGACTGAACAAACCTAGATTATTTAGGAATAATTTATTGAGTGTAACTTTTTGGACGGACAAAAATCTAGCAGGAACATGATTTACCGTGAATTCAAATGATCAGTATTTACTGATTATTTAGATCATCAATTGATGATTTCAAGAAATGTGTCATTCAATACCGCTGAAATAAGTTCAAAGTATTCCGTATTTCATCAAACTCGTATTTATTCCACACCCTTTGTGTACAAAATCTCATGCGACTGCATAGCGACTCGGAAGTCAGTTGTTATAAACAACGCGCTTCCAACTACAAAATTGGGTCATATTGTTATCAGCCTCGCTTGCGTATACAAGTAACAATAAACTCTTGAAAACCGGCACTTTTCAGAGCCAATAACTTCATTGTTAAACGATGGAGTATTCTAATCGTGAAATGTATGTTATGGTGCTGATGATGGGAGCGTGCAACAACGTTGTGGGGGCAGCAGCTCGTGAGTACCTACGCAGTTTGTTTTCCAGTAAGACGACATCCGGATGCGAAAACTTTCAGGCGATTGGAACAGAGTCTGTTAGAAACTGGCACCTTTGTCCCCAACCGATCAAACGCAGGACGTCCGAGATCAAGACGGACGGTTCAGTTCGAGGAACGAATTCTGAAGGATGTGGTAAGGACGCCCGATAAAAGTACACGCGGTTTGGCAGCGGAGTACGAAACGGACAACTCGACCGTCCGCCGAGTTTTACCACACCCAGAAGGTGCAAGCGATGCACGGGCTCGACCGTGCCGCGAGACGAATGTTTTGCACACGGGTTTTGCAACAAACCGAAGCGGACTCGTTGTTCGTATTCAATATTTTGTTTACGGACGAGTCAAATTTTGATCGCGATGGAGTATTCAACTGCCACAACATCCATCATTGGGCCGAAGAAAACCCACACGATATTCGGAAGTCGAGAAACCAGGATCGTTGGAGCCTCAACGTGCGGGATGGCATGATCGACGACGAGTTGGTGAGCTTACTCGATAATGCTTGAATACAGATATTACAAATTTCTATCGTCTCGTTGGCTTGATTTTAGAAAATTCAGTGAAAATCCGTTTTACTGATGTTGAGACAAACAACCTCGGTAAATCAGTAAAATCAAGACATATGTATGATTCATATTAAATATTAGTCAAAACTAATCAATGATTCGACGAGCATTATGGATTTATTATGCAACAATTTACTAGAGGGTAATTCTTGCTACAGATCAGTTTCTGCGTTTTACCAGCAAGGCAAGACGGTGAAACGTATCGGCAGTTTCTTGAAGATCGGATTCCAGATCTTCTCAAAGACCGTCCCCTTGAACGCCGAGCGGTAATGTTGTTTCAGCATGACGGCGCTCCGGCACATTTCAGTGCCCGCCCGCACTCGTCAATTTCTGAACGAACGATTTCCGGATAGGTGGATGGACCGTGGGGGTCCGATCGCTTGGCCGCCGAGATCACTCGATCTGAATCCTCTAGATTATTGCCTTTGGGGTCTGATCAAAGAATTCGTCTACAAAGATCCACCGAATACTTTGGAAGCCCTGAAGGTAAAAATCGTAGCGGCAACGGCGACGGTGACGCTGGAAATCGTTCACGCAGCAATTGGCCAGCTGGTCCAACGTTGCAGGCTTTGCCTGCGAGAAAACGGCGGACACTTTGAACAATTTCTGCACCGGTGAGGAGTCATCAAAATCGGCACTTTTTAGAGCCGAATACAAAACGGCACTTTTCAGTGCCACAAAATAATTTTGCAAAGACCGATTGGTCATCATCAGTAACGAAGACGAACGAGAATGCCATCCGATGTTTCTCATTTCGTAACTGTAATATCATCGATTCATCGAACTTAATAGAACTTACGTTTCCAGAATTAAGGTGCAGCGTTTTTTCGTGATTAGGAGTGGGAAAAAAATGAGATTTGTTCATCGAATATCGTGTTTGATTGTCACATCGAGTTACGTTTCTTTTCCCATTCATAATTTATCATCAAAGACGTACTCTGCAGTTGAAAAAAATGTTATGAAGGTTTTCGTGGGTTATCTAATATAAATTCCTAACGCGTTGTCCGATGAAAAATACGTGTTAAGTAAATGAATTATGAATAATCTGCCAAAAATTTCGTGATGTTTCTCTTTCCGACTGTGGGGTACTACTTTGACGATATTTTTAATGAAAATTAAAAATTAATTGTAAGTCATCCAACAGAAATTTTGAAATTTTTTATTTTTTTTGTTCGCTTTTACTGCGGCACCCGTTTTTCATGCGAAATTATGTATGAAAAAGCACAGCTCGGTACGACCACGAAAATGATCTTTTCAGTGAAAAATCGAAACACCGTGGCCGGTCATTATTTCCCAGGGCTCTTGATTTCATGACGCACATGAAAAATGAATATCTGAGGGTTTGATGATATCTTAATTCGCTTAAAAGATAGAATTTGTGAAACGGTAATGGGCTATTCCGCGTCAACCGGATCAGTCATCTCTCAGATATTTTTTTAATTTGGCATGTGGATTGTGTAGGGGGAGTTAGATTTTTGTGCCAAGGCGCGAATCTCATAATGCAAAATTCGATTTTTTATTAACAATAACAAATTAGACTCCCATTTTTTTCAAAAATTCATAACTGGCAAAAAATTAGATACAATATATTTTTTTTTTCAAATTACGCGGAAAGCTCCATAGAATTTAAAAAAAAATACGAAGTGGTAAAAAAAAGTTGTTATCAATTGTTTATTTAACAATTAATTTTTCAAAGATTTTTAAAACAGTGACTGACACCATCAAAAAATTTTTTTTAAATTCTGACATGTTCCTTGAACCTTACTGCAACCTGTGAATCAATTCCAGATGAGTGTTTTTCTTCGTTTTCGAGTAAAAAATCATTAAAGGTGTCGATACGCATGAAATTGCGGCGCGCCGCAATGTGTTTTTCACCGTTTTTTTATTACAGAGATTCAAAATAACGGTTACACACCATGAGAGGGCACATAAATGATAGTAATTACATAACTTGCTACTTATTTTAAAATAAAAACACATTCTTGAAACTTCACTTATCGCTTTGAGCAGGCCTTGTGAAGGTACAGTATTTTTTTCAGATTCTTCAATCATGTCCTACATCGTGAAAATGACTCTAAAATAACGCTGCGACGCCACCGCGGGGTAGCGGTGGACGGCAACCGGCCGTTCGCCATTACGTAGAGACTCGGCGCGCCGCAATTTCATGCGCATCGACACCTTTAATGATTTTTTACTCGAAAACGAAGAAAAACGCCCCTCTGGAATTAATTCACAGGTTGTAGTAAGGTTCAAGGAACATGTCAGAATTTTAAAAAAATTTTTTGATGGTGTCAGTCACTGTTTTAAAAATCTTTGAAAAATTAATTGTTAAATAAACAATTGATAACAACTTTTTTTTACCACTTCGTATTTTTTTTTAAATTCTATGGAGCTTTCCGCGTAATTTGAAAAAAAAAATATATTGTATCTAATTTTTTGCCAAAGTTATGAATTTTTGAAAAAAATGGGAGTCTAATTTGTTATTGTTAATAAAAAATCGAATTTTGCATTATGAGATTCGCGCTTTGGCACAAAAATCTAACTCCCCCTACGCAATCCACATGCCAAATTAAAAAAATATCTGAGAGTTGACTGATCCGGTTGACGCGGAATAGCCCTAATAGGTTTTTTTAAATTTTTTTCTCAATTCTTGAACTACAATAACACAATAGTAGCTGTTTCGGAGAGAAGCAATAGCCCGTTTTTTGTACATCACGTCATCGGCGGACGAGAATTCAACACCTAAAAAATAATCATTATGTGACTCTGACACAGAATCAAGTTTCTCTTTTACCTGAGGATGACTCTTACGAATCCCGATGTTTTGGGATGGCAATTGTTTTTACAGTTTCAGTCTATGGTCATTTATCGACGACCAGTGGAGCCAGGCAGCCGACGATCTTACCTTCAATAGTATTTTTAGAGGCATGCCCGTAAAGTAGGTGCTTTTAGGGCTGGGACGAAGATTTCCGTACGCGCCAGAACGAGTTAAACGGCTCGCACCTTCAGTTCGTATTGAAATCATCGTACGAGTCAAAAACATTTCACGGACGGGCCACGTACAGTATTTTCTTCTAAATTGTACAGTGAAATTAATAGAGATAAATACCGATTACTTTTGCCACAGCAGATTTTTTATTTTAACGGACTGTAATCGAATTCCTTTGTAAACTTGTCCGGTAAATTCAGCAGTATGTTCAGTGAATTTCAAATACAGTATAACAAATGCCTACCGAATTTTATACAATACTACATAATTTAATGAACTCGAAAAATGCTTTTCGTTCTTCCAACCAAGTTGAGAAGAGTGAAGAGATATGAAATTTGATTGCAAAAAAAAAAAAAATGCTGAAATATTCTGTTAGGACTAACAAACTTTTTATTCGGCCACACTTTCGCGTGGGAAATGTATTGTGAGGGGCATAGTTGATTAAGCGTGCGGGAGTGCACTCTCTCGAAACGAATTCTGCGAATTTGTGGTGCATTGAAAGAAATGTAATTTGTTATAGTAACTAGAAGAAATCAGTAAAACGGGTATCGTTAAAAAAAAACTGTTTGAATATTGTTGGAATTACGAAGAACGAGGTACGCGTAATCATTTTGCGCTATTGTCGATCCTTTTTTTGGTAATTGCAACGCAAAATCAATTTGTTCGGTTCACTGTACTTTTTTAGTTGAACAAGGCTTTAGAGTTAATTTATTGTTGCACAAAGCATTAAATTTTGACAACAGTTACAAGAAAATGTAGTAACAGTGATCGTAATGAACAAGAATAGTAAGGGATACTAGACTTTCTGGTAACAGCTAGAAAAGTAGTTTTCATTTTCTACCTAGAACTATAATATTTTTCGATTGGGGTAAAAAATGAAAACAGTTAAGAACTGAACGGTAATCGGAGCTAAAAATTTCTCTCAGTGTGGTAAGTGACTGACCCTTACCAAATTTTAGCCTGCCAGCTCCATTTGGCTCGAAATCAGCGCATAAAACGTGATTTTCAGTTTTTTCACGATGACTCCGATATTGCTACTCAGAAGATTTGAAATAAAAACACAGACCCAGCAGCCATGTGTACATATCGAGAATTTCATTTGGATTTTCCTTTAAGAAATTCCACCTTCTAAAAATTTTTGAACATTCAGATCGCTGGTTTCCGATGGATTTTAGAAAGGCATCAGTTTCTTCTTTTTACCGTATAAATATTTGCTGTGATGTGATCTTCCGTAATTTTTTTCGATTTTTCGCAATGGTGTGTCAGTAGTAAAAAAAATTGGTAACTGTCATTTTTCAGTATTTTATTGGCATGACCGCAAGATAAGGGTATAGTCGAACGAGTGGGTTGAACGTGCACTTACACGTAATGATTTGCGTACTGCGTTACGTTCTGGAATAAAAAATAAGCTGGAATTAAAAAAAAAGCGTTTAACAAATATGCAATAACAAACTAGATTGTAAAGAACAAACGCTCATTATACCATTCTTATTTTCTCGTTGCTACCTACATTAAAACATCGAATCAGAACTAGAATATCAAGAAAAGATTGTTCTACACGTCGGATGAGTTTCAGAACATGGCATTGAAAATTCACTGAATTTATGACAGCAATTAAACAACACGCTCGATGTCTGTGCCTAGCGGCAATTCACAAGTAAGCTAACAATGCTTTGTGATTTTCGTATATGTCTAATTTGAGGGCAATACGATGGACAACTTTTGTGGGAACCGTTTTCCTCTAAAATGAGCAAAAAAAAAACCACGCCGAATTACGCAATTTTGAAATATCTAGAAAATATTGTCGGCATGTCTGGAATCATTTTTTAGGGCAAACTTACAGATCTTGTTACTTGGCATCTAATTAACCAGTCAAAGAATTGCCGAGCCTCAGTTCCTTGTCGAATGAAGTCATGTACGTTCCGACTGGACTACTCGAATGATGCGGACCGATCTAACGAGTTCGGTGCCTTATTTTATGGCATTATTTATACCCTGGAGCCCCGGCTAATCAAGGGCCGGACCAACGACATTCTATCGTGCTTAGGATAAAATTATTTAGATTTGATAAAACCACCGTGAGAAAAACGAAAAACAAAAAACAGATAAATACTATACAAAATCGTTGAAATAATAATTTCACATCACTGAGTTTGTGTGAATTTTTCTTACGATACGAAAGCTCACGTTCACGAAGTAGCTTGAAAAATTAACAAAGGACAGTTGAATTGGGCTGATAAATTATTTAATGAAAATCAGCCTTTCTTTCATGTGACGATTGTCACATCAATTCAACTGATGAAATGTAAAATGGTCAGGCTCGTAGAGTCTGTAATTTGGTGGGTATACGGAATACCTGCTATACGTACGTAATCCTCGCATACTTAATCATTGCATCTAAATAAGAAATCAATCGTCACCCGAAGTTTAGCTGATTTGTCGTTCGTATCGATACGGTGATTTCATAAGATCTTTTATCGACAGTCAACAATCCACGAATAAGGTCAGGCAAGGTATAAGTCAAGGGGGAAATAACTTAACATTTGATTGCCACATTAATTCCGCAGGTTGAAATAAATCAGAATAATTCATTTGATGCAACATAATTCTGTTATTTTAGATTAATTCAACTAAATTTAACTTTATTCAAGTGAATTCTTTTAATTCAATTAATTCAGTACTTTTACCATCAATTCTCGATAATACACTTTGATTCTAGTGAATATCTGAATAATTTCAATTAATTCCTTTTTGTTTCTTCTGTTAGTTCAAATCAATTCATTCAATTCGATTGAATTAGTTTTTTTCGCAAGAATTCTCGATAACTTACCCCAAATTCACGTCAATACCTAAAAATTTCGTCAATTTTTTACCGATTTTTCTGTGAATCTAAATTAAATAATTCAATTCAACTTAATTTCTTCATTTCGGAATATTTTTGGTCTCGTCAACTTAATTTCTCCTTATCCCTCACGCTAGTTCAAGTTTATTTCAAGTTTCCCATAATATCACTATTATTGCGATACATTCCGTACTACAATATGCAGTTACTATTAATATTCTTATCATTGTAGTTACTATGATTACTATGATAGAGACATGGGGAGACCCGAGATTTTTCGCGTCTCTGGAAATTTCGAAAAAAGAGCTCGTGAATAAACGGGCACAATTATTGCACGCTGAAAAGATCATTCCGGCACAAATCGAAATTAGTTGAATTTAATTCTCTGTTAATCCCGATCAGTTCCAGAAATCGACTATTAAGTCTCCGTTAATTCCGTTAATTTTCATTAATTCAGGTGATTCTCTGTTGGTTCAGGTGACTCCCATGAATTCAAGTAATTCTCATGGATTCAAGTAATTCTCATTTATTCAAGTGAACTATGAAATAATTCATAGACTATTGACACGTTAATCCGACAAGTTACTTCTCCCTCCGTATAAGTCTACGTCTGGTCGTTCGCGTAGTCACTAATAGGTAGGATAATTCTTGCACAAAGATGGAACGAGTTACTTTGAATACGCTCAAGCGGCCTGAAGTTGTTGAATATTTGCTTGTCTGTTGTCATTATTGTATTATCGTACCGTTAAAGGAATCTTCTTTCTACGCTGATTGTTAGGGATGTACCTTACGTGTAACGCATGCTTGATTGCATAAAGTCAGAATTTAGAATTCCGAATTCCAAATTCGCTTCCGAAGGTTCGTTGAAGTAAATTATAATTCCAGGTACAATGAAATAATAATCAATGTAGAATTTTGAATGTATAAGAGGTAAAAATGACTACGAAACGTTCCAATAAGGTTATGTCTATGGTCAACGTTAAAGTATTCGCCTTTATTCGTATTTTTCGCCAGAATATCCCGGTTTTGATACAAGAATATCAATAAATTATCATTTTCCGATAATAAGTTATTACCGGAATGGTCGGTTAATGATTATTCACAGCTGATTCATTGGATTTGGATGGTGAAATTTATCGAGTACCAACCGATCGAGCGAGCTATAATTTTACACCAGATTAACCGGCCAAATCGCTTAACCACATTAACCAGCCAAATCTGTTGATCAAATCAACCGGCTCAGTCGGTTAACGGGTTGAACCGAGAGCACATTATCCAGGTCCACTAATTCAACCGGTTAAATCGACCAAATTGTGCAACAATGATCTCGATAATTTCAACATGTGTTGCTACTCTGGATCCGCATTACTAATAAATCGGATGTGTAGATTAATTTAAAACTAGTGAAAAATTTTTCTTGCAAGTATCCCAGAAATAAACAGGAAGCATTATTTTGACGATTTTGAGCCGGCTTGATTGGGTGAGTAATTATGGAAGATGTGACGAGCGCGTCAATTCGTTGACAGTGATATTCACGTGCCTCCGTTATCACGGTACGACGATTCGGCGTATCTTATAACATGGAATCTTAAATTTTCCGATTCATTTTGTGATTTATCCTGATTTTCATTCGTAGATGTGTGTTTCGTAGCATTGTCAAGCTGAGGATGCGCTTCTGTTTGCACAAACAAGTGTGCGCCCATGGATGTGCGGCCGGCAGCGTGTGCCGCGGCAACAATACCGAGGTCAGCGCCCGAGAAGCGGTACAGCAGCGACAGAGGGGAGGTGCCGATATTTAATTCGTAAACGAATAATAATAATTCACCCAGCGAACAAAACAGCAATTTCCGTGGCGGCAAATCTAGATGAAATGGTGCACTCTGATTGGCCTAGCGCTATCGCTTGTAATTCAAAAATTATGTGTCGGACGAGCTTCCGGAAAAGAAATTCTCGGTTGGATGTTAACGAGGTATCATGCTGGCTAGTCCGTGGGAGGCAATTTAGGGACACCCTGTATATAATTATTTTTTGAAACCCTTTGCACTAGTAAAATAGCTTTGAACATAAAATTATTTCATTATTGTCAGTAGAGTTGTGTGTAACAACCGATGTACAATTTCAGAATGATTCCGATATGTCGAGGAATAGTCATGCAAGGTCGTAGCGATGCTTCAAAAAACAAGACCACAACGATTCGTACCCGTTTTGTTTCAATCGTATTTTTCGAACATATTTCAAAATATCTACAATTAGTGAATGGCGATATTTATGAAATCATTTTGAAAATACTTCGTGCTGTGTAAAACTAATATTGCGCGATATCTTCTAATGTATATGGGACATTCTTTTAGAACCGAACACCTTTGTGACCGGCACATTATTGATTTAGCTGAAATTTTTTTTGACGGGTTCTATATCGAAAAAATAAGGATACGTATTCTAGGATTTTTTATTTCACATATTTCGTAAAATAGAGCCGATTGAAAATTTGATAATTTGGTGTTTTTTGGCTTGGAAGACTCACTTTCAAAAATTCATCACGCCGGTTCCATTTGAGCTGCAAAGTATGTTTTTTTCATCTCAAAGCTAATAAAATTAACTTTATGACAACAATTCTTTCATTAACGATTTTTCCGATGTTTATACTTTTATAAACAATTAATATGTTTCAATCGATTTTTAACAATTGCCTTCACCTCGTAGCGAGTTCTCAGGACGAACATCGTATTCTACGTCAAATTATCTATGAATAACACATTTTTATTTGATGGAGAAATTATTATTACTGTAGGAAAAAATTAATTTATCCAACGCGGCACGTCACATCGGCGCGCGAGTCCATTGCACGCCTCATCATCTTGCCTCGTATCGATTCCCTCTGTCATATAAATGATTACTCTATATTTTTAATTGAATAATATTCTTTATTAGCATATAAGACTTTATAAAATATTTAACAAAAAAAATAATAAAATAAAAAATATTATTGTGGCAAATGAAAAATTGATTTACCAAGATTTTAATACATTATTATTAGTTAATAAACACCTCGTTCCGCGTTACGTCTCACAATATTTACATTCACTTTTAATACGTATAGTATTTGTCGTTTCAAAATTTGTACAACCGTTTTTTTTTGACACAATGAGAATTGCTTTCCTTCCAAATCTTCAGGAGAGGTTGGAATTATACAAATTTTCAAGAATAAATCCAAATATTCTACGACGTACTGCAGGATGAGGTACTTATTAACTAAAAATAATTTATTGAAATCTCAATAAATTGATTTTTTATTTGACACAATAATATTTTGTATTTGATAATTTTTTTCTGACATTTTTTACAAAGTCTTATTTGCTATTAAATATTATTATTCAATTGAGAATATACAGTCATCATCTATATTACAGATGAAAACGACACGAGGCAAGATAATGAGGCGTGCAATGGAACCCGCGCGCCGATGTGACGTGCCGCGCTGGATAAATTAATTTTTTCCTACAGTAATAATAATTTCTCCATCAAATAAAAATGTATTATTGATAGATAATTTGACGTAGAATACGATATTTGTGCTGAGAACTCGCTACGAGGTGAAGGCAATTGTTAAAAATCGATTTAATCATATCAATTATTTATAACAACAGAAATTTCGGAATAATTGTGAATCAAAGAATTGTTGTATTAAAATTCATTTTATTAGCTTCGGGTTGAAAAAACGAACTTTTCAGCTCAAATAGAACCGGCGTTATGAGTTTTTGAAAATGAGTCTCCATGACAAAAAGCACCAAATTATCAAAGTTTCGATCCCCTCTATGTTACGAAATATGTAAAATAAAAAAACCCTCGAATACGTATCCCAATTTTTTCGGTATAGAACCCGTGAAAAAATTTTAAGCTGCATCAAAATTGTGTCGGTCGATTTTTATCTAAATCTGGCTGATTCGTCAAAGAATGTCCCATATTCACGGGTGTTTCACGGAACACGAAATTGAATTTGCTATATTCACCGTAAAACTATCAAAATAATCAGTTCGGTCGTGATGCAGTTGCTACACGCATGACGTCATCATTTGCATGCAAAATTCGACTTGGTCCTGTTGGTATGGTTACCGACTCAGATTCAGGCCTCTTACCGACCGCGTTTTGTCTAATATTGTGTTGCGCTAGTCCCCGGTGGAGAGTACCACCTTCGAATGATTTGGAACCGAAGAAAAATACGCAGAGGAAAAAAAATATTCATTTGGATGTATTCAAATAAATATTAATTAATTCAACGAATTTTTTTTCTCAGTGTAGATGAATAAAATTAAAAAATTATAGATTAACATTTGAAAAATAGGGTACGATTCATCCACGCACTACTCTGAGCCTTGCATACCACTGGTAAAGATACGACGTTTTTAAAGTACCTGGGCTTCCGGTATTTACCGATTACTAGTGCACGGATTTTATGCGTCCCAATTCGTTCGAGCAAAACATAACGGTTACTCGCTCTTTGTTAATTTTTCGCCCCGGAGCATCGTTTTCATTCCCTGCAGCGAAAGTTTTACGCGGTAAAGAACGCCAATTCCACCCAGTTTCGTCTGCGTTGTAGACATTTTCAAGAGCATATCCATTTGTAGCTATGTATTCTCCAAATTTTCCCTTAAAATCATTTGCGGCTTCAGTATCGGCGGATAATTTCTCTCCTTCAATGCAAAGTTGTGGAATACCTTGCCGCTGTTTGAGTTTGGCCAACCATCCAAGGCCGGCCTTTACAAACAAAGAACCGTGAAAATATTTTACCAACTATTCGCAAAATTTATCCCAGAGTACTGCACGGAGAAAAATAAACCGTAGAGGTTACTTCTGCGCAGTAATGGTTACTGCGTCACCGTAATGGTTACAGTGAACGCAAAAATCGTTCAGGCCCAAACAGTAACTATTACGGTGACGCAGTCACCATTACTGCGTAGAAGTAACCTCTACGGTTTATTTTTCTCCGTGTTATTATCAGAGTTCAAAATATTGCAAATGTATAATACCCAAACTATTTTTTCCATTTTATGTATAAAGAAACCGTCAACTACTTAATATGTACATTACAATCATGACAAATATGTATAAGCATTTTTTTAAATGCATTCGGTAATATGTAATTTTACAATTGAAAACTTGCGAAATAAAAAAAAATCACCGTAACCGACTGTTAAAAAAAAAAAACATTTCATTCGCTTTCATTAAATACTTTAAAAAGACAAAATTAAAATCTGCCATGCAGTACATAAACTAAAAAAAAATAAACATTTTTAACAGCCGCAAGTTAAAAAAAAACACCTTGAATGCTTAATAAGAATTTGTTTGTCTTGCATTACATACATTGTATTTGTATTATGACATACATACATTAACGGTCGTAATTATCCTTTTAGGCCCAAAGAACACATTGTTAAAAAACAAATTGTTTTATCAATAAGGATGATACATCCTATATCCCATTGTCGATGAACAATTGACATTGATAGAAAAAAATTAGATTAAATATACATACCTTGAATGTCTTCGGGCCACTCAACTTTTCATTGCATATTAAAATTTTTTCACGAAATATAGGACCACTTAGGTTCTCCAAATTTACGTTTCTGTTGAAACCATGAATAAAGAGCTTTTTCGAGATCAGGAAAACTTGTCGTTTTCAACGATTTTTCTTTCTTCATCACCTTCGAGATCTCGCTTAGAGTGAGAGTTAGTTGACAAATTCTTTGAAGAACATTATTCATTATTTTGCTTTCGATTTGAGATGGAATGTTTTTGTCAGACTTACTGTCAAATGTCGGGGATAAATATTTTAGCTCCAATATTACGAAAAGAAAGTTTGAATCATGAAATATGTCACCTAGTGGAAGAAAAACTGGTAAAAGGTACTGCAGTTACAGTTTATAATTCTGGTCAGAAGTTTGAATTTTATTAACATAAATAATCGGTTTAACATTTGTGAAGTAGTAATCCAAAGAAGGCAAAGAAAAAATTGTGCCAGTATTGACTGAGCTAGAATTGTATGACAGGATCTTTGAAGCGATTACACAACTTGGTTGACGTGCCGAGAGTTTGCTGTACAATGTCACCAGTAACACTGTCGAAAACTACAATGCTATCGTCAGCAAGTTCATCGGAGGCAAGCGTATTCATTGCCGAAGAGGAAATTCTTACAGTGCTCGATGCGCTGGGGCTGTTGTGCAATTCAACACCCCAGAGTCGTACTCAAAGTTGAGTGCTGCGATGGAAAAGAATCCGAATACCAAATTTCAACTACTAACAATTTTTTTAATTATTCCAGTTATGATATAAATTGAAGTAACGTAATAAATCTAAAAAACCTTAGATTATAGTTTATTTGCATACATTATATGTTACGACTACAAAATGTTATACGCTACGTAATTTCACACTATAGCGCATAACAGCCGTGCTTCCTCGAAAGCGTTATGAAGATTTGTTTTAAATTTCTAGACAAGGTACCTTCAACTTCAGAAGACTCTGCTGTACCAGGTATAGACTAAACATGATTGAGATCTGCAGCTTTTTCGCTTGATGGCTTGAACACAGCTTAGAAGTTCAAAAGGCACAAAATGAATTCAGCAAGGGCTCCATGAAAGCACTGAGTTGAAAATGTACAAAATTGTACGAAGCGAATACAGTAAGACAACCTTGAGGGAGTCAGAATGTGTATGGTAACAGCTCAAAAATGGTGTGATGTGTGTGATGTGGTGTGATGTGGGAAGACTACAACCCTAAAGGTGATACTCTGCAGATGTGGAAATGCGATGCAGATGATATGGAGTGAGTGTACAGATCTTCGTGATCATTTTGGTTGATGAGTAGACATAGCTCAACATACCACATAACTTGCACATGATTTTCTGAATTTCATTGATCAGCATTGTTCAGTATGATTATTAGAGTGATCCTGAAAAAGGTCATTTTTGTATTTGAACCGGTGCAGCACCTTCTAGATCTAGAACTAGAAAGGGTGCCTGTGAGCATAAATTCATTTTAAGTTTCGAATTTGCGTAGGAACCGCTAATAATCACTAACGATGAAAAATCTATGTGAAAAATGACCTATTACACCAGTTACTTGAACAGTATTTCTATTCAAACGGGGAAATGAGGAAAAAGCATAGCTTTGTACATTGACACTCCTGAAACAATTCAAACCTTGACAGAAAAATTCTTTGCATATTGAAGATAAAAAAAAAGACGAATCATTTATAATTTATTCACAGATCAATCAGTCATTATTCCCAATTCGCACTCATTATTCATTTATTCTATTATAGAATCTTGGTGATCGGTCAATTAAGTAAACGTATTTTTAGTTAACGTTTCGACCCGGATATGGGCCCTCTTCAGAACGAATTATTTATTTAACTGTCAAGAACAATAAAAATTTTTTTATAAATAATAATACTAGAAGTAATCAGACATTAAATATTGTAGATGTAATACTCTTAGGGCTATTATATATTATTGGTTAGTAAGAACATTTTGATTAATTGAAAAAAGAATGGCTTTAAGTGTTATTTACCTTTTTTTATAAGTAAGTGGACTAAGATGTAGTCGAATTCACAATTTACAATTAGTGGAGACAATGTTCTTTGAGTGACGGTAGTCAATGTCAATCTTCTAGTTATTTTACATGGAGGAGTTAATAGTTGGAAGTCATTAATTAAAATTCATTTATTGAAGTTGGCGATCGACCATTGTCGTCGAGTGTTTTTTTTTTATCTCCAATATTCACAGAATTTTTCTCATTTTTTTTTCGAGCTGATCTGGAGATCTTTTCCACATAATCTTTCTAAGGACCACTCTCATGATGCATAATATTTTTGTTGAACTATTTTTGAAAACATTTGTTGCAAATTTTTGTAACTAATGTAAGTGGAATAAAAAAAATTGACAAGTAATTATCCTGCATACTAACATAAATGCGTACTTCTATTCTATTCAAAAATATTGATGGATCTATTTGGTAATCCTATTCTTTTCAAAGACCATTATAAGGCTACGATATTATAATAACGACATATCTCTGTGTAAGCAAATATTACTATGAATGCATGGTCAACAAGTTTGTTATTGACATATTCTTTTAAATTGATCATGCTGTTACGTGCGTTGATTAGATGTGAAGTAGTTTTCTGTTCCGGAATACAACATAGATATAAAAGGAAAAAACTGCATATTGTTACAAGTGAATCAGTCTTTGATACCAAAGAATTAATGTTATGCACATGTTGTCCTCAAAAAAAGTTTTAGAAATTTCGGACCCCGAAGACACCATAAATGTTTTTGTATATATGTACGCTCCTGACCGAGGAAGTTCCTACGTTGACCACCAGTCAACTCTGCCGTCGACTACAAAGATAGTGGCCACGGTGGTTCACTCTTAAGTCAAGAGTTATATAATTTAACAGCCATGTTTAACAGCAGATGTACATTTGGGGACAATAGATCTGAGATGGCTAAGTTTTTACACTAGGCAGTTATGTTGGTAACACAGAGAAACCTACAGTGCCATAGTGGGCTGAGCGCGAAACAAACTCAATCTCAATGAACATAATATAACCCATGACCGTGTCAATCCAACAAGCACGGTCGTATACACAGGTCTGGGCACTCCGGCTGTGAAACCGTGCTCGAAAATGAAGCCAATGTTGTGAATTTTCGCCGTTAGCGCTAGTGAGGGTGAGGCCTACTTAGTACGCATGCGCGGCAACTGTCTCTTTAGTTACAATCCGTTAACCTCTTTCCTCTAATATTCCTCTCTTTGTTGCACATCGGCCTCGGAGATTGCAGCGCTCCGGTCTTTGGTGTAGAAATTGAGAAACACAGGCTTCAAGATGGACACGCTGCGTTATATAGGAAGTCTATAAGACCGTGCCAACAAGTCATCATCCCCGCGGTATTCTAAGGTTAGATTCGACGGTCATGGGTTATTTTATGTTTATTGAGATTGAGTTTGTTTCGCGCTCGGCCCACTATGGCGCTGTAGGTTTTTCTGTGGTGCCAACATAACTGTCTAGTGTAAAAAATGAGCCGTCTCAGATTCATTGTTCCCAAGTGTACAGTTGCCCAAGTGAGTGGGGGAAGAAATGTGTTTGCCAAGCATCTACTACTATCTGAAATAACTGTGACGATGTCGAGTAATTTTTATTCACTCAATGTTAAAATACAGACGGTGATTTCATACCATTATTTAATTAATTTTCCAATTACACGTGAGTATTCTTTCTTGTCTTATGTTGTAGATAAACGTTGAGATCTTACTTTTGTGTACTTATTGTTAGTGGTGTACTTTTCAACAGCAACGATGTTTTTACCGCTTATACAAAATTAGTACTACAAGCAAGCTGTGATTTTTTACAATGATTCGGTTTTTCTTGAAGGCTCTTCGTGCAGTTGTCATCTTTTACTATATAGCAGATCTTCTGTAGAATTTCATTTTTGCTGAACGGTTTGCATAAAAAAAGTAGGTGAGGTTTTTACGTCAATTTGGGAAATGCTCGAGGGTGATAAATTTCATTATTGCTATCGATTTTTTAGTACAAAAATATAACCTTGAAAACCTTAAAAAAATCGATGAATTTATAATCACTGGTTTCTAGCTTACAAAAATTGAAAACTACTTATTAGATATTAGAATTCATTTTTAAAAATTGCACATGAAAATGTTCAGATTTCGACAAAATTCTGATGGAACGGATTCCGCAAAATCCTTATGGAAACGGCTAGAGTTTTAGTATGTTATAGTACACATCCTCCCGAACAAAAGTTTTCGTGGACACAAGTCTCAAAAATCAGTAGATTCCGAGATATAGGCTCCAGAAAGGGGGTGTATGGATTTCTTGATATCTATGGATTGCGTGCTTTATATGAATTACAAAGCTTCAAGGGGGACTTGAAATCAAATATATCACTCAAAAACTGCACAACCGATTCGTAGCGACTCCGCTCATGCGTGAAAAAGAGAACAAGTCGATTATTGCAAGAGTCGGAGGGTCTCGTTCTTTACGCGAAATCTGACGTTGCACCTCCTTCCAGTAAACCAGCGAGTTCATGGATGAAACCAATGCATTGATGGAATCAATGACAGCTTCCTGCTTATGTAGAGTATCGACCGTGCAGTTCTTTGAATGAGTTGATACCCTCTCTGTATCGTAACCTACCGACGTGCAATTACCACGAGAGAGCACACATGTTTATACCATAGCCTTTAAGATCCATATCGATCTAGATTCAGTTAACATTTTGGTGTGCAATGATCTCGCATCGACAATCTGCATACAACATACCATTCGTTATTTCGCAAACGAACTTACATTCATGTAATGCCACGCAGTATATATATTATCTTAATTTCTTGACTTTATATCTTCAATTCCAACTCCCACATAGATCATGTGGGTGTACAACCGAAATTCACGGAACTCAGGCTCATAAGCCTTCACTGACCAAACGCAAAGAACGTGAGAAAAGAAAAGATGAGCTGTTCACGAAGTATCATTTTCAGAATTCAAATATGTACTCTTGCAACTATCTTGTCAGCACTGCACCAATTGGCCTTTTCAAGATCAATCGTCTTGCATTGACGTAGGTAAAGACCAATCAGGAGTCTCTTCCAGACCTTCCACTATTGAAGACCCTTTTCGAACTAGACGGAGGCAACAGAGATTCACTTTAGACATCAGAAAGAGAATAGAACTAAATTAATTGCAGAATCAATTTAGACTTCAAACCATTCAGAATACTTCGGAATTTAGAATGTTATAGATCATTCTGAATCGTAGAACACTCATATTCAGAACATTCGAACTTCAGTATAACTAAATAAGTGAATAACAACATTGTAAAACCAAATCTCGGGAAATCTATTTAAAGAACATCTCATTGTTAATAAATGTGTATTTTAAATTGAAGTGTTGTCTAAAACGAATTATTTCAATCACGCATAGCGATAGTTGGCACGACCCACAACATAGTTCCAGATCGAGAGAAGCTGCACGGGAAATCATAACGAGACCTAAACACCACAAGGTTTGTAAATCGAACTCAAGTCGAAAATCCCGCAGTAAAGAAAAGATTTCTCGCGACGTTCTTCCCTAAACGTAATAGCGGTGACAAATGCTATTTATATTCGCGATAATGGCGGTGCCGAATGCGACTTGTATTGAAGATGGCGGTGTTAACATATGTGAATTGCATTCAAAATGGAGGTGGTGACGCATGCAATTCGTATGTATCAATTTATTAGTAAAAACTTTCATTTGAATAAACAACAAGTTGCCAAAAACAGGGAAATTCCATTTCCAATGGTCCTCCATGATGCAAATCCTGCAAATCATACCTACAAGTTTTTCTAGCTGCAATTGCTATTGTGATTTTTTTCAGTTTTTTAGGGACTTACAGTCTTCGGAGTCTTCTTTTATAGAGTGCAAAAAGACCTCAGATGTGAGAGAGTTCATTTTTTAGGGTGGTTATTCAGATCGAGTTTAGCATTGAGTATTTATATAGTTCCAAGATTAGGTATGCACTTCAATAACAGATTCCGCGTCTTGACCCGTATAGCATCAGTATGAACATGAAAGAAATAGCTTGCACTGTGATGTTTGTGAGAAATTTTAAAATCGAGAAATGTACATTTTCATTTTGGTTTTCGAGAGCTGATCGTGACATTTTCGTGATAGAAAATAAGTTCTTCTGCAGGGTTATGCGAGTACTGAAAAAATGCTTGGTGAAAATAAGAAATGTGTTATCAATTATATCCTGTGTGGCACAAAATACATAATACCCCATACCTTATGTGGCACCCGGATCGGCAGTACCGACTGTCACCGCAAGGGAGCACGTCAGTGCTCAAGGCGGTGGCGACAACCAGCAGCAGCGGAGTCGGCGGAAACAGACGTTGACCGCAAAAACGGATCCCATCGACGCCATTATATATACACAGGCTACAGCTGTAGCATGCCGTTAAAGTTTATACTAAAAGAGATCATTGGGTTGTAATAGTTTTAGGACATTGAATGAATATATAATATTTATACGTAACTAGGTATTAGTCGTTTGTGTGTGAGAAACCCCGCTAAACATCGATTCCTACACTTATATATACCACTACTATCATATCGTTACTATATCGTTTGATCCTATTTAGTAATTAGTTATACTGTAGGATTAATTTCGGCAACGATTAGATTTCAAAATCGTATGAAAACTAATGTTTTTGTTATGGTCTATTGAAAAGATCTTATTTTTCGGTTTTGATAATTTTATTTTTTTTATATCGATCTGCTCTTTACCAGATATGGAAAAATAATAAGAGTTCATTGTAATTTTGATAATTTAACGTTTTTTTTGCAATTGTTCATTAGCTTATCTGCTAAAGGCTTTCCGTACAATAGTACTGATGGTTTTTCAGTGTTCCAATTCACGTTTCGATTCGTGTGCAGGATCGGCCGCTCGTAAAACGGAGAGATACGTTGCAGATGTCTTCAAGATCTATACAAAAGGAAACGACCGTAAATTAATACGTTCAAAAGTTATTGTTTATTGCGTGTATGCAAGTAAATTCTATATCGCTGCTTACGTGTGTTCGGCATTAATCAGTGAACCTGTGAGTCTTAAAATACCTTAATATTTCATTCAATTAAGTACTTAAATAATTATAATCAGAAGTATTTTCCAGGCACGTCATTTATATTTCACAATTATTTCGACAAATTCAAACGAAATTATACTGTTCATGATGTACAGGAAGATAGAATTATAAGCTATAGAAAAAAAGGAAAACAGTTCCTACCTCGCTCCGCTTTTTGGTTCAGTCTAACAGTATGGGAGCCCACCATCGGAAAGTCCACATCATCAAACATCCGGTTAATTCATGCTGTATTTAAAAGGATACATACTAAACAATATTGACCCGTCGGTCTACCTAAGCATATCCTGGCGGGATATCCTTAATGGAGGTAATTTACTTGGCATAAACAGGTATGTCACATACTTCACGAAACATCCAGCTAAAATTTGTACAGAAATATCAGTTATTTGAAACTATCTTGGTCTGCCTTGCTTCGCCTTGGCGGAAGTGCTCGACTGACCACGCTAAAGGGGTGTATTTTCAGTATCTCACCTACATTATCGAACATCCGATTTTTTAATTTTATTTTCAAGTCCTAACCGTTTTGTATACACATATCTTGGTCTGCTTAAATAAAACTTGGCACAAATGCGTGGCAGACCAGATTTATAGGACTAATTGCCTTATAAAGAATTTCCATTGAAATACTGTTCAACGTGCAAAATTAATATGTAATATAAGTGCAATATGATTATGGAATTTGAGTAATGGAAGAATACCATGTTTTGTGTGAAATTTACTACACACAATACTAACAGATTAGCGTAAAATAATAATAGATATCAGAAAATATACAATAATTTATACAATATTAAAATTAAAATTACAGTATTATAAAATATGCAATGTGTACAAAACAACAGAAGATGTAAAGATACAGTATTATGCAATTATAATTTGAAACTAATTTTTCGCACTTGTTCGTTAGTATCGGAATCGTAAATGTCTACCGTAGATTGTGAATCTTCATCTTCGTCTAATTTACCTTCACTGCATTCTTTATCATCTATAATTACATCATCAACACGTGATGGCTCTGTTTTCTAACACAATGGTGTAAGCTTATTATTTGTTAAACATCAAACATGATCTTCTGGCGAAAGAAAAAAATTCGAATGTTCGATGACGTTGGTGAGATACTGAAAATGCACCCTTTTAGGGTGGCCAGCCAAGCATTTCCACCAGGGTAAAGCAAGGAAGACCAAGATAGTTTCAAATAACTGATATTTCTGTATATTCTGTATGAATTTCAGTCGAACTTTCGTGAAGTATGTGACATACTCGTACCTGTTTATGCCAAGTAAATTACCTCCATTAAAGATATCCCGCCAGGATATGCTTAGGCAGACCGATGGTTTAATATTCTTTAGTCTGTATCCTTTCAAATAAAGTATGCCTTAACCGGATCTTTGATGACGTAACTTTCCGAAGATGGACTCCCGTGGAGACACGCCAAAGTTGTCAGTCGCTAATCGACACATCAATATAGAGCGAACCTGATGTTCTCTTGTACCTTACGGTATATATGTATGTACCTACTCACGGTCCGTTATACTAAAGGACAGTTATTCCCGTAAAACGGTAATCTGCATAAAATAAACAATTAGTTGTATTACAATAAAGTGGAACGTGCTTACTACTATATCCTCGCCTTATCCTGAAAACCATCCAAAATACTGGTAATTAGCCGAGAAAATAATCTGAAAATTATTTTTCTATACGCAAACATATACGAAAAAACCGATATTTCCACAAGAACCTGGGATCTTTCTATTATTATACGGATCCTATATGTAGCCGATATGCCGTGAGTTTGGTGAAAGTGCTGATTTCGAATCAGGCGGTCACCACCGGTGCCACATACGCACAACTTTTACGTAAGCCGAGCGTATCGGACACGGTCTTACATACAGGTATTGCAGCGAACTGAAATTTGAGTGGTGGGGGTAGCCGGGTTATTGTCCAAATTTTTTTTGCCACTACTGGCCACTACGCGGCGCTGTCAGTTATTCATAGACATATGAGTGACATTACAACGTAAGGTTCCCAATAAACACACACCAGTATAAATTTCGTATATGAAACGTCGAAGTCGTTTAATAATGGTATAAGTATAAAATTCAACCGTATCACATATACTGTAATATTTCGGATGGATATTATTCGTATGATTACTCTGTTTATTATGCGTATTTCATTATACAGAAGTTTAAAATACGTATTATTATAGCAAAAGCAACGTATAGTATATTTGTTCATTATTCGTACGAAAATCGTTTAAAACTTATATGTTTAACGATGTTGGTACTCCATCTTTCAACGTTTTATCAGAATCGTTTCATTTGAATTTACAAATTACGAGCTATTAACGTTCACGAAATTCGTTTATGATTTTGGTAATCACAACATATAATATTCATTCATGACACAACTGCCAGCAACTTTAATTAGACGTTTATCATACTTCCTATTCACCATTGCACAGCAGTATATTGATTGTTTTATGAACGTATATCTTCGACTATTATAATGTACGTTTTATTGGTATTTCTGATCTACGCGTGATAGACGTTTATGAAATTCATTTTCAATCTTGGTGTCTACAACATCTATATATATATATATTAGGGTGTGTCGAAAATGAACTTTTTTTTTTTCTTCGCTCCTACCACTCAAAACTTTAGGTTTTGACATTAAAGAGGTCCTCGTTCAAGGAGGGCGCTGTAGCTTGAAGTTTAGAAGTCGCTCAACGAGGATTTAGGTTTCCCATCTAATTAACACGTAAAAAATATTGTTTTTCGTTCAAAATGATGTCAGGCAACCATAAAATTGGCGATGTCTGTATTTCTTGGCTTATTTGAAAGCATGACTCATCCCCTAAACGATGATAGGTCGTTTTTCGACTTACCTTGTTCCAATTTTTTTTTACGCCACTTTTCGACCACAATAGTCACTTTTTCAAGTTTACAAAGTCTCCAAGGTATCAATGAGTCCAAAATGAATTGCTACAAGTATTGATTCTTGATTCGAATATAAATAACCAATTCTAAAAATTGGTAAATTCCGTATCTTCAATTTTATTCAAAAAACCATGTTTATTTTGAGAAATTTTGTATGTTTCACTAATTTTTGGAATTGGTTATTTATATTCGAATCAAGAATCAATACTTGTAGCAATTCATTTTGAACTCATTGATACATTGGAGACTTTGTAAACTTGAAAAAGTGACTATTGTGGTCGAAAAGTGGCGTAAAAAAAATTGGTACAAGGTAAGTCGAAAAACGACCTATCATCGTTTAGGGGATGAGTCATGCTTTCAAATAAGCCAAGAAGCACAGAAATCGCCAATTTTTTGGATGCCTGACATCATTTTGAACGAAAAACAATATTTTTTACGTGTTAATTAGATGGGAAACCTAAATCCTCGTTGAGCGACTTCTAAACTTCAAGCTACAGCGCCCTCCTTGAACGAGGACCTCTTTAATGTCAAAACCTAAAGTTTTGAGTGGTAGGAGCGAAGAAAAAAAAAAGTTCATTTTCGACACACCCTAATATATATATATATATATATATATATATATATATATATATATTGTACATTCATCATACAACTACCAGCAACCCCAATTAAGCGCTTAATTATTGCGGTTTTCCACTATTGCACAGAAATATATTCATCGTTTGATGAACGTATTTTTTCAACGATTATTGTTCACGTTTTACTGCTACTTGTGATCTACGTTCAATAACCGTTTATGAAATTTATTCAATATCGGACTATTTTCAAGATACATTGAATTGTATAATATGTATATTTGATCAAATGGGTTCATACTTGTTTTACTTCAACACGATTGAGGAAAATTCAACGTTGAGTACAATATTCAGATTATGAACGCACTTTTAGTATTCATGTATGCGGAACCGCCTGATGCCAAGCGGTGGCCAAATCAGTTGATTATCTTATAATTAGTTTCCGAAAAATGGACTTTAATTACCCGTTATTTTGATGCCAATATTATGTGGTAACTAAAGCTGAACACTGATCTTGTATTCATTTACCGGTGCATGGAACATAGATATAACCAATAAAAGGAAGAGAATAAAGAAGTGTCCGAAACGTGAATAATTTCGTACCAAGAATAATAATTTATTGTACATTTTTATAATTATTTCACAATATTGGTTATCATATTATAATATATTAAATCTCATTATTTGGCACGAATTACGTCAAGACTTCAATATCTTGTATGAGTACTTGCTAAAACAAGCGTTCATCATATCCTGTCGCATTTTTAACGTCGTTTGTACGTTTATTTTTCGCGCTATTTTATCGGAGTTCTGTGCGTTATACATTGTGTCACTACTGATATATTATTCTCCTGCTCTGGTGCGTCAGCGTCGGTAACGCTGCAAGCTAGAGTAAGAGCGCAATAATTATATGTAGAGACAGAACTTATCCCATGGACCGCGCATTCATACAGTAAGTGTAAGTATAGCGAGTGGTAAGACAAGGACAGCTCGGAATAACACGGGCATATATGGCAAAGTTGATTCCCTTTTGGGCACGATCTCTCTGTCGCTCTTGCGTCTCCTCTATCTTTGTCTTTGTCTGGGAGCCTATATTCATCCCCACCCTTGCAACTGGCCTCAGGCGCTGGTTATGGCGTTATTCGTCAACCGAATGCGGAGGTGCTCGGATCGATCGGTGATCGTGTAGCAAAAAAGGTGAGAAGCTATTGTTAATCTGCGGCCTAGACGGAAGAAGCAAATTCGTCATTAAATAACGCTGGTAAGTACAACTACATATTTTTCCAAATATGGTGGTATTTTGTCTTAATACATCGAGCATTCTTGGTTGAAAAAATAATGTGTTTTGCAACTCAAATTCTGTCTCTTCTGTATTTTTTTCTTTCCTTTCTTTTCTTTCTTCAAAAGAAACTATGTGTAATGTTCTGCGTCTTTTTCTCTAAACCAAACGATGTACCATAAAAATATGGAATAGTTTATTGTTTATTATATAACGTTCATGAATATTTTTGAACTGTTTTTAAACGTTATTTATATGTGTTAAGTTTACTATGATACGTATATTATAGGTTAATTATATTAGTTCTTGTCGAATTTGAGGAAAACTTCATGTTAATAATCATCCCATGTGATCATGCGGTTATTAGTAACTTTTGCTCTGTATTGTTTGAAATCGGTTTCGTGTTTATTATTTTTTTAGATACCGTTTCAACATATCTATAACATACATATGAACTCGTAGCATCTTCCAAAGTAACAAAGTATAGTAATACAGCCACGTAAATATTTCTGTGCCATCGAAATCACAGAAATATTATTTTGACAATATTTTTTATTTTCTTTTCCCTTCAATTGAAAATAACAATTATTATCCATCAGAAGAAGACGGTCATGTTAGACAATAGAGACAATAGAGAAGATCCGTAGCAATAAAGCTTTTTCACCAGTTAGTGCAACAACTTATATAGAGGTTTATTAAAAATTATGTATTTTGATCCAAAATTCTGTTTTGTGTATATTTTCTTGGATTTGGGCTGAATAAATATTAAAAAGGGATTTGCACCTGAATAATTTTGTAAACACTGGTAAAAATAGTGGTCATCTACCCATCAAACGTATATAATACGCAGGAAATTCGTAACAAGTAATTTTATTCCATTGGATTTGACTTTGATCTTTACCGATAAACGTATAGTATACTCATGATTTACGTTCAGTAGTAGGCGTCATGATATACTATTCGAAAAGTATTAGAATATAAGCAGGACATCGGCCCAGAATTGGTTCAACGTTAAACTACGATCTTGTTTAATTTGTAGTAACAATAAATAGCGATACATAGAACTATAAGTACTATAGAATAATAATATTAGTAACAGTACTATCTAGTCCTGAAATATATCACGATTCCTACTACTGAACGTAAATCATGAGTATACTATGCGTTTATCGGTAAATGTCAGAGTCAAATCCAATAGAATGAAACTACTCATTACCTGCGTATTATATACGTTCGATGGGTAGCTGACCACGTTTTTTATTCGTGTTTACAAAATTGTTCGGCTACAAATGCCTTTTTAATATTTATTTAGCCCAAATCCAAGAAAATATACACGAAACAGCATTTTTGATCAAATTACTTAATTTTCAATAAAATTTTATATAAATTGTTGCGCTAACTCGTGTAAAAGCTTTATTGCTATGAATCTTCTGTATTGACTCACGTACTACGTTCATTAGGTTCATTTAACTTTTAGTTTTCAGAGTGGTGTGCGGATATTTACGACAAATAAGGCAAGCACGTTAAAGCGTACATCATTTCTTGTCTGGTGTGTATTATTATTTAGTTTTATAACATGCCTCATGATTTAAAAGTTCTGAGTAAACGACATTTGCGTCGCAAAACAGCTATAAATACTCGTAAAGTATTACTGAGTATTGCAGGCAATAATTGTGCACTCGAGCACCTTACGAAATCACAATTAAAAGATGCTAGTCATGAACATGTGTCTTGTATCGGAGAATATGTGCACTCTATAGATAGCGATTATGATGTTGATCATATCCATCAAAGTAATGAACAGAATGAAGAAAACTCTAATTCGAACCGCGATAATAAAGATTTCAAAGACATCGAAAGTGACATAGATAGCATCAAAGCTACGTTGTACAGTTCTGAAGATAATTCAAGTTCCGTCAGCGATGAAGTGCATTTAGATGATGAAACGAACTTTGTTGAAAATTTGCGCGACTGGGCATCTTCAAATAACATCACACATAACGCGATCGATCAATTGCTAGCATTATTGAAACCAGCACATCCTATCTTACCCTTAAGTGCTAGGACTCTACTTCACACGTCACGACGTATTGAAACGTTAAATTTAGACAACGGAGAAATGTGTTATTTCGGTTTGGAGAAATGCTTGAGACAAAAACTCGAGTCAGGTCTCAAAAAAGGACTGTCACCTGAACATACGTTGCGAGTTGATTTTAATATTGATGGGATTCCCGTTTATAAAAGTAGCGGAACATCATTTTGGCCAATTTTGGGACGCAGTATTTCAATGATCGATGATAGCCCATTTGTAATTGGTGTTTATTATGGTACGGGTAAACCGATGCCACTATCTTCATATTTACGAGATTTAATTAAAGAAACGTCACGTTTAAGCACCAATGGTTTTGAGTTTAATGGCACCAAATACTTTGTCAGAGTTGGTTTATTCGCGTGTGACGCGCCCGCGAGATCTATGTTGAAAATGTGTTTAGGACATTCGGGTAAGGATGCTTGCGAGAGGTGTAAGATTCGCGCAGTTCATCTCAACCGTAAACTGTGTTATCCATGTGACACCGAATTCCAGAAGCGAAAAGATAGTGATTTTGTTGCACCTAGTGAAAACGATCGTCACGTTAAAGGACGTTCGCCTCTTTTAGATCTTTACGTGGGACTAGTCTCCCAATTTCCTTTAGATCCCATGCATTTAATCTACCTGGGAATTTTGAAGAGGTTGCTCCTTAAATACTGGGTCGAGGGTTCACGTGATTGCAAATTGTCTAAGGATATTTTGTTAGAAATTGAACGTATAATGAAACTATTGGCGCGATATGTTCCGGCAGAGTTTCCTCGAAAGCCCCGTGGATTTTTGGATTTGCATCGATGGAAAGCGACAGAATTTAGATTTTTCTTGTTATATTCCGGCCCTGTTGTAATGCGGGATGTGCTAGATCGAAAAAAGTACAAACATTTTTTATTATTGTCTGCCGCCGTGTATATTCTATCGAATACAGCCTTGTTCTCGCGTTTTCGAAACATCGCGCAAGATATGATCGAAAAATTCGTTACTCAAGGTGCTAAGATATACGGACAAAACTTTGTCGTATATAATGTACATTCGCTGCTGCATGTCATAGACGACGTAGAACGATTTGGCCCATTAGAAGAATACAGTTGCTTTGTGTATGAAAATCATTTGGGCCATTTGAAACGACTTATTCGATCGAAACGCTTGCCGCTGCAGCAGCTGAGTAATCGACTTGAAGAACTAAGTTCTATTCGTAAAACTAATTGTCAGGAAAAATTTATTCCTAAACCCAAATTTATTGGAAATTCTCGTGAATGTCAGGCTCTGGAAACGAAAAAATTCAAAATATCAATAAAAAGGCCGGATAATGTAGTAGCTTGTGGGACAGAAATATTAGTGATCAAATCAATCCTTTTCATTGCCGGAGAATATAGAATTATAGGTACTCCGTTCAAGTACAAGCGAGACCTTTATCAGAAACCTATTAAATCTTCCAAACTAGGGATTTTTTTCGTAAGAAGTTTCAACGTAGCGAAATCTTATCGCGTCGATGATATATTACATAAATTCGTCTGTCTTCCATTTAAAGATGGTTTCGCAGTAACTCCGATACTACACGAAATGAAATAAAATTTTTATTTTTTGTTAAACATCTCAACGAAACGAGCTCTCGACAAAAAACAGATGATGAACCTACGATTCTCGGCAATGTGTACGAGGAAGAGGGATTCGTTCAAGACATGTATAGTATGTCTATGTCTACCTCGCACACATTCCCGAGAATCGTAGGTTCATTATCTCTTTTATATTAAAAGTTTGCTTCAATTGAGATGTTTAGCAAAAAATAACATTATCGTATACCTATTACCATATACCGTATATGCCGAGTCTAATTTACCTAGTAGTCCAATATACCCAACTCTACCATATGTTCATAACATCACTTTTGAGCTGATTTATTATAGTTTTGTACGTCACATTGACGTTCAAGTATTGGTTAGACATGCGTTCCCAAAATCTTCATAATGTTTCATGATCGATTCATCTTTTAACTTATATACTACCTTGCATATTCCTATGTTGATGTCCTAATTAAAAACTTTTAAACTGGCACTTTTTGCTCAGAGTGGAATAAAAGTGCTTGAATTTTGATCAAATATAAATTTATACACCAGACTAGAGAATATGATACATTTAACGATGTTTTTACTCAGTCGTGCTGCAGAACTATGTATGCGGTGATTGAATTCTTGGTTGGCGAAGATAGAGAATGCGCATTGGTACCAGTTCTTTGGCTGGTCGAAAACAACACCCAATGTTACTGGCCACGGACAAAAACTGAAGATCATTTTACAAAACTTGTAAAATCAAAGGCTGCCTATGAAAAAACATGGCCAAAGTTTGCCATTCACAAAGTACTGCATACCGGAGGTGATTATTGGAACGTAGAACTTTTTTTTACAATTGTATACGGATTGAATGTTTCAATCATATTAATTTTCACTTGGATAAGAGTTACGACGATATATTTTGATCATATTGTACATTTGTGATTAATTTTGCTAATCAATGAGCATTCGGTATTGATTGATATTCCTTGATTAACTAACAGATGACTACCACGACACCGAAGCAACGATGGCGCGCCTACTGGAGCTGGGCACGTCCGATGAATCCGGAATAATTCGCAACATCGCTAAAAAATCCACTGTAATACCTCAGCAAGATATTACCAATGACGTGGACGAGAATGAAGCTACGAACAGTGATGATGTCGAACCTGAGCCGCAAAAGAAAAAACGTAAACACAAAACCGACAAGAAGAAGGCTAAAAATCGACACGTTAGTAACAAAAAAAAAAAAACGAAGCGTTCTCGTGAAAGTTCAAGTAGTTTAGGTTACACCTCTTCAGCTGACGAGAATTTGCCACCGTCCGAAGTCGATGAATCGACTTCTAACCGTAATAAGAATACTCGCTACATTAACTCAGCCAAAGGATCTACCAAAAATCAGACACCAAAGAAAAACTTGGCCCACAAGATCGTACAGCACCAGTATAATGATAATTCCCATGAGTCACCGAATCAGTTGTCTGGATATGAAACATCAAATAGAAACATTTCTAGTAGGATCATCAGGTCTACCACGCAATATGACTTATCAAGATCCTTTTCACAACTTGAACCTTCAACCCCGACCACATCACGCGAACAGAATACCTTTGAAGAAAAAACTCTGCAGTATTTAGAACACATTAAATCCTACACTGAACAAAACCATCTGCTACTACGTAAAATCTTCTCAAAACAGAAGGAAGTCAGCATCGACGTAACAAAGAAACCAGCCGAATTCCCAAAACTTCCTCTTAACTCCATGGAAGACTTCTCCAACCTCGAAAATATCCTGAAATCCGAAGAGCATCGAACTTATTTAGTGAGTAGACCTTGCAATCATATTCAAAATATGTATGTCATGACATACGGATAGGTACTAATACCGAGCGTATTCTTCAATGAGGGCCAACCCCCTCCCTAGCGCAAACCAACACAGGCACATGAGGCTCGGCCGGGAGGGGATAGAATGCCAGTGGCCATGTTAGTCTCCACTCGACCGAACTTCACGTACGCGTCATGTGCCTGAGTTGGCTTAGCACTAGGGAGGGGGTTGTCTCTCATTGAAGAATACGCTCGGTATGTGTTGACTGCAAAGGAATAATGAAAATTACTACAGGCATACAGAATTGCGGTTCGTAACGTTTTAACCCTCTCGGACCGTATGTTGCTTCTACGCAACACGCACTTTGAGGCTTCATAAAACTGTATCGGTCGCAAGGTCAGGGTTCTAACTGCATAGTTCCATTAAGCAAGGTCAGATGGCCTTATAGATACTCCTAAACCCTGAGGTAAACTGCTTTCACCCATCGAAATATCAATATGGTGAGAGATTTTCATTCAACATGAAATCGGTCTCGGTCTGATCGAGAGGGTTAACGTTAAAAAATGCTGAAAAAATATTAGGAATCGACAATCTCCAACTAGTCAAAATTGTTATCGATGTTGATAACAGTAAGAATATTTTGAATTCAATTCGACATTCATTCATTTTAGTATTTTGTTGCAGACCGGGAAACTGGCTTCTGTTGGAGGGACAAGCGGTCGCCAATGTGTGTTGGCTATAATGAGGTCACTACTCACAAACGAATTAGCGATGCAATTCAATTGGGCAGGGAGGGACAAAGTCCCATTTCAAAAGACATTGACAATGGAAACTGTTTACGGTAATGAATAATTCATGAAATTTTCGAGAAACAGTTATTACTTGGATTTATCGTGTGAAAACAATATTATTCACACATTATTATTCAAATTATGCAAACTGTTAACTTTTTTCCCAATATATTCGAGATTCATCACAATTTACATTGAAATTATTCCTTATCAGTTATCAATATCGTGATATTGTACCTTCCTTTTGATGTATTTTTTCTCAGAGGCTGTGAAACAAACCTTTCTTGGCAAGAAGGAAATTGGTGATGCAACCGAAACCAGTGTTTCGTGTGCCGTGAAAGACTGGTTAAAACTAGCTCGATCACGGCATACCTATGTACGAAAGAAGGGCTAAGAAACTGTGGTAAACGTCAACTAATTTTAAAAACAGTCATATAAAAGTACAAATCATACAGGCATATAAATATTTCTGATATAAGTGTAATATTCTTAGCGTTTTCTGTTAGTTGTAACTACCGTGAAGACGAAAGTATAGTGTAGGTTGAGCTGTGTCTATGAGCTACAAGATGTACCTTTTTTTTTGATAAATGAGTATTTATAGATATAAGATATTTGTGTAACGTTCTAACAAAGATATAATAAAATCGATTCACATATATAAACTAAATTCGTACGCTTTCTAACTCAACCCAGACTTGTTTCTAGCTAACGTGAAATGATCTTCCTCTATAGCAGTGTACTATATACGCTTTCAATTACACATCCAAGATACGTTATGTATTCAAGTCTAGAGGTCCAATTAAAAACGTTTTTTAACACTGTATAATATTCGTTTAGACATAAATAATGAAAGATTAAAGCGTCATTAACAGAAAACATTTTGTCACGTTAGTTAAACGGACATTGTCAACACATTTTAATAGAAAAAATTTCCTTCATAATTTGAGTTTTAAAACGTACTTGCGAAACGTCTCTTAGTAGTCATCAATATCCAAATATTAGACGATTACCATAAATATTAAAATAACGGATTTTCGATACGTTTTATCAACAAATTGAGATACGATTTATAAATGTTTGGTTTCAAACGTATAAAATTTGCATATGAACAACTATCGTAAGACGTCCACCAAAAACGTTTAATAAACCGAAATCACGGCGGACATTCTTCGCAATAAAATACGTAGGTGCTGCACGTTTATTCTACAGAATAAAACGTTCTTTTTTGACGAATTTCATACGCTTTATATACTGGCATTGTTTATTGGGTTACTGTGTATGAGTATCAAAAAGATTGGTTAGGGCTCCGCCAAAAAATAATAATAAGCTTATGAATAACTCGTAGCGTCGCTCTTGTGGCCATAAGTTGTACTTTTGTTTCGGACGTGAACTGACCACCCCCCACTACGTTCGTTGCAAGACCTGTATGTAAGACCGTAGTAGCGGACAAGTGCTGCGAATGAAAACTTGTGCATATGTGGCGCTGGCGGCTGCGAGCTGCGCGCATTCTTTTCTACGACTAAGGAAGCTTCGACGGCATCTATCCCATTAAATTTGTACTGATGAAAAGCAGCAGATTGAATCAATACCTGCTGCGATTCATCACCCGGGATGTAACCATCATATTCTCGCCAATTTTGTGTAACGTGCAGAACAATACTTTCCCTTATCTGCGCGTGTTTCTCTTGCATATTAAACAATCAATACAATACTATCCTAAATAGACAGTTCCCAATAAACACACGATATTTTATGATACGTCAAATATACGTAAGGGTGGTTTAATTCGAGTATAGGTAGAAATTATAAACGTTCAGAAATCTACGTTGTATGACTGGTAAGTATTATACGACAGCGATAAACGTTTAGACCACGTTTTGAGAACTTCATCTGTTCATTATACGTTTACAAATTAACAACTTGATGACGTATAAAAATAAATTCCAACATCCGTATATCTCACTGACGAAAAATCGTTGAATAATCGCATATGTAGCAGTTGTATCGACTTGCAGCCTCCTACCGTTAACTTTCGACGATGATCATCATTTTATTAATTCTAATGATCAACGTTTAGAGTAGTGGCTACAACCACGTATATCAGTAGTCGATAATACGTATTTTGTATACCTGATATCTACGACTATTAAACAACAGTGTTGAAACGTTTACCAATCTACGTCTTATAAATTAGTGTATAATCAGGACAGCAAAGAACGTTGTTAAAACGGTTAAGGGTACCACCGTTTCAACAAATGTTTAAAAATTAGCAACCTCATTTGATATAAATGAAAGTTTTAACATCCGCATATCTCACTGACGAAAAAGCGTTGAATAACCATATATGTAGAAGTTGTATCGACCTACAGCCTCCAACCTTTAATTTCGATCATGATTATTGTCTTATCAACTCTACTGATCAAAGTTCAGAGTGGTGGTTCCAAAAAAGTATAATACTAGTTGATAATACGTACTTTGTATACCTGACACATATATGACTTTCAAACATTAATTCACATCCTACCATCACGTAAGTAGGTATGTCCGTTTCTATGAGGTATAGGATCATAACATATAGTTGCTCTGAAAATGATGTACTAACTTCCACTTTAACGATTTAGTGAAATGTACGCTTCTTTATCTTACAATAGTCAATGTGGACTTTACTCCATGCCTTAAGGGGGGGGTCAGGTTTTGCACTTTCGAAAAATCGAATTTCTTTTGTCTTATCTTATTGTTAAATATTTCAAAAATATATTCCCAAAATTTTAAGTCGATCTGAACAAAACTCTTGAAGTTATTGTCTAGTTAGTCTTCTGCCCTTTAACACTATAGCTCTGACAGCTGGTATACAGCTTATTCACTTCTATCGTTCTGGTCCATTATCCTGTTTCGAGAATATTTTATTTAGTAAAGACAGGTAAGTAAAGCCATAAAGACATATTTTATATTTGTCTGTATATAATAATATGCACTCTACAATATTTTAAAACGAGAAACGATCGTCAGTTTGACGTTATACGTTCGATCGTGCGTTTGTGATTTTTTCTCAAAACTACTTTTTCAAAGTCCGTGTTCACTGCCATTTAAAAACTACTTGACCGATTCATTTCAAACTTGATACACATTTTCTACATACAAAATACCTCCCCGCAACTTTTAGTTGAAATTTTTTTCAACATTAAGGAGGTTTCCCACCCACAAAATGGCGGGATTTTTCGTGGAAAATAGTAGATTATACTTTAGATGGCCCCCAAAAATTTTGAAATGAAAAAAAAAAAATAATCAAAGAACGTTGAGGGGAGGATTTGACGATACTTTGACTAAATTCTAATGGTTTTTGATATCAGATAATTTCCGACCGAGATATAGTGAACACCGCAAATTGTTTTTTTTCTGAGACGTTCTGGGGCAAGCTCTGTCACCGGCTTGTTTTTCAATATTTCCGCATGAAAAATTTACAGAATATTGTTAAAAGTATACTTAATAATGTACAAATTGTTTGACTAAATTTGCTCAAGCCATACTTCTAAAAAAAATTCACCAAATAAGTGTTTTTTTTTACGCTGAAACCCTTACCCCCCCCCCTTAAGTTAACTTATGAATCTGCTCAAATTGTGTGTATCTGAACTTTATACAAAATACTTAATAGTATTAGATTTCAGCAATGCCCAGAGAATTACCATGTTAAGTCTCAAATAAGTAATCAAATTTTCAATTTCAGACAATTATACTGTAAATTTACTGAAGATCCAACAATTTACTAAATTTGGAAAGTAAATAATGCTCTTGCAAATTTATTTAAAATTGTATTGTGAGTGCGAATTATGGAATTATAATCTTATTGATGAGTTTTTAATGACTGTGTTATTTGTCATGCCTGTGTGGCGTATCGTACATTGTATTGCGAATCAAATAAAGTCATGGTTTCCCACAAAGTAGTTTGGCGCAGTAGGTAGGGTGTCCGACCAGTAACCCGAACATTGCGAGCGAACGGGGTTCGAGCCCAGGCTAGGACAAAATGATGCGTTAGGTTTTCTAATCTATCTAAAATGCATCTTGATCGACTGTAAGTACCATTAAGTTGTCAAAGTAGTGTTCGCGCTCACGAAAAATCATTGACATCAATTCTCCACGGATTTCTGATCTATTTTTTTTCATGTCACAGTTTTAACATACATTTGCTATGAAAAACCTTGCTGTAATACGTATTAAAATAGGTTTACAAAGGTAAAAAATAATTTTCAATTACCATCATCCAGTGATAGTCTTGACCAGCCCCCTGACACTCACCACTGCTCGTATACTAAAAAATTGTATGCGTCTTGTCCGCGTTTTTTAGTTCCTTTACGTGGCGCTAGTAGACTCCTGGTAGACTTCTGACACGCTCGCTGCCCTCGCTGACCGCGCGCAAGCTCGTCAGGTAACTACTAGCGCCCCTAGTGGTGGAAATTGGCAGCAGAATCGAGAGACATTTTGCGAACCACTTTTAGCAGCATGTGTCAGGGGGCTGGTCTTGACGTTCATGTGATGCGTATGAGACACGTATTTCATATATATTAACAACCGAGTTTCTATTATACGTGAATCGGAGTGACATACTTAAAACGTATAAATATGACTGATATTATACTCATACAAATATCCGTCTCAAAAGCCTTCCGACAATACCTATTAGAATCGGCTAATAAACATCAAAAATAACGGTTATGTGGCGGACATTCTGAAGAGTGTTATCCGTGCTTGATGAACGTTTTCTAAACTTATGGTTTATACTCTTTCAACGTTTATCATACTATCGTGTGTTTATTGGGTTACTATCCGGAATAATTTTGATTGTTCATCCTTACATTTCACCGATTTTAATCACTTAATCACTTTGGATATAAATTTTTCTCAAATTGAGATATAAATTTATCATAAAAGCAGACGAAAACTTAAAGAGAAGATCTTTAAAAAGATAATTTCTTACTTATCCTAAAAATATTTGAATAATGTAAAGAAAGGGTTTTTAAAAAGCCAACTTCGTACAATCGTCGTCGCGTCTGAAAATCCCATACTTCGTTACGTCGTCGGTGCGTCTTGAAACCGCTAACTTCACGAGTTTTTCCTGATCTTTTTATACAAACATAAAGATTTGTATGCAACTGGTATGTATTACTGCCTTCCATTAAGTGGCGCTGACACATTGCACGTCAAAGTAATATACTTATACTATACGTATAATACTTACATCTGTGTAATTTTCTAAACACAGGACGAAAAATTTTCCAGCAGTTATTTGCAAAGGTGTTTTAGCTCGGGCCATCAGCATTATCAACGGCTTAGAATCTGCTGCTCGAAGATTGTACCACGTTGCTTTGTACGCGGAGCAGCTTATCGCTGTACTCTGCAAATTATTTGACGTCAATACAAATTTATTATATTGAGCTGATATAAAACATTAATCTAAGTTATATAGCTATTTCCCTTATATACCCAGTAACCTTTTGACTATAGGTCTGCTGAATTGCATTCCAATTATTATGCAGTCGAAACTGTTCGGTGTAACAAGTCATTCCCTTCAAGATTTACCAGGCTTACAGATAGCAGATCGGTAATCAAAGTTGCAATCTAGATCTATACTGATACTTCCTACAAAGCATCACTATCTGATTTAGCAGCCAATTTGAACTCGATAAACAGAGCTTAGCACTAAACTAACTCATGGTTGCTTGTCTGCTGGTGAAGCGTCGGGGACTTGTAAGGAAATCGCCCGGTAAATATATATATATATATATATATATATATATTTTTTAACCTGCCTGGAAAGTTTAGTTTTCTAAACCTATGGAGTGTGTGGAAAGTACTTCATTTCCGAACAGTTGGCAATACTACGTTACCGCATCTGCATATTTGAAATACTATGTCTTACACGCTAGGGTTTCTTCATAGCATATCTACTTTTGAATAACTGAATTTTATGCATTGTGTCGAAGGGTTGGGAAGGGGTGCAGAAAGTGATAGTGACAGGATTGCAGGCGAAGAAAGGCAAGGGGGTGATATAGCGTCGCAGGCGGGGGCGGGGGGGGGGATGGATAATGGAGTGGGGCGGAAGCCGCGGGCGGGGGAGAGGAAGAGGGGAAAGAGGAGGGTAAGTGAAACAACAAGTGAAGGCTGGAAAGTAGGATTCTGGAATGTAGCAGGGCTAGCGAACAAGGACGAGGATTTCTGGAGGGGTCTAAGAGAGTGGGACGTCATATTTTTAATGGAAACGTGGATAGAGAAGAAGGGATGGGAAAGGATTAATAATAAGCTACCGGTAGGATATGAATGGGAAGTGCAGCATGCGGTGAGAAGAAATAGGAAAGGAAGAGCAATGGGGAGAATGCTGTCAGGAGTAAGAAAGAAATTTGTAAGAGAGGAGGGAGGGCAGGCAGAGGTAAAGGAGGGGATGACGAGGAGAAAAATAAGTGTAGATAGGGAAAAGTGGATAGTAATAGGGATATAAATGAACGGGGATTTAAAAACTAAATAAGGAGAACTGAGGGAACGGGTAGAAGAGGCAGAAGGAGGGACAAAAGTGCTAGTTGGGGGTGGCTTCAATGTCAGGACGGGGCAAGAGGAGGGAGGATGTTGGGGAGAAAGAGAGGAGGAAAGTAAGAATAGGAAGTCAAAGGACAGGAAAATAAACCCGGAAGGTAGGGAGCTGTTGCAATTTTTAGAAGAGATGGGCTGATCAGTAATGAATGGGGATATGGAGGGAGATGATGAGGGGGAATTTACGTATCTGGGAGGGGCGGGGGAGATGGTGGTAGATTATGCTATCGGAGGCAATGAGGTTAGGGAAAGGGTAAAATGGCTGGAGATTGGGGATAGAGTTGATTCAGACCACCACCCAGTGATAGTGTGGATGAGGGGGGCAGTGTCTAGGAAAAGAAAGGAAAAAAGGGACAGAGGAGTTGGTAGAGGGGTCTGGACAAAGGAGAACTGGCAGAGGTTTAGAAGAGAGGTAAAATGGGAGGGGGTAGGGGAAGCGGACGTAGGCAAAGAGATAGAGGAAAGGCTAAGGGAGTTTACGCGAGCAGTAGAAGCAGGAGGTAGGGCAAATGAGTAAAGCAAAAAAGGGTTGGTGGGATGAGGAATGTAGGCAAACGAAAGCAGACGCTAGGCGAAGTCTAAGAAATTAGAGAAAGAGGGAGGGGCAGGGAGAAAAATGTAGAAAGGAAACAAGGGAATATAATAGATTATGTGAGGAAAAGAAAAGGAAGAAAATGAGAGTTTCATAAAAGAAGGTGTGGGAGATAGTAAAAATGGGATAGAGGAGGGTAGTATGAGGCGGGGGGATAGCAGGCAGGGAGGGAGACGGGGAAGGGGACCTACAGAGGGAAGAGATCAGAAAGGCAATAGGAAAGTTGAGGGATGGAAAGGCACCGGGAGGGGATGGATTAGTTAGCTAGGTATAGAGATATGAGGGAGAGGATATGGAGCAGTGGGTATGAAAAACATGTAATAGAGTATAGATGGGAGAGGGTTGGCCGGAAGAATGGAGGGAGGGATGGATAGCGACGATAGTAAAGAAGGGGGAGAGAAAAAGAGTAGAAGAGTACAGGGGAGTAACTCTAATGACGACTTTTTAGAAGGTTTATGCAATGGTATAGAGGGCAGGTTAGAAAGGGAAGTGGAGGAGAAGCGGGTGGTATCGCACAACCAATCGGGTTTTAGGAAGGGAATGGGGATGATAGATAATGTGTATGTACTTAATTATCTAATCAACAGCCAGGTGGGGGAGGACAAGGGGAAGATGGTCGCGTTTTTTGTTGACTTGAAGGCGGCGTTTGATTCGGTACAGAGAAAGGTCCTATGGGAGGCTATGGAAAGAAGAGGGGTGAGGGTAGGGTTAAGGGCAAGAGTAGAGAAGATTTACAAGGAGACAAAGAGTAGGGTGGGAGGAGGAAACGTGGGAGCATGTTTAGGAAAGGTGTGTAGGTTGGGATAGAAGGGGGGAAAGCTGGCAGGAGGTAGTAAGGGAATATTAGGAGAGGAGGGGGACGGAGAAGGGTGGATGAGAGAACTAGAAAGGGTCAGGAATGTGAGAGAGAAGGAAAGAATGAGTGATGAATGGGAAATGGAAGTAGAGTAGGATAAGGATAGTTAGGATATAGAATAAGATGAAATAAGATGAAGTTAAGTAAAGATAGGGGATAAGGTAAAAATAAGAATAGTGTAAAGGAATGGCAAGGAAAGACAAGGTGCAGGGCTAAGGCAGGTACATAATAAGTAGGGATAAGGTAGGAAGTAAGATTAGGTTAAGAATAGAATAAGAAAATATGTAAAACGATTCTAGAAGGTGGGAGAAACGGGAGTCGTTGTAACCCCAAGGGGATCAATAAATATTACATACATACATACATGCATTGTGTTATTAAGTGTAAATTACTTGGCCCCTTTTCTACACAGTATTTACTGTAACGTCCTGGCAGTATTGGACATACCCATACAGCGACGAAGCATAAACGAATGACGACGGATAGACTAACTTCAGTTCATCAGAGGACTGCCTTGTCTACGGCGTACACGCGGGGCGTCAATTAGTCAACAGAATCCGGTTATAACCGGATCCTTCCCATAAAATGGCGTGCTACCCGAACACAGGTAGTAGTGTCTTGGCAAAGAGCAGACCTAACTCACAACGTCGACAGTAGGGAACAAACGTGGAAAAGCGGTTGTTTGACTCAAGGGAAATAGAAAATTTCATTGATTCAAAATTAGTTTGACTAAATTAAATTCAATAGAAGCAGGTAGATGGACGAGACAGGAGATGGGAAAAATTTGAGTTATAGAAACCAATTTATTTCGAGTATAAAGTTCAAGGAACGCAATTTTGACAGAGTTTTGAGAAAGTTAAGTGATAATTTATTTTCAAAAACAAACTTTAAGTGGCAGCTAGATCGAATCTAGAATCACTGCAAAGAAATAGTTTAGAATTTGGAAGAGCATTGTATTTTTTTATTTTACCCTATTTTTGTAATAACCATTTTTTTTTTATTTTTCATTTGTTGTAATTCTCACAGTGCATTCTTATTTCATTGTAAAATATAATAGCGAATGCACTGCGTCTATTCATTTATGTGGCAAGGGTTGTTTCCTTATCTGATCAGGCAGGTAATTCTCGTTAGCATGGTTATCAACTACGGTGAAACGAACTGGGTGTACGGCACTGTATTATTCCCTGTCCGATGATCGACATTTGTGGTTCCTGAGTCTGATGGGCAGTCAGGGCTAATATCCCTAATCTGCAGTGAGGGAACGATTCGAATATCAAAAGAATAGTAGGCACGGCAGACTCGGTGTTTTATCCCAGCTCTGCAGGAGGGACACTGCAAGGGTATTAATACCCGAGTCCGTGAAAATCAATTAGATAAAGCAGCTCAGGTTGTTTTGTACTAGGCATTACCTAAATCCTCTTGTGCCTATCCCGGAGGTGCCCTATTTATTTATTAAAATATACTGACAATTACTTATCACAAGCAGTGAACCCACACAATATTATCACTTTCACCAGCTGCCGATCTCGAGAAAGCGGTAAACGCTACAGTATTATATAGGTACTTATTACATTCTCTTACTGTATAATAACCAAGTCGGGTGTAGAGTGTAAATCAAATAGATTTTGCTCAATCAATCAGTTTGAAATTTTCGATCTGATATGTCGTAACGCTAACTGTGACTTACCTTTTCCATAATTTGCTCCCCGACGTAAGAGTACAGAAACAAATGAAACATCATTGTCAACATAAATGTGATAAAAGTGGTGATGCCTAGAGCTTCACTGTCTTCATAATTCTGTAACGACATTTTAAAATACAAATATTTATCAATTGAAAAAATTTTGTTACAAAAGATTATTGCTGAGGCAATCAAAGATTCAAAATAATTTGTGTTCGTTAAATGAGTCTAACTACTGACCGTGATAATCTGATATCCCAAGAAACAGAATAAAGTGGAATTTCCGAATAACTGAAGCAACAGCATGAGGTGGAAAGAATTCTCCAACATTTCTGAAAATCTGGTGTATAACCAACAAAGTTATATATATATAGGACTCTTCAAGTAATAATTTGTTATACATGTGTGTGTGTGTGTGTATGTATGTGTGGGGGGGGGGAGGGGCGAGCGTCTACCGTAAAGTTGAAGAATTACGGGCAACGTGGGTCCCTTTGAAAATCTATGGTTTTTTTTTCAAAATTGACAACATTGCTAACTTATTTATTTACTTGCACCAGGGTAGTTTTAACATTAAATTAACTATAATTTCCAGGAAAATTTAGTTCCAGGAATATATATATATATATATAATCTTCAAAGTATCCTGATGCAAGCAAATAAATAAATTTGTAATGTTTGTTAATTTTGAAAAAGTTCGCCAAATCTTCAGGAGGGCCTACTTTGCCCAGCTATATCAAGCTGGAACCGCCACATTCGAAAACAGATGAATCTCCTATTGAATGATTAAGGGCTAATTAAAGGCTGATTGAATGCTCTATTTCGAATTGAATGCTCTGCGTTTAAAAAAAAAACCTGTGGCGGTGCCAGCTTGAGATAAAACTAGAACCACCACAACAAAAACAACGGAAGAAGGGAAAAATATCAAAACAGTGTTGAGGGCCGAATTAAAGGGTAATGAAAGGCTCCTTAAACGCCCTATTTTCGAATTAATTGCTCCACGTTTAAAAAAAAAAACCTGTGGTGGTGCTACCTCGAGATTAATCTGGAACCGCCACGCGAAAACCAATGGGATCAAAAAGAAATTTTGAAAAACTGTTCCCGCCAGATTTAAAGGCTCGTTAAACGATCTTGGAATCCATGTTTAAAAGATGTTTTGAAAGCCATCCCTAGGTAAGAACACCCCGCTCGAATCGAAAAAATCGGTGCAACTCTTTCACGGAACAGCATACAGGATTCCTAGAGGCCTTACATTAATTTCACATTCATAGGCTCTCTGCTGTACAGTTTAAACATCTGTATTCTAGAGAACCTATTCATGTTTTGAAGTGATTCTATGTTAATTTTCAGATTTCGGTCACTCTAAAACAGTAAATTATTGAAGGGTCTCGGATATCAGAAGAATTTCCAACAACACAAGCCCAAGAAAAATCAGTAGAGAAATTTGAGTGAATTTTCGGGAACACAAAATTTTTCAGTTTCAGTTGATCCTACATATTTTCCGTCAACCATAGAGCCGATTATTTTGTTCCGCTAGTACTTCAAAATAATTCAATATTGTCGGGACCGTTCGGTTCGGCAGAATAGTTTACTACTTTGACGGTATCAGCAATCATAAAACCCCTCATGATCTCCGAGACTAATTTACATAGAGTGATTTTTGTCCGTAACTTTATTCTGGTGCATCAATATGGAGTATTATTGAAACAGGTGTCAACTTTATTGAAAATTGTTCATCACTCACAAATTTATTGCAATAATATGTTCTGCTTGTATAAATCAGCTACCGTCAATCAAACCATGCTTCACTTTACGTTAACTTGGTTTAATACCGAAGTACTCCCCCCGATACATTGAAATGAGCCCGCCCATAAAGCAGAATCGTGAACCAATGATAATTAATAATAAAATATCATTTATTGATGATCATAAAAATGCAAGCAAACGAAGGATACTTTGAAAATATGCATAATCATTAGCACAAAGAGTTTGTCAATGCCTAAGCGCTGAGGGCAAATTCATTCCAATGACTTGTGTTAAATTTTACTATATATGAAAAACGCATCAATTTTATTCACCAGTAAATGCTGATAGTACACATTGACAATATAAAATTTCATCAGTAGAAAAAAAATCAATTTTATTCAACAGTTATATTACAAAATCAAAGAGAAATAGCTATTAGTACCTATACACCGCATGGAAGTATTCAGTATACTAAGGATTGTGCGGAGTGGGCATGATTTTGGCCACTATGGCACCGCACACCCCAGGAAATATTGCAACATTTCTTGAAATTATCAAAATTGACCTTTTGAACTTTTCTTCTGTGGTGTGAACATTAATCGTGAGTATATCGATGTATAATCACATCACGTGCTGTATAGCGTTGTAAGCCCTTACTCTGAAACCATACTCTATTTTTTCGTACCTCACCACAGGTAAACATGAGCCGTTTGCATTCGCGGAACATTAAACAACTTATAACTTAATAATACCCAAAATATTACAATAATAATATATTAAAATACTGAAGAAATATCTCCTTGTTTGTTAAAGTCTCAACTATAAGTTAAAGTCATAATAATATCGAACAATCAATTTTACAATTATTTTGAATCTATAGCTATGGTGGATCAAAAAAAAAAAAAATTTTCTTGGAACCAGGTCGAAAAGTTCCACTCAGGTATGAAAATACGTCTTTCAAAATTTGAGCTTTTAATATTAATATTAAGAGGTTGCACATCGCACTTTTCTATTTTCCATAAAAATAACATGGGAAAAATGGTGTTTACTCCATTTGAATTTTACATTATTGATTGAATATAATTGAACGCTCTTAAAAAAAGTTCTCGTATTATTTTCTGATGAACCTACGCGTTGAAAATTTATTCAAGGGCAAAGTTGAATTTATTTAATTGAATAACTTTTGGTACCACCACAGGTTTTTTTTTTTCAACGCGGAGCATTTAATTCGAAAATAGAGCACTGAATTAGACTTTAATTATCCTTTAATTATTCAATAGTAGATTTATCGATTTTCCAATGTGGCGGTTCCAGCTTGATATAGCTACTTTGCCTGTATTTCTCCTATATCTTTTTATGTTATAAAGATATCTCACCACCACCGCCGCCGTCGAAGTAGAAATATGTATATGTAGTTGCGTGTGTATGTGCTTCAACTTACCGTACAATTCTCAGGTGTCTTTTCGAGATGCAACTTAAACACGAACAGGAGCCCAATAACCTTGTTTTAGACTTTTCGTGGCTGATGTTACCGTGATAGAGTTCTATAACCCTACCGAGGATTTCTAATTGTCCACAGAAGTGGAGTACCAATAAAACCAGAAAACTGTCAATACCGAAGTTTGCAGTTGCTCCAACGAATACTCCGAGGCTTTGTGACAGGTAGGTCAGTTCAAAATGCGGTGAGCTGTACGGATTGAAGAAATAAATTGCATGGACCGGAAGTCGACGTTGACCAGATTTTGACAACGTTAAATTGTTCGACAGATGAACGTCATCGTTGCCCCGAAGATTAGAGACAGTATAGGGGAGGCTCAGATAACCTGAAAATTGACATTAAACGCAGTGTTTTATACTCTCAAAGCTGTTAACTTCGAATGGGCAAGACCGTGGCAAAATTTCTCGTAATATATGACGCAAAACAAATTTCATGTATTCTCTATAATGCGTGTGATTGGCATAAATACGGAGGTCACGTGAATCAATTGTGTTAGACTGCAAGATATTACCATGAATCGAAGTAATTTTATTCTAAATATTGAAATTGGAAACACGTGTCCGAGAAATACTCGCCATCCATGTACGTAGCTAATCCATTTGGACGAAATAACAAAAACGTAATCTATTATTTTATCTGACTGTTCCATCCTGTAACTATGTACACGAACAAGTTTACTATATGCGCAATTTTTGTACAAAATAAAATTATTTTTCTAACTTTTGAATTAGCGCATCGTGCACCGAGTGCGAAAACGGGCATTTCCGCTCCGCTATTGAAGAATAGTACATTTTGAAACGAGTATGAGTACGGTTTTTTGACGAGACGTGAGGTTTACGGCATGAGCCGAAGGCTGTAATACGCGAGTTAAGAAACCTTATCCGTACCAGTTTCGGTCCGTAATTTTTATCACGAAAGCTAAGAAATCGCGACGAAGTCTGATTCGCCTCGGGAACCTCAACTTTATACAAGGTGCAAAATTCCGTTTTTTCTCGAGGTTCACATACTATTTTCTCTAACAGCGGAGTGAACGCAAGTTTTTTCGTGGCGGAGTTTAGCAGCTTGCGAAAGGGCTCACAAAGGCGGAAATGGGTCCATGAGGTGAAGCCCCCGGCAAGGATGTAAGGGACCGAGTCCCCCCGACTTGACTATAATAGCCACGATTTAAAAGTTTTACGAAAATTTCATTGAAAATTCTTAAGAATACATATTTAAAATGAGTCTAGTTATCGTATTTTTCCGAATTTTTCAATTTCCACCAAATTTCTTGATTGGAAGGAACTTTATCGAGATAAAGTTTGATTTTTTGAATGTAATTTCTCATATTTAATGTCTTTTTTCTGACACACCAAGACCCATGAGAATGCTCTCCCACATGATTCTGAATTTTTAACTTGTACTCAATCAACAAGAAAATGGAGACAAAGATTGTTTTACTGTTGTTACTGAAAACTTGATTTTACATTGAATTAGAAATATTACTCGTACAACGAATGAGAAATTATGAAACGTTTTCAATCTTTCACGTTTCGCCGACCGAGAATCGTCCTTTTTGATTCTTCTGAGCGGAATTTTTCGCTTCACTGTTGAAGAATAATATATGTAAGTTTTACTTTAGAGTGCTGAAAAATACAACAACGCCAACAACAACATTCGAAAATATACTGGAGAAATTAAGGAGTATAGCAGGGGTATTTGTATTCGCACGAGGGATAAGGGAAACTGCCGAAAACCTTCTCCAGGTGTAGCCAGACCGGAGTCTAAAGCTTCGTCCAGCAACTCGGTGTCTGAAGGACATAATGGTAGAGACTGTAAGATACGAGATGGGATAGGAGGCTTCGCAAAAGTATGCAGAAAGAAGCAGGCTCGGTATGGTCTGAACACGTGATTAATTTTCAAATAAATTGGTTTAGTCAATCTTGAGAAAAAAATTAATTTTCTTTTTTAATAATTTTTTTTTTCCAGATCCAATTGGAATTGAGGTCTGATACTTTGAGGATCTTCATATTTTAATAGTACTCACTCATCCATAAAGTATCATTCGGATATTCGCAAGAATTTTTACTCTGCTTTCCCCCCATGGCCTTCTTAAAACTATCTCAATAATGTAAGATATAGTAATACCAATATTTTGATCATTATTATAATTGATTTTTCATTCAAATAATTAATTAATTGAGTATGAAAAATCATCGGCTGCAATATACTGATCCATAAAAATGTGCCTTCAAAATTGATTTTATAAAATTGTTCATAGTTCAATTTACATTACTTTGAAATACATTCGGGAAATCAATATAAATTTTGAAGTTTCAAAAGTTTTTCGGGATTTCGAAATCGCAACAGTTTATGGTAAGTTAATGGTTTTTAGCAATCTCGCAAAGGTTAATTAACAGTACTGAAGACTGGGCCGTGCCATTACTGTGATTTTAAGGATAAACAAGCATCCGAGAAACTTTAGACCTTGACCAATTTATATGGTTTTAAAAGCCGATTATTTTCACCTTATCTTTTGTTTCTCTAACACACAAGCGTTTCCAAAAATTTTTATTTTGTCATTTCAGAATTCTCGTTTCAATTCATAACCATTAAAAAAACTTGTCAAAAGTACTTTTAGAAATTTTTTAAAGATATATTTATGTTACATAAATGTCATTTGAATGTCAACAGTAAGTAACTTCTACTTGTTATAGTGATTTTTGCAAAAAAATAGGATTGGAGCGGTTTGGTACAATTTTTTTAGATCTAGGCTGTTAGTATTCATTCATCTCATGTGTTAGTCATTGAGAAAGTACTCAGAAACAATTTTTAACAAAGCAAACCTTGATTTGAAGTTGAATGTTAAATTTATTAAAGTAATATCTATGAATTACGGTATTTTTTATAGTCACAAATAGAGTATTTTTTTGATATTTATAGAATTTATTTGGTAATTTTATTTTCGCCCCCTCTTCTGTATCTAACCCCCCTCCCCCCCCCCAAACACTAAAAAAAACAACACAATACGTCCTGATCCCTGCCTGATAGGTTACGTGTCATCGATCATTTGATCAGTCCATCCGCGATCTAACATCGTTCGTAAATCGTCATGTTTTTCTTTCAATCTAAAGAGCTTAAATAACTTTTGAGCAAGTAAATTTATCGCAAAAAGTTAAGAGGAAGTTTTTGTAGAGCGTTCAATTTTCTACAAAAACTCTTGTTTGTAATTGCCATATATGAACTGGCATAGAAACAAAAAAATTAATTGTAAAACGTGCCAATACCCCATGTTATTTAAATGGGAAATGTATCGTCTTTGTGGCACGGTTCAATATCAATATTAAGGGCTTATGTGGGTCTGATATTTTTTTCAGGTCACGAACTAAAAATTGTAGGGGCGCTGAAAAGTCAAAAACCAAATCGGTAAATAACGGACACCCTATTATGGGCATCCTCAGTAGTTGTTTCATAGTTTCGCATACTTTCAGTTGAGATATTTGAATGAAACCAAAATTGGAGAATAATTCCTATGACGAATAATGAAAAATATATTTTGGCCGGTTACGACGGGGTTGAATAGTCGAAAATTATAGGGGTTGAAAGTTAAAAAAATTTTATAACTAAAAAACTATTGTTCGGATTATAATGAAATTAATTGCATTTGAAATAGCAGAAAACAGTAGGGGATATGTGTTTTTGTGTTTTTCGAAATAACGTCACTTAGGGGGCGAACTATCGTTATACACGTGCGCCCGAATTCCCATTAAAATCGCACTATTATGTTTCAATTCGTCTTATTTATCATTAAAAGGCTCTTTCTAAGTCAAAATTCAGGAGCTTCTTCGTATCAATAAATTTCGGTTGCATTTATAACAAACACTACTCCCACAAATTGCCGAACGGTTTCTGGCATAGTCTTTTACGATCGTGAAATCTTCCGGAGCCCGGTATTTTAGCAGTTTGTGAGGTTACTGAAATCTATTGCGAGCTTACAATTTTGAAATCAACCAGGTTATTATTTTTTTCCAAAACATTGAAAGAATCCGGAAAGTTAACATGGAATGGTTTGTATACCATTGAAGAAATTAAAGTTATCTTGTGACGCAGAAGCACCAAAACAATTAGATTTTGTTTCGGCGGAGTTCTAATTTTGTCTGCCTGTTGCAATGTACCATGAGAAAAATATGATAAAAATGAATCGGTTTTTCTAGTTGACTGGCGCGTAAAAAACATTAGAGGTCAAAAAATTAAAATAGCTTGTCCCCAACGCTATCGCGACTGGAAGTTCGGGCGGCCAGTTCAATAGATGCAGTCATTATGTGCAGCCGAGCATCAATCGATATTATTGATTCTGACCTTGCAATCTTGGAATCATTGTATGCTGTCAGCTTTCAGTTCATATTATTAAATCGGCAGTGGTGTGTTTACATAAGTTGTTTGTGGCTTATGTGTAATTGAGAATTTGAAAGTGTATTAATGCTTTTCCATAACAAAGATGAAGATCAATCCTTTCAACGTTATACAGTTACTTGTGACAACATTTCAAGCGATGAATATTACTCAAACGCCTGTAAGTAACGAGAAAATACAGTTGAAAAATCATTTTGAAACTATATTGTTAGGTATGTATGTTTATAATGAACCCCCTCTGATGGGTTAAAAGCAGGATCAGCTTATAAGACCCAAAAACCCTGAATAGTCGAACTATACGGACTTAGGTATCACCAAAGCCGCTTTGATATGTGAACAGGCACCTCTGCCCTTTGCTCCCTTCGGAAAGACAAGGGCTTGTTCGGCCGTTGCTTCCAGCTGGAGACAAGTGAGAGAGGCGTATGTCACCTATTCGGAGATACGGGCTTAAGAGTACTTCCTTTTAATTGCGAACTCGGAATAAACAGAGTCGCCTGCCTATTTCTGTTGTGCTTTACTGACCCCAAACACTTCCAATCCTCCAGACCAGGAATTACCTTGGCTGGCTGTTGGTTTACTCCCCCTCCCTTTTCAAAGAAATATGTTTGACAACGATACAGACGAGTGCATGTTTAGACAGTATATAGTTTTTAATAGCGATAATTCCAAATACAACTGGTATCGTCCGTAGTCGGTGACAAGGTTTATAAAGTTAACCGTAGTGAACAAAAATAAAAATAAAAATAAAGAAATAATAATATTCAGAATTTATCGGTTCTGCTTCTAAATAATGGTTCCTACAGCTCAAACTTTCTAAGTACGCGGCTCCAATCTATTCTTTACCAACTCCCTTTAGAAGTCCCGGGCTATCGTGGACTCTAATTTTACAATACTTTTCTAATTTCGAACTAAGCTCTTTGCTTGAAATTCCTCTCCAAAATCGTGAAGCTAAATTTGAGAATGCACTCTAGACGAGTAACACTTCGTACAATATGACGAAGCTCGGCGCTTTGCCGGAGAACTGGTACCCGCTCTTCGTGGTCCTCCGGTTTTATACTCTTACAGGGCTGTGGTCAGGTTATCTTGTTGACATCATTTCCCTATTCGTGTGTCCTGTTATGGGTCATCGTCCTGGTATGCGTTGGTCATTGTCCGTCGTCTTTGTTTATTATTTTGGGTTTATGTAGGTCACTGTCGATATCGATGGTGGTCACGATCAGCTGTCCGTTACAGTTGTGTCGTGATTTGTGTATGTTACGGGCATTGTTGATATATTGCGTTCTTGAACAGCTGTCCGTTACAATGTTAAGAGACAGCAATCTGATCAATTAGATTTATTACATACTGGGAGTTTCTGATGTATGGAGGGTAGAGGTAAGGAGAAGTATCTCATTCAACTGAAAAAGTGTTTGTCAAATAATTAAGAAATAGTGGTTTAACAAGGTACCAGAATCGCACTCACAAGCAAAAAGGGAAACAATCTGATTAACGCTTAACAATCAGGGTTTAGTCGAGTTCCATTTGATTGGTGCTTGTGGAACTTTTGCTGCAGCAACGACATCTTAGTTTCCCTCTACTTTACGGACACTTTTTACATACGGAGATAGTCCTCCTTACCTTTACCCTCCATATTTTGGTGAAACGGCCGACTCGGAGGCACGCGGTTATGGAGCATACGCAAGGAGACTAAACTCAAATAGGTGAATTATCAAAACTTGTCACAGTAATCGTACATATCAGATTTAGTTTTAGTATCATCAGCGTCGCTAGTTTTCCTTTTGTACTGAAGTGTCATTGGTTGCAGGGATGCCCAACATCGACTTATCGATGATCTTGCAATGAGATTCGTAGAAAGTTTTCACTACTACTTTAAGGTCGACGCGTACTGTACCGCAGCGAACGGCAGCGGACCGTGCCGAACCGCTGCGACTATTTGTGCGCTACTATCCGGCGCCAATACGCAGCGAATTTCGATATTCTCACTATATTTTCGTGCTTTACAAATTTAGTCACATACATTTTCGGTCGATATTTAGCCGTTTTCGCAGCGTCTTGATCAAAAGCTACCCGTGCAGAAACTTTTGCTGATGTTCGACGGTTTTTGAATTAGTTTTAGAAACACGGAAGGGATTTTTTTCAGTAAGATCTGAATTATGACTTTGAAACGTTGATAAATTTTATTTTCCGTGACAGAAATGTCAGTGCAAGCCCCGGTCGAATCCCTTTTAAGGTTGTTCTCACATACTAATCCGGCTAGATCCTTTTGAAATGGCGGGGCTGAAATTTTTTCGAGCGTCGTCCCTACATATCTAGCATGGTTTGTTGATTGTTAAGCGGAGATCGCCGCTGTTCGGCGCGGCGAAGTGCGCGCACAATTTGATAAGTTCGTTGCCATTCGCTGCGGTACAGTGTGCGTCGACCTTAACTCCCTCTACTGTCTTGGGTATATACGGAACACCAGTGCCATCTTATTACAGGCAGCTATTTGTTGACATGGAGTTCAGTCTCCTTGTGTAGTCTCCATGCACACGATCATTTTGAGTGCTATCACATACACAACTTTTACATGAGCTGAGCGTAGCGGACAAATGCTGCGGATGAAAACTTATGCATTTGTTGGCGCTGGCGATGACCGCAGATACTTGATCCTTCTTTGACACACTTCTCTAGAATCAAATACTTGATACTGAAACACTCTGGCCACGTGCACTTTATAAAAAATATTCTTTACCCTGTCAGATGGAGTCTTATGTGCTCGCATGATTTTTTATTGAGTATATATTTTGTAAACTAGAAGGCCCGCGACTTTTTTTCCTTTACGAAAAAGAACTGGGTGGGTACCTGACAACGTGTGGAAGAAAGAGCAATGTATGTGCGACCTTCACCAATTACGAAGCTATTGAAATGTCCAGGAAGCACGAAGGACCCCTAGTGACACTTAACGTTTGTGAAAAGTCAGGTTTGGGATTTTTGTATTTGGTTATTTGTTTTTCACATACTTAACCTTAAACAATTTGTATATGTGTGTGAATTTTTACCCAGGAATGTCTCAAGAGAAGAATTTCTCGCGTCTTTGAAACCCAGGCGGATAGAAGTTAACCTGTTGATTGTTTTGTATAATTGTATAATTGACAAAAAATGAAAAATATGTAATTTTTTATGATTTCCTACAGTAAAATGGATGAAGAAAGACATTGTTTGAATTTGTAATACAAAATACCCATATTTTCCCCATCGCTAAATAGCCCGTTTTGAGGGTGAAAAATTAAGTGTTTAATTTACTTTTCTCAAATCCACATTTTTTTTTTTTTTTATCAAATAATTATTCAATTTTACTTTGCTGTTGACTCCGTTCAATTTCGTATTTATTGAAAAATGGGACATTTTTGAAAAAAGCGAAAAAGTTCATTTTCTTGGACACTTTATGATTGAAATTATATGTAAATAAATATTTAAGTAAATTCACCAATGGATTTTGGGTTAGACGCCTCAAAGAGGGAAGATCCTTCTCAAGACGTTTGGACTATATCATGGGCTATGTATAGAGCTTAGGTTAGGTAAATGAGCATAGGCAATGAATCGCCGACACAAGACAGACAATTTATATGTCATGAAAAAAGAATATTTGCATATGTTAGGAGTAATTGGTGTTTAGGCGCTAGCACATTTTAAGTGTATTTGGAAAAGGAGAATCTGTGGAATAACGTCACTCCCCCTATTGGAAAACTATAAAGATAATCAATATGCCTTCGCTGTCGGATAGTTACACAAGGATTAATAATAATGAACCGAAGCCAATTCGGGCGCACGACTGCTGATTTAACTCGTAATATCAAAAGGTCCGACGGGCAGAAAGACCGAAGTACGATCTGTGATGCTCAACCTGAATATGTATAAGCAGATCTGATTTGCCAATTAACCGATTAATTAAGCCCTGGTTATTGATAATAACATGCTAATTTGTTTGCAGGACAATCGTGAGGGAGTCGGTACCACATGGCAGATCGAGTGAAGCTCGACCCTGCCAGCCTAGGTCCAGCACAGATCGTGGAGCGCTGTTTTGCCCCGTCCACTCATTTGCTTGCCAATCGGCGGAATAAATCGACGAAATTATGTAAATTGACGGGCAGATTCTAATAAATTACAAGTAAACTTATGTGAATAGAGTAGACGAATTCTGACACGTTGAAATATTGGGGTCGTTTGTACCCCAGATACAAAAATCGTTGTGAAAAATAAACTATTTAATATTGTTCCTCGAATTTTTTTTTGGAACTTCTTAAAAGGTTCCTTGTTGAAACTATATAGGTTATCTCTCTATCTAATAAAAAAGTTTCAAACAAATGAACGTAGAAAAAGATTATAATAACAATAGTAAAAAAAAAGATTATAATAACAATAGTATACGCATGAAGTTGGCGGTGGGGTGAGATCCCGAAAACAAAACAAAAAGCATCTAGCAAACCCTTTGACAGCTGTCATCGGCTGTTTATGACAGTCTTTGACAAATATCTTTATAGGTATCTGTTTCTGACGCGCAAAAAATGAACATGCAAACGAAAATTATCAAGATGATTCCCGACGGGAATTGTCTTTTTCGCGCGTTGGCGTATTGTGTATACGGCACTCAAGATCGACACGCAGAGGTGAGACTGAGTATCGTTTCAAATATAGTGGATAATTGGTCTACATTTGCGGGTTTTATTAGAAGTAATGAGTCAAACGGTGCTGTGATTAGGTCACCTGGTGATTACAAATCACATATGAATAAAAATGGAATATACGGGGGAAGAAGCAGAATTAGCTGCAGCTGCGGACATTTTTAAGATATGTTTAATCGTGTATCTCGAAGAACAAATTCATCCACACCGGATCGGATCACAAAATGAAACACAATTCTCGCTACTCTTCACCGACGACGCAGACAGTGGACACTTTGATGTCTTGCAGAACCAAAATAAAATTCAGATAGTGAGTAATAAGTATGAAAAGTAACAATCAAATAATAGTAAATCTAAATATATCACCAAACAGTCAAAAGGACAGCCAGGATTTACAATGACAATGGAGAAAGGAGGAGTTTCAAGCAGCAGACAAGGCGATGAAGATGGTGGATAGTCGGAAGTATCAAAAAAGAAAGAGGAAAATAAAATTGTAAGTGCGAAGAACCAAATAAGCCATAGAATATTATGAACAGTAACGCAAATATAGAGAAAAAAATAATATAGAGAAGGTGATTTTGGAGAATAACCGGCAGAGCGGTAGTAAAAATAATTCAACGAAGGGTGTCGAAGAATTAGAAGAATCGATTGTGATTATTGATTTGGAAAATAAATCAAGAGGACGACCAACCAATATGATGGACATAGAAGAGCGAAAAATTAGACGAAGAGAACAGCAGCGAAAATATAGGGAAGCGAACAAAAAATATCATACTGGCTTTTCAACCAACGAACAGAAAGGAGGAGTTTCAACCAGCAGACAAGGCGATGGAGACGGTGGATGGTCGGACGTATCACAAAAGAAAAAGGAAAATAAAATTGTAAGTGCACATAACCAAATAAGCCAGAGAAGAATAATAAACAAATATTTCTATAACCAGGCAAGAGGACGACCAGGATCTATGTTAACCACAAGAGAAAGAGGTGTTTTGCGGAGTGAACAGCAATACAAATATAGAGAAAAAAATAATATAAAGAAGGTGATTTTGGAGAATAACGGGCAGAGCGGTAGCAAAAATAATTCAGCAAGTCAAGGAGATAAATCGATATCAATAGAAAAGGAACACTAATTTTCAACCAACGAATGGAAGCTTAGATTGATGAAAAAAAGAAAAGTAAGCACAGAAGGAATTGAAGTGGACAGCAAGTGCAGACCTGTCATCAAATCAACATGAAGGAATTTGCCTGTCTACTAGACAATGCGTAAGGAAATAGTGAGGCGCGCAGCGCCGAGATGGGGTTGGCGCGCGAAGCGCGCAGGGGCGAAGCCCCTAGTGTAACAAAATATCAAAATGTCAGATGTTGCCACAGTCCCGATTTTTTTAGATTTAGGTACTTAGAGTTAATGAAGGAAGGGCATGAGGTTGTTTGTACCCCAGGGAGGCAAACAAGAGTTATGAATGAATGGGACCCACAATACCAATGGAAAATTTAACAAAGACTTTTAAAACATTTCGAGCAATCTCATTTGCGCCAACTATAGTAGACACGAATGAAACTACATCTCCAATATGTGATAGAAATGAACCTAATCGTAAGAAAAATCGAATAACACTCTAAGATATGCAAAATTTCAGGAAAGGTTTTATGTTGGGAACGTTCAACATGATTTAGGTTTGGTGTTTTCGAACCGATACTAATGTGCTTGGGTCAAATTTATTCCTCATAGAAATCTACAGATATCACTTGAAAAAAGTTTTACAAGTTATTTCCAGAACGAATAAAAATAAATTTGTGCCGTTACGGTGCAACGATCCCCCTCAAAACTGAACAACTTGCACGTGAAATTTTTTAGTCTATCGTGCTTATAAGTAGTTTTCGAAATACCCTAATGGCTCTGTTAATATGGGACATCCTAGGATGAACTAGAAATGCTGTTTCCACCATCTCCACTATCATCGGTGCAATAAAAATAGCTGGAGATTTCTTATACAGTTTTTCCTTTTTTCGTATTTTCTAAATTGTATAATTAATTTTTTTTTGCAATTCGATTTAGTGGATTGTACTTCTATCTCAATGGTCTAACAATTTGTACAACAACAAGTTTTCGGCAGTTTTCGCGAAATAACGATTGAATAAAGTCTAAATAATGTCTAAATGACATTTGGAGAAAGTCAAGACATTTATCTCAGTGAAGCTGTTTTGCCTTTGACAGTATTGGTAAGAAATTAATATCACTTTGATGTCACTTTGACCAACATGATTTCCATGTTCAGTATCTTCTCATTTATTTATGTAAATGATGTAAGTCAAATATCTCACCCACGACAGTGATGTAGAGTAGTACATTACATGCGACGTTTAAGATCCTTCCAATTTTAGCGTTTTTCAACATTATTCGGCCAAAATCCAATTTGAACTTCGGCTGCCAATCTTGGTTCCAATCTTCCGACATGGCGTCTAAACATTCTCGTAAACTTTTCAGATTTATTCTCATAATAATTAGCTTAGCTGTTACTAGAGTGATGGGTATTGAGCTGGATAAATTATCGATGGCGGTTGTACGGTAATTTTGATATAAGTCAGCCAGCTGAGGTATCAGAACGCAGAGGAGCAGTGTGAGGTTGATTGCAAGCCGTAAGTCGGACAGAAAATCTCGATACGGCCAGATCCCCATGAGTCTTAAACTCCAGCGATGTCTACTGATGGCGAATTCCATTTTCTACCTGTTCCTACGGCTCTTTCACTTTCTTGGGCTTGACTGCGAGTTGTACTCGAATGCTTGTATAGTTCGTGATAACCGGCGAAAAACAGTGCGAAACAACGAGATAATTGATTGCGAAATAGTAGGCGGTTAGCAAATGGTGGATTAATTTGCTAATTAATTTCAACGAGCTATACCGTCTTGTTTAACCACTTTAATTGCCCGGTTTCAAATGAATTATGAAATCGCGAATTGGATAGACCCTCTGTCTTTTAACACAGAATACGGCAAGTGCGTATTGAAGTGCTTGGGATTGCAAAAGAGGTAAAATGACATATTACACGAAACCGCACTCTGTAATTATTAATTATTGTAGTTCACTCTGGTTGACAACCTAGAATGAAATTGACTACCCTGCAGGGAATTTAATAATACATTACACTCCATGTATACCTAGGTATGTATATATTTAATGCAATCTAATTACGGTCTCTTAATAGTTCGTTCTGAATCGTTCACGGGGTTCATTATTATTGTGAGGGGAAAGCGCACGCTCACTTTATTTCCTATCTACCGTGCTCCGTACACAGAATAAAATAGTACGTATACAGCAGTGAGGCGACCCCTGCAGATATCTAGCATACGCATCGATAACAAATCACCAAATTCGTATGTTTTCATTATGCAAACTGCTTGTGCTTGTTCGTCCTTTTTCAGTGCAAGGATATTATTTTGTGCAGGTAATACGAGTACGGGGGTTTACACAAAATCGAAAAACCATTGTGATCACTCTATGGTTTTTTTTTCAACTGGTGAAATTGAAAATTATCGAGTTGCCTGGAAAATTTTTAATACAGATTAGAAAAAAATTAATTTTTCGCCAATGATATAAATAATGAATCGCCCAATTTCTTTTTTTTTTTACTTACTGTATGACATTTGATACGTCCGGCGTTCCGCCACACGTCTTCTACATTTTCTTCGACCACCTATTGTCTCTACCTGCCAACTTTTTCACATTCCGTACAGTAAAATTATAGTCTCCATTCTGTGCTCCTATTTCCATCCAGCTTCACGCCATTCGTATCGCCCTAACTCCTCTGAGTAGTAGAGATATAAGAGTTCTTGGACATAAAATGGCAGCGTACTGATCGAGTAGCCCCGATTCCTGCCTTACTGATAGTCGGTATGTTGCCCGTGAAGGATAAGCTTTGCCTAGGATAGTGTTACCAACGGGAGCGCTATTGTTGATAGTGCCATCTGTATTTTTTGGCAGTTTGAGAATGAGATTTTTGTGTTGTCAGGTGAACAGACATTTCAAATTTTTGCTGTTGGATGGCAGACATTTTACCGACGGAATTGTTACCAATAAGAGCATTAACATAGATGGCTCCACCAGTGGCTGTTTTACCGATCGGCTCTGTTGCGCGCCCAATATCCACCGCAAAATGGCGGTACCTCTGACTTTACCGACAGTTGGTGTTACTGGGCAGAAGTGTTGCCGCAGGTTTGTCGCACGTAGTGCCCCCTATTATCCATCAATCGATGTTCTATCGATCGACTCTGCGTTGTTTCCAATGCTCGCCGCAAGATGGCTACTCTTTGGCATGTGGTGGGTGAAATAGAACGATTCAAAAACAACGGTTGGATGCTTTGAATATATAGTGAAATTTTGTCTCACGAAATGACAGATGGCATTTTCAATGAATCAATTTGGAACAGGGGGGGTGGGTTCACAAAATTCTTCCCACAAAATGTATGTCGAGACTTGTCCGATGGAAAATTGTAGTGGGGTTAGGTGGTATATAAAACGTGAGCTTATTCCAATAATCACTCTGTTCTCGTCGTCTCTTCGCGTCGTGAATGCTTACTTGTGAAAAAAGAAACTGATCAAAACGTAATGGATCTGACAAAAGTCAACCACGCCAGCCGCCTGGAGAATCTGCTGATCAAGAAGATGTCGAAACTCGAAATTGGGGAGGTGTATGACGTCACTGGGCTACGACTGTTCAAAATGAAATTCGGGGTGCGTGTTCTGGCAACGATCGAGGGAGAACACAACGTCTTACCACCGAGAATCGCGAGGGTTCTACAAGAAGATTCTGGTCAGCTGGCCGAAATGTGTAACATGGCTGGGAAAAATCGTCTGCAAATGAAATACCATGGTGGAGAATTCAACAAGTTTGAATTTTTATGCAGTTATGTACCGTAAATAATCTATGTGATCCCCTCTACTTCTACGAAAGTCATCCGCGAGGGGGATGAAACTGGTATGCCGGAGGCTGAATAGTTAGTCTTCTACCATCAGTATTTGAGAAAAATCGAATGCTACATCATTCTTCAACATGGCGATGATCCTAGACGTGCAATGTTTCATCACCCATAGCAAAAAGCTTGTACCCAAGGAAGTTGCAGTCATCGACGTAACGGGCCAGGACTGGATTACATCTTTATCAAGACATCCGGTAATCTGGCCAGCTTTATTGTAGAGCTACTAATGCTTGGTTAACATGCAATCATTACGGAATACCATGGTACGCAGTCAACAAATCTCACGAGGATGTACCGAAAATTGCGAGAAAAGGGCTGAAAAATGCGTGTTACGTATATGTCAAAGGGGAGGAGAAGAAAGCATGGCTGACAGAGATTCTCGATGGTACAACGAAGGTTCTTAATATGGAAGATTTGTACATCACACCCTCTGCACTGGAAAGTTGAAATATATGGAAGCGGCACTCTGGCACGACTTAAACCATAGGTATTTCCCATCGGATAATATCTGGAAGCATGCGGGGAAAGGATGAATTTGGTATAATGATAACCCCGAATACATCCCGGCATACAATTTCGTCTTTGAAAACGTGCAGTGGCTGAAGAGTTGGTATTTGAAGTAGTGTACCGGCTCTCTCGAGAAATCCTCCTGTCTGTACAAAGAATTGGACGGTTTAAGAGGGAATATCAGTGTGAAAAAAAAAATCGATTAAATAGATAGTTTTGACCTTTAAGAATATGCCTACAAATTTTAAAAACAATATTCGGCTTAGAAGTATTCGAAATTGGCACCAAGCGTCGACGCTTGTTTTATATCAATATTTAAGTTACATCATTCAATTTTATCCTCTCGAAACTTTAAACGCGTTTTTCTCGAAACCATGTTTTTTGACTTGGTTGACAGCATAACTCTATCAAATTTTGTCCAATCGACTTCATTCAAAAAGAATTGTCTTCACAAAACTTATCGCTATCGTCGCATCGGTAGAGTTTTTTTTTGTTCTCTTTTTTTTTATTCATAATTTACTGCAAATTTTTTGTCTAAAATTCGATTTTTTATTTAAATGGCCGCCATTATTTTTCCAATAAAAATTTTAAAATTTCCTACTTTGCTGCGATATCTTTGAGATGAGAAAAACGAACTTTCTAGCTCAAATAGAACCGGCGTTATGAATTTTTGAAAGTGAGTCTTCCAAGCCAAAAAACACCAAATTATCAAATTTTCGATCCCCTCTATTTTACGAAACATGTGAAATAAAAAATCCTCGAATACGTATCCCTATTTTTTCGATATAGAACGCGTCAAAAAAAATTTCAGCTAAATCAAAAATGTGTCGGTCACAAAGGTGTTCGGTTATAAAAGAATGTCCCATATACATTAAAACATATCGCGCAATATTAGTTTTACACAGCACGAAGTATTTTCAAAATGATTTCATAAATATCACCATTCACTATTTGCAGATATTTGGAAATATGTTCGAAAAATACGATCGAAACAAAACGGGTACGAATCGTTGTGGTCTTGTTTATTGAAGCATCGCTACGACCTTGCATGACTATTCCTCGACATATCGGAATCATTCCGAAATTGTACATCGCTTGTTACGCACAACTCTACTGACAATAATGGAATAATTTTATGTTCGAAGCTATTTTACTAGTGAGGGTTTCAAAAAATGATTACATATAATATTGGAACACTTTATTCATGTTACTATGGTTATATATCAAACAATTGTTGACATCGACATTGAGGATTATTTTTATACCCTGTGAAATATTAAATGCAAGGAAACAGTATCCGAGATTCGAGGTAACTATGAAGCTGCGGGTTGTGCGAAACAGTTCCTTCTCAGGGTTGATAGGAGTTTCTAACATCCTTTGCGAAGTAATGTAATTTGAACATAGTTCACCACTCCATGAAGATATCCTCGCGGCATGTGACATTGCGACCGTCCAACGGTTACGACGGATTATCCTGTAAAATATAAGCGTGTTCATTTGGGTGTTTCGCTTTTTCAATGCAGAATCCATAACATGATTAGTACTTGTCGATAAAAATATATTTTGGCACAGAATTCGTGCCCTTCCCTCCTTATCATATAAGGACACATACAATTACATGGGTCCTCTTCTGTTCTCTTACAACCATGTGTCGGCGCCATCTCACTATACCCAAAAATGTTAAAAGTGAATGGTCGAATCTGATGAAATGGAATAGTGTGATTCAAAATTTTGATCGTCTTGGATAATCCGAAAAGTTGAGATAATTCTTTTAAAATTAAGATGTTCATGTTTTACGAATCACTCTCAATTTCACCGTGTTCAATATTTTACTACCGATAGCAGATATCTAATGTATGGTCATTCGGAATGAATATGAATGGGAAATTCCTCGTGAAACCCGACGGATTATTTGTAATCGGAAAGATTTTTTACAGAATGTATAAAATGGTAGAAGCCTCGCCAAAAAATGGTACCATTAAACAATTCGTTCGTGAATAACAATTACAACGTTCAATGTTTCCGGATGAACCAAAGTTTTTACGAAAGCTTATCCTCTCTGCTCGCGAATGTGCTGTGAATAATTTTTCTACGTCGAATAGAACCGGAGATGAGATATTGATTCTTGAAGCTTACTGCGCGCTCATTTTGCAACAAAATTAAATGACTCGGCGCTTCCGGAAAAAAAATCGTAGAAATAGGTTTTGACTTTTTATGCTCACATATCACTTCGAAAAATCGTTCATTGTTCTGGAAAATACGTGGTCATGTTTTTTCAGGATGATATTTCTGACTCAAGAACCTAAATTTCCTCCCACCTGAATTTTTATGGTTTATATGATAAAATAATAAGAGTCGTAATATTTATTTTCCTCAAGATTTGAAATTTCTCGCATATTTGCATCGTACTTAGGGCATATGTTAACACGTGTAAATTTCTCCAATTATCGGAAAAAAATTACTGTACGATTAAAATAATTGAACTCTCCGAGCATTCGAATCTAGGCTCCGATAAAATTGTGGTATTCGCAACGAAGCATTTAGCAATTCTTATGTTCTGCACACTCCTAACAAAAAATCAGAATGATTATATATGAAGAGAACAGAGAAAAGAAAATTTGAAACACGTATACAATTTGGTTACTCAATATTTTGAAAAATGTATAACAAAACGACGATCGAAACAAATGTCAACAAAACGACGATCTTTCGAACGCCACTCTTTCGAAGCAAACGTAAACAAGACGATTTGTTTTCTACATTTGTTTTCTATACTATGAAAATGCTGGAAGTCCCTCCCCACTCCTCATCGGTATATATTTCCGGAGAAATACAATGAGCATCATGAGTACAATGAGAACACTCTGGGGCGAGTGTTTCCATACTTTGAACGGTAGTGTATATTCATTTGAAAAAAAACGACAATTTCTCAAATAATGAATTAAAAAATCTGGAAAAATTCACATAGAGTACCTTTGAGTAGTACTTTGATGTAAGCAATTATGGGGCAGATCTGAGATGGTCGAAAAAAAAGTGGCCGAGTTGACGGAGAATCCTTCCTTTTCGGGTTAAATTCCGAAAATATCGATTTTGAGAAAAAAAGGTGAAAATCTAAGTTGTTCAGAATTTGATTCTCAACAAGTTTGTTGCTATTCATTCATGCCATTAAGTTGGAAATAAACGAGATAATGGAAATATTTCGAATTTGTCGCTTTTTTCAGGTTTCATTCCAAAAATCTTGATCCTAGACGAAAAACTGTGGGAACCAAACTTGTTGAGAATCAAAATTTATACAACTTTTGTTTTTACGGTTTTTCTGTGAAATCAAAACCGGTCAAGTTATTCAAGAAAAACCATTTTAACCTAAAAAATCATTTTTCGAATATACGCATAAGCATGATTGGGTCACCATTTTGAATTTACACTCCCAGTGACCCCCCCGAGGCAGCTGTGAAAGAAAATTCACTAAATAATTATTCGTAGGTTCAGTCGGTTTTTTGCCTATGATGACTGGACTATCTAGAGCATTGTTAATTTTTCTACGAGCGCGTGTCGCGGTCTTCGTTATGCTGTGACATAAGAATAAGTCATTAAATTCCAATTATGCTTCGTCTCAATTTTAATTCAGTGTAGAGACAAAATAATTACTGTACGGTACGTTTTGTATTGAAACAATTTTAATTTGTGGAATCTTTATTATCTTGGCACGTTATCTGTATTCAATAATGAGGATCTGATTTGTTCATAAACGAATTAATTTCGTGCTTTGTTTTTATTATGCTACATATTCTTCATGTATTTGAAAAGTAAAACAGCTTGCCAGTGGGCAATTATACAAAGTCTACTCCGTAAACGTTGCCTGATACAAAGTGGTATAACTATATGTTATTCTCTTGTACGATACGTCGTTCGAAGTGAAACGTACTGGCATTGTTGATACCGAAATGCTGAAGATATTCACAAATTTTACTTTATCTAACTAGTCCTGTGTCAAAATATCTTCAGTCGTCATAAAGATAATTACAACAATAATTTCGCTACTTACGTCCGGACATAAACAACATAATGGGACTACAAGTTGATTCCGGATTCTGGACGAATATATTATAGGGTATCCTTGTCGAAATCAAAGTCGAAAGTTCCTGATTAATTATTCGAAAAAACGACGTTCTTCATAAAAAATAATTGAAATTCAATTCAATATTATCAGTTTAGTTTTAATTTTTATAAATTTTTCTGTATCATTATCAGAATTGAGAACAAAATTCGCTGGTTAACTTTTTCACAAATTGTAGTACAAATTATTTCTCCATGAATAATTTCTCGAATATTTCTTGGAAATCCCTCACGGACAAAAGCCTCAACTTGGGTGTAAATTCGTACCCACAATTTTTTTCTTATGGGAATTCAGCATTATCTAAGTCAGGGGTACGAATTAACACCAAGCTGAGGCTTTTTTCGCGAGGGATAACTTTTTCGTATCAATTATCTACAAATTAACCGGCGAATTTTGATATCAATTCTGACGATGATCCAAGAAATTAAAAGGTTGATCGGAAAAGAAATCCGAAAAAATTAAATTTCCATTTCTTTGAATGAAAAAAAGCGTTTTCGCGAAAAATTTTGACAAGGATTCGCCCTGTCCAGTATTTGCTGTGAATTACGAATCACCCTGCATAGCAGGTGCAGATTTGGCAGGATTCTTGTAAATGATATCTATAATTGCATAATAGAAATTTGCAGTATAAAACACTTAACATTGCAACGAACGATTCGTTCGTCGGCGCGTCAAAATTAACCTTTTTTCGGTCCAGCCGTGCGACGAGACTTATCCATTGTTGCACTTACAAGATTATTGTTGTTTGTAACAAATATATGTATACACACTAGCCGCGTGAAAATTTGCACGTGATTAGAACTTGTGACACGGCAAATTACCAAAACACTCGCGTTTGCTTCGTTCGCCGCGAAAAGTGGATGTGGACGGTACGCGAGGAAACGCAGAAGTAACGGCCGCGCGGCTAGTGGGGGCAGTGGCGTGTGTGGGAATTGTGGGATAGTACTTGGAATCCGAAGAAGTTGATTCCTTCGAAAGTTCCAAATTTCTGTGAAATCTTCTCGGATTGTGCCCGACTTTAAGGTACAGCAATAACACATACCCTGACTTTTCGTAGGTCGTATACGATGCAGAAACCAACCCAAAACTCGCTAGCGTATCCGTAGCGTATGCCATCTACGAGAAGTCACGGTATGTAGTTTTATAACGATTTCCACCCAATGAGTAACTTTCAGGTAATTCGTCTAATGTAGAAAAAAAATTTGGTAGGATCATTCAGAACTAGGCGTAATTGACAAATGAAACGAAGCAAATAAAGTATGAAATCCTGATTTGTTGAGAATTAAAATCAGAAAAAATTGGCGAGCAAATCTTCATCAGAATTTCAACAAGGATCGGCCCTGTAAAATATTTGCCACGAATCTTGAACCATTGTATGCAGTAATTGTATGTATATTGTGACGTGGTATTTCGTACCCCGTCACTTTGTTTAATTATCGCATTCCCCTAGGTGCAGATATCGCTAAAAATAACGAAAGCACGTCTGAGGCCAATACTCCAAAAATGAACGACTAATTATCTTTAAGTTGAATTCTCTTTACTAAGCTAATTGTATGCTATTTTCTAACTCTGTCACGCTCTACGAGAACCATCTGCGAGACCTTCGCGTCAAGATACCAGGACACTGCCTGACAGGGGTCACGTACCAGCTCAACATCGACCACCACCGACTACAGACGAATGAATACCGCTGAAACCACTTCCGATGGATGCCTATCTAGTTGTCGAACAGGGTCGTGCGTGATGCACAAACAGTACCTCCGACTATTTAAGACTTATCGGCCAGGAGCCGAACCATGAATGAATGCTTCTACCGCTCGGATGCATCGTCAGGCGGCGTACAGGGCTGTGCGTCAAAAACACAACAAAGCCTCCCGTCGACGGTACTTATCAGCCTGGAGCTGAACCGACCCTAACATCTACTAAGTCGTTGACTATCAAATAGAGGACGGTTTTCTCTTCACGAACCGTCCTATCGAAGGACTGTGGCATGGAATAGGCTAATGATATGCTGACCACGTGGATCTGGTGGATCTAGTGTGGGGATCCGGGTTGAGGGCCATCACCACCAGATCGTTCCGGCATGAGGGCTTCAATGAGCGAGGGCCGGGATGCAGCGCCGACGAAATAGCTACAACGGGGAGTACCAGTAAAGCAAGGAGTGAGTTACAGTCTGTCGCAAGTCCAGGAGACCGGTGACGTAATATTGCCGCACACCTCAATATCGCAACACATGAGCAATACGACCTCCCCTCTCACCAACGATACCGCACAGCGGAAGGAAAACATCTCTAACCACCTTCCGACATCACGATACCTAGATACCTGTCGTCGAGGGAGAAGAAAAACAAGCGGCGAGGGATTATCGCCGCCTACCCGTAGACCAGACCTACGCGACCTGCTGGTCCAATTAGAATACCGCAAATTTGAGGAAGAATCACGTGACAGCAGCTCGACGAAAATCAGGATCATCGCTTATCTCGTCACTCTACGTTCAGTTCTTGTATCATACCGACGTGCTATCGTAGTCTTCAGTGCCTTATCGCTACTTATCGCTTTAATTCTCGCTATCATACCGCATTCGCTAGTACCTGCTATATCTTCTTTTACGTAAGTGAGGTTCCTTTTCTATTTTGTGAAGCCACGAGATTACTTGCAATATATCGTACCTTTACCTTTATCTCTTTCTCTCTTTATCTTGCAGTTGGTCTGCTTGAGCCAATTGGGCTCGTATCTTTTCTCTTTATCTTGCAGTTGGTCTGCTTGAGCCACCTGGGCTCGTACCTTATTCTCTCTTATCTCTTATCTTGTCCCTTTCTCTGTCTTATTGCAAGTAACTTCGCGACTGGTTGACTATTACTTACGCATTGTAATGACTATTGCTTTATTTTATTATCTTTCTCTTCTGGAATATTTGAATGTCTAATATCGCTGTCTAGCAGCGCATTCCGTTGAAGGATCAATTTTTATCTTAGCTACTGAGCATTGCTATTTCGTTATATTTTCTCTGATTAGTTTATATCTGTCTCTTTACCTATTACCGTTGATTATCGTATCTTAGTGAGTGTACCGCGGGAGCGATCTTACATCGCTGCGCGGTACCGCTCGTCGTTCATTTGACATTGGAGTATTGTGAGGTATCGCATAACATCTTTTTCATTATTTTCTTCGCTAATATCGCTGATCGTAGCTGTCCGTAGTCTCTTTGGTTTGCCGTACGTTGCATATTAATTATCTTGAATATTGTTTGCCTTATCTTGAATTACCTTTTATCGTAAGGAATATTATCTCTCTTTCTCTCGCACTTAATATATAAAAATAAATTATGCTTGCTTTTCAATAACTGTCGCGTACGTAGCGTAATAGTGGATGTCGTAGTGTCTGGCTCAATTCCGGCGAGACCGAAGTTGTCCTGCCGATCGGTGAGATTGGTGGTCTCTTATCTCAGCCGCGGTTCCACTTCAGCAGCGGGAGACCACGTGAGCTGATTGCGGGACGCGCTCGGCTGCGTGGGTGGCGTGAGCGGCGCGTGTGACGTAGTGAGTGCTTTCTTCTGTGGCTCGCGACTAAAAAGCGTGAAACGCTTGTTGCGGTGCGTGAATTGTGCGGCGCGCGACCGACAAGTTGGTTTCACAAGGTTGTTTTGAACAGAAAATTTTCCATCAAATATTTATAATTTTTTTGTAAGTAATAAAAAAAAAAGTAATAAAATGAAATTGTGTTCTGCTAGTCGTACCTTACAAAATCTACACAATGTTTATTCACTAAGTAATTATAAATGTAATATTTGGTTACTTTATTGAGTAGTCCAATGGGTGGGTGTAAAATAACTAAGAACCGTTTCTCTTAAATAAACAAAGTTTTGTATTTTATTTACTTATTCAAACTTACATAGTTTCTATATACAACCATCTACTAACCTGAAATAAACAATGAAACTACATTCAATGTTTATTCTTCACCTCTTTCATTCGCTTCTTTACAATATTCTATTTATTTATTATTTGCACCTGATATTTTGCAATCTCTATCTCCTCTCTCTTTTCCTCACTCGTATCGATGGTCCACTACCTTATCGACCCGCGTGTGAGCGCATTTCCATTCGCGGGTCTATTCAATCCATACTTCCTTACATAAATAATTTCAAATTTCAATAAATTCTTATAAGTTGCGTGGACCTTTGTCCTTCAGGTTTCTTGAATGGTAGTCTATGCGCTTTTTCAAGCTGGCACGGTTCACAAAACAATTCACGATTGTCATTTATTATTTAACCTTCAACCAGTTTATTCTTGGTCATTTCTCGTATCACTCGATAGTTCACATGTCTGAGACGTTCATGTCAGATTTTTCAACTGGTGATTGCGGCGTTCACTTTGTGACCACTAGTGATGGTTTTCGGTCTGAACAGCATCTGGTAAATATTATGCGATTGTTTGTCACCCGTCGCGAACGTTTCACCATCACGCAGTATACACATTTTGGAGTCATTGTTAAAGAGTATTTCGAACGCTTTTGTTGCACATGCGCCTACCGAGAATAGGGTTTGCTTAACATCCGGTACATGAAGCACGTTTTCGATCTGACTCTCGCGCCACTCACCATTCGTGTACTTCACAATTTGAACTGTTCTCGCACCGATAACGTTGCACACTCCATCATCACTAATTGTAAGTGATATTTGTGATGTCGTGGAGTGAACAGAGTAAATACCATTAATACTGGTTGATACCAGGTTGAATACTTTATTTAATAGCATGTATTGAACAATAGTACAAGTTTACCAGCATGTGGAAATACGTACTGCTCGCGACGCGCCGGAGCGTAAACTAAAGCAATCCTACTTACATTTTCGTTGGTCTTCTGCTTACGCACACACATTCAGTACAGCTACATAATGCTACGGTACGGTACATTATGTACACGCTAATTCGTAAACACCGCAATATTGTACCGCCGTCCTGCCGCGGTTGGTAATCACTGTACCATTCCCGTCGGTACGTGATGTGCCTCGAGGCCCCGCTATCGATAAGCCAGACGTCTCGGGTATCGATGCTTAAGAACTTTCTTACTTCCTTCGCAGGGGGTAATGCGCACTTTTTTATTCGAACTCTCCATTCCGGAAATTGTTGTTACGAACGCACAGTCATCTATTTTCCGGTGGCTCTGTTGACCTTCGTTTTTCTTTTCGCGTTTTCGATTTCTGCAGTCACTGGCGTAATGCCCTTTTCCTTTGCAGGCGTAGCACTCCACGTTTCTCTGGTAAATCTCTCTTGCAGGTCTTCCACAGTCTGTCGATTTGGCTCAACGCTGTCCCACGCTATCTACAGGGTGCTGAACTGGGGCGTCAGGCTCGCCAGGATCTTTGCCATGACTGTTACGTCTGAAACTGGCTCTCCAAAGTCCGCTAACTGTCGTGCCATGTTTTGTATTTTCGTCACATACTGAACGATAGTATCTCCCGCGTTCATCCGGTATTCGTGGAACTTCCGCGTTAGTAGTAGGTTGTTTCTTTCTGATTTCTGTTTGTGGATGCGACACAACTCATCCCACATATCTTTAGCTGTACGACACGTTATGAGGCATTCTAGCTGGGCATAATCCATAGCTGACGAGATGATGAACATCGCTTTTGCGTTGCATCCATGCTTTCGAGGCCGGCGTCGTCTTGACGACCGGCATGACTCGACTCCCATTCACAACATTGCTGACCCCTGTTGCGACCATCACGGCCTGAATTCGGAATTTCCACCCTTGGAAATTTTTGCCATCGAATTTCACTCTATTTCTTGTGGAAAATTCGAAGGAAATGGTGAATTATTAGAATCAAAACTACACACACGCTCTCATGTGGGAAGCCATTATGGCAGCGTCACTGGTATACGCGCCTCGTGGTCACACACGTTTTCTTCTTTTTTCTCACTGAGCACTCTCGTGTATTTTTTATGCAGTGTGATGTATCTTGGCCCATATCATGTTGCAGCAGGTGGAAGGGAGGTCGGTAGAAAATAAATTTCACGAATGTTTAGCATATTACCGTAGAAAAGATAATGTTTATTTTTATTGGCGATTCAGTAACACAGCTCTTTCAGCCACTCGTATTCTTAACAGACTAAAACCGGAAGGGATTAACAACTGAAAAGAAAGGTCAGTTACATCTTAGAGTCATAGAGAGCACCACTTGACGGAAGGTGTGGCATCACTGCCATACACGCCATCGCAGGCGTTAAGCTTGTCAACATCAGCCAGCAGCTCAACTGGCGCTCGCGTCAGGACGCGCAAGCAAATACTGAAGCCGCGCGCCATCTTCTAGCGGCAACCACGCTCTCGACGGGAAGTCGGTTCTCACGCTCCGTTTTTTTTTCCGCCGTCGACCAGCCTACAGAGCACAAGCTCCGCGCCAGCTCCGTAGCGCAAATTCAGTATCTCACACGCGCGGCCACACATGTGGCATCCATGTGCAGTTGTACTTTAGCTCTCGCCTTGAGAATAAAGTCTCACATTGAGTACAATGAGTGCCTCTTGCTTCTCACCTTCTTTCGACACAAGCTGCCTTCGCAGGCACTCGGAGTGCGTGAGTGCGCGGGACTCCTGGCGGATCCCAGGCTGCCACGCGGTGTACTCCCAGGACTCTAAATTGGTGACCTCAACGTAATATGAACACGCACCGAAGGACAGTACAGGTTTTCTTCTTTTTCGTTGGTGAGAAGTGCTGGCCTCACGCTGAGGCAACAAGCAAAGGCTTACAATAGGCTGCAAGCTGCACGTAGCAGCGTCAGAGTACGTGCACTCAGGCTCCGCATATCCTCACTCATTGTGTATGCGCATGCGAGCCTCGGCCGTACCCATGTGCAATTCGCATCAAGCGTAAGGCTCATGCATTCTCTTGGCCACGTGCATGACTGTTCACGACTCTAGCAAGGCCTCAGTGCGTGCTTTCCAATCTCGAGTGACCGCGCGTGCATGAGAACTAACCTCAAAAAGATGCGCGCGTGAACCCCAACCTGCAAAAGCCCACGCGCGCAACGTGACACACTCTTCATCAGCCACGCGCAGTCTGCTTCAACTCAACGCTACAGGGCATGTCAGACGAGCAGACCCTCGCCGACCAGCACATTCCGCCGAGCGCTCACACAATCTTCAGCAACGTCGTTCACGCGGCCAACAGTGTGCAGGACACGCCGCTGTGAGACCACACATCGAACCTGGACGCCACGCTCCCGTAACCGACAGACGACACCGTGATTGAGGCTCTCACTGGTTCTTTTTCTTCGCAGCTAACGAGCGACGCCTCGCTCGACAACCAGCAGCAGACGCCACAGCGCAGCATCGGGCGCACGCTCTTCACATCACGCGACGACATTTCCGCAGCCGGTGACGACGCCCAGGTAGTTACGACCACGGAGTATAGATACAAGGAGTCTGAACGGTATCGGGGTTTTCATAGTATTAATGTACGCAATAATAAACCTAAATCATAGTTCTCTTTTCTGCCACTGGCTGCGCAAGTACTCAGGACGTACCGTTGTTATTATTATTATTACACGTAAACATACACCATATACTAGCTCGCGAATGTTAAAATTAATTAAATTAAATATAAAATAAAAATTTATCTATTTAAAATTAATTTTAAGAAAACAATGGGTAGGTGTTGTGCTGTTCATGGTTGTCTTAGTGGCCGAAAGGCAAGTGAGAATGTAGAGAAAGTAGCTTTATTCAAAGCACCAAAAGTGAGTAACCTCAAAATAATATTGAAAATTTGTGTTATCAACAAATAATTCTAAAATTTATGTAGTTTTCTAATATTTGAAAAATATTTTTATTTATGTGCTTAAATATAAAAATATATATTACTTTTAAGGATGTTGAATTGCGTAGTAAATGGAGCTCAGCTTTGGGACAAGAATTAAAAGCTAGCAGTTTTATTTGCGAATTACACTTTAATCCAGAGAATGTGATTAAAACTGATCGAGAGATTTTAAAAGATGGTAGTGTATATGTGTATGAATACCAGAAAGTTCATTTGAGGAAGAAAGCTGAGCCAAAATCACATACTAATGACGACAATGAAAACAATTGTAGCTTGCTATTAAATAATGATTCTTCAACAATCTCTGATATAAATGACGATACGACAAGAAATATATCAATTTTTGTTGGCTGTGACGAGCATAAAAAAGAATTAACAAAAAAAATAATTAACAATTTCATAATAATGCGGGGGCATTTTCTAGTCAAATGTTTTAATAAAAGTGCTACGGAGAGAAAAGTTAAATGTAAATCCTAAAACTTTGTATTTAATTCCACATTTCTCAGAATATTTTTTTCCAGAGAGGTGTCAATAGCAACAAGACTTCCCGCGTAAGAATTTAAACGAGTGCTTCTTAAAAAGTGGCGCACTCTACCGGCAAAAAAATCTGTCCCCTAAATTACGACCATTCGTTCAACATTACGTTCAGACTCCTTGTATCTATACTTCGTGGTTACGACGATGACTAGTGTCCGACTGCCCCCTTTTTGGCCGGAACAGATCACACTCTAGTTTGTGCAACTCGAATCAGCTTTTCACACGCATAAGGTAATCTCAGAAACTTATAAATATCATCTGACGATACCTGCACTCAACCAGACGGCCATCATCGAGGTAGCCGACCTTGTCAAGGACATCCCTGCCTCGAATCCCTACTCCATCTTAAAAGCTAGACTAATCCAACGTTTTGCAGACTCGCCGGAGCGCAACATAGACAAGGCGCTCAATCATCTGGAATTGGGAGACGGCAAACCCTCGCAGCTGTACCGGAAGATGATGCGGCTCGTCGGCGACAATGCAACGGACGACCTTCTACGAGTCAAATGGCCCAACCTTCTGCCGTCGCAGACCCGTCAAATTCTCAAGATCTTCAAAACCCAGAACGTCGACGAACTTTTTCAGGCAGCGGACGCTATGCTGGAGTCTCCCATGCTACCTTCCACAGCCGCCATCGCAGCACCAGACGTCAACGCTATACAACAGCGCACATCCGACTTCGCAAACCTCAAACTGCTGATGGTGCAGATCATCACGCTCTGCAGAAACATCCACACATGCGTCAGTTGTCCGCCCAGAACTCAACACATCAACGACAACAGAGGTAACAATCACAGAAGCAACGCCAACAACAGCAGGCGAGAACGCAGTTCATCTAGCTCTAGCGGCCGCCAGTATTTCAGAGGAGTATGTTGGTATCACAATAAGCATGGTGCCAACGCGCTCAAATGCCTACAGCCCAGCTCCTTCAACCAACAGCCAAGCAGCTCGGGAAACGCATAGCGCTGCTGTCTGCTGTGCGCACCAGGCAGCTGCCCAATCAACACTGTGGCTGCAGCTCCAGCCAAGCCACCGCACACAGCTTTCTTTAATGCTGATAGACCAGCAAGCGACCCCTGGACGGAAACGAGGCTTCACGTGTTCGACAAGAACACCGGCACACGCTTCCTGGTTGACAGCGGCTCAGTTGTCTCTATCCTGCCGTGCCCAGCTGCAACAGCACGCAGCAGTTCACATCCAAACCTCTCAGCAGCCAACGGCTCCATCATCAAGTGTCACGGGCGCAGATTGGCCCAGCTAGACATGGGACTTCGCCGCAACTTCGTCTGGTCCTTCGTGCTGGCAGACATCTCAACGCCGATCATCGGAATAGATTTTCTGTCCCACTTCGGACTACTACCAGACCTCAAACGCAAACGCCTCATCGACGAGATCGCCTCGTGCTCAGTCAACGGGCTGCTTGCTCCAACACAAACGCACTCCATTTCAGCACTTTCGCCGCCACCAGGACTCTTCGAAAGGCTGCTCCACACAGGTCAGAGACCTTGTCCACCAGTCCTTCACACGAAGCTTCCAGGGTCACGGCCAGGTACAAGGCCCCAAGGCTTCCGTGCGCCATCACATCATCACTTCAGGATCACCCGTCCACTGTAAGCCGTGCCAGCTGCTGAACCCCAAGCTAAAAATCGCCAAGGCAGAGTACCAGGCTCTTCTACAACTTGGCATCATCAGACCATCAAGCAGCCCCTATGCAAGCCCCTTGCATATGGCCACGTTCAAATCAGGCAAACTACGACCCACTGGCGACTACAGGGCGCTCAACGCTCAAATGCTCCCAGACAGATACCCATTCCCTAGGATCGTGGATCTTCTGCGGCAGCTACACGGATGCAACAGGTTCTCAGTCATCGATCTTTGCAAAGCCTTCTTTCAGATCCCGGTTGCAGAGAATGACATTCAAAAGACTGCCGTCACCACGCCGTTCGGGCTCTTCGAGTTTCTGGACATGCCGCTTGGCCTCAGGAACGCGACGCAGACCTTCATGCGATACATGCACAGCATCCTAGGACATCTAGACTTCGTGCACGTCTATCTCGACGACCTTCTCATCGCCTCGAACGACGAGCAGCAACACCTTGAGCATCTTCGCACCGTCTTTAGCACCTTACTAAAAAGCAAGGTCAAAATCAACTGGAACAAGTGCCAATTCTGCAAGCAGCAGGTAACATTCCTGGGACACACAGTCCACTCAAAAGGATTCTCAGTGCCGCCTGACCGTGCCCAGGCAATGACTGACTACCCCACGCCAACTACGGTCTACGACCTTCGCCGTCTTCTTGGAGCAGTCAACTATTTCCGCACTCTCATTCCTCACGCAGCCCACGCACAGGCAGAATTACACGATCTCATCAAGGGCAACAAAAAGACGGACAAAACTTAACTGCAATGGACTACACCCCTTCTCCAAGCTTTTCAGACCTGCAAGACAGCGCTAGCTGACGCCGCCACGCTCAGCTACCTGCAGCCAGGCGCACCCATCATCCTCACGGCGGATGCTTAAGCCACAGCCATAGGCGGAACCCTGGAGCAGCTCGTCGACGGCGTGCGTAAATCCCTTGGTTTCTACTCGTGAAAGCTTTCACCCATTGAGCAAAAATACAGCCCCTACGACAGGGAACTCCTGGCAGCCTTCGCAACGCGCAAACACTTCGCACACATCGAAGAAGGACGCGAATTCGTCATTCGCACGGACCACAAGCCGCTCGTCAAAGCAGAGATGAGTAGGGAGATCTGCAACGCTCGGCTTTTCGTGATACCAGCTATATTGGAGCGTCGACGTGACACCTAGGCGGCCACGCACCGAAGGTGGCTCATTTCCGACCTGACACCTAGGCGGCCATGCACCGAAGGTGGCCCACAATCGTGTATATATAGATATACTCGGTCGCTCGAGCAAGTGGTTGCCAATCGCATCCTTGTCCCCGCTCGCACATATGTTTCCAGGAATGCAAGAATTGGGATTTTTCTTGTTTCAATTATGAATGTCAGTGAATAAAAGTATCTCCAGATTTGATAAATTTTGGATTCAATTAGCGGACGCTGAACCAAAATAATTAACCATTCCCAGCCCGAATACTTATTTTTTTTTTTTTTAATAAATATTATTTTTTTATTGATATGAAAATATGTGACGCCTGGTGTTCTCGAATATTTGTACACGCAGTCTATGTAAAAATATACGAAGCCAGCTCGATAACATTTATGCAAAATGTGCAATGGGCAAGTGGTTGGGGGAAATTATTTTTTTGTCGAACTGAATCTTCCAAAGAATCATCAGCGAATTCCAAGCAAGCTCCGTAAACATATCGAGCAAAAGCGCGATCACGGACGTAGCTGTAGCGCAGCTGGGTGGATACCACATGAGGATGGAGTGTTGCGGGACACGGGTTCGAACCCGGGTCGCTTTTTATTTTTTTGTTTTTTTTTAAATTTACTTATTTTTTTCTTTCAGAAGAGAACAAATAATTGAAACAATAAAATACCGAGAGTGAATCGATTTGTTCCCCGTTTTTGGCGCCTCCTTTTTTTACTTAATCCCCGCCTCTTTTTTATTTCGGGTAACTCAGAAGAGAGAAAATAAATGAAAGTTAGAGTGGATCGACTTTTTTTTTCCTTACATTTTTCTTTATTTCATATTCTTACTTAATCCGGCTTTCTTTTTTGTGTTTTTGATAACCGAGAAGAGAAAAAAAGAATGAAAAAAAAAAACAATTCCGAGAGTGTGTAGATTTTTTTCCATTTTTTTTTTTCCGTTTCTTTATTTGGTAACCCGGATGAGAAAAATTTCAGCTATCTCTCTCGCTATCACGTGTCGGCTGATCAATCCTCGCGTGCTCTTAGAAGAGAATATATATATATATATATATATATATATATATATATATATACCGGGACAATCTCTTGAAACTATACATATAACGCGCATGCGCCAAATAATTTAATCTCATTGGTCGGTGAAATCGCGCCGCGGTGATGTTTTCATCTGCTGAGCAAGGCGCCAACGTACACAAAATAAAACAAAAGCTGTAATTCTCTCGCGCGTAAAGCCGTGGATTGAGGTTATGCTGCTGTTTATTTTTACGTAGCGTGAATTGTCTAAGAAGAATAGTATCGTTCAGCAATACCGTGGTTGATTTCGGAAGATATTCAACCGACGCAATAAAGAATTTAACGGAAAAGCAAATATCAAATGATACAGAAATTGGGTGTTATTTATTGAAAGAAGAAATCTAACATTCAACGTGAAATGTCATTAACAAGTGGGAATCTGGACAAACAGAGGTAGGTAAGTAAAAACAATGTTTATTGTGAACAGATTCTTTATTTACATAAAATTAAAAATAAATGAATGGTTGAGACCCAGTAGAAGGTATTTCCAGAGTAGATTCGTTACGGTGCAGTGCTCCAGAAGTCAGTAATTAGTGCCGATGAACATGAAATAAATAAAAGAGATGAGTAACAAGGAATAAAGAAATTATTCACCTTAAACACGAAGCTTAGGAGGACAAAGAGTAGCAATTAACAGAAAACGTACCCGACGCAATACTCACAAAAAACCTCGCCGACATCATTGATTAGTTGACAAAGTTTTTGCAGCTCCATTGTACAACAATCAATGTTCCGTTAACAAAGAGGGTTCACCAGATATCCAAGAATCAAAAGAGAAAAAGAACAACAGTTAATATTACAGTGTAAATCATGCTATTAATGAAAAATTAGGAAACAAACAATAACTTACAAGACAATCGTCCGATAACACTGGGAGACCAATCTCCACTCTTCTGATCACCCCTCGTCTGGCCATTGGTGGCCTTTCAAAAAGTGCTGCCGTTTCTTTTGCCTTCAAAAATACCGAAAGATCCTGTTTGATAATAATAGCTTCTAATATTTTCAGGTACGAAATAATTCATTGTCAAAGCGGGACTAAATTTGTCAGGCACGGAAGCATGTAAGTAAATTTCCAATTACGTGATCTTTGACAATGACAATATTTTAACATGGATTCAATGATAAAATTCGTTTTTTTTCAGCAGGCTCGAAGTTTAAACTTTAATTAACACGAGGAAAATTATGCCTTACCTGATGGTCAAAACGTTTAGGTGGCAAGGATCCTGGTTTCTCGAGCGGTGCAATCATTAGAACCATCGAACCTGGTTGTTTCGTCAGACATCAGGTGCCAGAGTGAATTTTATCAGGCCATCGCCACCTTCTTAACATCAGTTGAGGCAAAATTGAAGAGTGGGATATACTACAGATCATAATGGCTGAATATCCCATCATTTTACTTTGATCGAGCCAATAGCGATAAGTTTGTTACTTAACCGTTGCTGCCAATTCATTCTACCGAGGAATCATTCTGTGCACCATTGTAATTTAAGCATTATTATTGACCAGCATTGTTTTTCAAACTTTATACCATTTGATTTGGTATCTTATTTTGAAGCTTACTTTTACTCTCTTTGGCATTGAATTCAGATAAATAGTTTTTCAAGTCCTCAATTAGATTGTAGGGTTGAATTTTGCTAGGCAAACTGAATCAATCTAAATCTAGAACTGTTAAATAAGTTCAGTAAAAATGTCTTTAAATTTAATCTTAGTTGACGGTGTCATCTGGCTAGCTAGTTGCACGATAACTTGAAACCAAATTCAATTTTACACTCTTTATAGGGTCCTACGCTAAGACTGAAAGCTTGTGAATCTCCATGTACCGCAATTATTTCTGCATTTCATGTTAGCATTATCTGGAGCAAAAAAAATCCCATTTTGAGATTGAAAATGGAACCTGAAACACAGAGTTATTCAATAGCACGAATTGAAAACCAAGAATTTTATAATGGTTTCTGCAACAAAGGGACTCTTTCCAAATATCCTTGTTAGAACGTGATGTTCGGAGGACTATAAACAAGATATTGTATCGGATTACATTATTTGGAAAAAAATCTTCATAAACTTCGTTAAAAATTAGATATTCATTTATTTTGATGGAACAAGGGACACAATCTTTACATTACTTTAAAATTGACATTACTCTAAAACATGATTGTCCTTGAAGCTAATTGTGACATTAAGGCGCATTTTGAGAAACTTGATTTTCAACTTGTGTCACAGGATGTGATTTACGTTCCTGAGTTCTACGCTTTCGATTAGATTTTCTTTGTTTCGAACCACACTTACATGAAATACAGAAATCATTTTAATAAATCTAATATTACTTGAATTTTCAATTTGAGTATTAGGTTCCCTTCATTTATTTAATCGAACATCATTGAAAATTTGCGAAATAAATTCTGATAATCATTCGGAAATTTTAAATAGTAGTAGCAATAATTTGTTAATCGGAAAAAATACATTGACTATCGACTATTCGTAAATTTTGTTGAACTATTTTCAAGCAAAAAAAGATTCACAGTTCCGTTACAGATAGTGAGATATTTAAATTTCTTGAACGCTCGATTTAATGTCTCATTTTCGAAAGTGATAAAATTCAATATTACCGCCTGAAATCACAAAAGAGTGAGAAAGTTGCTTAGTTGCTTGAAAGTGGCGATGATCTTTGTACGTCTGACAAATTGAATTGGCAGATAACAGTGAATATCAGAGATGTAATTATTTTAGTCGTATCACCTGTTGATAGACAAAAATTCCACTGTTATTTCTAATGTACGAAATAATAAAAATGATTAAATAAAGTGTTCGCACCTACCTGCTGCGTTTCTTCCAAGCACCCAACATTTAAACAGATTTCTCATTTTAGTCGAATAAAGCCAATTTTCAAAGAGCATTATCATCAACTTTCCGAGTCATTACCTCGACTGTTTGAGATTCCAACCTCAAAAATTCGTATGAACTACAACGCCGCCAGAAACAGAGTTTGACAGCTGAAACTCGGAGTGGCCAACCTGCCCGAGCAGCCGATAAAACTCGCGCATGCGCATTATATGTATAGTTTCAAGAGATTGTCCCGGTATATATATATATATTAGGGTGCTTTTTTTTTGGACTATATTTTTTTTTTTCGGTCCCATCGTGAAATTTTGTTGGAAATACAACAAAAAAAATTCCCTGAAAGATTGAGCCTTTAATATTAATATTAAGTGCTCGCCCAAGGCATGTAAAGATTTCCCGCTTAAAATACACGTAAACTTCAATTTTTTTCTTTAAAACATCTACAGTTCAGAGGCATTCTATGGTGTAGTCTAGGACGTCAGTAGGTTTTCTTCGGAATGAAATGCTCTACAAGAGTGCTCACACCGGCGAAGTCGTACGGGCCACCCAAACCCAATTTTTTCATGAAATTCTTGTCTTTTTGCCCGTATCTCGTAAATAACAGGAGCTACAAAAAAAAAAATATTCAACAAATTTGTAGGAAATTTTTGTAGAGCATTTCATTCCGAAGAAAACCTACCGACGTCCTAGACTACACCATAGAATGCCTCTGAACTGTAGATGTTTTAAAGAAAAAAATTAAAGTTTACGTGTATTTTAAGCGGGAAATCTTTACATGCCTTGGGCGAGCACTTAATATTAATATTAAGGGCTCAATCTTTCAGGGAATTTTTTTTGTTGTATTTCCAACAAAATTTCACGATGGGACCGAAAAAAAAATATAGTCCAAAAAAAAAGCACCCAAATATATATATATATATATATATATATATATATAATAGATTGGAGCGACTTTATATATATATATATATATATATATATATATATATATATATATATATATATATATATATATATATATATATATATATATAATATCTCAAGTTATTTATAGCAATATTTCCTAAGAATGTGACTAAAATCCAAAAGAAAAAAAAATATTACAAATATTATAAATCTAATAACAGATTCGAATTGTTGAGAGAAAAATAGCATAGTTCTAAAAAAAAAAAATGTACGATAATTATTAACGGAGTTATTGAGTTGTTAATTGAGCGGTGAGAACAGCCGGGCGCGCGAAGCCTCGAGCCCCCCACCACGCCACCCGGCTTCATTCCTCCGACTAACGCCGCTCGACGAACGTTGAGCAATTTTTTTATACTAGATACAACGCACCAAGAGATGTCAAAAAATTCACGGTGATGCCTTGGGGTGTTGAGAGATAGCTGATATTTTTTTCCCCCCTCAATAATAATTATAACAACAATAAACAAAATAACACTTAAACACCGTTATCTCCGATTCTAATCAAGACATTCATGTTTTTTTTTCAAATCACTCGTAAAATGAAGGGCAAGTACAATCAATCATAATATTTACAATAATATGAATATTCTCGGAGATATCTCTATTTGTTTAAAAGCAAAAAATTTCATGTCGCCCAAAAATTGTGATTTTCGAGTATAAAAAATTATTTTTTTTTCATTTATGGAAAGTACTAGTAACGAACTGACTCCATGATTTTTGGGCAACCCGTGGGCTTGTCGCGGATTGTCGCTCAACTATATAGTACAGCCAAAAAAGCCTTGCACGATAATTGCGAAGACACTTCATATTACCTGTGCCATGAGTTTCAAAGCCACACGTTGTTTATTCATCAATTTATAACAAGAAATGTAAATTTTTTTTTTCCACGGCATTTTGCATTTTGCAACTAAAAAAATAAAAGTAATTGACCTCACGACAGCTTGTTTTATCGAGAATGATGAGACGAACAACTTTTGTTTGAACAATTTTCGTCTATGACCCATACCAAAGACGTTATTTACCAAAATGTGGGGTCTCAAAAGTTTAAACAATCGTTACGGACAAACCCGGACCTAACTTTTGGGGGGTAGGTGAAAATACGTTCGCCCGTCTATAATGAACCTACAAAAGAATCGGCTAACCTACGTTATTCCAGAATAGAACTTAATTTCATTCTCCTGGACTATATAGTGCTAATTCCGCTCTAAGCCTGTTCACTTATACATATATACCTGTTCTCGGTCTTCTCTTTTATTCGCGTAAGTGAGGTTTTCTTTGTTATTTTGTGAAGCCCCGAATTTATTTGCATCATATCTTGCCTATATCGTTTCTCTATTTTCTCTCTTGTCTTTTCTCGCAGTTTGCTCTGCGTGAGCTACGTGGGCTATATCGCTGAACAGCAGCGTGTCACTATTTCTTTGCTTACGCTTGACCAAAATATCGTTCATTACCTTGCTGTACCTGAACTTGATAATTTATTTTTTCGTCGTAGTGATTAGCAAATCAGTTAACTTATAAATTCTTTCAGTTCACCTTTGTCTCTGATTACCTTTTGTCTATCCCTTTATCTTGCCTATATCGTTTCTAATTTGATTCTTGCCTTCTTGCCTAATATCTTTGGAATAATTATTTTCGTAAGCCTACCGTGCACGCGATTTTCTATCGCCGCTCGGTATAACACGTAGTTCTTTGACTTTGGAGTATTGCGCCGTACCGAATAACACCTTGATGATTATCGTTCTTCTCTTTACCCGATATCGCTCTAAACTTTCACGTAATTTTTCCGTAGCACTTCTAGTTTGTAATATACCGCGTTGCTGTTGTATCTATTTTCTCTTCTCGAGACGTTATGAATATCTGTATTATCGTTTCTATTCCTTTTCACTACCTTTTATTTATCGTATGTATCGCAACTAGATGCTATGTATCGTCATTATGACCTTTATCTTAAGGGGAGACTTCGTTGACAAAAAGTCCCGTATTTTCGGATCAATTTCATTGAAATTTGGACCACTTATTGACACTCCTAAAATTAGAATCTGATCCAAAATTCAGCTCAATAGGTCCAGTAATTCCAGAGTCATGCATTTTTTTCTACGATTTCTTCGCAACATCCCTTGCACATTAGGTTTCATCGTAGAAGGTTGAAATTTTTTTTCGATACATTTAATACCATAGACTAAAAATTGTTGCAGAGAATTTTTTATTAGAGATTTCTAATCCATTGAAACTATTATTTCAACAGTTCGAATTTTTTTTTGCTACAATTTTTGGTATTTTATAAGCTGGGAAATGAGTTATAGTCACCGAAGCTGAGATTCCCTGCGACAATTTCAAATTAGATGCCTAAAAATATATCTGCCAAAGGGCAAAATGATTGGATGAAACCTAATGCGCACGGAACTTTTTGAATACCTGAAAACATAGTTCTGAGATAAACGCGATTGAATGAATTCAGTTTCATAACCTTAGAAGAAGCAAATATGAGGTATGCACAGAATGAGTTATTTACTGTAGGGATAAGACACGTTGAATTACAATTAGTTGACTTTAATGTTGATTTGGACCATACAAAATTGGATCGAAAGGAACAAAATTCATGATTCAGTAATTTTATTTTTAATTCGTCTCAAAATGTAAGTAATAATATTGATAAATCATGTATCGCTCGTCAGTGCCTATCGCTGTTTTGATTGATCTTCAATTCCATTCCTCGGTGCCAGTTTGTATCTAATCGGCTTCTGCGTGTCTGTTCTGAGGTCAACCCTCGTCTTACTCCGCTTCTTCCTCCAGAACGATTCAATTTTCGATGAACTCGCTTCGGAATATAAAGGCAAAGAAAAATCCAATCATTTTATTGTGGAATGATTATTAGAAAAATATTTCAATAATATATTGAGTAAATGAAAACGATCAACTCACATTTATCTAGCGCTCACTTGAGTCTATTATATAATAATGCATCTGAGTTTGACTTTGGAGCTGACTGCTTGCAAATTAGTCCTGTGAAGAAACCGTTATAATTCTCTGGCACCATATGTTGTCTCTGTTGTTTTAATTTTCACTGTTCGTCTGACTCTCTTGCACTCAATCGTGGCTTTCCATTCAGCCTTACGCTTTCGTCTGGCATCGCGTTGCTGGCTGATCTTTTTTGCATTATCTGCGACCTTCTCAGACTTTACCGACATCTTTGCCTTTTGAGCATGATGCGCTCCCATATTGAACTCAGCAACTGCGGTTGCTACTGTAGTTTTTACTGCACTCTGTTTTGTGACCATCTTGCCACACTGCAAAATCAGGCAAAGTAGCATCTAGTTGGACTGCGATAACGACACACACCCCGCCATAATCGATCGCCATCCAGTAAGGATGTCGATGACTATTCCTACTCCATATAACGATGTAGGGCCACGTTTGTGCCACGTACCGCCGTAAGATACCTACTGCAACATCAAGTACTACCCCACTCTCCATTGAAGGGTCTATTACTTTATACGCTCTTCTAACAGTTTTTTTCAGTTTTCTCGAAAACTTTCACTTCTAACTTCTCAGTCTCTGTAATCAACTGGACCACATGACTTTTGAAGCTACTTGACACTTACGACTTTCATACCCATTACGGTACAGAATTTTTCAATACTTGAGTGCTCTAGTCCAACGCTGATAATTCGCCTGTTTATTTTGAAGGGTGGCCTTGTCGAAGTGCCATTGGTTCGTGGCTTCGTGTAATTTTCACCGGTCTCATAACCGCAGCTGATAATAGCATTTGACGACGAGCGAGTGCTAATTCGATTCATTTTGAGAGGCAGATCTCTTCATAATTCACGTCGGAGTAGTTCAAACTACAAGAAAAATTTGTCACAGTTCGTCAAATCTATCGTTTGAAAAATAGCTTGGCAAACATATTTGCGGGAAACAACTGCTAAACCATAGAAATTTTCATACCTAGATGGTTAGAGTACATGTCACAATAACTGGTACGAGAGTTATCCGCAATCTTACCGACCGGACCGATGACGGCGTACAGGCAGCCCGTGAACTTCGCACTCTATTATTTTCAAAAAATAATGAACCGGATCGACGGACTTCGGCGAAAATTGGTACTCAAATATTTTTTGGATCGCTGATCACGAATACAAAGTCGCATTTTGAAAAATTTCAAAAGCGGACCTATTGTGACAGGCAAAAGTTCAAAAATTTCTTTATCGGGCCAAAAAACACGTTAAAAAAAATATTTGAGCAATGTTAAATTTTTCGTAGGTGAGGGACGGTTCAAAGAACGTTTTTCCGTAAAAAACCGAAAATCAATTCTTCGGTCATTTTTGACGAAAATTTCACTGAAGTCTCCCCTTAATATCTATTTATTGAATACCTCTCTGAATCTATTATTACCTTGAATCATTACCTGAATTCCATATTACCTGATCAACTTGTATCGCCTGCTTTCCGTATCATTTTCAATACCTTTCAGTTTTATTTGAAAATAACTTTGAATATTCGCTTATGTGTTGTGAAAACATCATTTTCTTGCTAAATTATTCTGCTTTCACTTGAATTATTATCGGCTACTTTAAGGATCCTATATTGTGCATTGCATGCTAGACTACCTTATAAGCGATTATTGCAAATCTTGTCAACTGTTAATCTGCGTGATAGTATTGCGAACACACACATTTATCTCGCTTATCACGCCGTCTCTGTCCAGCTAATTTTGTCAATTCTAAATGTAACTATTTCTCTGGATGTATCTATTTTTCTAGCAGCACATATTTGCTGCTTGTATTTATTTTTCTAACGTTATCTATTTTTTTGTTTGTATCTGTTGCTTTGCCTGTATTTAATTTCTGACTATTTGATTGTATCTGATTTTCTCACTTGCTTGCATGTAACTGCTTTCTTGCTTATTTATAATATATTGGATACTATTGCCGCTCTACCTATTTCCTGTATTTTACGTCCTGGATACGACCCCGCCCCTCTACCAGTGTCTTATCTAATCTGAGCAAACCGTGTAAACCGTCGTAGCACGTGATCTTTTATTGTCGTTTCTTCTTTTTTCTTTCTCTTCCAATCATCTAAAAATTGACGCTAATGCGTCTGGCGCCCAACAACATTACCTTTAGCTCTGAATATCTCTTTTAATTGAAACAGTATCTGCGCCGTAGGGTACCGAAATTTGCGCCCTCGACCCATCTTTTAAAATATCGTATCTGAGGAAGTTTCGCACGTTACATTGTATTTAAAAAAAGATGCCAACTCCTAACGATGAAACTGCGCGTATGCGCAAGCTATCTTTTACTACGGTTACATTTTAATCACAGGAGGTTGAACCTATCATTTCAATCCACGTATAACCATGAATAATGAAAATGTGTACAATCATTTTGATCAAACTAATTCTAGTTGTTTTATACTCAGCAAAACGATTATTGGCAAAATTTCATCGAAATTTGCTATTTAGATGCATTGATGTTCTGATTTATACTGCTACATATTTATTACATAGATTGGGTTTGAAATATCTCTTTAACAATAATTGTGTTACATCCAACAATGCTGAGCACACTAATTGAATGGACATCAATAAGTTGTTCGATTAGGTTGAAAATAGCGTAAATGCGTATTGACACTAAATGAAACAAGTGAAACCAAAGAAATCTGAAATATTTTTTTCCCGCCTATCCTAATGCTTAAAGTAGGTACAACCCGTACAAATACAACATCAACGATACAATCTTGTGAATGTCTTTTTATTTTAAAATAAGTAGCAAGTCGTGTAATTATTATCATTTATGTGCACTCTCATGGTGTGTAACCGTTATTTTGAATCTCTGTAATAAAAAAACGGTGAAAAACACATTCTTGAAACTTCACTTATCGCTTTGAGCAGGCCTTGTGAAGGTACAGTATTTTTTCAGATTCTTCAATCATGTCCTACATCGTGAAAATGATTCTAAAATAACGCTGCGACGCCACCGCGGGGCAGCGGTGGACGGCAACCGGCCGCCCACCATTACGTAGAGACTCGGTGCGCACCTACGTGAAGTTAGCCCCCCATTTTGAGAAATCGGAATTTTCGAAAATTGTTCCAGATTGTTCTAAGTTTGTTCTACATTGTTCCAAAACTTAATATTGATAACTCGTGTAACACATTTGAAAAATGCTAAAAACCGTTTACCGAGCCCCCCACTTTTGAAAAATCAAACTTTTTTTTGTTGTTCTGGTTTATTCTAGTTGTTCTAAACGATGTTCCAAAACAGTGAAGTCGTAAGTTCAATAGCGGGTCCACCAAAAGGGAAAAAGAATTTTTGACTAGCCCCCCACTTTTTGAGAATCCAACTTTTTTCGATTGTTCCAGGTTGTTCTCGTTGTACTGAACATTGTTCCAAAACGGTCGAGTCGTAGGTTCAATAGCGGGCTTACCAAAAGGGAAAAAGAATTTTTGACTAGCCCCCCACTTTTCGAGAATCCAAATTTTTTCGATTGTTCCAGGTTGTTCTCGTTGTACTGAACATTGTTCCAAAACGGTCGAGTCGTAAGTTCAATAGCGGGCCTACCAGAAGGGAAAAAGAATTTTTGACTAGCCCCCACTTTCCGAGAATCTAACTTTTTTCGATTGTTCCAGGTTGTTCTCGTTGTACTGAACATTGTTCCAAAACGGTCGAGTCGTAAGTTCAATAGCGGGCCTACCAGAAGGGAAAAAGAATTTTTGACTAGCCCCCACTTTTCGAGAATCTAACTTTTTTCGATTGTTCCAGGTTGTTCTCGTTGTACTGAACATTGTTCCAAAACGGTCGAGTCGTAAGTTCAATAGCGGGCCTACCAAAAGGCAAAAAGAATTTTTGACTAGCCCCCAACTTTTTGAGAATCCAAATTTTTTCGATTGTTCCAGGTTGTTCTCGTTGTACTGAACATTGTTCCAAAACGGTCGAGTCGTAAGTTCAATAGCGGGCTCACCAAAAGGGAAAAAGAATTTTTGACTAGCCCCCCACTTTTCGAGAATCCAAATTTTTTCGATTGTTCCAGGTTGTTCTCGTTGTACTGAACATTGTTCCAAAACGGTCAAGTCGTAAGTTCAATAGCGGGCCTGCCAAAAGGGAAAAAGAATTTTTGACTAGACCCCACTTTTCGAGAATCTAACTTTTTTCGATTGTTCCAGGTTGTTCTCGTTGTACTGAACATTGTTCCAAAACGGTCCAGTCGTAAATTCAATAGCGGGCCCACCAAAAGGGAAAAATAATTTTTGAGTAGCCCCCCACTTTTTGAGAATCCAACTTTTTTCGATTGTTCCAGGTTGTTCTCGTTGTACTGAACATTGTTCCAGAAGCACAATGTAGTGGGTCGTACTTCATCATGATTTTTCATGAGTTTTCGGATTTCGTTATATTTGATACTTATCAAGTCATAGGTGATTGATTTTACGATTTCAATCATGGTGTGGATTTAAAGAAAAAAATTATTATGTATCATGTATTTGGACGGGGTGCTTGAGCTCTGTTACGGCCCGATCCCAGAGCCTCTGGGCTGTTGGTACTTGCTGCTAGCTTCAGTTACATGAGCCAGACTTGGCGTGGAGAACGGAATTCACAACGGGAGTAGTTTTTCATGAGGTCATCTCCCTCGCGTGACCAACTTGGCAAAATATTAGGGAAAAACGGGAGCAGTTTTTATCAGGTCATCTCCCTCGCGTGACCAACTTGACAAAATATCAATGAAAAACGGGAGTAGTTTTCTTGAGGTCATCTCCCTCGCGTGACCAACTTGACAAAATATCAATGAAAAACGGGAGTAGTTTTCTTGAGGTCATCTCCCTCGCGTAACTGTTCATATTTTTATCTATGTTGGTAAATAACTTTTTCACCGAACACGATTATCCTCCAACAATTTCCTACGTCCTTACATAAATACATAGGTGCGGGCTTTTTTTTTGAGCATCTTTTGACGGACATAACGGTTTGGGCTTCAAGTCGTCGAATTCAACCCATTTGGTACCTTTTTTCACAAATGCAGTGTAGTGCCCCACTGATCTAGCCGTTCTTTCACCGACATACATAACGAGCCCTGCTAACATGTATTTTGTTCGATCCAGTTCAATCGAATTTGGAAACTGTTCCAACGAAACTGCATTAGTCGAACCATTGTCGCATTCAATAAAAATTTGTGGTCCGTATGTAACAACGGATGAAAATGATTGATTGCAACATCTTCTTTCTGAAAAACCACTGTTCTGCAATGCCTCGCCTAATTTCTGGAAGCTACTCGCTATTGTATTTAAGTTAATGAGTGGTATAGTCTTGCCAACACGTTTATTTTTTTTGCACACGTCACATATAAATTTCGCAATTGCACTCCACTCTTCATGGAAAACATATTCACATAGATTGCAAATATTTGATAATGCATCTATTTTTAACAGTTCAGGCACCCGCGATGGTTGCTTGAAGCATTCGACTTGCTTTAAAATATTAGCTCTCAACTTATACACTTCATTCGATGCACCTTTTTCCAAAAATAATCTTAAGAATGCGTAAGTGTTTGTTTGTACGGTATCGACAATTTTAAGAAAAGAATCATTTCGACATGCTGCGGCCAAAATTTGCATGATGCTATCAAAGCCACATGTATTTTGTACAACTCTCATCTTGTTTTCCAAAATCACAGGGCAAATGTTCCCATTCTTCAGCAGACCGATATTAATTCGATTCGAATTGAACCCAGCACAATCCCAATCAGGACGTGGATCAAGATACGTCCGTTTCACTTTTTTCGAATCGTTCTTATTCCTCCAATTCTGTTGAACATTCAATTCGGAGGTCGCTGTACTTACATCACACGAATCTAGCTGCTGCTTCTTATTCTGACTCATACTGACACTATTTCCAATCGAATCTATCACGGATTCGACAGCCTCGACGTTGTCTGGATTGAGTGTACATTTTTCAGAAGTGTGGTCAACATTGTAGTCAGAATCGAGTTCTTTTAGTAAAATTGGGATTGTCGAGTGTTGATTTCGGTTGTTAGAAGCCACGGCTAATTTTGCTCTGCCACTGAAAGATTTTATGTGCATCGTTAAAAATTTATCAACACGCATAGGGCGATTTTCATTTGCAAGCAAACGGTGTTTCAAATCATTGAACTCCGCCTCTACTGCTGAAGAGGTAGCATTTATTTCGCCAAATCCAAACTTTGGAATCATTACGCCAGAATAAATTGGAAAGTAAGGTAACATGTACTTTATTTTTTGTGCCATTTCTGGGCAATAATATGGATTGATATCAATTCCGACTGATGATTTGCGTCCATCGTCCATGCATTCTTCAAAGAATTGATACGACCAAGAATGGATTGTTGAACCATCATGAACCCCACCGTCACTTTCATCTTCGATAGATTCTAACTCCTCCTGTGAGGTAACAACCTTTGTAGAGTCATCCGAATTGTACATATTGCCCACGTCCGGAGTTCCTTTTATATCTTGGGAAATCAAAACAGGTGATTCCTCAGCTAGACTGACAGCACCGGTTTGAGTATTGCCACAACCTTGACTGGTACAGAGGACAATAGCTGATTTTACTAACTGCCTGAAGCTAATAAAATCTGTAACTTTAGTGAGTAAGCACATAAACATTATATAAAATGTCTTCACCCTTGGGTGTAGAGAACCAAATATCTTCCAGCGCGCTATAAATGCTACGTAATGGGATATGTCTAATCTTAAAAAGCAGGCGGGTTTTTCTGTATCTTTGCCACTGACAACTTCTAGACATTTATTGAGGTAATCCCTCAAGTTCCTACAGTGACCAAAAGCTCTCGCTATTGCTCCCATCAGAGCCTTGTCGAAATCACAAACAACTTCACGGGGATTCGGGGAAGTTGGATTTATGCGTGCTTCCTATTCGCATAATTTCGAGAAGCCAGTGTTGAATTGCGTTCGTGTGTTGGACAGCACTGAGCATTTGAAATACTGGCATTTTTGAGGTTGAGGTTTCACATACGATCTGATATAAGTATATATGTGGTGAAAGTTCACTGTTTGGTAGTTTTAATTTTTTAACGAGAGATCCAGTAGCATCTATAGAAATGCGATGGGGAAAAAGTACGTATGTCGCTATTTGCTCCAATGTCCAATAATGAACACAAAATGGATCGCATGCAACCGTGTGAATAACTCCCATATGAGTTTCATATTTCATTTTGCAAATATTTCCTATTGGATCAACTCCTTGACTCAGGCCTAAGATTTTATCTTTGTATTCTTGTTTCGCCTTTCGTAGCGTAGCGTTTTTTGGTAAATGCGGCGGTTCAGGATCACCAAATTCCATCAACAGGTCGGCTTCATTCCGACGCCAGACACATGGCAGTTGATTACCTTCGGTCAAAGTTTTGGAAACTACCGCTCGACGATGTCCTTTCAACTGACGTTTTTTAACATGTTTTACTGCTGGATCGAAATTTGTAACTGAACATTCCATGGTCACAGAAGACTGAGTAATAGGCTTGTTCACGACACAACCATCAAATGTGCAGCCACATTCTGCACATGACCCTGAAACAGTCAGATACATGCCAGTTTATGAAGTTTTACAACGCTTAAAAGACATGGGGCATGTTAGCTTAGTTTCATCGTATAATGCGTAGAATAGTTCATCCGTCCAAATGCGTCTTTGTAAAGTACCATACTTCCTTTTACCACAAGATTTATCAGCATAAATAACATTTTCTATCGACATTTTCACCCAAGTCTTATACGGAAATTCGATTACAAACTCGTGTTTTTCTTTACTACCTAAACTGTTATCAGCAGATGTATCAGCGACTGATTTCTGTAATGATATGTCAGCTTCGATGCCATGAAACTGTAGGATTTTATCGAATATGTTGTATCGATTATTCTTTATCATCACATATATATATTTGTGCTGTATGGTGCGATTCATTTTGTCACTTATTTGCTTATAAATCAAATTACTCGGAACAGCGGGTGTTCCATGTGCATCGACGACATTTCTAAAATCAGGTGTTAATATCACATCCAGAAGACGTGGAACGTGTTGAGCCATGACGTGAAAATATCAACGCGATGGCAATGTACAATCCAAGATTAGAAAAAAAAAAATAAATTGAAAAGAAGATCGACGATCGAATGCGATTGAAATAAGTGAATTTTGCTTGAGAGTAAGAATAACACGCAGGCGCAGTATCCAGATCAGTGCAGTCTTTCGATGAAATGCGCCCTTGGACTGCCGAGTGCGAGGTGTCTACCGGGGTGCGGAGTGATCGAACGATATGATGTGTGCTCCGACAGGCTTGTGCATTAATATACGATTTGATAGATTCCGATACCATATAGAATGCGTGGCAGATTCACCGGTACCATGTCGACAGTGGTGCACCACTTGGTTCTGATCTATCTATCGTCGCACTTTGCTTGCGGGCGAAGCAATTACGACTGCACTGGGCTGCGCCTCGCCGTGGTGGTTGTAGGAACTTTGTATGGAGTGGGCGCCCGGAACACCAAGAGATGCCGCAGAGCAATGCGGCGCCCTCCACTCGGCCACTCCCCGGGACGCACGCATATAGCCGCCGCTATATGCATACAAGAACTGGACAGGCGCTCGTACCTGCCCCTCTCGTGGCCAGTGTTGGGCAGCATCCAATTACTTTTTGTAATTAATTACATTTACTGTAATTTTTAATGAAAAACAAAATCAATTACAAATTAAAAAAGTAATTTATTTGATTTTACGAGTCTATGGATCGACCCACTACATCGTGCTTCTAGAACAATATTCAGTACGACTAGAACAACCTGGAACAATCGAAAAAAGTTAGATTCTCGAAAAGTGGGGGCTAGTCAAAAATTCTTTTTCCCTTTTGGCAGGCCCGCTATTGAACTTACGACTCGACCGTTTTGGAACAATGTTCAGTACAACGAGAACAACCTGGAACAATCGAAAAAAGTTGGATTCTCAAAAAGTGGGGGGCTAGTCAAAAATTCTTTTTCCCTTTTGGTGGGCCCGCTATTGAACTTACGACTTCACTGTTTTGGAACATCGTTCAGAACAACTAGAACAAACCAGAACAACAAAAAAAAGTTCGATTTTTCAAAAGTGGGGGGCTCGGTCAAAAAACGGTTTTTAGCATTTTTCAAATGTGTTACACGAGTTATCAATATTAAGTTTTGGAACAATGTAGAACAAACTTAGAACAATCTGGAACAATTTTCGAAAATTCCGATTCTCAAAATGGGGGGCTAACTTCACGTAGGTTCGGTGCGCCGCAATTTCATGCGCATCAAAACCTTTAATGATTTTTTACTCGAAAACGAAGAAAAACACCCCTCTGGAATTAATTTATAGGTTGTAGTACAGTTCAAGGAACATGTCAGAATTTAAAAAAAAATTTTTGATCGTCTCAGTCACTGTTCTAAAAATCTTTGAAAAATTAATTGTATAAAAAATGGATAACAACTTTTTTTTACCATTTCGTATTTTTTTTAAATTCTGTGGAGCTTTGCACGTAATTTGAAAAAAAAAAAATATTGTATCTAATTTTTTGCCGAAGTTATGAATGTTTGAAAAAAATGGGAGTCTAATTTGTTATTGTTAATAAGAAATCGAATTTTGCATTATGAGATTCGCGCTTTGGCACAAAAATCTAACTCCCCCTACACAATCCACATGCTAAATTAAAAAAATATCTGAGAGATGAATGATCCGCTTGACGCGGAATAGCCGATATATGCATATAGCTGATCTGAGTAATTTCGAGTTTTCACTTTAGTCCAATGTTTGAGCTCATATGACAGCAAAATAAAACGTCAAGTCAGGTGACCAGCTATTTCTATTGTGAATAATTTCACAACTATGCAATGTCTTCATTGAAAAGGGTAAATTGATATCAACCGCGTACCTATTTAGTATAATACTCAAGGTCGCACACTTCTCTTTCTTTTTCAATTTATTCCACGCTTGAGTGTGACGATATTTTTCATATATATATGGTATCTATTTAAAAAAATGTTATCTGATGAATACATATTCATATACATTTGGTGTCGGTTCGAAAAAAAGTTATCTGACGAATTGAAATAAACTAAAAAATAATATACGTACAATTTTTCGCCTCGATCCCAAAACCGGGTTTTTCGCTCTCTAATGGCGGTTTTTCATACGAGATGTACCCGCACCAATTTTTGTAATTATCGAACTTCGGGAAATAGTTTGTTTCGTCCCCACATACACTCTCTAGCAATTTCAGGTGGCACATTCACTCGCTTCGAACCCAAAAACAGTTTATCGCTCTTCAACGGCGGTTCTTCATACCGGATGTACTCGCACCAATTTTGTAAATTATCGTATTTCCGGAAATAGTTTCTTTCGTCTCCATGCATGTTCTCTATTAATTTTAGGTGGCACATCCACTCGCTTCGATACCAAAAACGGTTTACCGCTCTTGAACGGCGGTTTTTCATACCGGATGTACCCACGCCAATTTTTGTAAATTATCATGCTTCTGGACACAGTTTGTTCCGTCTGCACATACACTCTCTATCAATATTAGATGGCACATTCACTTGCTTCACTTTCCAGATTGAATATCTATAATTTGTTTGTTTAGGGTTGTTTGCTACCCTTACGGCTGTTTTGGGGGGTTGTTCGTGATGTTAGACACATTTTTTTAACCCACAAATGCATACTCATGGCAGAGAAATTCGAAAATCCCATTATTTAATAACTGTTCGAAGAACGATCCAAACTCAAATTAGGTAACTGGGCCGCTTACCTCACTTTCATTAGCTATATTTTACATCGTGCACTACTTTCAATTTGATTGTACCAAATCATGTCAAATATAGAGGACTGCCGAATCAATTGAATGCTGTATCAAATCAGATCCACCGATGCTTTGATTTGTGAATTTTGAGCCCTTCATTTTTCGTGAAAAATGTAATTAAGCACCGTGAATCTCCAAATCGAAGGCTATACTCTAACTACCATTAATTTCGAATTCAAATTTTAAGAAAACTCTTTTGTGAATGAATATTTATTACTGTATTTGAAAAAAATTAAATTAAACTGGATGATATCACAATATGATTTAGTAATTGACCTGTTTTCCAAATGTTTTTTTTTCAGACATGTGTACGATAGAGTAACTCAAAATAATTAGGGCATACTTTGGCTTTTTTCTGTCAAATAAAAATTGCGAATCTTATTAGAAATTAAGTGGGTATTTGTTTCTTGGATATGCAGGGTAGTGAAAAATTCGTTATTGGAAATTTACTGCATAAGCTTCAATTTTTGTTCGACAGAAAAAAAGAGTGTGACCCAATTATTTTTTCACGAACTATTAAGGTGCCGCTGACCTGGCATGTCCTATATATATTTCGTGACGTCAGAGGCGGGGAAATCGCCGGCAAAAATCCTGATAAAACGGGGGTACGAATCTGACTGGGAAAATTTTCAAAACATAGCTTGAATAAAATTGTACGTCTGTATCTCAGTCACTACTATCGCAGATCACTGATAACGTCTAATAAAAATAATGATGAACTCAATAAAATCAAGTCGCGTCAAACATGGCCGATCGGGCTAGCGACTTGTTGAATATTCACCGCTTGTACGATATCAGAATTCCTTTCACTTTTGCCAGGGAGATACCGACGTACAAAAACACACACGTAATCCGGGAAAACCTATAGCACCAGTCAGTTTTCCGTAAATATGGCACGATTTGTGCGGGCGATTTTCAGGTGACAGGAGCCCGTTCTGATGCACGAGAAGTCTGTAATTTAGTTCAACGTTGAACTTCCAGAAGCGCTGTAGTCGACCGAAGCGGTACCAGATGGTAAAACGACATGGTAATACGCACACGTCCTATGTTTCTGCTAAAGCAACAATCTGCAGTGCCGACGAGAGCATAGGCTTTTAGGTGGATACGAAAAAATGTACAACTCACTCAGAATAACCGTTAGATTTTGAAATTCGTGCATATTATAAGGCATCGTTTGGGAATGGTAACATCAGTTCACAATCGCGGTAACTATTCGTAATCGCACGTAGCCCGACTATACGTGAACGGGGCATTCCATGCGAAACCGACCAACCCGTGACCCCGACCAATTTTTATTCTATTGAAAATTTTACACTTTCTTGTACCTGCCAAAAGCAGTCTTTCTGAAATATTTTAGATGTTTGTCTCAACCCACCCAAACACCATAAATTTATCAAAATATCGCACAATTTTTTTTTAAATGCTCATGGCTTTTCCAAAACCCGATATTAAAATAACATACTGTTTCTTTTTTCGTTTTGAGTCGTAGTTCCGTAAAGAAAATTATTCGTTTTTATGTTATTGAAGGGTTTTGGCGCATTCTACATCGAGTACGCACCACTTAAATCTGCCTTTTTTCATCGATTTGATAGAAAATCATTAACAAAAACGAAAAAACTATCCATTAATTCCTGTTCGTCGAAAAGGCAGATATAAATGGCGAATAATTGACATGGAATGCCCCATATACGCTCCGGATATCCTCATCTAATAGTAGCATCGATGTCCGCAAAATTGTAATACTTACAGATTATTGACCGAAAGATTAGATGCGGCAGTAAAATAAATACCGAAATTGCAGGAAACACGCAAGTATAGGCGTGAGGGTTTAGGGTTGAGATAAAAAATTGTGCTCTTGAACAGACCATTATTTGTTTATTTATAGCAAATTCGGGGGGGGGGGGGCGGTTGATAATCGTCCGAGCCTGTTTTAAATATTATCCTAATACATACGCGAAATTGTTTCTGAACCGGATGTGTTTAACAATACTAGAAATACATCCCGCAAAAAATCTATCTCATAGTACATACATACAATTACTGCATACAATGGTTCAAGATTCGTGGCAAATATTTTACAGGGCCGATCCTTGTTAAAATTCTGATGAAGATTTGCTTGCCAATCTTTTCTGATTTCAGTTCTCAACAAATAAGGATTTTATACTTTATTTGCTTCGTTTCATTTGTCAATTACGCCTAGTTCTGAATGATGCTACCAAAACTTTTTTTTTACATTAGACGAACTACCTGAAAATTACTCATTAGGTGGAAATCGTTATAAAACTACATACCGTGACTTCTCGTAGATGGTATACGCTACGGATACGCTAGCGAACTTCGGGTTGGTTTCTGAATCGTATACGACCTACGAAAAGTCAGGGTATGTGTTACTGCTGTACATTAAAGTTCGGCACAATCCTATAATATTTCACAGAAATTTGGAACTCTCGAAGGAATCAACTTCTTCGGATTCCGAGTACTATCCCTCACACGCCACTGTCCTCACTATCAGCGCGGCCGTCACTTCGGCGTTTCCTCGCGTACCGTCCACATCCACTTTTCGCGGCGAACGAAGCAAACGCGAGTGTTTTGGTAATTTGCCATGTCACAAGTTCTAATCACGTGCAAATTTTCACGCGGCTAGTGTGTATACATATATTTGTTACAAACAACAATAATCTTGTGAGTGCAACAATGGATAAGTTACGTCGCACGGCTGAACGGAAAAAAAGGTTAAATTTGACGCGCCGACGAACGAATCGTTCGTTGCAATGGTAAGTGTTTTATACTGCAAATTTCTGTTATGCAATTATAGATATCATTTACAATAATCCTGCCAAATCTGCACATGCTATGCAGGGTGATTCGTAATTCACAGCAAATACTTGACGGGGCGAATCCTCGGTGCCGGATTTAGGGAGCAGGGGGCCCTGGGCAGCACAGTTGTGGAGGCCCACAATCCTGTACGAATTTCCATCGTACCTAACCAAATTTTTCTCTATATCTACAAATATTAAACCTACGAAAATGGGACTTTACCAAAATTCATTCTTAAGATCTCAATACTAATATTAGCGAAAATGGTTGAAATTGAAAACAGATTTTTTCACTTATAATTATTATATTACACACATAATATACATATATAGGCATATAATACTTTTATAGAGAATGGTTGCAGGTCTCAAGAACCAGGCACCTTTCGTGATTCGCGATAAGCAAAATTGTCTATCAACTGGTGAAAGTCCATTTCCTGCAAAATGTCGTTTTCGATACTTATAATAGTCAAATTGTTCAGTCGGTCCTGTGTCATGGTGGTACGAAGTCTATTCTTTATATATTTCAGTTGAGAAAATGAACGCTCTCCACTACAGTTTGCTACCACAAGAACTGGATACATTCGCAATGCAATTTCAACGTTAGGAAACGTATCTTTGATCCCCTTATCGAGTAACAATCCATATGGGTATTGTTCGTTACTTATATTATCCCCTCTCTCATCTTTGTAGAATTTACTAAACTCAACGAATTGAATAAGTTGGTTGCCGAGGCATTGGTCCAGATCATCCTCGTGAATGTTTACGGTGCGCATCGCCGCATCTTGAATCTCATCGTGGCTAAGACAGTACAGCTGACTGAAGAATCCAAATCGAGAAGTCACTTGCTCATAGGGAGAGATTCGCTGCGTCAAGGCAGTAAGAAATTTGTCGATGAGCGGTATGAAATTTTCAATCCGAAATTTTTCTGAAACCGTTAACCCAACTTCCGACGCTTGGCCATAATCCAGTGAATTAAGCCGTACATTAATGCGACGTTGACGAGCTTGAATGTATGTTGCTATTCCAGATAGGCTGACACCGCGTTGCTCGTATTCGTGAAGCACTCACGTTTGGCCTGAACAAAACTCTTTAGCGATTTCATACACGCAACGGCCGTATTCAAATCAAGTTTTGGGTCTTGTAGGACTAAACTTGTGCCATTCACCCCATCCAGACGCTTATATCAGAAAATTGAGTATATAGCATTCTCTAATGTATACATCCGCTCGTATAGACTGTTTGCATTAGAAAGCGATCTAGACGTTTGTTACGGATCGTCAGCAATTTTAGCCAGGGTATCCCGATTTTGAGGAAAGCCTTTCACAAATGCTTTTATGGCGTCAGCCCTGCACGACCAGCGTGTTGTCGTTATCCGTTTCGGCACGTGGGTCTGAATGCTAGTTGATTGAAGGGAAGCAACCAATATCTGATATCGGTTGGTTAGTGCAGTGAAAAATGCATAAATCTACTCAAGAAAATCAAAAAGTTGACTGTGGCTAAACAGCATTCAGCAGCTGCTAGCCCGACCAAGTTCAATGAGTGCCCTGCACAAGGTATTTATGCCGCTAAACGATTCTTTGACATTACTAACGCTGCAAGCTGTTATGTCTTCCACTCATGGCTAATGCATTGTCGTAGGATTGGCCACGACAATCTTTTATATCAATTCCATGCTCCTTATAAAATCTTACTAAACTGTTGAACATATCCTGTGCTTTATGGCCTTGATTAGGCATGAACTCAACAAACCGTTCAACTGGAGTTGCAGTTTTGATACATGAAATAATTTCATTGAACACTTGGTCTCCCATAAGTTGTATAAGTTCTTCGCAAATTGTTGGTGACAAATAATTTGTGTGGCCACATCCTGGATTACCGTGTTTTTGCATATGTTGTCTAAGAAAATCGTCGTACTCGGCTAGAAGCTCCAATAAACCGGAGATAATTTCCATTATAGGCGGATCCAAGTATCCCATTTTTTCCACGGAACGCCAGTCCACGTTCAGATGAAAATTTAATTACACTACGCCAGTATTTCGGTGCCTGTTCCGCTTGTTGTGTAACCTCGAAGTTTATCCGCCCTGTGCCTTTTGAACGCTGTACAAAAGCTATGACAGCATTGAAGTGATTCTTAGATTGTTCGTGATCTTCCAGCCGACTACCAGCATGCTTCCAATCGGAGAAACCACCGTGGGTGAATTTTGAGTGCGTTGAAGCTACAAGCTTACACACGAAGCAGTAAATCCTTCCATTCGCAGGCGAAAAACATAACCATGATCGCTTGATAGTTTCTCCATTATGAGTCTTTCGCTCAAGCATACCCAGTTGGCATCTACGAACACGATCGCCTTCAATCTTCTGTTTCACAGAGCGTGATTTTAATGAGTCATCATCATAGTGTTGGTGTTGTAAACCTGAACAATCACTTTCAGCCCAGGAATTGACCATTTCTGCCGATGTATGTTCAAGCCATAGGTCATCCGCCTCGGTACCGTTTGGTTTTGGCACAACAACTCTCGCACCTGCTTGCAAATTGATCAAGTCACACTCGTAGGCGTCTTCAGCAACGGAGTCTTTATCCGCAGGAATTGTTTGGTCATTTTGTAGCATTCGCTCACCACGATTTTCTCGAACGGTACGAAGCCGGACAGGTATAAACTCTGATGTGCTACGTGTTTTTGCAAGCACTTGTTCTGTCTTTTAGTCTTGCTCTTTGGCTAACTTTCGTTTTTGTGCGCCACTTTTGAATGCACGAGGGGTCTTATGCCGATCTGTGCTGGTGCTAATTGTGAATACTTCTTGCGAAAAAAGTAACGTAACAAAATATACGAAATTGATTTTGGTTATTGGCAATCAAAAATGTATCGATATTGCAACTTTGTTGACGAGGTCAGCTCCTACTTAGACATCATGACATGCGTGTTGGCACAATTTTTCTTCATCCCAATATAATTTTTTTTGTACATAGGGTAATCTACACTTTTACTATCACAAAGTAGAATATATCTTCTTAAGCTTGCACGATGCTGGCTGCGCGCTTTGCATACTTCATAAACAATCTTGAATAATAGGTGTGGTGTCAACATGACACATGTAATGAACTGGTTCGAATTAGACACTGCTGCGTTACCTCAAAGTCACGCTAGACAGCGCTACGAATATACGTTCTAGGTCTCCATGTTAGCTCCGCCGACCGTACGGAGTGATGGAGTAACAATATGTTTTGGGTTACGGGTGGCCTCGGTGGAGTACATGCAAATGTGCATCGTGAGAATTCACTAAATCGTAGTCCATTGTTTTCATGTATATTTATGCAATTTATCTGCGTTTCAAGCAGATGAAAAAATATACATTTATCAGATGAATACGCAAATCTTATGTACAATTTGATCGGTAGTACATTATTTTGTGAAAGAATTCCAATCTTATTATTATATTTTTCAATTCCAAAAACGTGAAAATCCGAATTTTGTGGCGGCCGCATTTCTGTGGGGGCCCCTGGGCAGCTGCCCCGCCTGCCCGTACCTAAATCCGGCACTGCGAATCCTTGTCGAAATTGGAGTTGAAAGTTCCTAAGAAATTTTTCGGGAATACGCCTTTTTTCATTCAAAGAATTGGAAATTTAATTTTTTCGGATTTCTGTTTCGATCAACCTTTCAATTTCTTGGGTCATCGTCAGAATTGATATCGAAATTCCCCGGTTAATTTGTAAATAATTTGTACGAAAATTTTTTTTTTCACAGCTGTTTCGGGGGGCTCACTGGGAGTGTAAATTGAAAATGGCGACTAAATCATGCTTATGTGTATATTCGAAAAATGGTTTTTTGAGGTTAAAATGGTTTTTCTTGAATAACTCGGCCGGTTTTGATTTTACAGAAAAACCATGACAACAAAAGTTGTATAAATTTTGATTCTCTACAAGTTTGTTTCTCACAGTTTTTCTTCTAGGATCAAGATTTTTGGAATTAAACCTGAAAAAAGCGACAAATTCGAAATATTTCCATTATCTCGTTTATTTTCAACTTAATGGCACAAATGAATAGCAACAAACTTGTTGAGAATCAAATTCTGAACAACTCCGGTTTCCGCCTTTTTTCCAAAAATCGATATTTTCGGAATTTAACCCGAAAAGGAAGGATTCTCCGTCAACTCGGCCACTTTTTTTTCGACCATCTCAGATCTGCGCCATAATTAGTTACATCAAAGTAGTACTAAAAGGTACTCTGTGAGAATTTTCTTCAAATTTTTCAATTCATTATTTGAGAAATTGCCGTTTTTTTTCAAACGAATATACACTACCGTTCACAAGTATGGAAACACTCGCCCCGGAGTGTTCTCACTGTACCCATGATGCTCATTGTATTTCTACGAAAATGTATACCGTTGAGGAGTGGGGAGGGACTTCCAGCATTTTCATAGTATAGAAAAAAAATGTAGAAAACAAATCGTCTTCTTCACGTTTGCTTCGAAAGAGTGGCGTTCGAAAGATCGTTGTTTTGTTGACATTTGTTTCGATCGTCGTTTTGTTATACATTTTTCAAAATATTGAGTAACCAAATTGTATACGTGTTTCAATTTTCTTTTCTCTATTCTCTTCATATATAATCATTTTGATTTTTCGTTAGGAGTGTGCAGAACGTAAGAATTGCTGAATGCTTCGTTGCGAATACCACAATTTTATCGGAGCCCAGATTCGAATGCTCGGAGAGTTCAATTATTATTATCGCCCGGTAATTTTCTTTTCCGATAATTGGAGAAATTTACACGTGTTGACATATACCCTAAGTACGATGCAAATATGCGAGAAATTTCAAATCTTGAGGAAAATAAATATTACGACTGTTATTATTTCATCATATAAACCATAAAACGTCAGTTGGGATAAAATTTAGGTTCTTGAGTTAGAAATATCATCCTGACAAAACATGACCACGTATTTTTCAGAACAGTGAACGATTTTTCGAAGTGATATGTGAGCATAAAAAGTCAAAACCTATTTCTACGATTTTTTTTCCGGAGCGCCGAGTCATTCAATTTTGTTGCAAAATGAGCGCGCAGTAAACTTGAAAAATCAATATCTCATCTCCGGTTCTATTTGACGTAGAAAAATTATTCACAGCACATTCGCGAGCAGAGAGGATAAGCTTTCGTAAAAACTTTGGTTCATCCGGAAACATTGAACGTTGTAATTGTTATTCACGAACGAATTGTTTAATGGTACCATTTTTTGGCGAGGCTTCTACCATTTTATACATTCTGTAAAAAATCTTTCCGATTACAAATAATCCGTCGGGTTTGACAAGGAATTTCCCATTCATATTCATTCCGAATGACCATACATTAGATATCTGCTATCGGTAGTAAAATATTGAACACGGTGAAATTTAGAGTGATTCGTAAAAAATGAATATCTTAATTTCAAAAGAATTATCTCAACTTGTTGGATTATTCAAGATGATCAAAATTGTTAATTACGCTATTCCATTTCATCAGATTCGACCATTTACTTTTAACATTTTTAGGTATAGTGAGATGGCGCCGCCACATGGTTGTAAGAGAACAGAAGAGGACCCATGTAATTGTATGTGTCCTTATATGATAAGGAGGGGAGGGCACGAATTCTGTGCCAAAATATATTTTTATCGACAAGTACTAATCATGTTATGGATTCTGCATTGAAAAAGCGAAACACCCAAATGAACACGCTTATATTTTACAGGATAATCCGTCGTAACCGTTGGACGGTCGCAATGTCACATGCCGCGAGGATATCTTCATGGAGTGGTGAACTATGTTCAAATTACATTACTTCGCAAAGGATGGTAGAAACTCCTATCAACCCTGAGAAGGAACTGTTTCGCACAACCCGCAGCTTCATAGTTACCTCGAATCTCGGATACTGTTTCCTTGCATTTAATATTTCACAGGGTATAAAAATAATCCTCAACGTCGATGTCAACAATTGTTTGATATATCCATAGTAACATGAATAAAGTGTTCCAATATTATATATAATCATTTTTTGAAACCCTTTTCGCTAGTAAAATAGATTCGAACATAAAATTATTTCATTATTGTCAGTAGAGTTGTGTGTAACAAGCGGTGTACAATTTCAGAATGATTCCGATACAGTAATACCCCGAAGTTACGCTATGGGTCGTTCCGGCATTGACGGCGTAAGTCGAAAAAATCGTAAGTCGGGGTGCACGTTTTATACAACTGTATAATGTATATTGTATATATATATATGTATGAATACTCACCAGAGATAATCATGTATGTACCTCATAGAAAACCTCTGAAGAAGAATGAGAAATACTCTTTATTTTCGAAATACAAAATGTTCGAGCACAGACGTCTGACGACACAAAGATTTTTTTTTTCTCGCGCACAGTCACTATCCGTAGACTAAGCGAATAATCGAATACAATGTAATATGCACGGACGGAAAATAAATAGGACCATTCAAGTTTGCGACAAGGAGAAGCGGCGTTGGGGGGGAGGGGGGGGGGGGGGGGGGCGACCTATGGCGTAACTTCATAAAACGAGACCACAACGATTCGTACCCGTTTTGTTTCAATCGTATTTTTCGAACATATTTCCAAATATCTACAAATGGTGAATGGTGATATTTACGAAATCATTTTGAAAATACTTCGTGCTGTGTAAAACTAATATTGCGCGATATGTTGCAATGTATATGGGACATTCTTTTACAACCGAACACCTTTGTGACCGACACATTTTCGATTTGGCTGAAATTATTTTTTGACGGGTTCTATATCGAAAAAATAGGGATACGTATTCGAGGATTTTTTATTTCACATATTTCGTCAAATAGAGGGGATCGAAAATTTGATAATTTGGTGTTTTTTGGCATGGAGACTCATTTTCAAAAATTCATAACGCCGGTTCTATTTGAGCTGAAAAGTTTGTTTTTTCAACCCAAAGCTAAGAAAATGAATTTTAATACAACAATTCTTTCATTTACGATTATTCCGAAATTTACATTGTTATAAATAAATAATATGTTTAAATCGATTCTTAACAATTGCCTTCACCTCGTAGCGAGTTCTCAGCACGACCATCGTATACTACGTCAAATTATCTATCAATAATGCATTTTTATTTGATGGAGAAATTATTATTACTGTAGGAAAAAATTAATTTATCCAGCGCAGCACGTCACATCGGCGTGCGGGTTCCATTGCAAGCCTCGTTATCTTGCCTCGTATCGTTTTCCTCTGTAATATAAATGATTACTCTATATTTTTAATTGAATAATATTATTTATTAGCATATAAGACTTTATAAAGAATTTAACAAAAAAATAATAAAATAAAAAATATTATTGTGGCAATTATAAAATTAATTTACCAAGATTTTAATACATCATTATTAGTTAATAAACACCTCGTTCTGCATTACGTCTCACAATATTTATATTCAATTTTAATATGTATAGTATTTTTCGTTTCAAAATTTGTACAACCGTTTTTTTTTTGACACAATTAGAATTGCTTTGCTTCCAATTCTTCAGGAGAGGTTGGAATCATACAAATTTTCAAGAATAAATGTAAATATTGTACGACGTACTGCAGGACGAGGTACTTATTAACTAAAAATAATGCATTGAAATCTTAATAAATTGATTTTTTATTTGACACAATAATATTTCGTATTTGATTATTTTTTTGTTACATTTTTTACAAAGTCTTATTTGCTATTAAATATTATTATTCAATTGAGAATATACAGTAATCATCTATATTACAGAGGAAAACGATACGAGGCAAGATAATGAGGCGTGCAATGGAACCAGCACGCCGATGTGACGTGCCGCGCTGGATAAATTAATTTTTTCCTACAGTAATAATAATTTCTCCATCAAATAAAAATGCGTTATTGATAGATAATTTGACGTAAAATACGATGGTCGTGCTGAGAACTCGCTACGAGGTGAAGGCAATTGTTAAAAATCGATTTAAACACATCAATTATTTATAACAACATAAATTTCGGAATAATCGTGAATGAAAGAATTGTTGTATCAAAATTCATTTTATTAGCTTTGGGCTGAAAAAACTCACTTTTCAGCTCTAATAGAACCGGCATTATAAATTTTTGAAATTGAGTCTCCATGCCAAAAAATACCAAATTATCACATTTTCGATCCCCTCTATGTTACGAAATATGTAAAATAAAAAAATCCCCGAATACGTATCCCTATTTTTTCGATACAGAACCCGTGAAAAAATTTTAAGCTACATTAAAATTGTGTCGGTCGATTTTTATCTAAATCTGTCCGATTCGTCAAAGAATGTCCCATATTCAAGGGTGTTTCACGGAACAATAAATTGAATTTGCTATATTCACCGTAAAACTATCAAAATAATCAGTTCGGTCGTGATGCAATTGCTACACGCATGACGTCATCATTTGCATGCAAAATTCGAGTCAATCCTGTTGGTATGGTTACCGACTCAGATTCAGGCCCTTTACCGACCGCGTTTTGTCTAATATTGTGTTGCGCTACTCCCCGGTGGAGAGTACCACCTTCGAATGGTTTGGAACCGAGGAAACTTACGCAGAGGGCGCTTCGATCGATTACAACTTTCAGATCCAGGTCAGCGGCACCTCAAAATACACAATAGTAAGAAAAACAAATCCAGAGGAAATGCCCTAATTCAAGCAATGTCTTGAAACGATAAATATCCGCCAGTGGGTATGTCGCGATTCCACTCAAAAGGATATACCCTTGATGTAGACAAATGTAATCGAAAATTTCAATACAACCTCCCGAATGAGCGTAGGAAAGTAGAAAACTACATTTTATATCGTATAACTATTAAATTATGGACCGTATCCATATGAGTACATTTATACTTTGTATATTGTTGCGAACTCAATATCCAAAGCCGTACACCTCGTATAATGGAGCACACTGATCGCTCATGATCTTCCCGTGCTTCCACCGTGAACACACCGTGATATATTGTACCTGCTTACCACGCACCTAATACTAAATGAAGTTTATATTACAAATAAATATGTCCATTTATTTCTTTAACAATATCAAAAATAAGAAATAACTCTATTTGATTTAATAACGTAATGCAAAATTGTGGACATTGCACAGTTTTATAACACGTCATTTTCAGAAATTTTCTAGATGATATAAAAATGTTCGAAACTTTCTTACATAAAAGTACATTTGAATATCTCAATTTTCATCGGAATACATTTTGTTTGCAATGGATGTTTTTGAATATGTACAGCAATTCGAAGAAAACCGAAAAAACAATTATTACATTTTCGGTGAACAATAAGATCAAAATGCTGAAATAATTAATTGAGTTCTGAACAACTTGAAAATAAAATTACGAACACTTTTCGAGATCTCGCAAAATTGGGGTGGTTCACTTGATATGAAATATCCCATATACATGTTCTCGCATAACAAACGTGTACAGGTATATACAAGTTCGTTATACGTTTTCCACGCGGACATTCGTCCTATGTTTTACGTGTGTATGACGTTTTGTGTTTGTTAAGATATGTTTCAATGTGTTCGGTCGAATAACTACAGTCGAATTTAACGTCACCATCACCAATAAGCGGAATGTTTTTATTAAATAATAAAATAATAATAATAATAATAATTCTTTAACAATCACAATTATATTTGCAATCGGTTGGAGGAAATAAGGAGCAAGTAGGGGTTTGGCAGTGGTAGTAGAAACACCCGCATTTGCACAAGAGACAAGGGAAACTGCCAAAAACCTTCTCCAGGTGGAGCCGGACCCAAGTCCAAGCATCGACCAGCAACTCAGCGCCTGAACGGCGTGACCCGTCTTGCATTTTTGCAAGTTTTCGTTCAGGCGCGAATTGACAGGCCAGGGATTTAGACCCGAGTTCTCTCGCTCCGCAGCCACGAGTGCTAGCACCCGAGCTACTACGGTCGATATTTGATATAGTATTTGATATAGTGCATGCAACTCATAACCACAAATATAATTCAAAAACGCGTGACCGGGGTAGATCGGCTCTGGCTCAACATTCATTGATTGAAGGGCGTAGGTTCGACTTTAAAGATGTAAAAATAATTGAGAAAGACACCGACTGGCATAAGAGACTTATCAAGGAAATGATAGTAATAATAATATTCCTTCATTCATCGCAATTATGTTTGCAATACATGTATTTATTAGAGTAGAGAAGAATAGGGGATTGGCAGTGGTAGGTAGAAATACCCGAATTCACACGAGGGACACAGGAAATTGCCGAAAACCTTGTCTAGGTGTAACCAGACCCGAGTCCAAACCAGCGACCAACAACGCGGCGCCTGAACGACGTGACCCGTCTTACATTTTTGCAACTTGCCGTTCAGGACCTAATTGACAGGCAGGGGATTTGAACCCGCGTCCTCCCGCTCCGCAGTCACAAGTGCTAGCGCACCTGAGCCACTACGGTCAGAAATGGTATACCTAAAAACAATACAGTCCACAAAACAATGGACATACAAAATCTCCACCTCTATTCTCACATCATCTAAACGGTCAATAGAATTTGGCATAGACTGTAGTTCAAATAATTTCGCCAGTACACCAATAAATACCTGTAAACACGTATTTGACTTTTAAATATTGATATTAAATTGACGATTGAGACAACAGTTCGCATATTATATTTAGGTTGGAATTCACTTCCTCCTCGGACACCATGCAGTGAAAATCGTAAGCGTTAAGGAATGACGATTTATCTAAGTGTAAATAAATTAATTTTCCATATTAGTTGAAACTGTGAGAGAAAAATATGAAACTTTGGCATTTATGTACTCTAAGAAACAAGAAAACAGTTGAAGGTATTTATATGTAATAGAGATAAAAAAATTTCTCGCTGTGTAATATTTGTAACTTGACATTTGGTGAGCAAAGGAAATTAATGTAATAAATGGTTATTAATTTCATTGAAGAATCCTAATGATGGTAGGCGGGGCTTGCCGAAACCTCGTACGGAAAAAATTGCATGCTAAATGTGCATCTGTCTATGTTTACTCTTCACCAACGAATTCAAATCTTCACAAATAGGTATTAGTCTAGTCGATAAGCTCAAAATGGTCTAAAATAGAGATACTGCTCTTAAAATTATGTGCGATAGCTCATTGGACTCGGAATGACGCCTAGACAAATGTGCTAAAAAAGTTTATCAGCACATAAAAAATTGCAAAAGTTATAAACAATTAAAAATGAAAAAAAAGGTATTCCGTTTTTCGCCAATGTCTCGTAGACTATTCATATTTCTGAAATTTTAAAACAAGATTCTTAAGGAGGAGGAAATTTCCAATAGAAAACTCCCAGCAGCCGGAACTCTATCTCCATTATTTATATTTTAATTTAACGCTGAAAATGGGTCTCCGCGCTTCGTTTTTAGGTCGCGCGCGCGGCGTCAAAAGCGAGTACGACGCGTTGATTAATTTTTTTAAGGTATTGAATATTTTTTAAAAATTTGAAAAAATTATGGTGTATATTAAACACTTCAAAAAATTTATTCCTGTTGGAAATTTTACTTAAAGTTAATTTTTCAAAAAGTTGAACGATTGTTAAGTAACAAAATTTTCTCGAACTTCCGTCTTCATTGTAGATGAAAAAACATGTTTAAATAATTGTCGCAAAAATATTTCGCTTCGTAAAGCCTTTCTTATATACATACTCAACAATATCACACCATAAAAGTTGAAGAACTATTCATACTTTGTTTATAATAATTTTTGTACTCGAACAGAAACTGAAAAATCCAAGTAATACTGTTGAAAAACATTTTATTTTTCTTAATCACGATATAATCGTTTTTTTTATTAATACAAGATATTAATTGATTTGCAAAAAAAATTTTTTCCGCCATTTGTTCATAAATTTTTTACAAACAAATTGATTATTTGAATATTTTTTCAAAATTTTTTTTCACAACTTTATTATATTATAAATATTGTGATTTTTGAAAAAAAAAATTTTTTCTTAGCAACAATTTTTACTTGTTCATAGTCGTTTTTTTTTATATTTCTATTGTTTAAATAATCAGTAAAGAAATTATTTTTCATCTAATAATAATAATTCACAGTCCTCTATGAAGTAACAGAAAAAAATTTTTTTTATCAACAATTCTATTGCTTATTAACTTGTCAATTTGTTATAAACAAATTTTTAACTTTGTTATATTTTTTTCTCAAACTTCTAAAAATTACAAAAACAACCATATATAACAAAGTATAGAAAAAAATTTTGTTCAATTTTTTATTGTAATTTTAAAAAACACGTGCTACAAAAGTTGCAGGGGCTGCTTCATATGTCTACTAAAAAACTAATATAACTTTTAAACTATTACAGATATGAAAATGAACATTCCAGTCGATTCTATAAATAATCAAACGATCTTTCAAATGAGTTATTAAAAAATTTATAGTGATTGTCAATCTGTTGTTAGGCGCATTTGTTTATAAAAACTGATGTTTTTTGCGATGTTTTTGGATTTTTTATGACTTCTAATTTTTTAAATAATGCAGATACGGTTATAGACCTTTAAGGCAATTCTGTTAAGTGATAAAATATATTAACGTTGCAGTTGTTTATTCATAAATAATGTCATTTTTCAATGAATTCATGCCGTTTTTCTCTAAATTTTATTTTTTATATCATAAAAAATTATCGTCAATTACAATCTATTCTTTAAAAACATGCAAAAATTTTTACAAATAATTTGAGGAGAAAATTGTATTATTGAATAAACCTGTGATTTTGATTAAAAGACTGCAAAGAAAGCAGGTAACAGAAGGGATCAGGATCAAGGGTCGGTCAAAAGACTTGGCCACTAAAAGAAGCAGCTGCTCGTTGTAAAGTACAGAACTCAAAATAAATGATGAATATTATAGGCAAAATAATAACTGTGAAGAGAGAGAGAACCATAAAATCTAGAGAAAACCGGCATAAATTCATTGAAAAATGACATTATTTATAAATAAACAACTGCAACGTTAATATATTTTATCACTTAACAGAATTGCCTTGAAGGTCTATAACCGTATCTGCATTATTTAAAAGATTAGAAGTCATAAAAAATCCAAAAACATCGCAAAAAACATCAGTTTTTATAAACAAATGCGCCTAACAACAGATTGACAATCACTATAAATTTTTTAATAACTCATTTGAAAGATCGTTTGATTCTTTATAAAATCGACTGGGATGTTCATTTTCATATCTGTAATAGTTTAAAAGTTATATTAGTTTTTTAGTAGACATATGAAGCAGCCCCTGCAACTTTTGTAGCACGTGTTTTTTAAAATTACAATAAAAAATTGAACAAAATTTTTTTCTGTACTTTGTTATATATGGTTGTTTTTGTAATTTTTAGAAGTTTGAGAAAAAAATATAACAAAGTTAAAAATTTGTTTATAACAAATTGACAAGTTAATAAGTAATAGAATTGTTGATAAAAAAAAATTTTTTCTGTTACTTCATAGAGGACTGTGAATTATTATTATTAGATGAAAAATAATTTCTTTACTGATTATTTAAACAATAGAAATATAAAAAAAAAACGATTATGAACAAGTAAAAATTGTTGCTAAGAAAAAACTTTTTTTTTCAAAAATCACAATATTTATAATATAATAAAGTTGTGAAAAAAAATTTTGAAAAAATATTCAAATAATCAATTTGTTTGTAAAAAATTTATGAACAAATGGCGGAAAAAATTTTTTTTGCAAATCAATTAATATCTTGTATTAATAAAAAAAACGATTATATCGTGATTAAGAAAAATAAAATGTTTTTCAACAGTATTACTTGGATTTTTCAGTTTCTGTTCGAGTACAAAAATTATTATAAACAAAGTATGAATAGTTCTTCAACTTTTATGGTGTGATATTGTTGAGTATGTATATAAGAAAGGCTTTACGAAGCGAAATATTTTTGCGACAATTATTTAAACATGTTTTTTCATCTACAATGAAGACGGAAGTTCGAGAAAATTTTGTTACTTAACAATCGTTCAACTTTTTGAAAAATTAACTTTAAGTAAAATTTCCAACAGGAATAAATTTTTTGAAGTGTTTAATATACACCATAATTTTTTCAAATTTTTAAAAAATATTCAATACCTTAAAAAAATTAATCAACGCGTCGTACTCGCTTTTGACGCCGCGCGCGCGACCTAAAAACGAAGCGCGGAGACCCATTTTCAGCGTTAAATTAAAATATAAATAATGGAGATAGAGTTCCGGCTGCTGGGAGTTTTCTATTGGAAATTTCCTCCTCCTTAAGAATCTTGTTTTAAAATTTCAGAAATATGAATAGTCTACGAGACATTGGCGAAAAACGGAATACCTTTTTTTTCATTTTTAATTGTTTATAACTTTTGCAATTTTTTATGTGCTGATAAACTTTTTTAGCACATTTGTCTAGGCGTCATTCCGAGTCCAATGAGCTATCGCACATAATTTTAAGAGCAGTATCTCTATTTTAGACCATTTTGAGCTTATCGACTAGACTAGTATAGAATAGAGCGCAGGAATATCACTCGTACAGCCACTATAGTCTTCGGCAGAACTTTAAAACAAAACAATCAATCGGCATACAAAATATACAAATCCTGCATTTTATTTTTGAGTTGTATGCAAACAATTTGTATTGAAAATGAATTCTTACAAAACAAACCCCGAAATTCCTACACCCACCAAGTACATTACTAGTTTTTAAAACTATTGGGGCCAAGTTTTTCACTAACTAGGTATACCACGAAATGTGGGGATTTTGGCACTTCAATAATCTTTGATTTTCAGTAACTTAATTCATGGAAGTAAACCGATTGCTCGCGCCCTGTATTCCAATATCAGAGCAGTGATTATATCTGGAGCGACTTTTGTCGGCCACCCACGCGGCAAACTCATTTTAGAAACTGTGATGCATTCACGACAAAAGATATCCGCAAACTGAAGCTCATGCCGAGGAGTGACAGGGGGGCAAAGGAGGGGGCGTAAAAGAATCAGCCGAGTGAACCGATATGAAAAGACGGTGAAATAATTAACTTAATATCAAAGATACCGCGCGCGTAACATTATGACGCCGCGCCGTTAGAATTGCGCGGCACCGTCTTGTGGTTAGAAAGTAAATTGTTTATCTCAAATGAAAACACAAGCATGAACCAAAGAGCATGTACGCAAGGTAAATCAGATGTTTAATAATTCGAAGGTAATAATTTTTGTATGAATTAGTAACACATCGTTTGAGAAACACAAACAAATATGGCTTTGACTATGTTCATTCCACAGTGTGGTCTCATAATCAGCCAGTTTTGTAGCATAAAAAAGGAGTTGACTTTGGAATTCTTACTGAAACTGTGTTTAATGTCGCTCATAACTTAAGCGGGTGCCCTAGTCGATTTCGACGTTGACATATCTTTCTTCAAATATCGAATTCCACGCATCTCAAACGCAAAAAAAGGGCTTAACAGCCCTATTTTATGCGCAATTTTGAATAAAAAAATTCCGATACATTTTCATTTGACGCTGAAATAAAAATATGATACGGATTCTACGGAATTGAATAGTAAATTCGTACATTTGATGCCATTTATTTATTTTCACGTCAAATGAAAATGTTTTAAAGTATTTTTGTTCAAATTGCATATAGAATAAGGCTGTTAAACCCTTTTTCGCAATTAAAAATACGTAGACTTCGATATTCGATATAAAGAAAATTCTCGTCAAACTATTCCATTTATTTTTCGATGTATTACGTTTTTTAGACGTACAGCCATTTGTAAACGTAGGTTTATACATTTGGGATCGCAAATGTCGTTAGATTGAGAAAAATTTTTAAAACCAACTTCGAAAAATCTTATTCAGATCACTCACAAAAATAGAGGCATGCATTCCGAAGTACGAAGCTGTTGTTTTGATGAACAACAATGAAACGCCCCATTATCCATTGTATTCACATAACAGTGTGTGATCACAGTATATTATTATTTTGGTGCATTAGGAAATTATTTATTACAAATTTCGTTTCCATTCAAACCTACAAAGGGCGGGTTATCATTTTTTCTCCTTTGAGTTAGCAATGTCACTCTTCCCGAAGATTCTGGTGAGTGTATTGTACGCATGGGTAGCACGATGACCTTACACAAGTTGAAGTTTTTAAGTCTGCAATTGTATTTGAGAAATGTGTATTTTATTACTAGGTTGAAAAATATTGGGTAAAGTTATAATGGCATGCAGCAGTGGTCTGTTTTTTAGGATTTCTGATTTCAACTCACGCTCTTTGCGTACCTTCTCAGCCTCTGAGAAAGAGTTGCGAGAGGTTTCTGACTAATTGGGCCTGTCTTGCCCAATGTATACAATATTTTCGGGGACTGGAGCCTTGTAGTGTGAAACAAATCATGTGAGCGACTCTTGGAGAACCTTAGTTCGTAAATTAACAAATTTATATGGTCTCGCGTTTCCTGAGTCCTGCATCAACACATTTTGTTTTACCACGAGACTCCAGTTCTCATTTCAGACGCCTGTGGAGCTGAACAGTGAGACTGGTGTGGTTGGAGGTAACAGCACTTTTTAATAACGTGTGTTAGATTTTTCGAGGGAAGGGTCTAGCAACAAAATCTCACGTCACCTAGTAAGATCTAATCTTTGGAGCAGCTAGACCGGATAACAGGAACTGCACGCTACAACTCGAAAAAACCACACCACTTTACCACCGATTTCTTGGCTTTGAGGGTTTGGGTCGGACTTTTTCGAGAGAGGATAATTTTTAATCCCTCAAAGTTATTGTTTATCTATGTTTTTTTTTTAATACTTATCAACCCTTCACACGTGCACACCTTCGTAACCCCAATAGATTATCGGCTCAATATCATAAGAACTACGCCTACTTACTTGTTATTTGTTCAGCAGCAAATTCCCCGAATCGTATATGCCAAGCAACAAATGCGGGGAGATATAATATTGTGGCCTAACTCGCGCAGCAACAAACTCCTCGACTCGTATTTGTTGAACAACAAATTCAAGAAGAGAGATTGTGGCCTAAATCGCTGAGCGATAAACTCCCCGACTTGTATTTGCTGAGCTGCGAATGCGCGGACGGAGATTCTGGCCGAATTTTCAGAGAAACAAACTTGAGCAACAAATACAGGAGAGAGATTTATCGCCGAACTGTTACTATTTTTTACGCTGTAGATTTACAAGCATAAGAGAGATTGTGCCTTTAGGGTATAGGGGTAGGTTGTGGAGGGTCGGAGTACGGCTAAATAGTATTACCGCAGACATCTTTCGAGAAAGTACATCAGCGAGTAGGAATCACGAGCGAAAACTTGAAGAAATCACACTATTTCACTATTTTTCCTGTGTTTGGGGGGTATGGGGTTTCGTTTTTGAGTGGAGGATGATATTTATGCTTAGAAGTTATTGTGGCTTTACAGCAACAATATAGCAACGAAATATGGTATTTATTACTAATTTTCAATTTGCTTCCCAGGCGTGGTTTTGCTAGCTTTATCTCAAGCTGGCATTGCCGTCGATTCCAGTGCAACGGTTGGATCAACGAAATCGGGAATGTGCGGAATCTTGCCGCAACGATATTTTTGTTTGCGAGGCAGGGGACCAACGTACACAAAATGTGACAAGAGCTGTGAATCTCTCGTCCGTAAAGTAGTAGATAGAGGTTATGTTATCATTTATTTTTATTTAGCGTGAATTGTCTAAAAAGAAGAGTATAGTTAAGCAATACCGTGGTCAATATCAGAAGATACTTAATCTACGCAATAAAGGATTTAATGGAAAAACAAATATCAAATGCTATAGAAATAGGGTTAGTTATTTCTTGAAAGAATAAATCTGAAGTTCAATGTGGAACGTCATTAACAAGTGGGTTGCACAAACTAAGGCAGGTAAGTAAAAACAATGCTTATTGTCAAAAGGTTCTTGATTTACATTAAATTAAAAAGGAATGGATTGTTGAAAACCAGTAGAAGGTAGGTTGCGAGTAGATTAGTGCAGTGCTCCTGAAGTCAGTATTCAGTGACGATGAACATGAAATGAATAAATACACTCATCGGCAGTACCAAGAATGAAAAAAATTATTTATTTCAAACACGAAGCTTAGGTAGCAGTTCACACAGACGTATCGGATGCTACTCGCGGACTTCGTTAAATAGTTGACAGGTAGGAAATATTTTCAGGTAGAAAACAATCCGTCGTCAAAGCAAGACTAAAGTTGTCAGGCATCGAAGCGTATAAGTAAATTTCTAATTTTGTGATCTTTGCGTATTACAATATTTTCACGTGTATTCAACGATAAAATTCATTTCATTTTTAGCAAGGATCCTGGCTTCTCGATTGGTGTCACCATCGAACCTGGTTATTCCGTCAGACAACAGGTGCCCGAGTCAATTTCTTCATGCTATCGCTACCTGCGTAACATCAGTTGAGGCAAAATTGAAGAGCGCGATACACTACACATTAGGGTGTTTGATCGTTGTATTTTTATCCAGACAATAACAATAAGTTTGTTATTTAACCGATGCAGCTAATTCATTCTACCGAGGAATCACTGTGTATACTACTGCAATTCAAACAGTATTATTGGCTAGCATTTCTTTTTCCAATTTTATATCATTTAATTTTGATATTTTATTTTGAAGCTTGCTCTTATTCACTTTGGCATTTAATTTAAGGAATGGTGTTTTCTCGTACTAAATTGTAGGGATAAATTTTGCTAGGCAAACTCAACCAATCTAAATGTAGAAACGTTAAATAACTTTGGTTGGAAATGTTTTTACAGTTGATTTTCGTCGACGGTGTTATCTGAGTAGTTAGTCGCAGCCATCATACACACTGGAGTCTCATGTAACCCCAGCAAAGTCTAAAGAATGCATTAGCTTACTAGTACACGTTACCTTGCAAATAATCACTTGTTCTACAATAGGATTTACTTGCTTGCTAACTTTTTTATTATGAGTCTGGATCAGGAAGTTGTTCAGCAACTTACCGAAAGCTCAAAACCAGATTCAATTTCACGCTCGTAAATGGGTCCCACGCTAAGACTACAAGTTTGCGAACCTATTTATTACAATTATTTCTGCACTTTACGTTAGCACTGTCTGATACAGAAAAAATCTCATCTGCATGTTGGAAATTGAACCTGGAATACAGAAGTTATCCAGTGGCACGCGGTGAAAATCAAGAATTTTATAATGATTCCTGCGACATAGGGATTCTTTTTGAAAATCCATGTTACAAGGTGATATTCGGAGTACTATGAAGTAGATATTGTATCGGATTGGATTGAGTTTATTGTTCCTAAATAACAGCAACTAGGAGGTTATTTGAGAATATATTTAATGACTTTGTTAAGAATTACATATTCATTTGTTTTAAAGGAACAAGGGACACAATTTTGAATTCGATTAATCAATATCCAATTAGCCATTCCTAAGACGTGTATCATTTAAGGGTTAACAAATCAAATATTACTGAATATCATTCTAGTAGTGGGTTCCATCCACTTATTGAATTGGACATTGTCGGTAATTTGTGAAATGAATTCTGATAATTATTGGAAAATTTTTAATAGTAGTAACAATAATTTATTGATCGGAACGAATACATTGATTATAAACTATTAGTAAATTTTATTAAACTGAATTCGAGAAAAAAGAAATTCACGGTTTTATTGCAGATAGTAAGATATTCCAATTTCTCGGAAATCGGTTTCATGTCTTTCATTTTCAAAAGTCATAAAATTTGATGTCACCTCTTGAAACTACAAGCGAGCGAGAAAGTTGCTTAGAAGATACGTTTCACGCGATTTAAAATTGAAAGAAACCCTAAAACCTACAACTTCTTTCGCCAACCAACAAAAATGGCGATGATCTCTATAAGTGTAATGAATTGCATAGGAGGAGCTGATATCAGTAAACAGCAGAGATGACATTATTTTGGCTATACTTCTTGTTAATAGAAAAAATTTCATTGTTATTGCCAATGTACGAAATTATAAAAATGATTGAATTAACTGTTCCTACCTAACTGCTTCGTTTCTTCCAAGCACCCAAAATTTAAACAGATTTCTTATTTCAATCGAATAAAACGGATTTTCTAAGAGCATAAGCATTAAATTCCGACCGTTCTTTGAAGAATCAACTTTCCGACCCAATAACAAATGCTTCTCAAACCTTTCCAAGTCGCTACCTTATTCGCTTATTTGGGATTCTAACCTCAGAAATTCGTATCAACTATATCCATGCTAGAAACAGAGTTTGACAGCTGAAACTCGGGGTGGCCAGCCTGCACGAACAGCCGATAAAACTCGCGCATGCGCAGTTGGTTTTCAAGTTTCAAGAGATTGTCCCGATACATACATATATATATATGTCGCATAACCATATTGTGTCATTGCTACATTTTATCACCGGTTGTATGACGTTGATGGAACTTGTTTTGGTTGGATTTGTTTTGTTCTTGTTTAACTTAATTACTTCTTTTAGAATGATTTTCAAAACGATTTGAATAAAGTTGTGTTTTTCCGTGTCTCTGCGGTTTTCAATTAAAAAAACTGTGTAATACTCTTTATTTATCTTTGTGTATCCGACATATATATATATATATATATATATATATATACACGTACATTCATAGATACATATGTACATACATATACACTAGGGTGGTCCTTATTTAGGGGTCGGACACATTTTTAATCAGACGCCCCCCAAATCGGCTCCAAATAATGAAAAAAAATGGGTGCGTGTACTTATGTACGCGCGTGAGAAGTTATACTTCTTTGGCATCATTAAAAAATACACAACATGTAAAAATATTCTGTCACACAATGATAAAGAAAAGAAGTGTGTAATAAAAAACAATAAATAATAAATATTCAACATTGATAATTTAATAATATTTAGTATTAATTATATTAAAATACTTCTTTGGCATCATTAAAAAACAATAAAACAAATAACGGATGTCTTACATTATATTTAAATAATCTAATTAATTTTTGTCACGAACTTTTTATTAAATGTTCTATTAAATTTATTTCTTTATTTTGTAAATATTAAAAAACCAATAATAAATATTCAACATTGATAATTGAATAATATTTAGTATTAATTATATTAAATAATGATATTTTAATTTATATCAATAAATAATACATACGGATAACTAACCTCAATTATATTGGAGCACTTGAAAAAGTATTTTAGCACAATTTTTTCACTAATTTTCACAAATAGTAAATAATATTAATCCAAATATTCAATTTAAATCACTACTGAATATATTTTATTGCCACATATATAATTCGCACTTGTATGAAAATAAAACACGTGTTGTGACTGTAAAAACTAAAACCATGTGGATAAATATTATAAATAAATATGAAAACAGTGATCAGAGGCGACAAGCGTACCAACATTAGCTTTTTTTCGAGACTTAATGAATTCGGTTGAGTGGGCAACTTCATCCTGTTAATTTTGTGTTACAGTGATGCGTGCGCATCTTGAAATTTCACTCTCATCAGTTTTTCATAACGCGCCTAAAGAAGTATAACTTCAAAAAAATATCCACTTTTTTCAGATTTTTATCCAGCCTCTAACCCCTCCCCCCCCGGGGGGGGTGAATTTCCCCATTTGAAATACACGTGTTTCGGCCATATCCTCAGGATATATTTTATTCTAAGAGTAATAATTTCTTAAAAAATCTTTAACTGCGAGATCTTAGTGTTCATTGGCCCTACTACATGAAAAAAAATTCACAATATCATACGGATCAATTTAGACAAATTGCACACCCTTAACCCTATGAAGCATAGTGGTAACCCACGTTACTACCTCGATTTTCTTGAATTTTTCTAATTTTTTTATTTCTTAACGTATTCAGATCCGGTTTTTTGCATTTTTTAGTTACTTTAGTCATAAAAGAACATAAAAATACAATCTAATCGGCATAATTGTTTATAATATAAGTTTTATAAATGAACAAACTAAAAAAAATCACGCTCTTTTCGGAAAAATTAATTCTTGAAGTATCTATCCAAGGGAATAACTTGAAATTTGGTGAGAGTGGGTTTTTGGGGTCACTGATTACGAATCCGCTATCAAATCTGCAAAACGCAAAAATTTACGATGGTGGACACTGAAATTTAAATATTGAATTTGAAAAATCTGACATCGGATTCAGTGACCCCAAACATCCACTCTCACCTAATTTCAAGTTATTCCCTTGAATAGAATATGAATAGAATTCATCTTGAATAGAATTCTCTTCAAGAATTAATTTTTCCGAAAGAAACGTGTTTTTTTTTTAGTTTGCTTATTTATAAAACTTATATTACAAACAATTATACCGATTAGATTGTATTTTTATGTTCTTTTATGACTAAAGTAACTAAAAAATGCAAAAAACCGGATCTGAATACGTTAAGAAGTAAAAAAAATTGGAAAAATTCAAGAAAATCGAGGTGGTAACGTGAGTTACCACTATGCTTCATAGGGTTAAAGGGTGTGCAATTTGTGTAAATTGATCCGTATGATATTGTGAATTTTTTTTCATATAGTAGGACCAATGAATACTAAAATCTCGCAGTTACAGATTTTTTAAGAAATTATTACTCTTAGAATAAAATATATCCTGAGAATATGGCCGAAACACGTGTATTTCAAATGGGGAAATTCGCCCCCGGGGGGGGGTTACAGGCTAGATAAAAATCTGAAAAAAAGAGGATATTTTTTTTCAATTATTTGGAGCCAGTTTGGGGGGCGTCTGATGAAGAATGCGTCCGACCCCTAAATAAGGACCGGCCTAATATACACACATAGACGTCTATCCGAAAATGGTCAATAACTTCCTCTTTTTTTCTCTGAAAACAGAGAAACGGGAAGTTTAAAATATTGCCACTATGCAATCGACCAACGAAGAAAAAAGTGATATGTAACATTGCTCTCAGTATGATAAATTAGAACCTACGACTTGCTAGAGTACATTTTTGCATATGTAAAGATCTCGAAAGTCTTCTCGAGAATACTTGAAGTCATGTAATGTCATCCAGGTTCATTTGAAGTCATCATTCAGCTGAAGTTATTTTAATTTATGAAGTCTCTCAACATCTTACAGTCGGACTATAATGATAAAGTTTAAAGACAGAATGTTTAATTTTTCGCCGTCTCACTTCTTACGTCCTTGCTTACAATTACTGTGAGAACATTATCCGACGGTTCATTAGACAGTTTTTACCTTTTGTTTCTCGGTAGCTGCAGGCCACAAAAATAAAAATAAAAATAGGTCGAAATAATCCGTCATGAGACAATAATTGTGCTTTCCGGGTTAATTTGCGATAAAAGTGAGGCTGCTTTGCCCCTGCAGATGTGGTTGAGTCTCTATAAATTCTGTCCCACGCATGCGACAAGCTTTGCCTAAGAAAAGTCCGGGTATATGCAGGTACATATGCTGTTCCTTCAAAGTATTGAAAATTCTGGAATGGGAGAACGGTGGGGAGTTTGTTTTTTCGTAATCTGGGCACTACGCTGTTGAACTCTTTTTGTCGCTGCCGAAAGCACGAGAGAGAAGGTGAGCGAGGAAAAGAGGAAGCAGGAAAGAGAGAGAGAGATAGAGGGAGAAGCCTTGCGCTGTGTCGTTCGGCTGGCTGGCAGCAGCAGCAGCAGCAGCCGCAGCAGCTTCTCCATCGTGTGAGACCCGCCCGGGAAATTCTCTCTCATCTCTTCTCTCTCTTTCAGATGGGGTAGAAGCTTGGTAAGGGGGTGACGATAGGGGTGGGAGAGAAGCGTAGGGCGCCTCTCTTACTGGTTGTGGCTAAAATCCGAACTAGAGGCTGCGCCGTTCTCTCCGTGGTCCAGTAGATGCCCAGTGGCTGTCACGGGCGTAGCTCCTGATTGCGTCACGATCGGGAGACCGCGAGACACGCTGAAAGTAAGAGAGATAGAGCGAGAGAGGGAGAGAGAGGAGTGATGGAGTGATAGATAGCTAGATATATATGTATAGATAGAAAGAGAGAAAGAGAGAGAGAGAGCGGAGAGTGCAATAGACGAGGAATTATCACGGGAGCGAGAGGGACAACCGGGGGTGGAGTTTGGGCGGTGGGAGGCGAACAGTGGATGGTGTTGTGTGGATGGTGCAGTGCAGTGCAATGAGGATGCAGCGGAACTCGGTGGTGGTTTCTGTTTGCGTATGCTCACCACGCCAGGGGGGCACGGTATAGGGCTACAAGGTAAGTTCGATTCCTTATCCGGTGTATAATGGAAGTAGGCATAACCACCTAACCGTGTTATTTACGTCAATACGGGCAGAATCATAAGAGGCGCGAGCACCGGTAGGCGAGATCTCATCGACTCGGGTTGACGGTGAAAATTTGCCACCAGGGTGAAAGGACGAGCAGCGCAATATTGGCATCCCTTGCCAGATAGGAGCTGGAGCTTTCCATTTCATAGTTTGCTCGTTATTCCGCGCCTTGCTTCTTTCCTGCATTTCGTTTCCTTCTTTCGTGCCATTAGTTTGATTTTCATTGTTAGATTCTACAGTGAATATCTTGAACGAAGCCTCCTAAAGTCGGTCGATTTTTCACATCTAGTTTGTTATTAACTGTTAGCAAGCGAACGTTATTTCGTTTTCCTGCAACTTGTACGCTCTATATTTGACAAGACATGGAACGGTATAATTAGCGTGGCATCTTTATTACAAGTATTTCAAAAGAACGCAGCGTACGCTCATTTTGGAAGCGAACTACACGGTCAACGAAATAGTGAAAAAGCTTTATTTTACGTACAGTAGATATTAGAGACGTCGTCAGATTACAGTACGTTGCATCAGTTAAAAAAATATTCTTTTCTGTCGCGGTCTTGTACGTAAATTTGAAGATATATGCTTCACCGGCTGCTGTATACGTATATTTTGGGCATAGAAATCAAGAAATTTATTTTGAGCTTTTTATAGGCTTTATACGTTGATACTAAATTTATAATTTAACGCGCGAAAATTTTTGCGATTGCTACACGAGTGAGGAAATGCTTTTGTAAGATAAGTCAGCATGATATTTTATGATGTGTATTTGAAGAGGTATTTTTTTTTGTTCTTACAACATTTTATAGAAAATTGTACCTTCGTTTTTACTACTATAGGGCCATCAACAGTTACAAGACATTTACAGGCGTGTTTCGAGAAACTCGACAATTCATAGGCACCAATATAAATGCCCTTCAGAGACTTTCAGAAACGCGGATTTTTCGAAATGTTTACATTTTACAGTACGAATAAAAAACTCGGGAATAAGCTATATCCCAGCTAATTTTAAAACTTGAGTTGCATGGAGGTATCATAATTATACAGGGAATCTCTGGTGAAAATGCAACGTCCGAGTTACGCGCACACTGCCAGTGTTACACACATTTTACTGAGTCTCATGTGTTCGAAATATTGTGCTTTTCCATTCGGTCTTACTGATAAAAAATTACATTCATCTCAATTGTTTGTGTAACAGTACAGCTTGCAGCATTCATTTGGATTTTACACAGCCAAGGGAAGAAGCGTGTCAGTTGAAAAGTGTATAAACTCAAATTCAGAATCATATATCTTTTTAGTAATGTATACTCCAGTTTCTCAATTTCTAACCAGTCTGAGTGTTTTCCATTTGATAAGTCGTCACATCTAACAAGCTAAGTTTTGTAGGTACGTGTAAACTGTCTGTTTGATGGTTAAATTCAAATATCTACAGGTCTGGGTGGTAAAAGAAATGAAGTCTTTTGCAAAATCTGGAACATAGTTTTGTATTTAAATATTTGAAGTAGGGTGGTTTTTCTCGTTAATCGCTATTAGGTACAGGTAGATAAAAACATTTGAAATAAATTTTTGCCGCTTTAACCCTTCGTGCTTGCACTTATTGTTCGTCCCATGAGAAATACATGGTTGCTGGGGTCAAATATGACCCAGTGTGTGACCGCAAAGGGTTTAAAAATTATTTGAAATTATGGTATACATATTTTGTTTGTATATTTTATACACTATTTCATTTTTAAGATCTTCTTATAACGAGAAAATAAAATAATCGTGTAAATGTACTTTAAATTGAAAAAATCAAGTCTTCAATGTCTCAATATATTTTGCCTTTTTACTTATTAAAATTGCTGTTGTTATTGTGGTGTTGTGTACGATATTGCAACAAAGAATATAGTGAAAAGTGGGAATATTGCATTGAATTTTGTCACAATCTTTCGACGGAGATCCCATCCGAGAATCGATTTTACATCTGGGCTGGTTCTCTCTGGTGGGGCTGCGACATCAATACGTCAAAGTGGTGCAATCAGATCCCTATATTTCCGTGTTGATTTACAATTCCGTCGATTCAGCTCAAGTGACGTAATATAAGCTCTTAATCCCACTTTGTTGTAAAGGTATTTTAATACAGGGTTCTGGTTGATTTAAGACGGTCCGAATTAAAGTTTAGAAAATCTGAAAACTGTTACACAGTTGAAAAGAAATATTCTATCGATCCCGTGCGGATAAGAGAACAAAACTTGATAGATGCTTCAGCTGTGTTATGCTCTAGAAAATTCGGGAAACAGAGTAATTTCATTACCATTTTTTAGGTTTTCTGACATATCACAAAATATTTTGACAGTATGAGGGATTAAACAAAATCTGAGATATCCGTACTTTTTATATACTAAAATGCAACAAATGACTGATTTTTCCGAAATCATTATTGGGTCTATAAGAAATTTTTCGATTTCCTTCTGGAATATATTAACGAAGAATATTGTCAATGATGGCAAAGAATAAGTTAGAAAAAAATCCCGTTATGAACCACATATCATACCTTTGTGTACCTACCCCGAAAAGGTATTCCTCTCACCTGTCGTAATCAAACCCACCTATATGGTAAATATTTAAAAATATCTTCTGAATCACGGAAAAAATTAAATCGCCCAGATATTTCACAATACAAAATTTAATCTTGTCTTCGGATTTGTTTGCCTTCTCTCTGATGGCATGAAAATAAGTCAATATTGGTGCGGGAGGTAAAGTTGGTTAATCATGCCTGCTAGAGCAATACCATCTAGATCTGTTTGACTAAACTAAGTGATCGTTGATGCATATCGTTAGTTCCGTCTTGTTTTTGTAGAAATTGTATGTCGTAAGTGCGTCGAATAAGTGAGCGAGTAATTCTTGTAGCAAGTCTATATTTTCGATTAGAATAAATGCCTGCGTAATCTTTTGAAATGAAACTATTCGACATTAATTCTCGTGTATTTTTCAAGGTGGAAAATGTCTCGCATGTTGTATTCTCAAAAAAAAGACGCTAAAACCGTTATTCTTCTGTATCTCTCTAAACGTATTTCATGTGAAAAGAAAAATGCCATGCCCTTCGTATTTAAAAACCTGATGGTGAGTTGATGTTCAACAGTGTTCACTTGAAAAGAGATACAACGATTAATATAAGTAGAAAATAATATTTTTCCTAACATGAAGTTGGTACTTGCCCAAGGAATAAATTCGTTTGTGCAATGGAAACTTGCGAACGAATATAATTTCAAATCCGCGTTTCTGTTTTTAATACTTAAATCATATATCGCTTGTTACACGGCAAACCGTACACTAAATTGTAATCAATGACTTCGATTTTTTTTTAATTTTCCAGACGCATTCTACTCATGAAATAATGGAACAGGTGTTTCGCGAAAAAGATTTGCGATTTCTTTTGAAGAAGATATGCATGGTTGAAAATTGCAAGAAATCACAAAAAACGTCGCGCATACGAACATTCAAACTACTGTATCTTCGAATCCATTGGTCGTGAAAAAAAATGTACGAGATTGATTTTGAAGATCTTGAGCCATTCTAGGAAGTGATATATTTTAAATTTGCGTTTGACATTGTTAAATATTAATTTTTTTGTTTATAATTTCGCTTGCCATTTTCATCACCAACTCGTCAACATAAAATTTTGAAAAGAATATCGTGTTACCACTTCAATTCTGAAGAAAGTCAAAATTTGAAAATGGAATTCGAATGGGGTCTATTTTTTTTTAATACTCCAAAAGAGTGCGACCGCGTGACGCGGCGGCTTAACTCTCAGTTGCAGGTCTGTCGTCTTGAAAGCGCATGCGTACAGACGGACACTTCGTCAGAGTTGTTTTGAGAGTTTCATGGAAAAGGACCTTGCGATGGTTTGGGAGGCAAAATCAAAAGATTAGCTGCAAGAGTAAGTTTGCAAAATGTAAGCGACCCAATAAATAACCCTGCCAAATTTTTCATGTGGGTTAACGAAAATATTAAAAATATTAATACCGGATTCTTTTCTCTTGATGATTATAAAACGGAAGCTCAAGAACTCCAAAACCGTTTTAAGAAAGCGAAGATGATTCGCGGAACTTGAATGGACCATTCATTTATTCCAAAAGAAAACGACAAAATTGAAGTAAAAGTTACGTCGTTAGCTATTAAGTGGACTATTGCAAATGTATGCAAAAAATAAAAATAAACACTCACTTGAGTCGTTAATTCATGTTTAACGCTATATTTCCGTTTTACCTACCGTCCCTGTGTAAACGTACTCTGCGCTGACGACAGCGCGCCGCGCGGTCGCAATCTTTTTGAGTATTAAAAAAAAATAGACCACATTCGAACTCTATTTTCATATTTTGACTGTTACTACAGAATTGAAGTGGAAACACGATGATATGCTTTTCAAAATTTTAAGTCGGTGAGTTAATGATGAAAATAGCAAATGAAATTTATAAACAAAATAATAATTATTCAATAATGTCAAACGCAAATTTGAAATAAATCACTGCATAGAATGACTCAAGATCTTCAAAATCGATTTCTTGCATTTTTTTGTAAGACCAATGCATTCGAAGATACAGTAGTTTGAATGTTTGCATGCGCGACGTTCTTTGTGATTTCCTGCAAGTTTCAACCATGCACATCTTAAAAAAAAATCGTAAAATTTTTTTCGCGAAACACGTGTTCCATTATTTCATTAGTAGAATGCGTCTGTAAAATTTAAGAATAATCGGAATCATTGATTAAAATTTTTACCGAAAATCGTACGGTTTGACGCGGAACGAGCGATATGGAAGAAGAATTCTAAGAAGTTAATTATATTGAAGTATGGTAGTACAATAGTTAAAGCAAAGACTTGTGTCATTTCTCCCGAAGAATAGTTAATTTCTACGAAGTAGGTACGATAAAATCCTTACAATCAAAAAATCAGTTTCGCTATCGTGTAATTACACTGTATCAATTAAATTTGAAGCTCATTTAAAAATTTATAAGCACAAATAAAGAATCTTTATTCGTCATTTTTTTTTTCTTGTAATGCTAAATTATCATTTTGGGAGAAATACCCTGCAGTTAAAATTTTACCCTAATCGACATCTATGGAATACAATGAAGCTGTGCTGTCAATTTCATCCTATACGGTGTTATTTTTCCTGTATGGTGTATACCTTTATCAATGCTTTGTTTCGTCGTCAATCAAAAACAAGGTTTGTATGATTTTAACCACGGTGGTTGAACTTGTGAACCTGTTTTTTTTTCTTACGTCCCTGCACGTAGCCGGGCAATCGATCTCATTAATTTCCGGCGTCTAATTAACTTCCTAGTATTTTTCAATTTTTTTAAATCTGAATATTGGACAATCTAGTATATGTATATGACGTTACCATGGGCAGTACAAAGATAAAATTGAAAAGAACCTGACGCTTGGAAAACAAAAAGTCTTGTATATTCTCTGGTAAGTTATACGGTAACTGAAAACGGCAGTGTTTACTAAATTTGACTCGAAAACTCGAATATCGTGAGCCGACGTTGCATGATTATTGCTGGAAGGGATCTAATCCATCAATGCAGTAGTATTTTTAAGTTTCTGATAAACTGCGTAGTAGCATATTTGCGTATGATTTTAGGTGATTACTATTGCGAAAAAGTTCTTCAATCATTAGTACAGACAATTTTATTATCGCAGACGGCCTTCTCCATTTAACTGATTTTAATGGGAACGGGGAATTGAAATGTGAAAGAAAAACGGTTTCGTAATGATTTCCAAACAAATAATGTATCGTAAATGTTACATCGGTATGACGTTGAAAACCGGGTCTGACCACCTGAGATTTCAAATTATTTTTCAATGTATAGTTCGGAGAATCTGGTTTATTAAAGATTTTCTTCGACCTTATTCAATCAGGTGAGTGCAAATTCTCAGTGTTTTAGGTCCAATATAACACTGTCAATTACTTGACGTTTCGGCCCTTTGAGGAGGGCCGTCCTCAGAAGCTAAATAACATATTTACACGGTACAAATAATACAAGCAAAAGATTAATATAAAACCAGCAAAAGCGCGAATAAAAGGCCAAAAACGGGAAAAATTATTTTCAAACAATCCTATTAATTACATCAAATGCACGAAATATTTCGAAAAATTATAATAACTTCCTAGTTGGAAAAAACATCAAGAAAATGACGAAATTGATTTTAAAGTTAGGTCAGTGGAGCGGCAAAAGATCATCAATCTGTATCGGTAATGAGGCTATGAGCTGTCACTATTAGCAAGAAATCGACACAACGAAAGCGGAAAAAGTATAATATAAATAAAAGTACAAGAAACCTGTAATTGACTTACAGTCAGTGCGATAAGGTGTTTCTTTATTTATTAAAAATAATCCAAAACCTAAATATCGATATCTCAAGTCCACAAGACACGAATCATCGCGGATTCAAATTGGAAAGGAGAAGGAGAGAAGCGAAGTTTCTGAATCTAGATTAACGTACGTGAAGACTAGCGTAAAGTTACTGGAAATTGTAACGGGAGCTGCCCGACTGAACACAGTAAATGGATCAGTCGAGTTGGTGTCGTAATTAAATGCAGGTAGCGTGAAGCAATATAAATTGGTACAGGGTTGACTCGACTCTATATTTTCGACGCGACGCCGACACTGCGGCGGTGGTGCAGCGCGGATGGATGACGTGCGCGGTGAGCTAACTGCGAATAAACCGTTTCCGGAGGCGACGACGAGGGCGGTGGGCTCGGATTTCGACACGTGGATAACCGAGTAGACGTCTTTCGTTACCCCGCATCCTTATCTCGCGCTGCACTCTCACGAGACTGACTAATCCATAACCACGCGGACATTATAGGCCAGGAAAAATTGGAAGGTAGTACTTTTTAGGTATCAATTTAGAAACTCGAACCATGGGTAATTCGATTACGCTGAATCGAATCGTGGTAATAATTTTGCAATCAACTTCCGAGATCATTATATGTATAAACAAGGGTTAAACCGTTGAATTGGAAACCTCGTAACTTTAGTAAATAAATATCTCAAACGAAAGATGTTGACCACAAAAAAAAATACGTCAAACGGTATCCTACGTTCATTTTCGTATCCGAACAAATAAGGGAGAAAAAGGCGAATGCAAATGTATTTTTAAACAGAACTGCTGTTTAGACGGAGCACCACTGGGATGGTGGGGATGCTAGATATGTCTGTCGCATATATACAAATTTAACATTTTTCTAATTATTTAAAACTTTGGCGTTTTCACCTCCCCCCTCAGGTCCTCATTTAAACGGTTTTTTGTTTTCTCTGCCTTATTTTTGGAGATACGTGGATGAAAGTAGGATACTTTCACATTTTTTTTGTCGCCTACAACTTTTGTCTGATACGTTTTTTGATAAAGTTATTTGGTTCCGATTTAAACGATTTATCCTTTTTTTTATAACAATCTTGGGGGTACATTGCATAATTATTATCACCATATTTGATCATTTTCGCTATTGACTAAATTCAAAAGAGCGTATGAGCCGCTTTATTAAAAATTATTTTGGTAACTGTTTAAAATCGAATGGCGTATAAGCTGTTTTTTTCTTATTTTGGCCGTTGGCTAATTCTAAAATCGAAAGCGCGCAAAAAACATTTTGCATTTATTTTTGAATCTGACTAGAACCCGAGAGGCGTATAAGTCTTTAACTTTTATCCAACTTTCTATGTGATCATGTTGATCATGTTGATATACGTCCTGATAATTTTGTCACGCGGCGTATATTGCCTTCCAATTTGAGACAGCTTCCTGCGTGATCTTGTTAATATACGCTCTTTTGTTACATAAAACTCAAGTTTTTCGCGCATACCCATTCGTGATCTTAGACATGTGAAATGATTTCAAAGAATTTCAGGGATTTTATATGATTTTAAAAGCGTAAGAAATTCCAGATGATTTTATAGGGTTTCATCAGGTTTGGAATAATTTCACAGAACTTCACACTATTTCAAACAAATCAAAACAATTTTACATGATATGTAAAATTTCAAAAACTTTCATAGGGTTCCGAATAATTCATTGGATTTCAGAGATTTTCGGTGATTTCACAATATTTTATCAGATTTTCAAGGGATTTCATGTAGTTTCAGAGATTTTATACATTTCAGGAGGTTTCAGAGCTTTCAAATGATCTCATGATTGTTGTACATCAAATTTTAAGGTAGTCCTCTTCCCCTCATCCATCGCAGAATCATTATTGTTCAATTAATATTTTGCCCAGCGTTGTTACACTATACCTTGTACTCACGTCAGGATTGCTGTATTACGTCTGGCGTAGATTCTAAGCTCTCCTAGAAAGTGTTTTATAGTATCCTGACTGCAATTTTTCTAAAAACTTTTGGCTCAACTCATTAAAATATGCATAGCATTTTATCATAGGTATGCTATATTAGAAGGTTACGTTACAGTTTTCAGCATTCGCGAATTTGTGATATATTATTGACTGGTAGTTTTATTAAAGATAGATTGTTCCACTGAGTAATTGTTATCTCAATTAGCATTCAATTTGCTTTTCAATGGTAGGAGTTGATGCGATTTTCATCAATCTTATACCCTGTGTGATGGATTTTCGGTGTCGTAGGTCGAATCGAGTCAAATAAGTCAAAAAATCAATTATTTGATTCGATTTCGGCCATGAAGGCATTGCAGCTGTAGATGTAATCGTACCAGCGCGAATGTAACAAACAACACGATGCGACGACTTGTTAAGAGAAGATTTACTATAATACTTGTTACATATATACTTATTAAAAGATTTCTCCAGATGTAATATATAAGTGGAGAACATATTTGAGCGAAACTAAAAGATCAATCGATCGATTGATAACTATTCCGAGAAATTATCATAAAACTTATACATTTTCTACACGGGATGGCAAAGTTTACATCGTATAAAAAAAAAAAAAAAACTCGTTTTTGACAGAGAATTTCGATGAAGTTTCAGTGTCGGAACTCATGTAAAATGATTTTTTTTCAAATATAGTGTATGCATAAAGTATCATGCGTTTTGATAACATTCCAAATGTTCGATCACCGAAAAAGTTTTCCGTTTGAGACTTGTATTAGAATTAGAATGGCGTAAAATTAATAGTCATGTACAGTAGTCTACGAAAATTACGAATAATCATAATAATGATCATGTTGAAGAAAATTGTGACTACAGGAACGCCTGGTACATTTATTGAAAAAGAAGTCGAAATACATTTTCTGTCAAAAAGAGCAACGTTATTTATACAACAATATTATCCTAGAATTGTAACTACAGATGCAGATCAATCCTTTCGGACTTTTTTGAAATATCTTTGGAATTTAAAATTTCTCCGTGTGAGAGAAAATACGAATGAACGTAAATAAAGTACGTACCGGTTCATGACGAAATTGTGGAACACTGTACAATCAACGTCATATATTCAAAATAACAGGTTGTGGGGTACCAAAGCCTGGGGGAGAATATTAATTCAAACAAAATAAAACCACAATGGAGTGAAAATACATATCAATAGCGTAGCGGTGGACCGAAAATTATTCGTAAGATTGGGAAGTCGGTGATTGAAAAATATTTTTTTTATTTGAAAATGATCTTGACCTTGTAGTATAAGTGTGTGGTGGATCTTGGAAATGTAGGTCTTTTATTAACAACAAATTTTGCCGTCAAAGTTTCGACTCTGATTAGAGTCATCCTCAGGACATATTTAATGCATCTATTAGAAACAATAAGTTACAATACGTTGTTGGTGCCAAATCGGAACAATCTTAATAATACATGTATAATAAAAGTAGAAATAATAATAAAAAAAATAAAACATAAACTATGTATATAAAAACAAAGGAAACTGACCTTATACAACGTAATCAAATGTTAAAAACGGTGAGAAGTAAATCGATAAAATAACACGGTTATGATGTTGGTTGTCACTTTTTTTATTTTCTTTATCTCCCATCGCTCCATTAGGTTTATTGATGGTTAAAATGGCGAACTAGTCAGAAAAGTTTTTTTCTTCACACACAACCACTTTGTCTAAAGATCGTTATAGAAAGAGAGTTGGAGAGGATGGGTGGGTAGAATATAAACCCATTTCTTGTAGCGAGTGAGCATGGATAAGAAGAAGAAAGTAAACAAATGCATATAAAAAGTGTGAGACAAGTGAGCGGTCGTTCACATCCCGCTATTGAGAAGGTCGTTCGAATACCTTTATTGATGATTAAAAACAACTAACAGGTCAAATTTTCAGAATACAACAACACTCTGTCATAAAAACGTTACCGAAAGAAAGTCGGAGGACAATGAGTAAATAGAATATAATCCGTTTCTTGTACCGAGTGACATAGATAAGAAGAGGAGAGTAACTAGAGACATAAAAAGTGTGAAATAAGTGAGAAGGTCGTTCTTAAGCATACAGATGAAAAGGTCGTTCAACTGCCTACGACTTCATATCAGTGATTAGTTTAATATAAATTTCACTTAAGTTTTCTATGTCTTGCCTAAGATTGACCGAATTAATATGATTCGCGATATTACACATTTCTAAAACTAGTCGATTATAATATCGAGGTTCTTTATGTAATATCCTAATATTATCAAAATCAAACTGGTGGTTTAAGGACAATGCATGTTTTGTTAATGCCGTATGATGGTCGTCTGAGTCTTTGAAATTGTTTTTATGCTCATTAATTCGTACATTTAAGCAACGGCTAGTTTGTCCAATATATGGCTTGTTGCAATCCTTGCAACAGATTTTGTATACTCATTGTAAGTTTGATTGTTTTTCAAATGGTAGTCTATCTTTCCCTGTATCAAAAAACAAGCGTAAGTCATTGACATTTTTACTCACAAATTGTACGTTGTATTTTTTAAACGTTCAGTTTAGTGATTCAAACAAACCATTAACTTATGGAATAGAAATAAAGGTTAAGTTCTCTTTATTTGTTGGGATCAAGGAGTTATTGTTGTCTTGTTCTCGGATTTTTTTATACCTTTGATTGATGATTCTATATAATAGGCCCGGCGGGTAATAATTTTTAATTAAAATAGATGCATTAAACACGTCCTGAGGATGACTCTAATCATAGTCGAAACGTTGACGGCAAAATTTGTTGTTAATCAAAGACCTACACTTCCAAGATCCACCACAACAATATTTTTTTATATTTGTGTTAATGGATTGTCAGCCCTCGATCAAATGAAGCAGATCATATTTTACAATCCGTATTTTTTCTAAGTAATGCAATCTCTTCAAATTTTAGCAAATGATAGTACTTACGATTGTGCTCGTGGGTTGGTTCGAAAAAGTAAAACAAATTGACGAAAACACTAAATATACTAACAACAGATCTTTGTCACTTTGAGGTTATGGTACGCTACTGATACTTGAATTTCATTTTTTTTTTGTATTCTGATATCGACCTTCGAATTTTCTCGAGCCAGCCTACAAGCACAATCGCAAATACTTTCAAACTTTCCCAAAGCTTGAATCGATTTACCTGCACCGAGAAAAGAAGAATTTTCTAATAAGATTTGCCGTAGTTCTAACGTTTTTCAGTATAACGGTTTTGCACTCTTATGCCAATTTTTTTTGGCAGTTTTTATATCAAGTTGCACGGTATTTATAATTTCGCGATAAACAAGGATAAATTTAAGTAAATTCGAAGAAGTTTTGAATTGCTTAGGCTAGTAAATAGTTCAAATATCTCAGTTACTTCTTGTGCATTTTTCTTAAATTACCATATTCACAGCCCGTGGAAAAATAGTAACGATGTTATAAAAATCTTTCGTCTTCTACGTAATACTAATTATCAGAGTGTCGAAAAAGAAATTTACATTCGATCTAAGCCGAATGGATCAGCGATGTGTACAGTTTTACAAAGATTGGCCAATACACAAAAACCTCGACAGAATTTACAGTAAAGCTGTTGACACTGTCAACACTTAAGTTTAACTTAGACCAAGACCAAGTCCAAGTTAGACCCCCTTGACAGAAAATTATATCGAAGTCAGGAATTGGTACTGTAATTGAATCTGCTTGAGATTTGAAACATCGTTTAAAAATATTATAATTATAAAAAAAATATAATTACTACCGAAGTCTGGATTTTATAATTAAACAATTTCATTTGAATTGGTTGCATAGTTATTTTTTTGGAATTGAAGATCTTGAACTGATTGATATTTGATGAGGCTAAAGTTCGTAATGTTAGTAGGTACTTTGAATTATGATGGACTTCTGGGATTTGTTATTACGTATCTTTGGACGTGTCTCAGATTCACTTAACCGTAATGAAACAAAAAATGTATTCATATTTTAAAAATTGAACTTCTAAAAATTTCACAGTTTTAAATCAGTAATTTTTCTAATGTTTGGTTATCTCAGCTACGAATTTTAACCTTATGATTTCATTGTATAATCTGAATTATCTACATTCTTTTGAATCAAAGGAAAGAACACTTATCTGTCACCGATGAATAACCTGATGAATTGTATGTGAGTAACGTAAGTGCATGATTGATTTTTCCTCGAACTCATTCTCTCACTACAAAGTATTCCAGAATCGAAACACTGCAGCGATGAATAATTGCTTCTTTTATACTCTTTGACGTAACTAAGAAACTCGATGAAGTGGTAATGTAAAGAGATGGTTGGAATCAAAACGATCCGTATCACTCCATCTACCGGTGTATGGGAGCGGTACAAAATGGATGGACGAAACGGAAAGGAATGGGATAGATTTTCAAACATCGATACCGAACAGTGAAATTTTATTCTAGACAACGACTCGTGTGAATGCTGCAATCGCTTGTCCTACAAATCTCAGACGCGTCAGGAATTGCCAGTTTCCCGCACTAGTTGCAAAATATACTATCGCAGTATAATAAAGTCTTTTCTTAATTTCACTCTGATTGAATATAGACAAAAGTTGAACTACTGCAAAAAATTTACGTTGAAGCATACGCTAGAGTAAAATTGAAGTTCTAAAATACATCCTAGTTAACCTGACCAGATGAACATAAATTTGGTTCAATTACTAAATAAATTGAACATTCAGAGCAGTTTTCAAGGCAAATGAGATGAACCTCTTACCTAATATACGCTGCTTCTTTCAAGGCCTTCACACGCACAACATCCTTATTTCACAATAGTAATTCATAATGTTTCTCTTTTGTTTCAAATTATTATGTTAAAATTAACGTGAACGTAAAAGTCGCATGTAATGCGCGTTTAACTTCTAAGAGGTCATGACACGCACGCGTTGAAAAATAGTTGCTGTCTCTGTTGGTCATACAATGTGAGTAATTTAATATGAAATTGTCTTGAATGAAAAATAAGGAATAACGTCTGCTGTCTAAGAACACGTTTTTATACGAATATCGGGATAAGCATTTGTAATTTTTTTGAGTACCCTGAAGGTGATCAGCCGGGGCTCGACCGAAACGTCGTTGATTAATAAATGACTGATCTAAACCTAAGTAAAAATGTCCTACATATATCCAACACTCTGGCTACGAAGTACTCTGTGAATGGTACTAGGATCAATTACGAAAGTGAAAACTATCTTAAAACTACAAGTAGCATGCAATAAGCCAATTCTTATTATTACAGGTGAAATAAAAGATAAGGCTTTGAGCTGACTTGGCAGTTCAGAATGTTTAAGGAAAATAGTTTACGCACATAGTTATTTCATGAAGTTGTATTTGAACAAAGAATACTGAGGGACTCAGAATTACGATAGGCAAAGTGTTTCAGGAGCTGGCATTTCGGTGGATGAGAATTTAGAGATATTCCAAATGTATGATCTAATAGTCACGTGCATCAGAAAATCTGCACGTTAAAATGTCGTACCCGTATTTTGATATTACAAAACTCTTTAGTCTCCTTTAGCCGTTTTATAGGAGTAGCTATTTTTAATGAAACATCTAAATATCCACGTTTCATTAGCATAGCCTGTATGATTTAGATTATGAAGTTGCCCTGGAGTAGCAATGTATCTGTCGAAAATGGAGATCGAAGAGCTTCGGGCTCCTTGGATACTGTGGGAGTAATATAAATTACATGAATTGCGTTTGTGATAGCAATAACGATGGGTTTCTGAACGATATGTTGATGTTTCTTATCAACTCTCGTGTATTTCGATACGCGAATATTTTTAACAATTTAATTTAGAACACTTTAAAGTGATTTATTCACCAACAAAATTTTCTGTAAAATTCTTAAAATTCAATTTCATTAATTTTAGGCACACTTTACAACTTTTTTCATTCGATACTTTATTGATCAAACATTATACTCTGAAGAGAACCTCAACAATTGATCTAAGAAAACATTTGAGATGCTAATGACAAGGCCCGTAATTAACGCTGGAATTGAATGCGAAACAAATATAAATAAACTTTTGAGAAATATCATTGAACAAATATGTTTTATTTTTTATGCATCACTGGATGTCACACGAAGGAGCAGTTTGGAATGACGGACAATGATGCTTGATTTTTTTATACGTCGCCGTTTCTTTCGACGTTTTCTTTATCGCCGTTATATACGACTCAATTATACGATCTCTGGTAGTTGATATCTTTCGAAAATCTAGCTGTGCGCAACCGAGGCTCCGGGTGTCCTGAAAAAAGTCCCGAGCAACTTGGAGACTATCAATATCAGTCGCATCAGATAAATCTTAATGGTGGAGTATCTTGCTTTCCTTACGCTCTGATCGCTTAATTCGAGCATCGTTGGCCTTCGATTACAATTACCACGCCAGTTCGTGTTTCCTCAGTCTAAGCTCACCCAAGGATCAACCTACAGAAAAAAGGGAGCTTTTTTACGGGACTGTCCACTTACTCCAAGTAGTCCTCACAATCAGAATCCTGCTCCTTGAAACTCTACTGTGAATTTATTTACGTATTCCTGTACATTCACATAGCGAACAAATTCCTGTACATATATTAGTAATCGATTTCTTGATATGAATAACGCAGAACAATATGATAATTATGATGATAATTAATGATTAAACGAACTTACTTGTATGTGAAGTTCGATCGTAATTATGTGAGAGCCTCGTTTGAGATAATTACAAGTAGTAGTTTACGTTATTCAGAAATATCACACCATCCAGAGTTTTCAATTTCAGCGCACTCTGAGCTGCCATCTAGCAGACACGCCTTCAATTTGCATATTGTAGAGCTTGACAGTAAAGAAGGTCTACAGAATTGCAGATTATTACACAATTACGGTTTTCGGGAATGAGAAACTGTGTGGGGTATAATCATCTCGAACATAATTACGATCGATCTTCACATACAGATAAGCTCGTTTGTTCGTCAATTACATTTCGAGAATCGTTCTTCAAGATTACACGGAGGTGTTTGGCGCTAGAATCTTTCGTTATTTTTCGTTGTTTTTTTATTCAAAATGGGACTTACAATCTTCTTGACGTCAACCCTGTATATTTTACTTCAGTATCGATATTGCAAATGTACCATTTGGTGTCGTAATTGATATATTGTTGAACCTCGCAAATACTGTCGTCTTAGTCGACCACCCCGCAATACTTTTAATCACGCTTCAGCCTATTATCTTTTCTGCGCGCAGCCACATCGCTGCATGGCGGGTCTTATTGGGATTGTCACTTTGCAATGCATCATCTGCTTGAAAAAAATCAAACTAATGCAACCAGGCTGACGGCTGATCGTTGACCGTGTTTTATTGCGTGTGGATAATAGAACATATATGTAATATTTCTTGATCGTAGAATCTAATGAAGCGAGAAAGTGAAAACCTCATGGGTGTAGGCGATGAATTATTTATTTGTGATGTGCTAACGTTTCGGTCGAGGCAAAGGTCGACCTTCATCAGAGCCTGTAAATCGAAAATTGTACAATTGCAAATTTCCATATTATTATAATTATTTTTTTTTTTCTTTAGTGGAAACAATTTATAACGATGTATAGAGTTACTATTAAACATTATCAACAATCCGAATAACAAAATCAATCATCGAACATATCAATATTAATAAGTTTTAACATAAAGATCAAGAATATAAATATATAACGTTGTGTTTACAACAAGGTAGTTATAGCATGGCCGCTGATAGTACAAAGTACGAGTATGTTTGACAAAAATCAAGAGCATTTAAGTTATAACGATATATTCAATATTGAAGCTATTATTAAATTAAGCATATTAAGAGGTATTTTGTAAAACTTATGAAAACATGACTTCCATTAGCGCCTGAGTTGTTGTTGGTGAGATGTTTAACGGAGAAGTGCCACTATTTGAACGGTGATATATGAACTTTGTCGAACGGTCGATACCTTATAATCGATTGGATATGGCGAGAGTTTTCGAACTGGTACAAAACATCTCGGTTATTATACTCGTATGTTGTATCAAATTTGTAGGAATTATATAATTTGTCGATACGTTCAGATTGGAGTTTTTTTAATTAGTGTAGAAGAATAACCGTCATTCACCAATGTGTCTGAAATTAATTTTAGATTTTTTTTCTGAGTGTTGGATCAGCTAAACTCAAACCTCTGTCAGAGAGACCTGTTATGACGCTTTTCTTATAAATTAAAGGATGGTGAGATTGAAATTGAAAAATTTTTTTCTTACTAAAAAACATATGAAACAGAAGTCAATAACTCCTTGAGTCTTTTAAACATCTTAGTAATAAAGAAAAATGATCGTTTACTCATTAACTGGTACAGAAAACCAACTTGGTCAGGTCGTTTTTTGAATTTTGAATCTCACCATCCTTTAATTTCTAAGAAAAGCGTCATAACAGGCCTCTCTGACAGAGATTTGAATTTAGCTGATCCGGTACTCGAAAAGAAAATCTAAAGTTAAATTCAGACACATTGGTGCATAACGGTTATCCTTCTACACTAATTAAAAAAGTCCAATTTGAACGTAACCACAAATTATATAATTCCTACAAATTTGATACAACAGACGAATATAATAACAATCGTAACGAGTTCAAAACGTGCTCTGTAGTTTCATATGTTACAGGGTTATCTGAACAACTACGTAAAATCCTCAGTAAATATGGTGTAAAATTACTTTGCAAAAACACCAACACTAATGCATTATTATTTACCAAATTAAAAGATAAGGTACCACATACGGATAAATCTAATATTGTTTACCAAATTGACTGCATTGATTGTGATATGTGTTATGTAGAACATTTGCATAAAATAATTTACTCACACAAATGTGATTGTAAAATTAAAGATTTTGAGAGATCTGCTTTAGTAAACCACTGCGCCACTAAAGGACACAATTTTTATTTTGTCAACGTTAAAATTATAACTTCAGAAACCGATCATTATCGCCGATCAATCAAGAAGATGATCAACATCAAAAAAAAAAAACAACACAGTTAACAAACGTTCATATGTAGATGGTTTAAGTAATTTATACGCCCCCTTCTGTAAATTAAGAGATATTTTGCACCACTTCGAAAACTCTCGCCATAACCAATCGATTGTAAGGTATCGACCGTTTGACAAAGTTCATATATCACCGTTCAAATACTGGCACTTCTCCTCTAAACATCTAACCAAGAACAACTCAGACGCTAATGGAAGTAATGTTTTCGTAAGTTTTACAAAATATCTCTTAATATGCTTGATTTAATAACAGCTTCAATATTGAATATATCGTTATAACTTAAATGCACTTGATTTTTTGCCAAAAATACTCGTACTTTCCACTATCAGCCGGAATGCTATAACTGCTTTGTTGTAAACACAACGTTAAATATTTATATTCTTGTTCTTTATGTTAAAACTATGCTCGGTGATTGATTTTGTTATTCGGATTGTTGATAATGTTTAATAGTTACTCTATACATCGTTATAAATTGTTTTCACTAAAGAAAAAAAAAAAATAATAATAATACGGAAATTTGCAATTGTACAATTTTCGATTTACAGGCTCTAATGAAGGTCGACCTTTGCCTCGACCGAAACGTTAGCACATCAAAAATAAGTAATTGATCGTCTACTACACCCATGAGGTTTTTTCTTTCTCGCTTCGATAATAGAATAGGTATATTATTGATTACATTTCATTAATTTATGTGACATGAGCAATTTGAAACCCTAAAAATTACGATTTCCCTCCATAAAAATTAAAACTTTGATTATTTGGTGACGAAATGACGCCAACAACCAGGCTCTGACGTCGTGAGGACATTTTCCAATAACCCACAAAAACTGTGGTATCTGTACTAGCTTTGTTCAATACATTTTTTAACCATCTATTGAGTGTTTGGGAACTAACCAACCCATGAGATTTTCGTAACGGAATAAAAAAAATGTATTCATCATTTTTGTATATCTTTGGTGGTCTCTAAATAATCTAAGAGAGCTATGGCAACACGTAACCTTGGCCTCTCTTGAGAACGGGGTAACACCAGCTAAGGTTAATCTGCACCTGGCTTAGATGTTTTTATCAGATCCGGTATTCTTGTCTCCAGCCCTTTTCCGAATCTATAAATATTTTCCAGTTTTATTAGTGATAATATTTGAACGGGATGAGCCATAACAATAAGAACCAGTAGGCGTTTTCAGTGATCTGCTTGAAAGTCATTTTTGTGATATCTGACAACTTTTATATATCGACAACAATTGTTTCAGGGTATCACATGCTGGTTTATTTTGGTCCCTGTAGTCTCAATCCAAATACGCCCTTGAAAAATCTGTTTATTACAGCATCTTAAGAATACATTATTCCCTGATATCAGTGATTTCGCTGACCTTATTGAATTTAAGGACCCATATGCTGCACCAGATTGAAATTTTCTTTTTAATAATACTAGTATCTCAGCGCTTTTTGATCTGTACACTTCGTATTTGTTTTCTTTACAAACAGCCCATCATTCTTTTAAACAACTATTATTTGGCTTCAGCGTTGATGCTGATAAGGATGTTAATAAAATCTCGACTGTCTCTTCTGATGCGTTTTTATTTAGGAATTCTTGGTTGATAATTTCTCTACCATGAGGGACGTGGTCTACGCCCTTGGATGCCGGAGATTCCTATCAGGTGATAGTAAAAGATTGATATCAGGTTCTAATATCAGTGGTTGTTCTTCTAATAATGAAAGAAACACCGGACACTATGGTTGTGTGGGGTATGCAGGTACCACAACAGTTCCTCTATTTTGATCTATATTAATCTTCCTCAGAGTGGGTCAGATAGAAGAAGAAGAAGGCTTAAAATTCGCAATTTTCCGAGAGATGGTAAAAGCATCTATGGCAAATGAGTATGGGTCCTGATGTCACGAACAAAATGGGATAATTGTCTTATTAATTTTAAATGCAAATAAATCTATGTCGTACTGCCCAAATTTGCATACAACGCTTTGGAAAGCAGATTCCGACATTTCTCACTCCTTATCTAAATTGTCTGTTCTAGATACCGTATCTGCCTCTGCATTTGATTTAGATGGTAAGTATGACGCCAACACCCAGATCTTGCATGACTCGCACCAAGTTCGTATTTCATGCAATAAGGCATCAAACTTTGGTAGCTGTACACCCCCATTCTATTGATATATGAAATGGTAGTTATGCTATTGTACCTTATCAATATCTCGAAATTTTTCAAATTTGCTGTCAAACACTTCAAGGCAAAAAGTATAGCTAATAACTGAGGGTCGTTCAAATGAATTTTTTTCTCACCATCCCAGATCATACAAAATTGGAACGATTAATTGCTTAGTTGACAGAGAGATCCGACTCTCAAGTATCGAATTTCACAAAAAAAATTTGTCCTTGATTCAGCAGGTACTAAGTAAAAACGACTATCCACCTCGCCTGCTCAACAAACATATAAAGTTTAAATACGATTCCATCTTGTCATCGACCAGCCCTAACAACAATATCGATGTAACTACTACACAAACCAATCAAAAAAGCTATATTTCCATCCCATACGTTGCGGGGTTGTTTGAGTCACTCAACAGAACATTCTCTAAGTACAAAATTCAATTTGTGGGTAAATGTGCACATGATCTATCCTCGATGTTTGATTCGGGTAAAGACCCCTTACCCCTGGGTATGCGCTCTGGTGTAGTTTACAAAATACCTTGCAACCATTGCAACATGTCTTACATAGGCCAAACTAGTAGGCAACTACACACCAGGATAACCGAGCATAAACGCAATATCCATGAACACGAGGATAATTATACTGCATTGACGAGACATGCCATCGATTTCGACCACTCTTTTAATTATTCTCAAGCCAGCATTATTGACATCGAACCGTTGTATTACAATAGGCTACTGTTAGAAATGTGCAATATTGTTGCACATCCCAATTCTGTCAACCGTAAACAAGACATAGAACATCTAAGTAATATTTACACCTCTGTGATACGACCATTGTAATTGTCCATTACCGACTGAGCTTGCTCTCGATTTTACCTCCTTAACAAAAATTTTGGTTTCCTTTTAACCCGTTGACTCTGCGTTGCTCTGATAACTATTGAGATCGACCTCCCCCCACTACACACTGGACGTTCCACTTGTGCTTATGTGCTCTGGACTCAACCTATAACGGCGGTGTGTTTTATTTAATTTTACCAAACTAACAACAAATATGAATTCGTGGGAATTACGTGTCGCGAACGCAGTGTGTTTCGGTTTTTGTTTTTATTGTTTTTATTGTTTCTATTTATTCATCAATTACCAACACGCATTCTATGTAATTGGAAGTGTCATCTCATACGAGGTAACTCCTCTTTTATACTTGCTTAAACATCCTTGCATATTATTTATACCACTATGTCTAATTTTGTTAAAACCTAGTTGTACATTATTTTATTTTTGTCCGTGACAGATATTTAAATAAAATGTTCTGAGGAGGGCCCCCACCAGGGCCGAAACGTTAACACGATAAAAAAGTGTTTTGAGTTGTGACCTTCATATCTCAAAATATCATTCCCTGCTACCACACAAAAAATTAGCGCTTATGAAATGACGTTTTTCTATTGATTTTTTCAACCCTTTGCGCCCCTCCCACCGTGTTCGGCAGTACTGGAGGCCAGGCAGACTTCCGAATCAATTATCAGCTATGTTAAGAGAGTATGTAAAGATGGAAAATTTTGTTCATGAAATGACGTAACTAAAAAGTTCACCAGCTCTCCGTCTATTACCAATGCTCGGCCAACGTTGAAAATTTGATTTACTCGACGGTTGGATGCGATCGTTCGGTCAGCAATTGATTTGCCAAAAATTACGCTAGCTACGTTGGAGCGATGGTGATAATTGTGCAATTGGGTAAAACTAGTGGGCCAATGATGGCCTGATGATAAAGCGCTGCACACTGGACTCGCAATTACGTATTTCGTTACAGTTCGAGTCCAGCGAAAGTTCTATTATGTGAACATGCAAACTAGCGACTGTGCGTTCCAAGATTTTCGAAGTTTGCCAATGAATACGCTTGATGCTGATCCGTAAGCGTCGAATATTCGCTCAGCATATATGTACACACACATGCGCCGTTACCCCAGCCTTTTTCATTCGTGGACTACCAAGGCCTCAACGAAAATCGTTCATCGCCTATTAATACTCGAGTGTATGGAACGAGCCATGAGTTGGCCACTTCTCGTATATGGCAGCCTCTCTTAATCGATTGGTTACTCGAGTGCAACCAAGCAACGAGATAACTTATGGCCGGCAGAGCGACGAGGAGCGAAGAGGAGAGGAGAGACGTTCGGTCGATGCCAACGCTGTGGTGATGGCTCTCCCTATCTTGGGTTAGATTCGATCTCATGGCTAGACAATTCATATCTGCCTTCGTAGACAACGATCAGCGACGAGAGCTAGACGCTTGTCGGATAAGTGCGGCCTTCTACTGCTTGCTGCCGGCAGTCAAGCGGTCTGACAAGTTCGCATTAAAAGCATTATCGTTCGAGTAGTCCCAGCATCGCGTTGTCGTTCGAATAAGAAGAATGAAATAATGTGGAATTTACAAAAAAATCGATGCATTGAAAATTAGATCCCTATCAACTCTGTGGTATTTTCTTGTCATCTGAAAAATTTCAAAAGTGATAAGCTTATTAAAATCGCCATATTTCTAACGAGACAATACCGATGGCCGGTAAAAAAATTGCACCTTACTTCAGAAAGGCTGCTTACAAAAGACCTAACTCTGGCGTGACGATTATAATTCAAGTAACTGATGATAAAACAGTTTACTTCTGTGTATAAGCATAGAAGATAATTGTTTAATCATTGGGATCCGTAGAGTTACTTGGATTACAATCGGGTGTGGGTAAGAAATCGGAAAAACCGAAAATCAGGATGGCCAGAATTCCGAATTTAATAAACTTGAATAACAAATATGCGAGAACAGATACTATCAGAAATTTTAAGTTCCGAATAGTGCCCGATAAAAAGCTGCAGTTTACCTAAAATGTGTTTAGTAGAGGGCTCTATTATCCGAACCCACTTACTTCAGAAAACGTTAATCCAGAATTCAGAGGTGCAGAATTTAATAATGTATAGAGTCAATATTCCAGAGAATGAATTTGTAGACAGTTTCATATTCTAAAATTTCCAAACATTATAAAAATAAAAATTAGAACTTCATCATCTAGAAACGGCGGAAAACAGATATACAGAATTTAGAAGGGCCATTATTCAGAATCGTACAATTCAGAAAGCTCAGTATTCCGAAAGTAACCGTATAGATCGCTTACCACCAGAATTTCACGTTCTGAGTCTATCCAACTATTCTATTTTGACTTGTAAAATGTTTTATATACAGAATCAATTAAATTCTTCACTCAATACTTAATAAAGATGAGAGAACGCAACGTAACTGGACAACTTTGAGTTGTTCAAGATGTTGGATTAAGCCTTTAGAGTGTGGCCAACGATGTGCCTGTTTTTATTTGCTGACTTATAAACTGCTCATGTCGCGAATAACAAGCTGAATAACTACATCTTCGGGCTAGTATTTGGCTCAGCTTTTCACATATTTGTAACTGATACTTACTTCAAATTCCGTTCCGCTGCCCGATTAACCATTTCATACTAAGTTTTATAAAAATCAAATATCTTATAGAATTTACGTCCACCGTCTTGGATCCGCCATTTTGAATTCTTGACCTTTAAAGACAGATTCGTAATCAGCGAGTTTAGAAACTATTCCATGCTAAGTTTTATCAAAATCAAATAACTTTCAGAATTCTCTTCTATTACAAAATTTCGACTTCGGATTCGTAATCACCGACCCCCACACCCCAGGTAGGCAAAATTTAGACTGAATCGCATGTAAGAAAAGATGTGTGCATAAAATGGTTAACTCATAATCAGATAGTAGTGTGAGAATCTCAAATTTTAAGCAGGTGCATCGGGCGTATCTTTTTGTCTGCAATATTTTTATCTCATTAAAAGATTGAATACGATTTTTGATATCATAAACTTATATTTCTTGGCTTCTAATATGATATGAGTTATTGACTCTTCTGATATATTGCGATTCTTCATTCTGACAATTCTGATATACTGCAATTCTATATTCCGAGCCTTCTGTGAGATTAGGTACTACTCGAAGTTCTAACCATTCTGATTCTTGAACTTTAGCATTTATGAATTCGAATAGATGAAAATTCTACTTTATGATCTATCTGAAAGTTATTTATTTGTGTTTGTTATTTGGAAATTAAACGATTAATATCAGAAAAACACCATATTTACCTGATGATCTTCAAAAAGCGGTACCGGGCGTGACAAAATTATTTAGGTAATAACAATATACAAGCGTCCGTTCATTTGAGCCAAGGAAAAACGTACTTCAGTTACGAGAAATTCTGGAATATGACCTCCGCTGGCCTGCATGATTTGAGATGGATTCAACCAGGACCACTCATTTACAATGCTCAAGTATACTTAAGCAGAAGTCGAGCATACATGGAAATGTTTAGAATGCGCTATGGCAAATAAGAAAGAAGAGAAAAAGACGTGTGTACGATAAAGACAAGGGTCCAATACAAGGTTGTGAAACAAATTGCAAATATGATTAGGACGGAACGTGATGAATAAGGGTTTTGCCTTCGGTGCAGGTCATACCGTTGAAGATAGACACTCGAAGTCGTAAGACGATTATAGGATGACTCCAAGATAACGATTAATTTGAAACATAGGGACAGTGGATTCTTTACCATTTTATATGTACTACATTTGTTTGAGTAACATGTGTATTTGAGCTACTAAACTTTTATTAAACTCTGAATATTCTTGTTAGCTACTATCCCATATTTATTAGAACTAAATTGACTCCACAGTATCTGAAATGATTATTACCAAATTATTCAGATACTAGCGGCCCGTCCCGGCTTCGCACGGGTGGACATAAAGATTTTTTTTATATTTTTACCTTTTATTTATATTTTTTTGTTGTTTTATTTTTATATTTTTTTAATCGCAGTAGCACATTATCTATTTATACTTACAATCCGAATTTGTTCATCGTTTTCTTATTTAAGTAACGTATTTAATCTTAAGTGAGAGAGATTACTCAGTATTTTTTTTTATTTATATTTTTACAACATTTTACATTTTCATGTGATCCTACCTAATGAAATTTCTTAAGTTTTTTATATATTTAAATTTTTTATTTACATTTTTTTTATCGTTTTTTTTTTTATTTTTACTTTTTTTGTTGTTCCATGTGTGTGTATTTATTTTTAAGAGTATCTTCAAGTTATTTTCATTTTTACATTTCTATTTTAATGCTTTAGTTAATTCTATTGGTTGTTACTTTTATTTTACGAAACTTTTATCTTAAAGCTTTACTGTACACCATGTTGGCAGTGGTATTTGTAAGTGATAACAAAACATATTGATTTTCAGGAGATCCTACTCGAGAAAGGGCTCATGAGAGAAGCACTCTTTTGTTAAGTCGATGCCAACAATCGAAAACGTTTGTCCGTTTGTCCCTGTGATTTATTTATCGTAAGGGCAAACGATATCTTCACAGGAAACTGTAACCCTTTAAAGGATATAGGCAAATCCGTCGGAATCATTGGGATTCGCGGAATGTGAGCGAGCTGTCCGGCCGTGGGCCCAGTGATGATTGTTGCTACTATAACATTGTCTCGTAATTCCTTTATCAAAAGCCTTGTGCCATTACACATACTGGGAGGGCTTAAATTTCTCAATAGCATAATGGGAATACCTCCTTTTAATTTCAGTTCGTGGGGTGACAAGCTGGCAGGATTGAGGGAATTTAAAAATTCTTGTGGGTAGTGCACTGTATCTTCGATGTTGCACACGGTGTCAACAGATTTGTAACATTTAAAATCACCCGGTACTTTTTCCATAATCATTCTATTTATCTGATTTACTGAGTCGTTTCTCGCTGACACTATCGCCCTCGAGCAGAGCCAATTAAAATTTCTTTCTGGGAGATTTTCGATGTCGGGATAGATTGTGTCTATAAGAATTTCTAGACTGTTAACAGTTTGAGCCAATTCATTGTCCAACAATACTTGGGGGCTATTTGCAACTGTCGATGGTAATTTTCCATCTCCAAGTTGAAGTATTTTTTGTAAATTTCCATTGTGGTTATTACTTGAATGTGCTCTCATCTTTGTGCGCGAATTGAGAGTTTCAATTGATTGCCATAAAGGTGATGACTTGAGGCACGCATTAATAACGTCGGCACGTGTACCTTTTATTATAACCGGTAGTGTTTGGCGAAAGTCTCCAGCCAACACAAAGGTTACGCCCCCCATCAAATTGCCTGAGTTTCCGATGTCTTTTGATGTGCGGTCCACAGCTTCTACATGAGCTCTATGGCTCATGGTGCACTCATCCCAAATAATCAGCGACGTGTCCTGTAAGAGCTTTCCTAATGGACCATATTTGCGGATTGAGCATACAGATTGTTGCTCTAAAGACACAGCCAACGGTAATTTGAAGGTTGAATGAGCAGTTTTCCCACCATTTAATAGAGTTGCAGCAATTCCGGAAGACGCAACTGCCAGTGCTTTTCTTCCAGATTGTCGTACTTTGGCTAATAGTAAATTCACAAGAAAGGTTTTACCTGTTCCGCCAGGCGCATCCAAAAAAAATAGACCACCCTCGTTATTTTCCATACTTTTAATTATAGCATCGAACGCTATTTTTTGATCTGACACCAACTTGGGTACATTTGAGTTGACAAATACTGATAACTCGTTAACATCGTATGTACATCTCGGTATGGCATTAACTACATTTTGTAGTGAGCGATTCGGAGAAGGTAACCCAAAGTCTCTTAAATTTTTGTCGCTCAATTCTAAAAGTTTGTTTTTGATTTGTATCATGACTTCATTATAAACATCAAAATCTTGACCTTGTTGTTGGGCTATGTGTCTGATATCTTGACACAAATCGTCTTTAAAAGTGTCCCATAAGTTGAGTGGTTCCAAGGGGAAACAAAATAATAATATCACCACAAACAATTCTCTCAGCTTTAACGGACATTGGGAAATCGAAGCTTCTCTTAAAGTTATTTCCCATTGGTTATCATTTTCCAGCAAACCTCTATCTCGGTAAGCGGCTTGGTAAGTTTCTTTAACAATTCCATCAACTGTTCTTAAGTCCTGAAACGATGTTGGGCCACGTACATGATGAAGTATCATCCTGAGATAAAAACATCCTGACTGGGAAGGATGAATGCTGTACACTCTTCCCAATGCCACATCTTTTTTTATGCTGGGGTGTCCAACTACGTCTTGACCACGTTTTCTTCTGGAAAATTTATTGTTAGCCCATGCATAGTAATGAGGGACTTCGTGATGGAGTAGTGTTTTAGCAAATCCGTCACTAGTGCACGGGTCAAAAAACGCCGTGAGTGTTGTTTTTGGTGGATTTTCCACTATATTTTGCATGTTTTCCGCTGAGAAGTATACTCGTTGTCCGTTCTCTAAGTGTACCGCTAAGTGTACCACGGTAGGGTGTCTGTCATGTATAGGAAACTCTACAACCTCCACACTGCTTCAGATGTACTGATGTACCGGCCGTTCAAATAATTTTCAACTTCGTCATGATCATTTCTGACACTGAAAGTTGCTTGATCCGATCCTTTGTTGATGTATTTACATATGTATTTAATGGCTTGTACGGAATGACAATATTCAACGTTTATGTAAGCGTTGAAAGATCTACACAATATTGGGGAATATGGAACGATCCATCTGTTGCCTATGTTAACTGTTTTTCCTCGCACATTTAAGGTAGCGACCTGCCCTCCGTTCTCGATGTCGCGTCGTCGATAAACGGGATATCTATCCTCACCGGTCTGGGTTTGAGTTACGAAACATCGTGGATATTTTTTTGAACATATGCCATTTTTCATGCACGTTGAAGTCAAATTTTCTTCCTCACATGGCCCATGTACCATATTTTTTGTGACTATTTCAAACAACTCTAAGTCTTCGTCTTTATTAGGTAGCTCGGCAGCGCTTATTTCATAAATTTCATCGGGCTGTATTTTTTAGTCCAGCCGAAATAACATATGACAATGCAGCAGTCCTCTTTTTTCCCACTCTACAGTTAGCATATAACATTTGACCGGCCCAAAAATCGCGTCTTTTGTGATTATTTTTATGAGTTTTTTCATTTTTAAGTGAAACAGTCGAGCGATGATGTCATGCCGGTCGAAGGATCGCTGACCGGGAATAAGTTCCTGCTTTATTTCTTTCCATTCCGGATTACAGGTGAAAGTTATAAAAAGGTCAGGCCTTCCATAATTCCGCACATACGTCATAGCATCTTGCGTCTTTTCGTGCAGATACCTCGGAGACCCAGTAAATGATGACGGCAAGATGATATGCTGACCTATATCGGCGGCATTTACGCTTGCGTCTTAGTTCGAAGCATCCCTTAAATGAATATAGTCATCTGCTTTAAGCTTTTGTTGGTTTCGGCAAATAAAATTTAACCTTTCTGAAATCATCTTCGCCATCATATCCACACAATACTGATTAAACAAATCTTTTTAATAACGCAGTGTGTTAAAACAGTTGGTCCTAATCATTAAACGGTAGGCATAATATTGCATACATGACACCGTCTTATTTCGTAAGGCATTCTGCTGAGGAATTGTCACATAATATCCGTCGTCTCCTGATACAAATATTAGTGGATATTGTAACGGATCGTAAGCGCGATGCAATTCCGACACTCGTTTTAGTTGTCCGTCTCTACCATGCAGTACAATATCCCTGGGTCCTTTGTGTTCGTCGACCAATAAAACGGCCACTTCATTTATGGAAGGAGCGTTATATCTGCCCCGGTGTTCTGCCTGAGTTGTGCGATCAGAGTGAATGATTAATTTTAAACTCTCCGGGTTGTTAAGTTCGATGCTATGTTAAAAACTTTGTATGTACACGTTGTGGCTATTTAATACGGTCTGCAATTCGTTGATCAAATCTATTTTTAGCATAGGGGCCATGTTTGATCGCAATGATAGTTGGTCAGCTTCTGAAATGAAATATATTTGCAGAAATTGAGGGCTTTGTCCTGCTAGCGGAAAAAGGCTACCTATAAGATGATAGACTTGCCCTTCTACCATGAAGGTGGGCATAAAATTTCCCTCTCTAATTTCTTTCGCCCCAAACGAAGTCATCTGAAAAAGGCTATTGTATCTACGTGTATTATTCAAAAAATGCATGGAGTATGTGTGATTATTGGTCAAAAGGCTTTTTATTGGTTCTGGTGGCTCTTTAATATTAGAAAGAATAACTTTCCCAGACGCGCAGCACATACCACTCGCTTCATCATTCCATTTTTTAGCAAAACATTTAGGACAAATCTTATTCATAGCTCCGATTTGGATGCTGTTCTGATGAGCATAATCAATATGTGGTTCTTAACTGAATGCCGATCTATTACTATGAGTTAAAATTCTATTACGCGTCGTAGTTGTTAACGACTGTTGTCTTTCTCTCGGTGCAATAAGTCGCTGCGAGCGTTCGGGGCTACATTCACGGGCACGCGTTTGCGAGTTCCCTACTCTATTTTCTGCAAGTCGCTGCGAGCGTTCAGCACTTGATTGTCGTTCGTGTAGTTGTGATGATCGGGCATTTTGTGCTGAAAGACGAAGCAAAAGTTCGGCGCTAGATTCCCTTGTACGTGCTCGTGACATTCTGTTTCTACTTTGAGCAAGGCATTGCGAACGTTCGGCGCTAGATTCGTTTGCCCGTGTTCGTGAGATTCGTTCACTATTCTCAGCAAGGCGTTGCAAACGTTCGGCGCTCGATTCTGTGGCCCGCGATTGCGAAGCATACTGATTTGCGAGACGATCTGAATTTTCAGAAGATGATTCTCCAATACGTTGTATTTTTGCTAATCTCGCTTGGGAGCAGCTTTTAGAAAGTTGAGACCTTTTTTCCTAGGCATATTGTTGACTTTTTTTTTATAAATCAGATAAAATAAAAATAGAACTTTTGATAAATACTTACTATTGAAGAAGTGAGAAAATACTATAAATAATAGACAGTAAAGCGTGAATAAACAATTTATAATTAGTTCTGAGAAGAACTTTTTAACTTCGAAAAAAAACAATTTGCAATTAAAATAGTCAAAAAATGTTCAATGTCGGTTACGTCCGCTGCATAGGGAGCCGACCGCGCGAATGAGCCGCGCGGCTACTTATTTCATAGATGTGCCCGCCCCTCTGCCGCACTGCTGCAATGCCTGGCTAGCATAGAAAAGGCGCTGCCGCGCTGTGTCGTGGCTGATCTGTGACTTTTTAAATTCATAATATCTTTTGAATAGAATATACGATTTGAGAAATTCAATAAGTAATCTACAGGTATCGAAACAATTTTGAATGAAAAATAATTCATTTGGATAAGGATTAATAAAAAGGTATGAATAACATGCACAACGCGACAACGTTTATTTTTTATATTTCTATGACTTATTAAATTCGTAATAAAAATCCAAAAAGTAATCTATATCAATTGAAACAGTCCTGAAAACAATATGATTTATTTGGATAAGGATTCAAACAGAAGTATGAATGGTGTGGTCTAATTTTGGTCGGTATTTCTATCAACTTTTAAAATGTAGAATGATGTTATTGTGACATAACGATAATAGTTGGACATATGGTATCGCGAAGTTTTTTGTAGATATTGATATGTTCTTTAATATTGTAAAACATACTTTTGTTCTATTATCAATAGTTTCCGCAGCGCATGCGACGAAAGACGTTTTAGGGCACTTTTTTTACACCTTGGGTTACGTTACTCAAGTTTTAGTAAAGATCCCTAATCTTTTCCAGCAATAAATATAGCCTATGTCACTCAGAGTGAATGTAGCTTTCCAATGGTGAAAGAATTTTTGAAATCGGCACAGTAGTTTTTGAGTTTATTCATTACAAACATACATACACACAAAAATACAAAAATACAAATCTTTCCTCTTTTTAATATTATTAGTATAGACGGAACAATGCTGCTCTGACAGTCAGTTCATTTGTATAATGTTTTACTCAGGAGTGTTGTGAGATGAACGAAATATATTCATTTTTAGTAGAGTTTATGTTTGACCACCGAATCGATAATATGGCTTCGCCATTTGGTAATAAAGAACGTACGCTAATGTGATCACTGCAAAAATTGTTAATAATCGATTCTTTTTTATGAATTAAATGAGCCGATATAAAACCTTTTCCTGTGGCACTATAACGGTAATGTCTTACAATTAGTTACATTTGATTCGAGCAATTTCAATTACACTTTAAATTTTGGTTTTAGGATGGTTTTGCTTGAAAACTTTTGTGACTATAATAGACAGCACAGCAGGACTTGGTCACGTATGTACTTTTATACTGTATCCTTAGAGGTAAAACTTTACTCTTTGCACCTTGGTAATTAATGTAGTTCTTCATGGGGTGATTTACAATGTGAAACATTGTAACATTAGCGGTTTGTATGTAATGGACTACGTTTGATATCGGTTGAAGACAAATCGACTGGGTACGCGGTGTAAAAGTTGTTGCGGTTTACTCAGAAAATATTCCAAATGGTTTAGGCATTAACAGCTGCTGTTGTCGAAGGATAATTTCCGAGCGTGTTGAAAGTTTATATAGAATTTACGCGGTGGCCTGCAGTTGTTGTTACAGACTCATCGCAAACTAATTACGCAAATTTATCATGCCTGCTTTTGAAGGTACGCCGCATGAGAGGGTTTCTCCCTCGAAAGTAATCGCGTGGATGGCTTAAATGTTGGATCAAGTGTAAAAATGGGCATGCTTTGCCTGATATTAATCGAGGTTGTTCCCAGAGGTGTGAAACATTATTTGGATTTTACACTCTCTGCTACGGCAGTCATTGTTTAACCCCTTCAGTCACAGTGGGATGATTAGCATCCCACCTCAAATATTTCCATATCCTAGCCTCATCATAATTTATTTACAAGTTCAAATGATCTTTGTTACTTCATATATATCCAAAAACTTTCAAGTAACAAGTTTCAAAAATTTTTCACTCCCTTAAAAACCAGCACTCTTATCTTAGATAAGATCAACACTGTCTATCAGATCAAATGTTTTGTAAATAATTGTTTTTAGTTTTGTTTTTGCTTATATTCTGCTTAATGTGGGAGGTCAAAAACATATGTCAATAAGGGGACGGTGAAGAATTTGAATCTATTGTCAATATAAAAGAAAAAGTATGAAATCAATGGACAGGCTTACAAAAAAAAAAAACAAAATGATGACGAGTACGATAATAAATATGACATTGACTATAAATGGAAAAAATTAAATACAAATAAAATATAAATTGAATATATATAACATAGAAATAAAACGTGAATGAAAAATAAATAGAGTGTAAATGAAATATAAGGGGAATATAAATAAAATATGAATAAAATGTAGATGAAATATAACTAAAATATAAATAACATATAAAAACTCTCTAAATCCTGTCCATTGTCCTAACGATTAAAATTACACATTCATTCCAAACATTCACAAATAAATTAAGATAAAATACGCCGGGATTCACACTGGGATATAAAATTATCTATAGTGATGAGGTAAAAAGTTGGTCAGTCATAACATATTAAAAATCACTTATCCCTTGATTTAAACACTCGGCAGCAGCTCCGTCGTGTAATCGTCCATGTGATTTGCGAATCTTTCTATAAAATTTTGGAATCCACGATCTTCTTAACTTTTCTTCGTGGCGATTCCGTAATGACGTTCAGATTCGTATGGATATTAATTGGCGAGGTCGATGTGTGAATTTTAATTTTAATTCTCGTTCACAATGATTAAATGATCACTACGGGGAATTATGTACCGGTTGGTTGGGCGTTTTCCCGTCGACTCTCTAAAATACTCAGCCGTTTCGCCCGCCTGACGCCGAAATCAAGATGGCTGTGCTAAGTAAAATTTCGCGGGCACTTTTGAATTTAAAATATCGTCACAGTTTGGATGGACAAAACATTTATATTGGACAATCATCAAAAAATTCGAAAGACAGGGAATCTCAGTCACTTACATACTGATATCATTCGATATTCATAAATCCCGCTTAACTCTCAAGATGTATTCATCTGAAATTGCCTTTCCACATTTAGACTATCGATAGAAATGATGGCGAGTATCGTTAATTAATATAAATCCATGTATCCTCACTTAATCCCTAACCAGCCAAGCGTCAACACCATGCTTAAGGAATGTCACTATGTTGTAAGTTTAATATCTTAAAATCTAATTGATAATACCTGAGCCTTTTTTTGTAAATAATTTTTCTGTCAATGCCGCCTTTTATTTTTGTATTTTTATATCATATTCACAATTGTGCATATCAGTTTAAACAGCACCTTTAAAAATCGGTGCAGACACGTGTTTAAAAACACATGTGTTCTCATATCATTACAAATTAAAAATAGTTTTATAAGTACATACGAACGCCTAAGAACTAAAACAATTGTCTAGAACAATTCTTGTTTTTTTTCTTTTTCATCTTGTTCGTAATAGCCTGAAGATGATCGGCTGCAGTCTAATCGAAACGTCGCAATAAAATATTGCTTAAGACGTCTCTTCAATTGATCGATACTCGACGAAAATTACCTATTAGTTTAACCTTCAACGGTCACTAACTTCAAAATAAGTAACAAGTTTCGGCCAGAATCATCAAATTTCGATAGTTGTTTTTCCATCTTACATCTGCTATCTTGCATTTAGAAATTATCAAATTCAGACTTCGGATTCATGATCAGCGATCCCAAGAACTCGCGAGTAACAAATTTCAGGCCAAAATATTAAGTTGAAAAATGTGCAATTGAAACGGTTAAGACTTCTTTATGCTTCTAATCACATTCAATCTACTTCGTTTCCATCTCAGTCTTTGTCCTTTGATTCATTGTCAGTTATTAAACCAATAAGAACAATGTGACCTAATCCGTGTAAGCATCAGTTTCATATTTTTCACTAAAAGTGTCAACCTTCATGTAGATTTGACCCTCCGCTCACAACCTTATAGTTTTGCCAAAAGAAACTATGTGTATCCTGGAAGTTTTTGGAGTTGATGGATTTATTTTGTTGAGCCAAATTACTTAACCGTTTAACAGAGATAAGTAGAGATGCATCTCGAACAGGTAATGGGAAATGATAATGGAAGTGCTTTGCGAAATTCTATTTAAAATGAAAATGTAAAGTAGGTATTTAGAATAAGTTATGAAACGTAAAATGATACACTATGAATAGTTCTATTTTTCTGAAAATCGAGACCATGATGACCTTCAAGATTTCTGCATCTGCAAAAATAAACTTTAGCAAGCTGTCGCTTTGGTAACGTTCTGAGGATAAGATTCTCTGGAATTTTATTGTTCTTTATTCGATTGTCTAGTGGCAGTATTTTTCATTTCATTTTCAAAGCCAATTCGAAATCTGTTTTTTGGCAAATTAATTCTTTAGTAAATCGTACCTTCGAAACAATCAGTCTGCGAGAAAAGTTTTATTGGCCTTTTCGATCTTTACTCAATTATCAAGGAGCGGTGTTTTTTCTCTCCTAGGCTAGCTACGGTAAGAGCTAGGTAAATGTACTACATGATTTACTAAAAAATGTCCTTTACATTAATCGTAAACGAGAAAGAAATACAGCCACTACATAATCGATTAAAGAAGAAAAAAGTCTGATGAAACCTTGCAGTTATACTAATCGCTCTGGAGCTACGGCTTGCTAAAGTACTAATTTGGCAAAAAACGAACTTTGCATTAAAAATAAAATTTAAAATAATGCCATTAGATTATCGCATCAGGAACATCAAAGTTTGGCAAATATCCTCAGAATGAATGTCCCAAGCTACAGTTTGCTAAAGTACATTTTCGCAGATGCAGAAATCTTAAAGTTTATTACGCCATGTTATACTTTTCATTTTATTTCGGGCTTGCATTATTGTTCTTGACTGGTACTTCATCCATATTATACATATTCTGTCATTAATGTTGCTCTTGTTAGGCTGATTCGCATTTTGCCGTATAAAAATGATCTTGGAAATGGTGTAGACAATATTGTACAAGACTACAGTTTTGAAGATTGATAATAGATGTTTAAATCTGTTTGAAACAGATAATGCGAAATACCATTTTATATTTTCATTGCAAATTTAAAATGCAAACTTTTAAGTAATTCCCAGCCCTGCCGTTCAACTGTGAGTGAGTTTATTCCGAATTTGAAAATCAAATTGTAAACATAGTTTGATTTTACTATTGGTTTAGGAACGAGAGAAGTTTTCTTTGGCGTGCACTTTTTTATTTAAAGATGTAGGGACGCCAACAAAAATATGTAACCAACTGGTCTTATCAATTTTGATGAATATTTTATCATACTTTATATATTCTTCTGTATCAAAAATTTTTTGAAACATTAAAAAAAACCTTGCTCCTCTGAAAAGTGGCAAATTCCCGAAAGTTATGATGAGGAGAAACCGCTGTGTAAACATTCATCCCTTTCCAAATACGCCGACTGATCGGCTACTTCGATTTTATTAGATTCTTTATTTTCTTAGAACGAAGAATTACACAAAAAGGGAAATTTGTTTGCTCTCCTCAACGATCGTGACTTTCTAGAAGTCTCACCTACAATCTACCTTGAAATTAATTGTAACACTAATTTCTGTTACCCTCAGGTGAGGACTTACCGCTGACACTTTGGCGTGATTCTCCAATTAAACTAAATAACTAGAGAACCCGTTGTACGGCTGGCTAGGCTCACACGAACTGGTAGAGTGTTGATATTTAAGGCAGGTAACTATAATTAAAGAATTAAAGTAATAGAGGATAAACTCAAGTCAAGGAGAATTAACTGGTCAATCAGTCGATTATATTGTCGTTTAGGCTTTCACAAGTTAGCAAAGATCACTAAATCAGCAAAAATGGGTTACCAGATTTTCGATAGAATAAAATCAAGACGGTAGATTCAAACAAAAGACGATAGTTAACAGAGAGAACTGAGCGTAGGTCGAGTGAAGCGATATAATGCGAAAATTCACTTAAGACCACACGTCAGTGAGCGACGTGATTTTACTCAATTTCCAAAGAATGACGCTACACGAATCACTATTCTGTAAGTTTAAAGTGAGAGTGAAAACTTGATTGCAAATCGATAGATGGCAAAAATGACGATAGCACGGGAGATAATAACAAAAGAGTAAGACAGACTTTACCATAGATTTTAACTAATAAGAAAGATTGCCATTCATTAAAAATTTACGAAATCGGTAGCTCAGACGGGAGAATAGGAAGGACTGTAAAATACGAGAGAAAACCTACGAGAGGGTTATCCGTAGACAATAGAATTAATGATTTACAATAATGACAAATTCAAGAAGTTTCACAAAGAAATCTTAAAACTTAATTTTAGAGAGAACATAAAACTGTCAGAGAGTGAGAAATTCAGAGAAGAGTTTGCAAAATACAGGAATACACTAAATACACCTTATTACAATAAAATCAACGATAATACGCAAAACTTGAATTAGCAAAGAATTACAGTATGGCAGAGAAATGCAAAGGAAAGAATAACAAGTAAAAGAAATACAGAATTGCCAATGGCAATAGAAAAGTACGGTAGTATTTAGCAGCTAAATCTACGCTCGGTTATACTCCAAGGAATTCGATTTACGATACAATAGGCACTACATAAATAAAATATAATAAGCACTAACACAGAAAATTCAAAAGACTGCAAAGCAATATAGCTCAAGATACGGTAGAATTTTACAGAAGCGGAGTAATAGAAATTTATAGATAATGAGAGAAATTCACAAATACGAAAGAATTACTTATTCGGTAGTTACGAAGTCGCTCAAAAGCACGGAATTAATTGATTATACTGAAACCATGCGACGGCTTATTGCAACTCAGAGTCGTGGACCATGAATCGCACAAAACTGGCATCACACGATGCAACCAAGAAAGACAAATACGATAAAAACAAAAATAGAAATTGTGAGCAACTTCGTAACAATACAATCCAAAGGCAGAAGCCTTACCTTAGCTGGTGACTTCAGGCACACCACACTGAATTTAAATTAAATAATACTTAGTAATAACAAAAGAAGGCGAGAAGGAAAGAAGATAATATAACTTAAAGGAAAAGAAGAAGCTATCGATGATAGTGCAAAATGATAGAGGGTGGTGGTGAAACGGTAGCCATAGACCAAACGGTAGCGATAGCGGTAAAGGAAGAAGGGAAGGTACTCGACGGAAATCAAAACGAGAGCAAGACAGTAGTGAAATTGTCTCCTGGCGGGTTGAGCGTAGAATAGGCAGAGTTCGAAGTCCGGTTCACCGATCTCGCCGTTGTCGTCAGGTTATCCTTCCTCTAGTTGATTGGTCATTTGTTCCCCACCATGTTTGGGTCATCCCTCTTGTGGTCAACATCAGTTATTATCACGTCACACGTTTTCGAAGATTGCCGATAGATGACACGTAACGTCCTGCTCGTGATTTCGTCGTTGACACCAACTCGTACAATATTTCAGTTGCTTCACCTTCCTGTCCAGGTTGCATATCATTGAGGATTCCTTTGACAGAGGCATGTACGTGGGACGCCTCCCGGTCAAAGTTACCGAGTGGAGGGCAACTATTGACTGTAACTCTATGTTCGCTTCCACCGGTGTCGTCGTATAGGCAGTGGCCAGCTGCCCACGATATATCAAGGAGACCATGCAGTCACAGGATGGCGGAATGCAACTGTAAGCCGTGGACCATGGCTCACATGATTATAGTCCTTACTGATAGGAAGGCTGCGTCGATCTTCAGAACGAGGGCTTTATCAAACTGGACGTAGTACTTTAGGGGTCGGTCCGGCACCAGGGCGGTAAATCGGAAGATGGCACACTACGATCTGCCCTGTATGCCATCCTTACGGCATCCGGGAAAGCGAGCGGTTGGTATCTTCTACAGAAGTTGGTCCCTCGGCTGTCGGGAGGACTTTAACGTCCCTGTACGCCCGCAGTCCAGGTGATATGAGAGGTTCGGATAGATGCTAGCCCAGGTGTTTCAGAAGCATACCAAGGTAGCCAGTGTAGTCTTATTGGACTGTCGGTAGACCAAGTCATCGAGAGCCGGAATCGGTAGTTATCGGTAGCTGTTGATCCCTCGGTGGCCGGGATTGTCATCGTCCGTGTACCTTTTTAGCTTGGGCCAGAGTATGAAATACAGAATTTACAGAGAAAGAATTAGTTAATAATAGTTGTTGCCTATTTTGTATCGAGTTCGGTTGGAGTACCCCGCCAGGGACGCGTTTTTTGGAGATTTCCTTCAGTTATGTGCGCTTGCGACGGACAGATCTAAAACATCACGTTACAAAGTATACTACTCCCTTAGACCCACGCGGTGCATTAGGTGGTAGACTGAATTGTGAAGGCCCCTATTCGGGCACCAGGGGTCTCTGCGGCCCTGCATCGTGGCGCGCAGCTGCTAGTTCTGGCTGCTAGCTTCAGCCTCGTTTACCGAACAGTCACCTCTGAGATCGCGGTACCTACTCAAAAAATCCCAACTTGCCAAGTGCACCGTTCATCTTGAGATTGGTCAATCGTCTGGCATGCGCAGGCCTGCGCGGATCATTATTTCTGGTACAGCGTGCTCATCGTCCGACTCTATCTTGGCGATGGTTACATACAGATAGACGGTTACAGGTAATTGCCTCGCTAGTCTGCAGCCTTGCGGACGGTGACATGATTAGTTCTCGTTTTTTTGTTACGCGTGATGAAGCTCTGAAATAGGCTCTGCTACCTATTATCGTCAAGCTACGTAATCGTGCCGTTCTCGTGCGCCTCAACATGGCTCGGAAGGTGATAGGTCGTCTTGCAACATCTGACCTTGTGCCGCGTCCCACGGGTCCGGTCACTACCGTCAAGCTGAATGAGGCATTACAATCGGATACCTACAGACTACTCATTGCTTGTAAAGCTGTTGCTAAGTTTCTGGTGTTCGCTTTGTCTGGCACTGCGATGGTGTTATTTTTGTACGCAAAGCACGCGGCGTACTGGTGTTATGCGTCTCATCAACGACCGATCTTACTTGCCTCGCCTTGGTTCAACGCTGCCCTCAGCAGCAGTCACCTAGTCGGCTGCTGTTTTCCGGTAGAATAGTCATCTATGCTGGTTCAATCAATTCTCCTTTCCTCAATCTTTGTCATCTTAATACGAACTCCATCAGGGGCCACATTGATTCGTTTCTCTTTCAATTCTCGGCTTGCTTGTTTCATCTTATAGCGGTGAGTGAATCGTGGTTGCACGCGTAGGTGTCGGATGCTTCGGTCTTATTGGCGGGCTATTTCATCCTGCGTAACGATGGGGTCAGCAAGATTCAGGGCGGGGTTGCACTATATGTACTCAGTACTTGTCACGCTAAGTTACTCACTGTCTCCCTAGGGCCTTATAACTGCAGCCCCGAATACCTCTTTGCAAAAATCTGCGCCATACGCTCCCCGGCGTTCTTCGTTGCCGTCGCGGCGTCGTCTATCGTTTGCCAAAGGCGACCTTCGTCTAGACTACCGTCTCTGCGTTATCTTCGGTGATGTCAATGCATACCAACTAGCCCGGTCGTACGATGCTGACAACGTCCGTGAGATCTGGTCTTCCTGAGCTCTTTACCGGGTACCCTTCACGGCTACGTGTCGTACTCACACTTCCGATACGATCCTGGATCTATGCATACTCAGTGATCAAACTGCGCTCCAGTCCTTTACCCAGTCTTCAGGGCCGTTAATCGTGTGACATGACCTCATTTTAGTCACCATCTGAGTTCCGACTCCTCAGCTTCCATGTAAGACAGTCAGGGCCCACTCTTTTACTAAATTTCCGGCTGACGCCTTTTTTGCAGATCTTGCGGGTAGCGACTGGTCTCTGTTCGATGCTAAGGCCTCCATCGTTGATCGGCTCTCCTGTCTGTAGATTAATGTTATCGCCGCTCTTGATAAACATGCACTTTATGTGTCTCGCGTCATTAAACCTAACATGCCGCCATAGATCTGTTCAGAGCTACACGCGCTTACGCGAGCCAGGGACTCTCTCTATCGGGTATACAGACGCTCTCGGTCTCAAGTCGCTCTCCTGCATTACCATGATGCGAGAGACCACCTTTATAGGCGTATTTATGCGACGCGTGCTGACTTCTACGTGGACAGACTATCCTCTATTCAGGAACCACGCGTTCTCTGAAGAGAGCTTCACGATCTTGGTATCGCGCCGGCTCGCGCCAATGACTTCGGCGATTTCGCAGTAGAAAATCTCAGTCGCCATTTTGCAGTCATCTCCCAACGCCCTTCGTCCGTTGCAGAGGTTGCCGAGTTTTTTGCGACACCTCCACTATCTGCTTACAATGACTCGCTATTTTATTTCCAGGATATTTCTTCTACTGCGTTGCTCCGAGATCTCAGCCACTTTTCCTCACGGTCACGTAGTTTTGATGGTCTATCGCCCGGTGACATTCAACTAGCGCTGCCGGTTAGCTTTCCGTACCTCCTAGCTATCTTTGCCCCATTCGCTCTCTACTGCTGTCTTTCCGAAGGTTTGGGAACAGACGCGAGTGTTACCGTTGGGCAAGATGAGGAGCGGCTCTATCTCGAACCTCTGTTTAATGTCTAAAGTTCTCGAGCGCATCATGCGCGAGCAAATTTCTGCGTTTCTCGAAAGTCGCCAGCTGCTTGATTCTGTATAATTGGACTAGCGTGCTGGCTGCAGCACTCAAATTGCTCTCCTCAGGCTCACCGAGGGTGTTTGTAAAGGCGCCGATGATAGCAAACCAACTGTCCTGGTCCCTTTTGACTTTTCGAAAGCGCATGATACGACCCCGCACGTAATCCTACTCGATCAGTTCTGGAGCGTATACTTTTCGCAAGCCGTCTTCAAGTGGATCGCCTCTTACCTTTAGGGGAGGATGCAAGTACACATGTCTCCGGACGGCCTTCTCTCCGCCTGGGCGAAGCTTGACTTAGGTGTTCCGCAAGGCTTGGTACTAGAACCGCTGCTATTCTCGTTGTTCTTTAACGACATCTTCGTAGTTCTGAAGCATTGCAGTCATATAGGCCATTCCGACGATTTTAACATTTACTACCATTTCCCGATGAAAAAGTGTGTCGACGTTATTGCTTGCGTTAATGAGTATGTTCAAGTCGTCTTGGATAGGTCTCGATCTCAGTCCCTCCGCGTAAATGTCATGAAAACCCATGCGATCATTCTCGGCAGTGAAACTTACATATGTCCCGCATTCAGCTTAATGTATTTCCTGCTATATGTTTCGATGACCTACTGATTTCCTACGTTGATATGGTGCGCAACCTTGGTGTTGCTCTTGATTATCTCGGGCAGCTCAGGTCAATATTATATCAGGTCGCGTGCATGGTACTCTGCGGCAGCTTTCTGTGTCTTGCCGGCTTCTCTCTAGAAAAATGCGCAGACTCATGGTGACCACTTTGACATTTCCTTAGCTCGACTATTATTGTACGGTATTCACTGACCTGTCGAATGCACTTGACGTTAAGCTTTAATGGCTTCTAAATATATGCGTCCGTTTAGTTTGCGGCGTCTCACGAGATGCACATATCACTCCGTACCGTAGAGAGTTAGGCTGACTACGGGTGAAAGACAGGAGGCCGTACTTCCTTATTTCGCAGCTTTTCTTCACCCTGCGCACAGAAAGACCCGGATATTTGTGTGAGTTCTTTGTAGACCGTGTTCGCAATTCTGCGACCGTCCACCCGTCGCGTGCTACTAGCGATTTTAATGCACGGTACGCATGCTTAGAAGCGTATTTCAACTCCTTCGCGGTTACTGTCGTTCGGTACTGGGATTCACTTCCTTCGGAAATTAGGACTGTATCCTCGCTTGCTGCTTTCAAGCATGTGCTCTACGTGTATCTGCTAATTACTGAGGACATCCGTTATTAGCTCCTCTCTTTCTCGCTATTGTCCGGCCATTAATCGTTAGTCATAAGCTAGTTGTGTTAAGTCTTACTCTTAAATTTGTAACCCACATACACTGTCCCTACTCACAGATTAAATGATTGTAATGGTCTGTGATTTGTGTAATATTGCAGTAGACAGAATAATAAATTAATCTACCTGTTTATTTATCTTTCGACTTGGACGTTGACGTGGATAACGTACGCCGTATTGTCTCTCTGTTCTAATAACGGTTTTTTCGTGTACTGAAATTGTTTTTCGTACTGTGAGTGTTCAGTTTTGTACCTGTGCTCTAGTCTTTACATGCCTTGCAGAGCATGTCATGAATGTAGTTTAGTGCTAAGTAATTAACATTTAACATATTTGCTACATGTGCCCTGGATCATAAATAAGTTATACCTGTATGTTAGTGTTCGTGCGAGCTAATCACACCGACTTTGTTGACGACATACTTAATCTTAATCCGCTAATCACTCTCCACATATATAGTGTATGTGCGTGCCCGGTGACTAACTATCTGTGTTTTCTCGCTAATATTTCGTTTAAGAGTGTTCGACACGCGAATTCGTCTTCTCATAAGCTGATCGCAAAATGCCAATCGTCGTTATGGATGAAGATACACCGGTTAACCAGCCGCTTCCAAAATTCTGAAAATGTTGTTAAAAAGATGTCAAGCACCCTGCGTACTTCTTTATTTGTGATGGAAATTATCCTAGCTGTGCTGAAATCACTCAAGTATATTAGATGGTGTGAAAAACGTATTACGATGCAAGTGCTGCGTAAATGCAGCTACTAACAGCTCTGCAGTGAGTACTGTTATGCATGATACTCGAAGACTAGCAGCGCCTATAGCGGGTCCAGCTGTTGTGCAAGCAACTTCTTCTGATAGTATCTTGGCTGCTGTAGAGGCGAATTCACGAGCTATGACCATTCTCCTCGAGACATTTCATAGGCAATTGGCAGAAGTTAATAGCAAATTTAAGGAGTCAGAAGACCTACTTATACGTTTAGTCAAGCTTAGCGGAAAAAATTATTCCCTAGCTGGACTACCTGCGGTAATAAACAGAGTAACATCTAAGCTGGACACTTTCTTTCAATCTACAAATGAAATCATCGCTGAACTGTCTATTGAGTTAGATAGCCTAACCGAGGGAAACGCGGTGGTTAAAACTCGCGTCAAGGTAAAACGGAAAGAATCCAGACCAAACAGATTACTGAAATTTTGCGTCTTGCAGCTCAGAACTCGCAGCTGTTATGGAGACTTGATTCAGTCGAACGCATCTACGGAATTGTGATATCGTGATGGAGAAGGAAGCGATTTTCTCCCTCCGGCTTTACTTTAATCATCAAATATAATCTGGTAAATTTTATTTTCATTGTTGTTAGTTCGGAATCGCTTCTACTCGACGCGGCCTGGGTCAGTTGCTGTCGAGGCTCAGAATAGTTTATTGCAAGGGGCGCCAGTTAATTATCAAAATTAACAAAACGACCTAACGACTAAGCTCAATCGGCTAATAAATAATAATAAAAAAATAACAATTAGACTCTACTCGCAGGGTGTACGTTTGGGCACTCAGGGAAGGGAGAATCTTTTCCAATAGTTCAGAAAGTAGAATTGGACAGAATATACAAGTTTATTGCACATACTTACAAATTGTTGTCAAAATCCGACTCTTATATATTTGTCTGGCGTGTAACGACGCCAGTCGTTGACGATTATTCACAGTAACACTCTTGCCTACTTTGACGATTTACACCTTAAGAATTAACAATGGTAGAGTAGCAAGAGAATCATTTGTGATTTGGTAGTGAACGATGTACTAGATATATGGAATACAAAATTGACGATAAGCGTGTGTAACACGTACAAAGGTTTATGTAAGAGTCAATATACAATATACGATATATACGAAATACATGAAGATTGACACAAGAGTCGACATGTGAGAGATAATATATCACGATGTACAATATGTGAAAGTTGACGCAACAATTGTTAGCCGGCACTCACCGCTCGTTGCTCGGATCGATCGTCCGCTCGACAGTTCAGCGCTTGCGCGCTAGTCTAAATTTGAAGGCCTGAACACTATTCGTCTCAAGTTCAATATGGCGTGATATGACAGCGTGTAATATTTGAACGGTTCTATAAGACTTGACTCTACAAATGAAATATGAATAATCTTATAACTATGGATTTCAACTCTGACGTTGAGTTGAATAAGTAGGATTCTATGTTCCTGTTATATAATTGTAGGAGTTCCCGAATGTGTGAATGGAAATTTCCCTGCAATTATTCGAGGCGTCACGGATTCGCAGTACTGTCAACGCCCATCGTCCGCGTCTGATCTTGGTACGCTTTCAGTTTTCGGAGTATCGAAATCAGTTTTTATCTGCAAAATGTTCAAACGGGCTCATGTGTGCGAACAAACTCAATTTATCTGATGAGCATCCTCATAATCCAATTTTCGTTAATAAGCATTCAGCTCCAGCTGCAATTAAGCTTCTCAAGAGAGCAAGAGAAGTAGCAAAGGCAGCCCGTTTTCAATTCGTCTGGACAAGAACGACGAAATTTTTGCAAAAAAAGATTCAGACTCAACCTTAGTCACATTTGGTCACGACCAAACCTCAATGTATTAAGCATTTTTCACGATATCTACTGCGCATGCGTGGAATAATTTTCCGGGTGAAATTGCCACTTTGTCTTCACCTGAATTGTTTAACTTCTGACTGTTGGTGTATTCGAAAGCACTTGAGACCCGCAATAATTAGTACCTAAATTGTAACCATTAACTCAAGTCAGTCCGATAATCTTCAAATTATACCCTCATTCTGATAATCATTTGTTAGTATTTATCGTACTGTCTATGTAAATACTAATGTATCATAAAATTTACATCATCAGTAAAGTCAGTATTTAAAATGTGAAAGCAATCTGAATGTACAAATTGATATTATTCCGGTATGAGCTATCGGAGATTAAATTGTAAATTCATTGTTACTCATATATGTTTTGTTTAACTTGTAACCAATACTTTTTTATTTAAACTTTAACTTTAAGATAAAGTGCGAGGGTTAAAGATCGGTTACCCTACGGCGCAGTAACTAACCTGAATAATTAGATATTGAGAGATAATAAGAGAGAAAGATATGATTGTTGGGCGCAGACGCACATGCGTCAGAAAATAGATAATTAGAAGGAAAGATATAGATAAAGACAAAATCAGGTTCTACGACGGTTTTGCACAGCTTGCTCAGTATAGACAAGATAATGATAGAGGGGAGGGGTTGAATCCAATAGATAAAATACGAAGCAGGTGAAGCAGAAATAATATCAAATGTATTGACCAAGAAGCGATAAATATTAATAACGAGCGGACAACTGAAGAGATTTAGATACATTTAAGATATGTGAGACAATTAGTTTACAGCCAGAGAAAAGTTAAGCGAAAGATTTAACAAATACCAGAACGTTTTCAGAATAAACGAGATATGTGCGTAGGCTCGCGATACTATTATTCGAGGTAATAATTAATACGGTTTTACCATAAGTCAGCAGAACAGAGAAAGATGTAATCCAACATATAAGGTACTTAAATTAAGCATTAATAACGCAAGCCGTAAAATATGAGAAGCGATTATAAGAAACGTGAGAAATACAAAAATTGTAATAATTATCACATTACCAGAATTATCAGAGATATAAAAGAGGCAGGGAATTATTATAGAATATAGAAAGTAACAGATAATACGTAGGCTCTAGTTTGCGGTAAGTGCGAGACAAAGAGAGGTAATATTCAGAACAGTAAAAGATAATTTCGGAATTAAGACAAATAATACTCAAGAGAATTGATGCGCAACGTACGACAAACCAGAGAGACTACGGACAACTACGATCAGCGCTATTAGCGAAGAAAATGATGAAAAAGATGTTACTGGATACGGCGCAATACTCCAAAGTCAAAAGAACGACGAGTGATGCCGCGCAGCGATATGAGATCGCTCACGCGGTACACTTACTAAAATTAATTACTCAAGTATAATAGATACAGAAACAGTTATGAGTCGATCAGAAAAGTATAAAGAAATAGTAATGATCAGTAGCTAAGGTAAGAATTGATAAATTAACAGATACTGGTGGTTCCAAAGACCAAGCAATAATTACATCTCAAAATAAGCTAAGCGGTATGAAGTGACCAAAGGT